>NW_026138115.1:12320000-13660000 GCF_025592945.1 Manacus candei | reverse complement strand
TAACACCAAAACAATGTGTTAGCTCAAATGACAAGTTTCAGATGTGAACTTACTTCTCTGCAATTACTGCTACAGCTTAATCACTTGATGCATTTTAATAGAAACTGCTCCTGGTCAGAGATGTCCTCATAATTGCTACTTCTGATAGCCCTAGCAAAATACATTGGCCTTAATTGGACAAAAAAAAAAACAAACCAAACAGTGCTGATATCTTGGTTTGCAGATGTAAAGACTGACTCCTACGCTGAGTATAAATTGAAAGCAGGAATTCTAACAATAATCAGAAACAACCTATTGGCACCCCATAGCTGTGGAAGAGAAGACGACGCAAATATTAGTTGACTTGTATGGCAGAGTTGCTATCCAGAAACTATGCTGGTTTTAATTTTAGGCAGCTACCTCTGCATATTTTATGCTGTAATATCAGTGTATTTTCAAAATCAAGCTTCCTTCAATGCATGTCATACAGAAAAATAGTGTACGTAGAAAACGTACAGAAAAAGACTGTACTTAGACATTGCATAGCCTTTTAATACAAAGATGAATCTAAGCTAGTATTATCTAGATTTTGAAACCAAATTCAAACAGTTGGATTGGATTGAAAAATCAAAATCAGACTGCACACTAGCAGTAGAGTCTGAAAGTGTCAGATATGAAATATTTAAACTGTGGAACACAATCTTCAACTTTGGGCTGTAAAACTTTAATTTTGTGAGCAGCTATTTCTCCAATTGTTCGATATTTTTAATTCCACAAATCCATGTTTATTAGCTTTTAAGTTTTAAACAGTGTTCCTGAGTCTATTGAAAGTAAATGAGACTGACTTCTGAGAAACGTAGTTACTATGATTTGTTTTCTATTCCTGTGTTCAAGATAAAGGCAAAAGAAAGAACAAATAAAAGGAATTGATTAGCACAGCTCTCTCTTTTAATACTTGTAAAATTAGCTAGAGTGCTTTGCTATTTATTCTTCTATAAGCCACAAGAAACAGATCAAATTGGTCCAGAATGTGATTTTTTTTGAACAATGAAAATTTTAGGAACGTCAAGAGAAACTGTAGCATCTTTGATTCCATATATTCATATGTTTTCAATTATCAATTGCAATGCCCAAATTAAATACCCTTATCTTCTCTGTGATCTTGTCAAATAGTTTGCACTAGCGGTTCTTAGTCTAAAATCCAAATCATATAGAAGCTGATCACCCAAATCCTGCTCCCATTGTAAACAATGCAAATTTCCAACTTGCGTAGCGAAGTTGTTCCAGTATTATGCTAAATGTTATAGACTTGCAGTGGGGATGAGCATTGTCTTTAACTTCATGACATCTCACATAACTCTGGTAATTTTTTCTTCTTTTCAGGATTTTTTTACAGTAAGAACATAGTTTGAAATACATCTGTGCTAGCATTTCCTATGTGAAATGCAACTATAAGCAATCCATTAGATAAATTCATTGCAACAAAGTAGTTAGCCACATTAAATACTATAGGCAATTTAGTAAATTTTTGTTACTATTTTGCCTTTGGATTTTTAAACAATGAATATTGTTAACTTTGGTAAATCACAACAGCTTTCTTTTGGCAGTAGCTGCTGCAGACTCCTAAATCCAAGTTATTTTATCCAGCAGTGTTTTGATTAAATTTATTCCTCTCCATCTAACTTAATGCAGTTTTCAAGCTATGAAGGAAAGTAAATTTACTGTAAATCTAGACTCCTTTTTTGCTAGCAAAGAAATTCAGTATATGCTTGCTTTATAACTCCCATTTAATATATATAACATATCCTCCTTTTGAACCATGAGATATCTTTTCTCAGAAACAAACTCAGAAGTTATGCTTTTCTCTACAATCTGCAGGCAGGTCCATATCTCCACATTAGGAAAATATATTTTTTAAATCTTCTGTAATTGTCCCCTGCCAATATCTTCATGTAAATGTTCTTACAATGCAAACTATGTGTGCTGCAAATAAAGCAGTCAGGTTTTGACACCTTATGTTTGTTAAGTCTTTGTGATTACTGACTAAAAGTGATCATACATCCAAAAAAAGAAATTGCACACTTTATTGTTTGTGCTCTGAGCTGCATAATTTCAAACTTAAGTTATGTTTATTTTAAATGTTATGGAACCAGGTATTGTTGAAAGAAAATACCACCAGCTGGAGACCATGGATAATGTTAGATCTTACTGATAATGACATCTTTATGGAATACTTTGATATCAGAATGAAGTATTCAAAATTAATTCTTCTCTACATATGTATACATGTAGAAATACCAATCCTTAAGCGTGCAGGGATGCATGTGGTGCATATTCAGACATGTTGGCCAGGAAAAGGATAGTGAGTTAAAGGATAATGAGTGAGGAGTATTGAGGGAGATAAAAGAGTCACAGAATCTAACTGAAGAATAATGGTGGATGACTGACTACTCAGAAATTTCACACCCTGACAAGATTTCAATGACCACTTCTTGATACTTGAAACACTTGTGTTTCTTGGCACACAGAAGTAATGGGTCTGTTTTCTACCTTGATCTTTCATATTATAAAAGGAGTTGGTTCAAAAATAGTTACAGTTGAGCCTCTGATATAATTATGTTCAATATCATGCTGTAGGCAGAATTATTCACATCACAAACCATCACTACTTATACCAAGTAAGATGGGATATTTTAAATAAAGGAAAGAGCTGAATATAGCCCATAATGGGAAATTGTAATCCATAGATTCATTAGGCAGTATTGGAAAACTGTAATCCATAATTCACCAAAGAATCAGAGAATATGCTGAGTTGGAAAGGATCCACAAGGATCATTGAGGCCAATCCTTAGCCAGGCACAGGACCATCTCCAAGAGTCACACCATGTGCCTGAGAGTATAATCCAAATGCTTCTTGAACTCTGTCAGGCTTAGTGCTGTGACCACTTCTCTGGGGAGCCTGTTCCACTGCCCAACCATGATCTGGGTGAAGAACCTTTTTCTAATATCCAGCCTAAACCTCCCCTGACACAACTTCAGGCCATTCCCTCAGGTCCTGTCACTGATCTCCAGAGAGAAGAGACCAGTGGCTGCCCCTCTTCCCCTCACAAGGAAGTTGTATCTGCAATGAGGTCTCCCCTCAGTCTCATCTTCTCCAGGCTGAACAGACCAAGTGACCTCAGCTACTCCTTATACAGTTTCCCCTCCAGACCCTTCACCATCTTCATTGCCCTCCTTTGAATGCTCTCTAAGAGCTTATTATCTTTCTTATACTGTGGTGCCCAAATCTGCACACAATATTCAAGGTGAGGCCACGCCAGCACAGAGCAGAGCAGGACAATCCCCTCCCTCGGCTGGCTGGTGATGCTGTGCCTGATGCCCCCCAGGTTGGCCCTCCTGGCTGCCAGGGCACTGCTGACTCATATTCAGCTTTCCTCAACCAGGACCCCCTGGTCCTTTTCCACGGCACTGCTGAATGACATTATATGTGAACTTCCTAAGAGTAGTAATGACTCTCTAAATGGTGAAGTTCCTGAGGTTATTGTGAAACTCCAATCTCGCAGAAAATCTATAAATCCATCACAGTAAAGACAACATGAATATGTCAAGTACGGGCGGTTAAATGCTAGGTGTTAATTTGGAGAACTAAGAGCAAAGTAAATTAGGTGACATGCAAAACCCTAGGTATCTTTTTACAAGAAGACAAAAGCATTTAATAAAACTCAGATGGAAGAACAGCAAAACAGGTAAAAGAAAGCATGTTTGTCAAGTGCTGTGTATGTGTGGAACTCATTGACACTAACTAACCCTGCAGTCAGGAGCAGAGCAGACTTTTAAAATATGTGGACATTTATATACAGTGACAGTGTTCCCTTCTAATTTCAGTTAAAATATTTTTATAGAGAAGTGTATTGTGCATCAAGTCAGTTGAGATACCAATTGGTGATTTGGGGAGAAAGGTCTTCTACATGCACATTATCTAATGGTGCACGATAGGCCTTCTGGCTCTTTTTCCACAGATGTTTGTTATAATCAGATAGAAATTGTCGAACAAGCAGTCCTTAAGTCCTTTAGTAACAAGGACTCATACTCTTCTTTGTTTTTCATTAAATATAACATTAGACAAACACAAGATAAGTCTCATTCTGTTTTCAGTTGAGTTTCTATAATACCACATAATACTGTATGATAGAACTCAAGAGCTTCTATTAGCTGATCACTTCACACGTTACACTTATGTCTCTTCTGAAGAATCTTCTCCTTGCTTTCTTCAGACAAAAGGTTGTAGACCTTGGAAAACAGTGGTTAGTAAATGAACATCAGACTCAGAATATGTTATGTACTGAAAATGGCTGGGGCTCAAGAACCTAAAGATTATAGGAGACTTTTCTCCCATTTCTCAGCAACGATGGCCACTGCTGGAAGTCCATCCTATCTGGAATACTAGGCTCTATAGACCCACAAACCACTGTGTCTGTTCTGTGTCTCTGATCAGGACAGGTTGCCTGTAGCAGAAGAAATACCTAGTACACAGCACCTGTTTCTTGTCCTGCAGTACATCTGTGCTATGAGTCAGTGTACTAAGGAGGCAGCACTCTTGTGCATTTGTTTGTTTTTATATGGAGATATGCATTATTACTGCTAAATAAACAAATGCAATGAAGTTACTATACTTACCTCCAAGGCTATAATTATGATTTGGGAGTTTCTTGTGTCTTTGCAGTTACAAAATCATCAGTAAAAGACTACAAAATCACACTGTATTCTGAGACAGAGATGAGTATAAAGACAAAGAAAATCAAGTGGGTTTTGGAGAATACAAAAGATTGAGGAAGTGGGCAGCAGGGAGAGGGAGTGAACCTGGAAGCAGCAGTTATTCACCTGAGTATTGCACTCATACACTCCAGATAAGGAGGAGAGGGTGGAGGGAGGAATTTAGAGTAGTTAAAAGTTAAGCCAGACAGACTAACTGATTCTTTCTCTGTAGCAGTATAGAGTACCTTATTCAGGCAAAGAAGGGTTTTATTTACCATAAATTTCACTAAGTTTATGCGACCTCTGATACAAACTTCACACTAACTTGTTCACTCTGAGAAATGTTCACAGTTTGGTTTTGTTTTTTTTCATTTTTGGTTTGGGTGGGTTTTGCCTTTTTTTTTTGAGCAATAATAGTCTTTGTAAGATGGCTGCAGTGTCAGCATTTATCTTGAAACTCTTGGATATTAGTTTTGACTGCAGTCACCTTTCTGACAAGTGTTATTGCAACTGTGTTTTATATCCCTGTTCAGGATGATTTCTAATGATAATGCTCTGTCTACCTCACTGCTTCACACTAAATTATAGATGCCACTATGACAGGACAAACTATATCCAAGTGCTAAACTCTACTCCCTTTGTGTGATGTCAGTGCCTTCACTACTTTGTGCCTAGAATTAAAAACAGGATAGGAAGATATGCAAAACATTTCTGCTTAAAAATAATGTTCTGTCAGTTATTAAACAAGTGATATTTCATTTAATCAGCTCAAGGGGATTATTTTAAATGAAAAGGCAGAGAGTATGATTTTATTAACACATTCCTGCCCTAGAGTCCTACTTAATGATTCTTTACTTGACTAACTTAAAAAGTTATAATTCAGTCCTTCCACAATAAAGACTTGTGGATAGTTAAATTTTATAAGTTTTTCTATTTTGAGTTGCACATGGAATAAAGGGAAGGAAGGCATCATGTCTCCAGAAAAGTAAACATTACATTATGAATACAAACGAACCACTCTTTTAGTGAAGAATGTTATATTACCCAGTTTTCACATGTTAATCAGATACCTCCAGCATTAAAATCATGCTCTTTGTGCTATCTCTGTGCATATGTGCTTGCCAAAAAAAAAGGCTTTTATCAGGTAGTGAATTTTTCTTCAGCCTTGAAAACATGAACTAAGGCAGTCTCAACCTACTAGTCTTATCAGCCTGAGAGTAATTACACTTGTTGTATTTACTATAATACAAGTAATGCTCTATAAAGCATTTTGACCAATGATTATTAATTAATTAGTCAGTGGAAACTTAAAAGGAGCATATGCAAAAGCCATTTGAATACACATAAGTATATCTGCACTAGTATGTACGTGCTAGTTCATATATACATACACATTCATACAAGGGTGTCACTAGTGACTCCATAGTTAAGACTGTGCTGAAATTGAGAAATGTACTGCAAATCTTGTTTTAGGTGGGATAAATATTTCTGTGTATATGACAATAGACATTAATTTTTTCCTCTTTCTTCTTATGCAGTTGTAAGAAAATAGGGTTCTATAGCTGTCCTTAAAATTTTGGAGGATGACATAGAATATTAAATCAAGAACAAGCAAATTTTTCATATTTTTTATGCTAAAAGTGTGTACAGTTCTCAAAGTGGATCCTTGTAACACTCTGTAGATCCATTTTTTTAAATGAGAGAATAAATATGTTCATTTTCATCTTATATGTCTCAAATTTAAGACAGCTGACTAAATTCTGGTCTTGTTTATGTATATAAATCTTAAGTAACTGAAATCTTTGGTGATATTCTGCATTTACTCCCATGAAAACTGAGAGTCGAATTTAATTCCATTGCTATAAAAAGAAACTGGATATTACTTATGGGAAGGTTAAAAATGTTCTATCTGATATCACTTCAGATTTAAAACTGTATAATAAATAAGAAATCAAGTGATAGATCAGACAACCAAAAGCAAAGGGTGGGTAGCTAAATATTGTAAATAGATGGATAGAACAAGTTATTTATAAATTCCTTCTCAGAGGATTATTTCATTTATCTTTTGAGAGAGACTTTCTCATCACAAGTGGTATTTCACTAAAAAATTAATTGTTTATTAAGAATTAATTAAATAGGTTAGCATGGGACTATCTGATCAGGGAATAAAAGTCTCAATAGTTTGAATTTGCAGGTGCTGCAGTGGTTGTAGTTAAGACATTATGTTGGAGCTTTCCTTCATTGCAAAGGGTTGTGTCAAGAAAATCTTTAATATAAAAATAAAAAGCAGTTCATGCATAAAGCATGACGCCCTGAAGCATATTAGATCTGTTTATCTCTCTGTTTAAAACGAACAGTACCTGGTATAGTTTACATAACAAGGCAGGGATCAGTTTGATAAAGCATTTATATCACCTGGGGAACACATTGGCTCATTTCCTCAACACCTTTCTGCATGAGTCGTTCACCAGCAAGTATAATAGCAAACAAAATTTTAATAGGTCAAGAGCAGAAGACCTACTCGTGTTAAAGTAAAAGACATTTGAGACCCAGGCTCATATATCAAGCCTGGGTCTCTGCAGCCAATCGTTGAATGATAATTGTTGATTGCATCTTTTATGGACAAATCCTTAATTGCATTTAATCATTTGCAGCCTTAGGGATTTTTTTTTTTTAAAGACATGTTAAAGCTTAGTGCTTATGTGATGTACATAAAATTACCAGGGGGAACCAAATAAAGGACCAAGATGGACTCTTGCCCCAGATGCCGTGACAAAGCTCTAGTGACCTCATTAGAAACAGGATTTCACCTCAAAACATTAACATTTTTGGCAAATACTACAGTATAAATCTGTGAGTTAACATTTGAAAACACTTTTTAAAACAAATGAATTTCAATTTAGTTTGCAATTAAAATCCGTTGTTAGACTAAAAGATTTTTTTTGTCACTTTTCCATTTTGTTTAATGTAATCCAGGATATGAGTCACATTTGCTTGTTGTTTCTATATGTGGAGCAAATACTGTAGCTGCTGTTTCTGTCATAGCACATCTGCTCTGCTGAAACTGCAAAATGATAGATAAACACATGGTCAGGAAAAGAAATAGATGAATAACATTTTGTAATTATTTTTTCAGTGAACAGTAATTAACACCAAATTTCTTCCTAGTTCAAAGGCTATTTTTGTTAAGCGGACATACATGGATCTTCCATGCATGCTATTGTTACTTTTTGGTATTTTTATTTTAAGTACAAAAAATATGTTTTCACCCAACTGGCACTTTCAGGACTGCATAGTAAAAGCAATATTGTGTTCATCAGCTGTCCCATAACAAAGGAAAAACTGTTCAGTGAAGAGAAGAATTATTATATTTTACCTTTTCTGGAAAGTTCAACAGTGGAATATATCTTCTTTAGAGTATAATTAATAACAATTTGCAATGCTTTTATTCACAATTGCAATTCAGAGTATCCATTCACTGTATATAATGCAACAAAAATAAGATGATATCACTTACAGGATATCTATCTATCATTCCAGTGGACATAAATCAATATTTGAGCTATAGATAAATAGATTAGACATGGCAATAGGAAGGGAAAAGAAACTGAAAAGAAAATCCACAGTAATAATTTTGCAAAGCTTGTCTTACATTTTCATCAGAAACTAAACAAAATAATCTAACAAGGGCAGAAATCAAGTCATCTAGTAAATTCTTGTACTTTACTTTTATCAGACAATGTAATACAGCACATGACACTAAAAATAATAATGTGTTGTCTAGGACAGTATGGTAATACTATGGCTTTTTCATGGAAGTATCCAATCCCAACAGCCTTTATGGTAGTTCCAACATTTGCTCGATGCTATTCAATCACCATTTAGTCCTTCCTCCCCACAAACTGTATGTCCCTTCCAGACACAGGGAACCCAGGAGAGATGCCTAAATGGCAGCTCAGTTATCTGCTGCTGTGAAGATGTTAGATGCAAACTCTTGGGAATATGCACCTTACTCATGCTTATAGGAGTGTGTTTGGGCAGCTCTTGGCACTCCGAGGTGCTCTAGCAGAACCCAGAATTCTGTATATAGTATATAGGTTGCAGTTAGCAAGATGCTTTTCCTATAGGCATTGTAGGCATTTTTTTCCTTTTTCTTTCTTTTTTTTTTTTTTTTTTTTAATGACTGCTGACTTCTAGTGGCTGGCCCGCAGATGATATCAGTCATGGAACTACTGCCCCTGACAGGGATTTTCCAATGACTTGAGTGTCAAGGCCGGTATGTGGCACTGGAGCAGAAAGACCTGGTCATCTCCTCTAACACAATCCTCTACTAATCCACAGATATACATGAGGGCTGTCAATGAGACAAGGAAATTATACAAACAGGCTAAGTTTAGACTGAAAATGGCAGAGTAGAATTGCGTGCAGTGCATGCTGAAACTATGTGGGACAAAGAACACAAGGGACAAAAATATCAGCAAATTACTTTGGTTTTCCTGCTTCTTATGTCACTTGCCCCCCTCTGTCTCTGTGCCTTAGGAGAATAAAATACATTCCTCAAACACCTGCCCCAGTTGCCATGTTGCTTGTCATTTAGGGTTTCTGCCCTGGTTTAGGCTTTTGTTGCTTCACGGTGCTATACCTGTATGACATAAATTTTCTTGTGCTCAATTCAAAGAGCTCTGGCATTATGGAAACTTTGTGAAAAAAGGCCCATCATCATTCACAGAGTTCAACATAAACATAAAGAGTTGTGTCATGAAATATGTCTGTAAAGGAACTTTTTAAGACAGATTGTCTTTTTATAATTACATTATTATGAATCTGCACATTAGGTAAAGGGAGTACACTGACAAAAAAAATGTAATGTGTGCCTTAAGTCATAACTCCTAAGTTCTTTTCAATGTCCTAAATAAGTGACCTAATTTTCAGAAATGGTGAGAAACAGTTCATCTCTCACGTGATTTCCATGACAGCTTCCAAATGCAATTTTAAAGCTGACTTGCAGGATCAGGTCCTGCTATTGTCAAGTGAAGTGAATTAAAGCTGTGTATTTCTCTGAACTGCTCAGCTGTGAACTGTCAGAGTCAAATAAAACTGTGCAAGATAGAATAGGATTCCTGGATGGGAAAAAAAAAAAAAAAAAAAAAAAAAAAAAAAAAAAAAAAACACAAAACCCCCACCTGTGCCAGTGAAATTTAGATGAGCAGAACACAGTTTTCCATATTAGAATGTGGTCATGAATCGTCTCCAGAAATACTACTCTAGCAAAGAAAAAAGCCACATGCTGTTCATAACAATAAGTGGTTAGGGTGTCATACACTCCACTGAAAGAAATGGTCTTCTAATTAAACAATTGTTCACAGAAATCACATTCTAAGAGTTGGAGGAAAAGAGATGGAAAACTCTTGGTTGTTCCTTTTTATGTTTCAGTACTATGAACTGAACTACAGTTTATCACAAAACCAGATTTTTTTTCAGTTCGGCCTACTGTTTATAGTAAAAGAAAAGTACATATTAACATAAAACTGTGAATTCAGTTTTAACTTCTGATGTCAAAAGGCCCTTCATATTAAACAGATGAACCTTCTTAAATATCTATCTCCCCCTTAAGCCCCTTCCTTTACTTAGGTACCTGGTTATGGTACCTAAGTTTGGCGTTGTATCTAGGACTTTGCAGATCAGATGATTCTTATGTGCTAATTCTATCTTCTTAATGCTTGACCACAAAACTGGTGGTTTTATTTGCTATAAAAGGAAATCAAGTACAAGCAAATAAAAATTTGGAGCATGTTTTATTTATCCGTACGGTTTTCAAGTTTACTTTCCGGGTTCCCAGTCTCTTCAGCAGTTCTGCAGGAATTCTGCTTGCTTTTAGTTTTTGTTACTACATCATATGGGCTGAATTACTGGTGTTTTTTCTGAAAGGAAGACAGAGACTTTAGATTTGTCATTCTTTGCATGAGGCTGTGTTGAGGTTATTCATTGAAAACCTATGTCTACTGCCTTTCTGATATCATGGTTTTCCTTCCTAGATGGTAAACAAGCAGCTGTTCTTTCTCCTCAAAATACTTTAGTGGTGTTTAATTGCTTGCTACTGTAAATAGTTGTTGTGTTGACTAACCGTTGCCTTTAATTTTCACTTTTTTTCAAACCAGAATTGAATTCAGGCACCTGCATGTTGTAGTCTAGTAAATCCCAACACTGGATGCATGTGGACTTAAGGAAGGAGCATTTATATTTTGTACATTGTTCTGAGACAGGATATAAAAAAGATAATACTGCCCAAATTTGGTATGTGGCTTGACCTAAAAGTCTCAATATGGAAGGTGAGAACAAGCTCCACTTCTAAACCTCTCTTATAGGAACAGTTCATCACAACTCTTCTTTAATTTAACATGTTACTCAGCTGCTCATTAAAGGCGAACCATTTAGGCAAGGTTAGGCTTCCTCTGAGAAGACAGACCTATATTTCCATACTCACAAAGTGCTGCAGTTTCCCTTTAGCTCCTCAAGCCTGAGGACAGAGAATCCTATTCTATCTTGCTCCTTTGAAGTCTGAGACAGGGAGGTGAAAGCAAGTAGAAGCATTACACCCTGAACCTGAATGCTGCCTGTGTTGCAGGAGGAGTCAAGGAACACTGACACAGCTAAAGCCTCTTAATCCTCCTTGATACATATATGGTTAACCATATCTTACTTCCCAAGTCACTTGTGCAGGTGTGGATGGGGTTGTGCAGCCATTTTGCTATTGTGTTATACAAGCACAAAGATCATTGTATTCAGGCCTTTTGTCATTTAATGTTGTGGCGTTTATGCCACAAATTTCTAAGTTGGGAAGTCTCTTTTGGGAGACCTCCATGATGTTTGCTGCATCTGTTCTACATTTGTATAGACGGCAGTATGCTCATCATGGAAGGTCCTATATAAATTAATTAGCAATATTACTAATGTCAGTTTTCATGAACATATCTCTATGTTGTATAAATATCAGCTGATACATTTTATGAGTCACTTATCTTCTAACAAATAACTTTATGGTGCGTGATTTTGCATCAAAAGTTAATCATCGTCTGATAGTGTTCGATAAAATGGTCCTTTCTGGAGAATGTTCAGTGAGCATAGATGGATGTAACACTTAGGGAACTCAAGGTATAGCTACCAAAGGAAGGACAAATGAGCATTTCTTACATGTTCAGCATTACCTTTAGGAGGTCTACAGAGATTTTGCTCTCTGTTTACACTAATCTTACTTTAGTGACTGTCATATTACATTAGCAAATTTAATCTTTGTTAATGTGATATAAAGTTGCTAATACAATGACACTCATTATATTAACAACTTTTGCATCATGTTAGCAAAAGCAAAATTTGCTAACAGAATGCAAAAATTACCAATATGATGAGGTAATCATTATCATTATTCTAACACCTGATTATATTAAGCAGCTACTAACATTTTTTGTATGAAATCACAGTTTAGACTGTGCTGGGATTTTCTAGGAGAATTTGAGGTGCCTAAATAGGAAAAAACAAAAGCAAAAGGGTTTTGTATTGTATTGTGATATAAATATCACTTAGTCAAAGTAATTCTGAAATTAAATTTCTTGACCTAGAAAACTCCTTTTCCATTGAACAGTAAACCATATAATGAGGTATGTTGTGACTAAGCCAATAAGAGAGCATAAAGAGAGCGTGAATCATTGTTGGTCTTATATCACCTTTTGGCTTTGAAAACTAATTTCACATTATAACTCATATTTCACAGTATATAAGAACTTACTTATGTAATATTTCATTTACTTACAGTTGGAAGCATTTTGCTACCCCAGTCCCCATCCTGCTGTCCATCCACTCAAGTAGGTGTGGGAAGTGAGGTTGCCATTGAAAACTGAGGCAAAAAAGTTGTTGAGTATCTCAGCCTTCTCCTCATCTGCTGTTAACATTTTTCTAGCACTGTTTATCTGGGGAGTACATCTTCTTTGACGTTCCTTTTCTGGTTAACATACCTGCAGAAGTCTTAACGAGATGTTCACTTAATCGTAAATCCATTCAAGGACCTGTGATGACTTCAGCTGAAAGTACTTGAATTTTTCAATACTCAGAGAAAAGAACCACTGGCAAGAGATTCACTACAGATCTCCTTAGCTTTGGAATTTGCTCCTATCTTAATACAAATCAACCTTATGTTACTGCTTTTAAGTTTTAGAGAAAGTGCATAAGAATGTTCTGATTCAAAGCCAGCAAACAAAGGATAGAGAAGACCAAGGAGTTATGTATTCTTTCTGAGGGACTCAATTTTTTTTCTATGCTACTGAATAGTTATAAACCACTGGAGAATTATAAACCTGGAGGTGAAGGAGTAAACAAAAGAAGCCTGTCCTGCTACAGGTCTTTATATGGACGAGGAATTTCTTAGGAACACAGGAACTCATATGAGTGATTTTTGTTTATCTAGCCCACTATCTTATCATTTAGAGTAGCTAGTACCAAATACTTCCAAACCACATGTCAAATCTACAGTATGGTAACTATACCATGTAAGTTGAATTATGACACTTGATATCTCATGTAAATTTTATTATACATTGTGTAGCATGGTTATTCTGGTTATCCTCATAGATATTTAGTCCTTATTTTGAAGTTCTTATAGATAGATAGATAGATAGATAGATAGATAGATAGACAGATAGATAGACAGATAGACAGATAGTGTTGTGGGGGAAAATGTATTTAATTTAATCATTTTTTGTTTTTTAGCTCACAATGTGTCTTCCATTCAATTTATTGGAAATATCCTTGATTTTATTCTATCTTCTATGTATCATTCTTTATTTTATGTACCTTTTGTCAAATTTATCTGCTCTCAAAGCTAAATATTTATAATTCATTAATCTCTCTTCAGATGTCTTTCTACTGAAATTTTTCTGTTTCCATTATTCTCCTTTTTTTAATAACAGATGATCAGAACTAAACACAATACTGAGTGTAAAGTTTGGTCCATAAAATTACTTAATGGCATAGTAATATTTTCTTTATACATTTATTAATTTTAGAGTAATTTTATTGTGTTCTAACATCTCATTTAAAGTGTTTAGCTGTAATGGTCTCTATACAGAGCAGGTGTTTTCAATGAGATATTTCCATTTCCTTTTATTGCCTAGTTAGAGTTGTTTAAAGCTCCTGAATATACAGGAGTAGTTTCTTCAAAACTGTGCTCCAGTCTTACGCTTGTTTGCATGAAATTTCATCTGTTGCTATGTTGTTCAATTGTCTGCTCTCACATTCCTCCTGATCTTCTTTTGATTTAACAGCTGCGTTTTTAAGTGTTTTGAAACTGCCACTCACTATCCAGGTAAAACACATGGCAGATGGGCAGTCTGCAGATGCTTCCCACTCAGTTACCTAGGTTAGATATGCATTTAGCATGAACAGGTAAAATGTCCCATAAGATGAGAGATTAATAACCCAGGCAGAACAAAATCAGATTCATATGCCTCACTCTTTCCCTCTTTGTCCCAGTATTGCATCTGAGGTAGAACACAGATAACTTCTGTGGAGAGAGAGAAGCTGTATTTTTTTTTTTCATAAGGATATGGTGTCCTGCAAATTGTAATGTGAATGGAAATGTCCTAAACATCTGACAACAGAAGAAAATAAAATGCTGTAAAAAAAAAGAGATAAAAACTAGAAGAGAAGGTGTAATGTGCTGGAAGTTGGCACTAGAGAAGGAAAGCAAGCATTTGTGTGGACCGTGACTCCAGGCACCTGGTATTAGGCACAAAGTGAAAAATGTCAATATGGAAGTATTTCTTACATTTTATGTACTCCTCTAAATACAAAAGAATCTGCAAAGATGGATATATTTATATATGAACGTATAGTGCAAGGTCATATCCAGCTTTGGTAAAAGTTTACCATAGTATATAGTATATTTCTTTCTAATTCTCCTTCTTTAGTATAAGCCTACATGTTTTTTTGTCTTGGCACTCTAGTAAAACAGCTAACCATGTTAAAATGCATAATATCTTTATCTATTGGAAGTACTGCATATGAATATGCTTTTCGGATTTCAAATTGAAATCATCTGTAGTGATACTCTTCAAGGACAAAAGGGTTAGTTGGCACATGGGTGGGAGAAGAGTTGCTCATTAGGGAAGGTTTGTTATGTGATAACATGTAATTAAGGTAATGGTCACAGCCTGTGTGACAGCAAACATTCTAGCAGTTGATTGCTGTCTGGGTCAGGAGATCAGCACTTTGGACAAGAAGCATCCACATTAGTGTGTTAGTGGACAGGTTAGAAAGCAAATCACAGCTGCCTTTCTTAGGCATATTACTGTCAAGGCTCATTGTTTTGGATTTTTTATTGTACATCAGCAGTAATATAGCTTCTGAAGACTTCATGTGACAGGTTAGGCATTTTATCCTTTGAGTAAACAGTAATCATGGTGTGAAGAAAGTGGAGCATTGGAGATTTTTCCCATTCTTTGAGATTTCCATTCTTCCTTTTTAGTTTGCTCCAAGGGCTCTTTGGGGATACATATATTAAGCCCTTTAAATAGTTCATAATAAATCTTTGTCTCAGGTTGATTCTGACAGTTTTTTTAAAGAGTCTTTTAAGAGACAATCCTCAATCATTTGTTAATCCATGGGGTGATCTTCCTCTTTGGAGGAAAAAGAAAGTGCAAGCTCCAGGATTGTGAAAATACAATGTAGAAAAATTTTAACTAAGAAAAACTCAGGAAATACTGTACCATTGAAATTTCACAAACCACACCATGTTCTGACTGTGCCTAAATGATCATTCTCCAAGTTACTCAGTTTGCAAACACTGAAGGTAGAAAAATGGAAGAGAAATTATTATTGATCATTTTATTGCTATTGTCTTGGGTCTGGCTTTATTTTACTTAAAGCTTGAATTGAAGGGGCATTATGGGGAAAAAAAGTCATTGTTCCCGTTGTTAAAATAAAGCCAAAGAAACCCCCAGAATTTCTTCTATTGTTTACTATTCAAGCCTTGTTATAAACATGCCAAAATATCTGCACCGTGGGCTTATTTTTTAAAATGCTGTTTCTTGTGTAATATGACAGGTTTTGATTTTGTCTGTCAAAACCCTCCTTAATTCCACAGTGCAAAATAAATAGATAAAGGTGGAAAATATAAAAGTAAGATGTCCAGTCCATTTGACATTTGATTTTACCAAATTTGAATTAATTGTTTCCTAAGAATAATGCATGGCTGCAGCCCACTGCAACTACCATTAGGTTGGGGTTTTTTTCAGCAACCTCAAGATCTGTCATTTTTGGAGATACTTGTACTTAACTCTTCTTGAATTTCAAAGTTGTAGCACTTGTCATTATTTTTGGCTTTTTTGTAAATTCTGCATAAACAAAGAAATCTATAAATATCAACTTACCTGTATAAGAACTCTTTAAATGTTCCTTTGGAATTTGTTGCCGTATTTTAATTTAATATGCTGCCCCAAGGAGAAAATACTGTAACAGGAACAAGGAAGCAGTACCAATAAGGAACAAACCTATAGAGAAGGCTGGACAGTTGGGTCTCTTACTCCTCCTTCAGCCAGAAACATGAGTGCTGGATGTGAGGACTGCTGCTGGCAGCACTACCAGCTGAGCAGTGCACCACAATAGCATCAGCTACCTGCTATGCCAGCTGTGCTAGCAAATTCCTCAGCAGCAGCAGGATTAGCAGCCTACCTGAATTCAGCTTAGCCTGGGCCGGGTCATGGAGTATCTGTGTGACAGATGAGAGGAAATAATGGCACAGAGAATCTTGAGATGAGGGAAATGCTAATAGCATTCTGAAACATGTTTGGATGCACAGGATATTAATATTTTCATGTTTAAGTAATAGTTCACAATATATTTTTAAGTGTTACTTGTTTGACAAGGTAGGGGAAAGGCTATATTTCTTCATTTTTTCCACTATTATTTTTCTTTGAAACAAAAGTGTCAGTCAAACCTGTTTTTGATATGGATAAGTAGATTGAGTATGTGAAACTGTAGGTTTTCTTGCATTTTAAAAGTGTCATTTGACTGTATTCTGGACGATGAAGCCATACCATGATGCTTAGCACCATACCTATTGCCATTGTCCAGTAATGAAGTCATCTGTGAGTCAAAGATTAAACCCTATGAAGAAAACATTCTTCTAGACAATTATAGTTATTTTGTCTTGACAACATAAGGTGTTTAACTCCCACTTGTTTGACTTGTTTTTTAATAATTGAACCAATCAAAATTGTTTTATATAGAAAATTATTTCTTGCCTTCCATACTTCAGAATATTTATAGAATACTACTCTGCATAAATATGCATCCAGATAAGGTTCAAACTTGGAAAGTGGAAGAGTTTGGTAGAGCCAATATGACTGAAATTCAAAGAACAGAATGAAAACCTGTTTGCAATTTTAAGTAGTTGTTCACTGTTGGCAAAGACGAACCCAAATACTTGCCATGTTTGAGAAATATGAGATCAAATGATGCCACAATCTTACCACCCTTTTTTTCCATTTTCAGTGTGTGAACAGAAAGTGGTAGGTCCTCTGTGTTTATTGCTGCTAAACCAGTAAGCGTTTGCCATTAGTAATGATCAGTATGTGTTTGCACATGTATGCTTACCTGGTGTAAACATATGCCCAGTAGCTACATGGTTTTCTAGACAAGTTATTCAACAAGGTTACACAATTTGTGCAAAGTGATTTTCCAGGATTCTATACGCATTGATATAGCAATCCAGGAGATACTAGCGACCAGTTACTGCCCTTTGGTTAGGCTGCTTGGAAGATTCATGTATATAAAATAGTGTATTAAAGTAAACTTACAAAAGCAAAGAGCAATCATTGCAAATGTAATTTTTTCTTCCTCTTTGGGATTCTAATTTTAAAAGCATTAAAGAAGACAGCTGCTCATGCTGTGATATGCGCTAAACAGCCTGAAGGATGGAAAAAAATATATTTGTAGCTCATAATAACTATTGACCTTTCTGATATACAATGTTCTCTGTGTTAGCTATTCTGTTCTATCAACAGTGAAGATTGAACATGACTTTTTAATAGAAAACATGGGGTTTCAAGCTGCTTTCACAAAGGTGTTTATGTATTGTTATTTTGTATTGTAGTACAAAGACTAAGTCCCGATGCCCTTTGTCTGACATCATGCTTGTCATAAAAAAGCCCCACTGTTACTGACTGTGTCATATGAGGAATTGGCTCATAACCACTTTATAGTCATGATAAAAGCATTGCTTCACTAGATTCAGAACACAGGTATTGAAAATAGAATCCCCCAAATATCCCAAAAGCACAAAAGGTATTTTCTGAAGAAATAGATTCCTCAAGTGGTTATATTTTCAGGGTATTCCACTAAGATTTAAAATACTCACTTTTTGCATTCCTGCTGTTTGTTCCTTGGCATAGTAAGGCTGCTGCATAATGGCTTTTGCTGGATGTCATGTGCTCTCAAAGACTATCTTTATGATACTCTGTTTTTTTCTCTTGAACTTTCCTACTGCTTATTTGCTGAGTACAGACACATCCACTAGTAGCAGCTTGACTGTGGCACTTGTGTATGTTTCCCCGGAGTGGGATCATCCAAACATCGACTTTGCAGCATGAGGTAACTCAGCTGCTCTTCCTTCCCTCAGGGAAAAGCTTCACCAAAAGGCACCTCCCATTTGGCATATGAAAATCTGAAAAGCAACCTCTTTATTGTGCTTTTTAAGCCCAGGCGGGCTGGCAATGTTAAGCAACATCAGAAGGGACTTTTTAATGTTTGTTGGAGGTTTTTTATGCCATGTGCTGGGAAGGAACTTTAGTGGGCCATTATTGGCAGCTCTAAACCAGAGTTATTTTCACAGCTATGCTCTGTAGTGTCAGTTAGTGATTCATGAGTTCCTAAGCAAGAGCAGAAAACTAGGAAGACAGAAGAAATACCCTCAGCTGATCCTTCTAGGGCATGGAAGAGTGGGAACAACATCAGTATTTAATGGCAGTTTTATGCTGAAACAAAAAGCTCAAAATTGTTCATAAGAAGTTGCTCAATAAGGATAACAATCATTTAAGCTGTGGAAACCAACCACATCTCAAAGAAAATGAAACACCTGGACCTGTATTCCTCACAGGCTCATAAAGCCGTTGGGTAATTCAGTGAAGTTTTTATCCTCAAAACTAGTCACTGTCCTTTCTTTTTCCTTTGCTATTTCCTCATTTCCCAGTTTCTTTCCTTAACACAGGATAGATGTACTATTGTTTATGATCCTGTACTCTCCTAATATCAGGACCTCTCCTAGCCATTGGATGTGTCCTGTTTCAAACTTTACTAGAATTACTGCAAAGTAAGTAAACAGTAAGGAAATGATACCACTGTGATAATTTTTTGGGGGACTTTCACTGAACCTTGAAAATTTATGAGTGTTGCTGATCTCACATGAAACCAAGTCAACAGGTTAGGTCAGATTATTTATTCCATTGCTTAAAGTAAATTAACTTTAAATGTAAAAATGTAAAAGGAAGTTTGAGCTTCATATGCAGTATGGTTTATGTATCACTCACTCACTAGACCATAACAGCTCTTCAAGAGTTGTTCTGGTCTATTGGATAACTATGGATACATTTGCGAGTGTTTAGATAATGGATTGAACTCCAGTAGACTGTAACGTTTCCAAAGGCTTTTCAGAGCTAAAGTTTCCTGCCATGATTAGTTCTTTTAATAACAAATCTTTATGATGTTGTTTTCAAACAGACAAAAAAAGCTCTATGTATTTCATAGATCACTGACCTACCAAAATTTGTTGTAAAATCTGTCTTTCAACATTATAGGGTAACAGAAATCTTATTCATAGCTTCATCCTGGCAATACTTTATTTATAACTCTATCCTGGCTCTTAACTCATTCTTTATTTTACCATATATATAAAGAGTTCTGTGGGATAAAGTTAATATGGGAAGTAAATAACATATGTTGGGAAATAATAGCCTGCTAAGACATAGTGCTAGAATAGAAGAAGAAGTAATAGAAGGAGATGCAGAAGAGAAACTTTGAGAGGCACTAAATAAAGTATTACTTGACTCTATCCTGAGCTGTATCAAAAGCAGCACAGCCAGCAGGTTCAGAGAGGTGCTTCTGCCACTCCACTCTTATGAGACCCCATCTGGAGGGCTGTGTATAGCTCTGGGGTTCTCAACACAGGAAGGACATCGACCTGTTGGAGCAAGTCCAGAGGAGGACCACCAAGATGATTAGAAGGATAGAACATCCCTCATACTAGGAAAGGCTAGGAGAATTTGATTGTTCAGCCTGAAGAAGGGAAGGCTCCAGGGAGAACTTATAGCAGCCCTCCAATATCTAAAGGGGCTATAAGAAAGCTGGAGAGGGATTTTTTACAAGGGCGTGTAGTGATAGGACAAGGGGAAATGGCCATAAAATGAAGCAGATTTGTTTTAAATTAGATATGAGGAAAAAATTCTTTACTAAGAGAATGGGGAGATACTGTAAGTGTTCACCCAAGAGGTTGTGGATGCCCCATCCCTGGGAAGTGTTCCAGGCTAGGTTGGATGGGGCTGGGAGCAACCTGGTCTAGTAAAAGCTGTCACTGTCCATGGCAGGGAGGTTGGAAGTAGATGACCTTTAAGGTCCCTTCCAACCCAACCTGTTATATGATTCTGTGATTCTATGATTCTTTGTCCAATAATCAGATTACTTTGATTCTGCAAGGATAATGGAACATTCAAAAATTTCACTGTATAATACTAGGGAATGCCCGTCAATGAATTTTTACTTTAGTTTCTCCTGCATAAGTACAGCCAGTACATGGGCATAGTCTGAATTAAAAAGCAAACAGGATAAGCCTATTATATGTAATACTGTAGGATAACTTTTCAAAGCATGGCTTGTTTCTCTGCAGATCCAGCCATTTGTGTGCCCAAATTATAGTATGCATGTATTACTGTTTGCACTTGTTAAATCTGCAAACTAAACTTTAACGATACAGACTAGTATAGTTTGGACATTAAAATTTTGTTGTTTGTATGTGTATGGTAGTTGTGTGAAACTGTAACTTATTTTGCCAGTAACCACATGTACAGTTGTGCTATCCACTGGTCAAACAGCGTTAAGTTCCCTTAGAGAACTCTAGATTACTTTTGCCTGTAATTAATGTTAAGTCCGGTGTGTTTGTAATGTTAAGTCTGGCTGGGTGTGTTTTGGGGAAGAGCACAAGCACATTTCAAAGGTTGAGGTAACCATAAATACCAGATGAAATGTAGGCATGTGTAACTAAAGTCCTAAACAACAGGCCATAAAGGATGCTAGAAATTATAAAACAATAAACAGAAACAATCATTACAGACTTTTCAGGGGGATAAGCAGGACAGAAGAGGTGGGGGACTAGCACTGTATGTAAAAGAAGGGTTAGAATGTATGGAGCTCACAGTTGGCAACGGCACAGTTGAGAGCCTCTGGGTGAGAATAAAGGGGCATAGAGAGCGTCCAAAGGAGGGCAGTGAAGAGAGTAAAGGGCCTTGAGAGGAAGCTGTGGGAGGAGTGGCTAAGGTCACTTGGTCTGTTCAGCCTGGAGAAGAGGAGGCTGAGGGGAGACATCATCGCAGTCTACAACTTCCTTGTGAGGGAAGAGAATGGGCAGACACTGATCTCTTCTCTGTGGACACCACTGACAGGACCTGAAGTTGTGTCAGGGGAGGTTTAGGTTGGATATTAGGAAAAGATCTTCACCCAGAGGATGGTTGGGCAGTGGAACAGGCTCCCCAGAGAAGTGGTCACAGCACCAAGCCTGACAGAGTTCAAGAAGCATTTGGATTATACTCTCAGGCACATGGTGTGACTCTTGGGGATGATCCTGTGCACGGCTAAGGATTGGCCTCAGTGATCCTTGTGGATCCTTTCCAACTCAGCATATTCTGTGATTCTGTTAACTTGATCCAAGTCTTTCCACAGTATTCCTACTTACTTAATTGGGACCAAGCTCTAATGGCTTAAGTTTCCCAAACATAGGGAACCCATGCTACTGGAGACACATCTGGCATCTATCAACTGGTCCAGAAAGACTTGGACTTCTGGAGGTCCTGTATGACACTGCCATTCCTGTACACATTTCAGATACAGGAATGCTGTAGACCTATGTGTGGGCAACTGAATTCAGTCCTCAGTCACTTAGAATTCATCCCTTAAATGAAGGAACTGTTCTTCTTAATGTATTTCTAATAGTTTGTTCCATTAAATTTTATATAGTTAAGCACTAGTTTTTCCACTACTTCCTTTGGAGGCAATTTTCAACAAATAAAAAGTTGGGATTAGTTGTGCAAATTAAAAATATTAACCACATTATATTGTGGCCAAACAGTTCAAGTCAACAGACTTCTGTACAACATCCAAGTTCTTGTAAATCCACAGTGTATAAGGCAGATCAGATATTAAACATGTTCTCCCACTTTTTTAGCTGTTGTATCTAAATTCACTGCTACTTCACTGATTTGGCTTTTGCCTGGACACACGTACTTTTATCACATTAAAAAGATATATTGTATACATCTGAGTTAGTCACTTATTCTCTCAGTTTCAAACATCTAAGCTTAACAGTCATGTGCTGTCACATGTGGACCATAGCCTAGTAATTACAATGATAACAAAAACAATCATATCTTTATATGTAAATATATACATGGCCTTTTTAAAAAATTATTAAGAAATGAAATAAATATACACATAAGGCTTCATTGCCAAATTATTTGTAAAAAATTAAGGATTTTATGTAAAACAACCTAACTGTACTGAGCTGACAGGCCATATCATCAATTGTTCGATCTGGAAAATTTTGAGAGATAAGAGTGCAGGCGGGGAAACAAACAAACAAAAATATTACAAGACCTAGTTTTCAACAGATGTCTGATGGGTTTTAAAGGTTTTATGCCTTTGAGGCACAATAGGCTTATAGGTCATGAAAACTGAATTGTCTTCATTTTGGAGGTAGGATGACAAAAAAGAACAGTTTATTATCTTGTCTGAAAACATTACCTAGAAATAAATTCTTTAGAGGAAGTCATCCTTCTTTCTATTTCTTCTGCTGAGTATCAGCTGCCCTGAGTCTTCCCCTTTTGAGTGAGGCCTTGGCCAGAACCCAGCATTATTCCCCCTGAGTAAAGGAAAGAACAGAACTAAATCATCAAAAGCCTGGGGGCCAATTCTTAACTTCATCTGTACGGAAAATAAAAAAAAATAGAAATTTTAAGAGTCTTACCAAGTTACCTGCAAGTACCATGAATTTCAGATCCAAACCTGGTGTTTCAGGAATTCAAGTTCCTGTTTATAACTGGTACAGCTTCTAGCAAAAATATTATTCCACAGCTCCTTTTAGAAACAGTATTGCCTTGGAAGAATGAATGAGCCTCTGCCGCACACAGTGTTAAATAAACAGCTCAGATAACCCTTGATTTTGCAAGCTGCTGAGCACACCAGCAGGACCAAGAAAGCACTTATAGAATTTGCTAGCTCTGTGCTCATCAGTTGGTCTACAGGCAGGCTCCCAGCATCTGTAAATAGGCCTAAGTGGTTCATCCAAATAGTCAAAGGATATTCAATAGTTTCCTAGACCAAGTTTTATCTTCTGGTAATTGCCTAGAATTCTGCAATCAGCCTGAACCCACTCCACTTAAAAACATGCATTTGCACAAGTGCTAACAGTAACTTGCACTTATTGGAAATAAATTGTCTTAACTTGAAGCTTTTGAATTGTATTTACTGAGCTAATAGTTGTGAAAATCTATCTTACAGCTTATAAAATGATCGAATTTGATCTATAATATACTGAGAAAGAATGATCTTCGAAATAGTGCTTCTTTGAGTCACTTTTCTGATTGAAGACAGTTAAGTATTCAAGGTTAAATTTTCCTAGAAAGTCTTTTGGTACCTGGTTACAGGCAACAAACTGCACAGAAGAAATAGAATCATTTATAAAGATGTATCTAGTCCAACTGAAAATGATAGATTTACATTACCTAATAATTCATCTGAACATAATTATTCTCACTTGCCTATGGACCTTAAGAAAATGTGAGAAGAGGTTTGCAAGTGTAGAAGACTATGAAAAGAGAGCTCCTTTTTTCTTACTGTTTTGTATGTTCTTTTATTTTGTTTCTCTTTTAAGGGCTGGCTGTATAGCTGGTGTTTGAGAATGTCTCTTAAAAGCTGTATGGATACATGTTTTCAAGGAAATGAAGTGAAAGTCAGGTGAAAACTTCCTGAAGCGCTACAAAATCAAGAAAATCCTGTATGTTAACCCATAAGGTTTCTTTCGACCAACCCCCTGAAATTCCTCATTGGTGTTTGGTTTTCCCTCTGCACCTTCTAGTCCTCCCAAAAATGAGAAGCCTATCTTTTATCTGTTTGACGTGCAAAAATACAGTTTTCTCCTCTCAATTATTTTTAATGTATGTCGGGGGAAAAAAAAACAACCAAACAAAAAAAAGAAACCAGAAGTTGCTGAACATTTATTCAGCCTACTGTGGCAGCTTTTTATTATTTAAGACATAAATCAAATTTGGAACTTCTTTTTTTCCTGGGGGACAAATTGTTTATCTGAATTTGAATGTGCTTGTGAATCAGTCATTGGGATAGTACTTGTGCTGTTGCTGTGTAAGAGCAATTATTTGCATTATTTTACATTGTTTAGGTTATCGG
This sequence comes from Manacus candei, assembly GCF_025592945.1. Taxonomy (NCBI): domain Eukaryota; kingdom Metazoa; phylum Chordata; class Aves; order Passeriformes; family Pipridae; genus Manacus; species Manacus candei. The sequence continues at coordinate 13,635,550 of NW_026138115.1, read as the reverse complement.
TTTAAGATAATCAGACTTCACACAGATGCACAGTATCTCTGCAAATCACTGCAGGATTAGAGCCATGGACCTCAGTCCTCCAAACAGTTATTGGCATGTTTATGTCTCATCAGAACACCAGAAGAACTCTTCCAATCTGGGAAGTTACACAGTGCATGACTGGTTTCTGGGATCTGAGCCCAAGATTGTTCCCCGGGCAAAGCCCATTGAAGGATCAGAGCTACAAGGCTTGTTCACAAAGAAATACTTAGAAGATAACTAAATAATTTTGTGAATTGGGTACTAGTTCATAGTCTCTTCCCATTTGGTTCTGTGGCTCTTAGTTAACCTTTTTTACATTTGTGACACTTTACTATGGGTGTAGTGAATTGCAGCTTCATGCCTTTTGAAATAGACAATGCATTCCTGGTGTCTAGAAATCTAGAAATCTCATCCTGCATTATCAGCTTTGGGAATGAAAAAAGAGGTTTGTTCCCTTAGTAGTTTCTGCTGACAATATTAAGGACAGACAAAGCCAAGTGCTTTCCCAGCAGAGTACACAGTTACCTTCTTTGTAAAGACAATCTAGACTTCCTTTTTATAGTTCTAAACCTAAGAGTGTGAAATATTTTCATTCACATGCAGTAAGCATTGACCTTTATCACATAATTAGCATTCTAAACTCACAATTTCGGGAGTTTATAACTCAACAGTAAGTTTAAATTCAGTAAATTCAGGCCATAAACTCTATTTTTCAGTGCAAAAGACATCTTTAGTTTCTACAGTATCAAGCCAAGCAGATCTTGTTTATTTCAGGCTTCTTTAAAGGTCTTAGATTACAAATTTTTTAAAAAAATCAAAAATTAATTGCTAGAATTTCATTCTGATGTTCCTCATATTGCAAGCCTCCTTTGACGTAATTGAAAAAAAAAAAATTGAAAAGGCTGAGTGATAGACATTTAAAACAAACTCCTGAGAACAAATAATGGACCATATTCCATATATTCCTGTGCAAATCTCACTGACATCGATGGATGTGTTCTGTACACATCCTATTTTTAAAATCCTGCATGCATAATCACTGTTAGCATTGTTATAGTATCTACTGTGGGTGGATACAACTCTGAATGCAGATTTGTACTGTCAGCCATAATGTTTCTCTCCTGAGAGAAATTCAAAATGCTCTTCATAAACTGTTCTGGACTTTTAGGTAACTAATCCCATCTCACACATACACTCTCAGGTACTTTTTGTTAAAGAAAATCAAACACTTCAGAATACATATTTATATGACAGGCACTTTTCCAGTCTGTTGGATAAATTAAATGCATTTTATAGCATACCCTTACAGAAATGTATATGTTTGTACATATTATAATAAAAGCAAAATGATGTTGAGCTTCTGACATAAGGTTCCATGAGCCCAAAAAATGTCAATGCCAATACTGTACTGTATGTCAGATGTTTTCCTTTTTTCATAAAATTTTGTATGAAAGAGAAATTTTAGTTGCAATTGCTTGGGAATGGTACGTATGTATTACAGCCTGATCTTTTTTTGAGCAAGAAATATTCTGTGTTTAACATTACTTCTGTGTGTTTTGGAAATTACCATTAGAACACAGGAGGATATATTGTATTTACTGCCTGTGCTAGAGCATAATGTGCTGGACTACAACAACTAAACTTGTTAAGCTGATATTAGCATTTCTTCACATAGCAGGAAGCACCCATGCTGTGGTTTCTTAATGTACTCTTTAACTACTGCACTGTACTGTACAATAAAAATAATAATTAATCATGATCCTCATCTTACTAGTGCTGCTGCTATCCTGATGATTTTGGCTGCTGTTTCAGCAGCATACCCTGAAACACATATTTTTCCTTTCAGAGTTTTATTTCTTATATGATATTGCTGAACAGAGCTGAATTTTTGAGGACAAGTTTGTTGCATGGATTGTGATGGCTTCACATTTGTTCAGGTCTCCAATGACCCGCACCAATAAATGTGAAAGAAACAACAGCAGAATGGCATACTTTTCCATTTCCAGCAGAATGAAAAAAAAAAATACTCTAAATTAAATCTAACCTTAAATGTATAATCTGTCCTTGGGAGCAAAAAAAAAAAGAAAAAGAAGGATATAGCATCTTCAGGCTCTTGGCATCCCTTACGAGAAAAAATTGGTTCTAAGGGTCTCTGATCTTGTGTTTTAGTAAAATAGGACTGCACGGCTGACTGACAGTTCTGATCTAAAGCATTTACGTTTAAGTTTTGATCTCTCTGCTTTTGATTAAAACTAATGAGCTCATTTAATTCAAAATGGGAATCTCTGATAAGAGAAATAAGGTTGATGTGATTGGATTAGAGGGGCAAATTAAACTCTTAGAGCAGAAGTTTGTGCTTATATAGTGTATTAAAAAGCTGTTGGCGTATTATGGTGTGTTAGATGATGAGAAAAATTTCATAGTAATTCATATTTAATCAGAAGAAATGAAAGTACTAAATATAACATGGCTCTGCTTTTCCCTCGAGTGATAAAGAGCTGTACATTTAAAATGACATCGAATTCACACTCTCTAAAACAAAAAAATCTTAAAAGAGACACTAAAGCAAGGGGCACTGCTGTCGGTTATCACAATAGAGCTGAAATGTCACAAACACAAGACAACTTGACCATATTAAATCAAGGACAATTCAATATAATCCTTAGCTTACAAACCAATTTATGTGTTTCTGTTCACTGCATAACAAATGCTTTTTAAATACTTGCACAGTTTCTACTAGTGGTTTGTATGATTCTCCTAAAAAATAGCAGAATAATTTCAAAATAATTTTTTTATTCTATGTTAATTCCTCACTGAAACTGAAAGTTTATTTATCTCCAAGAATGCTTGATTATTGTAAGCTGCTCCAGAATTTTCCAATTAACAATATTTTGGGGAGATATTGTTTATCTGACCTAAAAAATAGCAATAATAAAGATTGTATAAAGAATATCTTGGTGTTTTCTGGGATTGTACATGCTATTTTATCATGTTTTATATAAACTAAGAGTATCTACTACGTTAAGTGGTTGCATTTGAGGGACTGAGAAGCATAGGTAAGAGCTATAGTTAGTTGCAAGCAAGAAATATCTCTTCAGATGGACTAAAATTATATTTCATTAATGACTAAATAATCACTAATAATTGATTATGATTATGACAATTATAATAATATGTGTCATTTACTGGAGAATTTTTGCCTTCAGGCTGTTTAGTGCTTTAATGATAATAAAGTCCCTAACTTCACTTCAGTACTGGGGAAACCAAGGCACTCAAATCCAGTAGTGACTCACCCTATGTATCATTGCAGTCGAGGAGTAGAGATTAGGGAATAAAAGTTTGCAGAATTTGCAGCCTATTTCAGCAGACAGAATTGCTACCTCAGTGAGACTTTACCTTTCACAAAATCCTGAAGAACTTTTTTTAAAACAATGTCATACTTTAACAAAATAACTCCAGTCATAATAAAATCATGCAAGAAAGAGTTAATGAGACAAATCTCTGTTAAAAATTCCATGGGAAAAATAACTTGAAAATGAGGCTTACTGAGTCTATGTATATTTTTCAAAGTTTTTTTTTTGTTAAATAAACATTTTCTAAATGAGGTAGATTGATTACAACACTCTTAGCATCCATCAGTCATTTATTTTTAGTGAGTTCAAGGATCGCACCTGAAAAAATAGCTTAGAGGGGATGTATAAAATCTAAATTATGTGTATATGTATTTTTCTATTTCCTAGTGGAATCTACAAGCCCCAGTTTACTAACCACTGACAACACTCTAGAGCGCTCTTTTTTCATCCGAATGAAATCTACACTGACCAAGCGAGGAGTGCACATCAAATCATCAGGTTACAAGGTAAGGGCTGCACTGTAGCATGAAATATTGACATCTTAGAATTGTGTTCATTCATGTTGCAGGAACACTTTAATAGACAGAGAAAGGAGCTATTTCATATTTGCATATGTCTCGTTCCTTTTGTTAAACAATCATTAGTACAATATTTCCAGCCTGAGGTTTGACGTTGGTGCTACAGCTCCATTAAATTGATGGTTATGATAAACATTGATGATAATGGCATGAGAGCCTTCAAAAGAGCAACACTTCTAAAGTAAAGGTATCTTTTACCAAAGAAGGTGAGTCAGATTAACATTACTTTTCCCATAGCGGAAAATTACTGCTCATTTCATCTTTGGATTATGTTTTTCCCAGAGAAGGTAAGATTTTTCCATGCAGACAGTATGCTAGAGCTATTTCGTTTTGCTGCCATTCCAGCTCAAGGAAACAGCAAGCCACAATGAGTACTTTTCCACCATTTTTCTTTCATTGTCTGTCTGAGGGGCATCTGCTGCCAGGGATCATATTTACTGGATTTGAGACTCTTTTAAGATATGAAATTCTCTTGTTCCTTATCAGCAGTAATCTCATCTTTCTTCAGTCATATATCGCTCATAACGCCTGTAGCTATCAGTGGCTTTGCAGCACACTAAAACTAGAAGGAAGAGCACATTTTTAACATTGTCAACTTGTGGAATGAAATATGTCATCCATTAAGTTTTATACAAGATAAAAGGGTGGTGCAAAGAAGTAAGTCTGAGAATGTGTGTTTATTTAAAGAAATTGCTTGTCAATGTTCATTTAAAAACTTTCACAAGCTTTTTGTGGGGTTTTTTTCAGTTTTCAGAGGAGGATTTAGAGGAGCTTTAAAGTAAAATTCCCCAACTAACTTTTCCCAAAAAATTCTCATCATCATACCTGCGCAGTAAAAATCTGCTAGAAATGTCTTTTTTGCAAGCAAATGACTGGTAGTCTTTTGGTTGGATGTTTTCTGGGTCAAGATAGTTAAAATAGTTGCTAGTAAAAGTTTTAAGTCCAAACCAGTGGTTTCTTAAGGCACCGCAAATTTTGATCCGTACCCTGCTTAGTTGTCAACACCTGAAAGAATGCACTGAGTACTCGTTCATGCTGACCAGTTTACAATTTTCAGGAGATGTCAAGACCGGGAAGTGTACTGACAGTCTAAGGAGGCAGAAGGCAAATGAATGAATGGGCAGTTCATGGAATCATAGAATGGTTGGGGTTGGAAGGGGCCTTAAAGATCCTTTAGTTCCAACCTTACTGGTATGAGCAGAGACACCTTTCACTAGATGAAGTTGCTCAAAGCCCCGTCCAACCTGCCTCTGAAAAATTCCAGGGATAGGTCATCCACCACTTCTCTGGACAACCTGTTCCAGTGTCTCACCTCTCTCACAATAAAGATTTTCTTCCTCATATCTAATCTAAACCTACTGTCTTCCAGTTTAAAACCATTCCCCTTGTCCTATCACTACATACACTTGTAAAAAGTCCCTCTTCAGCTCTCCTGTAGGCCCCTTTTGGTACTGGAAGGCTGCTGTAAGTTAACCCTGAAGCCTTCTCTTCTCCAGGTTGAATCCCAGTTCTCTCAACCTGTCCTCATAGGAAATATATTCCAGCCCTCTAAACATCTTCATGGCCCTCCTCTGGTCCTGTGTTGTGGACCCCAGAGCTGGACACAGTACTCCAGGTGGGGTCTCACCATAATGGAGTAGAGGGGAAGAGTCACCTCCCTTGACCAGGCCATGCTGCTTATGATGTAGCCCAGGATATAGTCAGCTTTCTGGGCTGCAAGAGCACATTGCCAGCTCATATCCAGCCTCTCTCGTGTCCAGCACCCCAAAGTCCTTCTTCTCAGGGTTGCTCTCAATCCATTCTCTGCCCAGCCTGTAGTTGTGCTTGGGATTGCCCCAACCCAGGGACCTTGCACTTCTCCTTGTTGAACTTTCTGAGGTCTGCACAGGCCCATCTCTCAAGCCTGTCAGGTGTCTCCCTTCCCCCCAGCATGTGAACAGCATCACACTCTTCTTCAGGTCATTGGAGTTATACTCATTCTCATGATGGCGTGGTCCGCCCAAGCTAGGCCAAAGTTAGATTGATGGAGAACTTGCTTTGCTGGATATTTTTGATGCAATAGTAATGGGTAAACATAGTGAATTTGTGGACTTTGTAGTGTGACATTTTTTGCCAGATATAGGTGAGAACAAAAGGAATATGTGAGTAACTCTGTCATTATCTCTCTGACTCCTGACAATCTAATATTTGTCCAGAATCAGAACAGGACATATCTAGAATACGTTGACTTTACAAGGCTGGGTTTTTACTCATTACAATACAGTTTTTGAAATTCACAGTAGACTCTTTACTCAAAAGACACAATAATGTCTATCATATAAACATAATTTAATTTCTCTTAGAACTGCTGATGCCTCATGGAAAACTTAAAACCATAACTGAGATGTCAGGAGTAGAGCAAAATGAGTTTTGAAAGATCAGATATCATTTTTTATCAAGTTTATCCTGGACACAATGAATGGATAAAAAGAAAAACTATGATAGTCAACAAAACTGTCTGTAGATAAAACATTTGAGTTTTCCAAACTTTTTCATGAGACATGTCAGCTTGAGGAAAATTGCATAAACAGTATAGAAAGCCCTAAGCAGGTGTAAAAATAGATATGTAGTTCCTCTGCTTTTTGTTGGTTTTAAGGAATTTGTAACTGACAGTGTTTGGCTGAATTTAGCTGTGCCCAGCCATATGAATTGTACTTTGACAGTTTTTCAAAAGCATGGTTATTGGCACTCTGTGTTCCATGGAAGGATCATTATCTACAGCCACAGCAAGCCTCAAAAAACAGTGCATTCGTTTTAGAAGAGTTGGATCAAGTGAATAGCGTTTTAACCAAGTGTTGAGCTGCTTTGTTTAAACATCATTCTTGGTATATCAGACAAGCATAATAAAACTCAACTGCTACAGTGAATGTCACTCACACTTTTAGGAATATTACCAATTTAGTCATTGATTTCTAAAAGACCAGTGCTAGAACAAACTTAAGGTTTCTTGAATTTATTAAGGAATGTATTTTGTCAAAATTAAAAAAGATCCATGAGCCTTATGGATGTACATCTATAAGAAATCATCAAAGAGAAGAATAGTTGCATAATCTTGATGAAGATCATGGGAAAAGCTGGCTGGGATCATGTGCAGCAAAGTTCCTGCAGGAAATCCTTGTGGAGCAGGCTGACTCAGGGGCCACTCTTTCATCCCTTCAGAATACAACAGAGCACTGAATTTTCCATCTGCAAAAAACAAGGGCTCTTGGCTAAAACCTTCCTTTGAACTCTTGTGTCATTGTGAGCGGGTAACGCTCCTGAATCAGCATACAACCATTCACTGGGAGCAGTGCTAGGAACTCTGTATGCTATGAGTCAAATTTTAGCTCTGTAAGAGATATTCAGCTCCCTGTGGATTCAGTCCTCCAGGAGTAACAAAATTTTTTCATCTTTGTAAAGTAATTGTGTCTTGATCCAAACTTTTACTGACCTCAGAACTGCATTACCATTTTTTGTTGCTTTGAGGACTGCTGGTGAATGTCTTCTGTAGACAGCAAATGAATGAGGTGGTTCACAATGTGCTTAGCCAATTTTCAAAATGAGTGATCCCTGCCTTAGGAAAACCACATAAAAGTGAAAACACTCAGAGAATGAAATTGATTAATCATTCAGGTTGATCTAGTCAAGACTAATTTTCTATCAAAAGAAATATTGGAACAAAAATCAGACTGATAAACTTACACAGGTATACATCAGAGACCCTATTCTAGACCGTGAGATGAACCCTGTTTATAGTCCCTTCCTGGACTGATATAACTAGTTCTGAATTATATGTAAAGATGAAGGTAATGGCCTTTTTTTTTCATGAATTATGTTACCTTAAAAGTCTAAGTGGTAAAGTGTTTACATGATTAATTCTCCCTTTCTCTTTCCCTTTCATTGTTCCCTAGCACTCTCCTTGAATTAGAATTTCACATTCTTAATATTTGTAGGCTCAGGGGCTTGTAGGAAAAGAATTTTTATATAAAGTACTAGAGATTTATTTCAGTTAATACATTTAAAATCTTTAAAAACAGTCAAATAAAATTTAGTCAGCTGATAAAACATAATGAAAACAAATAAAAAGAAAAAATATAATTACATTCATTGCAAAACTCAGAATGTCTTACCATTACAGCTGTTCTCCAAGATATGTGCTGGAGAGACTTACTGCTTTTTCATTGCTGAAAATGTATCACATCTTCCTTTTTTCCAATTTTTTTTATCAGTGAAAGACAGTTTTATATTTCATTTGGATTTTATCTCCATTTTATTTCCTTTTCCATTTGTTTTCCTCCATTTGAGGATCACAATTCTGTCCACTTAAGTTATCCCACCTTCAATTTTTCTATTGTCTGACTTATTCAGGCATATGTCAAAGCTAGTTTTAATTCAAAATTACTTTGTTCAGGTCCAGTGATACATTCCCTACTCCTCTGTAGTATCCTATCATTGTTTTGTCATATTTACTTGCATGTCAGATTGTGCTAGGATTTTCTTTGTTCAAACTTTTAGGGCCAGATACTGGTCTCTTAAGCAAAGCATAACTAATGGGATCAAGAAGTGGTCAAAGCAATGAGCATCATCAGAGCCAGTAGTTACCAGTAGTTTCCAGTTCATCAACTCATCAGATGTGTTAGTATGTATCCATATATACCCCTCTACTGTTTTTTGGAGTAGACCTCTCATGATAAGCTATTACAGAAGTGAATAAGCAAACATGAGGAGATTCCCTTGTACTTTTGCTTTCACTGTGTCAATCTCTGAATTTGGGATAACGACCATCTGTTTTCTCTCCATCTCCCACAAAGCTGGCAATCAAACTTCTTGGAGACTTATCAGCAGAATTAAGGACATCTTAAAAAACCTCCAGGCTGTCCCTTCCAGTGGACATACTGCATAACAATGAGTAATTGAGATAGATAGATAGATAGATGATAGATAGATAGATAGATAGATAGATAGATAGATAGATAGATAGATAGATATAAAAATTGGTTCAGCAAGTTTAGTTTAGAAATTTTGATATTTTATTGCATGTCTAATGTCTGTATTTCAGCAATGGAGGATGCAAGTTCAGTTAGGTATACCTCATGCATCAGTTGCTGTATATCGAAATATTTTAAATAATTTTTAAAACTCCAGAAAAGTGTTTTCACAAATCAGTCTTTGCAGTCCACATGAATTGATCTTTTTGTCTTGTGCAATGGTATCATCTTTCTACCAACTTGTTTAAAATTAAACATTCTCTGAGACTGTACTCTCAGATTTCATATTTAAAATCATAACATTAGAATTCTTTTAATGAAAATTTCTTGTTGAAATGTTATGCCTGTCACGGTTCTATTATGAGTCTTTTTCATGCTATTCCTGCCTTTATTCACAATTTAAATTGATTTTTTAGAAGAACTTGAAGAGTTAGGCAAGATTCGTAAATCTCAGTTGTGCACTAGAATGAAATTGAGTTTTTGGCAAAAATTAGATTCATTAATCCAAGAGGGCAAGAGATTCAAAAAACCTGTTAGACAGCCAGAAATATGCCATTGCACTCACCTTGTGATACTGTTCTCTTGGTTCAATCCAAAATTGCAATTATTGTTTCTCATCCAAGTGAAAGATTCACCTGGAATTCAGAAACAAGATGTCCCTATTCCAAAATCGCTTTAAGAATGCAATATATCATGGCAGAAAACCTCCTTCCATTTCAGGGGAATGGGAAGGAGGAGGAAATAGAAGGCAGCTGGTTTTTTGCGTAATAGTCTAATGATCAGTACATTTCTTGGATGTAGGCTATGTTAGAGTCAGATTTAATTCCCTCTTCTGCCTGAGGGAATTCACATATCCCACTTTCCAACTTAGCCTAAATTTTTTCCTCCTCCTCTCATATCTTTTCCCCATGAAATTTTTTCTGTCAAGGATTTTGCTCTGTCCCAGAAAGGTACCCTGACCTTTCTCCATAGGAAGAAAGAAACCCACAGAATTTAGTAGTTTGTCACATGGCTACTGCCACACCTCCTTAATTGAGTGAAGAAGGAGTAAGAAACCAACATCAGGAAGCATTATGTGAAGAGTTCTCTAAATGTCAGCATATGCATTCCCCAGACTTTTCAGCACTGGGAAGACATAAAGGTAATTTGTCAGAGAGAAAGAACTGATCGAGAATTCACCCATGTAAATCGATGACCTTTTAGTCAAAAGGAAGTCTCTTAGCTAGTAAAGATGCAGCATTACTTATAAAAGAACAAAACACTAATGGGCCAATCTAAGTCTTATGAAGTATCTACTTGTAGATATAAAGATATGGTTCAAGAAATAATGGTCTGCAACAGGATTAAGAAGACTAGAATTCATTTTATGCCTTGCTATAGAACTGTGAGATTCTATTAGGAGAGCTATCTGGAAAAACTTGGTTCACATTCAGCATCTAAATACATCAACCAATTTTTTAAAAGTGTTCCACCTTCTGAAAGACATTTTCAAGGCTGAGCATCTTTAAAATGGGATTTATAGCACTATTCTACCATCTGGGCATGAATATGTTAGGCATTCACTATTGCAGTAGCACTAATGAAATTAATATATATTAAATAGTATTATATAAAAGGCCTTTTTAATAACAGTCTTCCTTAAAAGAAAGATTCAAGTTTTGATGATTCCTCATGATGACTACAGCTGTAGAATTCCTGACACCTGTATCAGGATGTGTTTCTCTTCAAATATTGTCTTAAACGGCCTTAGAGTTGTGGTTTTGTTACAAACTGGGCAAACAGAAAATCAAAAACTGGATTCTGGAAGAAAAAAACAAACAAACCAACCAACCACCAACCAACCAAAAAAATAAAAATAAAATTCAGTAAAGACAGATTACTTTCTGGGAGATTGTTTTTTTTCATAAATTCTGTTATCAAACTGTAAAATATATAAAAAGATAATAGTAACACCAAATTAGCAGCAATTGCCTTTGATTCTGTTTTTTTCAGAAGTGTAATTCTGAAGGATCCTTTCTTAAAAGTCAGTGGATATAACAGCGAGAGAAAACTGTGAGATCAGGATTTACTCTGATATATAATAAAATATTGAAAATGGACAGAGATTAGTTCCAAACCAAATCTGGTATTCTTTCAAGGACCAAGTGTTATTGAGTCGTAGAGATATAAAATGTTTGATACACTTTCGTAAGTAGCACTAATTGTCTAGATATGTGAACTAATAGTGCAGTCTGAGACCCGCTGCGGTGTCAATAGACAGATGTCTGTGAGTAGGAAGAGAACAATGAGGTCTCACCAGAGAGGGAACCAGAAAATACCTCATTACACATTGGGAGAAAGATATCATACTCCAAGGTAGGAATGCCCATTGAAAAAGAGAGGCCTTCAGTCCACACTGCTTTCTTAAGTTATCCACCAATGTTGTATGCCACTGCTTACTGGTAATGAATATGCCTTGCATAGGAGCAAGAAAAAGCACACAGTGCTCTGCAAAAAATAGTCAGGCAGAATTTGCTCTGTCACAGACAGATGCTGCTGTCCACATCTCTGCTTCACTTGGCCATTTTATAACTGCTGCCAGTGGATATTTTGGCCCACCTCCTTTTCATAATTTAAAGATTGGTTTAGATGTGCAAATACAAACACTATTAGCTTTTTTAACTCTCTCTACCACTTCCAAAATTTTCCCAGTTTTTGTCCAAAGTGTGCTAAGAGAAGACAATAGGCTCATACGTTGATTTCCACGTATTTTTTAAACATTTACCTTTTGTGAAGTTCTTACCTTCTTGTGTTTTATTGGCTTTTTCCTGTTGCTTATAATGTCATTTATATTAATGAATGTATTTTTGCAACAGTCCTCTGAGACTGGAAAGTGCTGACATACCAAGAGATCAAGTAACTTGCCAAAGATAACAATGCCTGTTTGTGTCAAAGCCAACTGTGATTACATGCTGTACTTCATCCTCAGCCTTTCTTCCCTGTGCATGAATATTGTCAAATCATCTCTGTGTTCCAGCACATCACACTTCATTTTCTCGGGTCGGTACTTCCTTTGTTTTGATGGCTGCCCTGAACAGGCAAAATGAGATGCCAAAGAAAAAAGTACTAAAAACAACAACAACAACAACAAAAAAAAAAAAAAAAAAAAAACCAACTGCCATTCCTACCACCTTGTTGTGGGACAGGAGCAGGTAGCATCCCCATCTTCATCTGGCAGCTGGCTTGGCTCCTTGTAAACTTCCCTGTTTGGTTCAAAACAACCAAAACTTATAAATAGAGACTTTTTTTCAATTTGATTAATATTTTTTCACATTCACCATAGGTGTCTCTACCCTAAAGACCTCCAAGCTTTACTAACTACTGTGAAGCAATATATGTAATAAGAAACGTAAAATTGGTGGGGAATCATTATTCACTGTAGCTCGTTATATTTGATCAAAGTGTGATTAGAAAATCAAAATGCTCCATTCACTCATGCAGATAGTACCACTTTGCATCTGCTATTCACTTTCTACATGAATAGGTGGTTGCAAACGGTTCAGGCTCGTCATTTTCTCAAAAGCCAAATTTATTAATATAATTTGCTGTCATATGAAGCAATGTTCCTCTGTACTCACTGATTTGACAAAATGGGAGACAAAAGGCACAGAGCATTTCAGTGTCCATCACCAGTGTGGTTGAAGCCAATAGTTGAATTGGAACCATTACCTGGGGCTTTCATTCCCTGATTTTACCCGGTGTAATGACTTCTGGATAGTGATCTGGTTGTTGATTTGCTGGTTTTACCTTCTAGAACAGAAAATTGATTATGAGTGTTTCAGGCCATGCTTCCAAGAAAGAGTTACTATAGTGTAAATGCCCTTTTTCTCTACTCTCCAAAAGGCATATTCACTACTATATAACCAAGTAAGCCATTGTGCTTCTATTTCTGAATGTTTAAGTCTGCCTCTTTATTTGTTTGAGGAATGGTGTATGGTTGATTCTATCTGCTTTACCCTATGGAGAAGGCAGAATATAGATGTTTAGTGGAAAGAGTTTCAGTTTCTCCTTTTTACAGCATCATTAGGAAGCCGTCATTCTAATAATAATAATTCCCATTTGACATCATGGAGGTAAAAAGAAATCACTGCTGACATCAAAAACGAGGTGATATTTCAGCAGTATTATTTCACTGAAGATAAAATGGAAGTCTTTATTACTCCCAATGCTTTTAAAGAAAGCTGAGCAAGGCTTATACTGACCCTGGAGCTTATATACCTAATGCATCTCTAACCAGTATGAAATAAGAAATTTTAGTTGTTACTGATACATTTTTTGGCTGTCCCTCCTTAGAATCAAGAATTTTGTGCCTGCTTATAGGAAAATAATCAGTATCTGAAGATAAAGTTGGAAGAACACAAATATTTTAATTTTCTTCATTAGTTGAAATTTATACAAAATACCCCAAACAAATGAAAACACTAAGTGTTTTACAAGAAATAGTAATTTTCTTGTAATTTTCTTGGAGTCTGTACTGCAAATTCATACAGATTGCATAAAGAGGTCTGAACTCTGAAGAGGTTACCCTGAGGAGGGTTACAAGTTTTATTTCACTTTTTATGGATAAGTATTTTATTCTCTCTGAACTTCTTGTGTTCATTGCTGTGTGAATTGCTTGTTGAAAGGACACATCCAAGGTCTATTTCATCAGTGGTAAACAATATGTTTTCCACTTTTGTTTCTGATAGCACATTTCCTTTTTACAGACATATTCAGTTATAATTCCAGTCTTTGTATGTTTTCCATCCTAAACCAAACAAAATAGCACATCAGTGACTCTATCCAAATATACATTGAAAAGAGTGTATCTTTCTAGTACTTGACAATATTTCCTCAGTTTGAAATATATTCTTGGTCTACTGATGGCTTGTTGGTTGATTGGTTTTAGGGGACATAAAAAGAGTGATATAGACTGCATACAATTAGAGCAACAGGATGCAAGTCTGGTGCCTTTAAAACTGACAGTATTGCTCCCATTAAAAGAAAGTTCAAGAAATATATATTCTTCCCATGGCTTCATTTGGTAGAGCTGGTCACATACTTGCAAGTAGTGCCTCCTCTGTATAGCAAGAAAAACCTGATCTAAATGTTTCGTAGTCTTTTCACAATCAAACTTAAGAAATTCTTGCAATTAAATATGTGGTGGGACCATCATGTTATTTTGTTCCAGGTAAATATATTGATAACAGAGCAGTCACAGCTTATCTGCTGTTGAGTTACTGCTTCTCAGTTATTCTCAGAAAAAGTTCTGAATTCTTAGAGGTGTGCAAATATTTAATGGTTATGAGCCTTTAAAAAATAAAAATTAATAGTTAACACTTACAGTGAAATATTTAAATCTGAAATGAACTCTGCTTTTTCAATGTAAACAAGTCTCATTCTATGCACAGATAGTTTGGACATTTTCCCCAAGAATTTATGCATGCATGACTTGAATGCTCAATTTTGTTTCGTGTGAACTCAGTGGCCAGGTGGGGTTTTGACATATTTTGGAAGGTCCAGGCATGTTTCTTCTCTGAAGTATTAGATAATCATATTTCTTCTTAGAAATTGTTATCTTATTAGTTTTTTCATTAATTTCTCCTTACTCAAGTGCTCAGAAATGTATATTTGTTTCCTGACAAATCACCTGCTTTCAGTTTTTGTGATCGCATTGTTGTATTATTGTATTTTTACAAAGACTATGTTGGTTAAGTCAGTCCACCACTAACACTGAGAGACAGCTAAAAGCAGAGCCCTGTTTCAATTAGCCCACAGGGCATCAATGGACACAGCCTGGATCTTCCACAGTGTTAGGAATGGGGCACTGGACATGGTTTTTCCCAAGGAAGCAAGAAGCTGATTCTCAATACCCAAACATGCATTATGGATTGTTTTCAATCACTTTATAGTCATATGGATTCATAAATTTTTATATGGTTGCAAGATACAGACTTTGATAGTACAAAACTCACAGAAGAGCTTTAGATCACTGGAGCAACCATAGATGAAGTTTATGTTGACAATTTATCAGCTCTTTACCGTCAAGGAAAATTGTTTTTTAGTGCCTGCCTATTAGCGATCACATGCATATTATGAAACTGAGTTTTGGGGAGGACAAGCTGCCATCTGTCTTTTCTGTATTTTTTTCACAATGCATCATTCTAAAGTTAAAAGTTTCTGTGCTCCAAAATGGTGTAAAATATGAGATGCCTACAATAGAGACACTTGGAAAGAAAAATGTACTAAGTAGAGATGTAAATCTTTATAGACTTTATAAACAGGCAACTACTGATGCTATACTCTGTGTTTTAGTTTCAAGTGCCCTCCATGTTCCGCATGTGCCATAGTGCCCAACACATACTCTTACTCTAGATTTCAGGGTTGCTAAACTGATAACTAATTAATATATATCTCAAGGAGTGTGAAAATATTTTTTCCATAAACTCTTTCTGGTTCAGGTTTTTTGTGGGTTTTTTTGTGTATATGTTGTGAAATAGAACTGCAAGTGCCTGATGTGGAGAATGAAAAAGATGTGTTCAGTTTCTTTTCTGTGTTCTGATATGCTAAGATTTTATCAAAAATATTGTTTTCCTGTAAAAATATCTGCCTCAGAGAAAATCTGCTGTGTAGCTGTCAGGATTACACCTCTCAGAATATACCTGTGGTGATTCTGTTAAATTGATAAAAACAGAACACTTTGCTATGTAGAAGGATTGCTGAAAATATTCTGAGGTCCTTTCATGTGTAACAGCACTTATATGGCAGTACGTTTATTGTGCTATAAATTCCATCACTGATTTTGGCCATTTCAAATTGATTCTGCAGTAACTGTAAGTAATGAACCTTACAGACAGAACCAGGGAAAAAAAACCAAGCCAATAAACTTGTGGCAGTAGAAATACAAATTGTAGAGTTCATTTAGCCTCAGTTTTTATCAGATCATGCAGCAAATACTCCACAAAGCCAGAGAAATATCTAACAAAATATACAGTGCCATAACCCTGGCTTGCTTTAAATTTAGCAGCTAACGCAGACAGTCAATTATCCAAAGTACATGTTTGTACGAAATGTCCTGGGGATTTCACCTGAGATTTAAGGAAGGTGCTCAGCATAAGTCAATGAAAGTGGAGAAATTATAATAGAAGTGACTTAAACAGCATAATGAGCCAAATCCTGTGCTGTCTTACATGGTCTAAGCAAAACAAGGCACCACTGAATTTCACAGGAGTGCAGATTGATGTGCAGTAACCTTATAATGACTCATCAGATCAAAGTGTACAAAAGTCTTCAAAATTTGCATATGTTTCTAGACAATTCCCTTTCTTTACTAAAAAGTTCTACCAGGTTAACAAGAATGACTTGATATCTTTTTTCCAGGTACCTTTAACGATCCCATAGATTTTAGCAGAGAATTTCTTTGCTTGCTAAAGATTTCCATAGGAAGGTTTTAAAATCCATCAAAAAGATGGCATTCTAAGGCTTTTCGCATTAGTTTTCTATAGGAAACAAACTGATCTTGATTTGCTAAATATTGTGTACATTTCTCACAATCTTTCAGATCATTTAGAGTCTTATTTTACAAATAGACCATAGATCTAGTCCCACTAATTCAGTGGGCTGGGCATGAGATTAAAGTTTATATACATGTACATATGTGTTCTACCCTTTGTTGTTACATGAAGAGCTAACTTCAGATTTAACTCAAATACAAAAAAGACTAGTTTTCTTCTACATAGCTTTCTTAGCAACATTACAGGAGAGAGGAGAAAGGCCATGTTTTATCTTCCGTGCTAAAAAAAAATGTCTGGGTAGGGTTCCTACAAGCCCTGCATCACAGCTTGCATGCTCGTATATCTTACAGTCTTCATTGAGTGCTGAATTCATTCTATATGTCTTCTTATACCTAACTGCATATATTTCTGAACCCCTGTATTGTCTGTAAGAGATATTAAATCCTCATTTTGAGATCAAAATGCTTGAGTCCACTCTAGCCTTATACAGGAGACAAAGAAACTTGTCTAAGGCATATTCCTTCCCACTCTCTGTAAAAAAGTCTATTTTGCCAATTTGTCCACTTTACATCAGCAGCCTGAGTGACACACAGAGCTAAAAAGATGCAGAAACTGAGGCTTTCAGTTAAACACGAAATATAGTGAAAGTCATAATAAAATAAGGAGGGTTGGGAATGCTTTTCTTCCTTTCACCCTCTGCTGTTTTGTGTTGCAATGAGGAAGAGAGTGAGTGAGTCTGAAGTCTTATGGATAGCCCCTGGTAACTAAGAGCAAAGAAACCTTGCTCATTATCTCTACTCTCTTCCTGAATAAACATTTCAGCCATTGTAAATGAGTGTGACATGAAAGGCAAATGAATGGCTCTCATTCTGGATGAGAAACACTTGACAGCTGAGCAAACTGTAGGTTGTTGGTAAAGGTGCAGATCATATGACCAGTGGATGATGGGGCAGACATACCATTTATTTCCATATGACCTAAGGTGCATCATACTCTTAAATGAGAGATTCCCAGCCTTACAGAGAGTAAGTCCTAGGTGTTCAAACTGAGTTTTGGTTAGAACTGAAGTGTGTGAAAGACAGAGCTGTTTTAATTTTTTTCTTATTATTTTATTGAATTACATAGAAAATCTTAATCATTTATAAGGAAAGGTTCAGTGTGGATTGACAGATGGCGTGCAACACCCCAACTCTATTTCATTTATAAATATGATTGATGTGGAGTTAATTTCTCGGTAACCTGTTTTTCAAAAAAAAAAGGTATTCTAAGTGGTGGGTTAGTAAAAGAAAATTAATCTCTGCATGTTAAACTTGCCAACTTTTGAATTAATTGCATGAGAATGACAATCAATTAATAAATGTTAAGCAAACAACAGAAAATCAGTGAATTAAAAATTACTAAATTGATTCCAATGCAGATAAAGCAAGAGGCTGCCATAATTCTTCAGTGTAGATTCAACAACACGAATCTTGTCTCATCAGTTTTTCCTCCCCATTTATCCACATCTAGCATTTAAAACAATGCTGTTTCATTATGATTTTTACAAATAAATTGCTGTGTATAATCTAGCTTGGTAAATTAAGTGGATTATAGAAAGAAATCATAAATAGTAGTCCATTTGTAGCTGTCAAGGAGAAGGTCATAGCTTTGCCAAGGCCATCCATCTCCAAGTGGAATAGAATCTTTTTCTTCAAAGGGAAATCACATCCTTGTTTGGGTGGACTTAGCTAGTAAGGACAGTACACATGGCTGCTTCTCTGGAAAGGCTTTCATGGCTAGCCCTAGCATTCTCCTACAGCCAGAGTCTCTGTAAAGCCACTTTAGGGCTTGGGGCTTGCAGTTTTAATGCCAGCTACTTTCTTTATCATGACCATGTGAGATGTATTTAAAACTGTTCAAATATAACACAGCCAAAGAACTACTGACATTATATCTTGGCAGACATACCAAAAGACCTTTACTTCCCTATCATCATTCCTTTTTGCTATCTGGATGTGGAGCCGTTACTAGCCACCTGTGGAAGCTGTTCTAAAATTTACAGTTGTATTTTTCATAAAATTGGCTCATATACTTTGCTGTCTCTTTTCCCCTTTTAAACAGAAAAGTTGTATTTTAGATTCATTTAAGTGTCATTGATAGGCAGAAAGTGAAAGCATATTAATAAATATGGAAATTAATCTTTTTTGCCTACCTCCACCTTTGCTTTCGTCACAGTTGTGATGTTTTGCAGGAAAGCTCACACATTCTGTTGTGTGATCTTTCAGTAGACCTTGCATGCTTGTATAGAGCCAGTAAAAATTGGGCCATGCTAGGGGAAAGCATACAATTATTAAAATAAAAAAAATGGCTGCTTTTTGCTGTAGGAGTATATATACCAGACATCATTAGCACAAGCAGAGGAACCTTAGTATTAATGACATTTAAGAAATAGTTCTCAGCCTTTTTCACTGTGTGTCCCTGCTTTACTACAAGAAAATCTCAGATCTTTCTACCAATTTAGCCACAAAATTAGGAGGAGCGAATGTAATTTTCCTTGACTAGCTTCAGAATGAATTCTGGGGTTGCAGAATTCCACCACAGGTGGAGAGCTTGAGTAGAACATAAACATTCCTGTCTTAATCAAGGCTGAGTTGGGGAATCCATTTCTGTCTTTACAGACAACGGCATTAATATATTTTTTCTCCTTGTGTGGGAAAAATACATTAATATCAGATACTTTGTTTTATCTAGTCCTTTCTCACTTATCAAGTCCTTGCACAGAATCACCTAAGGTAATTGTTGGACTGCTAAGAACTACATCAAAGAAAGCAGTAAGGAAAAAAAACAAACTAAAAACCTTTTATTTCTCCCTCCAAAGATAGAAATAAAGACCCTACATCTGAAGAATACTTATTATTGGTTGTCTTTAGTGCAATAAGGTTTGGTTACCCTGACACACAGGATTGAAACTTACTTTTTTTAAACAACCTTTTCACCCTTTCTGTTGCAGAATGATGTAGCCATTTTCCACCCCCCAATACTCTGATAAACTGCATTGGAACTGGTGCAACAAAAGTCATTTTTCAGGTTCGACTTTCACTGCTGGCAGGAGCACCAGAATTCTGGAATAGTGAGCTTCAAGAGAGTTTGCTCATGGGCAGGAATGACAATTCCTTTATTGGAACCCTGCACACTTCAATAGCAAAATGCTTTTAACTTTCTTTAAATAGTATTAAGGAAAAAATATCCTTAAGGCATTATTTTTAAAGGAGACTTCAAACATTCTGTGAGGGGAAAAAAATGCAACATATTTGAACACTGAGGGATTTGCAGTGACAAATCTGTTAAAGTGAACCTATCTTTTGAATTTCAGGGTTAAATAAGTATTGGCCACAAATCAGGGATGCAGACTAACAAAAATTCTGAGACATTTCAGATTTCTAGCTTGACCAGCAGTAGCCAGAATGTATAATAGATCAAGAGCTGGATTCAATGATCCTTATGGGTCCCTTCCAGCTCAGCATATTCTGTGATTCTGTGATTTATAAATAAGTTAGTTATGTTAGGTAGGTTTTAAATAACTATGTTTCATTTATTCCTCTGAATTCAACATAAAAAATCCATTATAACATTTGCAAGAAGTGTAAGACAATCCCAGGTTCTTAATCTTTTTTACTACATAGACTTAATTCTTCAATAACTCAATATTAAAAATTTTAGAGTTTATATTTAAAAGCGTGTGTGAAGCAAACAGATATGCAAGGGTAAATCTGTTCATCTTGAATCCTTCTGCAAATGGTCTGGTCTGGAGGTCGTATCAAAGAGATTCTTTTTCCAGCTTAAACCTGTCTTTTCTAAATAGATCTCAACCTGATCTCATTTAATGCATTGATGTCTGGTTTCTTAGTCATTATATTTGCTGTATTACATATCAAAAGGACTCTTGAGAAATTCCCCTGAATTGATAATTCTAATTTCTTATGTATAGCTACTCTATATTCACTCTGAGGACAGCTGTATTGTATGCTAAACCACGAATTGTAAAAATTGATCCCTTTGTATGTAGGTTTGTATTAAATTGAGATACTCTATTTTTTTCCTGTTTGTTGCCACACTTGGGTTCCTGGTGTCAGTTTGTATTTGGCTGTTTGAGCATATTAAAGTTTTGCTAGTGCTTATGATGTTCTTGCCAAGAGCACTCTTGCAGCAATCTGCACTAGAACAGCCTTTGTGCCAATTACTTCAAAAAGTATTCTGTTACAAACCCAATTTTTATGGCTACTTTTTCAGGTTGCAGTGTGTTGATTTCATTTAGTTTCTTCTTTTCCCATTTTTTTAATGCTGATCTTCTTCAAATGCTTCTAAGTTTTGGATTATGAAAAAACAATGCATTGTTGATAGATTGAGTTGTTAATAAGATATCTTATAAAGATTCAAAGGTATATAACTTGAATGACTAACACTGCATATATTTAAAAGATACTATTTAATAGTGGAAGATTTGGAGCTCTTATTGTAAGGTTTGATTATGTAAATGGAAACCTTTGCAGTTGTATAAAGCAAAATAAATGAAAAATTATAATGTGCAATGACAGCACAATATTTCTTTTTATTTTATAAAGCTGATTGCAGGAGTGTCAGGTCTACAACATCTTTCATTTAGAGAAAAGTAGCTTGCTAATGCAATGCAATCAATGAAAAATTCTAACACAGGAAAGGATGTGTTATCGTTAACATATTTTACAATGCACATATGGTTTTGAAAGGTCTTGATCATGCAACTTTTACTACTGTGATGTATACCAATGCAAGACTTGACCTAAGAATTCTGACATGAGAACCATCATGGCAATAAAGATAGATATGTGTCCATGTACAACACAGGACAGTGTGCTATGCTATCCTAAACAATAACTGCTATCTACTATCTCAAATTAAAAAAAGTAAATACTGTTATGTAACACAATGAAAAATCAGCCATAAATTTAGGATCTAATAATGTTAATCTACAGCATCTGTAAATGCTGATAGCAAATATATTTTTACTAATTATTCTTGACCAACCTATGGTCTGCTGTACATTTCCCAGGCTATTAAGATTTGATAACTCTTGACAGACATTTACACACTCTTGAAAATGCCTTTTTCTTTATGGCAGCTTTAGGAATTGTTTATCATACAACAGTCTTCCATTACTCCCACAGAGTATTCTTAAGGTAACTTTGACCTAGACAACATAACACGGGCAATGTCAGGTTCGTGTTTTGTCTTCTCTCTTTTGGAGAGTTAGAAAGCTGTCTCCATTCCCTGCCCTTTAGTTTGTTATCTAGTCTGGGGTAAGTGGGAGATAAGAGGTTCTGCATTCTGAGGTTGTAGAACTACCAGTTTTTTGCATGTGTGCTCAAAACTGTAAATTTAGTGCAGAAGAGCAGCTGTTCCCTGTGGTGTACTTGAATGAAAGTGACTGTGGCTATTGTGCTTGCTACTGAGCTCAACATTCCTCATGTGCAATCAATAATACTCTACTCAGGTCACATTAGGGATAGAGCAAGTACTACGAACTGAGCCTGCCACGCTGGGGTGTTTCTTGTGTGATGCTTGTCTTTAAGTGCCAATGACTTTGAGGTCTCATAAGGATACTTTTTTAAACCCCTTAGGATTAGCCTAAATTCTGCCTCTGACTATTTTAAGCAGTAGAATAGCTTTTGAATCTTATTATTTGGAGAGAGTGATAACAGAGGAAAGATAGGAAAGCCTAGAGTGTCTTCAAAAACTAGTATTGACTTTTTAACAATAAAATACATCCTGAGACGAAATATGCTGTTTAAATGTAAATACCATTTCCATTTTCAGACTGTCTTTTGCAGGTGTATTTGAAGGGATTTGAAATGTACTTGTGGATGGAAAAGAGGCTATTGACCTTGAAACTATGTATGTGTTAGGAATAATGTTCGCCCTCCTTGAAATCAGGCTTGTATTCTTTGAATGAGTGCTCAAGACCACAGCTCTGAGCAGTGGTTCAGGTGGCATTCAGTGCATAACTCAATCAAGACTGACTGCAAAGCTGTTTCTCAGGAATCATAGATTATTGCCTCGTCTTTTTTTTCATCTGCTGTGGTTCCGAATGACTCACCCACAGCTGCACTTTGTTCCGGTGCGGACTTGATATAATAGGACAAGGTTTATGTGTAGAAGCAATGACTTTTATTGGATGGACTACTTTGGTCAGAAAAAGAAAACCCAAACATACAGGCTTTTCCACATACGAGCACTTTTTCAAGGCTAACACTGAAGTAACAAACTTCTGACTCAAGTAAGTGTTGAGAATAATTACTGTAAGTAGACATGTATTCTGTTATGCTGTCCTAGAGAAAAGATAGATGATGCTTATGAAGTTGGAGATGGCTGATGTTAACAAGGGAAAAGATGATAAAATGGTTATTTTATAGATTAAAAGAGGATTGATACAAAATTGATACAACAGGAGCATGCATCTGCAAACTTTAATTTACGTAATGGATACAAACCCATCATGTAAAATGCATATGCAAGCCTAATGTGTTCTTTGTATGTTAAGCTAACTGTACACAAGTTGGAGAATTGATCTGTGTGTGTACAGAAAGTTGGATGCATTTGGGACTCCTCAGACTTGCTGCACATGTGAGATAGTCCAACATATTGCAGCTGTAGCTGCTCATTCCTTTTCAACACCAAAATGTCATGCTCCATAGGACCTCCTGTTAGGAATACTGCAATGTTAATAGAAATGCAGTAGGTCTGAGAATGGGATACACAAGTATTTCTGGAACTACAAACACAAGGCCTTACTGGACCTCTCAGATCCCAACTACTGCTGAATATAGGCCAGTGACGTCTTTTTCCAAAGCTTTCCTGAAGACTGAGAGCGAGCAGGCTTTGATCTCAATGAGAATGGGCTATGGAACCCCAGAAATAAATGGTTTCTGGTCATGAGAAAATATAAGCAAGTAGAAATGTTATAGTGACTACAGTGGGGCACAGGGAAGAAAGAAGATAACTGTCATAGACAAAGAAGCCTATACTGAAGTTTAGGTTGATAGACATGGATATATTTTGATGTCAGAAAAGGAACAACTTTCAGATATCACTATGTGAATTCCAGATGTGACAGTGAACTCTTTTTTCTTTTCAAAGCCCGGAGGAAAGCCTGCTTCCAATGTTCAGTCTTACCTGAGAAATCACTTACCTGAAACCATATAAGAACTCTTTACCTTGTGGAGTATTAAAACATTTGTCTCACTGGTGCTACAGACAGGTTTTGAGATGTATGTACATGTATCAGTGAAGGAGCACACAACTCTACAAAAGAAAAATACAAGAACAGGGCTATAGCGTGTAAGATATTTCTTAAATCAATTTAACACTTTAAATTAATTGTGTTTTAAAGATTTACATGTTGATTTTGGAAGTATAAAATAACATCTTTGAGAGATTAAAACAAATATATATATCCTTCAGAATCACAGTTATTTCTGTAAATGGGATAAATGTGTGTGTGAGTTGTTTGTAAATTCACTAAATAAATATCTAGGCACAGAAACTAAATTAGGATGTTTTCATATATGACTTTTAAAAAATTGATTATAAGCTATAATTTTAAGACTTCAAATTTAATATATTATTAAGAGAAATGAGCTGGAGGGACAACTTCTGCCAGTGCTGTGGTTTCACACACACAATAAATTGGCATAGTGATTTACACAGAGAACAAAAGAAATAGATTAGAAATTTATTTCAAATTGAAGTTTAAGTTTTGAAGAACACAGAGACATCTGAAAGGTGAAATTCACAGATTTTTCATGCTTGCAGGTTTTTATAGCCTCTGGTAATGCATGTCCTTATTCTGACATCATATGTATGTGAAAAAATGGATGTAATATTTAAAGACGTCTTTTGACAAAGAAAATATTTCCATTTCCAGCGGTGAGATTTAGCTTTAAAGGCTGATGAACAGGTTCCAGATGTGTTTTTCAATCACTGGACTTTCCTATTAAGCACTGACAGAGGGAAGGTTTTATCAAAGTCTTTGTGATATGCTTGTTTACAATGAGTAGACATTAGTAGAGCACATCTAAGTGCATATCGCTAACAGATGACTAAAGAGAGCATATGGCAGGGAAAAGAAATATATATTTGTCCAACCAGTGTGGCTTGTTAACACTCCCACGCTCATAAACTGTGTTTACATGTACTTACAATATTTTGCAAATCCTTTTTCTAATCAGCTAAAAATAAAAGCCAAATAATTTTTTTGCACTGTTGGAGTTTCAGGCAAAGTTGATTTAGACTTTGCTTTTTAACAAGTCAATTAAACAGTGCAGAAGATTTTTACAGTAGTTGTTTTGCTTCAGCATGACATCTTTACAGCAGTGTTATTTTTATTTCACAGTGTTAAAAGTTTTATTTTTGTAGAATGCTTTTTTGTTCTCCCACCTGTCTATCCAAGAGTAATTATTATACAACCAGGTTACACTACAAGCAATAACACAGATCAGAATGACCTGTGCTAAATCCTGGTCTAGATCAGGTTGCAAAGTTTATTTTGACATTAAGATTTCCCTCTGTTTCTATAGGATGAATCATAGAATCATAGTTACAACACCTACTAATAAACAGTTTGTAAGCAAAAAAGTGTCTGAACTGTTAACCCAGTTCCAGCAGAGTGAAAAAGGAGTCTTGATATTGATTAATTTAGGAGGTAGATGAAGAAATGCTGGGGAAATCTGTACAGCTCTTGACATATGAAGGTTCTGATGATTCTATGATCTGATGATTAACCCACCTTTTTATAATGGACAGAATACATTATCACTGTCTTCTCTTGCTGTGACATCTAAATGTGCCAGTCTATTCATATAGCATTATTAGAAAGAAGACAGTTACAGTTTAAAGAGGGATTTGGACTGTTGCATACTTTTCAGAAAGAAGCATTTATAAAGAAAACTGCACAGAAGAACTGCATTTACTTTTGATTTTCAGTATATTCCTAGCAAATTTTTATTAAATATTTATATCTGGAGCCAAGTATTGTCCTTCATAAAACAGTTTATTCTTGCAATTTAGCTTCATTAAAGTCATAATACTGTTTTAGGATATGAGAGACAGTGCTGTGGGATTGAATTATAAAGAGATTAATTTTAGCTACAGGAGATAATTGACCCTATAATTCCTATCACCCCTAATCCCAGTTCAAATGAACCAGTGTTAAAAGTGGCAATACTCACAATATAGAACAAGGTCATGACAGTTAGAATTGTTTTTTACTACCAATTAGATTTCCCACTTGGTGCATTTGACTAATGGTGTCATAGAAAGTGATTTCAGGCATGGAAATACAGTTTCTATATGGGCACACAGGCAGTGGAACTGATGAGCAGTTTGCTGTACATTTTCAAGTGTACAGAATCAAAATGTTGGGGTTTCTTTGAGTGCTGACCCCTAAAATTTGAATTCACATGGGGATTTAGAACATGTTTGGATCCATGGTAAAGCTAGAAACAAGCTAACTAATTTGAATCTGGAAACAAATTCTCTTGAAATTCAACAATGTTAATATATGGTGTTTCTAACATGTTTGGAATTGTCTCTTGGGGCAATACTACATCTGAGGTGTATTCCAGATGAAGGATCAGAAAAAAAAATGAGGTACTGTCTGAATAGAGAGTTGTTCAAAAACAGATCATGTTGATATTTAGCTGCAAATGACATGAAGGTTTAAAAAGTACAAAGAAGAGATAAATATGATGTATCTTAGAAATTCCCTCAAGTGATAGTGCCAACTTCAAACATATTAGCATAAGGAGTCTTATGAAAAAACAACAGAACAATATTTTTGCATAACATGTTCCCTATAAGATAATTTTTCACATTTTTACTAGTTATCCATCAGCATTTTTGCAAGCATTTACAGATTTGAGTTTTGCAGTAAGTTGAAATTGCATGATAAAAAGAGACAGATAATGATAAAAAGCAGATGTATATGGAAGCCTAGCTAGAAGGAGCAAAATATACTATTGCTGCCCCTCCTGTGAAGTTAATCCTGTTTCTTTTATCTATTTCTTCATTAGTTAATGAAGTCTTAAGAAAAATTAAAGTAAGTTTGAAATGGTGTTTTTGCATCCTTGCCTTTAGGAACTTTTTCAAATATTCATAGGATAGTTTGCCCTTGGAAGGTGCATTAAGTCTGAATTTAGGCATAATTACTTCAAACATAGGTGGTCAGAAACCTGCAACTGAAATGGACAAACAGAGCAGCTAATCACTTTCCTCATTCAGATTCACCACACTGGCTAAGATCAAAATGTAAAATAATGGTGAAAGGAGATATTTTGATGGTATAGGTTAAAAAAAAAGGAACAAACTTTAAGGCTTAGATCACAGATCTGCTAGCATGAATTAGATTTGAATTTGGATGCATTTTGTGATTTGCAGTCTTGTAAATGAAAAATTTTCTTCTCTCTCACTTTGTAATAACAATCAATCTCAGATCAGAAGCAAAGAGTTTGTCTGCTATCTTTGTGAGATGAGTATCAGTGCAGTTATAGCTACATCCCATTTCTGTCACCTTCTCCAGTGCCCCTGATATCAACCAACATCTCTGTTGACCTCTGGGTAGTGAGTCTGGGATGACAGTGAAAGTGGCCTTCATCTCCTGGAAGCCTTCTCGTAAAACAACAGGGTGAAAATCTGGGAGACCCTGCAACCGTCACTTCTTATAGCTTTCTTATCCATGAGTACCGGAACTGCAGTTTCCATTTTCATTTCAATATGTTGTAATTATATTCTTTTACTGGACAAAACAACCCCTCTATTTATCCACAGAACTCATGAAAGAGTGTAACTGGAAGTGGTGGATTATTCTTTTTCCAGAGTTTCAATTTACTCCATTCCAGGCAGTGTTCTTGGAATAAGGGTGAAATTCTTAGGGATACAATCAGATCTCCCAGGCATCTTCAGGCATTATCTTGTGAATATGAAAGAAACTACCACCCCTGGAGCTCTCCATACATACATACATACTAGTCAAAGTCATTACACGTCTGCCAGCCCTTTAAAACCTTTGCTGTGGATGCAAGAAGACCATCCTGCAGCTGAGCTCATAGATCACTTACAGGCTGTTGCTCCTCAAATTGCCAACCACAAAGAAGAAATTTAAGGCAGTGAACAGTGTCTCCATAGTGTAGGTGACTAGCAATTCAATTAAATCCATTCTGAAAAAAATTCAAAACTGCTGATATTTCTGTCTCATATTCAATTCCCAAATGTTATGAAATTATTATTTTATTAATTTCCAACTTCCTAGTTTCAGTTTTATCACACTCCCTCTCTTGTTGAGTTTCTACTCTGTTATCTTCTTTCTTTCTGTAAGAATCATACAGCAAAAATCAATACCACAGAAATTCCTAGGTTTTTATTTGATGAATGTGAAGTATTTGCCTGTTATGTTCTTCTTTTTGCCACTAGGAGAGACAGGGTATGTTGACAGCAAATATTAATAAGCTTAACACTAATACTGGTACTACTTAGTATGATTTTAGGTTGTGTCAAGTGATCTTTAGGGAATAGTAAAGAAACTGATGTCAAAATTGCATTCAGAATTCACTGGGTATTTTCTATTATTTTTATTTTGCAGGTGATTCATATAACAGGCCGATTACGTCTGAGAGTATCACTATCACACGGTCGGACAGTACCCAGCCAAATCATGGGACTTGTTGTCGTTGCTCATGCTTTGCCACCTCCTACAATTAATGAAGTCAGGATTGACTGCCACATGTTTGTCACTCGTGTGAATATGGACCTCAATATCATTTACTGTGAAAATAGGTACAGCTTTTAGCTCCTTTTTTTTTATTTTTGCTGTCTGTATTCTTTGTGCCATGGGCTTGGCAAGAAGTTTTGAAATTTGTGACTCCTGCAATGTCATCCTGGTATTGTATGAGAGTGCTGAATTCACTCTCATCATCACCACCTTCATTTTCATTACATTCTAAGAGGATAAAATAAATTAAAAACCATAATTTGCAGGATATCTTGCTGGAATAAGGGAAGATAGACCAGGAAGGATTCCTCTAAGCTTTTCCTGGTTTTTACAATCTTTCCCTGTCCCTCTCAGAGTCAAGACTTGGGACTAGACAGACGTTAGTCTGACCTGTATGCCTGTCCTTATGCTCTCCCATCCTCCCCTCCACAAGTTTTTCTGTCTGAAGTTTTAAAGTTTTCCGTTTTTGAACTAATTTGCAGATTACAGCACATCATGCTCAGTGTTTAATGGAACAGAAGCACAGATGGCCTAGATAGTAGGCTAGAGAGGTGGGATCTGTTGCAGTTAGAGGTGGGAAAACTGTAGAATAAAATTGGTTAAGGGCATACTGGGAAAGACAGCAGTGAAATGGAAACAGGTGATGAAGAGTTGGTTGAGGGGGGGCCACGTTCGATGTGAAAGCGACAAGTGATCTCAGAAGGTGAAAGATAGTATTTAAATTCAGCTGTCTGCTCACTGGGGACTGGATGTTTGTAGTATCAGGAGCTCCCCATGGTGGTCTGTCAGAGCAGGACCTGGCAGCCAGGGCCCATCCCACCATCCTAAAAGCTGAGGGGGGGCACAGGGACAGCCCCAGCCCCAGGCATTGGACACCTCCCTGGGGACAGGCAGTGGCATGGGCTGGGATCTGGTCAGTAGAACACATGAATGGGCAGGGCTATGAGCAGCTGGAGACTGGTAGGGGCTGACAGCCCTGGGGGCTGACATGGGGGTCTGGGCTGGGGTGGGGAGAAGCCCCAGAGGGCTGACATGGAGTTCTGGGTGTGTGAAGGGCAGGGGAGGGAGGCTGGTCAAGACCATTAAGGCCTCGTGGCCCTGAAAAATAAAAATAAAATCCAGGGAATGGGTATTTAGAGCAGAAGTGAAGATACATAAGAGGGAAGAGATAAGTAATAAAGTTTGGGTCCATTGATGGAAATCTGAGGTAGCGCAGAAAAGCCGGAAAGGAAGTAGGAAGGTAATGTAGCCAAAAGAAATTTTGTCAAGGGGACTTATCAGTGGAACAAACAGGATTATTACAGCAACCATGGCATATTATAAATTGAGTGGAAGCTTTCTGATATGAGCAATCATAATTGCTCAATCATAATGGAATACCTATGATCAGGACAGCACATCAATATAAACTTTTATAAAAAAGGATAAACCCAAATGTTTTGTTGAATCAGAGTCTTAAACAATTTAAAATAATCTTCCATTTCAGTTATGAGGTTGTCACATTGCTGAACTGCTACAATATTACTTGACTGTTAGAGAGAACACTTCATCTAAACTTCCAAAGCATTATCTAAAAGTGAATATATTATTCTCATTTTTAAGCTTGGAAAAACTGCTCCATGGAAAGTGGATTGCACAAGGTTACAGAGAAAGTGGATAACAGCATTAAAGTTTGGGCTTTTTGCCTGTGAGTCTATCCAGTGAGAATCCAGCTTCTGTATAATCTGGCAGCTGGCTCTAGGAATTAGGAGTAGGATCTAGAGGAAAACTTTTGCCTTAGTCTTTGATTTCACTGTAACCTACCTAGGTAGTAATGGAAAGCTACTACCACTTCAGAGTTTTTTGAAGGCCTCTGTGAAATGAGTTGCTGGTATCTATCTAGTTCCTCACGAACATATTTCCTTTTAACAAAATCGCCTGCACTTAGTGTTACCTTCATTGTCAACCTCCATAAAAAAAGCCAGGAATCAGATGGATGTGAAAAATGCACTATCCTATCAGGTCAAGAATGATATGAATTTTTAGGCCAAGTTAGAAAGATTTATGCTTTTTCTGCTGTCCGTTTGGCATTTTTATCAGCCCTAAATTGTTGGAGTTTTTTTAATTAAACATTTTTCTCAAACCTTCCCTTTACATTCATGTAGCAATAAACTTTCAAGTGCCTGAGAAAGGCATCACTGAAAACTGTTAAATGCCTCAGATTAGGTACACTGATTGGTAATCACATAGAAAAGGCTGATATCATGTGGTAAACTGTGGTAAACCAGCAATAAAGTGTTGAGCTTATTAATGTTTTTCATTTGTTAAAGGCAACATTATAAAACAACTTTGCCTTGTTTGTGATAGATTTTATCTCATATGCTAATGTAGAATGCATATGATGGTACTTGAATTTATGTTGCAATAGTTTCGCTTTAGGTCCCTGATGTCACTGTTGAAATAGTTCATAAAAATATTTTCAAATAGCAGAAACACTTTCGCCAGTGCTGGGAGGTGAATGTGAGCTCATAGACGCAGTGGGATTTCCAGTGATGAAAAATAGAATAAGACTGACAGGACTTGGATTTCATAGCAGGTGCAAAGCAGAATATGACTCTAAAAACTGGGAGAATGGAAAAAAAACAGAAGATGGGAAGGAATTAACTGAACAGCTGATTGAAGCTGTCAGATTAATTATCTGGGCGTTTGCCAAGGCCATTCTCTGAGTCAGGGAAGTTGGGATCTCTCTTCTGGGACTATAGAAAAGGAGATAAGTATCCCATCATGAATATATGGGCTCGACTCCTGGCCCTTGCAGGCAGCCAGGAGATTCTTTGTGGTGCCACAGTAAAGCAAGCACAACATTGATGAAAACAGAGAAAAATGGATTCATGCTGGGCAAGCTGTAAGCACTATTTATGGAGCAATGGGGAGTTACTGGCAGCTGCAGGGAGTATGGAGCAGAAGCCATGCCACTTAACTGAAATGAATGCTCACAGTGGACCATTGGATCAGCAGGGGTGAGATCAATAGTACTCCTAGTTTTCCAAGTGGTTGACTGCTTGCAACAGCAGTGAGCAGGAGCGACATTAGTCAGGTCTTTGGGTGCATCTTGTTACTTTTCTCTGAATGAAGAGATCTACTTTAGAATCCTGGACTCAGTGCACAAACTGGTCAAGTTAGCTTCCCTTTGAGATAAGATCTATTAGGTAGTACACTGGCTATTTCTAACAATTAATATATTGCTTCGAGAGTGTAAAATATAGATGCAAAATTTTGTTGCCTAAAATGCGGCATATTAATCTATGTCTCTTTTAGGATTCATGTCATCTAAGCTTTACCATCTAGTCTGAAATAGTCAATGGAGTGCAAAAAGCACCTGCAGAGGACAAATCATGTCACATGGTGATAAACAATTAAAAGCAAAATAAAGACGCTACTGTGTTTTCAGAGTCAACTGCTAAGGATTGGAGACGTGGAGATAGTTGATAGTCCAGTTTAATGTGGACTGCTATAGCCATATCTGCTACTATATGCTCAAAAGAAAAAATAATCACATGGAAGAGGTTTAGCTTGTTAGCCATATAGTGGTTGTAAGTAGTTCCTTCAGACTTGCAGAAACAGTCTACAGGTCTACAAATGAGTGCACAGTCTGTTTCTCATTCAGCAAAGCGCTGTACCGTATACCTACCTTTAAATTTCAATCATGTTATCAGTCCTGTTAGTCAGTAGAACCACTGATCTGCTCAAACATAAGCCTATGCTTATGTTTTACGGGATGAGGTCCATGTATTCAGTAAAACCAGGTTCTTACTCATCAACCTATTACTTTATTTTGTCACAGGACTTGGGTGCCACAAGATCTATCTCCTAACAAGTGCTCCAAGATATACCATATTTATTTTACTTTATCCATGTAAATTATTTCTTTTCCATCTTTAGTACCTGTCATATAAGCATGTGTTCTATTTGATGTAATTTCTTTTGCTTCTGTTTTTGATGTCATTGCTTACCATTGAACATCACTTATATGTGGATATTCTCTCTCTTTCTTCTTCCACATTTTTCATTTAAAAAAAAATCCTATGTCCTTCATATGTCTGTCTGAAACATCTTTTCCTTAAAATTATAGAATCACAGACCAATTTAGGTTGGAAAAGACCTTTAAGATCCTCAAGTCGAACTATAAATCAAGCCCTGCCAGGTTCACCACTGAACCATGTCCCTAAGTGCCACATATACACATTTTTTAAATACCTCCAGGGCCGGTGACTCAACCACTTCCCTGGGAAGCCCGTTCATTCCAATGCTTGATAACTCTACTGGTGGAAATACTTTTCCTAGTATACAATCTAAACCTCCCCTGGTGTAACCTTAAACTTAAGGGGTTGTGAATCTGCTTCCACAGTTGCCTTGCAATGTTTGCTAATTTTTATCTGTGAAGACTTTACACAAACAGGCTACTGCAGAGAAATAAAATCCAGCTGAGTCAAATTTACCAGAGAGGAAGCAGAATGATCGTCTTTCGTATTAGTCCTGTGAGCTGTAGCACTCACAGCCTGGGAACACCACAGGGCAGTGGCCTGCCTGGAGATTGCCTCTTTCTACTAGGCTGGCAGGGTGAGATTTCCTTTCCCTGATCTTATCATAGAATATGCTGAGTTGGAAGGGACCCATCAGGATCATCGAGTCCACCTCCTGGCCCTATGCAGGTGGTGGAAGAATCACACCATGTGCCTGAGAGCACAAACAGTTCTTGAACTCTGACAGGCTTGGTGCAGTGATCACTTCCCTGGAGAACCTGTTCCACTATCTTAAAGCAGAGCCACCTCCAACTAGAAAACACTCAGTTCTTGGGCCAGAGAAGAGACAGCAAAGTGTGCCAGTGAGGTGAGTGTAGACATGAGAGGAAAGACCAGAGTTCTAGTTCCTGCACCATGGACTGTTTATACATTTAGTTCAGTATAAAAAGATAATATAGAGGGGACAGGAATGTTTAAATCTCAGGCTCCCTTCCTTCTGCTGGGGTTTCTTATCACTGGGCAGAGACCCCAGGTCCTTTTTCTTCCCAGCAAATATTTCACTGTGCAACCAAAGTGGAGGAACTCATCAGGAGAGATAGGGAATCCCACTGCCACAGTTTCAGTTTTGTCTTTATCCTTGTGAATTGTGTCCTCCACGAGAAGGTAGAAGAGGTGCTTTTCAACTGTAGTTTGTGATAAACGTTAGACAGATATCCCCATATGGCTATCCCATATTTGGTTAAGTGCTGTAACTACTAGGCAGTTGTTTGAAGGTGCACATCCTTCAACACCCTCTGTCATGAAAGTGAGAGAAGGCTGTTGTGTTTTGTGCTAAACTTGATTTGAAAAATTTACAAGCAAATTTGATTTCACCTGCATGACCTGTGAAGTTTTTCGTGTTTGTTGTTTGGGGTTATTTTCAACTGGGTTCAAATCACCAGTGCTGCTGTGGTATTGTCCTTCGCTCTTTACAGTCTATGCATTCACCCTGCTTCAGACAAACACAGCTCTGCTAATCAGTGCATCAGTGGCTGTGTTCACCCCTTCTGCCTGCTGCAAGCCCCTCAGACCCACACAGTTCGGCTTCTGCTTTAGGCGTCCCCCAGGATCACACTCCAGTAGCTATCTTGTTATATCAAAATGTTTAGTGGTCTTTACAGCTCCTGTAAATGAATGACAATTATGTCTCAAAATTGAAAAGTGGGCTCGACCCCAATCATTGCAGATTATTTCAAACCCTAAAAAAATTATTCTATGTCTAAAAAACAGACATACTTTTAAATGATTGTGTGAGCAAAAGATTTTCCTGTTTTCTTTATAATCTCTGTATTACATTTAAGGACATTGACACCTTGACAGTCCATGATACAAGTTTACACACCCACACTGACACAAGCACACAGACACGCACACAAAGGTCTGCAGAATAGATTTTGAAGTTTCTATGTGCAATAAACAACAAAGTCCCAGTTGAAAGGGCCCAGAGTGAAAGCTAAGCTCCCAAATGAATTAGACTAAAAAAGATAACACCCTGAGGCATCTGTGTGTCTCAGCATTTAAATTATATCCCTTGAAAAATCAGTCTGGACTTGGTGCCAAGAAATGGTTGAAGAGCTTTTTCATGAATATACCCAATAGAAGACCAATCTGTTGAAATGAAATGTGTCTCTAATCATTTGGTATAAACATAACATGTTTCTACTTTATTATGTAACCTTGAATCATCTTAGTCTTTTAATGAGGATTTTGGATTGCTGCTAATGCTTTATAATTTCATGGAATTATATTTTCTTGGTGTTATGCTACTGGGACAATATGTACTAGAATTTAATTTTCCACTTATTTAAATGGATAAAATAATTTCCAGGTTTCTTTAAAAAAAAACTTTCTTTTTTTTTCCTTTTAAGGCTGTGTCTCGTTTGTAGAGATATTCCATTCAAATGACTTTAGTAGTGAAAAAACTTTTTAGCAGATTTCACTTTCTGAGTCATTTGACAGTTCTTTTGGTTTTTTCCTTCTTGAATTATAGACCGTATATTCTTTTTCCTTTTTAGGATTAGTGATTACATGGATCTGACCCCTGTAGATATTGTAGGAAAGAGATGTTACCATTTCATTCATGCTGAAGATGTGGAAGGCATCAGACATAGTCACTTAGACTGTAAGTACTTCCATTTTTGTCAAAATAATCTGGTACAACACTTGATTGTTCCTGAACTATTATTTATATTCCACAACTGGTGTCTTCATCTTGCACCTGCTTTTTTGTCATAGGTTTTCACAGAGGATGGCTCAAATATAACTTTTTGTATTATTTACTTTCAAGTCTTTCTATAGACATATATGATCATTCATGTATGTGGAAATAAAGCATTATATTTGTATTACCAGAGTTTCTATCAGCTGTTAATTTACACATGCTGTACATGATTTTAATCCTTCAGAGAGGATTGCTTAGGTGAGAAACTCTCTCCCTGGCACAGAAAATGAACTCCTCCTCTGAAGTTTTTTTTCTGAGTCATAACATGGGGGACAAAAACTGCAGCAAAATTGGGATTTCACCATGTTTTTCAATACAGAAACAAGCTACAGCTCTACTAGTGCTTTAACCACCCTATGTGTTAACATCTAAATGGCCCTCATCCTTATAGCGTCTAAGTCCCTGATACAAGTAGTATCTGATTAGGATAAGAATAACAGAAGTACAAAAATGTTATGAGACAAACTTTACCAGAGAACATACGCAATGTCTCTGTATGGGGGAAGAGAGGTTCAGTTCGATTCCTTCTAATTAAGCTCTTTGTATTCTTCTTATTAAAAGCCATAGGGCCTAATTCTTTTCTTGTTGAGATCTGTTGACTTCAGTGATAGGGCTCCTGATTTACCCTGGTGCGAAAAAAGACTTATGCCCATAATCTCTAATTTATCTGCGCCTGCAGTGAAGCCAGATAATTCTTTGGAAGTTTCAGTGACTGACTGTGTTTATGATTGACTTTGGTGTTTTTCTTAATGTAGAAGACTATCTGCAAACTGCTTCTTAAATTCAGAGCCACAGATTTGAACAACTCTGCTCCCCCTGCACCATGTCCCACTAGCATTTCCTAATAAAAGTGCAGCAGCCCAAGTGCAGGCACTTTTAATTAGATTTTACAAAACCATATGACTCCAATAGAAGGCAGTATAAAGTGTTCAGTCTCAAATTACCTTGCTTGATCTGCAAAGGAAGATAGGAGGGTAACTGCAACCAGAAAGCAGGAGAACAAGGACAGCTTCTGTGATAACATATGGCAGCTAACAGCAGTATCAAGCTCTGTAAAGCTTTCAAATAGTCCCTGAAGTTTCTAGAAGGTAAAGTTCAATCAGCATAAGAAGGTCAGATTAGATATATTTCTGCAGGAAAAAAATAAAATCAACTATCCAAAAGGATAAACAAAGTAATTTGGCATCATTTACATTTGGAGCATTTAATATTGCTGAGAAATGAAGGAACAAATTCAAAAACTTACTTGGTGCTCTTGAAGCTGGAAGTCAAAAATGACAAGTTGCACTTCCACTGCACTATCTGACCAAGGAAATAAAAGATATTTATGACTCAGACTTAACATATCACCTGGCATAGATGAGCATCCCATTTGAAAAAGACCTTAATCTTCTGAATGACCACTTCTCTCTGAAATAGAATATGCTTTATGAAACATTCATCTTCAGAAAAATTGGAGATCTATGTAGACAGTATGAGTGCAGTGTGGCCCAGTGTATAAGCACTGGACTAAGAATCAAGAGGCCCTGGAGACAGGAATGACTTCTAAAAAATCACTTCACCTTACTGTGTTCATGCTCTCTGTGTCCAGTTTAGCTGATTGAATTGCAAGCTTTGTAAACACAAGGACTTTCTCCCACTGAACATCCAGTACAGTGAAGTTCCAAACTTGGCTGTATGGCTATAGCATAATTATTCTTCATTGGCTAATCTTTTTTTTGAATAGACAAGGCTAGTTACATCCTTTATGTGTAGTTGTTCTCTTGGTTTATAGGAACAAGATGTTCATACAATCATCTAGGTTGGAAGGAACTCTGGGGTAATATCTAGTCCCACCTCATGCTCAAAAGTGGATCAACACTGATTCAAAGCAAATTTTTATCACTTTCTCATTGATGTTGAAAAACCCTAAGGTCAGACTTTCCACAACTTCTCTGAGTTTCCTGTTGCAATATCTTAATAGGGGTTACCTTCACAGCGGGTTTTTTTCATTCTATCCAGCTGGAACTTCCCTGTATTGATTGTGCAGCTCATGGCTCCATCTTTGCAGTAGCCTTCTTGCAGGTATGCTGCTGGGTTCCGTTGAAGTCACCTCTTCTTCAGGCTGAACAAGCCTGGTTCCACAGCCATTCCTCACAGGGCAAGTACACCAGCCCCTGGGTATCTTGGCAGACCTCTACTGAACTTTCTGAGGTTTATCACTATATTTCCTATGGTAGGAGTCTAAAATTAGATTCCAGATGCAATCTAAAGAGTAAAGGGGGATAATGACTTTCTGTGTTCTTCTGGCTATACACTTTTTAGTACAGCCCTGCTCATTCGTGCTTTTAGCATACTGTCCACCAGGACACCCTTGTCCCTTTCCACAAAGCAACAACCCAGTCAGTCAGTTCTGAGCCTGTGACATTGCAAGGAGTCAGTCCAGGACTTTGCATTTGTCTTTTCATGTTGAAACTCATGCTCGGTATGAAAGATATTCAAGTTTAAATTAGTCTTGGGAATAACTGAGGAAGTACACCTGCCCACTATAACCCTGCAAAAGCTGAAGTTGTTCATATCTTTCCCCAGAGAGGTGTTCAATTTTCTAGCATTTAAAAGACAGTGTCTAAAAACTAAGAGAAAAAAATCCTAAAACCCCAAAACGCTTCATATCAACTTGTCGATCCTAAAAAATCAAGTTCAAACCAAACTAGAAAGAGAAAATTCTCCTGGTCTAGTAAAAATTAAAATCAGAGCTAAAATTCGCAAACTGGCTGTACAAGGTAAAACTCAGCAGAACCACAGTTCCTTGAAACAGACAGCACGAGATATTTGCAGTACAATACAGGAAATAATTGCTTGAGATCACAATGAAAAAAAAACAAACGAACCAAAAAAAAAAGCAATATTATTCAATATTTTAAAGAGGAGCTGGAAACTAAAGTAATGGTTAGGAAGCACTACTGGAAAACAGAAGCAGGACTTGGGAGAGCAGCAGACTGTAAAGGGTGTGTTTGATGGAGGACTGCAGAATGCAACTAAACATCTTGGTTCATTTTTACCAGGGATAAAATAATTTTTAATTATTAAAACAAGAAGAAATCCAAATTGCAATGGTAGATTTAAAGGTAAAAATAAACACAAATAAAACTGCTACTCTGCCTATTCACTGACAACATATCACAAAAAAATAAGGAAAAAGTAAGACCACTACATCCTGCTGTCTCATCCAGTATATTCAAAGACATCAAAGAGGAAAACAAGTAAAGAAGAAAATGTTGCACAAAATTGCAGAGAAAAAAATCAAGAAGGCTGTTGATGGCTTCGGATCATAGCAGCCCATTAGAAACTTTGAAAAACAGGCCTTGTTAAATCTATCTGAGATAAAAGAAGACAAAAGCAGTTTCAGGAATGCGACCATAACAAGTATAATGGTGAAGAAGGTCTGCAAGACTATAGCAGTCTTTTGTAAGGGAACTACTGCCCTAATGAAAGAGCAGATATGGTCAGTGGAAAAGCTTTCATTAGCTTCAACGTACATGGGGATTATGCCCTAAAAAAGCAATTTTTTATGGACTAAAATTCTGACCTGGGTGAAAAATTCCATTATGTTCAGTGAGGTCAAGATTTATGTTAGTTATATGCTCTTGTGAATTAATAAAACAACATTCATACTCTAACTGTATGTATGCCTGCATTTATACCAACATATGTGGCATGATACCACAAGCTATTGAAACATCAGTTTTTTCCAAATAGAGATAAAAAGTTTATGGCTGTTTTTTCTATCTTGTTTCATTTAAACTTTGAATGATCATGCTTTTTCACAAATCTCTCCACCAATTTTTTGGTGTTACAATTCTACCTTATCAATCTGTTTCTCATTTTATAATGCTTCGTGGTTTCAGAAGTTTAGGAAACTTCTCGTTTGTTCATCTTCACTGTCAAATAAATTGCTGGTAGAATCATGACAGATATCACTTACCATAAATCAAGTCTCTCTCACAGAGATTATAGTTAAAATGTTCTCTCTTTTAAGAGCCAGTACACCAACCAGCACCATGGACCACCCATTGGCTCAACTAACACACAGAAACTGGCTAAGATGCAACAACTTGTGTTTGAATCCAAACCCTCAAAAATTACAGGTCTGGCTGTACCCTGGCTCAGATGCAGTCTCTAACCCTCACTCTGTGTAACAGAGGTCTTTATTAGGATATATGGTGTGAAAGAGTTAAAATTGAATGTTTTATGTTTCATGCATTAATGTTATGCATCTAGAATTAACATCCTAGAAGGACTCCTCATGCTCTTTGTTCTACTTTATCACTTGTAACAATGGGGAAAGTTGTAGGATCCTCTCTATTTACTTACCTCTGCATAGAAGCATTGCAGGACTAAATTGTGTCAAGCATAGGGCAGTTCATACACTTTCACCAAGCCATGAGTCCCTGCATGAGTAGAACTGCCCTTGCTCCAATGACTTCAATATCCCTGACAAATATCAATGACAAATATCTCTGATCTTAAAGCTAGCAGGCTACATTTGATGTCAAATAAATATCAGAAATCAAGCAGACTAATAAAATTATTGTTGTATCAGGTCTTAGCACTGTCTGTAGAACTCAGCAAGGTCAATTGATGCTGCTCTCTGGAGTACAATAGTGTGTATATGTGCTTCCCTTTTGTTGACACTGTTAGCATTCAGGGGTCTGTAACAGGCCTTTTTAAGGAGTACATTTCATGTTAAAATGAGTGGATGTCATATGCCATTGGAGTATACATCTTCCATTTAATTGGAAAAATGTAATGGTCTTCATTGAACACCAAGTACTTGATGTTACTGTTCAATTAAGGTCATTAAGAAAGCAGCAAGAAAGGATAGAAGTCAAGACCTCTGAAGACAACCATATACATATTTTTAGGCAAATATAGGATAATATGGCACCATCTCAAAATTAATATATTGCTTGTAAGAACACTGTCACCAGTATATACCAATTGGTATTGGTATAAAATATGTGCTTTTTCATTTTGGAATACTAATTGAGGTCTAAATTCAGAAACCTTGCACTGACAAAAAAGATACTGTTGTCCTCAGCTATTGCTTAGAAAATATCATCCTCTTTCTTCAGGATTTGATTTACAACTATAAGAAATACAATTCCTCAGGAAGAGTGAGCCAGGGCAGTTCATTTCCCATAAAGCAAAGGTCTCTGATGAGTATGTTTGGTAGCAATCCCTCTGATCTACTTTATCTGGTTTCCAGTGGTTAGAATAATCCAGTCTTTCCGAAAATCAACTATTCCACATTCACCTTTTTAATGGCTCCCCTATTTTTCAAGGAATATTATCCCCTCAGTCTGCTTTTAAATCAGTTATATATTCATGATTTCTTTTATGTATGTTCAGTAGAAAAATTATATTGCTATACAAAATATTGCTTAGTGGTTTAGCCTACCAGTTGTAGTTGAACTAACCCTTTTAACTTATGCACATGAGTAATAATTTTTTATTCTCTTAATAACCTCAAACACATGAAAAACAAATAGAATGAGTTGATAATTTCTAACAGTAAAATACTTCACATATTTTGCTATCATGCTGTGGAATAACTCTGCAATGTCAAGTAGCTCACAATTAGTAAAACTGTAGGGGGAAAAAAAGAAGTGTTTTGATCCTGAGGAATTTTTATCCTAATCAGATCGAAATTTCAATGCTCTTGTAGTGCTTAATATCTTCAATAACCAAAAAAATCAAACTGATTCCAATGTCAGGTTTTACATTCTGGAACTGAAATAAAATGCTAAAATATACAAATGAATCTCGTGTTTGTACAAGTTTATTATCATCACTAAAAAGCAAGATTGATTCTAAATTAGGCTGATAGAATGTCAGGGGTTTAGCTATTTCTTAAACAAAGTCCTCCCAGCATCCTGATGACAGCCTAGTGTATGTTGTTTTCAAAGTATTGCAGAAGTGCTGATCTGACCGCCTGCACAGTCTTTCTCTCTGTCTGTAGTATGGGTCAGCAAAAATTTCTGTTGGACACTGGCGTCCTTAAGTCCTTTTGACTAGAAACAGTGATGATAGAGCAAGATGAGGGAACAGGAGATAACAAACTGGAAGAAATGGAAGCATGTAAAGAAAACATTTTTTATTCATACAAGGAGGAAAAGGATCATGGACTTTGGTTTTAGCACATGTCTAGTGTTCGTTTTTCAGTCCTAATGAATCTTAAAGAGATGTGCACCTATCCAAGCATGAGTACATGTCTTGTTTTTTAGCCATGCCCTGAAATCCTGCAAATGTTGCATCTGCTCCCACAAATGCTTTTTTGGGTTATCCAAGATGTTGGTCTGTCTAGCTTTATTTCTTTGTCTGCATTCTGACCAAAGTCGAAGGTACTAAAAGGACCAAAGCCAAAGGTACTTTAAAGAAGGGGAAAAACACTCTGCAGCATGCAATTATGCACACCTTGCACCCTTGTTTTCTCTGTAATACGCTATTAACTCATGGCTGATTCATTCCTTGAAAGATGAGCATTTATACCATTGCTTACTTCTCTGTTTGTGGAGGACGGTTGTTACTATTGTAATATTTGGTGTTCTAATTATCCGTATAAATATTCAGATATCATTTGCAATCCCAATAAATTTCTAATCTTTGTGAAATTTTGTGCCTCAGTTTTTCACAGGCAGGTTTTGTGCTCTTGGACACATGTTTTCTGTATGTAAAGTAGATATAACTTTACCAGAAGCATCAGATCTTTTGGATAGTAAACAAACCAGAAAACTTTACAAAGCCAAATCTTTAAGCTATTTAAATCATTAGCTGCTGAACCTAATTGTAGAATTTTGCCTTCTGTAGCTTAGCAATATATACAGTTATTTTGCAAGAGGCCTCAGATATAGTTTGCATCAATAACCCTTTAACTTAATTCCTGATGTTATTTCATCTTCAAATTAAATCTAATGCAATACTGATTTAGTACACTTACATTTCCACTTTGTAGGCTTTTGATTGTAAGTCTTCCATAGTTCATAGTCAGTTGAAATTTGCAACTACACTCTTCTCCTATTTTTTGCTTTAAAAGTGTATGTAATACCAGCTGTATAAGTACAGCTACTGCAGTAAAGGGTTATAGAGTGAAGATTGAGCTCTGGCTTCTGCTCATAACCTCTTGGTTTCCCAGTTACTCCATTAATAATTTTCTTTATTTTTTAAAGTCTCTTTGTGCTCAAAATTTCTGACCCCAAAGATGAATCTATACTTTGCTATTATTCTTGTGATACATTGCAAAAGCACATGTTAAATTGCAAAGCCATGGGAATAAAGGATTTTATTATACGCCTCCAGCAGTTTCATCTTCAGTTTATCCACTAAACTAGTTCTGTGCTGCCTTTTTGCTACTGGATGTATATGCATGCCATTTTAAAAAAGAAGGAAAAAACTACTTCAGTCACATACTTTTTACCTTCATTGCTGAGGTTTGCTCCAAGAGAGAGCAATTCTGAGACCAGAATTGTCCATCACCTTGTAGTCTAAATCAGTAAGTGTGTTGTTCCATTGAAAATCTAAGGATGGATTAAGGATTTTGTAGCTTAGCAGGCTACCCCTAAATATCCTAAAATGTCACCATGTGAAGGTATGATGAAACTGTTGCAGATCTTTCCAGGGCTTCAGAAACACGTTTGTGCAGTGGGCTTTTCTTCTTCTCTTTCAAAGGTCTGGACAGTTAACTCTATCTTTGAGGGAGACAGTTTTAAAAGCAGGAAGGATATGAAATTAGTATTAGTAAATTGTGTAGCATATATCAAATGTGTGAAAGTGTGGCAATAAGTCTTATTAGCACTTTGAAAGAACCTGCATAAATCACCTTTGGCTTTGCCATCTGTAAGTCATGTGGCCAGTGGTGGGTCCAGGTTGGTTTTGATGACTGATAGCTTATAAAGTATGCTGCTGTGGCGCTTTTGGCTCAGTGGGCTTTGGGAAATGCCCTGCCAAGCACCTGAAGCCTTTGTCCAGAATGTCCATGGACTGCTAAGTATTACTTCTGAGATCTGAAGTTCTTTTGTTTTTATTTTAGAAGGTTGTATTTTGGGGGGAGTTGTTAATGCTAATCTATCTTTTTAAGGCTTGTGGAGAAAGATGGAAAAATTTCTTTTGTTTCCTTTTCTTTACTTTTTACAAGTCATCTAGTATAAAGGGACAGTATGCTTCAAAAATGTCTAATGTCATTTACTGCTAGATGTGAGATGGTAATGAATATTTGTGGTGGTTAGAGGGTGTTAGAACATTCAGTTGTGCCACGCCACCATGTGCTGTGAGATTAGTCTAGAGATTAGGCTGAGGAAATCACTCATTTCACTCAGCCCAAGCACCTAAAGAGGGACTCTTACCCCAGAAATGAAAGTATGTTCAGAGGGACCCTGTACCTTGAAAAAGACCATCTTTAGCCTAAGTAATTAAAAAATAAAATTATTATTGCTGCCAATGTGCTTCTGTGAATCT
The DNA here is from genome assembly GCF_025592945.1 of Manacus candei. Lineage (NCBI taxonomy): Eukaryota > Metazoa > Chordata > Aves > Passeriformes > Pipridae > Manacus > Manacus candei. Next base: position 13,592,026 of record NW_026138115.1, on the reverse strand, counting down.
TCCATCTCTTTTCCTATTTGTAGGAGATATTGTTAGGTATAGTCTGCCGATACGTTTGGCATGGAAAGGGTTATATTCTAAAGTCATTAATCTTACACAGGTTGTCATATGATGGACAGTAATATTAGTGGAGAGATGGAGGACAGATTTAAGTTTCTTGAGCAAGCAGGGCCAAACTTCTCCTCTGATGTTGAGTTTTACTAGCTAAGGGCATAATTTGGATCTGGGATTTCATTTTCCCCTACGGTTTGAACAGAGAGTTCATTAATGATAATGGAAGTTCTGTCTGAAGTTGGTGTTCAAAGTGGGCTTGGGGTTCTAAATGACCGTTTCAATATTAGCAGAAGGAAATCACTTTATGGCAGGATTGAAGTCATGGGGAGAGAGACAAATTATGAGGGAAAGAAAAAGTTTAGAAAGAAAGAAGAAAACCTAGAAAATCCTAGATAGAAAAATCTACTGTTCATTTTTCATCATAAAATTGTCTTATATAGTTAGTTTATTTGCAGCAACTTCATCTATAGAAACAACTGAAAAGTTTTCTCATATGCATGCCATAAGCTTCCATTGCATAATGCATCTAGTGATACATCAAATTATATATTATAATTCTGCCATTACATTTGATCAATACCTACATAATGTTTTGAAATAAACATCCTACCTAGAATGGTAGGATGGTTACGTATAATTATAAAATTGTCATTTTAAATGATGGGCCATGGGCAAATGGTATGTTATAACCATAGTGAAAGAAGAGGGGAATAAAAGAGTCTCTGTTGTTCAAGTAGGAGATGATTATTGTTCATTAGTGGTGGGAAATACTTTTTTGTGTGGTTTTGCTGGGTTTTAATAAATTTGCGTTGTGGCTGTGGACTGATGTCATATAAACTGGTAACATAGTATTGATTTAAAAAAAAAAATCTTCCTGATCTTTATCTGACATAATTTGTAATCAAATGAATGTAGAACGTCTAGCAGAAGCTAGGAAATTTCAGAGTGCTGGAGTATCAATGTCCAGGGATTAGGATAGGTCACAAAATCCACAGATGTTTTTCCAAACTATTTTCACAATTTACTTGGTTGTCTTCCCTAGCTAGACATGCAGCATGCAAGGCTTTCCTCACTTTCCTCACTTGGCAAGTTACAAACTTCGATCCTAATATGAATGCACATGTTTTAACAGTTTGACTCAGGCCACCTTTAACATTTGCTTTTCTGTAAAGTGAGGCAGGAAAGATATTTCTTGTTTTTTAAAGATTCTTAAGGTTTCAGTTTTTTCAAAATGCTTGATTGAGGCTCCTTATTTTCTTCTGCAGGATTTTTGAGACTTAATTTGTCTAATTTAGCAGGTATTTATGTATGTAACATTCCTATACTGGAAGATTAAACAGTATTTCATACTGCAGAAGTAAACAATGAATCATTTGCCATACTAGGCATTTTTAGAGTGACTGTATATGCTTAAAAGAATTATCCCAAGTGAATGAAGCAGTTATGTGGGAGTTTGAATATCAGTAAGGTACAGTTTTCTTTCATGAACCTGATCTGCTATTTCCTCCTTGACTTAGGAAAAGATTAATTTATGTTTATAAACCAGCAATTATTACTGTCTGATATTCATATCACAGTAGCAGCCAAATCTCAGTCAGTGGTATTGACACAATAGACTGCATTCTACCCTCTCCTAAATAAAAGATATTCTCTGTCCATTACTCAGGTCTTTCTCCTGTCATACACTGTGAGTAAAATGCAGCTTTCTAAAGCCTCACAGAACTAGTATTTTTTTCTAAACAGTTACTATCTTTCTATTTTCCTTTAAAGAGCTCTGTTGAGGTACAGTAAGTCACACGGGGCTGGTAAGCAAGCGCATGCAGTGAGGAGAGGTAGAGAAGTATGAACCCCGGGGACTTGTGATGCAAAGATGATATTCTTGACCAAGTAATCTGCTGTGAAGGCCATACTTTTGGCCCAGTGGGCATTTACACACTGTCCTGGCTTATATCCCCACCTCCTCACCCCATCCTGTGTAGCAGATCTGAAATCAAAGTGTTTGTGGAGAATTATATAGATGGAACACAATTGCTCACCAAATGTCTACAAGTCTCATATCATCTAGCTCCTAATTCTGTTTAAGTAACAAGCATCATTTAACATTGCTAAATATTTTTCATTACTAAAATCCAATTTGTGGATACCTACTATTTAAAACATCTATCTCACTAATTGCAAAATCTATAGAAAAGTCCTTACAACATCAAAGACTCACTTGATCCTTGGAGCTGTTATAAATGGAAAACTGTCTCTGTTACAAGCAAATAAGGCACTTAATGCACTCTTTCTGACTGTGATGCTATTTTCCTGAGGGTTTTGAAAATGACCTTCCTGTAAGCATCAAGGACTGTAACTTTTCAGATAAAGAAACTTGTTCTTGTTTTAAGTCTATGCCAGGTTCATTCCCCTATAGCCCACAGTTTTCAAAAGCAGAAGAAAAAGTAATCCAGAACTAAAAAAATAAAAATCCCTCTGTTTCCAGAACGAAGTTACCCTGTCAGCTTGCCTTGGGCCTTAGGTGGAGAAGTGGAGATTAAAGAGTCAGTATTCCTTTTCATGTTTCATCTGCCAGTTTTGTGAATGTAGAAAGAGTACTTGTGGCTGCAGCTGAGTATCCGACTGTGGTATTAAGTATGGCATTTTCATCCACACGCAGTAAATTAAAAATATTCTTATAAGTTTATCAGGAAAGAAATTCAGTATCAATACCATCCAGTCATTGATAAAGGTATTTCAAGGAGAAGAGTGAATAGCACAGCAGATGTAACCTCAATATTTTCACCAATTATAAAGAGCCTCTTTGTGAAGCTGTGTGAATATGTAAGATGATCTCATCATTTCCTATTTACTCAATACTTACCTGAATACGCAATATAGTGTAGCTTTTAAATGCATATGCACACGAGTAAAATGTCCTTTTGTAAGAGACTTTGCTAAAAGACTGCTTTTGATACACAATTTCTTCATCTCCTCTTCAAACTGAATTAAGCTACTTCCTTCTTTTAAAACACAACTCACTATTTAGAAGCTTTGGCTTTGATTTCTCAGAACAGCCTTACAGGAAGAAACTATGTTCTTTTTCTTTTTGTAACCATATTTCTGAAGACAAACTTGTACTGATTTATTTTGATTTTTTAACAGAAATAGGTTCCTGCAAAAAACACTGACTGTTTCTTCTTTTCCCCCCTCCTTCATTCCACTGCTACAAGATTATTGCTGTGCGCAAAGCTACCAAGGAAAACTGAAATCCCTCTGTTGGGAACTGTGTACACAGCAATATATACTTTGAGAAATAAGTGAGATTTTTTTTTTTTTAGTCCTTAGTACGACATACTGTGTACTTCTTGCATGCTAACCACTGAACTCAAATTGAGTAACTAGGTAACACTTCAGCAAATTTTAGTCAAGTTTAGCATCCACCATTTTAGGGAATATATCTGTGCAGTTAACGTAAAGGTCATCAGTTTTAAAACACTAACACCCAGTTAGTCCCTTTGATTAACGAGTTTAGATAGATAGGTAGGTAGATAGATAGATAGGGAGGGGGAGAGAGAGAGAGAGAGAGAGAGAGAGAGAGAGAGAGAGAGAGAGAGAGAGAGAGAGAGAGAGAGAGAGAGACATACATATATAAAATTATATAACCCAGTCTTGCATAATCCCATGTAAATTCAATCACATGACCCATCCCAACAATGTGGTCAGAAGTTTCACTTTTCCCAGTACTGCATTGTCTGCCAGACTGGGTACTCCAGGTATAATACAAATAGGAATATAAAATTATTTGCATTGCTCAGTGAAGGATTTGTCTGAATATACTCAGGATGTGGTCTACAAGGCACTACATTTTCAGAACTTTATGCCAAACTGAAATGTGTGGTCTGTTGCTAGTTACAAAACATAACTTCACAAGCAAAGCTTAGGGTAGCCTAATGATTTCTTTTTCATTTCTTCTCAAAATCAGTAGCTTTATTAATGGATTATCTGTATCTGCAAACTGAAGATCCTCAAAATGAAGCTTGGCTTTACTCAGTAACACCTCTAAGTTATCAAACCAGATAGATTTTCCTCCCTGATTTGTCCTTCTAATTGCCTTTTTTTCTCAAAATTCTCATCTAAATTCTAAGTTGCAGTTTGGCCGTGCCAGCAGGTAAAAAATACTGTAAATTAGAAAGCATTTATAGTTTTCTTCATGTTTTTCTTTCATCACATTGAGAAATTTCTTCCCAAGGTATACTATGAGCTTTCAGAACTGACTTAGGGGTGCCTTGTACACTCTCAAAGGACATAAGAACCAGATTTAGCAGCACAGCACAGCTGGCCTGCCAGAGAATCTCTTTACAGAGAGAATTTTTATATTAAATTATGGGACCTCCTTCAGAGCTTGGTCCACAAATATCTTATATGAAATGTGTTTTAGACAGATGCAGGAAGGAAAATCCTGTGTATCTGGTAATATATCTGAGCTGGCCAAAGAGAGAATGGGAATTTGCAGGTAGATGAACTTCATGGAAAGCTCATTTTTAATACAGTATTTCCTACATTATTTGGATGTACAGTAATTTGGGAGCCCAGATTCTAAGTGTAGATGGTTTGTATATAGCTCTGATGCACTGAATTCTCAGTCTTGAAAAAGCAAGCACCTTCTCTTTTCCGTAGTTCTGAAATGAGTGCTCGTTTCAGGTCATGACAGACTTTTACAGTGATGCAACAGCCAATATAGAAGGTACTGAAGGTTGAAGGACTTGTCTAGGATGACCGAAAGAGCTGGAGATTCTGAGTCCTTATAGCTATCACTATGCAGAACTGCAGTGTGCTCTTCGGTCGCTGGCTAGTGACTCGCCTGGTACCTTGACTTTCAAATGTGTAGGTGGGCAGTTGTCCTTTGGCATTTGTATAGCATGTTAAACTCCCCAGATAAAACTGTTCCAACAAAAACAACTGTATATTTAGTAGATACAAGTACAGATAGATTTTACTAGTTTCTGCACACAACTCTGGATGGTCGGGATTCCAGAAAACAGAAAATATCACTCCACATTTGTGTGTGTATCAATTTTACACTCAGCTGTAAGCAGAGTATTTTGAATGTCCTATTTTATTGAAATGGAAATGTCTACCATAATCAAAATTTACAGCAATACTTCCCATATTCTTCATAACTGATAAAGTTGGACTAATTTATGTGAGATTGTTTTCTAAAGTGGTTTGACAGAAATGCTGGGTAGGCAGTTGTTCTTTTTTATCTTTATTCTGCTGTATAATGAGGTCTTGAAGCCAATGAATTATCACAGTAGAATATTTAAAGTTTGGAATATAAAAGTAAAAATTTAGCAAAAGATGGATATCTGCTAGAAACAAACCTAGTTCACTGCAGGTTGCTGAAAAACAACACGATCCAGATTACAAATATTTGCTTATATAAGAGCTGAACCTAACATTCACTTTACATTGCACTATTTACTTGCATTTTTTTATTTAGTAGTTGAAAAATTGCAGTGGGGATTGGAGGATTCCTCCAAGGTAAGAAAACATCACCGTTTGTATGGCTGCCTTTGTTTTTGGCTGCCTATATTTTTCTGTAGATATCTGCTGTACATGGATTTAGATATAGATACATTCATATGTATAATTAGGGGTATAGACATTTGGTTAACTTGAAAGCTCCAAAGTGTCATTTGTCACATTTATGGTAGGAACTTTAACTGCCTTAAATACTTATTCTTTTCCAAAGTGACTTTTTTCTTTTCCCTCTACAGAAAAAAAAAAAAAAAGAATAAAAAAAAAGAAAATGTACTTCATGAAACTATTGTATATGAAGCACTTATTAGCCGTAATTAAATGGACAATATGAATTTACTACGTCTTTAGGACTCTGGCTTGTTCTGGTTTAGAGCAAGATGATTAATGCAAATACATATTACTTGAGATAACCATTTAGCAGCTAATTTAGCCAAATTTATTACAGCAGTTAGAGGTTTTTCATTTTAGCAGACGGAGACAAGGACATGACAAAAGCAGAAGGTGTATGTGAATGCACACTGCCCTCTAGTGCACAAAGCTTTGTGAGAGTAGCGAGAAGTGCAGGGAAGAGAAAGGGCTCCAATAACAACAGTACTTAGATTTTATGTAGTTTAGGATTTTTATAAAACCCTGCTGCCCCCTTTCACTGAAAGATTTGCATTTCATCCCCTTCCCCTGACACTGAAAAATCAGATACAAACCAAATTCGTTTCAACTTGGCAATATTTTGGCTGAAGTATTACTTTAAACATCTGTATTTTTAAACCTTCTTGCTGGGAGCATTTAATAGCACCGTTTCACATTACTGATTGCTTTTATTTCTTTCTCTGTTTCTTAGCATATTTCAAACATTGGAGAGAGCTGTCACTCTTTGGCTCTAACCAAGCCATTCTCTGCCTCCCTTAGGCCTCTTTCTCAGTCTGTTGGTGGATTTACTTTGCTCTGGTAGAAAGTAAATTCTCCAAAGACTTTTCCCCCACTGACCAGTGGAGATTTGGTTCATCTGAGAACTGTAAATTCTGTTTGACAAGATCAAAGAAACAGATGTATAAGTTCAGTGGTTGATATCGCCTGCAATAAGGAGAAATGATCAAAGCAGCAGGGGTAGAGTATCTTCCCAAACCTTTCAAATATCCAGAATCTCAAAGAGGTCTACCTAGGAGCTATGAATAAATCACATATAAATTTGCCTCTTTTTTTTCCTTTTCTTTTTTTACAGTTTGACATTGAATGCATTGGAAATGTCCACACAGCAATAAGTATTTTGTGAACTATAGAGATTTGTAGGTTTTTTACTTTTCTTCTTCCACTAGAGTTTCCCAAAGCAGGTGAAATTATACTTTAAAAGCTTTTGCAAACATATTGCTAGTTATATTGAACTTCAGATCCTGTTTCTCATCTCTCTGGCATTAAACCTAAAGGAAACCAAGTATCTTGTGCTTATACTTGTGGCATTTTGTAAAATGAAGCTCATTTTACCACTCAGTTCTACCCTACCATGCACTATATCTTGCTTATGGTTTGTTTGTATTTTCTCGCCAGTGCTGAATAAGGGTCAATGTGTAACAAAGTATTACCGCTGGATGCAGAAGAACGGAGGTTATATCTGGATACAGTCTAGTGCAACCATAGCTGTCAATGCCAAGAACTCAAGTGAGAAGAATATCATCTGGGTCAATTACCTTCTTAGGTAGGTCTTCTAGTCACTTCTCTCGCTTGAACTGCTGTCCCTATGACTTGCCTCTGTTGACTTCTCTGTTTCTATTAGAGAAAGGTAAGAACTTTTCATGTAGTCCACCTCAAAAGCAGTGGTATTTCATGAGAGTTATGGAGGCATCTGTCATATCTCAGTACGCTGGAATATTCTTGAATTATGCTGCCTTAGTTTTGAAATAAATGTTCCACCATTTTATTGTGTGCCTCACTGCCCTGAAATCTACTCAACCTGAGCTCAAAGATAAAAGTTATCCACACCAAGTTTCAGGTGTTATGTTATAAAATCTAGTGTGAAGTGTTTGGCTCTGGTTTATTTGAATATTAAAAATGCGTGGAAACAAACTTCTGGTATGCTAAAAAAAGGTCTCTCTAAAAGGCGTTTGGCAGTTCACTCCAGAAAGAGGAACTTTCTCAAGAGAAAAAGCCTTGTTGTTCCTGTAACCATCAGATAATATTCACACTAAAAAATGCAAAATAGGGTTTAAAAATAAAAGTAGCATTTAAAACTATTTTAAACTATTAGAACTATTTTAAACAGAAATAGTAGAAATGTCTTGAATGAAAGGCCTTTCCCTGAGAAATTCTGTTTTACCAAAGTATTTTAAAAGGACTAGTTTCTGAGCTCAAGGGAAAACAAACTGTAACTGAAGGACAGTGAATTATAAACTTGACCTTTCTCATCTGAAAGTACCTTTCAACACATTCTGTTTTGTGAAAATGTTCAATAAGATTGGGAGATTTTCTGTTTCATTCCGGAGCAGAAAAAAAACCAAACAAATAAAATTTGAAACCTTGAGATAGTCATGAAATGCAATTGTCATTTTCTGGCCTGTTCTCCTTTTAAGTTGCTTGTCATGGTTTGTTACATTCCCTTTGATGCCATGAGAGTTCAAAGTGATGTCTAGGGGTTAGACTGTGACTTATTATGCCAAGTCCAGCAGGCACTGAAGAGACTGTGCCTGCCTAAACTTGCATGTTGAAATGCTTTTGATTCCCCTTTTGGGGAAGAGACAGAAGCAACCCCTGGCAGGAGAGCATTGAAGGAGTACTGTGGGAAGCCTTCCACAGCAGTGGAGTTTTCACTGGGGCTTGTGTTTCTGGCCTGACACGATTTAGCACAGACTTTTCTGAGTATATCCTTACCCTGCTACTTTTTTGTCTCTTTTTTGCAAGTGTGAGGCAGAATGCAACATTTCAAGGGTCAACGTAAGGCTCGCAATTCTGAACTGGAAGTACAGCTTCTCTGCCCCAGTCCTTAACAGGGCTTCAAAACGTCCAGAAGTGTTCTCATATTTCCAGCTTTAAGCTGTAAAAATGATCCATAAGAGCTATGAACAGTTGCCTTTGTCCCCTTTGCCATTTTCCAGACAATAGGTGAACTTAGTCCACAAACATCCCATAAAATAATTTTCTCTACAAGCAGAATATACCTAACAAAAACAGATAACAGTCTTCCCCAGGTCTTCTCCTAGAACCTGATTTTTCTGCTGTTTTCCATTACCAGTCTGTTAGAAAAAGATTAACATCTTCAGTGAATTTGTATTTTTAATTTAGATTTCTCCTTGTACTGGATTCCACAAAAGATCCAAATGTTCAAATAATGTTTTAATGACAGATCAAGGCATAATTAGGTCTACTCTTAGCAGGAGTACTGGTCTGTATACATTTTCATGCATTAGAAAGTATGATTCAGCTGTCTCTAAAAGGATAGACTAATTATAGTGACAGGGAGGATTAATGCTGTTCTTGTCTTAACAACTTGTTATTCACAGTGTGAAAGCCCTCAAACATCTTTTGCATGGAGGGGGCAAAATTGGGGACTGCCCTGGGGCAACAGAATAAAGTCACTTTGTCAGGACAAAACCATAAAGATGATAATCATAAGATGTCATTTCAATGTGAACTGTGTGAATTTTCACAGTATACTCCAATAGGCTGAACATGGACACACTCTCACTGTGATAGTGTGTCAGGCGCACCCAGCGCTGTCTATGTAGGACTGTGGATTTTCTGCTTTATCACCAGACTGGAATTTGAACTGCATGGAAATGCTCACCTATTCAAAAATTATTGAAGACTTTGTTACTTTTAACATTCTTATGACACTTATGCCTAGCTGTGTCTGTACCCCTGCCTTTGCATGGATTTAGGAAAGGAACACATTTTAAAATGTACAAACCAAGAAAAAGCACAGGGTTGGAGGATTATTTTTTTCTGTTTCTCTGGTAATGTAGCTTTTTTAGATTGCAGTCATGTTCACTGCTAACAAGTCACAGGTGAGCACCACATGAGCAGATGAAGATATGATTATAATGGGTGTGTTGACAGTTCTTTATCCCTAGCATACGCATCTTAACATGCACATGTGCATCTGTCATATAGTTAGAGTGGTTGCTTTTGGTTTCTTGACAATGTGGATGCAGTGTGCAGTGTTTAAAAAATATTAAACCTTTTTAATCTAATTTTTAGCCAGATTCTTTGGAGCAGTGGTCGCTTTCTCTAGCCCTAACTGAGCACCTTCTTAATAACTTTATGTATGGTCTGCTTGATTAAAGTGTGGAAAACTGGAATGTTGAGAAAAGCAGGTATTGAAAAGGCTCTGGCAAGGTCAATAGAGAATACTGTTACACAGTACAGTCTAATAGACATTACAGTGGGAGAGAAACAGATTGGAAAAGTTAAAACACCCTCTCTGTCCTACCAGGCACAGTAATGGGATCGAAATTGAGATATTTTGTTGTTGGATGATTACACAGTGTAACTTTACTGCTAGATATCACACAAGCCACGATGTCCCACTTCAGGAAGAATGCTTTGATAGCTCTGAAACTTCACTAGAATCAAACGAGGCTTAGTACCTGGTCAATATAAGTATTTGACAGCAGTATTAAAATAAACCTTCATAAAATTCCTGCTGCGAAGCTCTGAGGAGCCAAAAATATATGTTTCTGTGTCTACTGTTCTGTTCTTCCTATTTATGTTCTTTTTTCCTGAACTTTTATATGAAAAGAGGGAAAAATCATGAAACTGCAAATCATCCATTTGTGTTTATATTTGCTGTCTCCTCTTCAGTAACCCAGAGTACAAGGACACTCCAATGGATATTGCACAACTTCCTCATCTGCCAGAGAAAACCTCAGAATCCTCAGAGACCTCTGACTCTGAATCAGACTCAAAGGACAACTCAGGTAATACACATGGTGTGCCTGTATATCTAAGAAAGGTTCATATCATGAGAGCCACGTGGTTGGCTTTCTGGTTCCTTTTACTTCTCAAGTATTGTTGCACTATAAAAAAAAAAATCATGTAAAATTAAATTGAAAAGCACTAGAAAAATCTTTTAATGACCTTGCCATTTCCACAGTATCTTCATTTCCTCAGAATTTTTTTTTTCACTCTCTCCATGCATTCTTGCCTACATAGTACCAAAATAAATCTTTGATTTCCCAGCTGTGCTTATGAACAGGTATTGTGCCTTGTGTGGAGGACTTGGGATTGTGACTGTTGAGTATGATTCTAGTTCTTCTCTTTCCAAAGTAAGCAGATATTCTGCAGAGAAGTCTCTACTGACAATATTTATGACCCTTTTTCCTGTATAAATACATTCCTGAAGAGTCTCACTAGGGGGCAGTGAAGATTGAAAAATTTGAGGGGTTTCTTGGGTTAATAGAGTATATTTAATTATAAGGTGTGGGTTCCAGCACTCATTTCTAAGCTCTTTAAGTCTGGGACTTCAGCTGTTTTTAAAAGCTGAGTGTACTCGTCAAACTCAATGTGTAAATGAGTCCTACAGATGGTCCAGTGAACAGATGGTTCACACATTCCATTTGTTTTAATAGTGGTTACCTAGACACAGGTACAGATCATCTGGCCTTCAAAGAAGCATGGTATCCTGTGGCCAAGAAGATGTTATTCTGCTGTAGTCTGCAAGATGGATAGATAGATAGATAGATAGATAGATAGATAGTTAGATAGATAGATAGATAGATAGATAAATAGTTAGATAGATAGATAGATAGATAGATGATTTTTTTTCTCTCGTGTCTGTGGTAACAACCAGAAAAAGGCTGGAGAAAATGCATTGGGCTGATCTAAATCAAGCAAAAGCAAGAAGCTCAGGCATTAATGTTATATTATGATATGGCTGCTCTCTTTCATCTTTTGCTTTTATTTGTTCTTCCTTGACAGATTGGTTTGATGGTTTAAGTCAACAGGCAGGCTTGTTGGCCACCATCACTGGGAATCTCTTCACCCATTCCTAGTGCTTCCTTTACGCTGTCTCGTTCTTAACTAGCCACAAGACATGTATGTGCAGAACAGTTTGTGTTTCCCATGTGCACTAGAAGTTTCCCCAAGAGAGAAGGTTAGAAGTACATGTGTATTCATGTGTATTCTAAGGTTGATGCAGAGCAAGAGAGTGTTCCCAAGGTGCACAGATGTCTACATCTCAGAAGGAGATGTCTGGGAGTCTTAGAAGACAGAAGAGACAGGGGCTTCTTTGTTGCAAAGGAAATAAATAGAAGTGCCAAAGGATCTGAAATTGGAACACCTTGGATGAAACCAACAAGTTCAATTCAAGCTCTGATAAAATCCCAGGCTGATATTTTTCAGCTTTAGACCACTTTACCTTAAGTTCACTCTTCACCAGCTAGAAACCATGGTCTTAAAAGAAAGTATATTCAAAAAAAAGGAAGAAAAAATTGTAGGAGAAATTCAGTGCTAGGTGGAACAAAAAGCTGGATGAGACTTAGGGGTTTATGGCTGCTACTTTGCTTCTGTGGCTTTTATTTTTCAAAAGGAACAGGCTCTGTGCTACTGCTGACACAAGAAAAAGTCCCACTTAATGACTTGTGAAGTGCATTGCCCTGAATGCTCAGGCAGCTTTCCTGTCAAACCCACCTTCTCCAGCACTTCTGGGAAATAGTTTGGTATTGACGTGGCTCCAGGAGTAACCAGTCTTTAGAGGGAAATTGGCCTTTCTCCTGTCCCCCTAAAACAAGCATATTGAAAAGGGTAGTACTTGGCTCTGATGAGTGAAAAACATCTTTTATTAGCCAACAAAAGATTTCTGGCTGGTCTGTAAAAGACAAGGTCTCCTGAAGCCTGTAGTGACCCTTTTGAACATAGTATGATAATGGAGCGTATTCAGTCTCAAAGCTGCTTTGGCTCTCCTAGTCCAGTGAGCTAGAGTGTTTATCTCACCAGTATTAGAATTATAATTAAATGAATTCAGGCAAGAAGAGTGACAGCTTCTCAGTGCTGTAGCTGGCATATTTTGAATGGTCCTTAGATGATTTGGATCAATCAAGAATTTAATTCACTGGATGAATTTTTTCCTGTATTTTTTTTTTATTTGTTGCCCTTCAGGAGAATATGAGAAGACAGTCTAGCAACAACACAAAATTGTTTTAACTGCTTCATTCATTCGAATTTATACACATATGACCTTCTCCTCTTACATGGGAGGAAATCAGCAGTAAATCCACTGAAACCAGAGACACTATGCCACTTCAGAAGTGGCAGTGGTCAGAGGAAAATGAGATGAGAGAACTAGAATCTTCATTAGTAAATAGTGCTATACCTGGATGCCTGCCCACTGTAGGAGAACATTAATGTGAAAGAACAATCACCAGAACATAATGGTGATAATGGGATTGTTCACTGACACCTCTTTGGATGGCATGGCTACAATAGTGTTGCGCTCACAGTTGTCAAAATTATTCTCGTCCTGCCAGCAGATTAAAAGGCCACCCTCAATCAAGGCGCAGCCATATAGCATAGGTTTTTAGTGCATGAACAGTCCTAAGCCAGAGACACTCATGGTGATCAAAACTCTCCCAACACGACTTTGCAAAAAAGTGTGGCACTACAGAACAGAACACCGTTTGCCAAAAAAAGTTTAAAGGAAATCAAATCTCATTGGTAGGTAGAAATCTGCACTTGAATTATAATATTATGTTCCTGTTGCTAATGGTTTGTTTCACTTTCATTTTGCTCCAGAGGACAATGAGAACTCAAAGTCAGATGAGAAAGGAAACCAGTCAGAAAACAGTGAAGACCCTGAATCCGACAGGAAAAAGTCAGGAAATCAGTCAGATAACGAAATGAACTGTAATGATGATGGGAACAGCTCCAGCAACCAGGACAGCAGGGACAGTGATGACAGCTTTGAAAACTCTGACTTCGAGAATCAAAAGGCTCCTGAGGACAGTTTTGGCACTCTTGGCTCTATGCAGATCAAGGTGGAGCGCTACGTTGAGAGTGAGTCAGACTTGCGGTTGCAGAACTGTGAATCACTGACCTCCGATAGTGCCAAGGACTCAGACAGTGCAGGTGAAGTAAATGCCCAGTCTTCCAGCAAACATCAGAAGAGGAAGAAAAGGAGAAAAAAGCAAAAGGGAGGCAGCATGACCCGGAGAAGGCTGTCAAGCACCTCAAGTCCAAATGGGCTTGACTCAGCTTTGGTGGAACAGCCCCAGCTGCTTTCGTCACCAAACAGTGCCTCAGTGCTCAAAATTAAAACAGAAATCTCAGAACCTATAAATTTTGATAATGATAGCAGTATTTGGAATTACCCACCCAACAGGGAAATCTCAAGGAATGAATCACCCTACAGTATGACCAAGCCCCCCAGCTCCGAGCACTTCCCTTCCCCCCAAGCCAGCAGTAGTTTACATGTCTCCATTCCAGACTCCGTTCTCACCCCGCCAGGGACTGAAAATACTGCCAGCCGTAAAACTCAGTTCAGCACCTCATCCAACTCAGCCTTGGCTCCTGTGTCCTCTGACCCTTTGTCACCCCCACTTTCAGCATCTCCAAGAGACAAACACCCAGGAGGTCCCACAACTTCCAACTCTTTGTTGTACGCTGGGGATCTGGAAGCCCTTCAGAGGTTACAAGCAGGCAATGTGGTGCTTCCTTTGGTTCACAGGGTAACAGGAACCCTTGCTGCGACCAGCACTGCTGCTCAGAGGGTCTACACCACTGGCACTATTCGATATGCTCCAGCTGAAGTTACTTTAGCCATGCAGGGCAACCTCCTCCCCAACACCCATGCTGTTAACTTTGTTGATGTTAACAGCCCCAGCTTTGGGCTAGATCCTAAAACACCCATGGAAATGCTCTACCACCACGTTCACCGACTCAATATGTCGGGACCATTTGGAAGTGCTGTGAGCGGGGCCAGTCTGACCCAAATGCCTGCAGGGAATGTGTTCACAACTGCCGAAGGACTTTTTTCCACTCTTCCATTTCCTGTGTACAGCAATGGCATTCACACTACACAGACTCTGGAACGGAAGGAGGATTGAAATATGACCACATACTGTGTTCAGTGTTATACTCTGAGGCATAGACTATGTTTTAATTTAGACCTTTAATTCTAGCACTTTGAATTTGAGCAGGTCAGCTTATTATCTCAATATGATGGTCCCCATTTCATTCCCTTTCTCTTTAACTTGACTTATTCTTTAATGTAAAGATATTTTTTTATTTTTGCCTTCAGAGAGTTGAAGTACCAGTTGCCTGCCATTTTGTCTTCTTCTAAGATGTGTGTTTTTTCCTTTGCATCTTTATTAAGATGCCTTTAATATGTGTATGCCTCTGCCATAGAATACTCAGTGTTGTGGTAAAGAGATTTTAAAGTGACAACCATTGGTTTTACTTCAAAATGATCTTGATATGATCAAGATTAAAAGAAACAAGCATAAAAATTGTGCCCTGTTTGACTAAGTCAAATGAAAAGGGGGTTTTGTTCCTAATTCCTTTAAAATAGGGGATAGTATTTTAGAATTTTATGCAGAGTTTAATTCTCTTTTTATGGTTAAGATTTTCTTACTTGCACATAAAATAATTTGGGTTCTTAAAAAGTTAATTTCTGGCCTGTGACTAGAATGTTAAAAAGTTGGACTAAATGTTAATTACTGAAACTTTAACTTAATTTCTAAAACCATGGTGCTATCATTTATTAATCTGTAATGTCTTCATACAATATGCAGCTTGTGGGCTGGGTTTTTTGGAAAGAATGTGTTCCGTACTGGTTTATAGTGGGGTGCTGCAGTCTCCTTGGTTAGTTAAGACAAAAGCCCTCATTAACATTTGCTGCAGGACTTAAAATTTTTTACCTCCAAACTAACAAGCATAGCCTCACATCAAATTTAAATGGGTCAGGAAGCCTTTTTCAAAAAGTGCTTAAAAACAAAAAAATCAATTTAATTGACGCGAGGAGCAGTTTCTTAGGTGCATATTGTTTTGCTTTATTTTTTTCTCAGTGTAACTGAGGCTAATTTTACAACGTCAAATAACACTTCAGAGTAAAAAAAAAAAACAGTACTATTTAACATGTTTTGTTTTGTTTTTCATTTAATATTATAGAGGGAAGGTTGTAAATTTCTTTTTTTTTCTTTGATTTGGGTATTTTTTGTTAATATTTTCCTTATTTCTAGTATTGAAACCAATATGTTTTAAAACTAAAGAATGGGTTAATAAGCTTGAAATAGATAACTACAACTGAAAACTGCACATTAAGTAAAAGAAAAGAAATCTCCTATTTTGTCTTTGTTGCCAGAAATCACAGTGTAGTGTCAAACACTCCAAATGACTGTCAAATATAAATTCTTCTTCCACTCCATCTTTGGCAGCTGTTTGTTAAGGCATCTAATAACAGATGTGAGAACTGTAATGTGTACAATGTGTAAGTGTCCTTGGCTGTCAGTCCCATTGCAGTTTCAATGTGTGTTACTATATGCAGTATATACTAAGCTAATGTAGTTGTTTTGTCCTTTGTCTTCTCTGTGCTTTATCTCTAGTCCGGAGTGGTAAAGTCCCATTCCTGCAGTCCTAGTGAACCAGTGATTCTTGGGGGTTAGTGGTTTTTGTGTGGTGGCCTTCCTCTGTAATGTCACCTTATGCTGCTTCCACTGTCTGTATACATTTTAATTTCTGCTGTTGCTTTGCTGTTGTGTATTCTCAAACCTCTCTCTCCCTCTTCCTCTCTCCCCACCTCCTCCACACGTTTTCCCTCTCTCTTTCTCTCGCTCTCTCGTTTTCTCTTCTTCACTCTCAGAGATAAAAGACTCTTAACTAGCTCAAGGTTAATGGAGCCATTATTCCCACAGAGGAATTCTGGGTATGACTTACTCTTCCAGTGTACCCCACAATGCACTACAGAGTAATGCTCAGATATATTAAGCAAATTGACGCCATATAGCCTCAGTTGTTAACATTCCCAGAGTCCTTGTGCTCGAACTGTAAGCAGAGGGTGCATTTCTTTGGTTTTCTCCTAGGTAGGCTGGTGGAGCAATACGTAGAACAATTACCAGTGAGATATGAAATTCTTTCAAAGGTCGACTGGCATTGTTTAAAAAGGAAACTGAGCTTAGAACTGTCATATATATTCGCTTATGTGTGCAAAGCTAATGTATTAACTCAGCTGTCCTTTTGGACCACTCACTGCATTGTGTCAATTTCTGTGGTAGCTTTGAATTTGAGAAGTAGGTCCAAGCCACAGAGGAGTGATAGTGGAAAAGGAATTGGATGCCAGAAATTTAATTAATGAGCTTTTAAAGGTTCCATAGGAAGGATTTAAGTAGGTTTAAAAAAGGCAAGAAAGCTGATTGGGAAATTCAAAGTTTAATTTTGGAAGCTCTGCTCTAGCTATGGAACAATCAAAGGAGTGCACCTATCAGCTACGAAGAACAGCTAGACAGCTGTTGTTGTTTTGGGTTTTTTTTATAAATGTTACTGTGTTGTGTCAAAATGATTTCTGGTGATTTGAACTAACAGATAATCACAGCTGCTGTCTAAATCCATAGTGTTTAAAATTACAAAATGAAAAAAAAACTTCATTACCTGTGAAGACTGTGTCTGTGTTTTTAACTATTTCTTGTACAAATATATGAAATCTTTTATGAGGAGACTGGTGCCAAGTAGCTGAATAATGGGGAAAGGGATTCTGTTCGTATAAATCTTAGCAGTGTTACCAACTCTACAATATAAAAAAATTAAAATGTTAAAAAGTGACAGCTATGGTACATTTATTTTGTGTTAAGCTAACCGAATCTAACTTCTTGAGTGCCTGGCTTATTTGAAACATTTTTTTCATTGATCATTGATAATGCTGCAAATCAGAAATGTACATACTTCATTTACAACAGGGTTCTTTTTATACTTTTGTAGATTCTCATACATGTCATACATGGTTGTCTTTATGTAACTTAATTTTTTTTCATCCCGCAGGTGCCATTTTCATAATAAACTTCTCTTGGATTTGTTACTATCTGGCATCATTTCTTTTACATATAACCATCCTGACTAATGAATGCTGGTAGTATTTGTTTGAGCAGGTATTTTTTAATTGTTTTGTAAAAAAAAAAACTAAAATACAAGAAAAAATAACCAAAAATCAAAGAAGATAAAGCTAGATTTTTATTAACACTTGCGAAATGAAGAAAAGAAGCTGTCAAGATGTAGGTTAAGAATGCTAATCCAAATACTACAACAAACTTGCCACCATTCTAAATTCTCAGCTACCCCAACTCATTGTCATATTGAGCATTTTTATGCACATTATCAAAGCTGAATAATGGACCTGCAACATTAACCACTATAGAAAGTGTGCATTTTTTCTTGATTAATGCACACTGGAAGAGGTCAGCTTTGTACATTAATCATTTAAAATGCACTTTATATTTTCATTTTTATACTCTATGATGTTACGGTGAAACTCTTAAGTCACATTATATCCTACCTAGGCTGCTGATTCTTTTAAATGTGTACTTTCTTTCCCCAGAGTGGCAACTTGTAAGTTGTTGGTGTCGTGTGGCTAAATATTCTGCCTTACTAACTGAGGACAGAAACATTTACCAGTGCAGAACTGATAAGGCAAAAAACCTTGACCCCACAAATGAAGGGGGGAAAAAAAAGTCAAAACCACTTTTGATTACACAGATATCCATATAGAGTGGCTAAAAAGGGAACGACCTGCATAAATTCTGAAAAAAAAAGGCCTGAGGCAAGTGGTTTTAGTCTCTGCAGTGAAAAGCAGGGAGAAGCTATGGTACAGGAGATGCCACCCCAGGTACCCATCGCTCTGTGCCGACTCTGGTGGTGGCTGCTGCATGCATGGAGGAGGGCCTGGGTGGTGGGAGACGAGGGGAGTGGGAGCCTTCTCACCCACGGCTTACATGGTCTCTAGATTTCTCCTTCATTCATGGCCTTTCTTTACAGTGCCTCCCTGACCTGTGACAAAGATTTTGTTATTGCTGAGTATGCAGTCTCTAAGACGCAAATTTGAGGCAATCAAGACAGTGCTGCCTATAGCCAAAATCCCTAAGCATCTCTGAGTGCCTAAATCTTTTCTCCTCTCTACCTCCACTTAGAAAGTAACACTACTAGGCTAATCATTCTGGGTCAGACTCTGCTTGCCTTATTAATGCTGAGTAAAACTGTCTATTCACAGTTTTCAGCACATCTCTTTTCAGTGAAAGATACACTCAGCTGAAATAAGAGCATATAAATCTGGCTGGCTGGGCTGATTAAATTAAAAAAAAAAAAAAAGAGAGAGAAATGTATGCACAGTTATAGCTCAGTGAGCCAGTACAGTCCCTTAATAGCCTGAAGTCTGGCTCTTTGAACTTCCAAGCAGTTCAGGATTCCTACTTCCCAGGCTCCAAGCACTGAGTTTGCTACGTCTCCAACTTCCAGTGGGTAGAAAGGAGCAGAGGTTAGCGATGCTGCTTTCAGCTCTGCTTGCATGTTCCAGTTGGCAATGCATCTTGTTTATGAGGTAGCTAAGGGTACGGATGCCAACCGAGAAGAAAACTGAATTTAAATGGAGATTGGAAGAATGACCAGAATAAAGATTAATGGAAGAATAACATGCCTGTTCCAAATAGTGTTAACCAATATTAACTAAAGCCACTAATTCCAAGAAAGGGTTTGAGAGAGGCGTTTCTGAGCTGTTATAAAGGCTTTTTAAATCTTAACCATACTGCTTATACATTGCATGAGAGCATGAAGTTGATGGTTAAAAGGAATAGACTGCTCTAAGACTTGCAGTTGAGTGAGGAACTTTGTGCATTAAAGAAAATTATGGAAAGCCATTTTGTGGTAGGTTTTCACAGTGATGTTACTGCGCTAGTTAATGTCTGAGAATGGATATTGTAAATTATTATCTGCAGCAGCTTTATTAAACAAAAACAACTGTTTGAAAGGGTTGAGCCCTTTGAAAAGGATTCCTGGGGGTAGACTTAGCTGCTATCTTGGTAATATTTGACGAAAAACTGTTTTCCATGCAGGAAGTTGGGGAAACTTTGTCAAATCATTTCATCAAAGAACATTTCCTAAAAAACCTGATCTCAGTACCTGCTATCTCTAGAAAGTTTGTTCCTGAACTGCTTGTTTTGCAAGGTGATATATGCAGGTATTTAAAAGCTACCTAAAGGGTTGCAAGGGGAAAAGGGCTCTTTCAAAGCCTCATGACTCTGAAAGGTTATAGTGAAAGAAAAATGTTTCAGGAGTACTTAGGTAAGTACTCTGACAGCTTGCACTGGTGCTCTTGCAAGGTGGTCACGTCACTGGAGTAACTTTGATGCCCCTGACAGCACATTTATTGTTATGATTCTAGGAACTGCATTAGTTTAAATGTGTCAATGCTTTCAGAGTTATTTGCATAGTATTTTCCCTTCTTACCATTGTAATTTCTTTATTTTCATTTTAGGGCTGGGGGCGGAGGGTGGAAAGACTTGATGTGCATTGTCAACTAAATTAATGAACTGTCATCTATCCAGTGAGTTTACCGAAGAGCCTACAGAAATGTGAACAAATGGGATATCACCAGAGCCACAGATGCTCAGGTAAGATCAAACCATTTATAAAGCATGCACATGCATGCACACAGACACTCAGATCTACTACCTCTGAAAGCCAGTTGAGCTTTCAAACTGGGCAGGGTGGTACCTATGTATGTATGCATAATAAAGGTCCTTTCTTCCCCTCTTTCACCTATTCCTTCATCTTTTCATAAGTGAGTGCTGGAAGATGTTTTCATAAAATATATCAAATCACATCCACACTTTTATCAGCAAATCGTAGAATGATAGAGTAGTTTGGGTTGGAGGGAACCTTAAATGTCATCTAATTACAACCTCCCTGCCATGGGCAGGGGTGCCACACACTAGATCAAGTTGCTCAGGGGCCCAGCCAACTTGGCCTTGAACACTTGAAGGGACGGGGCATCCATAACTTCTTTGAGCAACCTATTCCAGTGCTTCACCACCCTCTAAGTAAAGAATTTCTTCCTCACATCTAATCTAAACCTACTCTCTTTCAGTTTAAAACCATTGCCCCTTGTCCTTCATTATCTGCCCATGTAAAAAGTCCCTCTCCCTCCTTT
Organism: Manacus candei; assembly: GCF_025592945.1. Classification (NCBI taxonomy): domain Eukaryota; kingdom Metazoa; phylum Chordata; class Aves; order Passeriformes; family Pipridae; genus Manacus; species Manacus candei. Next base: position 13,571,343 of record NW_026138115.1, on the reverse strand, counting down.
TTAAAAGCCCCCTTATTGTACTGAAAGACTGATAAAATTTGTTCCTAAAGCCTTCTCTTCTCCATGTTGAACAACCCTAACTCTCTCAGCCTGTCTTCATAGGAAAGGTGCTCTAGCCCTCCACTCTGGAGAGTGGAAGAACAGCTTTTTATTCCCATAGTCACTGTGAAGTGGGTCTTTTGGCAAAAAAAAAAAAAAAAACAACAACAGAGTAGTTCAGAATTATTTCATATAAATAACCACATTTCTAGAAATATCATACCCAGAAGGAAAACCTAGCTTAGTGACTCAAGTCCAAAGCCATGCAAATTAAATCAATAATTATGAGTTTGATTACATGTGTAGGAAGTTATAAATTTTTTCCCATTTTCTAGGAGCTGTGTAGATTAGATGCAATGCAGAAAATAAGGCATTTTTAGTAGACACCAACAGCACAATAAGTACTGACTTAATGCTTAGGCAAAATGATCGTCAGGACCCAATAAAGGCTTATGGGAACTCAGTGGGAGAATGCTTGCATGCTTTGCAGACAGGAGACTTTATTGTCTGGCACTTCGTCTCAAATTACCTTTCACTGACTCTAGAGACATGGAAAATATTGAGATTACCTTTCCCGTTACGAGTTTTCATGAGAAAAAGGACTCCTTGTCTTGTTTGTAATAAAAGTGAACATAATGTTTTCTGGCAAAAGGAAAGGAATCAGGTTTTCCTCTTGCTTTAAAAGCATTCACAGATTTATAGCGGGAACGACAGGAACAGGATGTATTAACCATATGACCCCAGCAGAATGAGTCTATACCCTTGATTGATGTACAGGTTTGTCTATGTCCTCTGAATAGCCACAAAAGGTCCAGTCTTGGTCCAGCTCAAATTAATGAGAACTTGACTAATGACTTTAATGGCTTCAGGACCAAAATTTTGATCCAATATTCATAATCAAATAACAAAGCAGATCCTATAGCATGAACCACAGATAAATGAGTCTGCAGCTAATTGTTACATCAAGCTTCCTTTCTAATCCTGTACCACACCAATCACAGGCCAAGAGAGCAGCTCTTTTTTGTTTCATTAAAAAATCTTTCCCAGTTTTTCCAAGCTGCGTGGTCTGATCCTTCCACAGATTCCTATCTTTAAAACATGGTGGGAGTGAGTCAAAGGCACAGGTAGGACTGCAAAAACTGCCTTCTCACCCATGCTCTCTGGGAGTGGGCCTGGGTGCCTGGGTCTTTAATATGAAACCAAAGGACTCCAAGGAGGAAACTCTGCTGGTTATCAAAGCTTGTATTTTCTTGAACTGCCAGCAGTGCTACCTGATGGCAGCACCAGAATCACCAGTACGGCTTTCCCAAACCCTCTCTGAATATCATCCAAGAGATGGGAATGTTCACGTTTTAAGGAGGTGAGTATTGACTGAAATCATTTCTGCTCAGTACTGTGAATCTCTGAGGTCTCTTAACATTTTTTTCTTCTAGCCAGTTCTCTGCTTTATTACAGCATGTAAGATAGCATCTTGCAGGACAGTGACAAAAAATTACTTCAGTTCTGGAAGTCTAGTCTCCTTAGATTATAGCAAATAGAAAGAACTAGGATTCTCTAAAGATTTATTTTGAGCTGAAAATACAAACTAAATGCTACGATTCATCCTCATAGCAAGGACCCAGGGATCTTTGACTTTTCAGGGTAAGATTGGTTCCTAAGAACAGGCCTCCCACTTATTGCTCATTGGCACTTGGAGCAAACTGTAATTTTTGCCCTCTTTCTTGCTTAAAAGGAAGTATCCTTGCCGCTCTATATACTTTTGCCTCTGTTGAAAGACCTGCAGCTCATGAGCCTGGCTAGGCCCCTTCAGTTCCTAGGCAATTTTCTTCATTGGACATTACCTGAAATTTCCAATTGCATGTTATTGTGGTTTCACCCCAGCTGAAAACCAAGACCCATGCAGCCACTCGCTCTCTGCTCTGCCAGCAGGATCAGGGAGAGAATCAGAGGGATAAAAGCTGGAAAATTCATAGGTTGAGAAACAGACAGGGAAAGCAAAAGTCACGCACACAAGCAAAGCAAAACAAGGAATTAATTCACTGCTTCCAATGGGCATACAGGTGTTCAACTATCTCCAAGAGAGAAGGGCCCTGTCACGCATAACAGTGACTTGGGAAGACAAACACAGTCAATCCAAACATCTTCCCCTTCCTCTTTCTTCCCCTCACTTTATATACTGAGCAGGATGTCAGATGGTATGGAATATCCTTTTGGTCAGTTTGGGTCACTTGTCCCAGCTGTGTCATGTCCCAGCCTCCCACGCACCCCCAACTTCCTTGCCAGAGTGGCAGTACAAAAAGCAGAAAAGGCCTTGGCTCTGTGTAAGCCCTGCTCAGCAACAACAAAGACATCTCTGTATTATCAACCCCCTGTTCAGTACAAATCCAAAACTCAGTACTGTGAAGGAAATTAACTCTACCCCAGCTGAAACCAGCACACATGTTGGCATGATCATTTGCTTCCCATGAGACTGTAGCCTTCATATTTTCTGTATTTTTTCTCTTTTTTCCACTATGTTTGTTTTTGGCTTTGCCCATCCTTGTTATCTTCAGAATGTCTTCAAACACACACCCTGGGATGCATAACATTTTCCCAGTGTGATCTATAACCATTACTGCCACTCCCTGGGCCTTGTTACCAAGCCAATTTTATATCCAATTGAGTATTTTAGTATCGTCCCATACTTGCTAACCTTACAAATTAATCTGCTATGTGGCACTGTATTGAGAGCCTTTTCAAGTCCAAGTAAATTATGTCTCCTTCTTTATCACTGTCCACTTTCATTGTCACTTCCTCAGAGAAATGAATCAAGATTGTTAAGCCTGACCTCCTTTTTGTAATCCATGCTGACTACCTCTAACCAATCTATATTAGATTGATATTAAATCAGGACACAGATTCCAAGGGGGCCTGCTACATAAATGGCAACCTAAAGTTGCTTCATGTGGAGATGAGAGATAGGAATCGCTGATACACTAAAGCTAGCAGTACCAGGTCTGATGGTTTGCCATAACTTATTAGTGGCCAGATCCCTCCCCAAAGTCTCAACCAGAACTCCTCTGGATAGAATAAAACCTTTTATCTGCATTTGCCTAGCCTGTTTTAATTACAGAAGTGAATGTGATCACTGAGGATGAGAACTGGGTTCTGCCTTTACTCATTTATGATTAAGTCAAAATCACAAAGACATTCCAAAACCTAATTTTCAACAGAATGTTGTCTCACAAATTCTGAGAAGAGCTGTATCTGCATTGCCTAATGTGTATGTCAAAAGACAGCATTGGCATTTGTTTCCTCTACAAAGCCAAGAGAATCTCCCACCTTGGCTAAGGTGCTGGAGAGGACACGTGCTATGTCAGCTGCAACAATTTTCCCAATATTCCATTAAGATATTTGGCATCTTGCTTCCCATGAAACATGTGCCTGCTCTGAGTAAATGTCACTACTGACTGATACCAGGGAAGCAACTTCTTCCTCCGCAAGAAGTGGGCTCAGGGACTGCAAGGTACACCATAGAATCATGCACCATGTTGCCTTGCTTGCTTGCTGAGGTGTGAAAATGGCAGCCTGCACAAGCAGGATGAGGAAAGAGGATCTCAGCAGTGAACACTGGCAGCAGTTTAGGTATAAATTAAGTATGCTTTGCCAGCTTTTCTGCCTCAGTGACTGGAAATATCTCCCTCAATGCTGTAAGCACAATAGAGGTCTCTTTAATTTGGGAATAAAGAGTCAATCAATCCCAACAGTCTGTCTTGAGCTTCTTTGACAACATATGCATCAAGCACACTGAGATCCAGAGGAAGTCAAAGGCATCCCTTGGGAAACCAACCTTTGTGCACCTTGGGTGTGCTATGAGGCAGAAGGCCAAAGTGAGCCTTCTAATCTACACCCTGTGAAGGCTTATTGCTTATATCCAATGTACACACATATGGTACCCTTGTGTCTTCAAATCAGAAATGTAGTAGTCCGTATATGGTGGGAGAGATGTTGTTCTGGAAGAGTTCAGCACAGTCAGTGCTGCTGCAGACTTACATATTCTGGCAAACATCCACTGAAACAGAGGAAAGAGGCCCCCCAAACAGTTTGGCATGCATTCAAGGCCTTGACCATGTAACAGCCAGTACAGACATGCTCAGAAAAATAACTTGCAGAAACAGTAGGTCAAAAGAGAGAAGCATAACTTAAGGGTTATAAGGGTATAAAGAAATAGTTGGAGCATGTCTTCCCTGGTTGGAAGAAAAGATTGCTCACATGCTTTATGATGAAAGAGTTCTGAAGAGAAAGTAAAGAGAAACTAAGACAATCATGTATTTCTTAGGCAAATAGAAAAGCAGAAAAACAACAACAACAAAAAAAAAGGCAAACCTATTTGCTAGAGTTCTCACATTGCTAGTATCTGCAGCTAAAACATGTAGTCTTGCCATTGGCATAAGATATATCACAGCTACATTGAGTCCCACAGTTAAAGAAACATGGTTTAATATCAAATGTATCATATAAAGTTACACATACAATCCTAACAACCTAACACCTTTAAAGAATCAGCTATTGAGTAACCTACACCATAGAAAGTTCCATCAGACAGCAAATTATGTAACATACCCTTCAAGCAGAAATTTTATTCAGTACTTTTCTGTACAAATCTGGTCATGGGTGACAGGTCAGATGATAGTCACTGTACCTTCTGATGGTAATACCCTGTTGAAACACTGACCTTGCTGACACTAGTAAGAAGTCTGCTCTATACGTGTGCAATTTGTAGAGTTAAATCTTAGACAAATTAGGAACAATAAAAAGTGAACCAAAAATGAGAACCAAAAACAGCAGCAAAATCATTTGTCATGACTATAAGGTTTTGCTTATGATTTCCAGCACAATTTTGTGAGCAAATAGTGACATTTTGTAGAGGATCAAAAGTATCTTTTCATTATTGTGTTGGCTCCATGTTCTCCTGCAGCAGATGACTTCTACTTACAGGACTCAGCAGTGCACTTCAGAGAAAGCATCCATGAGAGGAGAGAGTGGGAACTGACATTTGAAATAGGAGATATCCTTTAACTTCATCATTAAGTGTCTGCAGGATATTTGCCTTCTCTGCTTCTTCGGATCGTGGCTCAAACATGATCAGTTCAAAACTGATCTGGTTCCCCATGATAAGCAGGGACTTACACCATCCAGACAGCTTAAGCACTGAGTGGTAGAGTCACAGCAGCCCACCACAGGACAAAGAACTCCACCACAGTCCTGCCTTGCGGTCAGCCATCACATTCTGCATGCTGCCCCTTCTGTACATCATTCCTGGCTGCCAGTGTCAGGGATATACTGTCTTGGGTGGGGTTGGGCACAGCACAAAATTTCTAAATATTCTTGGGGCCATCTAAATTATAATCAAGTTGCTTATAATATTAAAATTCATAGGACCAGAAATCACACCCTGAAAGAAATTTTCCCAAACCTCACAAATATTAACTTCATCACTGGCTTAGTACCATGCTCAAAAAAAGAATAGAAAGTTCAAAAACTCTTCCATTGTTTTAATGGCATGGTTGCATCACCTCAAAATATGCACCACTTTGGCTTCATGGTGCTGCAATGAGACACAGACTTTGCCACTTAGACATGCATTTATTTCCATTACTAACATTCATGTTTCAGTGCAGACAAGAGGAGATTTGTTTCAAACTAAATTAAACCACGACAATATCCTAGACCTTTGCAAGTGTGTAGTGATACTATTTAGTAGTACTGCTGAGTAGTGATGCTGCTGCTGTTAGCAGTAGCAGTTTTTTTAGCATTAGTAGTAATGGTGGTGTACTGTAGTAATAGTATCACTTCTACTATCTCGTGGTGGTGATGGTAGTGTTACTAGGATAAGTCCCAAGTACTGCTGATTCTCCTGTGCTTATGGAAGTGCACTTAATTGTGAATGCCTGCTTCCAACTTCCTTGACCCTCTCTGCTTGCTTCTTCCCTTTTTGGTCACTGATAGACTAATTTTTTCATTTGTGTACAAAATTACACACTGTCAGAGGTTAGCAAAGTAGGTAAATTATTTGTCAGTTGACCTTCATATATCAGTAGAATATTATTTGTCAGTTGACCTTGTAATACTATCTTTTGATAACTGCATATGACACCAGCTTTTAATACTCTGTCTGGCTGATAGATAAAATCCAAGGCACAAATCAGTAATTGTCCAAGGGCCTGATCACCACACCATGCCTAAACTAATGCTGCCTAAAGAAATCTGCATGAGCTATTAGGAGGGGTTCGTCACTGATAATTTGCTACAGTGGGAACTTGACATCCTTGTAAGGGGCATGCAGAAAGCTTTTTGTTAGTTGTCTAAAATGGCTGAGAAATGCTGTGATGTTATATGTCAGATATAACATTTTCTTTGATGATACGGGTGGGTCTGGAGAACTGCAAGGCAATCCTCTGCTGCATACTGTAAGAACATGTCACAGACCAGGGCTCAAAGAGCATGAAAATGCTGACCACTAACTCAACACAGTAAGATAATATTAATAATAATGATAACAATGATGAATTGTTGCAGTCTTATTCATAAGCATTCGTTAGATCTGAAATCTTATTAGATCTTCATACACATCCCATCCATATACCTGACAGCCCTCTGCTGAGCCATAAAGGTGAGTGGCACGTGCTCAGTGAAGCTGCCTTATACAGTGAAATGGTTTATGAGAAATGACAATATATGATGAGAATACAAAACTTGATAATAGGTTTATTTATTGATTGCAAATAAAATTCATGAACTGTGAAGCTGGAAACTGCACCAGAGGGAACTGGTCCAAGAGGACATTAGGGAAAAAGAAAGAGAGCGTGCGTGTGTGTGTGTATTACACATAAACTAAGTTAAAGGTTGCCTAAAGGCTTCTGATTCCACAAACAGAGCCTCTGAGGATAGGATCTGAAAGCCTTTAATGCTACTAAAGCTTTGTCAGAAAGATATTTGCATATTTTGCCTACAAACCCAAAATGTTGTATTAATTCATTTTTATTTACCTTTCTGCCACTTCCAAAGGAAACCTCACAGGAAGCCATTAATGACACTGCTTCATAAAGATAATTTTCAGAGAGGCTTTGCAGGTAGTGGCTAAAGGGGGGGAAAATGTGTGTCAAATTTAGGTTATTAACAATATAATCCTTAAACAGGCAGTATCTCAAAAACTAATTCATCCTCAAATTTGACTGTAAAAACTGCATGATCCTTTCTGTGCATGTGATTTTATATTGCATGTCTTCTTTACTTCCTGTTTACTAGAAAGGGAAACAGGAGAGTTTTGAAGCGCTGGGGCTGGATGCTGGAAAACACAATTTTGTCTTCATGCTATGGCACCTTCCATTCAAATTCAGGTCCCTTTCTCCACAGCCCCCCAGCAAAACCAACAGGCAAGCAGCTTTTACAGACCATGTGCAAAGGGCCACCAACAGCACCTACCTGCAGAGGAATCCTTGGGTTGGTTGGGAACCTCTCTGCAGGACACCCCCAGTCCCCAGCAAGGGACAGCACAAAAACTCTGCTTTGCTTTGCCATTTGCATCCTGCATGGGGAATCTGGACTGTCACAACAAGTCACCATAAGAAAAATCATATTGGTATCCAAAACATTTCCCAGTCTCCCCCACACAAAATTAGGCCTAGTGTCCCTGGTCTGTCCACAACTCACAACTGTAGGCATTTGAGATGAGATTGCTGTATTTGTTATAAGTTAAACAATATTTTTTATTTACTGTAATGCCAGGTTCTTGGCAGATAGACCTTTGGACAAGCTAAATGAGAAGCAATTGCTCTTAAATCCATGGCTGCAAGAAATCAGGAGTTCCATTTAATACAATTTTAACAACATGATTTTTTAATCACAACATGGCAAAAGCAGTCTTGACCTTTTCCCTACTTAAGCACAAAGTACTGAAACTCTTGTGTCTTCCCACACTGAGAGAAGACCTTTTTTCTCATGTGAATTTATAATATTCAGTACAAGCTTCTTTTAAACTTTCCTTTTGTTTTACTCCCTCTACTCAGATCCTTTGAAGATATAATTTATTCGAGGTTTCCTCTTCCTTCCTGTACTTTTCTGCTCTGGATGCTCTATTTATAGTCTTTGTAATCCAAAATTACATCTGAGGTAAAACATAGAGAGTCATACATGTAGGCGACATCAATGTCCCCCATTCCACTGCCCAATCCAGCACCTTTGCCCCTCGTTTGTCCTTTAAACAAAGATTTCTCCTGATTATTTGCATACTAATTTTTCTGCATTTAATCTACATTTAATCGTTTCATCTACATCTACTTTATCTCTCTACAGTAGCCTTCGTCTCCTCACATGCTGCATAGACCAGAGTCCCATCGCATCCCTTGTAGGGCTGGCATATATGTTGTGCCCCTGACTACAGGCGAGTATTGTGTTCTGGTTACAACTCATCAATGGCTCCCAGAGACTAAATGAAAGGTTATATATATGAACCATATGAGGTGCCAGCAACCTGGGCCCCACTGCCCCAGAGAGTGGGCAGAGGGGAGAAGCAACATCTTCATTACATGATCACTCTCCTTCCACCACCTCCTTGGCCACAGTGCCTGGTTGAAGCTAGTGAGATATTGTGCAATTGTGAGGCTCCTTGGGGAAGGGGCAAGGAGGAAAAAGTGCTACCTGGTCATGCCCTGGCACAATCATCTCCTCCTCCCCAATTGAAACAAAACAGGTCTGCACTCAGACGTTCCTTTTCTTGTTCAGGATAAAACTTGACCCATATGGTCCCAGAGAAAAGCAAAACACCTCTATTTCTTGCAGAGCTGTTATTCCCTGGCACAACCCCACTGAAATCAATACTACTTCTTCAGCACAAGTGTTTCAAAGCCCAGCCCTACTGTGGTAGGTACACCTGTGGTCCATTACAAGGTTCCTTCTTTCTGTGACAGATGAGCAGCTGAAAATGCTTAAATAAAAGCCCCAGCCTTTCTGAGTGCCTACCAGCCCTGCAATGCATAGACATGGGTTAGCAGGGAGGTGGACAGGGAGGTGAACAGGAAGGATGAAAGACAGCTATGATAGCAATGATAAATTGTTAGTGAAAAGGCCTCAGTACCTAGTGGAGGCTTATGGATGGTTTAGTAAGGTTTTCACGGCTCTGTACTGAAAGGCTACAGTGAACTGCAGTTATATTTGTTCTTTGCAGGTGCTGTTTTGTTTTCCTGGCTTTTTCCACACAAACTGAGGAAACATTTTGTCTGGAAAATTACAAGGTCGGCTCGTGCCAGAAGCTATTGTTGGAGAAACAGCCCAGTGACGCCATTAAACAGGCCACAGTTAATTAGTAGCAAACTCTGAAGATGCTTCTTACATTATGACACAGAGAGATAGTGGAGAAAGCAAGAAAAAGGAAAATCTGGATAGGGGACTTCAAAATGGAATGTTTCTTAAAAAAAATTAATATGGAAGAATTAAAAAAAAAAAAAGCTCGGGAATGTGAGGTTGTCAGTCTTTTCTTCCTTCAAGTACAAGTGCTTGAGATATTTTCAAAAACTAGCAACAACTCTGTGTGACAGCATCCTCTCCTGCTGTGTGCTACCCCGGGAATGTGCCTGGGGAAAGTGCCACAGTGGTGAAAACGCATGTGTGGAAAAGGGGTTCTCCAATGCATGTGTTCACTGGGTGTGCATGAGTAGCGTCTGGAAACGTCTCTTTGTGCTGATGTTCATGCCCTGTAATTCTAATACAACAATTATTTTATAATCCTTTATTATATTTTTAACTAATTTAAAGTTCAAAGTAGATTATCCATATAGCTCAGTTATTTAAATGCTAAAGCCTCTTTTTACACACCAAAAAGAGGGAAATTTAGATATTTCAGCTTTAATGCCCCATGACAATTTTTCCCCTTCTTTCAAAAACAGCTGCAAAACAAATAAATAAAGTGAAAGTGAAACGTTCAGGGCCAGAAACTGTTTCTCTTTGCTGCTCCTCAGAGGTCATTACAAAGGTTTAATCCCCACTTGCAGTTCTGTAAGACAAGCAAACCACAGGCAGTGATGGACCAGGACTTGAGGCTGTGCATTATTGCAGAGTTGCTCTATCTGACTGACGTGGGCATCCTCACTGTGTACCTGCATGGCCTCATCAGTGGGAGCAGCCGGCACTACCAGAAGTGATTCAAGCCAGGCAAGATATGGATTGTGATCCGGAGGTGTCGAGACACATAGGAGTGTCACTTAGGGATATGGTTTAGTGATGAACACTGTGGTGCTGAGTTAATGGTTGGACTCTATGACCTTAGAGGTCTTTTCCAACCTAAATTATTCTCATTCTTTGACCTCCAGACACCTGAAGAGGTTAGCCCGGGCGACTATTTACCTAATTCAGTCACCATGCAAGTCAGCAGTGACAGACACAATCATTCACCCCCTCGTCCCCAACGGATTGTGTGCACCTGCTTCCAAACAATCCAGAAGATAATGATCCTAGCCCATGGCATGCTGCATGCCATATCTGCCACCTATTGCCTTGGAATAAAGCAGTATTTGCTGCTAGTGGTTTGCCTATTGTTCATGGCCATTTTAATTTGGGTTAAGTTTAATTTGTGTCAAAATTTGTTCTCACCTCATTATAGCCCTATAATATTTGGCCTACCATTTCAATCACCAAAATGTACACACTCTGCTCAACCAAATATATTTGAGCATTTTGGTTTTCCTTTATTTTGATTCTATTTTTTCCAACAAGATATAGAACAGTATTCACTAGAGATTTAACAACTTTGGTACAGGCACTGTACCATAAGCAAAAGTAGAAACAACTAGAAAGCTTCCTGGATTTTATAAAATTTCAATAAAAATAAGATGGTTCTAAATAGTTATCAAATACCTTGCTCAAAACTATTCTTTGTTGATGGACAGAATTATAGTTGAAGTCATAATTGTCCAGTAACTCCTTTGTGTTTCATTTTTACATGGTCTTATGACAGTTTCTATTTATGTTTCTATTTCTTCAGTTAATAGAGGAGGGGAAAGTATATATTCTCTTTACAAATGTAGGTGGGACAGATATGCAGATATACAACAGATATACCCATGTACAAACCATGTCTAAATATTTGGCCTCTTCCATCTGCAAAACCCTGTAGAAAAATAAAAAAAACCTAATTTTGCTACAATCATTTTGAAAACAATTACTTCATCTGCTAGTGAATTTATTATATTAATCTGTCTGCTTGATTTATCTGTGTTAATTATTTTTTAAAGGAGCAGTAGTGAAAATAACAAGTGGAAGAATCATATGCAAATGTGATGTCTAAAGAGCAGTCATCATATTGGAAAATAATTAGCTATTCATAAATGGTCAAGTTGAACTTACTCTGTATAACAGACTGAAACATAAGCCATTATAGGCAAGTTCCCCTGCTCCTGATAAGACATATTTTAAATTTATATTTTTATTATTTTAATTTACATTTGATATCCTAATTTTATTCTTTTCCCTCTGGCTAGCAATGCTAGGTGTTATTCAGGTTAACGTCACCCTTTGCATTTATTTTCTTTCTCTTTATAATGTCAAAAAATAAAATTTAAATATATTCACACACACTTGTAAGGGCTTTGGAAATTATGCAGCAAGAGTTTTGCAGATCTTTTCTCCTGTCAGGCTTCACTAACACATATACTTACCAATTCCCTTCTAGTGGTTCCTTTCAGGGGATCAGCTGCATTAATTTAACTCTTCTGCTGTAATTTCAGGAGACTGAACCTAGGATAAAAGGAGCTTGGTGACTGATTCTGCCTTTTGCTATCATTTGCTTGGTCTGAAGATAATGGTGGCAACATTGACAGTGCTAAAAAAAAAAAAAAAGAGGTGTACTTTAGGCTTACATTCTGAGAAACACAAGACAGTTGTCCAAAGACAGAGAAAAAGGGAGAGGTTGTTGAGAAAAAAGCTGAGAAAATATGTCAGCTTTGAAAAAGTATCTTTTTGACCTAAATCTTTCCTGTTGGGTTCCTCTTCCATATGTTCGGCTTATCCAAGCAGCCAACCCAGCACTCCACTGCCACCACCCTCTATCTGAGGGCCCACCATGACTTTCAGTTCTCCAAATTCCTGCACCATCCTCATCTTTCCACCCAGCAGTGGAAAAGGACCGTTCAGCTGGTGGGCTTGCTGGTACTGACAGCCACACTGCATGGGAGGCAGAAGGGTGTGAGACCTGCAGACCCTCTACATCCCCAGCACATGCTGCGATTTAGATATGCTTGCCCAGGGGTGGGATCTGTGTGTGTGTGCATGCATAAGTCTCCACATCCTTCTCAGAATGCCTTCTACTGCCTTGAGCCCCAAGCAGCTCTGGAGACCCATGTCCCTATGGGAGAGACAGCTCTCAAGAATAATATGTGCCTCACAATATAAATAACTAAGATGCACCTCAAGCTCTTCTCCACAATTTTTTCGATATATATACTCTAAGGTTTCTAAACAACATCGAAGAAAAGGGCATTATTAAGCTCCTTAATAGTAAAGAAAAACATATGGCTAAAGTACAGCATACTTTGACTGAAAAACAAAACACCTTAGCACAGTATGTGCCATAAAAAAAAAAAAAAAAAAAAAACAACATATAAATTTGCAGATGATTTCAAAAGTGTCCAAGTCCCTCAGGAGGGCCTGCACTAGAAATGTTGGGGGGGGCTGGGACACTCCTCAGGCAGTCTTCAGGGCCTGTGGGACACATTCCACTGCCGGGCCACTCTCTCCGCTCACACCTGAGGCTGAGGAGGGAGGGATATGGCACATCCTAACAAGACAAGGTCCCATACATCCAGAAGACCCTTCATATTTGCCTCTCTACTGTCTGCGGCTCCAGCAGAAGCTGAAAGAGGCATGTCATAGATTCCATGACTCCCTGGAGACAGGTGCTAGCATGATCATTTAACATCATGGGAGGTAAAATGAATCGCAAGAAAAAGATAGCTAAACAAAGCAAAAAGGAATCTTTTTATAAATACATCAGGACATCTCAGATACAACACTGTGATCTATAAATTATGAGCCATTGCCTAATACAGCTTGTACCACTTGGTGGCAACACTTCCATGTTTGATTTATTGAACCTTTCTCATAATCTTTCTTCTGATACTTGAAAAGACAAGTGTAGGCTATGATATGTGCAATTAATTACCACGAAGAATAAAAATAAAAGCTTTGAATGGCTTTGGTACTACTTTCTGTCCAGGAGTCACACTAAATATTTTACAAGAGGATGTTACTTTATATCCTAAGACATTTCTAACAGGAAAATTTCATATTCCTCAGAGACATTGCTGAGAAGCCTTGTACAGCAATCTCAACTTAATACTGGCATAGATAATTTCTTTCAATGTGCAACCAGAACCATGAAAGAAAGTGTTGACCAGCTGCTTGCAGAGCACAGGTACTCAGGAAAGACAAGGTAGATGGCTACCACTGTGCAGGTTTCTCCATTGCAAGTGGGATTTAAGACTGCAGGTGAACATCTGAATGGCATTCAAGCTGTAGTCTTGTATAGTGGACAAGCAACAGCCATGATATGGTGCTTTCTTGCAGCTTAAGTTTGATCTGCAAGATTCGTTCTTCCAGCTAAGGTCGCTCAGTGTCCCCACCTGCTCAACTCTGGGCACCCCACTAAACCTGACAAGCAATATCATTAATGTCAATAATTTCCTGAATTAGAGGATGTGCAAACTCACTGGTATTGGGCCCATACCTGCAGTTTGTGGTGTCCAGTTTTGTCACCTGTCTCTACACTAACATGTCACCCTAAGGCTATGAAGGGGCAGGCAGGCTGCTTTGGGAAAAGCAGCCCAAAGTCACACAGCAGCCCAGGGGTGGCACGGAGAATGAGAATGCTCCTGGGTCTCTGTTCACTGCCATGGGCAGACTCTGGGTAGCAAAGCAGTTTACAGATAATGTGGATGAGGGTCATATGCTGCAATAGCCTGCAGGAGTGCTCACCAGCCCAGACCACGGTAGCCTCAGACAGAATGGGGATAATGCAAAAAGCACTGTAAGGACCATGTGACTGGCCAGTATTTAGCAATGCTGAATGTCTGCAGTCATTACAGACTTGGGAGGCAGCAGCCCAGTGAACAGAGCACCCAGGCGGCTGCTGGCCTCACCAGGTCCTCTGCTGCATTTCAACTTTCCTCCATGAGACTACAAGGCCCCTACAAGATTTAGGATTTAAAAAGGGTTTTTACAGGAATAGGTTCTTTCCACCCACATTGAGCCTGTTGCCCAGGTTGCATTTGCAGTAGAAAGGGCCAGGGATGCTGATGCAGCTGTGCTGGCAGACATGCTCTTGCTCCACACACATGTCCAACCCTAGCCAGACAGAGCAGGCATTAGAGAAGTTGGCCACATGGGGACTTTGGTTCTGGCACATGCCCCATCACTGCAGTCAAAGCCACCAGGACAACCCACACAGTCCCAGCCCTGCCAGCTCTAACACTCATCCACTGATTTCAGACATGGACACTGCGTGGGGAAGGTTTCTGAACCACCTCAGATTTCTGATCTACCCAAGCACTGAATCAACACTCAGTATTAACTGATACTGTTGATAACTTGAGCTGAGTAAGGATAAGCTTGAGATCAGCCAGAACATGCTGCAGGAGCCAGGTTTGCATGTCTGTGTTGCCAGAAGCCTTCAGAGCCAGAGGGAACTGGGCAGCAGGGCAGGCAGGCAACAGGCAGAGCATAGGAGGCAAAAGCATCAAGTGCAGGAGCACATCAGGGCCCTGGGAAGCAATACCTGGTCAGCCCTGGACACCTCAGACCCAGCAAGCTGAGACTCCCCTCACCATGGCACTAGTGCAGCCCCTGGCAAGGAAATGTTGTCTGAAAGAGGCTGGCTGCTGCTTTCTGCCCTTCAACAGATGCTGAAGCAGGTAAGTAAGGTCTTGGCGACCTGCTGCAGTGCTGTAACACTAAAGTCCTGAAGCCAGAAGTTTAACTGGGAGCATTGCTTTTAAAAATATATTTAAGACTCCAAAATTTTGCCCACCTAACTTTTGCAGAGCCTTTGGTTCTTATATAGTTTCAGATAGTTATATAGCCTAAAGAGAGAATGCTGACATGTTTTCCCAGGAGATACTTTTAATTTCAGGAGGAAATAAGGATTTTGGCAAATGCTTAAAAGGCATAACACACAACCAAGTAGACCATTCCCCAAACCACTACCCTAGTACACAAGGCAGAATCCAACCCACTGGCTTCAAGTTACCCAAAATATTAAGTATGAAAAGAGTAAAGAAAAAAAAGAAATTAAGAGAAGAAAAAGGAGTAAAGAAAGAGAAAAGATATAAAGAAAAAAGATTAAGAGAAAAACAGCAACAGCAGCTCTTGAGAGAAAAGGCAAGATGGAACCACTGTGCTCCTGTATTTATGTGCTTTGCCCACAATGGCCACCCTTCCCCAGTGGGACATCTGGCTCACTGACCACTCAGTGCATCCTGGGTGGGAGCAATGGGTGATATAGCCAGTCAGAGGCTGGGTTAGGAGTTCCAGGGGGAGTGGTGTGGGTGGGCTCCCAGGCTGCCCTTTTGATTGACAGCTGCTCCATGTGAGTTCTGGGGCTGCCATATGAGTTCTGTGTGCCCTTCCCTACGCACACACAGAGTTGGTTCCAACCCAGTAATTAAAATAATACTTTTACTGATCCCTTGTCTGACAAGTGCCAGGTCTCCAGCAAAATCCACCAGCATGGTGGGGGACAGATAAGTCCCAACTTGTGCCAGCACAGCCACAGTGCAAACTAGCCTCCTGGCTCACAGTCAAGACCAGCCAGATGCTCCTGGGCAGCACCATGTGGCCAAGAATCTATTAAACTCAAACACACATGCAGTGGATGCCATGCATGTGACTGCATAGGAGGAGAGCCTGCTAGAGCCACATTGAAATGTATATATGGCTCTGAGATATGTCCCCCAGCCCCATCACACCCAGGGAAACCAGCTCCACATTTTCTGCTCTTGAACATTCCCATCACTGCTACCATAACATCTTGGTTTGGTGCAGAGCTACCAGGCATGGGTGAAGAAAAACACATGCTTGCAAAACTTCCCTTATGTCACGCCAGGAAAGGTGAGCAGGAGGAAAGACTACCTGCCCCAATACCTCCCCACTAGGGAGGTTGCTTCCCTGACCCCAAACACTCATCTGAAGGCCATCTTTTAGCCCAGATGAGAGACAGGCACCAGGGCCACCCTTGCCACCCCACAAAGGCAGCTCTCACCCACTGCAGAGCTTGTCCTGGAACTGATTCCTGAACGGCTAGATGAGCTCAAAGCAGTCCAACAGGAAGATGTGCTCCTCCACCAGTGGTGAGGCCACAGCCCGGAATGAATTCATGTGTACCTGCTGGATGTCCATGGCATATATCTCAACACCAGCATTCCAGGCCTGGGTGGGCACCTCGGTGACATGGTAGTGGGGTCATCCATCCATCACAATGATGAAAATGGAGATCTCCTTATGCAGAGGGTGCACATTCTCCTGCGTGGTGAAGGCCACGTTCATGGCATACAGGATGGCCAGTCCCGTCATAGTGCCTGAGCAACTGGAATGGTCTTCAACTCAGAGGGGAGCACACATAGAAACTGGAAAATACTGCTTTGGGCAACTCTTCTGTTCCCCCCACAGCTTCAGGTTTTGTTGCATTTTGCAAGTTTCTACCTAAAACCAGGGCTCGTCTCGTTGCTTGGATTTTTTTAAGGGCAGAAAACGAGACAGTGAAAAGCACAGCTAAGGGCATGCACATGGTGGTGATTGAGCCAAAAGCCCTCTCTTAAATATATGGATCCTACTACTTCCATTGCAAACTGGGAGAGTGTTTAGCAAGTGAAATATCAATTAACATTTTGCTTGGCTTGTGTGCAGACAAGCCTGGGAGAATTTGGCCCTGATGGTAAGCTAACACTTTGAGTCCCCTTGGGATGGTGCCCAGACTTGGGCTGTCTTCTCAACTGCTACAAGGGTCTCCAAGACATACCCGCTACTCTCTCAATTTGGTGCCTGCACTGTTTTTAAACTGGAATTGATTTCAGTTGCTCTGCCCTGGGAGGAAAGAGGCTGATACCCCTGAGTTTGCTTTGTTCTCCTCCCTCAGGAGACCTATGCAGGAAGCAGTACCCTCTCATGCCTGTTAATTACTGCCCAGTTTCCCTAATGATTCTGTGGCTGCATCACCACCCTCATTGTAAAAATTTTCTTCCTTGTATCTACTCTGAATCTACACTCTTTTATCTTAAAACAATCACCCCTTGTCCTATTGCAACAGGCCCTGCTAAAAAGTCTGTCCCCATTTTTCTTATAGGTCTCCTTCAAGTGATGAAAGACCACAATAAGGTCTTCCAGGAGCCTTCTCTTCTCCAGGCAGGCATGCCCCTGCACTGCCTGCTACACCTGGCTCTCCTTGCCCCATCACTTAGCAGCAGATGCTGAGAAGGCAAAAGCTCTCAGGGTGCAACCACTGTAGGTTTTTCTCTTGCAAAGTAGTTTGCCAGGGGCCACTAGGGCTGCACGGGGACTGGCTTATCCCAATGACTCTGGGGAAAGGCCAGGTATCACATGTCCTTGTTCAAAGCCCAGCCTGCCTATGCAGTCATTCTCCATCATCCCAGATCTGCTGGTTGGGAGAAACAAGGCAACAGTGATAGCTGAACCCCTTGGCTTTGCATCAGGGGTTTTGTTCAAGTTCTTTTTTAAAGAGATTTTAGGACTTTTTATTGTTTTAAATACACGCATCCCCCTGGGGATTTTGCAGTACAAGAACACAGATGCTTTACAGTAGCCTGGCAATAACAGTGCCACATAGCTACTCCACATCTTCATGCTCTGCCCAAGCACTGCAGCCTTCTGCAAGGATCACTTCTTGTTGACAATCTGCTTTTCCAAGTCTTCAAGTCAGGCCATTATGTGAGTAAGTGCTAAGGAGTGTGAGCCTGAGGATCTGGTGGGCAAAGTGTTTTTTCCTCTTGAAGGAGCCTAAAATTATTCCTGTTCCCATTTATTCATCCATCCTTTCCCCTTGCGAAGCCTGTCCCCAGCTGTCCTGCTTCCCAGCAAGCCCAGACATCATCCCAAATTATATTTTTCTTATCAGGCTCTGCAGGATGGCCACAGGGTTCTCTTCTGGAGCTGTACCAGCATCTCACAGTCCCATGGGTTGTGGATCTTCATATCCTCTTTGCCCTTCTCTGTGACCAGGGGGAGTTGGTTGCAGTCAGAGCCATGGCCCCACAGTGCCCAGGTCTCCCCTGCTCCTGCACAGCATGAGTCACTTGTCCCTACAGCCATAAGGGGACCAAAGCTGCCAGGGCTGGACCTGAGCCTTGGGGCTCTCCCCCTCCTTTTTCCTTCGTTTTCTGTCCTTGCTTCTTTTTGTCCAACTGCATCCCTGCTAGTCCAGCAAGTTCACTGCCAGGCACCCCATCAGGCATCCCCTAGAACTGCCACACACAGGGTCACACTATGCCAAGGACAGACAGTGCTGAGCTTCACTTGGCCTTCAAGCCAGGGTGGCAGGACATATGCTGACCTTGTGTTTGCAGCCCTGCATAGGTCCCAAAGGCACTGGAGAGCCCTAGCCTGCCCCAGGGCAGGAGACTTTGAACCCCTCCTTGTGAGAAGCACAGGTCTGA
This sequence comes from Manacus candei, assembly GCF_025592945.1. Taxonomy (NCBI): domain Eukaryota; kingdom Metazoa; phylum Chordata; class Aves; order Passeriformes; family Pipridae; genus Manacus; species Manacus candei. Next base: position 13,552,612 of record NW_026138115.1, on the reverse strand, counting down.
CTGAAGAGGCACGCCATCTTCGGAGTTGAGGCAGCATCTCTCCAGGCAGGTTGCAAACATGCTTTTATCTATCTTTTATCTCTCTCAAGAGACAGAACACAAATATAATAGTACAGAGACCTTGACAGTGGACACAGCAAATTGAGGCACTCAGTCTAAAGACTGCAGGGGAGAAGTCTCCTTTGTGCCTGCTGCACAGGGTGATGCTGGTCAGGGTACTGGCATGGGTGCTTTATCCAGACAGAAGGCAGTGGAATCCATCCCCTCAAAGTGCTGAGCCAGCATGGGGAGTACATGCCATCTGTGGAGGCTAGGAAGCCCCCACGTCCTCCAAAATGGCCTTGTCTACATCTTATGGTCATGATTTGCTGATAAGAGGAATGAAAGGAAGCCGAGACCAAGAATTTTCGTGTGCTCTCTGGGCACATTTGCAGAGACTAAGCAAAGGAAGCACACTAACAATAAGGGGGAAATGTTTGGCTTATGATATTACCATGTTTATAGCAGCAAGAATAGTATAGGTTTCAAACTTATATAAAATGTTGGACTGCCAGTTTTAAAAGTGAAAGTAAGAACTATTCATGTTATTTAATACTAATAATAAACACATCTAGGCTCAAGTACTGATATTCAAAGTGCTTGAATTTATGATCACATTAGTTCTTTCAGATGTGTTGAAAGAATTAATGACTCAACTGAGAATTACTTACAATATACTCAGAAAGCAGCACAGATTTGCAAAGGGGAGAAAATGTTCTCCGGAAGTAGCAAATGCTGACTCTCAATGGATGCATGCACATTCTTTTTAATCAGAACCTGAACTGGGGGAGGGAGTGGAGGTTCCTGCCTTTGAACCCATATGCCCCCAAAGGCTAACTTCTGATACCCCACTGTATATTTCTTCTTCATTCCCATTTATTCCCCCCCCAGTATTATTCCATTAGTAGTGAATGATTGAAGATGACCTATAACTCCACATTTGCTAGAAAACAGAGAAGCCAACTTCATGTCTGCTCTGTACAGGAGAGAAAGTTGCTCCCTAAGTTGAGCCCAGATTCAATGCTTACATTTCCATGACACAGGACATGTCATTTAGACTGGTTGGTCCTCACTCACTGCTACAGGAAAAAAAGTCACTGCTACTTACATAGCTCCTGGCATACATTTCTGCAACCAAATCTCTGGTAATGGCATCTACACATCTTCAGGCACTCCAGTGGTTCAGCGTCCCAGCCATAAGAAAGCTTTTCCCAACAGCGGGCTGGCGACTTCCTTGCTGCAATTTCATCCCATTATTTTTGTGTAATCCGTCACAAGTATATAGAACAAACTACTTCCTTATTCTTTGCAGCAACATTTCCTGCATTTTAAGACACTCACAATGCTTTTACTTCTTCCTTCACTCCTCTTTCCACTCTCCCTGTCTGTGGAAGAAACAGTACCAGGTCTTTTAGCTTGTCCTCACAGGCTATATTTTCTAGGTCTCTAATCATACTCATTTTTTTCAGTGGACTGATAGGAGAACATTTTTTTCCACATCTTTCTTGAAAACAGCTGATCCACAATATTCAAGTTCACATCAAATTTTCTCTTGAATCAATGAAAATGTACTTGTTCCCTCATGTAACGACTTCAATGGGTTAACCAGAAAGGTCACACTCCCCCCTCAGCACACAGACATGCTGTGTAGCCTAATACTCAGGATCTTCTCCTGGGGGGAGTATGAAGCCAGTCTGACTCTCCTTGGGTAAGCTTGGTGTCAGACCTTTGGCCTCCTGCATCCACGCATTGACAGACAGGGACCAGACAGGTGTAGAGGGAGCAATTCCCCTCCCTCTCGCTGTGGTCTCAGTGCTGGTTTTGGCTGGGGTAAAGTTAATTTTCTTCACAGTGGCTAATACTGGGCTGTGTTTTGGATTTCTGCTGAACACAAAGTTGAGAATATAGAGATGTTTTTTGTTTAGCTGAGCAGTGCTTATACAGAGCCAAGGCCTTTTATGCTTTTCATACTGCCACGTTGGCAAGGGGACTGTGAGACTGGGAGGAGACATAGCTGGGACAGGTGACCCAAACTGTCCAAAGGGATATTCCATACCGTATGGAATGCTCAGTATTTAGAGCAGGAGGAAGAAGGAGGAAAGGGGTACATTTGGACTGATGTTTTTTGTCTTCCCAAGTAAGTGTCTGATGGAGCCCTGCTCTCTTGGGGATGGTTGAACCCGTGCCTGCCAATGGGAAGCAGTGAATTCGGTTTTTTACTTTGTTTGTATGCATAGCTTTTGCGTTCCCTATTAAACCATGTTTATCTCAACCCACTAATTTTCAAGCTTTTACCCTTCTGATTTCCTCCACAATCTGGCTGGTGAGGGAGTGAGCAAGCAGCTGCACAGTACTTGGTTGTTGGCTGGGCTTAAACCATGACGTTCACAGGGGACCCAGGCCTAGAAAATTCATGTCTGCTCAGCACTGTCAAGACTTAGCCAGCTCTTGACCAACCAGCAGAAGATCTGTAGGTGTGCTGGGAACTCTGCTAAAATAAATGTAGATGATTCTGGTTGTAGGCAGGAGATTGGGAAGCTCGAAATGCAGGTCTTTGGCATGCAGTGTAGCACGTGGGCACCCAGGGACAGATGGTTATTACAGTTTAATAAGCTGTGCTGCTCAGCTGATGGTGGCTCAGATTCCTCCATCTTCTTGACCCTGGGAGGGGCCCAAGCACTGCATTCATACAACTGAACCACAGACCACAGCACTGGCTTGGTTCTGTCATGTCCATGCCTTAGAACTGCAGCGCAGGCAGCTAAAAATAAAGTAATCAACCTTTCCCAAATCAAAGAAAGATATTGCAGGTGAGAATCAACACAGTGGAAGCTAAATAGAAGGCAAAGTAAAACATTTGAAGAAAGAGAAATCAAAACAACTTTCTGTATTGACACTTGTTTTTAAACTAAAGACATAATTATCCTGTTGCAAGCCTTGGCTACAGAGAAAAACATCTTGTTGGAAACTAATTAAAGAATTAGCCAGTATTTAGCTTCTCATAGATAAAGGAGCATAAGCTTTGAAACAGAAGTGTTTGCAGTAAGCTTTTGAAAACTCTCTGAAGACAGCTGAGCTTAAGTCTGTTAAGACTCTTACTTTGACTACTAAATGTCTGTTCAAATGTCTTTTTTTTTCTGCCTTGATTTTTTTCTTCTTATAAGAGAAGCTCCTGGTACCTCTAAACAACAGGCATTTTCTCCCTTGCTTGGAGCATGGGGTGGTGTGTTAACATATATCACAGTGATGAACACAGGTCATCCACTGAACCACTGTAAAGGTGGGACAAGTGTTAAAACTGGCATGGAGTGTTTAGTAAATTAAAAGCAACCTGCTGTCACTGCATGCCACAACATCCACCTGAGGTTACGTTCTGACCAGACCTTTCCCAAGCACACCTATCTGGCCTGGCCCACCTAGATCAGCACCGTGTCCTTGACAGACAACCTCTAGGTGTTATAGGGAATGCCAAGCCCCTTTTAAAAAGCTAACCAACTTCTTGGTCCTGTGGGGGGAAACTTTCACCCAAGTGAAACGGCCATACACCAGCTACCCGCAAGCACCCTCAGTGGAGCCCCAGCTATGCACTCAGGAGTCCTGACAAAAGCAGAGGCAGCCACTGCACTTGGATTGAAACAGCAACTACATTTACCACTTTATCCCCTTTGTATAGAGCATTTAATAATTTTGTGTAATAACTTCTTGCTCCCTGTATGGACTAACCACCAAGACAGAGGGCTTAAATGCAACATGGGAGTTCTAATTCCCTCTTTGATTTAAGGATTGTTTCTCTCCCTGCCAGAAAAGTGCCATTAAGTCTTCTTTTCTTACTTTTCTGGAAGTGTTTTCCATTCAAGTTCAAGAAGAAAACCAAGCCTTGGTTAGTTTCTCTGTTATTTCACATGAATGCAACATATATTGAAAGACAAAAATATTTCCAGCATAAAATGTGGATTATACTCTCTGTCTTTGGGAGGGAAAAAACTTCAACATCCTCCTCACTTTACTGGGGTATCAGCAGTCACTGAGAAGGAAGGCAGGTATTTCCCATGGGTGATCAGGAGATTTTACAGTACTGCTGCAGGGAAATGCCAAGCCCTCTTGGGTTCTTCACACATGGTTAAAAATAGCATGATTGGCAGGTTGATCAAGCCTGAGTTTTTGGCCAAATGTATAGCGTCAGTCTCTTTTTTCCATATTTTTCTTTTTCTTCTTTTTATTTTTTTTCTTTTTCTCTTCAATCTAAATACGAAAGTGCCGTGCAGTTTTCATGAAATTTCAAAAGTTTTTATGCTTGTTTTCAGCTTTCCACACTAATGGTCCTTTCTTATCTTTGCCTTGAGGTCTGGCCAACATCTTGGCCATAGGCTCAGAAGGCCTCTCCAGACCCTGAGGTCTCAGAGCAGCTGGGACACATGCTTGTAGTCATGCAAGTCACTGCTGAAGCTCATCCTAGGCCATTTGCCACCACTATATTATGTACAAGGGCTCATCCCCAACAGCTTAGAAGCTTGTGGTGAGGGGGTGGCTGCTGAAGGTAGGTTGGCAAGGGCCTTGAGTCCCAGGTAAGAGCATTAAACTGTCTGGGAATACAACTTTGGAGATGTATTTTTTGGAGCTGTCAGGTCCATCACAGGCAGCCTCTGTAAAACAGCCCACAGCTGAGTTTTGCCCCATGGAGGCATTTGATAGGAGATGCAGCTGATTTAAACAAACAAATCCAGAGTTGGCAACTGTTGCATCAGTGATAGCACCAATCATATTTCCCTCTTGACATGCTCCTGACTGACATGCAGTAATGCCATGTTGCAAAACAGCTGGCAGGAGACTGGCAGGAGAACTGGGAACTGCTGTGATTTACTACAGTGCTGCAGTCCAGCCTAAGCCCGCTCCCTTGTGAGCACAACGCTAATAAGTTTTACTTATATCAAAAGCAAATGCTACACTTCTGTTTTTCTAACTCCTCTCCTTCAGTTTACTTAAGAAAAAAAATTATTTAAAAAAAAAAAAAAAAACAAAAAAAAAAACAAACAACTTCAAAGATGCCCCTTTCAGGAACAGTAAATATTTAAAGTATAGATTCTTTCCTATGTCAGTCTTGGCAAAGGGAATGAGTCCCTTCTGTACACTGAAAAATGCAACATATCTTTTCTCCAGTAACGGTAGCTAGTGAAAGAGCCTGGGAGGTTAGCTGAGTGGGCTAACAAGGGCTCAATAGTAAAATTACTGCTGTCTAAATTATTCCACTTTCAAAGATGTGTTATGTGGTTCCATTCTGCAGTCCTTTCAGGAAAAAGAACTAGCTTTTATTACCAACCTTGGTTGGTAACAGAAGAGTGACTCAGTTATCTCAAATTAATTCCTCCAGGAAATCAGGCTTCCCTCCAGCCCAGCCGCACTGGGAAACAAACATACACTAACAAATGCAGACACACACACCTGCCTGCCACCTCGGATACTTTTGTCTTCCCACTTCCCACAGCATCTGTCCAAGAACTGCAAATTGACCAGGAATCGTGCAAAAAGGGGGCATTTTTCCCCATCTTCAATATTAGTGGTGGCCTGGCTGAGGTGTTTACATGCCTAGGCTGCTGGCTGATACGGCAGTCAAAACTGCCTGTCTCTTAGGTGTGGATATTAGGAAGGGAACTGCTCTGGGAACTAAGGATGTGACCTGTGGGCACTGGAGCACCCAGCACTGTAATGCCTGCATCTTATGAGCACTTAGTTTCAAATCCCTCCAGTGCATGGAAGGAGTGAAAAGAGAAGTTAAAAAAAACCCCACAATTTAGAGTGGTGGTACATGTGGGAACTGGCAAGAGCCATTTCCCCTTCCATGACAACACTTGCAGGTGGAGCCCTGAGGAGCAGGATCTCTCTCCCGTTCAGCACAGGACAGTCATTCACACATCTCCTGTCTCCCAGGAGAAGGCTCAAGTGCCTTGCTCGGCTGTAAGCACAGATACCTCCTGGATCCATCTACATGGGGTTGTGACAGCATCACTAGTGCTGGTGAGCTTTACAGAAGACAGGGGAAGGTTTTTACTGTTGTGCTGCTGGCTCATTCCTTAAATAGCTCTCTTGCCTATCTATGTAACGCTCTGGTGTGAAAGAGAAGCCTGAATGGAGGATGGCTTTGCTCCCTCTGATGGGAGCTGTGACTTCAATCCCCTCTGCCAAGGAGCAAAGGCAAAGCCTGCAGAGGGTGGTCACAGCTCCATGCTGTAACCGCTAAATATATAAATGCTTGGGTTCCCACTCTCAGCTTTCTATATCAGATTCCTGGGCTCATCCACATTGGCAGGATGATGTATCCGGTTGCAACTCACACTGGCAGAGGGCAGCTCAGTGCCAAAGGCCACTGTTCCCAGGGTGCTTGGCAACCTTGTCCCACTCTTAGCTCACATCACTGCCCTGTGGCCACTTCTGCCAGCCCAGGTCTGCTCTCACCTATTACTGTTATTAGAAAAACACAACATAACTTGCTTGCCACAGCACCACCAGCAGCTGTACAGGGCAAAGAGGACCTCTTTTAAGTAGTGCCAACCCTTCTGCCGCTGTTTTGCTATACTGGATAATGGTTTTTCATTAAGAAATTGTCTATGCTGCATACAGCATTATGGTGTTCAAAACATCATGCAGCAGCAATGCTTCATAGGTCAGAGGCCATCAGGGACCAGGAAAACACTTTAGGTTCACAATTCTGGAAGTTACTAAATTTTAACAGCTGTATCAGAGAAACAAGGCTTGCAAGGGGAGATAGCATTTTTTATTAATCAGACTGCCACAGCTGGGAAAAAAGGGATACATTCTGGCACAGAAAACCTTCTGTTTAAAGGCACTGGCTCTACTCATCGGAGAGCTCTTTTCCCCAAGTGCACAAGTTTAAACCTTCATTCTGATTTTGCTGCTCTGAGGTGTTCTAGCACAAGAGAGTCAGCAGGTATGAGCTGAGAAACTGTCAAAATTAAAGGAACTAATAACAGCTGCATGTAACCACAAGTGATCTTCAGAGCTCCACCGTTTAGACTACAGGGTACTTCTTTCCATGCTTCTCACCAGCCCCCCCATACAGCAGGCTTTTAAGAGCCAGTTACATTCCGACTGCCCTCCTGTCAAATCAGTGTCCAGTGTGTTGGCTAAGATCAGGGATCACAAACTGCCTCCTCTCTGGCAGGAAGACTTACCACTGTGGGTGTCCAGCACAGGAGCACTGGGCATGCTGGCACTGACTGCATTTGCTACAACATAGGAATTGCTGTTGACTGCAGTTGACCCAGTGCAGCATCTCCAACTTTGTTTAAAATAAGCACACATGCAGATGAAATTATCCCTGCTTTTCACAAGACAGACTAAAAATTCTATCTGTGGTTTGTGGAAGAGGATGGGAGTTTTACCAACTCTCTGAGAGACAACATTATGTGGGAAAGGGGAATTGATTTTTACTAACCTCTCTTCCACTGTCACGCTACTTTTCAATTTTCAGTGCAACCTCTGATATCAGATGCATTCTCAAGAGTCATGGGAATTGTCAGTGCAAATATATTTAGCCATATCCCTTTGGGTAGGTGGGGGAGGAAAGAGACCCCTAAATAGCTGTAAGATAACAATTACTGCAAACATATTTGCTTAGGGAAAGTTTAGTCAGAGTACAGAAAGAAGTTCTTGGCAGCTGGATGGCCAACAGCCAGCTTCTCAAACTGTCCCTAAGAACCTTTAGTCTGTGAGGAGCATGATCAGAAGAGAAACGCCTCTGCTTTCCTTAAGTCTTCTCCACATGCTCTAAGCACTCCTCAGTGTAAAAGAAATGCTTAAATAAATGGCAAATTATTTAGCGATCTCTTCCCTTTAACAAAAACAAAAACAAAACCAAAAACAAACAAACAAACAAAACCAAACAAACAAACAAAAAAAAGTAAAATCCAAGCCCTGAATGATAGAACGCATGTTTTAAATAGGAAAAGGAAAATTCTCACTATTCACAATACTGCAAAGGAATCAGAAAGTTCACAGCTCTACTAAACGGGTAAAAATGCCCTGGCTTTCATTCAACTGCAGCGTTAGTGGGAGTGAGGAGAAGTCTCCCACACAGCCATAGGAGAAAACTGTGGGAGTCAGGGTGGAAAAGTAGCAGGGGGAGGATGTGAACACTGTTAAAAATAAAACTTACCAAACAACAATTGAATTGTGAGAATGTTATCTGGTTCAACAGGAGTGTGAAAACAAATAGGCATTTCAAGAAGAGGGCCACTAGCAAGGTAAATAACTTTCAAATAGCAGGATGTGACCAACGAAATGTACCAAACTGAGGACAACAAAAAAAGGTCTCCCCAGCAGCAGAAGACAGTGGTGGATATGGTCTTCAGTGTCACCTCTGTGCAGTGCCACTACCCTACGTCCAGCAGTGTGGCACTGCACCTATCCCTCACATCCCTGGCCATAGTAAGACACAAGACTGAAGAGATTTGCACAGGACAACGTTTAACATGACCCAGTGTTTATTGACTCCTGCTACAGTTTTTTTTTAATAGTAACAGGAACACAAAATGTGATGTATGGTAAAATACTACTAGGAGTTTCTATATGAATCCAATGCAAAGTGCCAGCATTGTTGACCAGCATACAACCTGACAAGAGAAGATGTAGTTATAACTCACTCTCAGATATCTGCTGGGAGTACATCACAAAGTAGAAGTAGTCATTTGCCTGCAAATAGATATTTTCTTCTAGATGCAAGTGGTGTTAGAGCCAGCTATTTTGCAACAACAAATACATATAATATATTCCAACATTTTAAAAAACACAATTGGAAAGGACTAAAACTGTTTAAAGATAGAAGGAAAAAAGAGTGGATCTTTTTAGTCACTACTTTGTAGAGGTCATTCCTCATAGAGTCAGAAGTAATCTAGAGAAAAAGATTTATTAGAGGCTACTTTGCTCAAAAGGCCAGTGGCTGCAGGTTTAGGAATAAAAATAATCTCTTGATTTTCAGCACTGTTTCCCGGCCTTTTTCCTCCCTGCACAACAAAAACCACCTGTCGAAAATTGTGGTTTGGTGGCTCTGCACATTTTTCCCATGCAACTGTATTTGAAAAGGCAACCGTATTTCTTAAGAGCCATGAAAAATTTGTATGACGTGCACATGTGGCATGAAATATCTTCACAGATACAAATTATGAAGGCACATTTTCTAAAGGTTATGAAAAAAAAGCCCAGAACTTTTGGAGGATTAAACTTAAATGCCTTAGAGAAAACACTTTCCCAACTGGCTAACAAGTGCTGTTTGACCATATATGATTCAAACAGCTTACCATGAAGACAATACCCAAGGAAAGAGCCTCGTTGAAATGCCCTCCCCACTGTAGCAACCTGCTTCCCCCACAGTTCTTTAGTCAACTGCATTCTTACACAGCAGTTTGCAACAATTCCAGAGACAGGTAAGAGAAATCTATGTAGAAAACATCATACCTGGGTATTCCTACATGAGCAACACCCCATACCTCCCACCCCCAATTAAACTACAGTATCTTCAAGGAGATAATCCCACTCTTCTGGAAACAGGGTAAAAGTCCAAAACAGAGGACTGAGAAAATGGTTTTAAAATCCTGTTCCCTCAACTTTTTTGCACTTGATTATGTGTGTTAATAAAGACAGGGCTCTCTGACACAGAATAATCATTCTGTCTTCTATCTAGATGAGGAAAATATTGGCTAAAAATGAAAACATGTACTTTATTTACAATAAATGGAATCATACGGCTCCATGCTCCATCCACCACCCATGTGTTGCTGACCACTGCAGAAAACAGGTGGTAACAACATTGGTAACTAAAGTACTTCCCTTTTTCAAACTTTAAACAAAAGCCTTTCCCCTCCCATCACGTTGGGTTTTTCACTGTTCCAGGCTCCAGTAAGATGTGTACTAACATCTCTTATTAGTGCATTTTTAAAGTTACAGTTACTAGAGGCAAAGCAATACTTGCTCTGCTCTGTTTTAGCTGGTTTTACTCCTTTTAAAATCATGCAGGAGTTTAAAATTTACATAACATTATCAACTTTGCATAGTAATACAACAGGTGGTGTTCCACCACCTTTTCTAAATAAGGGCCCCCTTTTTCAACACCTCACATGTTTCGAAGGATTACCTCTCACTCTCAAGGAAGAGCCCTAACTTTCTCCTCCCACATGGGCACTGCAGAATGAGAATTAAGTTATCATTAAGTTTCCTTCAAATTTATGGTGTGTTACTTAGAAGCAACTATAGAGGAATAATGTTTTTCATAACATTAAAGGACATTTATCAGATTATTTGTTGTTTTCTGGTCTTGAGTTGTAAGAATATTTGTCACACATGTTCCCTCATACTCCTCTCTTAAGGTGCAGAGTGGTCAGGCCTATAAGACCATAGCTGGATCTCTGGGAGAAGCCAGAGAGAATGAGGGGTTTCTTAGCACTACTGTATTTACATTCAGCATTCAAGGACAGGCTGAAGAATGCCCAGTTTATTTTCTTTTTTAAGACATAAAACTGCTTTAAAAAATACTCCTTTTATATTATAATTTTTTAAGTTATGAAAGTTATTTTTTTTCTGTCCTATGCAGCTGTTACCCTTCTGCCGCTGACATTTAATAGTTGCCATTGCATGCTACTTTTCCATTCCCTAGCTCAAGTGCAACAGAGCTGGCCTGCAGACCCATCACTAGCATGACAGCCTGGCACAGTGTGGTGAACCAGTGCAGGGGCCAGTGGTCCAGACAGACCACCCTCACCACTGTGGGCAGGTGGCACGGGAAAATATGGGACACGGAAGGGGGCATCTATTTGGAACATTTAATAGGGTGTGACATACACGCTGACAACATGAGATAAAAATGAATGCAAGTGAGTATATTAAGTTGAGAACAGTTAGTGTGAGTGATAAATACACCCACCACCAGCTCCCAGCTTCACTAAGAGCTATTCTGAACTGCACAGAAAGTGCTGGTTGTAGAAGCTTAGACAGATTGGAGATAGCTGACCAGTTACTCATTGAGTCTATTGTTTAAAAAAATAATGGAGAAAAAAATGTGTGCTTTGCCATTGAATAACTGATCCCACAGCTTGGGCACAACAGTAATAGTTACCTGGAATAACAGACCAACTGAAACGTAATTGCTGTTTCATTCAAATTACACATGCATGCAAAATTAAACAAGCGTGTTAACTAAGAATAATCAACATAAAAATCAAGTCTAAGTTACCCATTATTTATCATATATTTGTCAGACTGTCAGATATCTCTTTTCCTTTCAGATTCATATCTGTGTCATACAGAACATAACAGATGGAGAAGTCACAAAGCAAACCCTAAACTCTGCACATCACTGGCCTTTAGTGCCAAAGTATTATGTGCCATAAGCCTTCCAAGTTTACCAGACTTTAGGGAGAAAACAGCTGCTGTACCCAACTGTGAAAATAGAAAATGTAGAACCCATCCTGCTCAGAACAGAAAGGAAATGGTTTTACAAAGTTGTGAACAGATACATAACTACTAACCCCTCAGTCCTGAGAGAGAAAGGGCAGTGCAACTAGTGCAACTAGCTAGAACTTGCTTCTTGAAAAGCAAACAAAATCCAGGAAATGCAATGATTGTGTAGACAAAAATCTGTTTGGAAAGTCATGCTATCAAAGAGCTGAACCAATGTTCTGCAAAGTGATGAACAGTACATCAACAGGTCCACTTGAGACAGACCATGAGATGACACTCTACAAATCTGTGAAATATCCAATTTAGTTTCACATGTCCAATATATCTCCGTGCCTATTAGCAGTCTGCCACAGATTTTAAACTTACAAAGCTCCTTCCCATTGAGCTAGACTTTTTCTTTACCATAAAGTGCAAATAAGACTCAGGTTTTTACCACTAGTTTCAATGATCATTATCTTAGTTACAAGAGTGATCAAAAGCCAGTTGGCTTAGCCACTACTACTAGGCTTAGTGATACTCTTTTTTTTTTAACCCTGGTTACTTTTTCCAGCAAAAGGCAAAGAGAAAACAAGTGTTCCTTTTGCCAGATGCAGCATGACAGGAGGCTGCCTTAAGTACCATCAGTATAAGATGCACATGCTAGACACAACCAGTACGTTCTTGTGCATAATAATGATTTGCCATTGTTTGCTGGAAATGGAAGTCATCTTTGGGATCTTATTTCCTCACAAAGAGTTCAGAAACAGTTCATTAGTCTTCATTAAGAGGTGCTTCTCTCTTCCTTGCATCTACATCAAAAAAAAAAAGAAAAAAGTGAGAAGAATTTAAACCAGGGGGTTCTGACAGTACTCATCTGAAAACTCAGAAACAAGTTGGTTTGTTTTCAATGGACAATACTTTCCATTTCAGAATTGTGATATGAATCCACTATGTGGCCTGAAATGCTGTATGACACCGCAGCATGTTAATGAAACAGTCACACCAAGATTTTGTACCTTTGTCCCACTGAAACTGAAGATGACCCATACAGTATTTAAGAAGCCCAATAAACTTTCAGACTCCAGATTAGTGATACTTCCTCCCCCCACTTCTTGGCTCACAATCCCCTTTAAGGGTGAAGCCAGTATTTGCTTTGCATATAAGTACAGAGATGACAACAGTCTGTTCTGGAAATCATTCAACTAATTACAACTTTGCTGAACCCAGCTGCACATGTTTTCAAAAAGACAAGTGCTCTCCACACTGTATTTTGAGGAACTGCCTGAGGCAGCCCCTGAAGACCAAATGTTACACTGCTCCAAACAGCAAACCTTTGATCATGGTCCCAGGTATGGTGCTGGGACACATCTGGGCAACTCAGTCCATGACTCATATGCCATTACTACACTAGCAGGTAGTGTGGCTGCCACCAGAAAGCTGGGGTCATCTCTTTGTGGGCTTCTGCCGAAGTGTCTGTGGGCTTACTTGAAGCTACTAGGTAGCTCTTGAAGTGCACCATGATCACAGCTACTCCAGTACTGCCTGCCAAAAGATGCACTTACATGTATTTCTAAACTTGGTTTCTTTCCAGCTCATAATCTATACGTTCCAAGGTCACTATAAATTTTTCCACTTAGAAATATACCTCCTAAATAACAAAAGATGATCTGACTCTATGAGTAGAACCTTGGGTTGGAAAAAAATCTCAGTCATTTGCTGGGAGAAAAATCAGAAACTGTCTCTCCTATTTTCCCCATCAACAGGGATACTAGGGCCAGGCCTAAATCTTCTTCTGCCACAGCTTCTCCAATTTGCATAAAATAACTCACTACTGATTAGAGGTGAAAAAGCTTTCTGAAAATGCATTATATACCCCTCTAGCTACAGAATCATTCCTGGTCTGTCTCTGACTTTGGAAATATCAAAATGCATTAAATTCTTTCTGGTGAACATTTATTAAAAAAAAAAAAATCATACCAGTTAAGCTCCTGAACTTTTTTTTGGCTTCTGCTCTTTCTTCGGCATCAAAATACCACACAGTCATGGCATATCTATAAAAGAAAGAAATTTTGTGTTTGTTTCAACTTTTGCTATTAAAATAGAACTCTGGAGTTTTATGCCCATGGAGAAAGCAAAAAACAAAACTGGATTAGCAGATAAAAAAATAGGATGAAAATGGTTCATCTTTATAGACAAATACAGACAGCATTTTAGCATGTATTTTATCAAGTCAAATAGAAACATAGGTGAGAATTTCTGCTTGGGGGCACAACAGAGAGCACAGCCCCTGGTAACAGAGGGCAAAAGTAGCTTTCAGGCCTTTGCATGTTTTTCTGCTCTGGGACGCCTGTAGGCAGCTTGGGGGTTGCCCTGCATCACATCAGCTTTTCATAGCCTGCTGACAGATGGTAGTCCCAACAATCCCGATAGTATTACAAGGGCAAAAGAATAACCCAGCACTTCCCAGCTAAATAGCTATGCCTGCTTCGAAGATTTCTCCTGTCAATGGTTAAAGGCCTTTTTTTCCATCACACAAGGAAACTTACCATTCAAGCTTGCTCTTCCTTATTTAATGAGAGAATTCCTAGTGACTAACCAGAAAATTCACTCAAAACCTATTTTTTATGCACGTGTATTTAAACATGATGGCCATAATGTTAGATACAAATATTGGTAGAAGAGCTGCTTTGGTGTTTTTCCTAGCCAAATACCAATACCAAATATGCTACTTACCTGGTTGCATAAGAAGGTTGGACTTCATGTGGGTTCCTTCTATCTGACCAAAAAAAAAGTAATCGGTCAAAAATCGGCTCAACATCTGCTACATAGGACTTTCCTTCTGGGAATATTCGAAGAATTCCACCATGCAGCTGAAAGAAAAGGAAAGATTGCTTTTTACATATATAAACATCCATACATTCATGGGAACCATAACTTATTTCTCCCTCCTCAACACCTAACAAATGAGGAATAAACATCTAATGATAACCAAGACAGCTATGTGGCAAAACCTTACTGAATCTCCTGGCCACCTTAATTTTCCCAAGCTGAAGCTTGTAATGCTTCAGCATAACCTTCTATCTAAAGTAAATGGAACCAAGATAAAGATAACGCTAGCCCTGTAGCAAACACTGGGAAACTTCTGAGCTCCCAGTCACATTTCTAGAAACAGTGAATACCACAGAGCTGCTCCACCTGATCAGCCTGAATTCAAACTCTCCTCCCAGCAATTGGTAGACACTGCTTATAGTGTTTCAGTGCCTGCATCTGATAATATATGAATTAACTTTTATGCCCTGAGAAGACTGAAGTCTGATCTATTGTTAGATTTGTAAAGCTTCCCCTTAATACATTATAGCTCCCAGTCATCATTGTCCCTACTTAGACATAGCCTCGTTTCTCTCCCATATAATTTCTGCCTTTCCGTGTGCCACAATATTTAGGGAAAAGGTCTGATGATTTGCACGCACTGTGGAAACTTCAAAAGATGAAGATGAACCCTGCCTCATCCCTGCTGCTGTTAGAGGGTTCTTTGGAGGTTTTTATGATGCACCAGAGTACAGCGAAGATGCTGCCAACCCAGCACTGACCCAACGTAGTACCTCTATGCGGCATGCAGAGCTCAGTGAGAAACTACTAGGTCAGGTTTAAAGCCACAGTTGCTTTCAAAGCCCAGTACAGTTATACTGTTATATTGCATCTCCTCCAGCATACACTTACATAAAATTACTGTCACACCTACCTAATGAACTCCATCCAGTGTCCTGGATTTCAGTTAGCTTTTCTTAGTGCCCACTCAGGTGCTTCCTCACTATCTGAGTAAGAGTGCAGTGCACAAAATAAATTGGATATTTGCATTTCCTCCCACATCTCCTCCTTCATTTTATTACATTGAGATGTTTCACTGTCATACTCTCTGTAAAGGGATGTGTTTTTCTGCAACAGTGCATTTTTCAATGGCATCATCTCTATACCTGAACTCCCTTATGGGGGTTCATAGTATTTACATGTGCTTAAAGAGTATCTTGGCCTGAAAACGGATTAGAGAAGCAAAAAACACTGGACAATTTTCAGTAGATCAGCCACGTGAATGGTTTGTGCTGCATTATGACAACAGAATTGTAAAGAGACATCCTGCAGTTTTACAAACCCTTCTTTTGTTCCTAACTTAAAGGTACGGTACATTCAAGGCTGACTTAACTGTCTTAGTAATATAGGCAGAAACTAGAGCTCTGTGCTGTCAAGAGACCCACTGGTAGAATCAAAGCCAGAGAGCATGAACCAAACCATGTGTTTATTCCTCTTACTAAGCCCCACTGCTTCCTAAAGAAAACCACAAAGGGAACTGTCTGAAGATCTTCCGCGGGTTAGCCTGAAGTATCAAGAATGATAAAGGCACAAATTTGGACTGTCATTTTACTCTGCTCCCAGAATCCACTTATTCTTTAGTGGATTGTTTTTCTTTCTAGTGCTGTTTCCTCTAAATAAAGTGTTAAGAGCACACAGCCCAGTGCTTAGAAGCTTTATTTTATAGCAACAAAACAGTATGTGTGTATGATGGGAGAGAGAATGGTAAGGAAACGGTTCAGCTTTTTACTTCCAAAGGGTTGCCATAAACACCAAGAAAAAAAAATGGAGAGATGAAGAATAGATCAGCTGTTCAGAAGCTCAGAGTTCACAGAAACAAACCAACAGCTCCAAAGCTCTGTTTCTGAAGTAGTTTTTCTTTCATGTTCTGCCTCAAACCTGTGGCTTACTCACCTTGGAGTCCCAATTCTTATTCAGGTAATAAATACAGGTGATGCAGCGCCCATCACCATTTGGATTGTCCACATGACGAACATAACCAGTTCCATTTCCAGGATAGCAAGCAACCATAGCCTGTAAGATACAGATTGTAAAATAATTAATCCTACAAGATGCCTAACTTCAGTTTTAATTTTCTAAGCATCCTCCCATCACCAGTTTGGTTCAGTATTTTTCAGCTTATCAATCCAAAACCTGCAGCAGACACCACCAGAAGGTATATTTGCACAAACTTCTTTCACAGGAGAGGTTAGCCAGAATGAAATTCCAAACTGGAAAATAAATACCCTTCATAATTCACAATATATACACTAAGGTAGAAAAAAATTGAACTAAACTAAAGCACTAATATGTGTGGTACAAGTTTGTCATCTACAAGCTACGTGACTTTGAAGGAGTTTCAGCTGAAGTTTGCTTAGGTTTCTAAAGATAAGCAGTCCTTGCAAAATTGATTTGCCAGTCATAATGAAAGTAGAAAGCAATCCGAGCACGTCATGCCTTACTACCATCATCCTCCTCTGTTCATATCTTCCAGTCACTGTCATAGACCCCTAAGTCCAACACAGAGTAAGGGTTCCCAGGAAGTGTGGGTAAAAGTCCACAGAGCAAAGTCTGCAAAAAACTGCAGCTCCTTTGTGCTGTGTTTGTACAGGGCAGGGCATGTTTGCTTTCATGGACTGAGCCACAGAACTAACCAAACAGCTTTCAGAGCATACTTCTCTCTTTGATCATCTTCAGACTTGCTGATACAATCGCTTAATTCACGGTTTAAATTTCACGTTGAATGATGAGATAAGCCTAACATGAATTACTCCAAACCACATGACAGTCAACGTCTTATAAGGCTTTTTACAGCAAAGATGTTGACATCATTAGCAGCCTAAGCAGAATGCAGGGAAGAGCAGGTGAGACTGTTGGTAAGGTATAGATCTTTGTCTCAGAGTCAAGTCTTCACTATTGGGGCTACTTAGTAGTAATACCAATCAACATTAAAGTTGTTGCAAAGTTGTCTTGTTCCCAGTCCTCTGACATTTCCTTTCATTGCCTGCCAGTAGTAGCAGCAAGAGTGATGGGAGATGATGAACTAAGTTTGGTTGGAAAGCTGCACACAGTATCCAGATGTGGTTTCTCCAGAGATGAGAGGGCAATAATCACTCCCCTCAATCTATGTGCTGTGCTTCTGTAAATAGTGCCCTGGAGCCTCTTGTGCAGGAAGCACGCTGCAGGCTCATGTTCAGTTCACTTTCCACCAAGACCACCTGAGTGTTCCCAGGCTCCCCGGGGTGGGGAGAGCAGAGCTGATCAGAGCTGCTGGCAGCCCCCAGCCTGCTGCAAGGCACTCTTCCTTCCCAGGAGCAGGACTTGTGTTTGCCCATATTTATTTCCATAAGGTTCCTGTTGGCCTGTTCCCTGAGTCCATCTGGGACCCTTTGGCTGCAGCCCTGCCCTCGAGGCCATCAACTGGCCCCCTCAGTTTGGGGTCTTCTGCACACTTGAAGAGAGGGCACTCTACCATCTGCTTCAGGTTACTGATAAATAAGAGTGGTTAACATGATAGGTCCCATGATAGATCCCTGTGGTGCTCCATTTGTTACCAGCCTCCAGGTATAATATGACTGATTGACCACAACCCTCCAAATCCAACCATCCAACCAGTTTTTTGCCCATCTAGTTTTCCATCCATTCAGACCATAACATCCTACCTTCAGATGCAAGAGTATTGTCCATGCCTGCCCCCCAGGACAAGGATATGACTGTGTACCATTTGTATGACCTGCTCCAATGATCTGCCATGCACAGTTGATAGCGTTGGAGATTGACAGTACAGCCTTTACTAAGACCAGTTGAAATTTTTATCTAAGAACCCCAGAAGTCTTGTTTTCCTCTTCCAAGCACATGCTAAAGCCATGCTGTTCTCATGGGGCACATGACCAGCTAGAGTATAGCACATGGTGCTTTAATCACCAAGGTAATCACCATGCCAACAAACACCAGCGCAGAAGCTATTGCCAGCCAGCACAGAGGATCCCTTGAACCCCCGGCTACCAAGAACAAAATCTATCCACAGGAGTCAGCATGTATGAATTAACTTTCCTTCCTCCCCACAAGCACCAGAACAGTACCTGCAGGCAGAAGTAAGTCACCAGGACCTGTTCTTCACCTTGACACCTCAAGCCACAGATGCCTAGAGACTGGTGGCCTACAGAGGCAGGAGATTATGCTAAACAAGAGCAAATACCTTTAATTCCAAGTAATAAGCTCTCTTCCATCACACCTGGCAGTTGGCTAGATGTTTTGCTGTAGACCCTGTCTGCTCTGTTGTCATTCTGCCATTATATATGGCTTCACAGCTGCATCTGCATTTCACTATCAGCCTGATAACAGCAGTAAGGGTCAGCCTACAGCCAGTGTTGGAAACAAGTCTGTTAGAAGCAGAAGTCTGGCGGAAACCGCAAGTCAGCTGTATCTGCAACGTAAAAATGGTCTGAGGGAGCTGTGCCCTCACTGGTGAGGATAACCCACCTCACACATCCCTCCCCCCATCCCAGCTGCTAGCACAGCAACTCATGCAGGTGCACTCTTCACCCATCCCATGCACAGCGAGCTGAATTAGATCTAACAATTAAAATAGTAACCTTTTGCGAAACTGGATCCTCATACACTGGGAAACACAACCTTGGTGCCCAGCAAAGCTGCTCCATCATTCCCCTCTTCAACTGAGCAGGGGCAAGAAAAATGTAATGAAAGGCTCACAGGTCAAGATAAGGACAGGGAGAGATCGCCCATCAGTTACTGTCACAGGCAGAACAGACTTGACCTGGGGAAACTAGTTTAATTTATTGCCAATCAAATCAGAGTAGGAAAATGAGAAATAAAACCAAACCTTAAAACACCTTCCCTCTACCCCTCCCTTCTTCCTGAGATGAGCTTCATTTCCAAGTTCTCTATTTGGTCAGCAGTAGGTCCACCTTGTAGCCAGCTGGCATTGGCTCTGTTGGACATGGGGGAAGGCTTCTAGCAGCTTCTCACAAAAGTCACCCTGGTAGCACCACCAGCTACCAAAACCTTGCCCTGCAAACCCAACATATCCTGGGAGCTGAGAGTGCAAAGGAGAAGGGGCAGCGATTCCAACAGACAGGCAGGGAGGAGGGCTGTGCCAGGGGAACTGGGTGCTCATCTCTACCACAGGCACAGCTGCTTCCAAAGGGGATGTGCAGCTACACTACCAGTGTGAGCTCGGCAGAGCTCTGCTAACCATACCAGAGGGATGACACAAGATGGGAACAAAACTTTGTTGACTGATAATACCTCGTTTTTAAGTCGATGTACAACACAAAATTATGAAGACCTTAAGTCTCTCTTTGGAGAGTAGATATTATTCCAAGATTACTGAACTGCCTAAAAAATTAATTCAATATTACTACTCTTTTTTAATGTCACAATCAAAAAGCTGCTGAACAACAACAGACTGCAGGCCAGATCCTTAAAGGGATTCAGGTGCTTTACTTACTATGGAAATCTGGGCAGAAGGCCAGCGTTTTCCCCAGCCTCCCCCACATAATATGTTCTCTTACCAGAACGTGTGCTTTGTCTCTGAGACATTGATGCATTATTTATTTATTTATTTATTTACAGTGTGCACCTTTTGCAATTGCAACACTGATTCCCTGGAGATGAAGTGGAACAATTTCCACAGAATTCTAAAGCACTGGCCACACTCTAGCTTAACTTTCAGAAAAGAAAAGAGAAAAAAGTTTTTTAGTAGCAGCAGCAAAAGGAGAAAAGCAGAAGTGAAATATCCTTTTCCTGGCACAGTGAATATTTGAATGAAACCTTAAACAATGAAGGGAAATCATTCTGGTCCTCCTAGATGAAATGATATCAAGCTTTATCAGAGCACTGGCTGGAGCAGCTCCAGAGCAGATCAAGCTGGCCTCAGCAGGGATTCCAGCTGTTAGCACTACTTTTGGATTCATTCGAAGCAAACAAGAAACAGGAGATGAGATGCATGACCCAGACTTAATTTAGGTAATTGGTGAACAATGTTATTTGCCAGTTTAGTGCACAGTCTAGCTACAAAAGCCAGATGCTCCATCACAATAATCAAACCATTTACCAGGTGCACATACGGAATGTGAGTAAAAAATGTTTCCTATACTTTTGGCTATTGTGTCCAGAAGAGCACACTCCAAATTTTTGGATACAACTCCTTCCTTCATTAACCAACTCCAAACCTAAACTAACTACAGCAGGCTGTAATGAGCAGGAACATACCTAACTTTTTTTTTCCCAATACAATCCATTACAATGACTGTTAGTTGGCTTAACTTCCTAGTGTAAGCACTCAGAAAATTTCAGCAACACTACCCTTTTCTAAGTTAAAATAGAAAGGTTGGTCTTACTGAACAGTTATAAATTCTGATATACAGATGCATGCCTTTCCAGTCACACATACACACACCATCATATGAAGACCAACGCTCTGTTAGTCTAATCAACAGTTATAAATTAGAAACTACAAAACTTGGAAAATGAAAAGCAAATCATTAAGACTTAAGTTTCTGCACTGTCATTTTCAGGAATGTTAGCTTTCCCAAGAGGGTGCAAATCAATCACAAGTTAAACAAGCGGCAATTACCAGCTTTAGTAAGGGCCCAGGAATCATCAGTAAATTCCACATTGCACAGAAGCTTGCAAAAATGTTATTCATCACTCAGGTTAAGTATTACACTCAAGTCAGCCAGAGAAATCTACAAGTCAAACTGCAAGACACCAGCAAAGTTTGGAGGCAGATAATAAACAACTGTTCCATAGAGAGGATTTTTCCCTGCCTCCCAGTGCTTCTAGCAAGAAGAAAAACAAATTCTCTTAGCTGATGGCCAGGATCATGCTGTGAGACATGATTCTGCTACGTTTCACAAAATAAGCAGTGCTAGAGCAGCCTGACACTTGGAACAAAACATTTCAGAAAATACCTCAGCTAGAAGATGCTAACACTGCTTAATAAGAAGCAGTGATCACACCAGGTCAGAAGGAGAAGCTCTCTGTACCTCCTAGCACTAAGCTAGGGCCTCAGTACACTCCTAGTGCAGATTGCATAGGTGGTATTGTAACCCCATACCTGTATTTTCCTGTATTTTCCTCTCAGAACTAGTATGACCTTTGCAGCCAGCAGAGAAAATCCTGACCCGTGTAACTCTATCCCGCCAACACAAACCACCTTTGCAGATTAAGCTACAGACTCCATAATATGCTTTTCCATTTTCTGTACCAGATTTGTACTGTATATTGCTGAACAGCTGCTACTTTTGATCCCTAGTGTAGATAATTTCTTGTACATCAAACAGTTAAATTCAGAAATTACTTGTAAAGTCTGTTAGATGAAAGGTGCTATACAGGCCCAAAGCAATACTCCTCTACAATATCACTATGATGGTTGCCTAGAAAACCAAGGTATTAATAAGAATTAACAGTGCTATAGCCACTATAGCTTTCAAATATGTTTCTATTTGGCTACACACTTCCCAAATTTCAGCCCAATATGTGGTTCTCAGACCTGAACTTGAGGGCGAACAAAAATAACTTGACCAGTCCTCTAGAAAATGAGGACTACCAGGGTTCACTTGATAGTCTAAGCTCATGTTGTGCTCAGCCTGATTCTAGTTCATAGATGTGCACAGTCTGTACATCCAGAAAGTGAAAGGCACCCAGCATGCTCTACATTAAAAGAACATGAGTAGTCTGACATTTCATGATCAAAGACAAGAGATTCTCAGTTGAGGCTTGTCTGACACACAAGCACAACAGGATGTTTCTTTAGTAATTTCTTCTTGCACCCAATTGCACCCAAGAGTTTTCTGCCATGTAGCTTATAATGGTTAAGTATAAAATATTCATGAACATTATTAAATATTAGTTTGTTTGAATTTATGAAAGTTAAAACACTCAACTGCTATACTGAGGCATGAACTATGAAAATTGGTCTAATTTAATACTCTGTAGGGATGGGAAGAAACAGAGGGAAGAAAATTATGTTAAAACACCAACAAATCAGAAACATTAGCTTTGTGCCTGTTGGACAGGGAATCACCAGTTCCAAGAGGGGGTGAAACCCTGATCGCTGCAGTCATGCAACACATGAAATGGGCTTCAGTGGCAGTATTGCATAGGAAACTGGGCCCTCATTTCCTCACCCATAACTGGATTATCAGTCTTCAATCAAACAGCTGTTAGAGAGCTAAACCTTGCCATCTCCTCTTTTATCAGCTTCTTGCTCAGAGGCGGAGGCAAGAGAGAAGAAAAGTTTTGTGAGGAAGAAGCTTATGTTTTGAAATTAAGAAATACTGGGGAAAGTGCTAGAATTCGGCAGGGCAAGACACACAGAACTTTTCACTTCAACTTTCAAGTTCATATGGAGGCCTAAACAGAAGCCATGTGAAAGACATCTGAAAAGCAAAAAAGCCAACAGAAATAACAATAAACACCCTGGTGAAGCAGTTATTTTCTGTCTGAAACACAAAGCAGATCAAACTCAGCTCCAAAAACAAGTTGCTGAACACTTCCTTCTTAGCTTGCAGAAGTAGTCCTACACAAAGTCACCTTGGATGCAGGTTACAAGTGTCTAATGAAGGGGTAGATGAGCCATGGCAAACAAGATATGAAAGACTGATAGGACCCTTTACCAGTAGGTGACTCATCTCTGGAGCACTACATCTTAGATGAGATTGACATGATCACAGTTATTTTTGCTCCTGGCTCTTGTATTATGTCAGCAAACCTGAGCATTTTAGAGGAAAGAAGAACATTCCTATGGCCGAGATGCAATCACACAAGTGAAAATACATCCATTCTCAAAATTTCTCATCTCAGGTGCATAACACTGTTTTCATGATGCCCATCAGGGGGTTTTTTTGTTTGTTTGCGTGGTTGGTTGGTTTTTTAATACCTCTCTGCTGGGCAAGTACTTGCATCTGTACAAAAATCTTGTTTGGATTGCATAGCATTTTAGCCAGGACATCTGATACTTGTTTCTCTATGCTTACATGCAACCTTAACCATCAGATTCAGATCCTCCAAGAACTGCAACCTCATCTCTCCTTTATTATTTTATTTAGTCTTTTGCATGAACCAGGGTAGCTTGATTATTGTTTCCAGGTACATAAAAGCTCAGCTTTTGAGAATATTTTGAGGAACAGCCCAAGAGTCTGGGAAGGACTATTCTCTCATCTGCAGGAAAAAGATGACAAGACACTGGTTTATTTTTGCTTATCAACCAAAAGTCTATTACTACCTGAAAACATTCTAATTACCATAAGATGGAAAATTGTTCCTCCTTGTTAAATTTCTTCTAAGAACTAAGAGTAGACAGAAAGAACTACGAAAGCTCTGTTCATAGATTATCTCCATGCCACACAGCTGTTGATGACTGGCATGTTATATAGTGGTAGCTCAAGGAGCCCCTAATAAGCTTTCAAAACTTATGGAATGTGTCTGTAAGGATGCCAGATCACAGATTGATGCTGCTATAAAAATGAGCTCCCTATTAAATGAATATGTGATGGAGCTTAAGAAGCTTTCCTAATAATTGGCAACAAAATTTAGTTTTTCATGGCCTGAAGAGTCCTATTAATGTGGAAGACTGCTTTAGCCTGTGACAATTTTTTTAATTTCTTTTCTTCACAGAACACATGCTTAGAGATAAATCTGGATGCCCTTCAAGTTCAAGCTGGCTGCTAGAGCAGTGCCACTGTGAAATGGGAAGGCATGGAATAGCCATGCCTCATGTCAGTGGTGGCCACCTGCAACTGTCAAGAGAATAGGGAGCATTTGTGAACCAAGCTTTGGAGGCAGTGGTGAGTTCTGTTGAGCTATCTCCAGAATCCTATGGGATCCTAAAGTGAAGGGGCAATTCAGGAAACTCTGAAAGAAATTGACTGAGGGAGAAGTTCTCCAGGCTTCCAAGAAGAGGAGTCTGACTGGTGATTTCATCTGCCACTGTATATACTGACTACATTGCCTGCTTTTTAAAAAAGCCAAGAAAAATAAGATTGCTTTCCATCACCCAAACTCTCTGTATTCAGCCTCTGGGCATGGCAAGGAGAAAACAGAACACTGAAAGTTAAGGAAACAAATCCGAAATTGCCACGGGATCACAATTGTCCTTGTGGTGCACATCTTTGTTCTAATAATTAAAAGTATTAACCTCCTTTCTTGTGTGCTTAATTAATCTACACGTCTGCATGCCTGTCAATTAACACTTTTCTCCAGTACTCCTCTCATCTTATGCAAAGGCAAAAATCAGGTAAGATTTTTATTTTACATCCTCCTCTGACCTAAAACTACATTTTGGTCTGCGACATTACTGCTTCGTTGTGGCTTGCACGCACACAGCGACAACGCCGCTTGAGAAGCGATTAGCGTGCTGTGAAGAGCAGGCATACCATCACGGCAGGACCTGAAATTTAAAAGGCTATTGCCAGTGAATTAGTTCAGTCAAGGATATTCAGATTAAGTATCCAATTAGCAGCTGTAAACATGCGCAGTGCATCGATCTATCAATAAAGGCTGTTTCAGTTTAGAGAGACCGCCCGGCCCTGCGCCGCGGAGCCCTGGCTCGGGGCCAGCGGGATGATGGCTTAACGACAGTGCTACGTGCGGAGCGTGAGGCGATCGGCGATCAAACGCAAACTTTACTCCAGAGTGCACTTCAGAGACAGGCTGCGGAGGGAAGAGGGGAAACCCACATAGGCAGCGAGCGCACAGGCACTTAGGGCGCTTCTCGTCTCTCGTTCTTACTGGGCTCTCTCTCCCTTCTGCTGCACACAGAGGCACACACGCTTATTTCCCACACTTAAAAAAATAATACTGTTTAATTAAATTTTAGGATTATTTTTGCGTGTTCTTGAAGCCCTCTTTCATCACCCAGAAAATGCTTTCAGTCCCCTCCTCTCCCCCAAGAACCAAACCTGCCCAAGTTGCACTAATGAGAAAGCATCTCAAGCGATTGATGCAGATGGAGAAAGCATCCCCTGTAATGAGCCCTGGGGGGACACCATGACAAACGCCACCCCTGCAGAAAGGCAAATTCATAAGTAAGTGCAGCTCATTAAGAAAATCTGTAAGGACTGTCCCTGTATGTTCAGGTTCTCAGCAGGGAATAAAGGCATGGTAACCAGCAGAGACATCCTCTGAGGAATATCCTCATCTGTGTTGTAGAAAGATAATTTCATAGTTCCTGAAATATTCCAGCCTTTCATTCTTTGTCAGCACTTAAGACCTTCTCAGTTCTGCTACTAATCACCCAGAGGATTACACCACTTTTTTTTTTCCAACATTTAAAGAACTCTGCACATTTTGATGCTCTTCTGGTTGCGCGAAGAAAGGTCACGAAAGACAGCCACAACACAGGCAAACTGTGTTCTGCTGGTTTTGGAGTTGCCTGAATTGGCCAACATCATTTTTTTTTACTATTACCCATGACTTTTAGCCTATGGGCCCACGGCAAGTGAGCAACACTGCTCATAAGACTTATCAGCTCACATATGGTATGCAGCACTTCATACACTTCCTGGGATTTCATCGGGGCAGCCCTGGGCACCCTGGCAGGCAGAGGTGACCTTGATCCAGGTGTGCCATGGGGACAGCAGGCCCCAGCTGTGCAGCACAGTCCTTCCTTGGGGACACCGCCCAGGACACCTCTTGTGACCTCGCATCCTCCCACAGCAGAGGTAGCACCACACCGGGGAAATGGTTTCCTTTGTCCCCTTTGGCTTAGTAAAAGTCTCTCTCCACTGCCAGAGAGGAATGCAGGGTTCAGACAAGCACCGTCACACTTGGCAGGTACCCCAAATACTCCTCAAGGGTCCTCCCAGAACTGTCAAAGCTGTCTAGGCTTCTGAGCCTGCTAAGACATTACTGCACTGAATAAACAGGGAGATCAATGGTTTGTTATCACAGCAGTAGCACCAAATCAAGGCTAATTTGATGAGACCAGTTATCTTCTATGTTAATTTTGGAAGGAAGCAGTGTCACCCTCCACACATCTTTTGCTCACCCACACCTTTAGAGAGGACCTTGCCTAGCTATCAATACATGTATTCCTGCATAGGATTTTGTGTGAATGAGTATTTATTGGTAAAACTTACTAAAATTACCTGTAACATCAGGAATAATTTCTGCTACACTTCAGTAGTTTGTGTGGTCTTTACCTCTAAGGCTTTGCCTGCACATAAAGTTGTACTGCTCTGTGTACATGTGCACATTACAACAGTTCAATCTCTTAGTTAAAGGAGATGGATGTATATGGAGTGACACACCATCTTTCCATGTAGGAAGGGAAACAAGACATTCAGATTCAAGGCAATTTCATAGTAATATAACTATACACCTGTTCTAAGGTTAGGTAATAAAATATATAAGTAAAAACACAAATAAATCTTTCTAAGTGTTTTAGTGCCTCCTCTCTCTTCCACCTATACAGTTCGTACTTGCACCAGTAAGTATAGACAGAAACTCAGCAACTCTGATCAAGGCAAGCTTGCATAGACACAGACATGCACACACACAAGAAACTGAGCTCCAGCCTTACATTTGCACAGCATAAAGATATTCACAAAAGCTCTCATCTCTTAAAAGGAAGTCTGGTCTTTAACCCAGATGCAGGACATCAGATTCTGGGTTTGAGCATGAGCTGCAGAATTCCCACTTCTCTTTTTCCACTGGTCAAGTCTCTCCCATGGATTTATGCTGCCACCACCTGACAGAAGTGACCAGCCCTAAAGGCTGCCAGCATTGCAGTCACTGACATAGGCTTTGACCCTCCTGCTGGGGCAGTGGCCGTGCCCAGGGACACAGTCATGCCTGACAGGTTCCCTGCACAGGGACACAGACATGCCTGACAGGTTCCAGCCTGCTCACTCCTGCTGCTCTGCTTTGCTGCGGTCCCCTCCAGAACATTATCCAGCCATTCCCACCACAATTCACTGAACCAGCAGTCCTTGGGAGGTTTCTCAAGACCCAGCTCAGGGCTGAGTCTTAAAGTAATAATGTTCTTTGGCATTTAAGGTAGTTTTTACAGGAAGCACAGCAACTGTTGAGCAAGGAAGGTGGTCTCTCTAGTGTGAGTTCAGGATGTTTCCTGAGGATGCAAAAAGCCTGGAGTGGTCTTTCTGGCTCATTCCCCTCCTTTTTCCTCTTCCTCTCCATAATCTTTCCTCTCTGGCTGCCAGAGTGACAAGAGCAGCATGTACTCAGAACCACCACAGGGGCAGCCAGGGTTGAGCCAAGCTGGAGGCTGGACAGGGGCTGCTCTCCCAGGATGCCAGCTGGTTGGGCAGCCAGAGGAAGAAGCAGCCCTCATCCCTCTCTCTTCCCTGGGATTGAGATGAGAGATGGTGACTGTATAGGCATGACAGGCTGTGGTAAGAACCAAGGTAAGAAATCCCTTAGTGGGGGTCCTGCAGCTGGCTTTGCTAGAGGTGTGGGGTGCAATGAGAAACACAAAGGGGAAAGGCAGGACAGATGAATGCAGGGAAGGCAGAGCTATAGCGTTACATGTGCCCATTTAGGCGTGAGGGTGAAACAGGCTTTTAGCCAAGTGCCAGCAAGAGACAAAATTAAACTAACAAAGAAATAAAATTGTATTTGTTTCAGTTACAGGGACATCTCAGTGTAAAGAAACAAACAAACAAAATCCAAGTCAACCGCATTTTTAACCTTGCCAAGAAATTATCAGTCCAAGTGTGAGACTTGGTACTGAGCCTTTAGGTCACTAGTTAAGCATCAAGTTTTGCACTCAGAAATATAATAGTAAAATGCACAACTTTGACACTTCAGTGTTTGACCACCACAAAATGTTGAATTACAGCAAATTTGGCAATGAGGACCAGCATTCATAAATCCTCTCATTGCTCCTGCATGAAGAGGAAGTCTATAAAACAGTTAACCAGGCGGTGATCCTTCATGTTGGCCTGCTTGATGTTAATTCAGTGGAAGTGGAAACATTGGTGAATATTGTAAAGAACAGAGTTATTGATACAACCTTGGGGACCCTGTTCTGTTTGTGCACATATGACATAACTGTGTCTTAACAACAGGACATGTTACAGCATCTACAGCAAAGCTTCTTTTTCCACGTTTTAGACTACTTCTACCAGGTTTCCTGTGGGAAATCAGAAGGGGAAGATACAGTTACACAGTCATCAGCAGCAAGCACAATACCCTACGACTGTTAACAACCAAAAAACAGGCAAGTTGAGGACTAATTGACACTTCCCTTCTCCTCCCCACTTCTTCTTCACTATCCTGGTTCTGCACTATTCTTCCTACCCACGTGGTCCAGTGAGGGGCTGTGCAAGACACTTTCTTCACCCCCTGGAGTCTCGAGGCAGTCAAGAGGCTCCATCCACTACAATGAAGGCCACTCAGAATCAGAATCATTCAGGATCACATTCTGAGTTGGAAGGGACCCAAAAGGATCATCAAGTCACACTCAACAGAATGGCCCATATAGGGATCAAATTCACGACCTTGATGTTATTGGCAATAAGCTCTATCCAGCTGGGGTCCTTGCACCCAAGGCTTCTCCCATTCAGGGGGGTGTTCCCCACCACGCGCTGCCTATCTCCTTGTATGTATTACTGGAATAACTGGCACTGTTAATGGTATAAGACAGGTTTGCCACAAGACAGTCAGTTGCAAAGGTCATAAAAATCACAACTGCTATCTATTCCATCAAGTAAGGCTCCTTGTTGCCTCCCAAGAGACCATATAAAAGATGGCTTGCACTTCAAATAGAAGAAAAAAATTTATAGCAAGACCGTGAATGGCACGAGAAATCACTACAACTTTTCCTGAAGCTTTCTAAACATATTCTAGCATACTCTAAGCCAAGCACCAAAGGATATGCTTCAGGTCCCATTTATCTGAAAGAGCTTTAAAAAAAAGTAGTTAAGTGAATTGCTGAACTGGGGCCAAAACTTTAAAAATATTTGTTTTACTAATTTGCATAAAAAAATAACAGCACAAGAAGACATAAGCAATGATTAATTATTATTATGACTTAGAGACAAGAAAAATGCAGACATATTTCTTGTTTGGATTTTCAGGTCCAGAAAGAAAGCACAGAAAACAGACTTCATATGAACTACATAGATACAAGACTCAAAATGGTTATCATCTTTTTTGCTACAAACTAGGATGCAATTCCCTGATGTCTGGCAAAAGACGAAGCTACCCTGCCATTTCCAACTGTCAAAACTTTGGACAAACTGTGCTCTTTCCAGTCAGTGCAAACAGCATGCTATGCTGTACTCTTGTAATTTACACTATTAATTTTTAGCTGGATGGCTGATGGCATGAACATTTAGTAAGCCTCCATGGAACCATTGTGGTCAGCAGAAATCTCTTGCATTACTTTATTTGCAAAAAATCAGAGCAACAAGTAACTTATTTCATCGACCGCTTTCTAATAAGTGCTTTGCATGTGGCACTAAGTTTCTTCATCTACTAATCTTATCAAAGCACAATATCAAGAGAAAAATTACTGCAGGGCAAAAAGCTCCTTTCTATCACTGAGAAATAGTAAATGCATATGTGTGAGTGACAGAGAGGAAATGGGCCTTACAGCCAAGGAATCAAATCACTCACAGCAATGATCATGAGTGGTATGCTGATGGGATGACATGCCTGTGAATAGTTCAAACAGCAGGAGACAGAGGTTTTACTTGGCATGAGCCTCCTTCATGGTCTTACTCCATCTCACTGCCTGAACAGAGACTTTGCTTTTCTGACCTACTCCCTGTCAGCTCTTTTTAAAGCAGTAAAAGGTCTAAACTAATTGCTATGTAGTGCTATGCATCAGCCAAAGTCTTTTGTCAAGGTCCACCACATTCTGTACCACTGCATCAGTTATTCACCTTGAAGCCCACCATAGTAGCCATCATCTGCCCTAGGCACAGATACCACAAGCAGTTTCCAAAACACCTCTTACCAAGAATTCATCTATAAATAAAACAAAACCTTTCCACAGAAGCCTAGGGAGGCTTGTGTTGCTGGCAGCTTTCTAACAATGTTATTTCAGTCTTCAGCTTTGTCACAGAAGGATTACAGTCATGATAAATCCAACCCCTTTTCCATTAATCTGAAACCAGCAACACTTACTCCTAGGCTTCCCTTCCTGATCTCCTCATTCTCTCAAGCCATCTACTGCAAGATAGGTGAGTGTTACATGGCCCGTTAGTGCCAAAGGACCACTTGCCCCTGGCCCATTACATATTGGGAAAAGGCAATCCAACTGCAAGAGGAACAGTAAAAAAACTTTTTAAAAAGTAAACACCTCAAAATTATTTAAAAAAAAATTAAAAAAAAAAAAGGTTCTTTGACTTTGTAAGAGTCATCTTGAAACATTTGATAAAAGTATTAATCTCTTCCAGGTCTGTCAAGTCTATTCAACAACCATCAAAAATTCATCTAATTAAAAATACATTCATGCTTGGACATTGTGGTTTTATCTTCTCCCTCTATCTCATCCCCTTCTACACACTTGTGTAAAGGACTTGCTGAAGGAGTAAAGACACTGTTGAACAGCCCCATCACTGCAGGGGAAAAAAAAAATTAAACAGTGTGCAAGATAGAAGAGGAGGAGGGAGAAGATACTTCCATGTAATTAATCAAGCAAATTTCTCAGGAAACAACATTCAAGGTAAGGTTGTATTGAGTCACTATCCAGATAAATTTTGAAGTCAAAGAAAGAAGAGTTTACTGTGAAATCAAATAAAGACACTGGGATTCACACAGCTGGAATCCTTAATGCAAAGAAACAAGCCACTTTTACTGTGTACATCCTGCCCTGCATCAGTGTAATAAGCATCAATCTCCATTTTAACATATACTGTTATTAGCAATGAACTGTATGTAATGGACTGAATTATCCATTAATAATTACCTTGGGAAAAGGCGTACAAATATTAAGGACCATTAGGAAGAAATTCTTGACACAAAGGGTGATTAGATATTGGAATGGGCTGCTGGAGTTACCATCCCTGGAGGTGCTTAAGGAAAGACTGAACATGGCATTTAGTGCCATGGTCTAGGGGACATGGTGGTGTTTGGTCATATGTTGGACTCGATGATCTCAGAGGTCTTTTCCAACCTGACTAATTCCATGATTCTGTGACCAACTCTCCTCCCTCTCAAAATGCAAGCTCAGCGGGATGGGGCACTGAACTCTGATTCTTGCCATTTGCCCAGTAGTTCTCCTCAGGATAATGCACCTTGCAATGCTGCACACTCCCCTGCCAGTCCAAAGGACAAACACTCCCTGTATGCAGAGGCCTTAATGCCACCTGTATTACAGTTACACTGGCATTTAATGAGCAACGAGCCCTCATAGAAACATAAACTAGAAGCACATAGGCATTTAGGGCTCACAAGTAATCAAGATATTGGCAGGCATACCAGCAGGGCTACCACAAGTCTCTGGCATTAAGAGCTGACATAGTCCTGCTAGCAAGGAGTGGCACCAGAGCAGGCACTGCAACAAATAAGAAGTTACTGTGAAAAATGCACTACCAATATGGGAGAGATTATGGAAAACTTCACCACTTTGCCATCAATCTCTAACTCCAGAGTCTAGTAAGACTCGTGAAGAGTCTTTGTTGGGCTGCAAAACTACAGACAATAAAAAAAATTAAGTAACCTGCCCTGATGCCACAAACACATGCACAAACTCAGGATAAACAGACCACTCTGATCTTAACATTATCTGAGAGCACTGCCTGAGAGCACTGGTTTATTTCCCTTCTCTTACAGGATTAACAACCTTCTGCTTTCCTCTGGGACTGTGACTGTAAAGCACATAGAAGGCTCCTAGCACAGTGTAAGAAAGGTCACTAGGCAGACATACTTCTCCTCTGCAAGAGTGGGAAAGGAGGGCCAAGAGAAGACACCTGGCTGCCAAGGGCTCTGGTGTAACACACACTGAAGGCAGCATGTTTTTGTCACCATGAAATAAGTCTAGCAGTGCACTACAGTCAGGTTTTTAAGAGCGATGATACATAACAGATACCAAATTCTATCTGGTTGTAACCTCCACACCCAAGTATTACCTCAAATACCATTTCATAGAGGCTCCGCATGCTTCTGAACCCACTTACAGATATGTGCATCACTGTTTGTAAAATATTGACCCATTTCTCTAATACCCAGTCCCTGCTGAGTGAAAAACAAATCTGAGAGATTCTCCAAGTGCCTCTTTCAGAGAAGTAGTTCTTTTGAAAGTTTCAAAAGTCATTAAGAATAATTTGATGAAGAACAAAAACAAGTGCTAATATGCCCAAGTTTATACTCATCTGATTGTCAAGTAAAAATTATACATTCCTGTGTATAATTAACCAGGCTAACTAATCTTGCTTGACAAACACAGATGTAAACATCAGCTTTGACAACGAGCCAAAGCAACCACTCTAGGATCTGTGCCAATGCTGAATTCTTCTGTCTGATATCATAAAATGACTTGTCTGTTGTATTTACAGTTCCAGTGGCTCTGGACTCTGCCGGCAGCTGGCCAGAAGAACAGATTTGAACTTATCCATTATGCCAGAACATGTGCATTTGATTAAAAGAAAGAAGTTATGCATATTTTTTCTGGATGGTGGTATTCATCGGACCTCCCATAGTAAACTAATTGCAAGGCATGTTGCTACCAAAGTATCAAAAACACTTTGTGACATATAATAAACCAGTATATTTCTATAGGCAGTATTGCTCTTCAGCCTACCATGCCTATAGTTTTCTGTTATCCTGCTCTTCAAACCTGCACCTTAAGTTAGAAAATTCAGCATTTCACGGTGTTTTAATTGCAAAGGATAGAATTCAAATGCTATAGAACAGACCTCTTCTTTCTTCGCACATAAATGCAAAAATACCTTACCTCAGTTATGAGGGACTTTGTGAAACCACTCCTGTGACATCTCATCTACTCCTCCAATCCTCAGGAACAGAAACCCTGGTAACAACCTGCTAGGCAGACCATGTTTCAAAACCTACCTAAGAACACCCTATCATGTGATAGGCAGAACCACCCATTCTGGTTTTCAGCAAACACTTGCTAGGCATGAAGTGCCACCACAGAAGACTAGCTTCTCCTGTGACCATCAGAGAGGGTCCAACAGGGTGAGGTGAGCAGGGTGGTTTCACAGCAACAAATAAAGGAAGCAAGTTTTCAAGAAGGTTCAAATCCCACAGGGACTTCTAAATTAACTAATCTCATATTGAAAACACTTTTTTTTTAACTTCAGGCCAGATACGCTGAACGTGAACAGTTGTGTTCTGAGCTGAAAACATCAGTCATGGGCTTCCTTTAACAACAGATCAACTCTTAAAATTACGAATTCTTGTCTTATTCTCTAACCAGCAGGACTCATTGGTATCCAGGCGCAAGATGAGTTCAAGGTCCCCAATGGCAGACCTGACATAGACTCCAGCCCTTGATGGTACCCAGGAGGGTACTTGTGACTCAGAGCAGAATGTGCTGCTGTCAGGACGAGGTGCAGAGTCCATGCAGAGTGCAGTCACACCAGTTCAAAGTACCTTCCACCCCTCGCCCGTGAGGACCAACGCAGCCTGTTGGCAGCACGTCAAACACTGAGGGCAGCAGGCACTGACAGCACTGCTCTGGGACCCTGCCCACCACAGGGAAAGCTGCCCTTCACCAGCAGAGGCAAAAGGAGAATGAGGGAATAACCACAGCCTCTTAACAGCAGATGAGCTGCCCAGCCATCACACTGCAAACACAGCTTTTAGGTTTGCACATCACCAGCCAGCCAACCTGGTTCCTACCATCCTCTGTCCCCTGTCTCCTCGCAGCAGGGACTTCCAGGGCCCCCCAGAAGCTCCTAAAAAACCAAACAAACAAAACAAAACAACAGAACAAACCAAAAAAAACCCACAAAAGATACCACCAAACAAACAAAATCTAGCCCACAAAACAAAAAACCTCCACCCGCCACCAAAATATTTCTCAGGTCTTGAAGGAGAAATTGAAAGGGCTTCTCCTCTGGAATATTTTCTGCCTTTAAAAAAGAGTTACTGCCCTTACTTACATATAATACGGGGGGAATTTTCCACAGGGCATCCCGTCAAGTCACCGCAAATGCCAGTTAACCCAAAGAAGAGACCTTGGGACCTGAGGAACTGGAAGCTGCAGCACAACACCCTTTCACACATGGTCCCTGGAGCATCATCTGACCCTGGGGAGCACTCCAGGTGACTGGCCTCACAGACCAAGCTGCAGCTTTTCTTCCTGGCCCCAACCACCCACCAGCTTTTCTTCAAGCAAAGCTCCAATAGAGTAGAAAGAGGTCCTCAAAATCAGAGTGACCTTGGTCCCCAGGCCAGAGCATCCCCTCCACTCAAGGACATGAATATTCTCACTCTGAGTAGAGGGTTAAACCTGGATCAACAACACCTCAGTGATATTCTCAGCCATTTACCTACTAGAAAAAGGGAATCTTTGTATTATCTTACTGGAAAACAGAGGCTCTAGTTGAGGAGAATGCAAAAGCCAACAAGCAGTGCAAGGCTATCAACAGAAGAATCCTTTTATTATCTGGTTATTTTGATCATTTAACCATGTTTTGATCATCTAATCAGCTAATATTTTAAACTATGACTTACTCCAAAGATAGATTCTTATCACTAGTCTGCAAAGATTAAAGGTTACATTTCATTATCAGCCCTCAAATGTCAACCAACAGCTCATAAGAATATCCAATACCCTTGTAAAATTTTACTTCTATCCATTCTCTTTGATGCAATCTTAACTTTCTTGAAATGCTCTTGAAATTCATTTGGAAACAGTAAAATCCTAACTGGCTCACTTCTCTCATGTAGCTACAAGGAAAGTTTCCTTTAATGGACAAAAGTTCTTCTTGTGTTCCTTTGTGTAGCTACAAAAACATGAAGCACTTCACGCTAAGTTGATAGTAATCTGACATAAGTTCATTTACCAGGCAAACCTCTCCTCCTCTTCCAACACTTAGGCTGAAGACTGAAGTCACACTATTTATTTAAAAGTATAAACCTTTAAATAACGATGGGCCAATATGAGATGGATACATTTTCATGACAAGAGGAGTTACCATGTAGCCAAAGGCTTACATTTTAAACAAATTGTTCTGGACTCTTAGCTCGTCTAATATCTATATTCCAAAACAATAAATTACAATAGCACATGTCCCACAAAGAAGTTCTATGAAAGTTTATGGGCATCCATTTATGTGTATAATCTGTCTGATAAAAATACACTGAATTTAAATTAGGGATTTGTGTATATGCATTCACAAGACTTTAGATGATAAGCAAAATGGGAAGGTTTAATGATGGAACAGAAACATCAGTAGATGACGTGAGAACCTGCATGCACTGTAGGAGTCAGTTGATTAGTCACAGGAATAATCTTCCTGCTGAAGACATCCAACATCTCAGTTACAGATGGCAGCTGCTATTCCAGGGCCTCACATATCCATGGTGCTTATTATTTTAACAAGGGGATTGGTGACTATTAGTGTCTGATAAAAATTTCTCTGCATTTAGTTTTACAAACAATATTGAGTCCCTTTCAGTCCTGGACTGCTGTGTAGCCCTTCCATGAGTTATTCAGAGTCCGACGCTTTCCACACTAAAGCACAGGCATCAAAAGTCTCTCTTTAAAGCAAGTAGCTTGGTATCTATTTGTAACACAAGTTCTGTCCCTTCTGTTATTACCATTTGTGCAAAAATGACTTCAAGAACAAGACAATTCAGTTTTAAAAATCATCTCCAAAACTTAAAGTCACTCAGCAAAAGACCCTTCTCCCTAGCCAGTGCCAAAAGCCTTCACTCATCCAGTTGTCTTTTTCCAAATACCTTGTAAAAAGGCTGGACAACCTCCCTTCACTCCAATCCAACTTTAAAGTAAGCCCCTATTCTTTCACCCCCTGAACACCCACTCCATTAGCCAGTAACACACTTTCAGCAATAAACAGATAAACAGAAGTCACCCAGAGAAAGGACGAAGATGACCTTAAAGGTATGCCAAAGCAGAATGGTTATTTATACCTCCTAATACCAGGCTCCCAACAGGAATAAGTGAAATCCAATCTACCCACATTTTAAACCATATCTACCCAAGCATTAACTGAATTGATGATCAGTAATTCAGTGGAGCTAAGCATAGGAGCAACGTTTCAACCTTTTATTATTACCACCACTGAGAGGAAATGTAGGGGGGTGCATGTGCAGGTTTCAGTGTATTCCCAAGCAACTGGTAAGCATCACCATTCTGTTTTCTTCATTTTTGTGGCGGGGAAAAATAAATCTCAGTACCACTCACACATCCTCTTAGTCCAGTGCAAGTAAGGACCAAAAGAAATGCCTAACTGCTCACTGTTGTCATTTTTTTAAAGTTTCATTGTTTTTTGTTTCTGGCATATCTCTGAAAGCAGTGGACATTTTGAAAATATACTATATATTACAGGAATAAATAAATGGGGATGTTTTCAGCATTCAGGACAACGAATGAACTTAGTTCCAAGGCAGTCGACTTTGCCACAGCAAAACAGACAAGTAAAAAAAAGACAAGTTATCTCAAACTAATGACGTTGCAAGTGCAAATAAACTTCATTGGGAAAGAAACCAACAATACAAGTGTCCTATAACAACACAAGTGTCCTCTCCATTTCTGAGCAAAAAAGCCTAGAAAAAACAACTCTTTAAGACAAAAGTTTGCAGTGCTCAAACTGAGCATCCCTTATTTTGTGCCACATACCCAATGCAATAACGATAATCTCTTCTGCTACTGGACGCTGGCATGAGTAGGAACCTCGAAACTACTTTGTATAAAACTACCACATGGGCGCAAACAACCAAATAATCGGATCCGAGCTGGGTACGTTCGCAGGGAGGGAGGTGGAGAGCTTCCTCACCCCCGAAACATAGACAAGGCTAGACGTTTTTGGTGGGGTACTCCCCGCGCCGGTCCACCCTCTCCGCACCTGGGGCGAGCAGTAGCGAGCGGCGGGGTGCAGCGGGTCCGGCCCCACCACCGCGAAGCGGGGAGCTGCCTGCAGCCCCCTGGACGGCTGCGAAGTGATCGCCGGTGCCACACAGAGGAACAGGCAAGGGACTGACCAGGGTCCGGCAGCCGAAGAGCCCAGCGAAAACCCAGCAAGAGGAGCCGCCCCGGAGCGCTGCCTGCACCGGCGGGGCGAGGGACCCCCGCACCCGGCCGCCCGCCGGCAAGGGCGCCCCTCGGGCAGCGCACGGCGCCTCCGCCACCCGGGGCGGTGCTGCGGGACAGCCCGAGCCCACAGGCACCCACAGGCGGACAGCGCGGACGCCCATGTTAAGTTTCCAGCAGGTCCTACGAGCAGCTGCGAGGCGGGTCGGGCCGGCTGGGAGCCGGGGCGGGCGGGCAGGAGGGACGGGACCCAGGGGACCCTCACCTTGGATCGCTCTTTCACGTAGTACTTGCCAAGTCGGCTCCCGCAGTACATCACCAGCCGGTCTATCAGCGTGAGGAGAAAGTTGATGGCCTCGCAGCCCTCCTCCGTGCCCCCGATCCACTTGATCTGGTCGCCGCGGAGGTGCCGCTTGGCGACGCCGCGGCTGGGGCCGGCCAGCTGCCCGTCGGCCAGCTCCCCGTCCCGGTGCATCCGCTTCACCCGCTCCAGCACGCAGTCCCCCACCACCTCCCCCAAGAAGTTGTCCAGGTAGCAGAAGCCGATGTCATGCAAGCAGGGCACGACGTACTCCAGGGCGATTCTCTCCAGGTCCAGCCTCATGATGTGCCCCAGCGGCATGGCGCGGCGGGGACGGGAGCGCCGGTGCCCTGCCGGCGCCCGCGTCGGGAGGTGATGCCCGCCAGTCCGCCGCCGGCTCCAGGCCGAGCCGGGCAAGGGCTCCGCCGCGACGCGGGGCCAGGCGAGGCGAGGCAAAACTTTCGCAGCGGCGGGCTCGGCTACGCACCGCGGCCCGGCGCTGCGGGAGCGGCGGTGCTGCCGGAGCCCCGCGCTGCTACTGCGGCCGCCGCCGCCCCAGCAGCGTGCGGGACCGCCCCGAGGCGTGCGGGAGGGCGCGGCAGCCCCCGCCCGGCGCGCGGACGGCGGCGGCAGATGGCCCCACGCTGATTAACACGCCGGCTACGTGCGGGATGTGTGCTCGCGCCGCCGCGCGGGGGTGGAGCCGCCGGCGCGGGCCGAACGCCCCGCCCACTCCTTGCCCGCGGCAGCGCGGGCAGCCAATCGCCTGGGGCGGGGCGGGGCCAGCCCCCGGGGAACAGGCGGCGAGGGCTCCCACACGTGCACGCGGAGGGCGTGGCCCCGGTGCCACCTCCTCGCGGGGTGGGCGTGGCCAGCGCCATTGAGGAATTCTCGCCTTGCATGTCGGCGGGGCTGAGACTCCCCCTGGCTCCACCGAGCCGTCCCGCAGGCGCCCTGGGGGACACCGCACCGCACCTCGACGTACCCCACCGCTCCGGGGCTCTTGGACTAGTCCAAGTGAACTTTGCAAAAGCCTCCCTGGGCTTCTCCTGCTGCCTCTCACCTCCGACTGCTGCAGCGGCAGTTTCAGCACCAGACAGAAGTGTAGCATTAGGCGGCAGGTACCGCTTTTCTGGGCGAGGAATGCACTCCTTTATAAAGGTTTATGTAATAAAATAACACTTCCCTGAATTATTTACCCCAAAGGGCCCGCCAGGTTGCTTGGCTCTGCTAGCAGGAAACACCTCCTGGACCGTCGGCGGCTTCGTGCCACGCCGGGACAACTGCAGTCAAACCGTGACAAACTTCGTTCCTCGCTTCCTAACCAAAACTCGCCGTTCCTCCGCGTGACCCCTTGCCAGTAACACTGTCCCTGCACTGGCCAGCCACGAAATACTGTCCCACTGTCGCTGTTCAGTCTGTGTCCGACCGAGCAGCACGCTTTCACGGAAAAACGCCTCATGAAAAAGGAAAAGTAAATAACCGCTCAGCTCCTCTCACACACGCAACATGCCCGGGGTTCACTAAACAAACACACGAAACCTCTACAGAAATCAAAACCAAAGCAAAGACACGTCGCGGAGAGACGCTGCCTGCGGCCAAGCCGGGCGGGACACCGGGCGGGACAGGGCGGACGTGCCTCACTCGGTGTCCCTGAAGTTACCGGCATCACGCCCCGCTCTAATTTCGCCACCCCGCATCCATCCATGTGACGAGGGCATCCATTCTGCTCGGCGGCGACCTGTGCTGTCCCAGGCGTTCCGCGGCACCGCGTCCCGCGGTGCCTGCACACGCACACCCACCCCCCGCAATTCCACCGATGACAGCGCGGGCTCAGTGCCGCCCGGGATTCCCGCAAGACGCGGCGTATCGTGTCCCGCAGGGCCCCGCGCAGAGCCCGGCACAGCGCGGGGTGACATGCGCTTCAGATGGAACCCGGTACATTTCACCCCCTAAAAAGGCAAAATCCATGCTGGTTCTTTTCTTCCCCTTCACGTCGCGAATCCTGACGGGATTACAAGCAGTGCGTGCTGCTGATGCTGCTCGAGCTGCAAACTCCAGGTCCCGGCACATGCAGGAGTGGGTCACGTATCCCACGTTTGTTCTCCTTGAATCCAGTAGCATCTACCCCTCAGTGCACAGCACTAAGCACAGGTCTAATCTAAAATTACCCCCTGACAGCTCTATCAACATCCAAGCAGTATGACATCAGATAAATTCATATGTGGTGAGATATGGACTGTGAAAGGACTTCCTTTGATTTAAGTACACACTTCACATTTAAGTGGTTTTATAAGTAATAAGATACAATTCTGCATCTTATTAATCCCTTAATGCTTACCTGAAAAATCAATCAGGCATGATAGACTAAGAGCAACTGTCATAATCAGCAAGGGATGCAAGGTTCAACTACAAAATCTCAAAGTTATGAAATTTGGATACAGTAGGAAATATTATTGCTGCATTCACACTTTCTTTGTCATGTAAAAGCTATTATGTGCCAAAATCCTTTGACTTCTCTTGGATTTCCCCCATTTTCTTGTTTACACACCCATTCAAGCACATACTCCTGTGCCAGAATCAGGTATTTGTAGATTCTGACCTTCTAGCCTTTCTGTCAAGTGTAATGATGCTGCCTTGACAAGTGAAGGGCTGAGAGTGGTCTTCCAGCAGTAGCTGAAGTTGGTCATTACATCTTTATTTTTCTCCTTTTGAGAGTTTTTAATTATGAGTTAGGCAGATCTGCACCAGAAAAAGCCACCTTAGAGAGTCAGAGATTTGTCTTAGAAAACTGAGTCTGTGGCCCTATTTGCAGAGTGAGGTTCACAGAGTTGTAAATACTTTTATTCCTCAAGCATTGATAAGTCATGTCTTCCTCGGGAGGGCATCTGCTGCCCTTTGTTTGCAAATCAGGTTTTCTGGTGGACAGTGTGCTTTGTCCCATAAAGCATGATGTGCTTTTCACACTAGCATTTGCAGTAGCAATCAGACTGTTACATGTGAAGATAAAACATCAGGAGAAACAAAACCAAAGAGTGGTGATTTTTATTTATATTTATTTATGAGTGCTATTTTACTTCATCTGTTTGCCCATTAGTTTGTGAGAAATGTGATGATGATGAAGATGCGTGATTGAGATTGTGATTGTTTAGGTTAGAAACTCTTTCTCCATGCATACAGACTGCACCAAGCAGCAGTCTTCACATCATTACACAGGAACAAATTTGTAAACTGAGTAATCACAGCCTCTATCAGACACCTTCATCATCACCAAGGAAAGACAGATTCCTACCTAGCCCACAGACACTCTGCAAGAGCTCTCTTAATCCCCTTAAGGGTACCAAAGCTGAATCAAGAGAAGCTGGGCTGCAATGTTAGTAATTCCCAAGCTAAACTATGAACTTGCCAATAAAGACGCAAAGCAGCCCTCAGCTTACACTATCCTGTACAAGAACCACCCAGAGGAATAAAAACCAGAGCAGGACCAGACATTGAACCTTCCCAACCACTCTGCTGCTCGCCAAAAAAAGCTATCATGTGGGACATACAATGTAAGTGTTGCACAGGGCACAAATAAAGGCATGAAGGTGTGAAACCAGGCAATTCACAATGTCACCCACACTTTTGAACATGGACAGTTTGTCTACATTGCTGTGTATCACAGGTATGAAAGGCATTACCACATTCAATTATATATGAGCAATCCCTCTGCCATGTGAAACCCTGTTTATCCTTACACTGTAGAAAATTTTATTTTCCCTTCTAAAATTAATTTTGTATTTTCTTACTTTCCATTTTAGAATCTCACTTTCAAAACTTCTAAGTCTGTCGCTTACACCTGCCGCTATGGCACATAGTAAAGTTCAGTAGACCAAAACAGGGCATTAGCATGCTGGCAGAATGATTTTAAGGAGATTTGTTTCAGAGGATTAAAATAATTGGTGTCAGTCAAGCTGGATACTTGTTACACACTAATGCATTTTTCTTACAACAGAATTTACAGATGAACTGCTTCACACTTTTTTAGAGCAGTGTGTTTTAAACGTTTTAAGTCTTGTTTTCAGATTTTTTCTTTTTGGAAAGCCAGACCACTTCAGTACCAAGGGCTGAACTGCAAAGGCCCCAGCAAGAGAAAGGGAAGAAGGGAAAAGTATTCTTTATATCAGTGAGAAATGGTAAAATAGTATTTTTAATACCTCATAATGCAATTTGTAGAGCTGATGTCTCATGATCTAGTAAGGCATTAATTGAAGCCCTGCCTACAGAAACTACTTTTCTGGCAATGTTGGTATGGTTATACAACCCCTTTGGCCAAGGCAGTGTTTGTACAGGGATGGCACACCAGTGCTAGCACATCTTGCCATGCCTTCTTGAGAGGTCACTAACCCCATCTGCCTTTCTCATCCCTCTGCTGCAGGTTGCAACCTCTCCCCTGTAGGGCTGACAGAAGAGAACATGTGTTTCTGCCTCGGCCCCTTCAAAAGTGCAAAGTCCAGAGCCTTACACCCACCTTCACTGGAGACTTAGTTTTACACAGAAAAAGCTGAGGCATCAGCACCTGTACCATTACTCTGCCTGCTGTGCACATACCAACTCCTGGCAGAGCAGTCATGTCTTGGTGTGGTCTCCTCCAACTGCAGCAGCGAGACTTGACAGAGCTCCTTTGTCAGCACCCTTAATATTATGTCATACTGAAAGCAGGCATGAGGGTAAAGGTACGTGTCATGGCCTGAGCTGATCTAGTAACACATTCAGTGCCTTTTCCCCCACACCTCTCTTTGCACTCGCTTTGGCACACTTTAAACTCCTTCACAGCCAATCCCACTTGCTAAGGTGACAAAAAAGCTATCCTGAGCAAAACAATAAAGAAAGAGTCACTGTATGCCAGGTTGGAGGGTTAAGTTACCTTGAGACAGGTCCAGTGAGATGCACTGGAAGGATGGGAATCATTGGGACTGACCCACTTGGGAAGGAGTGAATGATCTGATAAACAAGAAGGAACACAGGTTACAGAGAAGGCTGGGCTACTCAAAAAGTTCTTTGCCACAGTCTTCACCAGCAGTCAGGCCTCCCGTGTCTCTCAGTCCATGAGCCTCTAGATGGGAGTTGGGGGAGTGAAGTCCCTCACCTTGTAAGTGAAGAGCAGGTTCGAGATCCCCTGATGATACTGAATAGGCACAAGTCTATGAGGCCTGATGAGATGCATCCCAGAGTCCTGAGGGAACTGGTTGATGGTATTGCCAAACCACTCTCCATGGTGTTTGGAAAGTAATGGCTGTCAGATGAAGTCCTTGTTGATTGGAAAAAGGGAAACATCACTTCTATTTTTAAAACATGGAGAAAGGAAGACCTGGGGAACTACAGACTGGTACCTCCCCTCTGTGCCTGGTAAGATCATGGACCAGGCCCTCATGGCTGCCATGTTAAGGCACATGTAAGACTAGGAAGTGATCCAAGACAGCCAACATGGCTTCACTAAGGGCAAATCATGCCTGACTAATATGGTGGCCTTCTGTGGTGGACTGACTGCAAAAGTTGACATGGGAAGACCGACCGATGCAATCTCCTTAGACTCTTGTAAGGCCTGTAACATGGTCCCAGCATGACATCCTTATCTTTAAACTGTAGAGATAAGGATTTGAAGGGACTATTCAGTGGATAAGGAATTGGATGGATGGATGCAGCTAGAGAGTTGTAGTCAATGGCTGTATGTCCAGATGGAGGCCAGTGATGAATGATGTCCCTCAGGGCTCTGTCTTGGGATTGGAGCTCTTTAATGTCTTTATTGATGACATAGACAGTGAGATGGAGTGCACCCTCAGCAACTTTGCAGATGACCCAAAGCAGTACAGTTAACAAAACAGAAGGAAGATATGC
The DNA here is from genome assembly GCF_025592945.1 of Manacus candei. Taxonomy (NCBI): domain Eukaryota; kingdom Metazoa; phylum Chordata; class Aves; order Passeriformes; family Pipridae; genus Manacus; species Manacus candei. The sequence continues at coordinate 13,508,927 of NW_026138115.1, read as the reverse complement.
CATCCAGGGGAACCTGAACAAACTTGAGAAGTGGGCCCATGACAATCTCATTAAGTTAACATGTCCAGGTGCAAGGTGATGCACCTGGGTCAGGGCAATCCAAGACATGAGTACAGACTGGGAGAAGAACTCACTGAGAGTAGCTCTGAAGAGAAGGGCTTGGGGGTTCTTGTGGATTAAAAGCTGGACATGAGCCAACAGTGTGCGCTAACAGCCCAGAAGGCCAACCACATCCTGGACTGCATCAAAAGTGTGGCCAGCAGGTTGAGGGATGTGATTCTTCCCTCAGGTCTACCTTTGTGAGACCCCACCTGGAGTATTGTCTCCAGGGCTTGAGTCTTCAGCACAAGGATATGGATCTGTTAGAACAGGCCCGGAGGGGGGCCACAAAGATAATCTGAGGGATGGAGCACCTGTTTCATGAAGACAGGCTGAGAGAGCTGGCGTTTTTCATCATAGAGAAGAGAAGGCTCTGGGGCGACCTCATTGTGGCCTCCCAGAGCTTAAAGGGTGCTTATGAAAAAGAGGGAGAGGGACTTTTTACACAGGCAGATAGTGATAAGGCAAGGGAGAATAGTTTTAAACTGAAAGAGTAGAAATTTAGGCTGGATGTTAGGATTTAGACTGGATGTTCAGGCACTGGCACAGGTTGCCCAGAGAAGTTGTGGATGCCCCATCCCTGCAAGTATTTAAGGCCAGGTTGGATGGGGTTCTGAGCAATCTGATCTAGTGGGTGGCATCCTTGCCCTTTGCAGGGGGTTTGGAACTAGGTGATATTTAAGGTCCCTTCCAATCCAAGGCATTCTGTGATCTATGATAGCTCAGCCATCACTGCCACAGTCACCTGGCCTGCACTAGGTTTCAGAGTTAGTAATGTGATGAAACTTCAGGATAGGCTTTGACTCAGCTTAACATCTGCTAAAGATTCCATTGTTTGTAGTAGGCTGTGTATCTGATGCACCAGTAAGTATCTTCCACATCCTAGTCTTGGGAAAATATAACACTAGAAATGTTGTTATGGCTAAGGGACCTCAGCTAGCCTCAGCCACAATTGAGTGTTTTATCAAAGCATTCTAGGTGCAAAAATGGCCTTCCTGATAGGATTAAGTGCCCTTATCTTGTGCCAGCCATTCCTGAGGTATGCCAGATGTTAAACTTGCAGCTTTTACTGGCCTGTGGTGCATCTCTTCTAGAAGAATGGTTGTTTGTGGCATCCTGTCAGCTCCTTGAGGAGCCGTGGGACATTCAAAACTGTCCTTCAGGGAGTTAGCAAGTGAGCAGAATGCAAGTAGAGGGAAGTTGTATAGTAAATGCAATTAATGCACAATCTGACCAATATAGCACTAGGCAGTTAATTTTATGGCTATCAAGTATCATACCACCAAGAACTTGGAAGTATGGCTATGAGGAAAAAAAGGCAATTATTGAGACTTTCATTACGTAAACAGAGAAGTTCAATGTGGTAAGTAAATAGCGCAAATAAGGGAAAGCAGTAAACTTTGACAGTATAATATTTTTGTAAAACTAAGTTTCAATGAATTTTAAATTGTTAATATCTTTATAGAAATCTGAGTGTACAGATATTCATATATATATTTCCATGTTTTAGAGAGGTTTGTCTTACCTTTTTGACTTGGAGTGATCAGTTAAGAACTATATCTATGCAAGTACTTACGTTTGAAATTAAATAGAAAATTACCATAGATAACATTATGATTACCTTAAAACTTATTTCCATTTTAAGTAGATATTCTTCCCCAGAAACCATATAATTTGCTCCCAAGTGTATCTCAGTGTTTCTGGAATTAAACAGTAAATCCTGAGAACAGGGAAATAAGTGTGCCCCAAATGATGCATTGTAACAAAATAGAGAATCTGTCCAGGAAAACAATAAGCCGCTGATCAGAAGACTGGAACCATAGCCGAGTTAGCTGCATTGCCAAGTATTTCAAGTCAGAGATATATAACAGCCAGAAACACAAATTTTGACAGACCAGAAATCAAAGTTCTTGATATTAAAGAGATTTCTGCTGATAGAACCTGACTTTGAAATCTTTTTTATGTCTTTTCTTTCTCAAAGACATTAACTGCTCATTTAACATTAATATAGGTGAAGAATAAGAGAGCCAGAAATAAATATCTTCTCTGGTGGTCTGCAGGTGAGTTTTCACATTTCTAGTTCTCTTCCAGCTTCCAAGGAAAACAAGAAATAAGTATGTGATGTAAACAAAAACCAAAACAAGAGGATCTTAGAGGATGGACAATTTTAGGGATCAGACTTTCCACTTTTCCTGTCGTGTTAGTTAATGAATGAGCAGTAGCTTATTATCTGGATTTTATAATTAAAGCCTCCACTGTGCAATTGTCAGTACAGGCAGATTTAATTTCTGAGAAACCCCTAGCTGGCAACAAAAATTACAGTTGACTTTCAGCAGTTACTGATATGCCAGTAAATAAGAGAGTTGTCTGGGTTAGTTTGTTGTTGAGTTTTCTCTTTGAGTGTTTTTTTTTTTCGGGGGGGGCTATGTTTTTAAAGTTGCTGAAACAGAGACAGCAAAACACCTTATAAGGGAACAAAATCAGAATTCCGGTCCTTCTTACCTGTTTCTGATCAACATGGCTATAAAAATAGTCTTCAATATGAGTGATGATTTTGCTTTATCTTATTTCATCTCTTTGCCTTTTTATTTAGGAAGCCGTTACTAACTACTGGAAAATTTTTAAGCAGCTTAGTGAATATACATTTTAACTCTCATGCCTTATCTCTCAAGAATTATAGTCCTCCACTCTGTCTTTAGATTAAGATATGATACAAGTTAAACAAACAGAAAATAAGATTTTTTCAAACTGCCTGAGTGAGAAGTCAAAATATGTCTAGACTACTTAAGATAATTAAAGCTGTGTATTTCTGCCCTCTTTTTCCTATTCTACAAGTATTGGTGTATTTATGCACATACAAAGGTACTTTATACTAGTATATAGGGTTTTTTTGCATCAGATAGAGAATAAATCCTATAAAATATAAGGCACGTTTCTACTGCTGTACTTATATCCACATCAGTACTTATACCAGTATAATTATTCAGTTAAAAAATGTAAAAAATACTGATTATCATGTTGTGTATAGCCAGGCTATAAATAATATGCAACTTCTGCCTTCCTAAATGCTTATCTGTAGCATAAAGACTTTTTCAATTGTGTTAATGAAAATATAGAACATACCTTGCTGGGTTTTTTTATTTTATTAAAAATAAAGTTGGCACTTTTGCATAAAGATCACAATAAAATATTTGGGATTTGGGTTTCTGTCATACAAAATGAATACAAATGTAAACTTTTTCTATATTGTAAGTTTGATTATTAGGAACAGATGTTCAAGGAGTTGGACGTCTTATCCTATATATAATTACTAGAGCTGTCCTCCTAATCATAGCATGCAAAACTGATCACTTACCATATCTAATTAAAGCAATTTTTCCTCCTAATGCAGAACCATGAAAGTACTGTTCCCTAAATTCTCTTCTGAATGGTTTGCTAATAAAACACAAAAGATTTGTTTTCCTCTCTTAAATTAATTTTTCTAATAAAGCTCATCTATTTTGTAGGATGTTTGCCACATGTTACTCCAAGCAAGTACTGCCTAAGTTTTAGTTTGCATAACATATAAAATACATGTCCATAGGAAGTTATAAAATCAATAATTTATACATGTAAAGTTGTAGAACCAGCGTTAAAGCAAAGCTGCACTCAGTTTGTCCTATACACAGTTCTAATTAAACACCCTTGTGGCAGGACATAGGCTTTGATCTACTTAAAATAAGACTTTTTTTTTTGTAAATAAAATGTAATTAAAATCTTGACACTCATGCACTTCTGAGGATCTCATAGGTGATTACCTCTTGTTCACACATTTGATTTTCTGATAAGCATTTTTTTCCTTTACAATTTTTGCTGCCTCAAGCACTGATAGCAAGCTATCCAGACACAAAATAGCAACAAAAATCAATGTTATTAGGTGATTCTAAGTCAAAAGTTAACAGCAGAAGTTACAGTAGTTATCAATCACACTGGCACAGTTTTCAGCTGGTGTTGGCCAAATGCTACACTATTACTCCTAAACCTGAAAGTCCTTTTCCCAGTGTTTGAATAGTGTGCACAACACTTTATCATCTCTGACATGGGGCTCCAACAGACTTTGCTGGCCAAATGACATTGCCTTTCACAAACCATATGCAATTCAGCAGAAAAAAAACACTACTCGTAATTAAAACCTGACTTTTCAAACATACTTTGTGTTTCCAACTAGCCAGTAGTCTTTCCCCAGCAAAACTTTCAAAAGGCAATGCAGAAAAGAAAATCCAAGCCTTCATGTAGTGCCTAGAAAAAGCAGGCTCTTAAAGGGATTATAAGAATTGTGGCAAAAAAAGATATGTACATATCTTTTCTCATAAGTGTTGAAACTATTTTTGTGGCTTACAATGGGAAAACTTAAAAGGAACTTGTGTTACAGGCACAAAATGATGACTTAACTGATAGATAAGGGGGTTTAATGGAGAAAGGCCTTGTGGAATGACTGTCTTGCTTAATTAGTTCTGAAAGCAAAAGGACTGAAAAATATTATAATCAAAGGAGCAGACTATATATTTAATTTATATACAGTTAAAGCGTTAATGTGGTAGACAAGGCAATAATCCTACAATTCATCTTGTAGCAAAAGCAAGGATCCAGTTACTCCTAGTTCATTGTCAGAATGGATTAATTGACTTTAATTCATGTTTTTCATCATCTATCCATAGAGGCTGATGTTATTTTGTTTTTCACTGTCTGTTTGCCTATGAAATGTTAGCATGTCAGAATGCTGATAGGTTCAAATAAAACCCTTGGACATAGTGACCAAAATCTCCTTTGAAGAGGTATATTTTTGTCACCAATTTTTTTTCCATGAGGGATTTTTCGAGCTGCCTTTCCTGCACAGAAATTGCAGCAATTAGATTCAGTTCAAAATGTCATTCTTCCTTAATAAACAGGTCAATCTCACTTTGCAGTTCCTTCTCTGCCTTTCTGGGGATTTCCGAGTCAGAGGGTAAGTAGCTATTTACTGCCAAAAACCCAGTGGAGGTTCAATAGCAATGTCAAGGAAGTCAGGCTTGGAGATCACAGAGCAACACCAGCTTTGGGAATGTGGGTGCCCAAACCAGATGGGAGCAGCTAATATCTTCAGTGGAGATTTACCTAGATTAAGATAATTTGAGTAGATACCAGATACTTGCCAAATCCGGAGATTGGAGCAACTAGGCATGTGTTCAAGGCTTTATGTCTATGGTAAGTGAGATACATGAATCTACATGATTCATTCTTTAGCAATTTTCAGAGAAAAATATCTATTTTTTCTGGATATATGGAAGAAAGAGAAAAACACTTGGAGAACACCTATGACTAAGCTTGTCTCCCCATTGTGTGGTGGTGAATGGAAACTTCATCTGGGCTCTTATCTGCACTGCTGTGCTCTGAATGATCTGACATTATGACCTGAATGAATTAAAAAAAAAAAAAACCCAAACAAAAAACCAAACCAAAACAAAGAAATAAAAAAACTTAAAATTGTTCATTTTCTCCCTTCCCTAAGGAAGAAAAAGGTGTTTATGTTTTACAAAGAAAGATTTTTAGCAAATGACTGCACCCTTACTTCACTAGGAATTACTGATTATGCTTTCTGGCTTGGGACTGAGGAGTCACGTGAAGAGATCTGTGCCACATTGTATTGTAATTTGAGAGGTTGATTACACTATTTTCTTAGGCTTGATCTAGGTAAAAATCTATCCTGGGGTCCCAGGAGAGTATTTTTAAGGCATGTTATATCCTAGGAGCTACTCTGCCTTATAAGCATAAGAACAAACTGCCTGATGAAAAGCCCATTGAAATCTTGCTTGTGATCTCAGTAAAATCTTGGGGGAAAAAGACATTTCTTCTGGCAGAGTTATTGCTTTTCTAGAGGCCATAGTCTCAGTAGGTTATAATGTATTGATCACAGAGTGGATTGATTCATATTCATCTTTTTTTCTTGTCATTTCCCTTACAAATTCCTATGTCTTTTCAATTAAATACAGAAAAGATAAATCAACATCTTAAAGATAATCTTTAAAGTAAGTTGCTGTTTCATCAACAAGCTGTCTGAGTGTATGTGTATTATTAAATATATAACCAGGAGTAGATGTTATTAAATGTGACCAGTACTGCATCAATGATAAGGACAGGCTGATTTTACAGAGAAAAGTGGATCATTGCATTAGTCTATCTGGTATCAACAACACACATTTTAGTGCAAATCAACTATGCACTGAGAAGTAAAGAACATAGATAAGATGTGGTCTCTGTGTGCATGTATATTTAGATGTATAATAGCTGAACTATATACTATTTTGTGCTCTGGGATCCAGAATGATTTTCAAAAGGCCTTAAAGGTCAGGGAAAATAAGTTTGTTTTGTAGGATCATGGCTGAGAAACTGTTGCAATCATGACAGAACTGTTGGTCTAAGCGCAGAAATTATGTCATGAGAATTCATTTTGCTCTAGTAGAAATGTGTGTGCATCCTACCCATATCTACCTGACACTGACACATCCTACTGACACTTTGGCATACTCTTTTCTCATAGTGCAAACCCTTCCCAGTGGGCCACATCAGAGCAGTGGAAATGGTGACTTACACTGATACGGTCCTCTGAGTGCAGGTTTTCTCACATTCCACAATCAAGAATCTGGCAAACTTTTTGAGTGCTTCTGTTCATAATTCAAAATTGCAATGATATTAAAAGGCCTTTTTATATTATGAGATGCTACATTCCCCACTTCTATTCCTTGTCAATGAACATTCACTACATGATCAGTAAGGTGCAGAAAGGAAGTCATGTATCGTCTTGGACAGAAAGGCAAAGAACAAGTACAATAAATTGTCTGAAAGCCCAGCATTGGTCCATGTCCAACCCTAACACAGAGGTGGAGCTCAGAATCTTACTCAGATGCCTGAAGTTTTATTCCACAAGAAACAAAACTCAGCTAAGCATTTTATACTAATCTCTGTCAAATTACCTTGCATTCAAAGTAATGTTTACTGTACTTAGATTTTCAGTAAGCATCTCTGGCCCCTACCTTCTCAGATGATGAAAACAGGTATGAGTTAAAAGATAGAGATTCTGTCTTTTCTCCACTTAATTCACATGGTTTCAGATCATCGTCCATTTCCTTTCTGGCAAGATTTTTTTTCCAATTCTCTACTGCCTAAAAGAAACAAACACCACCCAAAGCCCCAAATAGTTTCTTGAAAATGGATCATAAGGTTTCTCAAACTCACTAAAATTCTCTTTTATAACAGTTCACTAATTTCCAGCAAGCGGCTTCTTCTATCCTTACATAACACCCAGAGGCACCTAATTATTGCCAAAAGCTGAATGTAAGAACAAAACACGCTGCTTGGAGATGGCAGCATTTTCACCTCAGTGATAATAGTATACAATAACTTGTTGATCTTTTTAAAGCACATCATTCAATCCATTAATGAAAACCACTTAAATCACATGAAGTGTATTATACAAGATTTGTATGACAAAACTAATTTTTATGTAATGCCATCATATAGAAAAATAGAGGAGTAAATTATATGTATAGATGCATACAAACCACATATTGATTGTGTTACATGTGGTGTGAAATGTGATGCACACATGTAAGCAACTACGGGAAAAGACATGTAAGCTCACAAAAATTCAAGTTTTTAAGTAGAACAGGATTTTTTTTTCCAAACTCAGTCACAGATACATAAACTTGCCTTGCGTGTGCATCAGAAACCCACCTTTTTTGTTTAGACGCAGATTTGAGTAGTGGATTGTGCCATGCATGTTTCAGGTCACGCTCTGCCTGTTTTGGCATGTGATACAAGTACGGGCAAAGGCAGTATTTATTTAGGGCATGGGAAGTAGAGGCATTATCTACAGGGTAATGTTACTGGGCTATAAGGAGCTTGCCACGGCCACTGAATCCCCAGTGCAGACACACAGTGATGAGCCAGTACTGGAGAGGCAGAGGGGAGGGAACCAGAGAGGCTGCTTGGTAGAAGCCTCTAACAACTCGCTGGAGGTAGCCACACTCAGTCCTGTGGTTTACAGCTATAGAAACACGTTAGCATTCATGTATTTAGAGACAGTATTTCATAGGGTGCTTAACGTTTTGCTAGCACTGCACAGAAGAGGAAACAATGTGGCAAGAAAGGAAAACATTCGTCATATTATTCCACCAGCCTTTCTCAGAAGGCTGTAAAAGATATTGGTTTCATATTTTCCCAGATTGTGTCTTGCCACTTAGGGATTCCTCTTGAAAGATATTCCCTCAAGGATTCTGTCTGGAATGGTTTAACATCCTTTATTAAATACTTCATCTGCTTACCCTTCCCTATCCCTTTAGCTCAGTACTCCCAGGAGAAGTTTTACAATATGCTGATCTTGCACAGTAAGGCCTTAAATGGACTTCAAGACTCTAATTAAGGTTTAAATTCATGGTTTTAAGTGGGGAAATAAAAAAACTAGGAACAATTATCTGTTCTTTGTTTTTTCAGTTCATGCATAACCAGAAGAAGTAAATTTCTGCAATATCTTACAGATATTTTACAATACCTCTGCAAAATTTCTGGTCAAGGTTTGAACCATAGGAGAAAAAGAGCGGTGAGCATGTATTTTGTAAGCTTAGGTACAGAGGCCAACAAAAACACCAACAGATACTGTCCTTCAGTACGTACTGCTGCCACAAGGAGAATGGTAACTGGATTTCCCCTACAGTCTAGTATGGCCATCCTTCTGGGAATGGCAAAGAAATACTGAAAGACATGCTGTTAGATGCTATCTGGACAATGAAACACAAGACTAACTACTGTAAATAATAGCAAGGAGTACACTTGCAAGGACAGAAAATATAAGCCCAGAGCTATAGAGCTGAAGGCATGCAAATCCTTGCCACCAGCAAATGCATACATCATACTCCATCAACTCACCTCCTCCTGCTCCTCCTCTGGAGCTCTCAATTGACTTCATCATCTTACAACAATGCCTTGTTAATGAAGTTCAAGTGTTTTGTAAATCAATGTCCTTTTATTGTAAGTGATAACCATAAGAATAGATAGGAGATGAACAATAGAGAGAGTAGAGATAAGCACTAGGGTGCAGCCTTACAATCACTCCTGTATCACGATCACCTACTCTCAAACTAGTACTGTATTGCCATCCCCATCCAAAATGGTGGTACATTCACATGCTAAAAGTGAACTTCACAAATTCTATATACCAAAAATGAAACAGGAGAGGTAGTCTCATGTAGTTTTCTTGTTGAACTTAAGCCCTATTATAAGATACATCCACTTGCCTATTGACTTTCCACAGAACTGCTCAACACCTATGATCACCTGCCACTTGTCTCCTTTAGCAAGAAGACAGCTCTGCTTTTTATTAGCCTGGAAAAGAAGAGAGACAGGCAGGGACAGCTAGTATCTTGATTAGTGTCATGAATATCAACTAGGTGATTAGGGGAGGGAGAAGTCCTTACAAACAGCTTTGCCAAATGTTTTGCCTAATGCTCTTATCCACCCCAGGCTGATGGTACTGAGGCATCCCCAGTAACCTGCTAACATGGGAGTTACTAGCTCCCATAGGTGAGGATGACAAAAAATCACAATTAATTACACACACAATCAATTAGGAACTTGGAATGAGTACATATGGGGAATGTAGTCTCCCTGTACATTTTGTTGCTGAAAATCCACAGCTCCAAGGACATGATGCACCCTGTTTTTTTAGTTTCGTTGCTAGCCAATATAACAACCAGATTCACCAAATTGTTCATCTGCCCTGCAAACACTACACTTACAAGCGATTAAACTTTATTCCTCTCTGACATGTTTTCCACCCTTGGACATAAATACTTCCAGGGTCCTCCCTATTACAGCAGTGTATATCCTGACCTAACAACACGAAAGTACTTAATTATTCGGTCCTTCTCCATGCAGGTGATGGTACCCTCAGGAATGAGACAGTCAAATAAATTAATAGATTAAACAAAGAAAAAGTCAGTGTTTGAACCTCAGCTCCCACTATTATGATGAGAGATGGTATGCTGACAGGGCTCCAAGAGTATCCCTGCTCCCAGAGGTCTGGGTTCAGGGTCCCTTTGGTGGCTGTGGTAAAAGGCTGCCAAACAACACTTCTAGGAGCCGCAGCAAGGGCTAGCCCCCCTTTCCACGGGAGCTGCTCCGAGCCAAGTCCCAACCATTTGCCTGCCACCTCAACTGGACCATCCCAGGGCTGTCTGACCCTAGGCCTCCATCCACAGGCTGAGATCTCAGCCTGGCCATATGCCTGTCCTTAGTGCTCCCCAGCCTGCCCTGGAACCTGGCTGGGGATGGTGGGATGGCCCTGTCTGGGAGGCCCTGCCCTGCTTACTCACGGCTGCTCACAGCACCCTGATGCATGAGTGGTCACTGCTGACCTCTCTAACAGACACAGCTGCAGCGAGTAAGATCATGGACATTGGTTATCCATGTGTGGTGGACTTCCACACTGTCACATGGAGAGAAGAGCTGGGACACAACAGGGCTCAGAATCAGCCGCCCTACCAATAACATTTTTTGGGTAAGCAAAATCAACAGTTGTATTTTTAGCTAACTTATGTGTAGATTCTGAAAGATAGAAGCATTAATATGTGGCTTGTGCTAATACAAGTGTATCTGGTGCCACCACACACCACAGCAGATAGACCATGACTGGAATAGTCCAGTGTCCTATTCCTATTTAGGTCATTCCTAAAGAAAATGTAAAAAAAATTTTTGAAAGGTTCCTAAAGAGAATGAATGGCAGAAAACCCACCTTATAGGGAGCCCAAGGAGACTGTATTACTTCACAGGGAGAAAAGTCTTTACTTTGGTATACAAACATAGAAAACAATCCAATGGCTAGAAGCCAAAGCTTCAATGTCAGATTACTAATAGGGGGCACAGCAAAGGAAATAACTTACTAAGTGCAAAACAAAAATTTTCATCCTTTAAAGTCACCATAAGTGAGCATGAAAACCTTCCAATGCCCTCTGTCTTGACCCAAGATAGGGACTAAAATAGGAAGTTCCACTGTGAAAGTTCAATGGTTTCTGCTACGCATATGGGCAGACGATACTTCCCAAGGGCTAGACAAGTTATTAAATCTTTTTTCCCCCAAGAGTTTAACAAGAAAAATTATTTCAGAGTTTTTTTGTAAGAGTAAATATCTTTTACCAAGCTTGGATAAAGATGTTGGAAAGTACAATGTCCTCAATCCTAGTTTAAGGAAGAAAATAGAAGAGAAAGGCAGTGGGAGGTGATCCTTCCCCTCTACTCAGCACTGATGAAGCCATACCTGGAATACAGCATCTAATTTTGGACTCCCCACTATCAGAGACATGAACATACTGGAGACAGTCCAGCAAAGATGATAAAGAGACTAGAGTATCTCTCATACAAGGCTGTTTAGCCTGAAGAAGATAATGCTTGGGGCATCTCATCAATGTGCACAAATACCTGGGGGGAGGGTGCAAAGCAGATGGAGCCAGACTCTTTTCAGTGGTGCTCAGTGACAGGAACAGATGCAATGGGCACAAAATGAAACACAGGAGGGTCCATCTGAACATTAGGAAACACTTTTTTACTGTGATGGTGACTGAGCACTGGCACAGGTTAGCCGGGGAGGTTGTGAAGTCTCCATCCTTGGAGATATTCAAACCCCAACTGGACATGGTCTGTGGCAACCTGCACTAGGTGGCCCTGCTTGAGCAGAGGGATTGACCACGTGATCTGCAGATGCCCCTTTCATCCTAAGCACTTCTGTTATTCTGTGTTTCTGAGAACAGACAAAATCAAGTGGGTTGTCATTGGAATTGCTTACATATATTTTTAAAAATTACATTCCATTACAATTTTTTACTTGTATCTCAGGTGGTTTTTTTTCCTCTTGTCTGTGGAACTAGTCTTTGCTCTGAGTTTTATCAGTAGAGACCGAAGGCATATTAGTCCAAAGAATCTGTGTTACGATGTCCTTCTGCTAATCAAAATTCCATTTTTTGGTATGGTGACATTTGTACCTGGGGACATAATGAAAGAGAACCTGTATGAATTGTCCAGTCAGTCTCTGCCAAAATTCTTTCCAGGGGAAAAGTACTAACACCTTGAAATGGATGAAAATATTCAGTGTAAAACATCAGACCCTCATCCTGCTCTAACGCCAAAAGGGTTAAGCCTTCTATTCTGTTAAATCAACAAAAACACTGTTACTATTTCCTCCTTGCTTGCCAGTGTGGTTTCCTCTGCAGTAACATCTGTGATACCACAGAATTTTTTCAAGACCTAATTAGTGATGTTAGAAGACAATATTAGTTCACCAGACAGTTTGAGGAATAATAAAATATTATGTGTGCGTGTATATATAAGTGTATATATATATATATATATGTGTGTGTGTGTGTTTGTTTAGGATTTTGATTCTTCCTCATGTCCCCATGAATCTTGTGTGGTAGCAGCCCTGGAATGCAAAAATAACCTAGGGAATTCTCATCACTAAATTTAGTGCTAAAGAGTTAATGGCTTCAGTGTGTTGTATTCTGTAGATGCAAGGTTAAATTCTGAGATCAGGCTCTGTTGCTTTTCTGGAAAACCAATCTAAATACAGTTAGGGTGTGCAAGTTCCATTTTTACTGCCTTGCATTGGACTATGGAGGCAGGATCCTGGAAAGCACAGAAAAGTTTGTTTAGCAGAGCTAAACTGACATTAAGACAGTTTTACTTTTTCTAATTCCCCAATCATTAAAATATTTTCTTTCATCGGGAGAAGTGCTAAAAAGGACCACTGGCTTTCAGGAAAAGTACATTGACTGAATTCTTCAGAAAAACAGAGCTTACATGTAAATTTAATTTCCACATCTTTAAAGGAGTCAGTTTATATAAACTGGCTTATATAAATCAAAGGTTCAAAGGATCTAGATCACTGCAGTTCCCTAAAATCAAATATGTCCCACTTCAGTTTTATATATTGTTATATCTAGAATTTGCTTTCCAACCCATGTTAACTCTGTGTTTGTTGAACTCTTTTTAATCTCCTGATCTATTTTCAATGGATAAGAAATTGACTTTTGGTCACATTCCTACATTGCTGAAGTGATCTTAAAGGTCTTTTTTAACCTAAATGATTGTATGATTCTTTGATTCTATGACTGCTGATTTTGGCCAGAATTCTGTCCTTTTAGAATGCAAGAACTGAAATCTGCTGATAATGGCTTCAGCTATGCCTAGAAAGACTGGGATGTAAATCAGAGTTGTGCAATCTGCCAGATTAAAAAAAAAATAATTGAATTGCTGTCACTGGAAATAACTGTCCACCACTGAGAAACAGAATGGAAAAAAATAATTAATTTTAGCTGTATTTACACAGTCTGGGCAAAAGATAGGTAAATCAATAATAAATTAAAAAGATTACTCAAATATAGTCTTCCATGACCTGTGCCAGATTCCAGTAATGAGAACAGTCTATCAAAAAATATTGTAGTATCAGCAAAAGATATAAACCTCTATCTCCATCTGCTTTCTTTTACCCAGTCTTGGTAATCTCGCCAGAATAATCAAATATGATATGAAGATAATCTGGGAGTTATAGAAAGTGGTTCCCATAACACAGCACACCTGTGACAGACCACCTTATATTTTAGATGTATTTTCTTGGGTAACCTGAGAAGGTTCACTACACCACAGAATACTGTTCTCTGATCTCTCATGCAAGGCCTTATGATGCCTTATATGTGCTTAGCATAATCTTTGAATATGCTAATGAATACTGATGCAAGAGGGTAGCACTTTCAAAACTTTCATTGCATCCTGTGAACTCCAAACATTCCTATCCATAACATCCTCCTCCCTCTTGCTGCTACCTGGCAATACTCTCCTCTATAGAAAAAACAGTCAGTAGTGTCAGCCAAGCAACTTATGTATTGAAGCCACTGAGACTAATGCCCACCTTGCCTTCTTGCTTTGCCCCATCTCCTTCAAAGAGAGGGGAGTGACTGCATCCTCTGTTTTGAGAGAACTGTGGTGCAGCTCCAGTGTACGCGACATCCAGCCTCCCACTGCCACTCAGCAATCTGTCCTGACCTGTGCTTTTCAAACCTGCATGTCCTAAACGACTAGAAATATGAAAATTAAGGCAGATTTTGTGATTCCCGCAGCTTATTTGTGATTTTGCTTTTGTGCATCACCCAACAGTATTTTGGGCAACAGAAAGCATGCTCCTTGTTCACCTTCTCCACACCATCCTTAGCTCCTGCCATAGCCTCTGCAAGTCACAGATCCAGATTGGCTCATCATCCATCTGGACTGGGCAGCAAACAGAGAAGAGATTTTGGTCCCATATTCCAAGTGCTGCACTGGGTACTCACCTAGGGCAAAGAACTGGTCTACAAGATACCAGATTATAACTGCAGATATGGCGCATTAATATAATACATAATAAACCATATGGCTAGCTTGGTGAGGGTTCACAGCCAAATCCTCTTTACTCAAATGAGACTACACCTTTTATATGCACCCCAAAGTAACATCTCGCTGTCCATGTGTGGGAGTACTTCGGGACTTCATTTCCCAGGATGCCTCATCCAGCATCCTTCCTGTAACCTGACTCCTACATGCAGATTTTGAAAGAGTTGAAGCAAAACATCAATTGACAAAAAACCCTCTGACATAACATCTCTCCACACTAAACAGAAGGGATCGCATGGTAGAGAGAATTGTCGTGATGATTCAGTAGTGCATCATAAGCTTTCCATAAGCAATTTTTAAAGTCCTATGTTTATGAAACTGGTGGCATGCTTGTAAAACTGTATAGCATGGGTTTAATATTATACATAGACCTGATAAATCAGTATAAATGAGAAAGACAAGTTTTCCTACCTATGCTATTTAATTTGTGCTGAGAGTAGTTAGAGTTAAGTAAGGAAAAGAAGAAGAACATAATGTAGGTCTTTCAATGCAATACATCTGACTTATCCTTCCTTCCTCTAAGTAGATTTAGATAGACATAGTGCAGAATGTGAACCCCTATTAAGAGATAAGCAGAAGTGTAATGTGGCAGTGAAATTGGTAACTTAAGCATTTCTGAAGAGAGTACCTACTCTTTAAGGCAGATACTTTCAACAATCAAAGAAAAATCTATGCAAGTTCATTTTGCTAAAGATGCTGTCATTTTCTGCTAGCAAGACCATTGGTGCTATTCTGTCATTCTGTAGAAAAAAAAATATCTGCAAAATTGTCCTTTTCTTTTCGTGGTAAGGACAAAATAATCTTTCCACACTAAATTAATCTAGATTGAAATTGATGCTATCTGAACACAGGAAGCAGGTTGTGTCAACTATTACCACTTCTTTTACACTGAAAATATTGTATGTATGGCAGAGGTAGCTGACAATAGTAAATCAGTTGTGTTATATATTGAAATGAGAAATCAGTACATGAAGGAACGAAAAAAACAAAAAAAAAATCCATAAAGTGCATTTTAATATGACAAGAAGAGATTAGGTTTATGATGACAAAGACCAATCAGAATATGAATACTAGCAACTTTTTATTAAATGTATATGAGGCATAACATGTAAGTTGCTTTGTAGTGACAAAATTTCTTTCACCCCAAGGTGGATTTGATGCTGAAACACATTTCTATGAAGAATACTGTTTTCTTGAAAAAAACTGAGATAATTGTAATGACTCTTTCATTATTAGCTGAGACTTATGACAAAATATGTCTGCACCTAGAGTTGCTAATAGCAGCTGGTTGATGTAGGTCTTTGTGCCTTCCACACAGCTCAAGTCACATGAAGATAACATTGACCTTATTTCAAGGAAGAATTATTCATGTCACTTCTTTTATCACCCAATCATGCCTGACTGATAGAAAGGATGGACTTACAAATTCAGTGCTAGACACACAGAGTCGACAAAGTACTTCATTTGTGAAGTAAAATTAGTTCCAGAGCTATAAAAGGCAAAGGAAGATACAGATCCAGCATACCCACTGAAATCTATGATATAAACTCTAATATCATTTAGGACCTCAAGCAGTGACTTGTCAACTCCTATAGTCTCTTCTCTGCATACTTTTTCTCTCTATCTTTAATACAGTTCATATACTTGTCTATTGGACCACATTGCTCCATTAGTCTTTTTTTTTTCCACTTCTATTGTCATCTCTGCATTACCATCTTTCACACAACAGAGCCTCTGAAAACCTGGCATTCTTGAGGATTCCTTTATAGGAGTGCTGTCTGAAAAGTAGACTGATTTCCCACTCCCCAGTCACCAGTCCTTCACTTTTCTTTAAAATCCAGGGAAAGAAAACAGAAGCTCTGATATGCCAAGGTGACAAGGGAAGGCTATGTTAAGCAGAGAATTAAATTCAAGATACACACAGTACTCACAAGAGGACATCCTTCATGTGTTTCAAGTTCCCTTTCCCTCTTCTTTAAGTCCGTTCTTCTCACTAATTGGAATTTAGCCAGGGAAACTACTTGTAAAACAAATGGTCTACATTTTAAGGACTCCAAACCTTTTTGGTCCTACATGTCAAATAAAAGATATCCCAGTCTAGCAAGTAATGCTGCTTACACTGGGACGCAGGTCTTGGAATAAATCAGGCTATACACCCCTAAATACCTGTTTGAATATGTCCCTAAGAGTAGAAATTGTATTAACTTACTTTCATTCTGAGGAAAAGTATCCATGCTGTAGGATAAATAATATATAACCACTGCCCTTTGGAGTCTCATTCACATTAGTCAAATATTCCTATTATACAGGAGCTTTAATGGATTTTCCATGCAGGTACTAGTCCAGTCAAGCCCTGTTCAGCATTAGAGGTGTGCCTTATAACCATAAGACACCTTATTTTTCAGATATATTTTCTGTGTTGTCCACTTTTGGTAAGATATGCTATAGGGCATAGCACTGCATTTTAACTGTCTTAATGTTTATTAAGTAAAATTTTTAAGTAAAATAAAGGCCAGCAAATGACAAGAATTGCTTGTTATGTCATACACCATTACTTGTATGGACATTATAGCAACCAGCACTTCTACTGACATTTTAGTTCAATGTGACTGTTGTTTTGCACAATGATACAAGAGCAGTAACTGATAATAACTATCCCGTGACAAGCTTATTTTGTAGAGCCTGAGAACCCAAACAATGAAGGGATCAGCAGCGCTGCTTTTATACTTCATGTTCATATTAGTATGGTAAGTAGCTAAAGTAACAAAATGGCAGTTTTTCACTTGAATATCTTTCTATTTTATCTGTTTTATGTACGTGCATCCACTTCTGTCTTTATTCCATCATCTCACTAATACAGGAAATAATTGTGAGACTTTCTTTCAAATAGAGCTCTGCATCATTTACTTTATCTTTGCTGTAGTTATGCTAACAAAAACAAGTTATGTGAGCTAAGACTGGTCTTGTCACAGCCATTATCTTTCTCCTGATGGTTTTTTCAGTTCAACACAAACTATTTACATGTAGCTTCTGCAATCACAGAAATAAGGTCCAGAAAGGACCTCAGGAGGTCAACCATTGCCTCTCCCTGCTGCAGGGCAGAGAGGAGGAGCTAAACCACAGCTAAACAGATCTGAGTTCTCCCTGCTGGTGCTGTTTACTTCAGCTTCAAGATCTGACCTATTTATAGCTGCTGTGACTTGTAATACATGATGTGATCCATACTGTGCATTGCATGTATAGTATTTTTCATTCCTTGCTTTTACTATCTTCTTTCACAATGCGCTGTGTCCTCTGCAGGTCTGGAAATCTAAACATTAAATTAGAAAGAAGGGCATTTCCACTGTTCCTCTAACAAACCCTATGATCTGCAAATAGTTTGCATGAGTCTCTGTGTTCTCAGATAAATCCTCTACTTTCACAACCCTGAGCAGTTATAAATAGCAAGACATGATATCATGTCTTGAAAAGCCACAAAACTTCCCAAGAAACTGATTACCCAACAGAAAATGCAGGAAAAAGGGCAAAACTGACCATAATGTACCAGGTAAGCAAAATGAATGAGACTGTGTATCCTGCTTTCTTTCATTTGCAAAATGCTCATACAAGAGTGTCATTTTGAAAATGACAGAGCTTTCCTTGAAAATCCTTTTGCACAGTGGGAATTCCACTGGGAGAATGTGGCTTGCATAATGAAGTGGTCTCAATGCTGGTAGTCTGTGTTCTACCGACTCATCCATATGTTGAGTTTTACTCCTGAGGAATGCATCCTTTTCATGGATGAGCAGGAATTTTGCCAGTGAGTGTCGGATTTCATCCCTGAGATTGCCCCTCTCTTCAGAGTTACAGATGAGGTAGAAAAGTACTACTGGCTTTGCTTCAGAAAGGGAACATCAGACAATTAGTAAATTGCTCTATCACTGTTGCTGAGGGAGTCTCAGTAATAATCCCAGCTCATTGCCTGAGAAACCTTGTCCTTGTGTCTTTTCTGATGGAATAGCAGTAACAAGTTTTACAGTTTAAAACCTTGTGTACGTTTTTTAGGTTTTTTAATCCGCCTTTGGGTGGGAGTTACATGGTGCAATATGCTTACATGATACAACCAAAAGTGAACCCTAACTAGAACAATCCAGGGAGACAAGTCTAATGGTGTGGAACAGGTTTAGAATAACCAGAAGGGGCACAGATCTGAAGTGGAATGGCATCTTTCAAGGACTCCAAATACACAGGGTCTTTTAACCTATTAGAAATTATGAGCCCTAACCTACTGTGTAGTAAGAAACAAATAAATCACAGAATCATTTAGGTTGGAAAAGATTTTAACACTGAGTCCAACCGTAAACTTAACACTGCCAAGTCCACCACTAAACTATAATAACTCTACTGCCTGCTTATAAATTAAAGCCCCATAGCCACCTTGACAGCACTCATACCCAAGTGCTCTCAAACTTGTACAGCCTCCCTCTGTATAGAACATGCTCACAGCAAATGTCAGGGGATAAAAATGAGAAGTAGCACTTGATTCACACTATAGAAATAGAAATTTAGAAAGATTAAATGACCAGGATCTTAATTTCCAGACATAAGTCCCAGGCAAAAATTACAGAAATATAGTTCATTCCTACTTCAGGATGGTGCCCTATGATATACTGTATTGTAATACGCCCCAGGATAAGACAACATAGTAGATTCACTGGAGAAAAACTGGGGTTTTTCCCATCTGGGTCTGAAAAATATAGGGCCTGATCTCAGGAACAGTCACTGAAATAACTGACTTGCACATCTGTCAACAGAGTTGTTTCATGTTTTCAGCACCAAGTCTAAAAATTGATGTGTCAAAGACAAAAATGCAGTGTATGATGCAGTGGAAACAGTTGATTCTCAGCACCCAAACTCTAAACAGTTAAGTCATGCCAAAAATATTTCCAGCAATATTCACAGATGGCAGACATGTATCTAACTGCCTGTTAGTATAAGGACATGCAAAGGAGCGTGTTTCCAGCTCTTCATCATCAGAAAGTGAGAGAGACAATGTCCTAGATTCCAGTGATACAACTGGAATAGATGCAAATGTAGGACTCAATGCATATGAATCATCCCAACAACCAAATTCAGACTCTTCTCTCACTTCACTTAGCTCCTTTTTAGGCAAGGTTCCCATTTATATTAATGTGACTACTTTCACAAGAGAAGGTCTTAAGTGTAAGGGTCCTCACACTGCTCCTAGCAGTAGACCATGGTCCTTAGGCAAACACACATTTTCCAGAGACCTGATAGGTAACAGATGACATAACACAATTGATTAAAGAAGGTATTTTTTGGGAAAAGATTAAATGTTGTGAATTAACTTTATGGATCAAAACCCAGTAAAGCATAGGAGGCCTTCTGAAGAACGAATGTTTTCATTATTGAATACTTCTGCTAACAAGAATGTAATGTGCAACCTGCACAAGAACAAAATAATTTCTTTATTACTCAGAGAAGATCAATTAACTTAATTGAGATTGCTTCTAAGAATAGTAACTCTAGATGATTTAGAAAATTTTAGCTGCAACCAAAGCCTCTTCTTAGATTTTAAGGATATAGAGGAGTTACGTATAGCAATCCTAAAAAGAAGTACCTAAAACAGCTGGATAAACCATCTATAACAAACACATGCTATCAAAGTAAAAGCAACCAGGAAATAGATTTCCAAGTCTCAAGTTTAGGAAGACAGAGATACCAAGGAGCTATTTGCCAGGCTAAGCAAATATAGGGTGGTTTCCAGAAGAAGCTAACACCAAGGGTCCCAATGGACATCAGTGACAAGTGGTGTTCCACAAGACCAGTGCTATTTAATATCTTCATTAATGACATAGATGAAAGGATCAAGTACACCCTCAGCAAATCTGCAGATGACACCCAGCTGAGTGGTGCAGTTGACACTCCTGAAGGATGGGATGACATCCAGAGGAACCTGGACAAGCTCAAGAAATGGATCCATGGGAATCTCATGAGGTTTACAAGACCAAGTACAAGGTGCTGCACCTGGACTGGGGCAACCCTTGGTATTAATACAGACTGGGAGATGAACAAATCAAAAGGAGCCCTGCTGAGAAGGGCCTGGGGGTGTTGGTGGATGAGAGGCTGGACATGAGATGGCAATGTGCACTTGCAGCCCAGAAAGCCAAACGTATCCCAGGCTGCATCCAAAGCAGAGTGGCCAGCAGATTGAGGGAGGGTATTCTGCCACTCTAATCCACTCTGGCAAGACCCCACGAGGAGTGCTGTGTCCAGTTCTGGGGTCCCCAGCACAGAAAGAACATCAACCTGTTGAAGCAAGTCCACGGCAGGGCCATCAAGATGATTAAAGGGATGGGCCACTTCTCCTATGAGGAAAGGCTGAGAATTGGGTTTGTTCATTCTCGAAAAGAGACAGTTTAGGGGTAACCTAACTGCAGCCTTCCAGTATATGAAGGGAGCCTACAAGAAAGATGGAGAGGGACTTTTTACAAGAGCATGTAGTGACAGGACAAGGGGGAATGGATTAAAACTAAAAGAGAGTAGGTTTATATTAGATATGAGGAAGAAATTCTTTACTGTGAGCATAGTGAGGCACTAGAACAGGTTGCCCAGAAAAGCTATGGATACCCTGTCCCTGCAGGTGTCCAAGACCAGACTGAATGGAGCTCTGAGTAATCTGGTCTAATGAAAGGTGTCTCTGCCCGTATAGCAGGGTGGTTGGAACAAGATGGTCTTTAAGGTCCCCTCCAACCCAAACCATTCTATGATTGTATGATTCTATGAACACCGAAAGGGAATGGAACTTGCTGGAAGTATGTTTGAAAGTTTGGTTTGGAACAGAACTGTGATTTTAACTGCTGCCAGTGGAAGACTTAATTGATGCTGTTCTTCCTTGTTTTGCAGCTATTTACCTATGTGCAGATATATACCTGTCAAAGCAGTATTATTCCTAGGAAGGGAGATTAAAGCAGTGGTTCCAGAGTCTTAGAGAGTCTGGTAAAAAGTAGGATTTGTGTAGAAAGTAATTTGTGATTTTCAGAAAGAAAGGAGATGACAGTACCTTCAAAGGATACTCGACTTCAGAATGATATGGGCAGAAGGGACTATAAACATGCAATTTGACTAAAGGTATACATGCAATTTGACTAAGTGTGATGGACCAAGATTACACTTCTTTCCTTGGCTATATCTGTCTCACAGGTTGTAGATCTCCAACACCAGGGCTTCTAGCCTTGCTGTGAGCAGGTCTCATCAATAAGGATTTGAAACTACCTATGGCATCCAGTGATTCATCTTTTATAATGACTCAGTGTTACAAGCTGATGAATCTTAGCCAGACTGAGCAACAGTGGAAAGTTTTCAATTTTTTTTTCTTTCAGGCAAGATTTTTGAGACTACCATCTACTCTTCTACTCACAGATCCCTGTTCAGAGCCCACTGACCATCCATTTCATAGATCTCACTGCAGGCTGCTTCAGTTTTGAAAATTACTCAGTTCCCACAGTGATTCTATTCCTAGCATGTGAACGACATAGTTACAGCATTCTTCCTGGGGATGTCCCTCTGTTTTAAAGCAGAGACCCAAGATCCACAATCAAATTATCAGATGTGAACTTACATTATTGTCCTTATGAGGAAGTATGATTCAGGAAAGCAATTTGCTGATTTTAGAACCATAAAGTTTATGATATTTGTGTTGCAAGGCAAAACTCTGCATAAGCAGACATTGAGTAACGTTGGTTCAGCGGGAGCTGTACTACCCACGTCTAACCATTCACCTCCCTGTTACACTGCAATAATCATGTTACGCAGGGACAGGCCTCCTGGAAGTACCTGCATGATTCGTGTGATAGATTGCTGATGTTCATGCAGAAAAGCAAGACCACCGAACCTTTGCACTTGTCAATATTTGTACTCCAGCAGTTGGTGGCTAATGGCTTAACACATTGATTCTTGTTGCCACCCTCCCCCTGTCTTCCAGGAAAAATAAAATTCAGTTTCCCAACTCAGGGGATTAGAAAAAAAAATGGAAAAGGCAGCCCAGGCCCAGCCTCCAAAGTAAATATCCTTTATTCTCAGAGAGTCTTGTACATCCAAATACACACCAGGCTTTTCTTAAAAGCAAACCAAATTAAATAAAAAAGAAAAACAAAAGCAAAACCACCAAAACCAGAAACAACCCCACCCACTACTAGCAACAAAGCCAGCAAGGACAGTGGTGTATATTTCAGGTGCAAAGCCTTAGTGTTTTGGCTGTGCAAAACAGGAGATTTCTACCTGACCTGGAACCAGAGCCCAAGGCTTCCAGACTCACATTTCAGTACCCCATCAGCTAGGTCAGTACAACCTACCCAGTACTTCCTCACCCAGCTCTTGCCAGAGGGTGTTTGCATCGAACTTGCAGCAGTGTCTTGGCAGAAGTGTGGAGGGGAGGTTCAAACAGCATGCTCAGCAGTGAAGTATCACCTCCTGCATCTTTGAATAGCATTGCACCAATTTAGAGGAGCTGCCTCTGACCACTTCCATTTAAGTAAAGGATGAATTAAACACAAACCAAATTCATCTTCCATAGGGGCATGGTCAGCACAGGCATACCTCTGCAAAACAGCCTGTAAAGGGTCAAAGACCTGCAGTTCAACTCCTTTACCTACCAAGATCAGGCATGGTCTTCTCATCCACTGAGCTCAGTGGAGAGAGATCATTAAAGATCATTTTACTCCTCCTGTTTAGGAAAAGGGCTGTTTTATTAACTAGGAAATCTCTTCTTGGCAAAACCAAACAGACTTGTATTGCATTACACAGGCAGCCACATTTCATGCTATGCCAGGGTGGAACTCACCAATAATTATAGTTTGACCTCCTTAATGAATCTTTGAACATTTTACATTTATAGGTCTCTCTTTGAAAAGAAAAAAAATGGAGATGGAAAAGGGAAAACAAACATGGTCCAAGGAATCCTTTAATTCTCTTAGGTTGTGAGTTTTCTGCCAAAGCTATCCACAGAAGGAGAAGCAAAGGAAGGACAATGTCATGAATTAGTGACAGAAATGTCTGTCATAATTACGTTTACAAAGAGGTAAAGGTAATTATGACACTGACACACACATACACCAAAAAGTCTACTTACTTTTTTAAATGAAAACTTTTCTCAATTAAAAAAAAATTGCAATGGAAATGTTTGTCAGTTTTTGATGGAAGTATTTTTTTCTAAGTTTAGATGAAATACACTTATAAATTAGTATTTTGGCTCAAGACTTACTCAAATCTGCTATTTTGTGGACGATTCTTTTACAGAAAACTACTCGAATACATAGGGTTATGGCTTCATTCCTTTTCCTATTATTTTTAAAAGGTGTTCCACAGAAATCACTTACAAATTTGCCAGGAAGATAATAATGCTTGTGGATAAGTCAGCCACATTCTTCAGAGTACAACAAAGACATTACTATTTCTAATGTAGAGGGTTAGAAACAGGTGATCTCTTAAGTCCCTTCCAACCCAAACCATTCCATGGTTCTATGATTCTAATGCTAGCTTTATGGCTTTTAAGACAGATATCTTAAACTAGAAAGAGCAACATTTAGCTATAAGTTCTCTGCATTATCTGCAAAAAATATGGTCAGGTAGTAGACTGAAACAAGTAAGTTATGTAAAGTGGCAGAAAGTTGGTGGTCAGGCTTCAAGATGATAGGGTGCTTCAGTTAAAAAATAAAATACCTGACCACTTGAGCTGTTACAAGATATTGCCAATATAACCTCAATTATTTATTCAGATGATGTTCCTTGGCTTTCCTTTCAGGAAAACTGCCAGAAAATAAATGAAGAATTCACTGAATCAACAACACGAAAAACACAGTTAAAGAAAGATCTGGAGTAAGAATATGCAACATGCTTCATTTAACTAAGCAATATACTTAGATAAAGACTAGTTTTCTTTAGCTTAGTAGGATTGCTTTTTATCATTTAAAATATAACAGGTTTATTTAGAATGAAAAAATAAACAGGGGAATGAATTATCCCACCATAAGAAAAGGCACCCAAAATAATTGTTTTATTTCCATTTATGAGAAATATTTTCCTCTCCAAATTCTCTCTTTTTGATCAGCACTACTTGGCCAGTTTAGCCTTTAGTGATTTTGCTACATGTTTTATTATACACAGGGGACAACTTTTAGCTGCCTGGGTTTTTTTCATTAAACATGTACCTGAGATTCTGAGTTATGGGTGCAATAAATATGAATAGAGGGAAGCGGTCTGGAGTTCGTCAGTCACCATCAATGTGAAAACACTGACTGTCAAAAGCCAGGCAGCTTGAGGGGTGAGCCCTGGGTGCTAACAACCCCTGCCTTGCATGGGAAATGTATGGAAATACTCTTAGACCAACTCGCCTTGGACCACCATCTGGAGATGGGCACCAGTGGAAACTAGGTCTCTTGTCCTTTGCTGTCAGGATCCATCGGCTTTGTCAGAATTCAGATAAGAAGAAGAGGCTGCAGGAAGGGTGGAATGGTGGTGGTGACAACCATGGGGAGTCAGGTGGGCTGGGTCACTTAAAGAAAGGCATACATCTCAGGATGTAAGACCTGAGAGTCCATCGCATGCCTGCATCTAACTGCCATCTGGGTGTCACTGTATGCTTGAAGTAAAACAGGCACTGGAAGATATTATACCCAGTTGCTGTAAGAGTAACTCCTATAGGGTTAAAATATTTTCTGGGTAAAATCATTTAACTGATACATCTGACAGGGCAACTTCTTTCTTAATGTCTAAAGCCTGACTAAGGCAAACCATATGAAGACAAATTAAATTAAAATGTACCCTGTCTGCAGTTCATATGTTATTTAAGTAGATTAGCTCATATCTACAAAAATAGTTCTCTCCCCTTATCTTTTTCCTGAGGAGGTCTCTACCTTTGGAACAATTGATATAACTCTGTACATAATTTTCACTGTTTGGTGGCAAATGAAACCCTCAAAATTGTCTCATTAAACCTGACTAACAGTTGTGTCTAAAGCACTCCAAATGAAGCCAATGTAAGGCAATTTCTCTGTAAAAGACTATTAACAATGAGAGAAAACATGAATAGAGAAGTTTTGAAGAACACTAACTTGCATTCTGTTGCTAAGGGATACACTTCTTTGGTATACATACCCCCATGCTGTCAGCAAATCTAACTCACAAGAAGTCTGGTTTTCAGTAAATAATGAAAACCCTAAACTAATGAAAATAATATAAGAAGGGTCAAAAATAAAATAAAAACAGATAACACGCAAATTAAATGTTACTTTATACAGCCAGTTCCAGATAGTACATAGGGTAATGTACTCCTGGAGTACTCTCTGTAGGTTGCATAATGCACCTGGAAAATTTATGTTGAGACAGACTGTGTTTTGTTCCACTTGGAAAGTGACATTTTTACCACTCTACTCCCCTTTCTATTGAGGCTAAACATCTCCTTGCTATTTGTGTCTCCTTTTTTTCCTTATTTTTTTTTTCTCTGCAGCAAATGCCACTGCCAGACATCTTTCTCCCATGATATCTCCCCATTCTTCTCACTTTTCATAACCTCTACTTGTTACATGGAATGGTTTCAGAGACACAGAGGTTAAGGCCAGAACTTACCCAAAGTGACTTCCACTTTTGGATGTCTCTATACAGGGTATCTGAAACTAGGGACGTCTTGGGGATGGAGTTTTTAGTTCTCACATATTTCAGAGAAATCTATTGGTAGTTGTAACTTCTAAAATCAGGAGTTATGTCTGAAAAATTTTCACCAATCTGCTTTACTATAGGAGTCCCTGTGTGAGACAAATCCATTTGCTGGGTAGACTGCAAAGGAAAGCCGTAACCAACTTGTTCCTCCATAATTGTAAGATCCTCTCCCTCATTTTGTTATGCTTCTACCAGCATGACCACTGTAATGACTGGCTCTGTATTTCTTATGATATTTCACTGAAACTATTCATGTAAGTGAAGATAATAATGAGTTTAGAGACTGACCTTCACCAACCAATTACAAATAACTTCAATTATAGAGACTACATCCTCAAAAATATCTGCATTTTAAAGTCAACATAGAATGTATGACTATATTATTACCTATATTATTATCTGTATAACACCATAGATTAGTAATCAAAATATACAACTTGAAAATCTCAATTATAAAAGAGAAGAAAGCCACTGTGATATTTGTGGAAAAAATACAGAGTAGGATTTTTACCATTTGTTCATGTGAAAAGCAGGTTAAGGGAATGTTTTCCACTATTTTCAGAAGGTCATATGCACAGCTATTAATCCTGTGACTCAGAAGTCAGTAAAAGGTCAGTGGTCTTTTCATGTATACACACTAACTATTATAATATAACAAAGTTAAAAGAAAATCCCCATTGGGCCAAGATAATAAAAAACGGAAAAGAAATGTGAATAATAGAGGAAGAAAAAAATTTAAAGGATCTAAATTTATAATGCAACATTGTTTTTGATTATTACAACACAGGTGTTACAAGAGAAAAAAAAAGTTAGAAAATATCTGGGATGATTTTTTTTATGCAAACACAGGAACTTTCTTACAAATCCTGTATCCCAACTTATTTCCCCTTTGTTTGTCATTACACTTACTATCAAACTTCCCACTAAAATAAATAATTTCTATGAAATTCTGTGTACTAAATCCTGTAGTTCTTGTTCAAGCAAAAATTCCCACTGACTTAAGTGGAAATTGCATTTGAGCATGGCTTTGATCAAACTTATTTTGTATTCCAGACTTCTGTAAGTGGAGCAGCAGGAAATTATATCAAGAAGATAAAAAATTTTGTTTAACAGCCGTCCCTCTATAATCTACTCCTCCTAATGCACTTCATGTCTGGAGGGATACCCATGCTAACCAGTATTTTGTTAAAACATCTCTGAAGTTAGGAGTTCTTCATGTGTCTCTTTCTTTGCCTCTGTATATGGTTAAATAGAAAGAAATATGGATTTAGAGAATATTTTACACTATGTGTAGTTAATTTAGCCATGTTTGTTATCAAGTTTACTAATGTGGAGTCTGTAATGAAAAAAGAGTGCCCATGGCTTTCTGAAAATTATGTATGAGGTGTTTCTGTTTACTTTGAATTCTGACTGAAACTACAGAAATGTACCAGCAGTATTGGATCCTGCTTTGGCTGGAACAGAACAGACCGAAGCACTCTTCTTTTCAAAGGCCTCAGGTCTGATATTGTCTTACCATCCTACACACAATGAACCTCAGTGGCTGACTTTATACCTTGAAGGTTTTGCTTGCAACTCGGTGGGATGAAAGGCTCCCTACAGTTGCACAATGACATCTTATTACCATGACATTCAACTGGGAAGATTCACACAGAAAAAATATTCACCTGGACTTTTGATAGATTCTGTAAAGAACCCAAGGGTATGTAGTTCCCAAATACTCAAAATTAGGAGACTTGCTACCATTCAGAGAGCATTCATTGCAGCCCTGTTGTCACAGTAACAAGTAACAGTAATACTATTACTGAACCAAATCACATTTGCAGTCTCCCAGCATTGTATTCGACAGTATATATCTGAATGCTTTCCGTTTGTTAGCACAAAGAAGGATGTTTACCTAAATAGAAGAAGGGACACAGGATTATGCTCTCAACTCTTATAGAATATGAAAGCAACATAGCGGGAAAATCATGAATGCACTTTCTAAACTATAATACACAGCATATTCTCTAAAGTTCTGCTGCAACTCTGGGCAATTCAACCTTAATCAAACTTCAGAACTTTGGTCATTCATTTGCAAATGTTGAAGTTTTGTGTTGTTTCTTCTTTTTTTTAAAAAAAAAGGAAATCTCTAATTATTGATATAATTGGTAACTGTTCAGCTGGTTGCTATAGGAAACTTTTCTTTTTTCAGCTAACCCAATACCTCTACAGATACTTGAGTTACTTAATGCTTCATCGGAAGTAGACGATAAGTCTTATATTTAAGAATCTGCATGGGTGGCCTTTTAACAGAGATAAAATATTTGTCCTCATTAAAAACAAAACCAACTTTACAGTGTCTTCTATCCTAGCTTTATGGGGGTGGGGGGGAAATTAACTTCCTCTTATATCAGATACTTGCAGGCAAAAAAAAAGTAATAAGAATACTAAAGGAGGAAGAATCCCCATCTATATAAAGTGAGAGCTTGATTAATTTCTTCTCTTTGCTTGTGTCATTTCATTTTGATTGATTGTTAGAAACACAACTTGGAGGGGAATGTTTGCTGCCTGTGACTGGTTTTCATGCTGAGTCATTGCTCCATCTAATTCAGAGATCTTAAAAAACAACCATGTTCACTTTGTAGTCTGGACTACAGGCAGCAATGGAGCTGAGTTTGAAATTATGCTTTCTCAAATAGGTACTGAAAGGGAGATCTTAAAAACAAGCATATTCACTTTGTAGTTTGTTTTACAGGCAGCAGTGGAACTAAGTTTGAAATTATGTTTTCTCAAACGGGTAGTGAAAGTGGCTCAAGGATGCAGAAAACCCCCTGAAATGTTTTCCATGCAGTTTCAAAATGAGCTTCAGGAACTCTCTTTACTTTGGAGAAATGTATTTTTTTAACAAGCATTCCTTCTAACATGTTCGTAAAATACTTTGTAGCAGCACACAAGAGTGCTCTGAACTGTGTATGTGCTTATTAAATACTGTTTAGGTAAGACTTGCTCCAACCAATTGCACTGATTTAATAAAAATGTTTTTGAATGTCTCTGACAGAGCCCCAGCTAGCCCTATCCCCGACGTTCCTAGCCACCAAAATCTCCCCAAATCCTGGCTATCCAAAGTGAAAACTCTGTGTGAAGGCAACAGAAATCTCTAGAGCTGCTTCAGGTCGACATGGATTCAACAGTCCAGAAGAGAAAGCACCAAGAGCTAGTGTGGCCACAGCTACTGGCGACCAGTACAGACTAAATCCCACTTCAGTTCCTACACTGGAAGTTCCCCATTGGCTGCAGCTAAGTATACATGCACTTTCTAGGCTGTTCACACCTAGATTAATTCTTCTTAGAGGTCAAATATGAAAGGAGAAAATATCACACTGATTGTCCCCCATGTGAACTGCCTGCTTGTTTTCATCAACTGTATTTCAGTCAGAACCTTTCAATGTTAATTAATGACAAAAACCCAGAACATGTTACAGAACATATTTAAGATTAATTGTCATGTTTGGGGCTGTGCAGATCTGATTGTTTTCATTATTATTACCTGGCCTGAGCACTCATCTTTCTAGGATATTTCACCTCTTTGGTTTCTCCATGCTCCAGCACTGGACTTCAGCAAAATGTATTTTCCCTTCTCATCTTCCACCTCCCAAATCACCCATTTGGTGTTAAAAACACCCCATATCTGTTGGTAGGGAAGAATATGCACTACTGTACAGCCATTCAGCAATACTGAAGCTGCATCCAGTGCTGTGGTAACAACAGCTTCTCTTGTTGCAAACAAGTCTGGCATGATTCGGGCAAAGAAGATTTAACCAATTTACCATTTTCATGGATATGAAGGAGAGAAGAGTTTTGTACGTTATAGCTTCATATCATCAAAATTAGCCTGAGATTTCAGTCTTACCTATAATTTCAAAGTCAGTCTTAGCTAATGCTTTCAAATAGCACTCTTGAAGAGCTGCCTTACAAAGAACTGTTATTCAAATATCACATTCAGCACTTGCTACATAGTTCAGTCCAACTATGCAAGAGTTAAAAAAAGTCCTAATCATACAGGAAAAAAAAAAAGAATCCAAAGTCCATTGTTAGCAGGGAGAGGCAAGCACAAACAGCAGTTAGCAAATGCTAAATAGGACATGCAAAATACTTCCATCACGTAAACAGAGATAATTATAGGGTTACAGAAAATTCCTGCAGAGTAGCAGACAAATTTGAAAAGTCATATGGCTAACAAGGACAACTACTGAGAGAGGACCTCTGCTGGTGCAAGGACAGAAAGGTGGACAAGAACAGAAATGAGATGTCAATTGACTTTTAAGAGGAGCACAATAAACATGCAGCAGTATTGCAAGGATGAGATGGGGCTAAACAAATTCTGGTCTGTGTTTAAAATTAGGATATCATCAGAAACAGTAAAGGCAATATTTCTAGCCATGTTTTCCAAGGCCCCATGACAGTAACCATGAGGACTGACTTTGGACATTTCAGTGTTAATCCCAACACACCTACCAGGCTCATCAGGTAGTCTTTCCTCTTATCTCTATTCACCCCATTCTTATGCTTCTCTTTTTTGTTATAAGACTTTTTAACTCTCCACCATTAACCCATTGAACTCACAACAAGACAGAAGAGTTCAAAGTCAAGTGCCAGAATGCAAACAGTCAGGGTGAAGGCATAACTGTAAAGACAGAAGATGCTATAAAGATGATTAAAAAAAACCCAAAACAACAGAGCAAAGAAAAGAGATATAGGAAGAAATGCTGGAGCTCCAAAGCAATAATAAGTGAGAAAGGAAATTCTCTATATTGGTATGCATTCTTATAGGCCTAATCTCTGTATAACTATGTAATGTTGAAACCCTTAATACAGCAACACAGAAAAGGGAAGTATGGGATGTAATTGCTCAGGCAGAGTTATGAGGTATGCAGGCATACGTGAGCTCTTGCACACAGACCAGAACAAACACGAACACTTATTGTTGATTTGATAAAGAAATACAGCTTATTTTGTGGTGTGCGCCAGCCAGCTGCCAACTCACTGCTAAATTGAATGTGCCTACAGTTTTTACTGCGTGGTCTTGCTGCCCCACACAGCGTTTGAACTGCTCATTACTGGCTTTCCCAGAGAATAAAGGAGATAATTGTGACTAGTCAACAGTAAATGATCTTGCTAATCTGTTTAAGCATTCTTAGTTCACCCCTAATGAGAACGTCTAGGTGCCTGGGATATGATTAAGGGTCTCATACCAATAAGCTGTTCAAGTCTCTGCCTTCTCTCCCTTGACTTTAGGAACCCTCACTTGATTCTTAGTGGTACTTTCTAATTCACATTAAGAACTCACAATTTTGGAAGAAGGCTAGCAATACTGATCATGACACTTCCATGGGCAAACTCATCAAGCTCTCTTTTGCCACTCCTTCCCTATGGAATCTTTTCCTAATAAAGCCTTTAGGGAAACGGGATTACTAGTGCAGCTGGTATAAAGTGGCAGTGTTTATTTCTAGTAGACCTACACACTTATACCAGCTGTTTAATGCCAATGTTAAGCATGGAATACTGCTATTTGTCTGTTCTTCTTGGAAAACATGGGCATATCCACATATAAGCAAGTAATGGCAAGGTCCAAGAAGCAGCCAACCTTGTCCCTATCTGTGTTGTGAAGGATTTAGGCCAACTCAGAGGTGGTCTGATAGCTCCAACTGCCTTTGCACTCTGAAAACAGTGGTTTGTTCTCACAGGCAGCGTTGGACAAACTCAGACCTGTGTGTCTGCCCTTGCTGAGAGAAAGTAGGAGGGAGAATCCCGAAGGGAACATTTGCAAGGAAAGCCCCTGCATTTCCCAGTGCTGTGCAAGCACGTGCTTTCTCCAGCTTCTGGCATCACACCATTTCAATTTCCTGCTGCACTCAGGCAAGAATAATTCCGTCTAACTCTTTTCAGTGAGGAGTGTCGTTAGCATTAGTGATTAACGTCTTTGAAACTGCAAAGTAAAGGCAGATGTGTCAATATGCAAGGCATTATGAGAGGGCAGCAAGTATTTCTATTTAAATTTGACCCATTTTAAGGAGATTAGGTCATATGACAGTCACAAATTTTGTGAGATTTTATGAGTTGTGTCTTCAAACCAGCTTCTCTCAAGTTTACTCTCAGTCATCCAGTTTTGTTGGAATAAAAAGGAAGGATAGGGTATTAAACAGCAGAGGCAGTGATCCTACAAAAGAGACTGATTGTTTGTCAGTCTCATCTACTAAGAAAGAGAATATTTTAATTCATTAGCTAAGTACACCTCTTTGTGTATTATCAGAATAAATGCTTTAGAATAACTTAAAAGAATTTTTCCATGCACCAGGATCTAGTTAATAACCTATATTCTAAAAATAATCTGTAAAAACCTTCCATGCTGTTTCCCAAAATTTGTGCCAACCCTTTTTACAGCCAGAATACAAAAGACTATGTGAGGTGTCTGGTAGCTAAGAGTAAAACATATGCACATTAAGCATGTGTTACCTAAATAAGTAAATACACGAGAGGAAGAAGAGAAAACTCCTAACGGGACAAATTCAATTAATGAAAAACAATTTAAAGTCCCCAGAAAACCAATGTCATTTGGCCACTAGACCAAAATGTATCTCCTTCTGCAGGAAGTCCCCAGGACAATTAGCTGCTTTTGTCCTTTGTGAATCACCTTTATTTTTTTTCTCAGGTTTACATAATCATATTTAAAAAAATGTGTAAGTTGTGCCATTCTTTTATTTTGTTGCTTTGGTGAATTTCTTGACAGAGTCCAGAAACTTGTCTTTCTGCTTCTGAAGTATGAGTCTCATCACATAGCACAGTAAAAATAAATCATGATTTGCATTTCTTAATAACCTTCAAATAGCTGCACAGAGTAAAGCCAAACCTAGCCTCTTCATTGAAACAAACAGCTTGCATTTTCACATACCAAGTGTGCTTTTCCTATTAAAGAATAATTTCTGCCTCCCTCTTTCCACATAGCCCACTGCGTGACTTACTACCAACCACATTTCTCCCTGGTAGCTCACCTTGTAAGCCCTTTGAGTCAGCACGTTCAACCACAACAGCAAACTTTGATAGGATTTACTTCAACTACTGAAACATTTAGGCACGTATTCAGCTCATGACTCAGGGTGCTTATCCGTGAAGTGAAACTCCCTCTGGGATGTGAAGCACCATCATCTCAATCACTTCTCCTTTTCCTCTGAAAAACAAACAAACATTCAGCACACTTTTGAATCTAGGTCCTTCCTTCTTTCTCATCTCTCACCCATCCCTAGCCAGAGGCAAGCTCTGGAAAATACGAAGAACACAGGTACAATTGTTTTTAGCTTCTACCCCGTGCTCATTATATTGGCAAAGTTCAAAACCATTTGCTTCTGCCACTGTACTTTTAAACACTGTAGTTCTAGAATATCAACAAATCAGAGCACCTTTCTTTGAAATAATTTCCTGCCTCCCACTTTGTTCTCATATTTATCTGACAGATTATTCGACATTCAGCCCTTAAAAATAACGTCTCCCACCCCCACTTTCCTTTTTGACTGTATGCTTGATTTTTTTAAATGTAAAGGACTCCTTCCAAACTCATGTGAAATAGATAGAAAGAAAACAGCTGTTAGAGACACTTAAAAAGAGCTATCCATGGTTAAGTTACAGAATTTAACAGGGAAAAAAAAAAAGAATGGATGTATCTATGTCTGAAGAATGACATATGCTCCTTTACTTTTGTTTTTCTTTTCTGACAAACAACCCAGAAAAAGGACACCCTTACTAGTTCATAAGGTAAGTAAACATAAGACAGGAGGTCATGTATACACAAATGTTAAATTAAAAAAAACTATTCTAGTATAGTTGAAACAACATCCCAGCATAGCTACTGCCCTGCAGTACAAACCAAAAGTAGAGTAGGCCATATAAATTCACAGTCAATTTTACTGGCTTAGATGTTTTGATGAAAATCCCAGTGCTTCAGCTGAAATAGTTACTCTGGTACCAAGCCACGAAGTCCATAGCTGCAGTATGAGGTCTGGGAGAAGTAGGAATCCTGAACCATTGTAGTTCAGTGACTATTATCTTCAACACCTCTTCTACCCATATCCTCCCCTCTGTAAAAAGCTACCCACCAAATGCAATTCCAGAGGAATTCCAGGTTTTGTGAGAATGGCTGTATTTGTTAAAACACAGAATAAACACTTCCTTGTAAAGAGTTAGCTTTGCTAGTCCACAGAATAGCTTGGCTGTTTTCTCTAACACTGCTGGCCAAAGAAAAGAAAGAAATTAAAGAAGCTATCAGGAGAAAAACCTGGGCAGATAGCAAGTACAAGCAGGGGCAGAGACAGAGATGAAGAGAGATGTAGTGTGGGTATGGAGGTAGAGAAGTTTGAACTTCAGAGGAAGCCAAGGACAACCCTTGAGAGAGCAGCAAGAAAGGAAGTTTCCATTCGTGCCTAGAATTGCACCTGCTAATCTACACAATGCAAACCCACAGGAAGTGACTCAGTGCTCAGAGCCTGACACATAAAAGGAAGCATCCTATATTCCAGGAAAAGGTATTTGGCATATGTATGGACATAATATTTTTGTTCAGGTCTTTAACCACAACTGCATTTTGTTGTGTCTCTCATATGCAGCGGTTGCCCAGTTCTACCTTACTGTTTTTAACTCAAGACCATCAAAGAGGAAGAATGATTTTTGAGGAAGATTTCAATTCTTTGTCTGCATTTAAATGAAAGGAGAACCAAAGCCATAGTGCTCTAAAGCACCTAACCTAGCCCATCTTCATCCACAATGGGGCAGTAAATAAAAATTAAGAGAAACTCACTCATTGATGTCCCAGTTCAGGCACAGAGTGGGAAGACCATACTGCTCACACTGAAAGTACTTTATGTCATATCTTTTTTTATCCTGATGCAAAAAGATCACAATATAGTGCTATCATACCAGGTATACAGATCCCGAGGACAAAGAAGCAATTGGGCACCATGGCTAGCTACTGAATCCCACTAACTCACACAGCAAATCAAAGGGATTTTTGTGTCTAATCTCTTTACCCTTACCTACAATGGCTTTACAGGAGAAGAGATGAGATGAATGAGCTGGAGTCGCTCCTGGTTATCAAAGTTACTGCAAAGTTGTACAGCCTGCCATCATCATCTGCAGATAGGATACACATAACTGGAATATTCCTCCAGCCAGCTGGTAGCCTGGTACCTTAGTACCCCTGAATACACCCCCTGGAAGTCCTTGTCCTGCAGTCTGGCTAGACCAATGTCCTACGGACCCATAAGACAGGAGGAGCAGCAGTTAGGAGAAGGCCACCTTGACACTACCCTGCAGACTCCAAGTGCCACTTGGCAGAACTACAGCATGTGACCTTCAAGGTTTTGTAGAAAGGCAGAAAGTTTCCAGCTCCCTTTTGACTCATAGGGCAGAAGTTTAAGGTCAAAACACGTCTTATCCAAGAGTAAATACAGCCTCTGTGAAGCCTAGCATACTGTACATAGACAATTAGAAGTTCCTGTAAAGGCTCACTGAACTGTATTTTAACGGGTGTTAGCCCCGAGGATGATAACTAGTCACTGTTCTTATGAGACGTGCAAAATGTCAGGGGAATATTAAGAAGTGCTGTGTTCAGGAAGTGTGTGATGTGACTAATAGAGTATGACAAGGGGTGTGGTTATCATGAGATATTTACCTCCCTTCAGTGCCTTCGTGAGACGTGAGAAAATATGTATCTCCCTCCTCTCCCTGTCTCTTGGGGGCATGTTTACCCATTTAAAACTAAACCTCCAAAATGTACCATGCTGGCCTTATTAAATGCCCTTTTAGGGCAGTTGCTCAGGAAGGAAGTTTATTACAAAGATTCTGAATTGCTGTTTGAGCTGAATAATGCTGGACTCAAAACTAGGTTGACTTCACAGCAAACAGTCTATGGAAAAGCTGAGTTCTTCACCAAAACAACGTATTTCAAACAAGTCTAAAGTTTCTTTGGTGTTTGAATACGTGGTCCACAAGTAAGATGCACTATTCCCATCTCTGATTCTCTCAGGAGACCTCCCCCTGTTTCGTCCTTGGTGTGAAACCTCAGGGAAGGTAGGAAGAATTGTGTAGCCAAGAAGCCAATTGGCATCTACCTGTAACATGGGGTTTTTTTGGATGCAAAAGTGAGAGGAAAATAACATACTGCTCTGAAGGAACGACAGATGAAAGAAAGAATGGGGGAAGCAGGGAGAAAAGCACTGGAGATGTGTTAGAGTAAGGGCATGAAAGGTAAGTGTTGGAATTTTAATCAAAAGATGGAACAGTAGTAAAGGAGAGAGAGAGAAAAAATGGAATGAAACAGACTTTCAGGATGGAAGAAAGGTGACCTAGAGACTGGAAAAGGAATTGTTACTGTGAGAGAATTGAGGAGTAACTTCAGTAAAAAAAAGAGAAGATCAATTAAAGGAAATGTTAATGGAAATTAACAGGCTGAGTCTGACAAAAAATAGAAGGGGAAGGAGAAAGAAACAGAAAAAAGCTAATAAGCAGTTGGAAGGAAAAAAGGAATGAAAAGTAGATAAAGTATTTTTCCCACTACTTTTTTTTTTGGTCTTGTATGTATCCCAGAATATCTCATAGTGAAATAAACGGAATCCTATTTCCCAAGGAAAACAGCTATTTAAAAAAGAAAAAGTGTTGAGTACACAATTCAAGTGTTACCCTTCAACTCCAGCTTCCATCCCATGAATGACCCTTTATTTCCACTAAATATTCACCATGCACACTCTGGTCTAGGCACATTTACACCTCAGACGTCTCAAGCCACAAAGAACAACTCAACTCTTCAGAACAATAAAGTCAGCAAATTCACTCATTCCCAGAATTTCCTGTAGATTTTGCATGATGTTTCTGCATATCGGAATATCAGGTTGGGGGTTTTTGCCTTTTTTTCTCATTGCAACATCAGGAGACACTTACAATATGTGACAAAACCAGGAAGCATTTGATGGTAATAGGCAATTTCATCTTCATCTCTTTCCCCCTAACACATCGTGACAGAAGAATTCTCACCACTATCATCACCACCACCCATATTTTCATATCCATGTGTATTGGGTCTGGCTGAGATGGAGTTCATTTCCCCTATAGCAGCCCTCACAGTGCTGTGCTTTGCATTGGTATCTAGAAGGGTGTTGATAACACACCAGTGTTTTGGCTACTGCTGAGCACAAAATCAGCACTGTAACATTCCTTCTGGGAAGCGGCACAAGTAGGCCAGCTGACCCAAACTAACCAAAGGGATATTCCATACCATATGACGTTAGCTTAGATATAAAAGCTAAAGAAAGGAGCAGGAAGGGGAGCATTCATTGTTTCCAATGGCTGCCTGCTAAGAAATCACTGCCTGCTAAGAAATCACTATGCCCTGCTTCTTGGAAGTGAACAGGCATCACTGCTTGTGCGAAGTAGAGAATAAACCTTGTTATTTTTCGCTTTGCTTTTGTGCAAGCAGGCTTTTGCTTTGCTTTTGCTTTAATAAACTACCTTATCCCAATCCATGAGTTGTTTTCCATCTTACTCTCTCCCCTTTACATTGTGAAGGGGAGTGATAGAGCGACTGAGTGGGAACCTGGTGTCCAGGCAAGGTCAGCCCACCATGTCATGTTAAAAAAAAACCAGATTATATATATAACATACCCAACATGCTAAAAACCCAGACAAAACAACCAAAGGGTTGGGCTTCAGGGCCTCAAGCTTATGAACATGAGAAACAGCTGTGGGATTAAAACACATAAATTGTGCTGAGGTGAATAACCATGACTTCAGAACTCTGACAATTGTCACCTTTTTCAGGTTAGAGACTGTACTTGTGAGGGAGAGTGAGGGAAGTTCCAGATTGATGGAGGACCCTGGGGGACAGGCACCCTCACAATTATGAAGACAGAGCCTATCTCTGCTTTGTTCCTTCAGGGAAAAGACCAGGCTTTGGGGATGTCTCTGCTCAGCTGCAGCAAGAACATCCCTTAACAACAGGATATGTATTTTGAGCAGCGCCAAGGTGATAGCATTAAAGTAAAAGAAGAGCTAATTTTGTAACAGAATATTATGCTAAAACCTGTTCCAGCAAGACTGCTTACAGTCAGTAGCATCCCATCACTTTCTTCCATAGTAAGCCACTCTAGGACAGCTTGAATAGCCACAGACTGAGGTTAACTACTTCCCATGTGAATCATTTCTTGAAATAAAGACTGGTCTGTCTTCACTGAAGCAGAAACCAGATAGGAACAATCATAGAATCATATCTATCACAGGAGATTAACTACTAGTGTGAGGCATTATGAGATTTCTGAACGTTCCTCAGTCTGGGAACAGACTAGAGCTGGAGCAGAAAGTAGAGGCTGATACAAGGAAATCAGGTGGCCAAGAAACCATGAACAAACACGTTAAACATTTATGAGACATCCACATTTACACTGAAAGCACAAAGAACTTAACTTGCAATAGCAAAGTAAAAAAAGATTAACTTATTAAAAAAATCAAATAAGAAATACTTTTC
This sequence comes from Manacus candei, assembly GCF_025592945.1. Lineage (NCBI taxonomy): Eukaryota > Metazoa > Chordata > Aves > Passeriformes > Pipridae > Manacus > Manacus candei. The sequence continues at coordinate 13,470,082 of NW_026138115.1, read as the reverse complement.
TGGTTTTGTTTGTTTGTTTGTTTTATGAAATACCTAAAACAAGCCATTTTCATCAGACTTATTTTTGAGATCCGTACTTGGAGCAATCAGAAATAAATAATCAAAACACTGGTTACTAAGGAGAATTAACTCAATGGTAGGAGCAGGCCCAAATGGTTCAGTGATAGAAATCCTTCTTACAGAACTACCCTGCACAACATTGATTGATCACATATTCAGCTATCTAAATACAGTATGACATTACTGAGTTATCTCCAAACTTTCACTAGACTCCTGAGGCAGGGCCTGGCTACCTGGTCTTACCATACTTACTTCAGTATGGTAAGACAGAGATATGTGTAGAAATCCATACATTCAGAAAGACTCTATGCACTGAAAATTTATATGGGACTGGACCTGAGTGCCAATTTAATGATTGCCATGTGTGCTCAGCTTGAAATACAGTTTTTAAAACTCTACTTTAACCAAACAGTTCCCTTATCAGGAAGTGAAACACTGTGCTAATGAGGAGACATACAACATAAGTGATACACAAGCTTCCTATCATATTTCTACGTGAGTAAGAACACGGAGCTCTACAAGCAACACAAAAGGTTGAGTTTGGCTCTCTGTGGTGCAGATGCTTCTGGTAGGAGTTTATGTCCGTTATTGGCCTTCAGATTTTGCTCTGAGTACTCATCAAATCCTCCATGTAGATGGATGCTTTGGTGTAGAATACTGTTAAACTCACACTCCTGAGGCTTTTCTCCTGAAGGCTTGGACTGTAATAATCTTAAATTCTGTACTTCTCCATTCAAAGTTCATTGGCTAGCCAGTTCAAAACTTACTGTGAGTATTCTCCTGTTAGAAAACTAGGCTAATTCTACTAAAAAAAAAATTTCAAACCAAGTTGTTAATTCCTGAAGGGATTCCTGTCTGTAGATTCTAAGGCATTATTTGAGATAACAATTTCCTTACATGATATATTATAGAGTTAAGGCCCTGGTAATCTATATTATTTATATTCCCATGTAAATTATCCAGTCCTCTTGAGAACTGTTTTGTAAAGAGGATCTAATTTTCAACAGGACCAGAATGGCTTCTACTGGTCAGAAACAATGCATCATATATTTTTTCTAAAAACATTGCCAAAAAAATTAGGCATGGATGGAAATGAAAATTATGTGTCTTGTCCATGCCTTAGAGTTGGTAGAGAAGTGAAACAGAATGGTTTAGAGAGAGAGAGACAGAACAAGAGATCACGCATGCTGTAGTTTTAAATAGTAGACACTGAGGGTGGAAACACAGTTGCACTGAAGCTGACAGGAATTTCTGACCCTATGTATCCCCAAGTTCCTGGAAAGTCCCACCAGCAAACATCAAGAACACATTCCCTCTGATAAGATTCTGTAACTTAGCAAATATTTCTCTGTGTGACCAACAGTTTCTGCTGTTTGTTCAATGATGTTATAGAATACTTGGCTCTGCACCTGAATTGGGGCAAGGTGAGCAGGCTCACTGTCCAAGTACTAATGTGCTCTCATTGCATCACATAGCCCACAGTTGACATCCCATTGAAGCTGCTGCCAAAGCACATGGAGGGGCTGTCGGCAGCACTGGGAGCAAAGGCTGAAGAAATCTTTCACAATATCACCAGTTTGCTCATCAAGACTAGTGCAGGAAAAAGGTTATTACATAAGGTAGCTTTTGTAACAGCTTCATTTGTAAAGTGTTCATTAGGACCATAATCTGAACTTCAGTACCATGGTGGGAAGCTCTAGAAGGAATCTACTGTAATAAGGATTGAAATAAATACTCAAAACTGAATATTTTTTTCTCCATCAGAAAAAGCTTTTGATTAAATGAGGAAACTGGAGATATATATTTTGATGTCAAAATGTCTTGAGAAATAGATTGACTTTGTAGAAGCTCTTTCTTACATATACTACGGCAAAGTCTGACTGGACACCCAGCTGCAAGGCACAACGGTTGACCACTGTCAGGGTGAGGACCTATTCACACAATTTGAGACCCTGTAATCTCTACAGAGACAGTGAAACTATTCAGTAACAGAAAAAAAATTATAGAACTGTTAATTCATCATTTTTTTAGAAATGTTCCATGTATGCCTTTTCCTTACCTAGGTAAAGGTGTAAGAAGCAAAAGAGGTAATGCCATGTTTTAACAGGCTAAATTCCCACCATGAAGTCACAGCCATGATTCTCATTTAAGGCATGCAGTTCCATGCATACCTTAAAGGTTTGGCTTTGTGTTAAAATATTACACTTCTTCAGACTGAATTGTGCAGAGAAAAACAGCTTCAATCAATAGTTACATTGCTTTGATTTGGTCAATAAAATTAAGGGTTGATTGATCCACCTTCCCTTTACTTATGCAACAGTGAACAAAATGAAGAATATCCCTTAAAATAAGTCAGGCCAGATGGAAGGTATTCCCCCATAATTGCATCTCTGGTGCTCCTTCAAGGACTCTTCTTGGTCAGTCTTTCTGGCTGGGTTTCTTCGACAAAATCTTTGATGTAATAATACACAGTCAGGCAAGAGAACTTTCATATAACCATGAAGAGCATGTGATCTTTACAAAAGAACACACCAAAACTCCCTCCTTTGTCACCGTTCAAGATGATCACCATTTCACTCTCATCCTAACAATTCTCACCCTTTTTCTTAGGTTGGATAAAGTTGCAGCGTAATTCACTTGATTACAAAATATCAGGAGTGAAAGATAAATAGTTCACTGCTCCACTACGCTTTCCTAGTACAGTTATCATTCCAAATTATTTTAAAACTCCTTTTCTGTAACACCTATAACACAGACACCCTATAAATATAGGGAAGATCAATATTCAAAATGACATTAGGTGATAAAAAAGAAATCCCAAATGATGCAAAACTAATCTGACCTTGCTACAAATGTAGGAGTGAAGACCAAATTTACCCAAACTCTGGAGATTCAGCTTTCCTTCTAATCCTAAAACTTTTGTATTATGAACTTGCAATATAGTAGAAGTAACAGAAAGTGAGGGAGGGACGGGTACACATTTTGGACTCAGAAATCACCTAACTGTTTGGGTATTTCTACAATTTTTCCACTTACTTGCCATCCCCAGTTCCCTCACTGGAGAGCATTTGAGGTCAGTCGTGGTTGAATAAATACCATTCCTGTCAGCTACTTTGTCCAGGTTAATGTTTGGCATCAGAACAAGCCTCATTCTAAGTTGTTTATCACGATGACTGTGATAACATTACTTTGGCAGTACCTATGGGTTATCATTTGCTTTTCCAATGCACACAGTAGTCTGCATATGGTTTGTTGAAGGGGAGGCATGGGGGTTCAGTTTTAAAATTCAACACAGGAGATTTATTTTAGAAAAAAGTAATAAAAAGTTCAGTGTGGGTAATGAGCGCAAGTAGGTCTGACTCTATCTGCCTACCTGATTGTGCACAAACAAATTTCTCTTTCAAATACTCTCCTGCATGCACTGTAATCAAACCAGTCCACAAATAAATCAGCTTTGTCCTTGATTATTTTTGTCCTCTCTGATGTCAGATATGTGCCCTTCACCACGCCCTGAGTGTGATATGGCCACTGATTTCAGTGGGGCCCAATTTCAATCTTGATCTTCTCTAGTCCAAAGAAAAGAGCTGAGAGTGTCTTCAGGGACCCAGGTACTCACACAGAAATCCAAAACACTTAAAGACTGCAATGGCAGCACACAGGGTTGTCAAAGTAGCAGAGAGCCTTTCATATTGATTAGTTCCATGTTTAATGTATACATACTCTCGCAGTGTTTGCAAATAACCTTTTTTGTATGAAAACAGCAATGGCTTAGTCAAAGCCAGATCAAAGAGGCATGCATGATTCACATCCACTAAATAAACACTAATGCCTGATGGCAGTAATATAGCTATTTATATTCATTGCTTGATTTAACCAGTGGCACTCCTTTAATATGATAATAAGCACAGGCTGTTTGCTATGAAAAAAAAAAAAGAGACTTGAGTGCTAAACTTGCTCTTAACACCAAATGAAAGTGATATTGGTGGGCAAGTTGAGATTTGCTAATTAACTTCCCCTACAGACAAAATCAGAAGTTTTATATTATGCTTTAGAATTTCATAGGAACAAATAAGTAGGCAACTTCAGTGGGGGTTAAGCATTTGAATACATTGGAGGATCTGATAGTCAGGTACCATCAGTGACCTCTGTGTTTCATTGGAATCACAGTCCTGTAAATCTATCACTTCATCTCCTTTGTAGCTCTTCGTGATGCAAAAATGAGGGCAGAGGACTCTCTTAAATAGTATCATCTCCAGTGACTACAGCCCTCACACCTGAAAAAAATATCACTAAACTGGTCTGAAACTAGCAAGTAGTTCTCAGGAGCAACAATTATGTGACGACAGACACCTCTCTCTACTGAAAAGGAACCTGACCTGGCCTTCTGCTACAGACACTCTCGGACGACCTGCACTCAGCCAAATGGCCTTACAGATCCTGCTATTCCACAGCCATTGCTGGTTACCATCATTTTGCAGGCAGTCCTCTGCCTGTGTTTGTCATCCCTTTTATTTGGCCAAAAGAAGAAAGAATGTATGAGTAAGAAAACATTTTAGAATGCTGGGAAAGGATACTTTGTTAGAAGCATCCTAGGATGTGGCCCACTGTGGCTTTCCCCCAACTTCATCTCTTACGGTAATCACATGGTAAAACACTGACTACTGTAAAAGCAGTTTCAGTTTTATCCAAAGTCACCCATGCTACAAGAGTATGCATGCTTCACCCTGTTTGTAGTAATAACTATCTGATTTGCGGTGGCCAGTAGTGTCCTCAAGCAACATGAAATTAGTGGTGAAATCATTACAACCCCAAGAACAATGAGATGGCATCAGAGGAATCATGGGATCTTCCAAATTTGACCACAAGATTCATACATACAACAGGTTCTAGCCAAAAACCAACACCAAAAAAAAGTCCCAGAATGCAAAATCTGATGGACATTGCATCCGGTACACAATTATTTTGAGAAAGTTCAGGACTCTATGTATCTCTCATTCGTTGTGAACTAACCCATTGTAAACAAAGTGGACAGACTTTTTAAGTCTATTAGTGTCATCACAGGAAAAAAATGAGATAAAAATATTTTTTTTAAAGAAGCAACACCATTCCATGTAGACAAAGGTTCAGACTTTTTTTGAGGAACATAATTTATACTCATAGAATATATATAATATGTATACATAGCTATACATAATTTATATTTTCCTTTCATTATTGGACTTTAATAAGAAGAACACTTTCTCTACTATGAATACCTGAAGATTTTTAAACACTGTTTCCATTTGGGTTACAGAAGAATGTTTTAGATTTGTTATCATTCAGTTCTTTGGGCAAATTTCTTTTTCATACTCGAGCATGTTACAGCAGAGACACATTAGATTTGAAATCTGGGACTTTTTCCTCTACCCCTCTACCTTCATGTACATCTTCCTTTCTCCATAATTTATTGTTAGCAGATCTATTGGTAAAATTTATCTGATTTGGATGAAGATTGATTTTTGATGGCTCCATGTGCCATAAAATAGCAGGAGAATTCTATTTTCTGTATTGCAGATAAGGATGCTTCAGTTTTAGGGTTGTTCTTTGACTTATTTGCTGATTTGCTTGATAAACACAATGGCTTAAAGTCTTGAAGAGAGATAATTACATGTGCCAGAATAACACAGGAATAACTGGGCCACTAGTACTTCAAAGACAGCTTGTACTTCCTTATTAAAGATCTGCAAGAGAAGTTAATTCATTATTTCTCCAATAATTAATAAAGTAGCTATTACTGTAACCAGCAATTTTGAAAGATATTTCAAATACTTATGTGTGTCCAACATACTGATAAAAAACAATATTAATTGCAACTTGAAGGAAACTCTGATCTCTTAAGAGATTTTTGCTTGATAATTGAGAGTGCTTCAACTAAGATGTTCCTTGTAACTCATATCCTCAGCAACATCTAATGATTCAGACCTGCCTCTTCAGGGGTGGATTTGACACTGTCCTACAACCCCAAATATACAGATGTATCAGTGCACTTGCTGACCACAAAATGCCTTGACTCATAACCATATTATCTCTTGAAAAGATACCTTGAAACTGCATCTGTTTCTACAGCTGTCACCTGGTTAACACTAGGGAGATCCCCCATTGTCTCAGTCAGCTGCATTCCTCATTCATTAGGAAACCATTGCTAGTTTCAGGTAACTACTTTCATTCATTTAGAATCAGTCACATATTCTTTAGAGACCTAATGTTAAGCTGGACTGCAAATAAATTTGGGGTATTTAACATTTAAAGAATTTGAGAGGTAAGTCATATAAATTAATTTTATTTAGTTATTTCCCCAATCTGTGAAAAAATTACATACTGGTGTTTCTCTATAAATGCCTGAAGACTGTTGTCATGGCCTTTATGAAATAATTTAAATTGAAAAATATCTGTAGGCAGTAAATGTGCTTCAGTGTAACTTCGAAAATACATTGTATTCTCCAGGAGCCTGGCTTTTATTTGTCTTTTGTAGTACTTGTGTGCTGTTTTCCACCTTCTATCTAGTTTTCCTTTAAGATGGATAATTATTTTACTGAAAATAGTATTCCCATCCTTTCCAACAAACCTTTGTAAAACTGATCTTAATTTTGTTAGTGTAAACTTGAGCTGCCTCCCGATATGAGGAGACTCAGGCTGGATGTTGGCTGAATTATTTGCTTTGATGGGAATACAGAATTTCTTAGAATTGATTGAAAACGCAAAGCATTCCATGAATGAGGACTGCCCAGGAGTCTGCAGCAGGTTCTCTTCATCCAGGAAAAAGTGTTGCATCATAAGTGTTCCTGGTGCAGTCTGATTCCTGTTCTCACAAAAGAAACCTGGAAATCAACTCCCTTAAACTGTTGTGACAAAAGTATAAAGCAGAAGCCTGATTTTGCTAGCAACACTCAGCCTTACCATCCTCAAGTCAGAGAGGAGACCAAGTAACCCAGTGGCTAGAACATTTAGAGCTAAGCAAAATTGAACATTGCAAACCTACTTCTTCTAGAAGAATTGGTGTTACATGTGGAAATTAACTAAAAAGCAATCCGTTACAGATTGCAGCTGTTTGTTGTGCTGGGAAAAAACACTGCCCACCTACAGGAAGGCAGTCCTATGCTAGTCTCATGGATATTACTCAGTTTCTATTGCTTAACTTCGCAAAAGGACATTGCAAAGTCACAAATACGATTGTTCACAGTTTACAGTTTAGGAAATTTAGGAATAAGGAAAGTGAGGCAATTGGGCCAAGGCAAATCAAAGACAGGATTGTGAAGAGACCTTCATTATCCCACTCTTATTCTAGCCACTAACAAGCACAGCTTCCAGTCCTAAAGGAAGAGGGTATTTTGGCAGCAACAGCCCAGCACTCCCATATACAGCTGGAGAATAATAAACATGGGTGAGCACCTTATTTCTATTCTGGCACTCTTCCATCCACTAAAAATGTCCTACAGACCCTAGTTCCTGTCAAGGCAGGTCTCCTTGATTTAGACAGCACTGGAGAAAGTCCTAAGACTACTTGCTGAGGACTCTCCCCACCTCTCCAGTTTTGGTTCTTAACCTGAATAAAGCCTTCCACTCTCTGTCTGGCGAAGAGTCTGGGTGGTAGAACAGAGCCAAACCATGGAAACCACAAGGAAAATTCAGACTCCATCTCTGATTGTATTACTTAAGAGTGACCTCATATATCTGTACCAAGTGTTCTCATCTCTTTATGAAGAACGGCTATCAGTGAATGGGGTCACAAAAAAAAAAAGATTTAAAAAATAATTCTAAGGAAATTAACATTTTTCTTAATGAATTCCCCACATGTACAAGTCTTAGTGTCTTAAAAGTTTATCTGTACTGCACAACATGTTCAACTGTAAACTGGCAAGTAATAAGTTCTAATAATGGCTCCTGCTATACATTTCTCCTCTGCAATTTTGTAGCACTGTATGAAGGTAGGAAAATGTCTGTGACATACAGGAATACTGAGGACTCACTGCACATCTGCATTGGACTGAGAATTCAATTTTTTAACTAGACTTCAGCTGTTTCTCTGCTGCATTTTACCTCCCTCCAAGATAAAATACAGGAGAGGAATAGTAAGAATTCTTGCAGATGTCACAGGCAAAAGCCCAGCACTGAAATGCATTGTGTGTGTGCTCCCTCTGAATAGATAATCATTAACACTGTGCTGCTTTCTAGGTCAAAACCATTTTCTACTTGCAGGCTAGAAATGGGATCATTTGGATTCTGCTGGCATCCAAATAGAGCAGCTAGAAGAATGCCCATCTGAAGACGCCCTCCCAGGGCAGGGTGGCAATCTGGTGCATACTGAGCCTCTCCCCTGTCAAGGCACCATTGCCATAACACCAGCTTCCTCTAACAGCAAATTTTCTTGCTGTAAGATACAAGATTTTAGTCTGCTTGACTCAAAACCAAAGAAAGCCAGTGAAAAGCTTTGAAAACTGAGGGCATATGTTATCTATCAAACAGGACTTGGGACTGATCCACATTCACAACAGCTATACACAGCTGCTTCCTGAACAGAAGGCTACACTTCAACAGTTTTTTCCTCAGCATGAACTTGAGCCAAAATCTCAATGTTCTGCTCTTTAGAAAATTCACACAAGAATGGGATTGTGGTTTAGACATTCCTGCAAGAGGTACATAGTAAAACTGACCTGGCAAGCAATTCTGTTGACCAACAGGGACTGGCATCTCCCAGCTCTCAGTTCTAGAGTTACATGGTGAGCTGAGGTCATGACTGTCTCAGATTCCTAGTGCACCATGACAGATATCCAGCTCTTTTCAAAGCTCTCCCTTTGATTCACACAAAGCACAGCAAACCGAAAGGCTCTAAACCAAATGCTTCCAGCTCAATCCTTTGTTTCTCAGAAAACCTTTGGCCCACTTATCCACACTTTAAGAGCTCTCCTGATTTGCACATTCCATTCCAAGTCCCCTTGGGATGCACAATGTTGGGCCTAGAAATAACAAGCGCAGATGACCATCTATGTCCTTAGCCATGTGACAGCTCGTGCGATTGCTTTTCTTCAGCTTATTGGCAAAGCAGGGAGGGGAAGGAGGTGACAAAAGGCCTGTTACTGCTCTGTGTGACCTGTGAGCCAGAAGTGAACCTAGTGTGTTCCTCCGATGCAACCATGGCTGGATTTTGCCCCAGGGATTCTAGGTAGAAGTTGCAGTGGGAGCAGTGAGGGCTTAGCCTTCCAACACTGGGTTGATCAATGAAGCAGAGAAACCTCCAAAACTATTAAGAGTGGGACCCAGAGGAGCCATGCCAGACAACTTTTTATTTTCTAATTTTCCTTTTTCAATTAAATTTGATATTTTTGAGAGCAAGCTTCCTTACAGACTATTAATCCGTGGCTGGGAGCAAAGGAAGGAAAACACTTCATTGAAAAGAACTGAACACTGAAAAGCTTTGTCTGCAGTACAGCATGCTAAGGTGATTTTAGTGAGTTTTGAGAAACTCAGACAGTAACAGTTCATGTATGTTTGTAACACAAACATACAATGTTTTCAGAAAAAGAAAAGGTGACATTTTAATGCCCATTTTCTTCCTTTCATTTACATTTAAAAGGTATATCAGCTAGGGAGAAGTGTGGACTAACTGATATTTGCTACCAGCTGAACAAAACGGTCATAATAAACCAAAAGAAAAAGGTTTGCAACTCTTGCAACAGACTGAGAACATCTAACTGGACCTTTGGAAGGTGCTGAATTTCCAATTTCAAGCATACGAAGGTTGGATGACAGATTCAGAGGATACAAATGAGAAGTGCCATGATTTTTATCTGCAGCCTGATTATCTACAGCACCTAGAAGAGATTTGCATTTGAGAAACAGCTCATACCTGATTATTTGAGGTATAATGCCAAAAAATTAAAGAAAACAAAAACATTCATTATGAAGTGAAACTACCACTTTTAGTTGTACTGTATACTTTTAAAGGTATTGTTTTGACACCTAATGCTTAGGGTCCTTAGTCACTTGTTACTCAGGAAAACAATATTCCGTTTCAGCAATGGAATAAAGCAAAACATTGAGCTGCAAATTCTGGAAAGATCCAAGATCTGGATTTGAACATTATATCTTGGCTATATCCCTTAGAACAAATAAACTAAAGGAAACTAAAACCACATGTGGTGGAAGTTAAACAGGCATCTGTAATCTCGAAATGAACAAGTGTTAATTGAATATTTCCTCTGGAAGTTTTGGGAACAGTTTTTCTATCACGTGCCCCTCACATGCAGAAAGAAATCCTGGAAAAGACTGCCAGTCTAATAGAAAATGAAAAGTGCTCAGCAGCAGATGGAGGGAATATTTGAACAAAATTTTTATTGCATGTTAAGACTTTGACCATAACCAGACAGTAACCAAATACAAATTGCTATTAAAACAACTCATCAGTGTGAGAAATGTAGAGCAAAATGAAGGCAAAAAAGTGACCTCACTGGTAAAGATTATAATCCCCTTTCAATGCCAGCCATTAGTGATAGTATTTATTGCAGCTTTTGATCACAGTGTCTTAACACTTTAGCTTAAACTTGCTGGAAGTCATGCGTGTGCCACTGAGGAAGGACTGAAGGACAGAAGGCTTCTATTTATTTACTGCGCAGTGAATTATGGTTATATATGTTGAGTTGTTTGTTTAACAAAACAAGAAATAGGGAGGTAAGCATTTAACCACTACTGAGAGCTCTAAAATCAGAAGGCCACCAAGTTTGCTCCCACTATACCTATTTTCTGTCCAAGTCTGCCATGTATTTTTGGCAAGCAAAATGAAAGCTTGCAGTGAAAGTCATTTTTGGTTTTGTGCAAGACTCGTAAGTACAAACTCATAATATATTGCAAATATGATCAAAGAGTACAGATGTAGGAGATAAAAAACAATGGGGAAATTATAAACAGCTGATTATTCAAGCATTGCCATTGAAGAAAACCTCCTGAGCTTTAATATCTTACAGAAGTGAAAGTACTATCAATGTAATGGGGCTGTTTACTGGGGAAAGTTCTATTCACATGAAGACCTGTTTCTTAAGCAGATGCATTTAACTGCTCCGAGAATAGTTACAAAACAGTTTTAAAGAGCAGTCTCATCTACAAAGAGAATTACAGCATTGCAGTTCCAAGTGAACAGGCTCTAATCCATACTGATCACCAGTGGGGTATTTCCACGTATGTTCTAGATTCAGTTTTACAAGAGTGAGTGAAGGGGAAGAAGGATAAGCCTCATCTCACATGTGACAAATGAGGACATGGAGATTCTAAAAATAATCTAATGATCTTTGTGCTCAAGTAGATATCCTGGCAGCAATACTTTCCAGAGAGCTTATCAGCATACAGGATTTCACCTGTTCAGAAAGCACTGGTCTCAGTGTCTTCAGATATAGTTGTAAATTTATGCACACATGTATATTGAGACAGAAACCTAACAGAGGGCACAAAGAAAACTAGGAAAAGAGGGGACATGGTCATTTATGAAAAGTTTTGTTCATGTCACTATCCATGATATCATATGGATCTCTCTGGCAGCATCAAGAAGAAAAGACCTACTTCTTCAATAAATCCTCCAGTTATCTTAAGCATGAAACTACACTGTATTTCTTCAAGGGAAAGCTGCATCCCAACATCCAATTCAGTGCAAAGTCCCAATTCACCCACAGAGCAAGTCCACGCTGTACAGTATGCAAGCAACATTTCACAGAGGAAAGAAAAAGTATGGACCACATAGTTAAAGACCAAGCTGAATGCATATACAGAACAGGAACAATTTCAAACCTATAGACAATCTGATTTCAGACTTCTCTAGCTTCTTAGTTTGTATTCTTTTGTGAATTTTCTACCCAGACTTAGGAAGCTGAAGGAGAAAGAAACGTGGTGTAAGGTTGTATAGGTGTCGCAATTTGAAGATTCAGAATGCTATAGTAGTCAGAAAACATACACATACCCTGAATTACTCTGAAGTTTGTATTTTTAAGTAAAATTTTGCTCAAATATTATATTTAACTGGTCAAATAGGAATCAACAGCTGCAGTGACTGATCATCAGCTATGGATTCAATCATTTTCAAGACATGAAGAGAACGCTTTGTTTGCACTCTTCAAAGCAGAGTAAACTGACTTAGACAACGACCACAATCCTCCCATGGATTGCTTCCCCACACGCTTTTCTGGGCTGACACAAACATTACCTCTATCTCACTACTCTCCCTTGAATAGCACACACTGCCAACCTCCCCATCCCAATCTGCTGTCATATAAAGTAGTCGACAGGAGTTGTGATCAGGCTGGGAAGAAAGAAAAGGGCAGAAAGGAAGACAAATGGAGTGGAGCAGGGAAGCAAACCTGAGCTGAAAAGGACCAGACCTGCTCTGCTCTGAGAGGGGAAGGAGAGGCCGAGTTTTGAAGGCAGAAAGAGGGTTTTGGCAGTTTAGACAGCATTTGCAGCACCAACTGCGAGTATTTCATGGACTGGATTTCATGGAGGCATTGCAATGAGTCACTGAAAAAGATAACTACAATAAATGTGCTTACATGGAGATTTTTTTCATTAAAAGCTATAGGAATCAAGAAGGCCTCTGATTGCTTGCTTTTTTCTTTACTTGAAAAGTTTCTCACTTTGTTCTAATTCCTAAAAGGTTTTCTTTGGGTTCATAGGACAATTAGAGGCACCCTTCTCTGGTTATGTTTAATACCTGTATTTATAGGTATTAATATGGGAATTTTCCCATCAAAATCTTTGCAGAAGGGTAACAAAAGAGAAAGAAAAAAAGAAGACTGTCTTATAGTATTAAGTAGGGACTTGAAATCCTACAGCAATGATATTTTTATGTCAAATTATTCCTTTTTTTCTTTCTGTGTCAAACCAATGAGTTTATTTTCAGCACGTAATTGAATGTCACCGTTGTAGCTCAAAGCCAAGCAAGATACTGTGTATCAAGAAAAGGAAGCAAAAGAATTCTCATTCTTTTCTCTTTTTTCTTGAAAGATCAAAAACTATAATAACATAGGCCTGAGTTTCATCACATTTGGGATCCTTACAAGCTAGGGAAATAATTTTGTTTGAAGTAGAGGGCTCTTATGTTCAGTTTAAGAATAACATACTTCTAATCCCTTACAACATTAAATACAGGCTTCTGTAATTGGATATTCTGTATCATTGATACTTCCACGACATTGTGTCCAAATCCTGATTATATTTCATTTAAATTTTTAATAGCTTTTACCACAGATCAGAGTCTTAGCTTGTGAGTTTCTGAACCTTGATGAATCGTAGTTCTATATTACTCTGAGGTGAGGAAACTACACCAAATTCTGATGGCTAAACCACAGAAATTACATTTATAGGACTGAATTGACCCAATTTTACATTGTATTTCAAATATACAGTATCTGTCTAAATGCAATATTCAAATAAGCATGCCCAGGAAGGTCACACAAGCAGGTTCGGTGTTCCTCACAGGCCTGAGGGCACTAATCAGCCCGAGTGATCTTGCCTACCCCCCAGGGCTCTCACCACCTCAGGCATGGCTCAGAACCCCATGTCAGCCCCTCAGGACCACCAGACCCTGCAGGTCTCTAGCTCCTCACAGTCCTGCCTGGTCATGGGCTCTATTGAGCCTGGCCCACATACCAGATGGGCCTCTGCCTGTCCCCAGGGAGGTGCCTGGTGGCTGGGGCAGAGAGACAGATCCTGGCTGCCAGTCTCTGCTCTGTCACCACACCATGCTGAGCCTCTCTATTCCTGGCCCCACAGCACCTTGACATGTTTTAGCATTTTGAGACCATGCAGCTCAAAAATCTTTGACATTCATTTCACCAGGTATTAGACTAAGTGTTAGTGATGTAAATTAAAATCTGCCCTTTTGCAGAAAGATGGCCTTTGCAATTATTTATGCACCACAACAACATATGTGTATATCTGTATCTGCCTCAAAACTGCATTTAAAGACATTACCCAAGAAACTTTCCCTCAATCATTCCCATGCTCTTCAGGTAGGGATTGCTTCTTTTTCCTCCTGTGTCTTCACAGGTCCCCCTGGACTGTGATAAGCACTCTGTCGGGATTTAACCCCAGCAGGCAGCTGAGCACCATACAGTTGCTTCCCCAGTGGGATGGAGGGAAGAAAATTGGAAAGGTAAAAGTGAAAAAACTCATGGGTTGAGATAAGAACAGTTTAATAGATTAAATAAATAACTTAATAATAATAATAATAATTCAAAATTGTAATGAAAAAGAAAATAACAGAGAGAAATAAAACCCAAGACAGATAAGTGATGCACATGAAAACAAATGCTCGCCACCAATCAACCAATGCCCAGCCAGTCCCTGAGCAGTGACCCCTAAACAACCCTCCCCCAGTTTTATTGCTGAGCATGATGCCATATGGTATGGAATATCCCTGGGGTTAGTTGAAGTCATCTCTTCCAGTTGCATCCCCTCCCAGTCTTCTGTGCATTCTGAGCCTTCTCACTGGGGGGGTGGTGTGAGAAGCAGAAAAGACCTTGACTCTGTGTAAGCACTGCTCAGCAGCAACAAAAACATCCCTGAATTATCAACAGCACAAATAGTTCCAGCACAAATCCAAAGCATAGCCCCGTACCAGCTACTGTGAAGAAAATTGACCTAACTCTGGCCAAAACCAGCACTTGTTCGTAGGCAATAGACATAAAACAAAGATCCACAGACTCAAAATTAACTCGGTGTCAATTATGAGGCTTGGATAGGGATGCAAATAAGCTAATTGGAATTGAGTAGAAAATTGTCTTATCCTGGGAAAACTTCACCATTTCATAAACTCTTCAAAGTCCCTAACTGGAGCAAGATGGATTGAGACCAATTAAAATCTTTTGTTCCCAAATTGATCGGGTAGCCTTATGACTGTTATGCCTTTCTTGTTTCTGTTCTCTCCATCTCAAAAAATGACTAGTCTGTAAAGCTTGCTTTAGCTGAGATTTAAGAAAAAATTGTGCCCTTTATTTTCCTTTTTTTCTTAGCTTTGCTTCCTTAGTTTTGCATTAAAAATCATGATTCAGCTACCTTGAAAATTATTTGAATGTATAGTGAATCAGAATATATATATAAGCAAATTTACCAAGGAAAATTATTAACATTTTCTTCCTTATTGTTTAAGAGTTTGATGATTTGTATTACATCTGATACTAGGCAAAAAAAAAAAAATCCTGTTTCTTATGTTTTCCTCCTCTTCATCCCTTCAACAAAATGCTGGAGAACACTTTGAAAAAGCATATGAGCCATGCAAAGAATCCTCCAAAACATTCAGGGAAGAGAAGGTAAACCCTCAGCATATTACCATTTCCAACAAAACATCCAAGCAGATAAAACTCAGTCGTCTGATGTGGCATCTTTTTGATCACAAAGAAACAAGTGCTATTTTGATGCCGTGGTCTATCTTTTGTCAGGCATTTTAAAAAGTAAAATCTGAAAGTTACAGATGTCAAAACATCATGGGAATAATTTTGCTAGCAATTTTATTAGAAAACAAAAAAAAATAGATTGTTCACAGACATTCTAAAAGGTAGCAATGTAATGCTCAAGTATATAAATAAAAATAAAGTATGGACAGGCATTTAAATTGTGGTGGAGTAGGATGCGGGTTAAAGATAACCACAGTTTAGACCAAAACTCAAGTACTTTTATGTCAGTTACATCAAGTATATTGGAAATATTGAGTGAGAATGTACAGGAAGAAATGGCTAAGCAGAAAAAAAATAGGAGCCAAAAGTACCGTGTTAGAGCAGAAGGAGGATGAAGGCCTGCATATATTCATACTTGCAAAAGCCTGGGTTACCATCAAGCCTCAAAAAGAAATAGCTTCTGAAGTTGCACTCCATAGAATTTATTGTCAATTCTTCCAAGAGGTCATACAGCCAAAGGACAGAAAAGAAGCAAGAAACATAATATGGTTCAATAGAGGATCCTTAGTCTGACCACAATTGTACACAACTTTTTAGAACAACCTTTGATGGAAAGAATAATTAAAGACATGGAAGGAAGTGGAAAGAAATGCTGCACAGGTTTACTAAAGGTAGAACATGCAAGACCAAACTTGCAAGTAAATAATTATTAAGACCAAGGAGAGGCAGCTGATTCAATCTACCTGGACATGGGTACAATACTTAGTATGATGTGTCATGAGAGAGGAATCGTTAAGTCAGAAACTAGAGATTAATATTAGATTTTAAATTAGGAGAAGAACTGGCTAAAGGGGAGATTACAGCGAAGTTAGAAGGCTGGAGATGAAGGGTAATTAATAGGCGATTTTTCAGAACTATTTCTTAGAGTAAGTTTAATTCCTATTTTTTTTTTAGTGAATCTGGTGCAAAAAATGTGTTTGGAACATTTAAATTTGCTGTTGTCTCAGAAGATGAAGGCTCCAATACATAGGAAGATCATGTTGCTGAAAAACAGTTGAATGATGTTAAAAAACAGAGTGAGACATGGGACAAAAAAGTCATTTGTACCAAGCACAAGGTCATGCATACAGGTCAAGCATTCTTGCTATAGATATATCTATTGATAACAACCAAAGAGAGAGAAAACCTGAGGGGTATGGAGATTCCTGGATGATGATGAACTACCAATATAATTCAGATGTGAAAGACTCTGGTTGTACACCAGGATTTTATTAGGCAAGATTTCGGGGAAGATGAAAAAAACTATTAAAATTACTTACAGAGCACTAGTAGGATCTAGCTGATCCATTTCATGTCTGATGAACATGAACTTGAGATAGAACACATGTTATTTATTAGTCTTCCCATCCCTTATCATTCAGTCTGTTGAAAGAAACTTATAGGTGTACTGCGGGATCTTAAAGCATGCTTCATATCTTTAGCTTGCAAGTTCTTCCCCATAGTGTCTCAGTTCCACATCAGGACAAGGCCATGTTAGGCTTTGCTTCCCTCTTTCTCTCTTATGACCCAGTTTCTATGGGAAGGCAACTTAGATGTGGGATAAAAGGAAGCCATGACATACTGCAACTGGTTCCCCAGTTTGAATAGAGAAGGGAAATGCACAGCAGATATCCAATGGAGCAGCATACATATTGCCTAAGGGAGATGACTTTTTTTTTTGCTTAACATCTTGATGACCAAGAGCTATGCTGTCTACACAGTCAGTCAGCGGTGGGAAAAGAGAAAAGATAAAGGAAAAGAAACCATGAAAAAAAATATTAGCACAAGATCAAGCTGCATAAACTAGCAATAAATTTCAAAAGAACACATAAGAGGGCAGCTAGGATAGAGGATCATCCCTCTAGCCTTGAAAGCCAGAAGACCCTGACACAGCCTTGCAATAGGAATAAAAACTACAAAGAAAAGCTGGATTCTAACAGAATGTTTGGAAGAGTTTACATAATCTGGTTAACAGGCTAAAGCACTTCCAGTGACTCAGAAGTTCCCCTCTAGATCAACATTCCTAATCATAAGGTTAGTATTGGTCTAATTTCATCACATAGTATATTCTTTTTTAACAGAGCTAGACTTCTAGAAGTAGGTAAACCATAGGCAGGATGTTTTCTACAGCTCTTGCTCTGCAGTGTTATAGACAAAACCCTTGTAGTGCAAGTGAATTTTTTTCTCTCTCTAATGCCCAGAAACTAGTTCCCACAAAATAAGAGACCGTGCTCCTGATCCTAAAGAAAAGTATATCTTTTGCAGAATTGGAAACTATGAAGGGAAAATGGAAATACTGAAAGTAGTTTGGAAAAAACATCAAGGACTTGCTCATTCCAAATTGCCACCTTTGACTTTGTTTTAGTAATTTTTCAGATATTGTCCCTGTTCCTCTTATCTCCAAAGCAATCAAAGACCACAATACAATTATAACAACAGTTCTCAGGAGTCCTTTCACAGGGTATATTGAATTTTGTTAGCTGCAGAATTTGTAGTATGAGACAGAAAGCATAGAAAGGTAAAATATGGAGTAGGAATGAAGATTTCTGACCCTGATGCCAGAAAGCAGCAGACTTTTAATAATTCAATGCAGGCTACAATTTCATGTATGGCTCATGTTCCACTTTCTTTGAAGAGGATCCCCATAGAGTGTCAGGGGCATTTTCCACTGTGAGAGATAAGAAAGGCAGGCAGCACAACTGAACTTCAAAATAACTGTTTTACTATTCATCTTTGAAGAAGCTGTAAGTTTCTGTAAGCTTTAGCCCTACCAACTTCCCAGGAAACTCCATACTACGTAAAAGGCTGTTATGGAAATTTGCAATCAGTTTCAAATATATTAGAAGGGGAAGATAAAATAACAAGTATGTTGTTATAACTTAGCATACCATACATCCCAGCATTATCAATAACATGTTTCTTTTGAGGAAGGATAAATTGAAAGTAGTGGTACACTTGTCCATTCACAAATTAATATTTGTCAAAAATGCACTTAAGGAGTCCATAATATAGCCTATAGTATGCCAAATGTTTTCTGAGATAAATGAAACTTGGTCGACTACTCTTTAGCCTGAAATAATTCTGCTCTGTGGCAATTGGACAGATGTTCGGATGTCAGGAACTCTTCTGAAATTGCCAAGGAAGGAAGGAAGAACTGTGCTTTTCAGCTTTACAGCAACAGGCTAGCATGATGGAGCTTTTTAGGGTAAGATTTCTGTATGATAAGATGTTCCAGTTTTCATTTACATGCAAGCAGTCAAGGTAAGCTTCAGTAGGGATTGTCCATGGCCAGATAAAACAAGGAAAACCCTACGTATTTTTAGGTTGAGATTATTATCTCAAACAAACAAAAAAAAATAGTACTTTTTTTCTGCAGGAAAACTGAAGTATAAGATGCTTATTTACTGCAGTAAAACAGATTCCAATGGATCAGATACAATAATAGAGATGGTAACAGGAGCTAAAGTGTTGCAACTAACAAGCTACTTGTGAGACCACTAACCCTTTCTGTCTTAGATCCAAGGTAAGGAATGCTCATTTCTCTTTATAAGGGCTCCCCTGCTCTGTTAACAAGTGAAGGAGACCTATTATCTGCCTTCCCTCAGGCCTACTTCTATAATCCTGCTTGAAATTATGTGATTCGTCTCCGGCTGAGCAGCAATAATATCTGGCTGGGAACTCTACCTAAGCGAGCTGCTGAGCTGTGGACAGTTTGGGACAGCTATGCGAAAGGTTGCCCTTATTCTAGGGTGAAGAACAACTTTACTTCTAGACCCAGTATTTCTTCCATGTCCAAATCCTCTGCCATTTGACAAACAGCAGCCAAGAACTTAGCCATAAGCTGCGCAGGTGCATAGTAGCCTGTGAGTTTCCATCACTACTTCTAAGGCAGGAGGCAGCTCAGGGAGACAAGCATATATAATCATACTTTGCTAATTGCATAGGACAAGTAGACTGTTGTTACCTCCTTACAGACAGGTGAATGCTTACACACAGGCATGCATAATGTTTTTGTCAGAATACACATGAAATCAGAGGTCAGGTTTTCCTCATGGAACAGATGCTACAAAATATCTTAACAAAATTAGACAAATGTTACATTGGGAGTAAAATAGAAAATTCATCAAATTGATGAACAAGTTAAAGAACACTGAGCTCAGTATAGAACCCTGGGGACACGAGTAGTGACAGGCCTCCAACTTGACTCTGTACCACTGATCACAAACCTCTAGGATCTGCCACTCAGCCAGTTCTCAGTCCACTTTCCACTCATCCCACCCACACACTCTGAGTTTGCCTGTGAGGATTTCATGACAGTGTCGAAAGCCTTGCTGAAGTCAAGGTGCACAATATTCACTGCTCTCCCTTCATCCATCCAGGTAGTTGTTTCATCTTAGAAGGCAAATCAGGTTTATCAAACATGATTTACCTTTAGTGAGCACATGCTGACTACTCCTGATCACCTTTTCGTCTTCCATGTTGGACCTCCAGAAAGAGGCATTCCATCACCTTTCCAGGGTTATTGAGGTGAGGCCTGGCCAGTAGTTCCCTGGGTCCTCCTCTCACCTTTTTTGAAGACTGCAGTGACATTTGCTTTCCTCCAGTCCTCAGACACCTCTCCTGATCACCATAACCTTTCAAAGGTGATCCTGAGCAGCTTTGCTGTGATGTCTGCCATCTCTGTCAGCACTCGTGGATGCATCCCATCATGGTCCATAAATTTGTAGATGTAGAATGTTAATTTTGGCACAGATTTCTCTTTGTTTCAGCCTCAGAACCTGTAGCCATGATGACTGTGCACTTTACACTGTCTGTGCCTGGCCATGTCAAGGCAAGGCCTACAGAAATGCAGGATAATTTGCTCACTCAATCCTGCTCTCTCCACACCCAAGTACAGGACCCAGAACTGGACCTTGTTGAACCTCATAAAACTGGCCTTGGCCCATCAATCCAGCCTGTCCAGATCCCTCTGCAGAGCCTTCCTGCTTGTCCTCCAGCAGATTGATACTCCTGACCAACTTGGTGTCGCATGCAAACTGACTGAGAATGTACTCGATCCCCTTGTCCAGATCATTGATAAAGATATTAAACAGGACTGGCCCCAATACTGAGCCCTGGGAACACCGCTAGTGACTGATCAGCATCCGGATTAACTCTATTCACCACCACTTTCTGGGCCTGGCCAGTTTTTTACCCAGTGAACAGTAAACTTGTCCACACCATGGGAAGCCAGTTTCTCTAGGAGAATGTTGTGGGAAACAGTGTTAAAGGATTCATTAAATCCGGATCTACAACACCCACAGCCTTTTCCTGCCCACTAAGTGGGTCACCCTGTTATAGAAGGAGGTTAGTTTAGTCAAACAGGACCTGCCTTTCATAAAACCATACTGGTTGGGTTTGATCTCCTGGTTGTCCTGTACATGTCACATGATGGCACTCAAGGATGATCTCTTCCATAACCTTTCCCAGCACTGAGGTCAGACTGACATTCATGTAGTTTCTCAGATCCTCCCTCCTGCCCTTTCTGTAGATGGGTGCCACATTTTCAACCTCCAGTCACCTGGGACCTCTCCGTTTACCAGGACTGCTGGTAAATGTTGGAAAGTTGTTCCTTTTATGATGATGTATTTATAACAACCTTTTTTATCATATTCTACAGCACTGGCCAGATTAAGTTTTAGTTGGGCTTTGGCCATTCTCATTTTCTCCCTGCATAACCTCATGACATCTTTGTAGTCCTCTTGAGTTGCCTGCCCCTTCTTCCAAATGTCACAATCTCTCCTTTTTACTGCAAGTTCCAGCCAAAGCTCTGTTTAGTCAGGCCAGTCTTCTCTACCAACTTGTCTTTTGACACGTGTCGAATGCCTGCTCCTGTGCCTTTAAGACTTCCTTCTTGAAAAATGTCCAGCCTTCCTGGACCCCTTTGCCCTTCTGGACTCCCTCCCAAGGGACTCCCTCCCAAGAGACTCCCTCAACCACGCTCCTAAACAGGCTAAAGTCTACCTTCCAGAAGTCCAAGGTGGTAGTTCTGCTGACATCCCTCCTTAATTCTCTGAGAATAGAAAACTATCATTTCATGATTTCTATGCCCTCAACCATTAGATCACTCACCAGTTCTTCTCTCTTCACAGAGAAGAGGTCCAGCAGGACACTTTCCCTAGTTGGCTCACTCACCAGCAGCATCAGGAAGTTATCTTCAGAAACCTCCCAGGCTGTTTCCTCTCTGCTGAATTGTATTTCTAGCAGACATCTGGTAAGTATTTTGTGTCCCAGATTCAGCAAGGTCCACCATGATGCTTAACAGGAAGGTATGTAACTTTTATTGAGTCAAAAGACACACAGTAACTGCTTCCATTGCTATATCAAAACTATTGGCATAGACAGTGAACATCCCTCCTTGCTGTACCTGTATCACCAAGGAGGGGACGCACTTGCTGAAGTGCAGTCTTTACCGTATAGACACCCACATGTGAGCTTAAATAAATTCTTCTTATGGCTAATGCAAAACACATATGTTTCTAGTGTACAAGTAAACCTAAAGTAGATTTCTCTAGTAAAACAAATGAACTGTGCAGTGAAAGTGCTCATTCCTCCCCTCTGTTTCTGAGGGGAGCCTGGACAAATTTAGATACAGTAGATTGTGATGCTGCATATGCCTAGAGTGATATGAAGTTACTTCAACAACTAAAATTGTCTTTTTATTTACTCATTCTTCTGGCATTAATGTAAATTCAAACTCTGTGTATGTCTAAAAGATTAGACTCAGGCCAGGATAACAGTGCACCACACATAGAAGAATCAAGTTTCCCTATGCTGAGAACAAATTTTTAAAAAGGTATTGGGGAGTTAAAAACTTGGGTGTTCAGAAGGTCTTTGAAAATTTATGTTGCTTTCCACTACCTAAGAGTAGTGGAAACATTGCCCTTGTCACAGGTCTCCACTCTCCTTAGGACTTATGTGCTACTGGTAAATGATAAAAAAAAACCAATAAACCAAACCTGGCTCAAAAATCATGTGGCAACCTGTGCAAAATTGCTTAGTTAACATGTAGTCAATGATTCAATGGGTAAATATTCCAAGTTGCAGCACGATAGGGAAAATGATGAGATTTTATTATGGTTGTACTTTTTGCATTAAGGATATGGGTATTTAGCAGAAAATAAACCCAGAATCACAAGAGCACGGAATATGCTGAGTTGGAAGGGACCCACAAGGATCATCGAGTCCAACCCTTAGCCTTGCACAGGACCATCCCCAAGGGTCACACCATGCACCCAAGAGTGTCGTCCAAACGCTTCTTGAGCTCTGCCAGGCTTGCTGCTGTGACCACTTCCCTGGGGAGCCTGTTCCAGTGCCCAACCACCCTCTGGGTGAAGAACCTTGTTCTAATACCCAACCTAAACCTCTCCTAACACAGCTTCAGGCCATTTCCTCAAGTCCTGTCACTGGTCTCCACAGATAAGATACCAGTGCCGCCCCTCCTTTTCCCCTCATGAGGAAGTTGTAGACCATGATGAGGTCCCCCCTCAGTCTCTTCTCAGCCTGAACAGACCAAGTGACCTCAGCCACTCCTCATACGACTTCCCCTCAAGGCACTACAGGTGGTCCTCAGAAATCAGAGGGACTGGGTGTAGCTGGGTTTAATTTCTGATTGAAACTAATTTAGCACTATAAGTCTGGTCAAGTTCAAGAGAACTTGCATGAGCACAGACATACAAATAGTGCAGTTTACTAATTAGTACTATAGGTCTGACTGCATTCAAGAAGCACTTACGCCATCCAGATTCACAAATAGTAAGGTTTATTGAAGCAAGGAGAAAGCAAGTTCAGGATTGCCGGTGATAAATGCACTAACTACAGAGGGTTAATACATGTTACAACAGAAAGAGAGTAAGAGAGATCCAAAAGTGCTTTATATATATATAAAAATGAATATTCCCCTGTCTGGTCCAAGTTCACCTAAAAGCATCCCTTCAGGAGAGGAGGAGAAACACAGTCCATCAACTGATCCCAAGCAGGCAGAGGTTTTCCCTCCCTCCAGTTGTTTCTGCCCTGAAACACCCCTTTTATACTATAAATTTTGGTTCATCCTAATGGGACGGAACAGTTGCATGTTATAGGTGGGGTTTGGTGACTTTGGTCATATTTGCATTGCATGTCCCATGTTCTCCTTCATTTGCATCCCAAGGTTTGCATAAGTTAATACAGTAATAGGGCTGTAATTGTCTCTGTTACTTTCAGTCAGAATTTATAGTTGACAAAAGAGGTAGAATAAACACTTTGGTCTTCCTACATGTACTGAGGCAGCTGTAAAGGCTTCTGAGCTTCATCAGAAGGTCTTTGCGCACATCCATACCTTCTTAATGAATCAGACTTATACTAAAGCTTGTTTTTTGAAGTGAAGGGAGTGTGGCTATTGGGTGGTACAGAGGTGCAGTGTTCTTCTGTGCCTCTCTGAAACAATATCAAACCGTGAGACCCCTGCTTCATTCCAGATATCATTCAGTTGTTGGGCCTTTCTCAAGCCAGGTGCAAATAAGCGAGAGATCCAGCTCATGTTTTTCTCAACCAGCCTCATCAATTCTTCACCATCTTAAAACAGTGCTACACAATTCTGACCTTTTACCACAGTACCGTAAAGCTATAAGTGTTGAAGAGTGTTCAGAGAAGTGCAGATGGTTCTTTCCCCTTGTCTCCTTTTCAGAGTGCCAGAAACACAACTTCAGAGACTCTCAGCCCAGAGTGGATAACTTTGCCTACATAGGTATCCAGCTCACATCCATGCAAGAGGCTGTAGGATGTCTACCAGAACCTGAATTAAAGCTTGCATAGTCCTTTTTAAAAATAGCAAAGTCTGGTGATTCCAGATTTTCTTTGGACAGCAATTCCTCTATTTCGTTACCCTCCCAGCTAAAGAAGTCCATCTAATTTAATGGCTGAATCTGTTCAACTTCCAGTCATTAGGTCTTGTTACTTGTGTCAGCAAGATTGAAAAGCTCCAGACATCCTTTTCTAGCAAAAATATGTATACACAATCATTGAGTTACCTTCTCTTTGATTATTTTAAGAGTGTCTAGATCAAGTCCTAATTTTTTATTATTATTATTACTTCCACTTCTCTCTTATTCCTCTCTTTATTAAAAGCTAGCAGACAGATGGGGAAGGGAAAATGTGAACAAAAATAAGCAAATTAAAAATATTAATCTGCACAGTAAATCTTTCTGTTTTCAAAGTGGTTAGACTATTTATGCATTTTTATTACCTCTGTATTAGTATCAGCAATTTTTCTGGTATTAGAACTCCTAAATCAGAATACCTTTTTTTTATTACTACTTTTCATTACTACTTTTTATTACTATTGTTTACCAATAAACTCAGAATTGTTCAACCAGAGGGAACGGAGCATTTTCCCTCACAAAGGAATGATTATAACCTATTGGCATATCTTGAGAAGTTACTTGTGAATTCTGAAAGTCACAAGTTTGCAGACTCGTGTAGTTTGTAGCCCTGCACAGATAAATTTACAAGGATTTTCAATGGCTGAATAGTCGCAAATTTCATTATAAGGATTCAAGTACAGACATTATCATTTCAGCCTGTCCTCATCTGTGACTAAAGAAAGATCTTGTGCTAGAAAAAGAATCATATTTCCCTTAGCACAAAATCTTGAGGTATGTTAGACGACTACCTTATTTATTGAGTCTATTTACTGCTCTTGATGGATTGTGTACTAACACAATAAACAGTGTCTTGAGGGAACGAAAAGTATTTCTGCTTTCATTACGGTTCTAACTTTCTTTTTCTGGAAACATTCCCCTTCTATGGTCCTCAAGGTGAAAGCATACACCATTTTGTGCCTTGCCATAGTAAAGTAAATACTTTCTTTTTCTATTCATATTGACCTTGTGATCTATCACCACTGGAATTTATATTCCTGAGAAACTCTGAGAA
Organism: Manacus candei; assembly: GCF_025592945.1. Taxonomy (NCBI): domain Eukaryota; kingdom Metazoa; phylum Chordata; class Aves; order Passeriformes; family Pipridae; genus Manacus; species Manacus candei. The sequence goes on along the minus strand of NW_026138115.1, from coordinate 13,444,622 downwards.
GTTATAGTTTTCCTCTTCAGGAATACAGATATCTTTCTGAGCTCTACCTGAGTCAGAGCTAGTTTAAAAGAAATAGAGAGTTTTCTTGGTATCGGATTCCATATCAAGAATGAAAAAGGTGAAATTAATAAAATGTCAGGGATAATTGATATTATATTCCAGATATGTTATTTAACAGTCAGGCTTCTGATGAATTCACATAAATAGCCTTAAAACCAGGCTGAACACTCCTAATTTAAGCTAGTTTCCAGCTTTATATCTTGTTTGGGAGCAGAAGAAACCACCAGAAGAAGACATAAGACATTCCTATTCCCTCCAGCAAGAAGAGGTCTCACACCTGTTATGGAGGGACAGACTTTGAGTTAGATGAGAGCAAAAAGTCCTGGGCAGAACAGCTTAGCAGGAAAATGATTGCTCCGAAGAGGTTTGTGTTCCAAGAAGGAAATTAGCTAGCTATGAAGTCAGATAGAGTGGTGCTCCAGCATGTACCCAGCAAGTCTCAGGATCCCAGGGTCATCTGTTCAATCTTCCCCCAGGCACTCTTCCCATCTGTTTTCCCATGCCATTCTGTACCCCTTTCTGTCAGTCTTTGTGTGGAAGGAGATGAACACGGATCAGATTTTAACCTCGCATTCACTGGGAAATAGGTCTTACTGTGTCCTGCACGGGGATTGGAGGAAAATTAACAAGGTGTTAAAAACACAAGGTGGTTTAAGTAAATGTCAGATACTGGATGAACAGGATTAATAAATTTTCTACAGAGACTGGAGTACAGTGAGCCAGTTTAGTAACCAGAGGCTTTAATGCCTCTAAGGCCTGATAGTCAGTCATTAGTATCTACAATAATGGATCATCAGTGTCAATATGAATTTCCTGTACAGGAGCCTCCAAGACTGCTGCAAGGCATTTCACTCATAGAATAAAGAAAGAAAACAAATAGAGGGAACTCATTGCTTCAGAGGTTTTCTAAACCCTTTGGATTGTGTAAAATAAATATCCAAAAGAAATCATAGATGCAGTTTGATCTGTACTAAAGTTGCAGAGAAGTCCATCAAGGATCCCTCACAGGCATGAGGAAGAATAGTATTACCTTTACATCCAGACTTGCAGAAAACACACTTGTTCCTGTTTCAGAGCCTAACCTTATTTTTTCTGAAGGCTGGAACAAAGGTGGCAGACAAATCCCTATTATTGCCTGTAGGCATTCCTCAAAATATATCAATTATCCTATGTGGTTGCATTTCAGATGAGTTATTCTCTGGTTACCAAGGCAACTAAATATGTCTAACAAGAAAGAACCACATTTTTTGTTCATGCCTACCTGAGTTGCCAGAGCAACCTTAGAAAATGGATCACCCAAGCAACATGTATCCAGTCTCAAGGGAACATGGTTCTTATCAACTGTGGGATGTCCATCTGTGGAGCCAGGAACATAACTTCCCATCCCAGTCTGTGTGCTGGTGTAGCACTGGAAAGACCTAAGGGCTTTGGAGACCATGACACTTCCCAAACAACCTGAGAGGAAGTAGGAGACAAATGCTCATGGGAAAAGCAGACCACCCTTCAAATGTCTGCAGTTAGAAAACAAAGCTTGTAAAGTCTTTACCAAGAAGTCTCTGTATTTAACTGCATTTCAGCCACAATTCCTTCAAGGAGTAGAAGATAGTTTATCATGTTTGACACTTGCAAACAACTTATGTTCATTACCAGCTCAACTGCATACATTGCTCACAGGCCATCAGCAGTAATTTTCTTTGGATAAGCAAGACTTCAAAGCTGAGGGGAAAGACCAATATATAAGGAGACTAAACACCAAAATAATTTTAATGCTCTTTATATCAGCTTGTGTGTAGACAAGCCCTATGTGATAAGAGAAAGAAAATAAGAAAATTAATTTAAAAGCTTCTCGAAATAATTTTTTATTCCTGAAGTCAGGAAAATACTAACATGAAAGCAGTGACCTGAATGGTGACCTGCAGGCTATGTATTTATTATAAACATCCCTTGTCTATCTCTACAGTAATACTTACTTTGTTGGATTTCTATGTTTATTCAGTAAGAAATTGAATAAATAATAAAACCCTTCCTGTGACAGTATACTATAACACAATGTGAAACACCAGCTCTCTAAGCACATTAATGAAGGAATACTATTCAGGATTCCAGGTTACAATATGATTGAATAGTTTTACACAGACACACACACAAAACATACAATATATAATGTCTTGGCATTTTACATTGTAAAGAAGTTTCTGTTTTCCAAAACAGCTACATCTTACAAACGAGATCAGCAGGGAATAAAGGTAAGAAGCAGGTTGATTTCTGCTTGATATAGGCAAAAAGGTAGTGCTCTAAATCCTCACTTAAGAGGGAGTTTAGAAAGCCATTTGAGCCAAAGAGTGGCATGATTTTTATTCCTTCTCACCTCCAGCTTCAGGTATGCTGCTGAGATGTGACAGGTGCCACAGTGACATCTCAACCATACAGCCACTGAGTATCTCTCGGATAAAGACAGAAGAAGAAACTGTATTAAAATATATATCCTAATTAAACAGGAGTCTATGCTGTATTAATAAAAGTATGTTGTGGAGTATGTAATCCAGACTACAATTCAGTCCAGCTGTAGGATTAGGACAAATACTCTGACAGCCTACTACATAAGTCAAATGTGGGATGGGAAGTGAGGACAGACAAGCAACCTTTTCCTTTTCCTATGCCCACATGCTTTCAGATAAGATGCAATGTGGAAGGTGATATAATCATGCTGTAAATCAGTGGGCCATCGCACCTACTGAATAAACAAGAGAACTCTTACTAATCCAAGAGGAGTAATAGAAAACTAGGGGCTAGAGGGTAGAAATGGGAGAGTACAGAAAAAAAGTTAAGATCTGGATTTAAGATGGGCCAATAGTCTAATATGAATTACTAGAGGAATAAAAGGGATGATCAACTTCTCCTTACAGCAAAGTGGTGCTAATTTACATTATATACAATTATCAGTCAGGAGAGCCTGACTCAATCAGAGTTTACAGAGCCATAGTGCTGTCCACTCCCTTACATGGATCCGAGTCATGGGTCATCTACCACCACCACCTGCGACTCTTAGAACGCTTCCATCAACGCTGCCTACGTACAATCCTAAGAATCCACTGGTCAGATTATGTGACCAATACATCTGTTCTAGAACAAGCAGCAGTCACAAGTATTGAGGCCATGTTGCTGAGAACACAGTTGTGTTGGGCAGGACACGTCTCCAAGATGAAGGACCACCGCCTCCCTAAGATCTTGCTTTATGGTGAACTTGCCACTGGTTGCCGCAAGAGAGGAGCCCCGAAGAGAAGATACAAGGACTCCCTGAAACAACATCTCAGCCTTGGCCATATTGATCATCATAACTGGTCTACTCTGGCCTCCAACTGGGAGGCCTGGAGACACACCATCTATAACACTGCTGCTTCCTTTGAGAACGCACACAGGATCACTCTCAAGGAGAAAAGACAACGCAGAAAGATTCGTGCCTTGCAGAATTTACCACCTAAGGAGTCTTTCTGCTGTGCCTTTTGCAACCAAACGTGTCTATCTCGTATTGGCCTTTTTAGCCACCAGCGTGCTTGCAATAAACGTGGGTAGAGCCCTCCTCAAATCTTCATTCACTAAGCCTGGCTATGATGACAATTATCAGTCAGGAGTCTATCTGACTTGCAACCTGTGAAAAGCATAATAGTAACTTTATACATCTTACATAAACCTGAAGGTTGAAACACTGTCTCTATCCAGACCTGGTAAAGAAAAAGGACAAAGAAACATACTAACGATGCATAAGTAGCAATGAAATGAAGTGTCATGGGAAAGCAACAAGCACATCCGGTAGTTCACAAGCTGTTAAGTAGAAAATGTCCCTATCTTTTGCAGTAATTTTTAACTATGTTTTCTTCCCCCCATCCCCAATGGTGAAAAAATCCTCAACCACAACTGACAGTCTTTTGCAGAAACAGAAAGTATTTTGATGTCTTTTATACCCAGAGAAAAACCCCAGAGGAATATATTTGCTTAGGGGACTGACCTGCAATGTTGCTGAGACAAGTTCATGTCTCAGCAGCTCATTCCCAACAAATAGTCTCTCATATCTCAGGCCAGTGACTTCATGACTCAAGTACAAAGCACTACCATTTAAAACCAATACACTTCCGAAGAACACACTGTATTTAACAAAATATCACACTGCTTTGAAAATATCCTGATAAGATCTACCTGGTCCTATAACAAACCACAGGAAGACCCTTCAAGAGCATCAGCTGAAGTCAGAATCAGTCATAAAAGTAAATAGCTAGAAGAATGTTGCATTTTGCTGTCACTGTGAATTTAGCTAGGCACTAGAAGGTTTCTTATAAAGATGCCTACCTGCTAGAGGAAAGCAATTCTAAATGGTGACTCCTGAATATGTATTTTCCACATCACTAATGTTTACTACCAATTGATTTGTTTGCAACTGTTAAAGCCCCTCCAGTAAAGACAGATTGATTTTTGCTGCAGTCACCTCTAGAAACCTACCATCTGCCACAGGCTGTCACTTTGAGCAGTATTTGTTATTCTTCTGATGGAAAGTGTTAAAGATGCTCTTTGACTTGGAAACACATCTATGGTACAACTGGGAAAGCAAATTACTCTGATCCTTTTGCTGTGGTAGTAACAGCTGTGGCAGTCACATGAATGCCAGATATAAATCACAGCCCTGTTCACAACCAGGAGCTTCTCAAGAGGACGCTTAGTCCCTACACTTTCCTCCATTCCAGAATGATCAGTTCATTTCTCTACGGGACTCTATAAAGATACTTGTAAAACCTCCAGTGACAGGCACTGCGCAGAATCCATTCCAATGTCTATACATAACTTGAAAAACAGTTTTAGTGTCTGCTACAAGACCCCCTTGCTGTGTTTTAGCCATACTGCTGCAGCAGGCAGGGACACATATGGGTCCTTCCCCTCTGCACTAGTACCACATTGAATCTACCTGAAGGCTGTTATTCATTTCTCTAGATTAGGCAGGTTCAGTTCTTCCAAGCTTTCCACACAAATCATGGTTACTAAACCTCAGAAGGCTCTTGCTGTTCTTCCCTTGTCACTGTTGACCATCCCCAACAAGTGTCAGTTGTCCAGCACACACAGGGAGAGACACTCCTTGCAAGATTTTTTTGTATCATCTACTGTTCATGCATGCTTGCTTCTTATCTACTTCCCCATCTAGAATTTTCAGGGTTTAAAAATGAGTCGACTGAGCTTGGAGGCCACAGGGAGATCTAATCATGCCTCTTCTATGATAGATGGTATAGTCCACAGTTAAGTAAGAATCACTTCAGTTAACAAGATTCTCATTTACTGTATTAAACATAAGAGTTTTGGTCTACAACAGGTCTCTTTGCTGAGAGTTGTACATTATGGTAGCAGGAAGTACCACTTTTTCATTTGCGTTCAGGCAACAAAAAAGAAAATTCAACAATAATCAGCAGTATATACCATATACTACACTACTCAGAAATCTTAAGACATTAAGCCTATACACATAGATTTATGTCTACATCTGCAAGGAATTGTTTTTAAGATAATAATGGGGCTACTTAGGAGGACACAATGCTTCTTTTTAGATTTCTCTCTTACCAAGAGATCAGCATTTCTGTAACCATAAATTGCACAGAAATCAGCACATCTTAAGACAGAACAGTCACTTCCCCACACATAAAGATTAAACTATATGTAAAACTACTGGGAAAGATCTAATGCAGTTGTTTATTTTGTGAGGATGAGGAGGCAGCCACAGCACAGACAGAACAGTGCAAATGAAAGGGGACCAGTTGCATTTGCTTCCTAAAGCACGCACTAGACCAGCGAGCACAGCATGTTTCATTAGAAACAATGAAATCTCCTTTTCAGCTAGCTGGCATTTTGGCAAGGTTGCTGATAGATCAGAAACTCAGAGCACAATTTGTTTGCCATGCTGTAGCTTACTTTTGTTTAATCAGACAGCCACTGTTGAATGTGACCCTGCTGTCAACAACAAACCTCCAGACCCACATTCACACGTCAGAGTAAGTGTGTTGTGTACGTGTGTATATGTGTGTACGTGAGCTCTTGCTCATTCTGTGATTAAAAATGTAAGCACCTACTATTTTCAGTCTGAAAGGCAGCCAAAACCTTTTTGTTCAAGTTGGCACAAGGAAGTCTTCTCGTGCCCATTCCATCATATTAGCGGCATTCCATAAAATGGCAAAGGAGGGTGGATAATTTTGAAACTTTTTGTGACTGGAATTTGATGATTTGACTCTCAGCATTGAAATAAAGGCAAAACTGTTCTTTGTGAAGGATGCATTTCTTAGCACTGAAAAGTCTCAAAGCTTTTAATTAAGGGCCTGACTCATCTTCTCCTAAATAAACTGAATCAGACCCTACCAGACCTGCCTCTCAGTAAGATCCTTTCACCACTGCTCTCATAGGAGTAAAAATGAGTCTACCATTGGGCATTTGGACATTCAGTTTCCATCTCTCAAAAATCTCAGTAGCAGGCTGAAAATTAACACTTGTAAATGTAAAAAACGTGGTGTGAAAACACTGACTCGGTGATCAATTAAAATATTTCTTTGTTCCCTTCATCTTTCAAATGATAGATAAGTCTGTATTTTGTGGTCTTCCCTATTAACTGAGGACCTTCCACTTGGAGACTCTCATACAACAGTAAAGCAGGAGTTGCAGGCAGGAGAGGAGGCACTGACTTACAGAGGACAAAACAGAAGCTGAGGAAGCCCATAAGATGATATAGCAATATTTCTAGTTTCTTGGAGGAAAAAAAAGCTCTCTGTTGTTTTTTAAAAAGACAACACTTTTCCACAGAAAAGAGATTTTTTTTTTATTTTAACCAGATCTTTGGGAAACCATTCTTTCATTTAAAAGAACATTTGACCAACTTTACTCAGTTATTACATATCTCAGGAAATTTCAGCTGAAGAAAAGACGATCTGTGTATCCAACAATTTCTCTATAGAGACTATATAATAATGCCTTCACTCGCTCCCACCTCCCCTTTTTCCCTTAGAAAGACCAGCAGGATTGTCTGAATGCAGAATATAATACTAAAACTATTTCAGAAAAGGCTGACATGTCTTACTAAATATAAAGTTCAAGAAAAAATATTCATACATTCAAATATGCTCTGTGCAAAATACTCATACTTATGATATCAGCCTAAATATCACAGTAATAAAATAGCATCATCACAGCAGAAATACATTATGCATAACTAGGAATTGAAAAGACTGTTGAAGACAGTTTATCCCTTGATGTTGCTCTGTTTCTTCTATTCTAACACATTAGAAAATGCATTAAAGTAATATAAAGTATCAAAAGAAACCTAAAGTAATACCGTGTTTTAGAGAGTATGGCTTTGTTGCCAGAGGTTTCTTAGATCATAGTTCATACGTTTTGCAGATGTCTGTGCCTCACTTGCAGTAATTCTTACCCTTTGAATTTCAGTTTCTGTATGTTCAACCATTTCCCAAAGCTGTTAAGAAAATAAGCACAGAGATTTGGGGTTAGCTCTGTATGCGTGTATGTGTGTGTGTGTGTGTATGTATTTAACAGGGGTGGGGGAATGGGAGAAAAATGAGGACAGAGCCAAAAACCAAAAATTTTTGAGAGGAAGGTATCAATAAATGTTTCAAAACATTGCTGTTTACTCTTAATTACAGTAAATAATATGACTGCAATGATAATACCGTGAGAAGTGAAGACATGCAATCTTACTAATTACACAGACCTGTAACAGGTTACAGAAACCTCTGCAGGAAGTGATTTTGGTTATTTCATGGGTCCAAGTAAGCCAGCATCCTAAGGATATTGCCCAGTGCAGCCGAATGTCTCAAATTTATGATTTAAAATATTAAATGAAGCAAAAGGATCCAGAACAAAAGCTATGAGTTTCCAACCACTTACCATCAGCTCCCAGTAATTCTATTGGATTTTTTTTTCACACACTCAAGGTATAATCCTTTATAATTTAGTCATGTTCTTTCTGGAGTAACAGATACTATTTTCTGCCTCTACAAATTGCCCTTGAACTTCAGCTGAGTAGCACATTCCACTTCCCCTCCTGATTAGGACTGTTTAGAATTGCCGTGTCCTGTTAAGCAGCTGGCCTGTTTCCCTTCACAGCAAGCAAATTGTTCTCCTTCCAATACCTGTTATTTTTAGAAACAAGAGTTTTTGGATTAGAAAGAGAAATATTGCATATCACAAGGCATCACCCTTTGCTTTCAAGGTTTATTTTTTTTAACCCTTGTAGTAAATCTGATTAATTTACCTTTCCACTGTCTCCACCTCTCGTTTTCACACTAGGCCTGTCTTAAAAACAGCTCTAACCTTGTGTAAGGAGGAACACTAGAAAATAGCCAAAGGTGGGTTTTCAACTTAAAGTCAGGGGTTTTAAAGTCAGGGGTGTTTGGATGTTATTGTTAAAACTCAGCATATGATTCCAAACAGTTTTTATCTCAGACTAAATCAGAGAAAGGCGTTTTAAATCTGAAAGTTACAAAAGGCCCAAGTACTTAACTTTTATAGCAGATCAGACTCTTAACACAGGATTTGCAGAGAGCTTGAGGACTGTGGTCCACTCCTAAGGAATTTGTGTGACAGTAAGACATAAATCCTTATTTTAGTTTGAAATGAGCACTGCTACTTGAGAGCAGTGAGGCATCCACAAGCTGGAAGAGACCACCCAATGGGACTGTGACTGCAGCTCACCCATGGGGCTAGCACTGCCATGTGGCAAGTTAAGATCTACAAAAGTGGTTTTGCAACACCTCCCTAAACATTACACTTCAATGGTATGCTCTCAAACAGTTTTTTCTGCTCTCCATCCATTAACTCTGGAGCAAAAGCATCCTTGAAAGGAGGGAAATAAAAAGGCAAAGCATTAACAGAAGAAAAATTAAGTACACTTGCTCCCAGCTATTTCCATTGATTGGAAGCAAGGAATTGCTAATAAGAGGGGCAGCTTAAAGCAGGCGCTCTGATATGCATTTTGCATCCTGTATTACACATTTGAGTCCAGGAATGGAACCAGAGCTGGGCAATCTTAGCACTCTGTGGAGCATGTATTAAAAGGATCCCAAAAGTAATTAGATAAATTGAATGAAATCTGACTTGACAACTAGGGGTCATCCTATTCTATGAAGGTTCAAGATGGAGACCAAGGGGGCAAATAACAAGTGATTGAAGGGCACAGCTAATTAAAGTGCCTGTTATATTAATATTTATGTTAAAGTTTCCTGTAGCTCTGGCCTTGACCTGGCAGTTGGGTATACAATGTGTGTCCTTCATTTTAATAATTTTCAACATTATTTCTCATACAGTTATGCAGGTACTTTAGAACTGTTGTTATACCTGCCTCTTCCATGCTTAAGCTAAAATGGCTGACAAGGGGAAAAAATGCTGAAAAAAAAGATAGGTAACAATAAGTTTGAAAACAAGGCCCTCAGCAGAAAAAAATACAAGTAGGAAACACAGCCATTTATGAGTGCTTTCTATTCAAAGATGTCAGAAATGCTTGTCCATCTTTATGATATCTTATCTTCATTTTATGGGTAGGGGAACTGAGGAACAGTTGTAAAAGCTCACTTTGAGATACATTCAGTAATCATTCAAGAATCACTGCAGCCTGTGATTCCTACACATCAGTACTTTGGAGGTGTAGACGACTCCAGCTGAAAACAAGTGGAGCTGGAGATGCTATGCATTTATGTACAGAGAATTACTCTGTCAGTCCATCAAGTGCGTGTGTGAAAGAGGGACAGTGGGGAGAAGCTGCTATGTATCAAGCCACAAAACACAAAAGCACACAAAAACCTCCTCTCCTTTCTTGCTGAAGTAACAAAAAAAATAAAATAAAATGGGGGATTGAATTCAATCTTTCTTTCAGTTAAAAAATGGAGAATACTAGATGCATTTGAAGTAGTGCAACAGAAGCTGATAGCGACACTCAAACACTAAGGAAAAAGTCAGTGAAGAAGATACGAGGCTACTTCTCCCTCCACTAATCACCCCACATTCCCCCACTCCTGAATTGACATGGATGGACATGACCCCTCTCCTGACCATGGCCCTGTTCTCTTGCTCCTCTGAAAATTCCTCTCCTGCGGATGCCTGACTTTGCCCACCAGTCCCAGCACCCACTCAGACACATGCAGAGGAAACTTGTCACCCTCTAGTCAAACACATAGACATATATACAAGTGTCCACATATTCAAGTGGACCAGAGCACAGGCAGAGAGCCAGGGTCGCCCCTTGCTGAAGCCACTGCGATAAATGCTGCAAGCCGTGCCACCTGACAGCTCTTTGCACCAGAAAGCAGTGCCTGCCTTGAGGGAGAGGGGAGAACAGAAATCCTGACAAGTATGAAATGTGAAAGTTGGAACAAGAGACAGTGAATGAAATCTGTGGAACTCCCGAAGATACCAGCTTTACCACCTTCACCACCTTCACCACCTTCAAATGAATATTAGAGCTGCATGGATCCAATGTTGAAGTTCATGTTCTGTGGCATTGTGTGTTATACCCTTCTATGTACCCCTTTATTCCATGTTTATAAAAATCCCCTCATGCCGTGCCCTTGTTTCTCCCCCCTTTGTTCTGTTTGGTTCCCTGTTGCCACAGTGCAGTCTTTCCTTATTTAGTCATCTCCTTATATGGTTAGCCACTCTCAGTTAAGGTTTAAACCTTCCCCTTTTGCCCTTATATGTCCCTGCTTAGCATGCCTCTCCCTGGTTCCACCTTCCCTTCTGGAGAGTTCCCTCAGAACCTTATCAAAGCCCACGAGCCCTTGTAATAAAGGACCACTCTATTCCACTCTGTCTCCATGGTCGGACCCTTTGTTCCCCTGGGCTGCGACAGGAGAGCCCCACCATGGTCCTTCACTCCCAAAGAAAAAAAAGAGGTTAGGTGCCTGGGCCAGGAACAGAGCCCAAGACCTCCCTTTCTGCCTGAAGGCTGAAACCACTGAATGGCTGCAAGTGAAAACTCATTTCTCTCATCTGACATCTTCCCCTTCCAGAAAAATTTAATTAAATTGAAATTACAATCTAGCAACTTCATCCTCAATCTATAATGACCAAGACATTATCTTTCAGAGAATAAACTTACACACATACACACAAAGAAAATAAATCAGCTAATTTAAGTCACTTCAATCTTTTGTTTGCAAAGTGAGAAAGACTAGAGAATCTCATAAAGTGCTGCTTGTTCTACAACCTAACTGCTGTTAGCAAGACTGCAGATATCTCTGGCTGGACGATTAAGCTTCAAAATATTCACAGCTAGCAGGAACATTGACTTAAACAATTTGCCTATGTTAAGACAGACTTAGGAATTGTGTCCTAGTCCTCTTTGCCTTGATTTGTTTCTAATGTTGAGCTTTTGCAGCACAAAAAGCTAATCAAGGGGGGTAATGACATTTTCAAGCTTCACATGAGAAGCTTGGAACAATCCAGATGCCATTTAAAATTATGTATATAGAGGGATAAATAAAGTTTTTTCCAACATGGATGATTTCAGTGCCAAATTTCAATAACTCTTTTAATTATATTATTGTACTTCTATTTTAGATGTACAGTTTGTAGAAGTAGGTACAACCACTGGCTCTCTGGCACTTTGCTTTTGTATCTGAGGGAGTTCTAAAGCTTGGGCAGCCATGCCAGCACACACCATTGTTTGTACCTACTGCAATTCAGTTGTTACAGCAGCTACAGTTGTAGCAATTTAGCAAGTAGAACACCCATTTTACTGTCTGTTTTATTACCAAGATGGATAAATTTGTACAAGTAGTGCTCAGGGAACAAGCATATAACAGTACCTCTGAATTAAAAACCAAAGTATCTAGCTGAACTCATTAGCATTTACAGGGCTGGCTGAACAGATTTGTTTCCCCCATCCGTTGAATTGCTCCCTGCAAAACAGCCATTTGTTCTGAGCCTCTATCAGCAACTTACTGGCAGAAAACAAGAGATAAAATGGCAAGGCTGACTGGATGAACAGCTCATGGCAAACAGCACTAACACCCCTACAGAATACACAAGAATACAGTAAGATTTATCTACTATATACCTTCCAACAGTTAGCTCAGCAGATCTGATGCTTCACAAACCACAACGCTTCCTAGGATTTGTAACCAGAACACAGGAAAATGACTTTTCAGTCTGAAAGCCGAAATGGCCCTTTGGTATCCCTAACTCCCATGCTTAGGTGCCACTCATCTACTACATCTCTCAGTTTTAAGCTCACTTTTTTTTCCTGAAGATCTTCCTCAGGAATTCATGACAGCTTTTAGCACCTCGAGCATATTTCTTCCACAATCAGACATAGCAGTTGTGTCCAGCCCTTGCTTGGGGTGCTGTTCTCATTCTGCACAGCACAGTCCTTCTACGGACACACACAGGACTACAGCGGGTCGTGCCATAGCATAAGGATAGCTTCACTTACAAATATACACTGTATCTAGAAGCAGCACTTACAATGCAAACTTCATAAATCTTTCCCAGGTCTCATCAGGTGACAATTTATCATAAACAGCATTCCAGCAAAAAAGCAGATGCAGCATATTAGGGATGGCTACAAATCTATAGCCAAGGAAGGAACCCAGACAAGGCTAGTTAAGCATATATTATGGAAGCATTCAGGTGAGTTCAGAAACAGGTGAGAAGGATCTGAGAGCTGCACATAACTGAATATTGAATAATATTCTGTGTAAATACTAACTCATCTTCATGCGCCTCCCAGTTGCAATGCAGGCCAAAGTTCTGGTTTTCCAGAACCACTTGGGGTGTGTTTGCTCAAGTTAGAATTCAAAACTGTTGCACACAACACACAGGGAAGTTTTTGCTTCTCAGTACACTTTTAAACTCTGTGCTTCTCATTAAACACCATACAACACAGTGAGGAGTATTTGGAATACTATGGGCAACTTTTAAACAGATTTTTTTTTCAAAAGGCATTCCTCATATTGATTCTTTTGTTAGTACTATATCCTCACATAAATTTTTAATATTTTCTGTGCTAAACCTGAAAAACACTACTGTTACAATCTCATTAATGAAAGATATGTCTTTTTGATCATGATCCAATATGTAAACTGTGTCATTCTGTTTTTTGGAGCCTGAGGAAAATGGCACCTCGGCCATTTCAACCAATTTGCAAACTTTTCCAGCAAAAGCCCTTTAGCTTGAAAATCCTTGGGACAACTGGCAGTTCCCAGTGACTACAGAGACAGATCTGAAGCCTGTACCATCACACAATGGTGCCAGTACCTGGATTCAGCAAGCATATCTCAGTTCTGTATGAAAACCCCATCCCCAGTTTTTGAAAACCCCATCCCAAGCACGGCTCCAGCCCATTCACAGTCCCGTTCAGGGGTTTGAAACATCTTCCTTTATTCACAGACAAATAAATAATCACAGCAGGCTCCAGAATGGATCTGCACATCTCACAGGCAATAGGAGGACACCTCAGTTTTGACTTAACTCCTCCTTCCACACGTGTGGGGAGGCACTCATACAGCTACATTCTAACCATCTCTTCACTCCTGCTCTCCAGCTCTTTGGACCAACTAAACCATATGTTGCAATATTAAAAGCAGGGCATTGTGCATGTAAAATCAAGTATAGTAGTTTGATTTTAGATAAGAACCAATGTGTTATGCCAAAGATTACCCTCAAGTGAGATCCCTATGCACAAAGTACTTCTCTTCTAGGAAAAAAAAAAGCAGAACTGCAAAAAAAACAGCCACTCTCTTTGTTCTAACAGATTAGAAATACTTTCCCAAAAAAGAAATCTTTCCCACAATCCCTAATTTAATTTCCTTCTCATATATTGAAACTCTAGACCTAACTGACTGATAAGCTTCAGATGCTTGTCTTCTAGCTCCTCCTAAGTGGCTGATTTTGCCCTGAGCTCCTGCAGACAAGCACACATAGAGTACATATGTTGGATTCCTTCAGGAGCAGAGTACACTTTCAAGACTCTGCAGAATATGCAAAATATATGCTGCCATGGATATCAGCATCAAGCCACTGGCCTAACACCACCACTTAAGAACAATATCTCCCCTCTTGAAAAGCCCAAGGAGAAATGCAGAGGATCTTAAAGCAAGCAGTTAATTCCTTGATTGAAAACAATTCTTTAAAACTGCTGAGCAAAAAATGAGACAGGGCTCTAACTTTTCCCACTTAGAGGTTTCCTTTTCTTGTTTTTATTTGTTTTAGGCATTCTAAAACAGCAAGGTGAAAAATTAAGGGCAAATACTGATGCTTTTCTTTGTGATATAAATCGTTTAAGCATCTACAGATATCTAAGCTCTCACCATATGCTTCACACCTGGTGAGTATTAATAATGCTTTCCACAGACTGCTTTTTAGCAAACTATTTCTTGGTTACATAAAGAAGAGAAAAGATTTAAATCTGTTGTGGAAGGGAACAAATAAGATTCTTCAACCTTTAAAGAATCCAATCATCTGTTCAAGTACTTAAAGCTAAATAGTCCTGGCTATCAAACAACCCAATTAAAAACTACCTGGAAGAAAGTCAATAGTTTGTATACCAAGGAAAAAACCCACATCACTAAGAAAAGCACATTTTGTGGAAATTGGGAACAGAACGTGCATGGGTCAATTATTTTAAGTTATTAAGTGCGAGGGTTTAGAAACTGCCCTTAGGAGAATGTGGCACAGCATTTCAGATTCAGAGACCTGCATGTCACAGGGTGAAGGTGGGGCTGGAACAGAGGCGAAGGTATCTGCCTCTAAACACAAAAAAGTCAGACTCATTTGACAGACAACCATATTTGAATGTCCAATTTATTTGATGTTTCCTAGTTTTTCACACAAACGAAAAATTGCATTTCTACATTTTCTGCCTTTGTCATCTTTTCTGGTCCATTGCAAAGGCCAGTTGTTTCAAAGATAACAGGGACAATAACACTGCGATGTGACTGGAGCTAGAAACTTCCTGATGGATGGTTCTGCATCTCTGCTGGTCATCTAATTGAAGGAGAGAAAAGAAAACCCAGTTCTTTCAACATGTTAGGTTTTGAAACTTAGAAGGACTTGGTTTTGAGTATTTATCAAGAGTTCTGCTTCCTCACTGCGATGTTTCTTGCCTGCTAAAATACGATAAATAAATAAATACACCTGAGTTTTGACTGGCTGAATGCAAACAGTAAACAACTGTTCTTGCCCATACAAGAACCACCTGCAGTCTTCAGTGAGAAAATGTTGTAAGTTGAAGATTATGTGAGAATTTGGCCTTATTTCTCTCTCCTACTAAATGCAAAAAGATAACATGTCAAATCCTTACCAAACTGCTAATTAGTTCACTTAGGTATCAGTCATTTATCAAACAATTTTTCCTCTTTAGACATTCATTTCTTGAAAACTGCCTATTTAATTCACTGGCAAAACTAATAAGGTATTGGATTATATCATCAGTGCAATATGTAGTACAATTCATAAAATCTCTTGGAACAAATCAAATACTCTTTTTACTGCCCATCTGATTCAGGCTCATCTCAAGGGTTCTTGTTTCCATTCATGTTTTCATTTTGAATTTAACATAACAGCGCTGAGCTTGCTATTACATAAATTACCAGAACATTTAGGATCTCCAGTGGTATCCCAAATTATGCAGTGCTGCAGTGAGTAAAATTTTTAACAACTGAACATTGAACATTCGTGAAGTAGCTACAAAAGCAATCCCCTGGAAGGAGGGATTTGAACTTCCACCTTCACATGGCTGTGGCCTCCCAGCTGAAACCGTGTTCAGGTTTTGTGGCCAGACTGATCAAAGGGAACTCCTCTTCTCCTCTACACACAGAACTTGCTCTCTGTACAGCTGACGTGCCTTTAGTAGCATCTTGCAGTGATTTACAGCCATGCTGCAGGAGGAAAGAGTCAGTCAAACCTGTGCTACAGCTCAGCAAAATTGCTTGAAGCTGAATAGACTGGCACATTCATGCCAAAAAGAGAATAAAATGTCTTTGCATGCAAAACCACAATGTTTAGACAGAAACACAATTGTAAACATGCTCTGAAGATCAACCTCCAATGAGAATGAAATGTTCACTGTGAAAATAAGTGTTATTTCCTTGTAAGTAGACAAATTTTCACTTTTCTGTGCCATATAGGGAACAGCTCTCAATATTACTTTTTAAATAGGTAGCTTACAATTAATAGCTGGCTGTTATTCAGAAAACTAGAAGGCTTTTTGGAAGTTCACTGAAAACACCAGTAAAACTTGCTTCAAAGTCTGACAAAGAGCAATCTCTTGGGTAAAGATTTTATGTTTTTCCCCTCTCTAAATTTCCCTTAGAGCTTCTTGTCTGGGCCCAGACCCCCTGACCCCCGCCTTCAGTGCCATCCCCTCACAGTCAGCCCCAATGCCCCGCGTGCAGCAGTCCAGCACTTTCTTCACATGTGTCCCTGGTATGAGCAGAGGAGCATCATGTCTATTGCTGGTAAGCAGATGAGAAGAGGAATGAGGCCCAATTACCAACTGGGTAAGAAAAGGCAATTCCTGGCTCCAGGACAGGAATCTGGGAGGGAAAACAGCCTCTCCTACAGTATTGCCAGTTGGCGCCCACCCTGTTGTGCTCTTCTGCAGCAGCAGGCGTTTTCCCCCAAAAGCTGAATCCCTAGTGCAGAACACACACAACTTCTAACAGAGCTTCAGGTGTCCCCATTTCACAAACAGCTCTGCTCCCTACGGACAGGTCACGTGCACCCTGGCTGATAACTGGAACCATTAGCCTTGCCTCAAAGGAGGAATACTGTGGCTAAGCACTCCTCTTGGGGCATAGCTATCCTGCTCTGATCTCAGGGCTAGTGCTGGTCTAGTTCTGTGCTGTAGCTGCAGAAACTTGGTAAAGAGGTGAAGAAGAATAAAAAAAAGACACAATAAGCTGCCCTGTATTCATTTACCATCCTTAGCAGAAAAAAGTGTTCAGCTAACCTGAAAAATTACTGAAATTTTTTTCAGACATATGAATGAAACATTTTCAAAAATGTTTAAAAATTCCAATTTTTAATTCAGGGAAAAATTCAGAAATGCTGAGACTCCATTTCATATTTTTTCAAAACAGAATTTAAAAGTAAATATTGTTTTGGAAATGAAAAATCTCATTCAAAACATTACCCTAGGGAAGCCCTCCTGTTGGTTGCACTGAAGGAGTACTAGTTGAAATTTCTTCCTGGTGTGCTAAAACAACATTCTACCTGCTTCCATCACCTACAGGAGCTCAAGAAGCCAGAGCTAGATGCTCCACAGAGGTGCACAGCAACAGACTTGAGGCAAAGGTCACAAACCTGCAACAAGAGAAATGCCAGTGGGGTACAAGGCTGGAAAAAACATCAAAGGGTTACTAACACACTGCAAAAGGCTGCCCGGAGAGGCTACAGGATCTCCCTCTGCATAGATGTTAATGCTTGATCAGAGCAGGCTGAGCAATCTGACCTACCCATGATGTTAGCCCTGCTTTGGGCAGTGTGTCAGACTTAAATGACCTCTGCATGTTCCCTCCAGTTTACTTGGTGGCTAAAATATGGCCCATTACAACAATTTCAATGCTGTCAGCTGTATTTTATTCCTCAAATCATTCCAGTCAGCTTTTGCTTTATATTAACTAAAACACCTTATCACTTCTGTACAGCAAGTGTCTCCTGGTGGCTGAAAGGAAGAAGGCTGATGTTTTCTCAAAATGGATTATGTAAACTATAAAACTGAAGTTACATGAACAATTGCCACTACCTTCATAGAATTGCAAAGGGAAGGTTTCTGAAAACATTTAAATCAATTTTCAATTTCCTAGGAAATTTCTGAACTACTGGTTTTACATAACACAAACATAAATTCCAAAATGTCAGTGTTTTCCAAATTTGAACACCTCCAATTTTAATTTCCATCATGTAACTAAAAACTATGACAAAGCATGTAAAGGACTGATAAGGTGCAATATACACATAAGAATTCAACAGGTTCAGAAAATACCTTTCAAATTATTCGAAAGCTTTCATTATGACTACTGGCACATAATCATATATTGTTGTATGGCAGTCCAGATAAATAAAAAGGGTTAGCACTTAATCCACATCTATTTCTTCCTGGTTTAGGTGCCTTGCCAACATACTCTTCCTCATTCCTAGAAAATACGTAGTTGGTATTCACTATTTCCCATGCTCAGACTGACCCACTGCCTATCTTTGGCTTGCAGATGTTACTCCTAAGATGGATGGCCTTACATGGCTGAACGAGCTCCATCTGCCCCATCTTGCCACCAGCTGCCGCAAGAGAGGAGCCCCGAAGAGAAGATACAAGGACTCCCTGAAACAACATCTCAACCTTGGCCATATTGATCAACATAACTGGTCTACTCTGGCCTCCAGTCAGGAGGTCTGGAGACACACCATCTATAACGCTGCTGATGCTTTTGAGAAAGCACGCAGGATCACCCTTGAGGAGAAAAGACAATGCATAAAGAATCGTGCCCTGCAGAATTTACCACCTAAGGAGTCTTTCTGCAGTGCCTTTTGCAACTGGACATGCCTGTCTCGCATTGACTTTTTTAGCCACCAGGGTGCTTGTAGCAAACGTGGGTAGAGACCTTTCCCAAATCTTCATTCGTGAAGCCTGGCCATGAGATGTTACTCCAGAGATAGGCAGGTGCTCAGCTGGGGTGAGTCAGCTTCATAGCCCTGAATTCCATCAGGTATACAAACTGGCAGTCCCCCTATGTCTCATTTAAGTTGTGCCACTGCCACAAAGTTAAACAGCCCTTTCCATCACCAGGACCTTGCCCTCCTGTTTATATCTCATCACTGAGACTTGGTTTTGGTCCCTAGTCCCATAACAATGTTTTATAATTCTCTCCTTAAAGCATTATTTCATGCAGTGGGCAGCCCTAAAACTCTTTCTGGCACACACAAAAGGTTGAGAGTTTTTGCTCTAGTCTTCCTCATCTACTGGTTCTACCAAGTTATCTATATTAGGTGATATTAACGCAAAATTTTGCCACAGGAAAACACACTATTTTGGACCTCTCACACTTGTAAAGATGTTTGAGTATAGGAAAGGATGTCTCCAGAGATTTTATTCCCTTCTAGTAGACCCTCACATCCATGCTCACACTGTACTGCATCCTGAATCATCATTTCACCCATCAGATTTCTGAGCAGCAAAGGACAAAATTTCCAGGCTTCTGAAATAACCAAGAACCCACACGGTGATCTCAACATGACATACGTTTGTCAGGGACTTGATCTTGTAGCATTATTTTACTAGAAAAATAATTTTAAAAGCAGTCCTTACTACGTGATTTCCAGCACTGAAATGGAAAAGACATCCTCCGTGTGGCTGCCACCTGTATCATTAGGACAGGATAGGAGCCTCAGCTTGGTCTTTGCTTGAGTGTTTTCAGGGAGTACTCAGCCTCTAGATGAAGCTATGAGCTCTAGAGACTGTTTGTAAAAGCTACCACAGTTGAATATGGGTAGATATAAAACCTTTCGGGAGAGGAGAGGAGGGATACCAAACATAGTAGGTAATTTTTAAGTGTGTCCTGGAATTGTCTATTTTTAATCAAAGCCATGTTCTCGCATCTTAATACAAGGGCAGTATCTGTTATATTATTAAGTGTTTCAGAAATATCTGGACTTTCATCTCCAGAATCAAAGGTAACAAGTTTTTCCACTAAAAATCTACTAATTATATTAAGACTCATTAAAGACTGAGGGGGCAAAGAAAGGTCTTACACTCAGAATTTCCAAGAGAATTGTTCTCTAGACCTTTATGGAGACTTGTTGCTTGAATCAGCCTGCAAATTCCCAGTAGAACAGGTTTCACTGCAAAATGCTGAATCACTGCAGCAACAACAAAAAAGCAGTGCTGAAACCCTGACAGAACCAAAAAGGTTCTGTCACCACCTGCCAGGCTGCTCCAGTGCCCAGCCTATAGACACCCTCCACCTCCGTTTTACACTTTTGCTTCAGCTGGCTCTGGCCACACCAGAGAGTTAGGAAGCCCCGAGAGCCTCAGGCAAGTCCAACTCTCACATCTCCTCCTCCTAATCGTGCTTTCTGTCTGCACATTTGGCTACCTAGGATTAAAAGGCAATGCAAAAGGCCTCTGAAAATGTATTAAGAGTAGCTTTCCTTTCTCCTGTTCTGAGTATTGATGTACTTGATGAGCAGGTAACAGTCATGAGACACTGCTATTTGCCAACATCACACTTTGCAGGGGGGCTAAAATATGACTAAAATATGATCCTCCCAGGGGAGGGCAAATCGGCATCTGACTCGATTTCATAGTCCAATGATTAGGGAACAGATATCTCTTCAATGTACCACTAAAAGCAGACACACACTTATTCCATAATGCCTACATCAGTACCACACTACATACTGTGGAGTTATCACAGAGGGTCGACAGTACTTTTCGTTCAAGGAAATCAGAAACAGGAAGAAGCATATCATACTGACATCTAGAAGCAGAGGGCCATAATTCTGATTTACGGTGAATATCTCCAGCTAATCTGTGTTAGAAGATGATCTGTGTGAGAAGACAAGTGTGCTTTTCCTTACTTGGCTGTGATAGCACAGGAAACGTGTTCTTGGGGGCAGAAAACTAATGCATGTCTTTTTAAGTCAAATTCTGTATGGATTTAGATCAAGAAGCCCCAGTGAATCCAGCAGACCACAACACTCCCTGATGTAAGACCATGGATTTTCCACTGATTGCATCAGTAGGTGCAAATTTTGCCTATACCTCCATACTTTCTGAAGCTCCTGTAGCAATGACCTCCCAAGACAGTTCCACAGACCACAATTCAGCACAGACTACAATACCAAGGAGGAGTCAGGAGAGAAATGGGGGGGAAATTACTAAGCATCCTTTAAAATAGACTGCAATTCTAGATATTGCAAAGATCTCTCATATTTTTGTTTGAAATTTAATCTTAGACGTAATCAGATCTGCTACAGCATGGTTCATTTCCCTTTCCTTGACCCTTTAGGGCTTTCTTTGGGCCACTGAGAGGCACTTTCATGGAGCTGCTTTGCAAGCATATGCTTTGCTGCAGTTCAGCCAATAACCTCTTGGAAAATAAAGGAGGAGAGGGGAAGAGCTGTGAAAGATAAAGTTATACTTAACTTATTGAAACTACTGTTTGCAGCTGCATTTGCAAAGCTAAATATCATTACAGTATTGATGGTGGATGCAAAATATAATGTGAAATGCACCCCTTTTTATAGCTGGTTCAAAACTCCCACTAATACTGAGATTTAAATATAAGAGAGGAGGGAAATTTATTATACTTACTCATAAGTACAGGAGCTGGTAAAATGCCATAATACATTTTAAAAAGAGAAGTCAGTAACTCTTAAAAAAGCAGGAATTCAATGTAGCACCTCAGAAAGCAAGGAGGTGACTGTTTTTAAGAGAATACCGAGTTAGTACACTCATCCTGAAAAATTTCCCCTGCCCTGCTAAAACCAGTTTCATTCCAGGGCAAACATGCCATCTTCTCACAAAAAAAAGACAAAGAAAAAGCATAGCAAAGCAAAATAAGAATGCACATTACTTCTAGTCCATGAGAACAAATGTTAAAAGGCAAGGATTGTGCCAAAAATCCCTCTTACTGCCACATAAAGACTTACTGAACAAAGACTGTTTGTCTCCACTAAACTATTTTTTCATATACCTCGCACTTGGCATGTCAAAAGTTGTAGGGAAAAAGTAAGAAACAAAGAAAAATCACATTCAAAGTTTTGATTTCTTTCTACTTCCTTTTCATCTTTAGGATGTTGAAAACTCAGGTACTATCTTTGCATACACCACTATTCATCTTTAATTTAATAAATGATCTCTTCAATGTATTAATGGTTAGCAGTGCATATAAATTAGCATTTATAAAAATCAATTACATTGTCTCCTAAGACAGAGGAGAAACCAAGACCTTCATCACTGGATCATTTGTATTTATCTGTTAATTATAAACCTTAATTGTCTCTTCTTATCAGATTAATTTGCATAAATTGTATAAGTTTAATGTTTAACAGGTTTTAATATTAGAATACAATTATTCGTTAAACATTCTTTCTTGAAATATTCATTATTAATTATAGCATTAAAATTAGAAGTTCTGATAATTGACCTTGGCTTCTCCTTGTCTCATCATCATCTGTCCATTGAGGTCATTTATCTCATGATTATGCATGCTTTGTGGCTTCTTATTACTGATGTACTCAGTTTTAATTGTACTTTATAGCCTGTCAGATTTCTCTGAATTTTGACTTAAAGCAGAATATTATGCAGAGTTCCATAAAAGTGGTCTTTTTATAGTATATTCATCCTCTTAGCATACCTACACCTAATTACACAGTCGGTGAAAGGACTATATCTGGACTATTAGGTACAACTATTTCTATCCTGGTAAGGAAAGCCTTTCTTTCATCAGAGACTTATGAAGTAAGAGAGACATATAAGCTCCCAGCTAACCTTGGAAAAAAAAGAATTAACCAAGTATTATGTTGGCAGGTCATCTAATTGGCTCTTCTTCCTCATAACTCACTAGACATCTCTAACTGCCTTTTTCATTAGCTTTTTCTTTAAAGATTGTGGTTATTGAGCCCAGGAAGTAATTAAATAAGAGATGACCAAGACCAAATGCTGATAGATGTATTCACTTGAATTTGGCTGACTTAAATGTAAAGATTTTTTCCAGAGGTGAAAACATGTGGGTTTTCTCCTCTGCCAGGTCATTCACTAAGCTTCACATACAGGGATTTACTATACTGGATTTTTCTTTCAGTTAAAATTTTTCATAATTTTTAGCTAAATAAATATTTTAGATATCATCACATATGCTTCCAAGGAGAGAGACTAGTCTTTAAAAAACATTAAACAAGGCTTTATGTTGTCTACAGATGCTATTATTAAAATGCTAGAGGTGCCTCAGTTCAATAGAATAGAGGTACCTCAGGTCAGTTTAGAGAATATTCCTCTCAATAAGTGAGTCTAGTAAGGAAACATTGAGTCCAGTATCTATTTGAAATTTTCAATATCTCCTTTGACTTACCTGTGCTCCCTAAGCAGATCCAAGGCTACTGCACCCTCATCTGAGAAGCATCACTGACATATTTCCAGCCAGTTGCTGGCACCAGAGTTTTCTGAGTTCAGTTTTCAAATTCAAGTAAAACCTGAGTGATTCTGTGCAAACAATCCTTTTACAGCAAGGATTTTCTTCTGCTGAGATTTCCAATGCAAAAGTGTATTCATGAATCAATGGGAAAAATTAAAAAATGGGTGTTATTGTCATTACATCTGCTTTGGTATATCTTCATCACAACCTATCTGCCAAGAGCACAGAGCTCATGACTCCTATATACATATCTGATGAGGAGCCTAAGGAGAATTGGTCAGGTTACTATTAGGTTACACAAAGTAGAAGTAATAAGAAATTGTCAATGCTTCCTCACAGAGTCTTACAGGAGTCTCTAACTGAAGGAATGCATTGATCCCTGTCTCAGCTTAAAGAAACTGGAGTGTTTTGCTAAGGAGGGTGAGTTATGGGGTAGACCAAACTCTTCTCTCTCACCAGTTGTAAATCCAAAATTAAGAGGATCCAATAGAGGAGGTATGGAAAAAGGAAGAAATAACAACTCTTTATTAAAGGATATATGTATATTGGCAAAAAACAGTACCAGAGCACAAAACAACTAAGCAATAATTCTGTACCCAAAAAGTCCCCTTCGAAAAGGAAACAGTCTGATACTTCTCTGTCCTCTAGCGCGATTCCAATCCCGGTTGGCAGGAGCGCTGTTGGATCACTGGAGGAACAGATCCTGCAGTGCTCAGTGTCGGTCGGCAGGGGGTGCTGTTGGGCTCCGGCTGTCACCGCATGGGGGCCCTGGATCATGGGAGAAACCAAAAATGGAGATTTCACCCCCCCCAACAAGGAGGGGAAGGGAAAGAAAGGGGAAAGAAAGGCGGTTTCTTTCCCACTAAACTCACGCTGTCTGCGGCTGGCTGTAGACAGGACTCCCCCTTTGTTCATTGGTGAGCACAAACTCTACAATGAAATCTGAGCAGATTCAGCTGGTGACAGAGCAGACCGTAGACAAACCGAGGCCGGAGAACAGGCAGATGACCAGGTCAAGAGCAAAATGGCCTCCGAGCTTTTCCAACACACCTTGCCCCTGTTAAGGCACAAAGTGAAGTGTGCCCTGTTTGTAAGGAGAGGAGGAGAAAAACTCCTCTCCCCTCCCTGCAGTTTTTGATGGACCATTATTCTGGAATGCAGATTGGCCAGCTGGTTCTTTTGTATAGTCAATCACCCCTTCCCTCTTCTCGGTCAACATCCTTCTTTTACAGCAGGACAAGGGAAAGGAAAATTTCTGCTTGAATTTTTAGAACAAGTAAACCTATAACAATCCATTGTAAGTCAAGCCCATGATCTTTGTGATAACTTCAGGATGTTTCTTGACCCCTAAAAGGAGAACAACACCTGGTACTGATTTGGAGAGCATTGTAATTTTTTTTCTGCTTGCGGCTCAGCTACAATTATCCATTTTATCTCAAAGCCAGATTGCTAGAAAATGCTTCACTTGAACAACACCTTGATGCCTGATTTTCTAGGTGGACATCTTTTATGCAAATGCATTAACCACCTTGATTTACATTTAAAAGAAGGATGGCAGTATCTTGGACATGTTATTCTTTCATCTTCTCATCTTGGAAGAAGAGTCTGAAGCAAGAAGCAGTCCCCTCTGACACCTAAGATGCTTTGCAGAAATATAAAGATGCCTGATGCAAGCAAAATCTGCAGGAGAGAGTGCTCAGTGTATGGAAATCAGAAACATCATGGGGAAGTGGTGCCTTGCACATATGCTGGACCCTCTCCATCCAGGGATTCCAGCTTGACTCTTGCCATACTTGAGAGAGTTCCTGCTCCTCTGCCTCTCGTGTCCCTTGGGCCCAGCTCTCCCCAGGAGCACACTAACAGTATTTCTCCATGGCAGAGAAGAGGGAACAAACAACAGTATGCAGATACCTGCAGCTTAAGCATCTGCTGCACCCTTTACAATAGTTCTGCCCACATTAATAGCTATAATCTACTCCCTTTATTGTGCAATAAGAACATTAAGAAATCTGCAGACTATCAGAGGTTATTTTAAAGGCAGTTTTCTGTTACTCTCACCCTCTATTTAGTTTCCTTTTGAGGAAACTGATCTAACCACAAGATGATTGTATTCCAGGTGGATCCATTATTACTGTCCAGCAGTGCCAAGCACTGCTAATCTAATCAAGCACAAGCAGATCTAATCCTACCCCAAATCACACACTGCAAGATGACAGACACTCTCTTCAGCTGCAGGCAGCATAAGCAGTTTCAGGTAATCAAGTGTGGTATTTCTGGGCTTTTCTATGCAAAGTTCACCTAGTAGAAAACGTATTTATGTTGGGGTGGGTTTTTTTGGTGATTCTGAGTACTGGCTGGCTAGGATGAGACAGTTAGTGTTAGCAAAATGAAAGTGGGTTGACAGTATAACCCAAGTGCTATATTCTGTTCATGTTCCCTGTGATTTCATGAGCCCTCTGTCAAAACTGTCACATGTGGTTGTTTCAAACCACAGATTTTCCCTTCTATCTACAAAGAAATTCATTCAGCAGGCTTTTCAGCTGCTGTAGCAGTTCGAGGGGTTTTTGGGGGGTCACTGCTGGCCACTCTGTGAAGGCTTTCAGGGCTGGAGTCACCCCCCCCGCCGCCCGTCCCTCGTGGCAGGGACAGGCAGTGGAGGTGCTTAAGCCAGGAGACAGAGACCACGCAGGGAATCCAGCAGTGAAGAAGAGCTTTATTCAAATTTCCCGCAGCTTATAAGGGCTGCTGGGCCAAAGAAGGGATTGGCCATTTGGCTAGCCAGTGCAAGGAGACAATATAATAACTATGGCAACACAGAAACCAATGGTAGACAAGTGAATTAACAGCTTCCAAACCTCGGCAAGCTGCTGGGCTCAAAGCCTGTAATTTCATTTAAAAAAAAAAAAAAAAAAAACAAAGAGAGAATCTGAAACACTGGAATATTTGGTTCTTTTTGTGGTTCAGGTCAGTCAAACCCAGGTTGCCCAGACTGTCTCCCCTGGGTAAGCCATCAGGGTTCAGTCTCTTCCCCTTTGCAAAATACATCCCTTTAAAGTCTGCTGTTGAAGTTCCTCTGCTGCCGTTGTGTGCCGTGTGTCAATGAGCTGCAAATGTACCTCACCTCTACTGAGCTATTTATGTAAGTCACATGAGGAGCAGATGAGGGAGCGGGGGTTGTTTAGCCTGGAGAAAAGGATGCTCAGGAGAGACCTTATTGCTCTCTACAACGACCTGAAAGGAGGTTGTAGCAGAGGTAGGGGTTCGCCTTTTCTCCCATGCAGTTAGTGACAAGACAAGAGGAAATGGCCTCAAGCTGCACCAGGGGAGGTTCAGGAAGAAGTTCTTCACTAAAGGGGTGGTCAGGCATCGGAATGGGCTGCCCAGGGAAGTAGTGGAGTCACTATTCCTGAAAGCATTCAAGAAACAACTGGATGTGGCACTTAGTGCTATGGTTGAGTTGACAAGGTCAAAGGTTGGACTCAATGACCTTGGAGGTCTTTTCCAACCTTAATGATTCTATGACTCTATTCTATGATTCTATCTGCCTTTTCTGACTCTACATGCATGTCTAGGGCCAGCTGAAATAGAAAGGATCATTCTAGTCAAACTGCAAACACTTTTTGCCTCTTCCCTTTTCCACTTTGAGGGACCCTTTCCTCATGCCCTTTTAGGCTAGCTTCCAGAGCTGCTACCAAGATATTAAAACTACATTATCATAGTAATTTTGCACTCACTTGTCAATGCTGCTGGAAACACCAACTACCAAAATGATTTCCCTTCATCATTGTATCAATCATGTCATCCCCAATTTCATTTCTTTAAGTCCCTCTGCTAGTTCTCTTTCTTAATGCATCTTCGTCTGTGGGCATGTCATTTCTACTTGGAGCAGCTAGGAAGATAGAAGGCTACCTTATGCATATAGTTATCACATGAAAACATGCTCACATAACTTTTTCCCTCCCAAAACCTGTGCAATATCATTAACCAGAAATGTAAAATCTTTGAAGCAAGAATTGTACCACCCTACGTATGTATAGTGGTCAGAGTCAAGCCATGTTGGATATTTCCAAGAACAGTCACTGACACATGATGATCATGCTGATAATGAAGGATAATTCTTCCTGATTTCTTAGGGTTATCATTCACAAATAACCCATCAAAAATCCATACACCTCTGTTAGGTCCGCTGCAAAGAAGTTTGGCATTTTTCCCAGCTGTTGCTTCACATGAAAAAACCTTTCACAATGACAATTAAAACTCTGGAGAAGCCGTTTCAAGAGATAGATGGGGTTAAGTCTCCAGACAAACTAGAGTCAGCTGACTTTGGCTCTAGACTGTAGAAAACTGAACTCTTACTCCATTGCCAAAGCTGAAACGCTAGTTCTCAAATTCCTTTGCAGTCAACCAGATTACATTCACCCCAGTATAAGACAGGATGAACAGGTTTAACTCTGAAAGCATATCTTACTAGCCTCAATTCTAAGAGTTTTTCCCTGTTTGCCTCTAGAACATACTGACAAGTACTAGATCCTTTTTTGTGACTGGGTAGAGCCCCATTAATTACATTTATGGAGAAAAAAAAATCCTGTGCTGACATCTAAGAAAACTGAAGCCAAGTTTGTTTTCTCAGTATTACATCCATATGACAAAATACTCTGATCCCTTTCTTTTCACAGAATACAAGCAGGTTTCATGTTTCCCCTGTGTATAATAAAAGTAGTTACCCTCTGGCCAACTGAGATTGTTGTTTCCTAAAATAGTTTTTTTCTCTGATTTTATTGGGCAATGTAATTATTTGAATTGCAAGAGAACTGTCTGAACACAATCTGGGATATCAAACCCATCAACTCACAGATTTCCTAGACAGTCAGGGGCTCTAGCAAAGCTTGCTATCATTTTCTTTGCATAACAAGACCATAAAAGTGCACTCACTGAAAGAACCAGTTTGTGATGTTGAGACGTGCAATTTAAAACCCAGTAACCCAGTTGTTATGAGGAACTTTAATATTTAATGTGCAGATTAAGTGCACATTTAAAAACTTGTGAATGCATGCAACTCATGCAAGGAGCAGAACATACTTTGCTTTAAACATGAGGTCCCTGGTACATCAGAAGGATGAAGCAACAAATACAGCATTCCTTGGTGACATTATATTCCTTGCAGATGAGAGGGATATCTGATCCTTGCTATATCACAAGATAAGTTTACATTCACCTCCTAAAATACACCTACCTCTGATTCAGACCCCAAACAAAGAAAACTGTCTTCAAAAGAATTATGGACAAAAATGCTTACCAATGAACAACAATGGCAGTACTGTCCCCTGTAGTGTGTAAAACAGACAACCAGTCAGCATCCTGCTCTAGAAAAGCAGGCAAAGAAAAAAGAGGCAGAAGAAAATCCAGAAAAGTTGCTAGGTCTTGTTTAAAAGCAGCTAATAAATAAATCAACAAAATTGGCACAATGAAGTCACACTCTGACACTTCTCCTAGCACCCTGCAGCAGGGACAGATACGATATTTGCTTTGCAGGAAGAGTCATGGTAAGATATTCCTGGGACACTTCCGGATATTTTGAGCTTCTTTGGTTCCCTTTTTTCTACTCTTAGCAGTCACATGTCAAACTAAAGCTTTGATTGTTGTGCTCCAAAATACATCAAACCCGTGTTGGTTCGCTACATTCATGGTCGTAGTTGAGGCCTTGCATAAAGCTTTTGAATGGAAAAGGCTGAGAGAGAAATGCTGCTGCACACAGTTCCTATTCTTAAGCCACTAAGAAATAATTGGTCTCATATTTCCAGGAATCCCACTCCAGGCTTCAGAGAAAGGCAGATGAATCTCATACATTGTATTTTTAAATTTAAGAAATGGGTTTTTATCGAGATAGCTCTGCGTTTTGATTAAAGTAAAAAAACAAGTGGAGCAGAGCCTCTTGATAATACTGAGCTTTACAATGCATGCAATAATTTAACAGTGCGCTCAGCATGCGTGAAGTAACAAGCATTTCATGTTAATGCTGTGTTTAGAATGGTATATCTGAACTGCACAAACAATAGATAATTGAGTCAAAAATTAAACAAAATAAACACAATTCTCCAGATGCAGAGTTTGAATAGAAGTATTAAAAGGGGTCTGAAGTTGGCCATTGACATGGCCCTCTCTTTGCAAAAGTATTCGGTAATAAGCTAGATTCACCCTGTGAAAGTTAGCATTATGCCAGTGGTTTCAAGGAGCTTACACTGGTTCAGAGCATCCCACAGCATTCATGTTTTGACACCTTATAATAGATATTTGAACTTTATTGTCCTTCATAACGCATGAACACTTAGGGCTAGATTAAAAGTATTAAAGTTCCTAATGCTACTGAAATTTTATTGATTTAGTGGACCCTTAGACACAAGGGTGGAAATCATAGCTGAACCCGAGCTTTAGCCAGTTACTACTCCATGGCACCTAGAATTCCATTTATGATCAAATGGAACATAAGGAAATGTTACATAAAATGCAGGATGAGAAGAATGGTGTAGTGCATTGACCCTGGCTGGATACCAGGCACCCACCAAGGCTTCTCTATCACTACCCTTCCCAGATGGACAGGGGAGAGAAAATATAAGGAAAGGTTCATGGCTTGAGAAAAGGACCAGGAAAGATCACTCACTGAATACCGTCATGGGCAAAGCAGACTTGAATTGGGGATACTAATTAAATTCATTGCTAATGAAATCAGAGCAGGATAATGAGAAGTAAAATAAATCTTAGAAACACCCCTCCTTCCTTCTCAAGTTCTAACTCCTCCCCCCAGCAGCACAGGGAGACAGGAAATGGGGTTCATGGTCAGTTCATCACAGGTTGTTTCTGCAGCTGCTCAGAGAGAGGAGTTCTTCCCCTGCTACAGCATGGGGTCTCTCCCATGGGAGACAGTCCTTCTTGAACTTCTCCAGTGCGAGTCCATCCCACAGGCAACAGTTCTGCACAAGCTGCTGCAGCATGGGTCACTTTTCCACAGGGTGCAGTCCCTTCAGGCACAAGCTGCTCCAGCGTGGGTCCCCCACAGGGTGACAAGTCCTACCAGAAAAACCTGCTCCAGTGTGGGCTCCTCTCTCCATGGATCCATAGGTCCCTGCCAGGAGCCTGCTCCAGCTCAGGCCTCCCACAGGTTCACAGCTTCCTCTCAGGCATCCACATGCTCCAGCGTGGGTCTCCTCCACAGGCTGCAGGTGGATCTCTGCACCCCTGTGGACTTCTATGGGTTGCAGGGGCACATCCTGCTTCATCATGATCTGCATCATGGGCTGCAGGAGAACCTCAGCTCTGGTGCCTGGAGCATCTCCTCCCCCTCCCTTTCCACTGACCTTGGTGACTGTAGAGTTGTTCCTCTCACATATTCTCACTCTGCTCTTCTCTGGCCACAATTATGTCTGCACAATAACTTTTTCTCTCCTTCTTAAATATGTTATCACAGAGATGTTGCCACAATTGGCTCAGCCTTCGCCAGCAGCAGGTTCATCTTTGAGCCACCTAGCATTGGTTCTGTTGGACATGGAGGGAGCTTCTGGCAGCTTCTCACAGAATCCACCCCTGTAGCCTTGCCACTGCCAAAAACCTGTCCATGCAAACTCAATACCCAAAAGGCTGTGTGGGGTTTGTTTGGGCTTTTTGTTTGGCCGGGTTTTAACTAAAAAATTTAAGGTCTCGTAATGAAGATTACTTTAGCAAAAGATGTGGATAAGAGGAAAAGACATTAGATTACATGATGGGACTGTTTAAAGTCAAGACAGAAATTAGGTTTACCACAGGCAACTTTTTAAGCATTTATCAGCAACATGGTCCTAGCACCAAGGGTCAGTAATTTTGGATTCAACACACAAGAAAACAAAAGACTATGAAAGAGTATTTGCACATCCCATTCAAGTGTGAGACAACTGAAGACATTGAAATCTCTATCAAAATTAGTGACACCCTAGAAGCTGAATTTTCCATTAGCTGCAGGAAAAACCTTTCATCCATATTGAATAGCAATAGCTATTATACATGCTTGGATGAGGCAGCTTCATTTCTCCTTTATCAAGCTGGTTTTCTCTTTACAAACAGCCCTCTATCCAAGTGCTCAGAAAGCTACTTTTAAATACTCTTATATTTTCAAAGGCACATGCTAAGTTTGCCATTTTCATCCAAGTAATTTCAAACTAATGAACTATGAGCTATGAAGATCTAAAGGTCATTTAGGGAGTGTTGCCTTCCATGTAGCTGATTCTCACCATATACTAAACTTCTGTGCAGTTGATTTACTTCTGCACATAACCAATCCATTCCTTTCCTGTCAGAAAACATTTTTATTTTACTCCAATCATTCACACACCTCACTGACCACTTGGGCTAAAAATTATTTTCTTTGATGTATTCAGTCTTTGCTTTCTCTGCTGTCACTACTTCCAGTGGAAAAGGATTCCAGTATCTGGGTAATTTAGCAAATTCCCAGGGATTCCTCCAGTCCACCACCATCTAGTAAAAACACCAAGGAGGGCTGTTAATACAACCACCACAAAACTTCAGAATTTATCGCTACTCTTCCTTATTCACTAGCGATGTTTTTGGTCTTCCTGCTGGTCTTGAGAATCACAAAGAATTTATTGCCTTAGTGCCATGTTGTGGCTTCAAAGATCGGAAAAGCTACTTAGTGTTTCAAAAAAATTTGTTCCACCGTTTTCTGAAGCCTAAATGACCTAAGTCCTGTTTCTTCATTACTCATGTCATTGAAATATAATTCTAACTCCATAAAAGCGTCTATTAATCAAATTCAAGGAGAAAAAAACCCAAACACAACAAACAAAAAAAAGCCCATGTTTTGAAAGTCCAGATCTATTTCACACCTTATTCAGTAGGATTTTTAACTAACATTTTGACATATAGTGATTTAACTCTAACAAGCAAACAAACAAAAATATAAGAATGGTATTGCAGCATTGTCTTATGATCTAAGGCATAAGAGCATATCTGACTATTTCAGAATGAGACCTCCCCACACAACCTGAGTTGTCTCTTATGACAGACAGGTAGGTACAATGTTCTTCTCTGCCCCAACAGGATCAAAAAGAAGTCCCAGGAATCTCTACTTCTAAACCTCCTATCAGCTTCAATCCATAACTTGCGTTTGGTCTTCATTTTGCAGACTAGAGCTTGTCAAGCACAGTGTTGCTGATGCCATTCCCATGTTCTCATCACATTCATTAACACTTTAAAGAATTAAACATTGAGGTTGTTATGGGCATGTTTTGGAAATAGAATGAGCTCTTGTGCTCTCAAAGGAAGGAGGAGTTCTTAGGCTCCAACTTCAGCTGGCTGGCCCTTGGAGCCTCTGCTCACGCATACATGGCAATCACCTCGCTTGGTTTCAGAGACTTCTGACACTCATGCAAATTCTGCTGCTTCTAGTGACATCCAGCAATAGTAGCCCTGTCAGTGAAGCTGGGAATGCTCCCAGTCATAGAGCAGCAGGTGTAAAGGCTGTTCTACCCCAACTGACTAAATACTTTAGGACCTGGGAAAAATGAAGGTGGAAGGGAAGAGAATCAGGTTTTCTACTTCATTCCTGACTGCAGCACAGCCTTAAGCTCCAGCCATTAGAAGACCTCTATCCATTCTTTTTCTGTGTTCTTTGCAGGCACAGGCGTAACTTCCAGATGCAAGATCTCTCCGTCTCTAAATACAAGAGTAAAAAGCAAGTTGAACCCCAAATCTCAGACTTGTCAGGAAAACATCCACACCAAATGGTGTGGTGGTGCAAGAGCCTTCAATTTACCTAACTTGCTTTTTTTCACACACAAGGCAGCCTTTGCCACTTAAAATTAAATGAAGTCTGAGAGTTTCCTGCTAGCTGTTTTTCAGGTCCAAGCAGCTTAACTACCCTCACAGAGTATCAAATCCCTCCATATATACAGAGTATAATTTTGATATGTTGACTAAATGCAGTACAGTGCTTTTTGCTTTCTCTCCCCAGCTTAAAAATAAATCCTATAGAAGAAGTGGTAAGTTTGTTGCACTTCATTGCTTGCACTCTTTACATTCAAATCTCCACAGTGTGATAAAATACTTCTCTTCCCAGTGCCATATGGGGACTTGGGCTAAGGAGCAGTTTCTCCTAAGCTCATTTATCCCTTTCTTACTCCTTTTGTTCAGTGTAGTTCTTGTTAGTATGTACCTATTTGGAGGTCAAATCAATTATTTTAGTCTAAGATGCCATTTCTGTACCAAAAGTAAGAGCACTTTCAGTTTAGTAAGACTTAATAGAGGTTGTTAAGGGTGTCTGACATTTTTTGACCTTTGCTCTGCTGTTTCAGTGTTTGAATAGGTCTGATTTAATTAGGCAAAAACTGTTTAAGAATGAATGCAAATGTAAAGGCTCAGAAGGAAGGATAAATGTATAAGAAAAATTACCAATTCAAAAACTTCAAACCACAGCCATCACTAATCACTGACGAGCACAAACAGAGTCAACGGGAGAACTTTAACTGGTTGGAAGTTAAAAAGAGATCATGTCAGCACCAAATTACAGTTAAGGAAAGTCTAAAAGTGAACCCAGTTCATGATTTTTCTTTTTTTTATTTTTAGACATAGTCAACCTTTGGAAATGTCCACACAGAAGCACAGCAGATTTTTCTCTGTCTGGCCATCTCCTCTCCCTACACTGGGGGTGGTTTTCCCTCTGACAGAAGGAGCCTTTTCTCTAAGTGAGCAGGAGAAATCACAGGTAAACTAAAATAATCAGAAGTTCCCAGATCAGCAAGAAGCTTTGGGGTCCCACACATAATGTCTGTCCAGTTTGGCTTGAAACCTGAAAAGCAGGCACTGACATGAAGTTAAAATGCATTTTCTGAAGTGGATGATTTGTGTATGTCAGCTAAGAGCCAGCTGGGGGTGAGGGGTTCAGAAAACATGTCCTTTTCTCATTGGGTTCATTGTTCCTTACTGGAATATTAAGGGGGTAGTTTACTAGTATATGTCACGTTTCGCTACTGCTTCAAACTGGTGAACTCTGTCATGACCCTGGCTTTTATTCTTGTCACCTGGCCTTCTTCCACACATTATTACTACTTCTATTGTCTCATTCTCTTAAAATAAAGGGACACTAAGATAAAAATATTCCTGCTCTGTGCCTATGGAAACATATAGCACACAGAGTCCCTGAAATTCCATAACATCAAACTTTGACAGGAAAATGATACTGTATCCTAGGTCTAGGTTATTCTGACAAATCTAAACAAAACTTTGCAACTTGTAAACTAACTAACCAGTAGCCCATGTCCCACTCTCAATTGGCTTATTTATCTACATTACTTCCAATACAACTTTTGTCATGTAATATGAAGGTCATTTTTGTAATATTAAGGTCATTTAATTGGGAAAGAAAAATAAGTCATAGAGGAAAATTGTAGAATTATTTTCAAAAGCTTTCTGGAAATCATTACATCATTTAGGCTGTAGAATTGAATCTTCTAAACTAATTACACTCCTGTCTCTAGACCTGAGATGTAGGTGTGCTGATTTACAACACAAATCATGAAAATACATAGCAGCAAACTTGTGCAGGTGGGAACAGATGAACATACAGATGTATGTACAGGTGAAGCTGGAGTTGATGTAATCAATGGTGGCAGGAATAAACTCCAAGACATCAGATTAATTTAAAAAAAAGTTTATGTTTTAGAATATTATCTTAAAAGGAAAACAAAAGCGTATTTAGGCAATGGATAGGGAAAATTTTACAAAACAGGTAAAGGTAAAAAATCTTTTTCTCTAAATCAAGATAGGTGAGGGGCAGGGGAAGGAAGAATAGGAAGTCAGTTATCTCAGAACTCCAGGAGATAACAGTGTGTAACTGAAGGATAAAAAGTTAGATAAATGTAATTAAAATATTTTCTATGGTACATTAGATTTGGACTTCATTATAGTTGGTATTTTGGAGTCCACACTGATAAAATCTAAAACATACTAGAGATATCCAAAGCAACCAGGAGAATTATCTTTACAACTAAGAAAACAGGTAGTCTAGTTAACATCCAGGTTCTGAGGTTATTATTCTTTTCCACCTTCAACCACATCAGGGTGAAGAGAAAACAAACTGAAAAGATAAACCAATCAAACAGCATAGCTGGGAAATGAAGGATTATATGGTAAAATAAAAATCTACAATAGAAAATGTGGATTACAGTCAAATGAAGAGGTAAACTTTTTGGAATGAATAAACTCCAGCACACAACGTGGGATAATGCACCAGGTATTAGACACTACATAAAATATTTGCCTAAGGTTCTTCCTCATAGAGACCCTGGACAAAAGTCAAGCTGAAAACTTTCAGTGACAGTTGTAATGAGATGTTTACTGCATAGCTGAAGAAAATAAAAGACTGAAAGATAAATAGAGGAGTTTGGCAACAATTCATATATTTCAAAACCAAGTTATAGGCTTTTGGCCAACAGCAAAAAATGGGGAGTTTATCTTGAACAAGTGGTGTGGAATAAGTGCAGTTAAAGTAAAAGAAAGATTCAGGTACCTTTTGCATGGCTTTGTGCCAAGAACTGAAAATTCCTGCTGTTCTTTTTATGAGGCCATATACAGACTTGATTTATTCCAAGGGGATGACAATTCAGTCCATGTTTTTTGACAGAACTAAAATACTCAGATATTCACAGTGATGTCTGCCAGGAACAAAACAGTTTTAGGCAGACTTTTCCTTACCTCTTCTGAGGAAATATCAAAATTTTGCTGCCAGCAAATTACAGCTCAGGGACCTGGGACTTTGTTGGGCCCAAACAGAAGAAAGTGCACTAAAGCTACTTTAACCAAATATTTGGTTTCTTCCAACAGTCATAGGAAGCTAAGACTGTTCAAAGGAAGTGTTGGTCTCAGATGCATCTTCAGCACTGTTTAAAAATTCAAAATTGCTCAAGACTAACAATTGCCAAGTACTCAGTTTGATATGCTAAAGACTTTTTTATCATCCATGACTAACTCCTGAAAACCCATGCCTGAAATCAAGTTTCTTCTGGGGTTTTTTTGAAGCTTTGTCTGAATATTTTCACTGTTTTCCTATTGTAGCAATGAATACAATAGCAATACTTAGTATTTCCCAAGATATTGCATCAGAGCCATGCAGTAAATACAGACCCTATTTCACAGTTCTCCTGACAGGCCTCAACAGTTTTTACTTCAGGGGATTTGATGATCCAGAAGGAAAACCTAATAGAAATTTTGGCTTAATAGCTTCCATAGCTCTAAGATATCTTGCAGTAGTAGTCTATTTCTGTTCACCACAAGCTCAGTCACTAGCCAAACACTCTGGCCATCAATCAAATTATCTTGTGCTCTTGGGAAACAAGGGCATTCACTTCCATTTAATCTTTGGATGGAAATTAATGAAATAATTTCAGCAACTGAACACCTGTGCTACTGCTTATTTCTTCCAAAGAAGCCAAAATACAAATAGTGAAATAAAATAATCTGAAATTTTTGATGTCATGTCACAAAGAAGGAAAGTAAAGCTGTTTTACTGGCAAGTTCTTGAAGTCTGAAAGCATCCTGAGAACTCAAGTGGCACAGGATATGAGTGAAAGACCAAAGCAGCAAGCTTTAAAAAGAAAAGTAAGCTGCAACCTCAGGCCATAATATGCTGCCTGTCAGCCATGCAGATAGCATCCACCACAAATAACTACTTCATTATGGTGGCCATATTTAATTTCAGATCAAAAATGCCCCTGCAACTTGCCACAACAGTTCACACTCCAAAGGAGCTATAGAAGTGGAAGTCAGTATTTGAAAAATATTATTTCACGACATGATCAGAGCATTACCTCACATGCATAGCTCTGCAAGCCGTTCTTTTGACAAACGTGAAGTTGTTTTCTGTCCTCTTGAGACAGGCAATATCTCCTCCAGGAGATTTACTCTTTGGCCTTTTGGCTTACATATGGAACCAAGATACTAAGTGACAGGACCTCCAGGCACAACATTAGAGGGAAAAAGTTACCAAAACACATTCTGCATCCTGACAGATATCACAAATTGCCTTTTAGGTCACTTAATGCTATTTGAGGGTGCTTCGAAAATGCACATGACACTGAACTATGCCATCCTTTCTGCTCCTACAGGATTTAGCACTTAGGCATATGTATAAGTATGAATTGTGCCCAGGATAGACAGGAAGCAACTGACAGTCAAAGGTGATACCATGTACATAACCGAGTTAATTGTGTACTTATACAGAATTCTGACATAAACCACCTTAAAGAAGTTACTGATTTTCCTACGTGTCTTGACTCAATCTAGATGAAGATTTTATACTAGTGTTCTCCTTACCAAAAGCTATTCCATTCACATGGAGTTACACCTCATCTAATTTCATTCTCACTCTTCCTGAGAAACAAGATTTCCGCCCCCAGGCTTCACAAATAGCAGCTGTAGGCCAACTTTGCAACACCCGCCAGCATGGCATCAAAGGAGATAAGTGTCTGTTGAAATATTTATAAGCTCATCTTCCATGCCACGACACAAAGCCAATCTTTAAGAAACTTCCTCCTTGTACGTGACTGAGATAAACACCTATTTGAAGGAAAATACATCTAAGGTATTCTGTGAGGTATGAAGTAGGAGAATGAATGATTCAGGCCCAAATTGATCACTCTGAAGCTGTTATAAAAGCCATGACAAGAACATAGGTGTGACAATTCCAGTTAGCAAACTCCCTGTCCCAATGGAAACTTCATCAGGCTGATGACTGATTCATGTAGAGAGCTGGATGTTCTAGGACCTCCAAAACACTGACATCCCTGCAGAGAAAGCAAAGAGAAGTTGGTACCGACACAGTTCACACTATATACAAAATGTGCCAGTTCCCAGCAGTGTCACACTGGGTCCTTTCAGTAACACTTAGGTAAATATCTCTTTATTTATTAAACTACTGCGGGAAAGTTTTGCATTTCAGTGCAGGCAGGAATTAAAGAAGTGAGTCTCTGTCAGGCTTCACTGGCACTGTTATGAGATAGACCAGCATGAAAGATCTAATCAGGAGACCCACACAGGCATTCAGCTGGAGGAATTTCAAATCCAGATTTAGTGAGGTGAAGAGTGTATAACAACTAGCATATTACAGAGAGCCTGTATTCATCTTGGCAGTACCCTGTTGCCCCTCACATCTCTGTCAACACTGCAGCTACCTCCAGCCTTACCTGACAGTGAGTTCCAGAAGACCATGTACACTGACAGAGTTTGGCTTAGTGTCAGCTCAAGGCCTTGATCACACCCTTTTGCCACATAACCCTCTGCTCAGATGACGAGGATGTGGCACTTCAAAAAACCAAGGATGAGCTTAAAAAGCAGCCTTTATACAGCAGAGAAACACTCCCGTCAGCTTCTGTTGTCAGAACACACAGAATCCTTTGCTGCATCATGTCAGTTTCAGAATCA
The DNA here is from genome assembly GCF_025592945.1 of Manacus candei. Taxonomy (NCBI): domain Eukaryota; kingdom Metazoa; phylum Chordata; class Aves; order Passeriformes; family Pipridae; genus Manacus; species Manacus candei. The sequence goes on along the minus strand of NW_026138115.1, from coordinate 13,405,941 downwards.
GTTTAATCAAGTAAAGCTGTGAGTAACAGCATGAATAATTCCTATTTCCAGATACTTTTCACTTCCCTGTGCTGATTATATCTAGCACAACGAGGATACTCACTTTTCTAGGAGCAAAACAGAACAATTTTCACCTACTGGAATGATTGAAAATTGTAAGATGAAAGCCAAGACCGTCTGAAACCTACACAGTTAGACTAAAAAATTGCCTGAAGGTATGTACTAGTTTTCACACCCTTATGCTTCTGCCTCTCTCCCTTTGGCAAACTCACAGGCACAGACACTCACCATTTTACAATTACATTTACTCCATCTTCTTTTCTGCTAAATAAACATTACTTAAGGAAATTTATGAGCCATTCTAGAATTACAAATCCACTCTGGAAAAAAACTAGCTTGATATTAAAATAAATCAAATTTGCTAATGAGATGGAAGTTAACCTACCTGGGATGAGAATCCAGTACTTTTATCATTGATGGAGGAAATGAGAGAGCAACACATACTAAGATATATGTAAAGAGAAATACAACTAAGTACTATCCATTCTGTTGGTCAAACTAAACCAAACTCTAGTAAAGCTTTCAGAAGTACCTCAGGCAAATTTCATTGTGTTTTAAATACAGCTAGTTGTAAATTCGGCATAGGCATCAAAGAAAAGGGCAAGGAGTCACTCCACAGTAGACAGCAACCCCTATTTATAGCACGCAGAAAATATCTTATTACTGATGGCAGAATGTATATCCAGATATTTGCATCAGGCAAAGAAGCAGCACTGTTCTTATAATATTTATCACACAGCATTTAACAAAAAAAAAAAAAAATTCAAAATAGCATGGTCATATATCATATTATTAATGTGTGTAGAAAAATATGTTGCAGCATCTACAAGTATCCAATATATCTCAAGAAAGCCACGGAAGTGGTAAAAAATGTAGTGGGATGAGATGACAGCCTGAGAGAAGGAAAAGATACTACTGATGCATACATGAGATTTCAAAAGTCTCCAAATGGAAGCTGCTTGTCTTTAATCATTCTGTCCAACCCTTGGAAAGACTTTTGCACATCTAATTAGAAAGAGGCCTGGTCAATATCTGAGGCATAGAGCTCCTCTGTGATTTTATGAGAATAAATGCACAGAAGTACGCAGGAGAGAGGTGGTGGTGGGATGAGGGAGGGAAAAAAACCAAACAACCACCATTAACAAGAAAATGACAATTCAAATACCTTTAGATGAAAAATTTGGTGGAGTGATATCTCTGAAGCCTTGTCCTACAAAATGTCTCAGTACTGGCCTTAAAGATGTCTTCTCACATGGAGCTACTCTCATTTTAGACCTCTCCAGAGCAAGGCTTCAAGATAGAAAACAAAGAACAAGTTAAGGATAGAGGGACTCCATATCCATAAGGAACCTGATCAGAGCTAGAGAAGCACTTTTAGAGGTAGCAAAATGTAATTTCCATCTCAGGAGAATAATTTAGTTGGGGACACCATTCCTAAAGGCTCTTCTTGAGCCCTCTGAGCCCTGCTGTGGAAGGATTTGCAGATAATTTTTTTCCCCACTCACAAAAGCTTTAATTAAGAGGCATTTTATTGAGGCAAGACAGACAGTGTGGGTAGGCTTAGCCATGACAATTTTACATGAATGATAATGTTTGAAGCACTGTAAAAGCTGGTATAGAGAATTTATACGTGCCCAAATAACAACAAAAGCAAAATATCCCTTCAGGGATAAGGAAAAAAATAATGAGTACTTATTACTTAGAGAATTGTTTACACTACACTATTTGTGCTTCAAAGGTTGATTAAGTGATGTGAACAAAAGTGGTAAAGGGAATTAATTTTCAGCCATGGACATCATTAGGGCTTAGGGCAGTCCTTCCCTAGTGACAATGGAGACATGGTGCAGAAGCCATACAAACAACTGCTTTGGATCTATGCAATCACTCAGTGTGATTTATTTGCTGAGAAACACAGTAGGTGTAAGAGTTCAAGTCCCTTAAGTGCAGGTGATACACACATAGAGGCTTTTAGAAGTTTCACTTCTCATCCTTAAAACTCTTCTGAGCATTTGCTGCCCTGCAGTGAGAATGCCACCAGGTTTCTAGAATAGACCTACTATTACAGAGCAAGAGGGAATTCTTGCTTTGTTAAATAGAGTTCATGCAATACAAATGCCTCTTACATAATTTAAGAATCCCACAAATAATTCAAAATAACTTTTCACATAGCGGATTGCATCGGTGCTTATACCACAGCTCTGCTTTGGGGCCTCTTCTTTGCAATCCTGAATGGTTTTGTTTTCTGATGTATAGTACGTCTGCAGCTTAATAAAGTTGAAGGTGTAAGTATAAATAACACTTTCAAAAGTTAACGGAAGTGTTTTAAGGGGCAAGAATCTAGCTGAATACATTTCCCAGAGGCGGACAATTCTAACTATTTATCTTCTTAAAATTACATCAATTACTTTCATATGACTTGTGTCAGCTTTCCATATACACAGGAAATATAATTTTAAATAAATACTGTAAGGTTCATGTGGGAAATTTTATAGATAATCATCCCAATGGAGAAGGAGGAATACTTTATTGGAGGAAATTAGGAAAGCTGTTCTCCACATTGAAAAGCCTCCAACCCAGCCAATTGTTAAGGGGAAAAAAAAACAAACCCAAAAGCCCAGATGTTAAGATGGAGTTAGATCTTCCAGTAAAGCAGCTACTAAAAGGACTGCCCAGTGTAAGGGTCCCACACCACACAGCAGAATCTCTCCATGCTGAACTCAGGCAACCCCTGAGGAGAAGACATGTCAGTCTCTCTTTTCAGTTAATCCTTGGCTTTTTTCCAAAGACCTCTCGAGAAAGGATAATTAATGCTAATTACAGGGTCTGGTCTTTTTTTTAATGAAGTACACAAACCTGCATCTCTATAAAATTGGGGCCTATTAGATGCTGAAATAAAGAAATTAAAGGCTTCAGATTTGTTTTACTAATTCTCTGAGCCATTCAGTACATCTTGCATCAAAAATAAGTTGCATTAAAATTAAATGGCTTTTAAAGCAGCAGTGCTCTCATGCTTGTGAGCCAGTCTACAGCTCTGAACTTCTCTCAGAGTTCTTAAAGACAGGCAAGAGAAAAAAATTGCAAGATAAATACATTTTTCACTTTAAAAAAATAATATAAAATGCATTTTGGAGTGTCTGTTGAATTTCTCTAAACCAGTGATTAAAACATCATAAAAATATTAATATTCTCTCTTTAAAAAGTCATAAAGTCTCCAATTAGAATCAATTGTTACCTTTTGTTTGTACAATATTCATAAATACGGTACTGTATTTACTTATTCTAATCCTATACCACACCTTGATTCTTTTCTTTTTATTTAGACAACATTCAGAAACACTTCATCTTACTCTCCCTTTCTTTCCCCCTGACAGATGCCTCATCTCACGTATTAAACTTTCCTGTGCACTGTGCAACACTTCTAGCACCAACAATGGTACCCCGAGGTTGCCCAAGGCTAGGATTTGGTACATTCTGGCCATATTTTCAAGCGTTCCTTCAGGTACCAATGATGGATAAATGAGTACTGCTGTTCCTGCTACTACTTTTTATTTGCATTATGGTAGCTTCTTGATACCTCAGTCAGGTGGAAACATCCTACTGTGACAGATATTTGGGGATACATGATGAGAAGATGTTCCTTACTCAGAAGGGCTAAATCCAAGCAAGACTATGACAGGAGTGAGAGTCAGGTGTGAGGAAGCCAGGATCCACAAGAGAGTTGCCTTCAGTCAAAGGGGTGAGAAAAGTACAATATGTAATACTGTCAAGAGTTGAAAAACTCAGGGAAAAAAGATCAACTCAAACAATTTCTGCCACTTAAAATATTTTTCAACTCCCCTACAAAAGAAAATGAAAGAGCTCTCCTCTCAAGTACTAGCAATACGTTTGTTTCAGTTCCTTGTCCTGAAAATGCTGTCCACAGGAAGATCAAAGCAGCAGGATGGGGGGTTTTCCTCTCCCAGTAGTCCAATCTCCATTTCAACTAAACAGATTTGGGTAACAAAACAATTTGAACATAAAGCTCAAATTTGCTCTTGCGTAAATTGTGCATGAGGAAAACCAGCAACTGATGTGGAAGCAAACTGAAGCAGTGCCAGGTTAAGTCGTATCAAAAGCAGATCATATATAGAATTGCAGAGGCCTTTTTGCCAGACCTTCCTCAAATCCTGTTCAGTGTCTTCCAGTGCCAAACCCAGCATCTGAGTCCTAAAGAACCAACAGAGATAAATCAAACTAGTCTCCAGGCTGCCCACAGCAGCAGTACATCAGGTTCTCATGTGCATCTGAGACATGGAGACTTAGACATCCTTTCACAAATAGCAGCTCTTGCCTTTGAAAATAATCAGAGAGAAGAGAAACAAAATATTTATTTTCACTTTTTTCCTTCTATCTCAGCCATTTCAGACGGTGCCTGAACAAACAGTTCTTTGTCATTCTGTTTTTAATGAAGTTCACCCCCCAAAAAAGTAAACATGCAGTTTTGATGATCAGCACCTAAGTACTCATTTAAATGTTCTTATTATACTTTTTCATTCATATAATGTTCATATAAAATGCATTATATTATGCATTTTCCTGACTCACTTCCAAGTACTTGGAAGTGAGTACTTGCCATCACTCAAACAAACAGAAGTATACTACATGGCACTGCTTCAGTGCCTAAGAAAACCCTTTTAGCTTTAACTGAATGCCATTCATTTCTGAAGGCACTACTCTTGGGGACCTTTGTTATTTTATCTTTGAGGAAACCTTGCAAATGAGAACATAATGCAATATTACTAATTTCATAGACTGCACAGGTATTCAGGGTCAAAAGCAAACAACTTATTCCATTCTTAATGTAGACCTTATTCTTCTCCTTGTCACAAGCTCTTGAACATCCCTAAATATCTGCCAGTTCCTCACATCAGCTGTTTGCACTTACACCAAGTGAAGCTGATACACATGGAAAACTTGACCACTGTGTACAGCAAACACAATCACTTTGGTATCTTTATGTGACGTGAGGGACAAAGGTAAATACTGAAAAATGACTGGTCCTCCCTGCCACATCTCTGTATGCTTCCACAGCCTCTTGACTATCCTCTTTGCTTCCCTGTGAGTGAGATGAGCTTCTCTTTATAACCCTCCCAGTTGCCTTGTCTTCTTCAACTTGAGTAATCTTAGACCTCTTTGAGTGGCTTTTCTTTTGTAGATCTTTCCTGCCAGAGTTCACATAAATTGCAGAGACAGCAAGGGTCAGATTTATACCTTTTCTTCTAAGAAAATGGTTTGCTTTTCACATTATTTACTCACAGCTACAAGAGGCCAACCTAATCCTGCTTTCCATCTTGGTCCTTCAAATGCATACAAAAATAAGATAATCTACTACTGCCATTTTAGCATAGAGTATTTTTCTTCATGACACTTGCCATCACTTGCATTCACAAAGTTTCCTTTCTGCTCCCCATGCAGTAAACCTGACCCTTGACCAGATAATTTCTCCAACACCATGAAACCTTTTTATTTTGTACCTAGTCCTTTCAAATCAATCTTTACTCCTGTCCACAAGTTTACTAGTATTGTATTTTTAAATGTTATTTCTTCTTTGCTCTTTATCAGTATCCACTTTAAGTAGTGAGTCCGTGAACTTAGATAACTTTGTTACTCCCCGAGATGATAAATGCAGTGATCTTAAATATCAATAGCTCAACACCAGCATTTTGAAAAACTATTTATATTACACAGCAACAAAGTAATTTGTAACTTCCACATAAAACAACTCTAGAATGGATATATTTCCTCCAGTTAGATCTTTGTTTATCTTAACCATGACGAAAGCAGACCCCTTTACCAAGGTTGCATGCTGCAGGTTTCCAACTTATAGTGGTTTATGTCCACTGGTTTCAGCACATAAACACAAAATATTATCCTGTGAAATTAAGAAGGAGCTCTGTGGAACTAACTTCTGTATTTATAAATTAAGCTTCTAAATGAAGCAATTTTCCTGGAAAAGATCAAGACACTGGAGTGTTCCTTTTCTAAACATGGTGTGAGATACTATTAAAGTCAAAGTTGGTATGATAACCGGTTGCATATGAAGCTAAAGACAAGCTGATTACAACGTAGTCTGCTTTTGACAGCTACCATTCTAACACTGACAACACATTGTACTCTACAATCAGGTTTCCTCCTCTAGCAATTTATATTTCTACTAAATACATAGGCAAATTTCTTTGTATAAAGAGAGAATTAAGCTGTAACTTCACCTGTACAAAACTTCAAAAGAATAAAGCTGGCAGAAATAAAAAGCTAGGGTATGAGGGTTTTATAGCTTCGCCTGTCTGTTTTGCAGGTGCTGTGCTTGTGTCCTTCTAGGTCAGGCTATGGTCAGAAATAGAAAATTAAATAGCACAAAGAATGTCTATTATCAGAAATCCCAGCTATGCTGAAAGTAGCAAGTGTCAAAACCACAGCAAGAGCCATCCTTGTGAGATGTCTCAGCTTAAACACCTTGAGCAGTCCAGATAAGGTTTACCAAAGCTTCTGGATGTGATTTTCCAAGCCTCCACACCTGTCTACTCTCAATTATGTGCATTACACAAGCTTGTTCAGCAGTCATTTCCCATCCTTTCTGCTGGGAGTTGACAGTTACATGGATATTCAGCTTTCACAAAACCAACTTTCAGCTTCCCAGGAGTAACCATGCCTCCTAAATATGGCACCCAGGCCAGCCTCACCTTGCTACTTGCCCAACAAGGTTGGGGAGGGCAGTAGCAGAAGGCCTGAACAGCCCTGGAGTGAGTAAGAAAGTAAGCGAGAGCACTCGGGAGCACACCAAACAGACAGACAGTAACACACAGGAGTCCTGCTAGCCCAGACACTGCTGAGCTGTTGACAAAGCTGTCCTGATACTCCCCCATATTTGTGACCCTGCCAACCACCTATGTAAGACAAGGGTCACCCCAGACCTCCTTCTATCACATCAAAACATACTTGGTGACTATGGATGCACCAGGATACAAATATTGCAAACTGATGAGCTCGTCAGCACACATTGTTTCTCCTTTGTGAATAGCTACAGTATTTGCATGTCTTCTTTTACTGTCTCCCGTGTGGATCCTGCAGGAAAGTCCCAATAATCACAGAAAGGAAATACAATCTATACACACTGGTCTTTAGTGTCCAGACCATATTTTGGATAAAAAACTACTTACTAAAAAAATATACATCTATTACTCTAATACCAACAGTAATTTTCAAATTTGAAGTGTTAAGAAAGTCTGTACAAGTCCACCAGAGGAGGAACATATGAGAGGTGCAGTGAATGGAATTTTAGTGATGTTCATTGTGCTAATTACAGTGAATAATACTTTGGCAGAGTGACTAGAGTCCTGATTGTTCCAGGAAACTTCTAACAATCTATTGTTAAGTCTAAGTGACTATTACCTCACTTAGTTACAGAGACACGATTTTCCAGTCCAACAAAGCATGTAGGGTGGGCTTTAAACACATGAACAGTCTAATTGACTTGTTTGGCATGACTGGGATGCTGAGGAATGAACCTGAGACTCAAGTACATGTTCCCCTGCTAAAGGCTTTCTCAGTCTTCTGCGTACTGAAAACACTCCAGCCTCCATTTCTTTTTCCCCCCTAAAACATCTGTAATATACTCCCTGCTTAGCTGAACCATGGGACTGTGGGAATGATTGCCATCAAGGTTAATCTGAAGAAGAGGGAGGCAGGTGCCATTGGCAGCAGTTTGTCAGAGGAAAGACTGAGAAAGTTATGAAGATGAGCCCTGACACTTTGGTTCTAGGGGACTGCCTGAGATTTGGTAATACATTTCACCATTTAAGATTTCTATTGATACCTTGGCTGTTTAGCACTCCGTTATCTTTGGAGGCCTACAGTTTGGATGAAGGGATGTGACTTTGCAGCCAGGGGCATGTCTCATCACAGGTGTCACCTCCAGATGGGAATAACAGTTCACTCCATGCCAGTTCCTGGATGAAAGTTGTGAGGAAACACCAAACATTCCAGACAGGCCCATCTCTGAATTTTCCCTTCCAAGCATTGCAGTCTGCCACACCCTACTGGAACAGAGCTGGCAGGATGCCCTGCCACCCACCACCCTGGCATGATTTAATTTGAAAATTCACAGTTTAACTGACAGTTTATTTGCAAAAGAGCCCAGTGGAGTTAAAAGGTACAAGTGGGTACCCAAGTCAGGAATGGATGGAGAAGGTTGAGAGGTTTGGCTTTGTTTGCAGCAACTACAAAGGTGGTAGCTAGATGAAAGTAGACTCACGAAGTTCAACTTCCCACTTTCACTTGCACTGAGAACCTGTAGCCAAATACAAGACAAAATTTAAAAATTCCAGGTCTCCACAAATGAAGCTCCCTTTCCCCCTCTTGTGACTTCCTTTGATTCATGGGTCTTTTAGGGCAGCAAAGCTAACAAGGAATAAACCTAGAATTGGAAATCAAATAATCCTATTTAATTTTATGGTTGTTGACACAACTTGTTACATGTGTTTCCTACCAGAATAAATGAAATCATAGTCATCTGATTTCCAAATTACCATATCTATTGTTTCAGAAATACAGGGTGTAAATAATTGCAGTGCAATCGCTTATGCCTGGACCTCTCTCATCCGGAACCGTTATCAGGATTAGCATAAATTACGGTGCCATCTAATAATGAAATCACTGAACACTGATTGTGCCAGCTATTTAAACCTGTAATTATTGCTCATTAGAAACGTGTTTCACATTATTTGCCCCTTACAGGCCCAAAGTTGTTGTCAAAAGGCTTCTGCAAAGAATTCTACAGAGAGGAGCGTGGAGAAATTTGAAACAATGGGCATAAATTTCATCTGCAAAGACTGTCTGAAAGAAACACATTGTGGGCAACATTCATCCACCCTGAAAGACATTTGTATCTGTTAATACAAAGAAAAGTTGCAACAGGTAAGAGCAGGAAAGTTCCAATATAATTCAGATAGGTGTGAACAGTATGTGGTTTTCTACTTAAGTGGACAGTAGGTAGCTCACAGTGTTCATTATCACCATACACAATCAGTATAATGCAGACTCTAAATGCACTAAGCTTCTGACCTAGCCAGAGGGAAGGCTTTTGGCAGCTCTCATCATGGCTAGGTAAGCTTCAGGTGGGATAGACAGCTACCTGGGACACCACACCAAAGGTAGTAAAGGACAGATGCCAGAATCAAAGAGAAAATAACTATAATCTTTGCATACTCCTCTGTAAAGGGTTTGCTAGAAAACAGTTGATTAAGACTTGTCAGCTGCCCTGCAGATCAAGCTCTTTACAATATGAACTGGCTAAAGAGAGGCTCAGATAAGTGCTCTTCAGTCCTAATAGATATTTTTAATCAATTTTCCTTGACAGAATGAAACTGATTCATTTTTTGCCATCTTCCTCCCACTGCACATGCAAAAACTTTTGCTACACAGGACAAAATAATAGTTTCTACCACTTTCAGTAGCAAAAAGGAACAAAAGCAAGAAAGGAAAGAAAGTATATATCATTTTGAAAGACTCACCTTGGTTTGAAGATCTCAGCTGTCAGTGAGCCTATTCATTTTCTCTGATGACTCCTTCCGACAGCTGGTCCAAGTCGCAGCCATTGCTGTGGTGAGGGGGCTCAGTAAACTCACAAAAAACCCAGTTGCCAAGGTACACATCCGATACAGACTGTAGATCCTCACTGCAAGTGGAAACACACCTGTTAATACTAGAGCATTCTTGAAAGTTTAGCTTATATCCATGCTTAAAAAACTTGTAAAAGCCCATCCACTTCAGCTGGGATGCAGAAGGCTCAGAGTCTATCCTTTCTCTGACCAGAAATCCCTTGTTTTACTTACTACAGGCCCTGTGACATAGAGAGATACTATAAAGAAATTGCTGATGCTAGGTTCAAATGCAGAATACAGGAGAAACTATACCCCTAGGTGATGTGAGTGCAGCTCTTCTTTTTGCATCCCAACAAACAGCAACTTCGAAAATAAAATTAAACATTTTCTTGAATGTGTGGGACACAATATGTTCAAAAAGTAAGCCACAACTGTTCTCTTGGGAGATGTTCCCAAATAAAATTAAATAATCCAGGCAAAGCCAATCTAAGCTTTTTGTCCCAATATGATGCTACGTGCAGGTATTTACCCTCTGATAAAGCTTTGCATAACTGAATATCACTTTATTTATGCCTATAGTCTGTGATGTTACTACTGCAAATATCTGAAATCCAATGTCTGATGGAAATAATGAGCCGACTTGGGCTAAAAAAGTATTAGGAAGCTCAGTTGTACCACTATTAGTTCTACCTATCTACATCAGTATTCACTATGGTGAATATCCTTACAGAATTGCTACTTAATACCCTCCTCTACCATTCCCTCCTCTCTCCTCCCCCCCCTCCCCAAAAAGCCATCTTTGGCTGTCCTGATCTGTATCTTTGAATAATGTGGAGCCCAAGCATATTTCCTTTTTTATTACCAAATAGTCTTCTTCAATAATTTGCTGGACACTAAGACAGATTCTGTTGTTTGGTCCTTCTCTCCAACTGTTTGGCTTCACCAGATCTTGTAGGTTTACTATTTATGTTTCTGGAGAGAAAAACTCCAGGAAATTGTTTATTAAAAAGAAAATCAGCACTTGGATAATGTGTCAGTGTTGGTAACCTTTCACCTATCCTGTGTGGACAGCGCTGGTTTCTATTGCATGGGATGATGGATATGCCAAATTAAGGAAAAAATATTCACATAACACAAAATTGTTAAACTTCATTAAAACTGTTGAAACCTTTCACTGATTCACAGCTTATAAAATAAATTGGTATTCTTTAACACCTAATGGGATAAACTGCAATTCTATTCAAATCATTGTTCTGCTTTTTCTGTTTGACAGTAGAAACCAGAAATTTTCTTTCCATTTGACTGCAATATTATATTTGGTGCATTTATTCTGTTTTGTTCAAATAGAAGTGGTGACGTGTTGTGACAAGAAGACAGACCTCATATTACCATACATTTATATTCTGTAGAAGGAATGATGGTACATGAATAGGTTTATTAAAGAAGGTTGCTGTCCTTTATGCACATAAAAGGATAAAGCATCAACCAGCTCCACAATTATCTACCCACTACCTATTTGTTTACCCAATTTAACACACAGAGAACTAATCAAAGAGGAGAGACTGGGGAAAGAGGAGACTTCTTTAAAATAGCAGCAGTTAGCAAATACATCATTGGAGAGCTGAGAAATTTGTACATCTTGGACAAGATACCACAGCTCTGAAGTTATTTCAACATTTTAATATGGATTAATTGCCTTACTCATATTTCATTGCAAGGTTGTGTTAAACCTTTGATTAAGAATTATTTTAGCATACCTTTGACCAAGGGAGAAAAAGGAGCACTGCCATTGCTGTTGGAACAAGAGCAAATCAACAGTCAATCATTCAAAGGAACTGATACAAAACGTGATTTGTACTGTTTTGAGTATTTTAGACCTGCTTTCACCTCCACCATCTCATACAAGATAATATTGAAAGAAAACTCTAAAGTAAAATTAGGTAAAAATTTCCCTATTCCCTAGTTACAGAGTTACAGATAGAAGAAAGGCTACTGGGAAATACTGCTTTATTATAAATATGAAGGGAAAACCAGTAAGTCTTAAAATACCTGAGATACCAGACCTTAAATACTTCACTTCTGAATGCTCTGCAATAGTAAAAAGAGCCTCAGAGGAGGTAGAACAGGGAGTCAAATGCCTCTGTGTAGTTAGTAATATATACTGAACATAGTTTAGCATAGGTAAGATAAAAATGCTATTATCACATTTAGTAAGTGTGAGAATATAATGAGTTTGTTGAGAGACGTATAAATATTTGTCCATTACAAAGTGAGTGTGTTCACATGCAGGCGTATTTAAATATGATATAATGTCCCAGTATGAAGAAAATTGGGAGTTGAAATCTTAGTGCAGTTATGTCTCCATAAAAGCCTGTCTAATAGCTCCAGGCCAGTGAGCCCTCAGCGATAGATGGCCTAGTTCCAAGCTGTTAGCAAAGCAATATGGGTCTAGCCTAAAAAAAAATACAAAAAAATTACTCCATGAAAATTGGTTTTATAAATAAAGGAGACGATAGGCCAGATGCTTAGAAGTCATTTCTCTTCACACAATAGGGTAAGACCTTTTCGGTATTTCTACACGTAAATTCTGAGTCTTAACCTCTCTGGGAGAGATAAATGTGGTATCGGACTACAGAGCATTACATATTCTCTCTGTCTCTGTCCCTTTCTCTCTGTATATATTAATTTTATAGATCTTTTTATTGTCTCAACTATACTGGTTGCGTGAGAAGCAGAACAATAGGCCAAGTACTTCCATTTCACACATGCCACCTCCATAATTCAACAAAGAATAGTAAAGAAGATCTATAAACTTGTTATAAATCAGTGCCCTAAACTAAATTAACCATTGAAATAGATTATCATAAAAATAATATCATAAAAATACTCTTCACCTTTGTAATCTGTGTGTGTGCTGGTGTGTGCCCACGCACGGGACACTATGCCTGTGCCAAGGCCAGTGGCAGTGCAAACGGTGTGGCAGGCTGCATTCCACAGCCTTGGAGAAAATAGCAGACAGGCAGTGCTGTGAAGATGAGCTTTAACATCTCTGTGTCTGGGAAAGTAACTCATAAACAGATCCCTTAAAATCTAATTACTCTACATAACTCACCTTTAGTAGGAACGAGTCAGCTCTGCTTTCTTATTAGCAGGGAAACACTAGTCTTTTTGGTTATATTTCTGGAGCACTTCTGGAAAAAAGATAAAACCCAACCAAGCTGCAGGCTAAAGGATACGGCAATTTAAGCAATACACAGCCTCATCCAAGGCTGGGTCCTACTCTGCTGTCCCTACACACAAATTCCCCCATTATCTGACCTTTACACACATCAAGCTCCATGAGAAAGGCATGTATAAACACGTAGAAAGACTATAGAGACAACTGGATGAAGTTCAGTACTGGACTGATAGGGCAGTGGTTCAAGAGCTGGTAGAGTTTTTCCCATCCAGCCGACATTCACTCTAGAAGAAGACATGAGAGCATCAGAGTCCAAGGTGGTTCTCCCAAAGGTGGTGTTTTCTACACCCACCTCCAGTGGTGTTTTCTACACCCACCTCCAGCAGTGTTTTCTCCCTGAGCCCATGTGTTGCCATCATTGACTTCACAGCCATCATGTGGGAACACACTCATTTGAGTCTAACTTTAGCCATCAAAATGAGACCTTTGTAAATCCGGAAGTGCCACATTTCCAGGCACAGCAACAACCACCTCTGAGAACCAGTGGCACCAAAGAAAGGCTGAGTAACTCAGCCTCTACGCTGGCCTCCCTCTGCAGCCTGCCATTCCTGTTAGAGTTTCTCAATCTGTATTTTGACAAGGCAATTCTCTCAACAAAAGTGAACTGTGAAATCTTCCAGAAAGGCAATACAGCTGCTTAAAATGGTAGAGTTGGGTGGCAGCCACCCAGCACAAACAGGGTCTCATCGGTTGGGAAGCACCGCCATTGGAAAAAAATGGAAATGGAGCACAAAGAGCAACCATGCCCAGGCAATTAAAAGTGTGAAAAACCTAGAAAACTGCTTTCTTTCCTGCTAGTGGGATGGAGAGGAGAATGTGGAGAGCAACAACCACCTCATGAATAAGTAAGAGAAAGCCTGGGGAAAACATGTAAGGGCTGGACTGGAGGAGAGGGAGTTGTGATATATGAGAGAACTGAAAACAGCTGTTCTGTTTGGGAGGCATGGGTCGTTGTCTGTGCCCAGTTTAAAGGGCTGGTTACCACTCTAGGAAGAGCCTATGAGATATTTCCTAAATGGGGATTTTAGAACTGGACGGGAAACATGGATCACACTGAGGAAACTGAATTATTTCTGCTCACTGGGTTCATATGTATATGAGCAGCCTGGGTTTTCCACAACCACATGCTGATGCACTGTGTGTTCAAGTCTTTGTTTTGTGCTGATACAGGACATAGCATTGCTATAAAGAGCCAGGTAGATCACTGTCAAGTAAAGTTCTCTTCATTTGAACCTAGCTACATCTTTATCTCAAAGGAGCAAACCACAGTCTGTTGTTATTGGGGCTAGGACTGAGCAGGTAGGTGCTGAATCAGGATGGAAGTAAATTAAAGCAGCCTGACAGAGTTGTAACATGAATTTTCTAATATAATTGGTGCTGAAGTTAATCCAACCTGTGCAGCAGTTCCCTCTTTCATACATTGTAGGAAACAATGGGGTTCAGAGCATCATTGCCCCTGAAGAGTTTTTAAAAGCCCATGCTTTTAAATTCCTCAGTCTGGTAGATAAGATAAACTTATCCTTCAAGATAGAACAGTTATCATTCCATTCCAAATAATCATTGTTAGAAATGCACTGAACTGCTAGGCCAGTTAATAACGACACCACATTTTATTTATATGGCTCCCATCTGCTAAAGCCTTCTAGGCAGCTCACAATGGGTTTGATTTTTGGCCAGACCTTAGCACAGCTTCTGTTTATATGGATGCAAATAGCAGTTGGATGGCTCTACGCATAAAGAGGTCTAACTACTAATCTTCATGGCCACACTGCATGTTTTATTCCTTCACACGAAAACAAAATGTCCATCTGAAAAATCCCTCTGACAAAGTATACAAAGTGTGAAAAGAACTAAGTTTTTCTGAGTTTTAATGGTTTCAAAGAATTCAACATTGGGATTTGCAGCCCCATGAAAGGGGCATCTCCATTGTGCCCACTGCTTAGGGAGGAACTCTGACTACACACTGCCCAGGATGAGGTACAGCCCTTCAAAGGTGAAAGAACTAGATGTTCATTTCCTTCTCCCATCACCTCCTCTCTCACTCACCACAATGCCCCCCTACTTTGGCCAGTCCTAACTCCCTTTCTCATTCAACTGTGCAGGTATCTCCCTGCCAATTTCCTTTCTTCTTTACCTTCTTTCTGAGCTTTGTTTCAGCTGTTTGCACACTCCTCAAAGCCTGTTTTCTCACACAGGACACTGACTTCTCCAATGGCCCCTTCCTACACCACCCACTGCTGCTGCTGCTACGCTGCACTGATATCCACACCTGAGCAGCATTTCACGCCCTTGCTTGATGTTGCCTCCCACCCACTTGTCCTTTGCCAATGTGTTTCAGCAGTGGATAACTGACCTCTCTAAGGTGTCTGCATAAGACAGATTTCATCTTTTTGTCTTTCATGATGAAGAAAGACAGAAATATGAATATACTGTCGAGTTCATTGCTTATTCCTTGGAGTGCTTCTATCAACTTGATGGCATTGAGTGCAGTGCCTGGCAGTGCTCGCAGAGCTGGGCCTTTGGATAATGGGTATATTTATAGTATATGCATTGGTTTTGTACCAATAGCTGCCAAAGTAGTAAACAAACAAATGCTCTCCATAAAACAATGAGAAAGTAGGATCATAATCTTTGATCGATGAACAAGGATGACAGGTTTCCTCGCTCTTTTATGCAGATAGCTTTTCCAACTGCCTGAATCTGAGCCAGCATGAGGAGGCTGAAAAAGGAAAAGGATTAGGAAGAGCAATTCCACACAATCTGCCCACACTCAGGGAAGAATATGAATGTCTGTCTAGCGCTGACCTTACGGGGCCAGAGATGTGAGAGGAGGGTCTCTTCAGGCGCCGAGAAGGATAGCTCAGACCCACACTACAAGACGTGCACCAGCTAAGCTTCACCTGCAGGAGCAGGATACAGACAGGACATGGCAAAAAGCCTATCAGGCCCTTTGAGACAGATCTGTTGCCCAGCAGGGACTTCCCAGGTGGCTAGAAACCTCAGTGAGTATGAGAATGGTCTTCCTAAAAAAGCTGTTCTCAAGAGTATGTTTCACTGAGACACAACCTGAATCTACTCCTGGAGGACGAGTCTAGGCATGGTTCATCCAACAAGTCCCCCAAAAGGATGCATTAGAGAGACACATTAAAACTAAGATCCATATATTGGTCTGGATCTAAGTTTTTAAATCAGTATCAAATCTACCTGCAAACTCTGAATCTGTATTTACATTTCCCTCCATACACCCACATAAAAATAAGATATGCTCACTGCAACCTCCCTTTTGCTCAAAGTCAGATATAAACTAACCAATCTGTGAGTCTGAACATGGCTCCATACACCTTTCTGGAAGTCCAGAGAGATTTAAAATCAGTCATCTTGATCAAGGCATTATATAACTGATTAAATTCCAGTCAGATCTTTGTTTAAGTGCTACTTCCTCAGTAAGTTGAAATGCAAGTTTTAAGAAGCAGCTTAACTGAAAATGTAGGACAGTTGTAACACACTAATCAAAGATAGCTCATGGTGGTTTTGAACTACTAGATGAGAGTGGCCTGATTTTCAGATTGCCATGCAGTAAAAACCACAAGTTACATCAGTGCGTGTTCCCATCTTTGAAACCTAGACCATTAGAGACATTTTTGAAATTATATTACTAACATTAAAAAATATTAATATATAATATTAGTGTGGATCCACTAAAATAGTATTATTGTGAAGGGTCTGTACTACCTGAATAAGGTAGACATTTGTTGATTGAAACACAGAAAAAAATTAATGTTGATGACTCAACTAATAACTTTGCATTTAAACAAGTTTCAAGCAAAGGATCCTCAGGCATTATGGAAATGGGAAGCATAAACATGCCATTACAATTTTAGGTAGGCAGAATGAAATTATCCAAATTGGATTCTGGCCAGAACAAAGGGCACTACCCCCTCCTATTCTCGTTTTTAAAAAAGCTCTCTGACAAAAGCAACAGCAGCTGTTGCAAGAAAGGATCCATCAGTCACTCACAAGATGGGGGTCCAGAGCTGCTTTGAGTGGAGTGAACCTGCTGGGAGGATTTACCCTGTTGGCCAAGACATATTGAGAGATGCAGGGGAAAAAATGGGTGTTTCCTCAATTATACCATACCCCCTGCCACTCTCATACATGCATATCATTTTTAACATATGTGCTGCTGCATCTCCACTATTTCTCTTTGCACTCCAAGTCACCAGGAGTGCAAAGTCCTCACCAGTCCTCTTTCCTGAGGAATGGACTTTGCAGATACAGATGATAATTAGCTTTGTGCCCACTACGGTGAGTATGAAGACCAGAGTTCACAGGAATGCCCCCTGTACCAAGATGTGACTGCAGAGCAGTGTTCCCCTCTACCATCAATGTCTTCCACAACTGTACTATCCCAAAATAAATATCCTCAGAAGTCAAGCATTTTCCCTACTTTACCCTTAAATTAATAGGCATTACATAGTCACTCTGGGATTCAAGTATCATCTCAATCACAGAACAACCTCTAACAGCCATTTAGGATTCACAAAAGCCCTATTTCAGTGGAGTACTCAAGTCTGGCTCCAGACAACCAAAAACTGAAGGTCAGGAAATTTCTTAAATACTGGAAAAACGGTAGAACTTAGGTACATATCTAAATCCTCCCTGGATAGAGAGGAGGTTACTCACACTTTAAATGCATGTTTACATGCTTTACTTTTGGGGGGCTCAAGGCTCCCAGAATAATTGCACTGGACCAGTAATGAATCCTGCCTAAAACCAACATTATCTCTGTCCCTTTCCCCTGAAATGCCTCCAGAGCTGTTAGCAGACCAAAGCTATTCTAGAACTAAAAAGGGAAATTTATTCAACAAGCACTATAGCAGGTGGCAGCTGCTAAACAATCTGCCACCAATCAGCAGTTTATGAAAGAGAGTAAAGAATCCAATAATAACGCACAGTTGGGGAGGGAGACACTGAGCCTGCAGTTACTGAGAGAGGCT
Organism: Manacus candei; assembly: GCF_025592945.1. NCBI lineage: Eukaryota > Metazoa > Chordata > Aves > Passeriformes > Pipridae > Manacus > Manacus candei. The sequence continues at coordinate 13,388,008 of NW_026138115.1, read as the reverse complement.
CATAATTAGACAGAGGCAACTCTTTGGCAAAATTATTTCTCTGAAAATCTACTTAACTGGTAAAGTTGGCATTCCACAACTCTTGCAGGCATGACACTCACAGCTGACCCCACCACAATGTAGCCTGTAGGTTAGAGAAGGAAGGCTTCTTGAGAGGGCTGAGTTGGTGAAAATTGAGGATGGTGGAAAACCCAGATAACTTTATCTCTGTTCTTCTGCCCATTTCCTTCTCCTGGAGAAAGTCTATCCTTATGCAAGAGCCCTGGATCTTTAGGACATTCAACCCTTTCCAAGATGGAAGGATGCAGGTCAGTCAACAGCACAATTTTCTCAAAAATCTTCCTATTACCATTCTGGTAAAGTGGGGCTCAAACTGTGCAAAGTATGGGGAAGATAGTGAAGGTGGTGTGCCTGGGCACCTCAGCCCATCTGCAGATTCCTGTACCTATTCATCTCCAGTGAGCTGAGTTTGCCATGGTTACTTAACACTCAAAATCCTGAAGGTATGAAATTAAGCAAAATAGATCTGAGTTCAGCTTCTAAGAAGGACTAAGACAACTCCATCCAGCCTCATGGTAAACCTATTTTTTCCAGTTAGATTACAGCACCATCTACAGGCCTTTCCTGATGGAAATCTCGCCTCAGAGAGGTTGTTTCTTTGCACTATCTGTGTATAAATATTTTGTGGCTTCAGCAGCATGTCTAGTGTAGTGACAGACTGCACAGTAAACGGGGTAAATGCCATTACACTGGGTAACAGACGACAGACAGGTTTGCTTCTTCACGAGAAGCAGTTAATTAGTGAGTGGCCTTGGATTTTAATAGCTTGATTCTAAAGCACAGTATTGGAGTCTATCAATTCACTTTTATCTTAAATATTCAACTAAAATTGCATTTTTGTTGTACAGTTCCGTTTAGAACAGCTGAACCTGAACTGCAAGAGAGAAAAGTAGAAACGCAGAAATTAGATTTCAGCTAAAAATGAAAGTATAGATTTTTCCTGCTGTAGTATAGGCTTAAAATACTACTGTTCATGTTGGGCTACATATGCAAAAGCAGTAAGAACAGTTGATCTACCAGGATCCATCATATTTATCTTTAGCTGTTTGACACAGATAGGAGAACTCTCTACAACACAAAACTTGGCTGATCTCTTTCTGGAGACTATTATTTGCTAAATTACTTGACAGAACAAAAGAAACTTAATTGCTGCTATGCATTTAGAAGATCCTGGAATAAGCACTGGTTCAGTGTGAAGAGGACTGTGGTGAAGCAACCTGCAGGATAGCAATTAATTGTAAGAAAATAGCATCCCTGCATGCAAAATTTATTTGCTATAAGAAAGTGACTCTGCCTTCATCTGAAGCATCAAAACACAAACAAAATGTAGATTGTTCATTCCTGGCACAAATGCAGTCACCAAAAATCCAGAAGCAAGCTCCAAACAAGTAACAGCTAAATGGGAATCAAAAACTGCAGAGACAAAAATAAAACGAACTGGGAAAACTTTACCTGCTTCCTGATATTTTGGCTCTTAGGAGGTGAAATTATATTTCAAACTGTTCTCTGCAGCTAGGGGAGAGATGGGACCTTTTCTTTTTTTAAAGAAAAGTTGGGATTCAAACAATCACATGATGAGAGAACCTAAAGTTTTAGGACAGACCATTAACTACCACAAGACTTGTGATAATATATCACAAGTGCTGGCAGCACTGTGTGAATCAGCACACAAAGTCTACTGGAAATTTTCTTTTTTTGAATCTCTGCCATGAAAATAATTTAGCTTTAATATCTATGTAATGTAGGGACCACATACATAAATGCCTTTCAAATAAGATGTTGTTCCTCTCATTCCAAAATGGAGAAAAGGTAAGTGTACAGGGGGATGTGCATGTGAGGATTTTTTTGTCTTAAATGCTGTTGTCTTGAATGCTACACACATTATGGAATTAAAAATCATAAAGTTGCTGTTTTACTGATGTGTAACAGTATACAGTGCACACCAACTGCTTCAGATTAATTGCACGTATAAAAACAGATTTCTTTTTTAAAAGTCTGCGTGCAGAGAAGAATCATTAATTTCACTTGAAGTGATTCCCAAACAGGATATGGAGCCTCTAACAGTCCTTTGGGTTGTGCCAATTGTTTTGTGCAGGTGTTTAATCCAAGTGCTCAACTGCACGTAGGGAACAGTCATTCTGCAAGCACCGGGTGGAGTGGGAGCGGCATGGTGGTGTCACATAGCTGCAAGGGGTTGATTCCTCAAAATCAGCAGAAACCTTGGGAAGCTGCTAATTCTTGTAAACAAGAGCCTGGGTTTTATGGAGCAAAATGGAGCAGAAAACTCTGAAGTACACGAGAACCAAATCCCTTCTGAGAAAGCCCTTTTTATTATACCAGTGAAGCACTAAAACCTGCCATAAACAAGCTGATTGCTCATTTCAGTCTCTCTGTTTGCAGCCGGGAAAAGCAGCAGCAACCACAGACTGAGTTCAGCTGCTGGAATAGGAAACATCTCTTGAAGGTCAATGCTCCTTGTATTTTTAGGTTTCTTTAGAACTTCCTCCTTCACACGGACTTGAAAACAATATATACAGATATAGGATAAAAGCTGAGCTGCAATTGTTGTAGGTACAATACATTCCACTCTTTTCATCCTCTTTGTAACATACCAGTTTGATACCAAGCTGCAGAAAGATTGGATGGCTCTGAGGTGAAGGAAGGGGAGAGGTCCCAAGATATCACAAGGAATTTTGAACCTACCACATCCGACTGTGAGGAGTCTGATATAAAAAGAGGCTCCCTTAAAAGCCAACATGGCATCTAGTGAAACAGATTGCATGCGTACCTCTGACTTGTGGAAAAGCAGCTCTGCTGCAGGAACCAGGGTGAGTCATTTGCAATGTCTTGGGAGGAGGAAGAGAAAGAGTAGGAGGAGGAGGAGGCAGAAAGGCTGCGCCCCACACCCTTGCACAATCAAAATATGTTTCCAAAGGGACAGTGACTGCAGAGCTCTGTGAGAAACTATGGAGACTGAGTCTCAGTCTCAGGCCTCTTCTGACTTTTTGTCCCACTCTTTTTATACAAAGCCACCTGCCACAACTCTTCCTGCTCTAAGTGACTTGAGCAAGTCCCCAAAATGATTCCCATGGGACAGATCTGAAATAAACTCCAGGCAGTGTCAGCTTAGTAGCTTCTATAGATCATGCTGTCAATCAAAACCCAGGAGATCAGCCCTGAAAAGGGGAACGTGCTCTCAAGTGAATCCACACTCCAGCAGCTTGCCTTGATCCAGAGTTACCAGTAGCTTTCACTTGTCCCTATTCAAAAATCTGTGTTGCTTTAAATATTGGTAAGCCAAATGCATGAACTTACTAAAGCAATTGAAGCACAGAAACTAACACATGGCAGCTATGTGGCTCACAATGCCTAGTGTGCCTAGGAAACAACCAGAGAGAAAAACAACCAGTGCTTCCCAGCCTACCTTCAAAACATCATACCAGCTGGCACCTACTGCTTGAGGTGGCAGCAGCCCTCCCTGTCCTGCCCCAACACCACAGTCTTTCTAATACATGAACTGGAAAACAATTTCTTCCACCAAATGGGACAGACAGTTGGTGCTACGGGCAGGCTGGAAGGGAGCACGCGAGCTCAGACTAGGTTTCACCAGTGCAATGTAGCTGGCATAAAGCAAGCGTGCTCACTAATGAATTATTCCAAGATCATTAACAGTCTGAGGGAGGCACTTAGAATAGTTTAATGCTTACTGTCAGTGAAGCTAATATCAAGCTCAGCACTGCCTCACCAACTCACAAAAGGAAACAAGGCAAAAACAGAGGGGAGTGAAACACTGAGGAAAAAAATACAGCATTTGTGAGCTGTTAATTACAAAGATGTACATGTTACAGTAACAAGGATGTTAATAGAATTTTATTAGTAGACAAGAGATCTGTTTTTGATAGCATTGTAAAAGAGCCAGCATCCAGTGGGCCCAACACTGGGCTGGTGCAAACAGCATTTCAGTAAAGCCCACGTGGATCTGACCTCAGCACTCAGCACTGTCTGCATCACACAGCTGCTCAGTAAAACTACCTGCATGGTGCATGGGGAGCTGTAGGGGTCTGTGGCTTTTCATACGCTCAGTGGCTGCACAACTGGTCTTTGACATATATTTGCATGTTTCAAGCTGTAAAGGGTGTTTGTTTTTCCAGTCAGAATAATGGCTGTAACTCTAAAACTCAGACCACTAAGGTGCTGGGCAGTCATGGCCCCACACACAGGCAGAGTGGCAGCTAGCATACATCACCTCCTCAGGGAAGACATCCACAGGAGATTAGTAATTTACCCACATATAACAGGGCAAATAAATGGCAAATAATCTGATATCAATATTACACTTTTTTCTTTTTACACTAGGCTCAAGGAAACATAACTCAAATGCTTCTATGCAGTCATGATGCACAGAGCCAAGCTAAGCTCATAGTTATCAAAGAATATTTAGCACCCTTACTCTGAAGCTCTCAGATCAATGAAGTCCACGGTCTTAATCTCAGGTTGCTCTTGCTAACAATATGGTTACTGTAACGTTGGCCCTGATTCTCAAAGGAAAGAGGATATTAGAGTAGAAACGTCTGATAATGAAATCTCATGTAATGAAAGAGTGTTTACAGTGAAATGTTTGCATGTTGCCAGCAAATCAGAGCCTCACAATGTGATTTCCGAAAGCCTCTATAATTATACAAGTGCAACAAGCTGGGGATGGGTGGCAGGCAGGTTATTTAACATTTATTGTTATCACATAACACACTAACTCGGCAAGCAAAAAAAGGTGTGAGAGATAGCAGTATTTCACAAAATACACACAACACAATTAAGACTCACAGGCTTGGAACATTTATAAGTGCTTTCAGTATATGTTACTCGTTATTAAAAATGAACTGCATGCAGCTCAAGAGAAAGTCTTGTATCTGTAGAAACCAATAAATCGCAAGGGAGAAATCTTTCCAGTGGATGGTAAAAGAGTGGAGCAGTCATATCATGAAGAGGGAGCATGTGAAAAAACTTGAGCATGATAAGGAGAAAACCTGTGTGCTATGGAAGTGCTGCCCCTATGAGACAAAGTGTTTCAGACTACCTCATACCTGACGACAGGTGAATCAAAGCAATCCTCTTGTCACCAGTGGTATGAAAAGACTGGAATCCTCACAGTGCTACAAGTGTGAACAGAGGCTGCGCATCTGCAAATCCTCTGCACATGATGATCCCACAACACAGAAGGGTTATCTGTGTTATGAAAGGTTGCAGGATTAGGCTCTCAAGGTAAGACTTCAAGCAAAGGAGGGCAGAGTGACTTGCATACACAGGTGCCTCCACTTGTGTCAAAAACACAGTTAAGATGTTTTCTTTTGGCTTGTCCTCTGCATTACAGCTAAGTGTGACTAAAACCAGATTCATCTCTTTGAAATCTGATGCCCATCATGATATTCAGTAGCTCATTTGGCTATAAAAATAGAAAAACTTTATATTTGAAACATCTCAGCAATATCATCAGCTTTCAGACAGATGCATCCACGTAATCATCAACCGGTTGATCATTCACCCATTGATCATCCCCCTTTTAAAGTATCCCATTTTAGTTACTCTCTCCTCAACCAGAGGATCCCTAAAAAGACATGGGTGTTTGGCTCTTTGTCATCAATTGATTTTCAGAGGTAGCTCAGGGGTTTGTACATCACGTACTAAGCAAGTCAGGAAGCAGACGTCTCCTCTGCATGAACAAGCATGCCAGAAACACACCTATCTGCTCAGCCAGCTTCTGCCAAGGTCATCTTCCACTAAGATCACTCTTTCAGGATAGCACAAGTGCAGCCCCTGAATCCTGTATATTCATCAGCAAAGCCTGAAATCTATGTTAAAAATTAGAGCTCATTTGATCTAGGCACTGTAGCGATACATTAGAGGCAGGTCCTAACATGGGATATTCAATGTCTGAACAAATAAGGCAGACAAAGGCTGGGAGGGAAAGAGGCAGCACAACTCCCCCATGATGATAAAATAATGGAAGAACCAGGAAAAGAAGTGCTGTAGCCTATCCAGTCTTCTGTGCTGTTCAAGGACCTTTTATTTTCTGTTCGTTACTTGTTAATTATTTCTGAATGCTGGAGAAAGCAAAAAGCTAAAAACAAACAATTCCCAATAGGGTTAGGAAACATCCCTGCTGTAAGGCACACTCAAATTGGTTGAGTTTGCAGCCAAAAGTGTTCCCAGGAGAGGGAACCCAGCTTGCTGCTAAAAGAAAAGGGCCAGTTGGTTTCCGAAGTCTGTGGACATATAAACAGAGGAGGTAAAACATGAGACAGAAATTTGGAGAAAATTGCACAGTGGAAGCTGCACATGCATGAGCAGGCTGTGTCTTTCAGAGGACGGGAATGTGCACTAGCAGGCTGCCATGCACAAGCACACGATAACTGGAACACAATTGTCTCACAGTAGACCTGACTCCTTTGGCATAGGGCCGCCCCAGTCCTGCACAGTTTCACAATTTTTAACATCAGGTAGCTGGGTCACTCTAGCCCTGTGTCCCTGTAAGCTAACCAGCAGACGTAAAACTACCTCAGTGCCACTAAATCTCACTTTTCTGTTTTGAGAAGCAAGTGTCTGATGGACTGGGTGTGCACTTTGGTGGACAGCATTCAAAACGATTAGAAGACTGAAGTGTGGGCACATACATTTATCAAAGCTACTCTGGCTCAATATAGATGCTGTAGGTGCTTATCCAGTTTTCACAAAACACTCACCTCAGACACTAAACTCCAGAAAGTATTTTCCATTTTGAGATTTTATATCTCATCAAGTCACAGGTCAATAAAAATTAAAATAGAAGACAGCTGCATAGAATTTTATAGCACTGACATAAAAATTGTGATTTACAAAAAAAATTTTTTTTCTTTCTTTGCTGTAAACCAAATTCAAGGGGCAATCACTTGTCTAGAAAAAAAAAATCCTTCAGTAAAATCATCATAAAGAATTTTAAACATTGATAATGATAAAGGGCCAGTTTTAATTTTTCAGTACTTGCAGTACCTGTGCCATGCACAGATATTCTCTACGGTTTTGCCCAGTATATGACCTTTCCTTCTTTTTCCTCTGCAACAAAACTCTCAGGCAAATCTGTAACATATATCCAGAGCTATTTTAATATAACACTGTTTTTTTGAAAAGCTTTTTTAGGAACTAATTAGCAAGTGCAAGAGAACTGAGCAACAGTTTTCTTTGACAGAGTTAACAGTAATGTTGGGTCAAACAGTAGAGCCCAACTTTACAGTCATTTGCAGCATTTATTACAACAGAGCATAAATAAGCAACCTGAAGCTGCCTGCTTTTATTTCTTGACTGCCCTTTATATGGTGATTTCACTATGACTGATGGGGACAGTGACCTGTTTAGCACTGCAGCAGAGGAAGCATGCAGGCAGACACGAACAACACCGACAGCAGTTGGCCCTCAGAATGCAAGGAATCTGATGGGGCAGGGGCAGGCAGCTGCTGGATCCCCAATCACTGCCTCTGCTCCTGGGGACACGTAGTGAGGAACTTCTGCATTCAGAAGTGACATTAGTCTGACTGAGCTTGATAACCACCAGTTGGCCCACCCCTCTAAAAGAGAATCTAATCCTTTTTTGAGCCCGTTTAAAATCTTATTCTCTAATTAAGTTAAACAAAATAAACTTACAGTTCAATTAGGAACTGTACAAAACAAGAAATTTCTTTTATTTCATGCTTGAAAGTTTCTCAGGTTACCCAAATGAAGCTACAGCACTGCTGAGAACTTTCATCTCCCATTGGCTTCAAACAGCTCCAGGAGCTCTTAGCAACTATCAAAAAGCAAGTCCAATATAAACATATAACTAAAATTACATGAACATTTCCTTTCTCATTCATGTATCTCCACTCTACAGAAATGTTGACTTTCCTAATGATGTTTTATACATATTGGCAAACTCTGTAACCCATTACATAGCCATAAATATAACTATGGAATTACACTTCTGATTGTCTAAAGAATTAGTAGGGATATGAATGACCCAGCTTGCAAAATCAATTTACATATTCAACTTAGATGTTTATCTATCAAAACATTCTAATTTCCAGTTCAAATCATTATCATGAGTGCTGTGCTGATCTTCTTTCAACAGTTCTATCTCCAGTAACAAAAATAGGAGAAAAAGCAAAAAAGGAAATCAGTGAAACTTCTGTGATGAGAAGGTCAAAATATTGTTCAAATTTGAAACAGAGGTAGTGTTGATTACAGAGTCTGTATTACTCATTGCTTTTCTCCAGCTGAGCAGCTTTGCCAAGCATTATAGTCTGCTGGATTTCAGCTATGCTTGTGTGGACATTGCTGCATAGATAAAAGGTACAGAGCCATAACATACAGTGGGAGCCATATATGTCGTGCTCCTACACTATTCATTTCATTGCAGAGTTATAATAGTTGCTATGTCACCTTTTATATGTTATGGCTGAGACTGTACTTATTTATTTTTAGTGACTTGGTAAGGTAGGTCATACTTCACACAGGTCTCTTGTCCACGCAGATGAAGGCAAAGTACAAGTGTGCTTTGGAAACCCCACCACAGTTTCACAGAGCACAGATGTCTGACGTGCAATTCATGGCCATTGTAAGGCTCAGGCAATCAAAACGATGATGGAGAGCTTCCACAGGTAAAACATGGCCCAAATAAAATTCAGAAAGGTTTAACATACTCACTGCAGATGACAAGAATCCTGAATAATTGCTCCAGGGAGTGTGTGTATAGTATACAGCCATTTCAGTGTAGTAAATCAGAGCGGTGATTTGGTTTGAACCAATGTCTCACTACCACTACTCCAGCATTGATCATGCTGCCAGACCCAAGATAAAGAGTCTATCAACAGCCTCAAGAAGCCAGGGAGAGATCAGTAGCTCCTGGCCACCAGTGGAATAGCAAGTTTCCCTCTTCACAGAAATGCCTTGGTAGGAAAGAGAATGTGAAGAGTGGTAAGCAGGTTGTTTGCAGGCAACACAATTAATCTGTCTGCCTCTAAACATGCACAGTCCAGAACTACAATTAATTTATGGGTCAACCTCTCCTGTCCAGATTTCCTTTAGTTCCCTCTGCAATGCTTTCTAACAGGTCTTCGTGGTTCAACTGCATAGTAACTAGGATGAGAAACTGGCAACAAGAACTAACATCCCTATTAGAATAATGTATTTCATGTTCATCATGGTAATTCTTTTACACAAAAAAAGTACTAGATTAAATAAAAACACATGGTAGAATTACTTCTCGTGCCTGTCTTAATTTTAATTTATTGAATAAACATTATGAACGTGATCTGTGGATGGAAATACAAACAAAGAAATAAAATGGGTAGAAATAAGATCTGAAGTCCATCAGTAATTTGACTCAGTAATTTGGCTTTAAACAGTTTCTATTCTGGAAAATTGGAAAACCATAAACATTGAAATCAACCTGATGGATTAGTACTAGGACAAAACATTTTGGAGAGGGATTCACGCGAGTTCTGTTGCTTTCCATGGATCAGTTCTAATGTAGAGCAGTTCTAATGTCAGGCAAAAGATCCTGATCTATCTTTAGTATAGCATCATTCAGTCATACTTTTTACAGTTTACTTGTAAATTTTGAGCAGAAAATAGGAGTCTTGAATTTGTTCCAGCAGACATCTGATAAATGACTCATAAACTTACAGTTTCCCTCCATTTTGTCCTACCCATTACCTTTAGCCCTACAGTTTTGTTTGAGGGTTGTTTTCTTGGTTTGTTTTGAGGTTTTCATTGAGGGGAGGACAATGATTATTTTTTTTTGAAGGTACAGTTGCACCTGCTGCACATTCAATATGCCTGTACCAGGAGGCTAATCTAAATCCCCCTCACTCGTCATTTTCTTAGTTCACAGTCATGTTTCTTGTAAAATGTATTTTAAGTTCACAGGATCCAGATACCATTTACAGAATTTCCAAAGGTGACAAGTGTTGGATCTGGCAACATTTCCTTTTAAAATGACCTTTTATTTGTCAGCAGTATGGAGAGGGTAAACTAGCACCAAGCACTTTTGAACCTACACTTAGTACACTAAACAGAAAATTACTTCTTTAAGGATCATGCTTCTATTTTCTTCAATAACTTCTTTACTCCCTCTTACTCTTCTGCTTATCTGTGGTTATCACATGGGTCCTATACCTTCAGAAATGGGTCCCTTTTCTCAATTCACGACACTATTATTTGACCTAATGCAAAATTCAAATGGTTTACATTTGTTTTCTTTTCCTTCACATTTTTTCCTCTCAATGAGCTTCACAAAAGCCTTGCCACATAAGGCTTATTCCCTCTCAAGGCACACTGGTAACTTTTATCAGAGCACACTTCCTCATATATTTTGTGATCTCAGCTCCTAAAATCTCTTGCCTGCAACTGAAGTCCAGTTTAGTAGCCTATTATTTCCTATTACCATAGGGTTTCTTTCCTAGACTGAGATAACGTTAGTTTCCTTTGTGTCCATTTACACCCCTCTGCCTCCCTATAGAACTATTAAATATTGTAATTTATTTGTATTCTCCTACAGTGACAAAACCCAGCACACTCCTATCCCTCACACTTGCCAAAGACCAGCTGGCAATTAACTCTCTGAGACCGCAGATACTAAAATTTACAGATGTGGCCTTTTTCTTCTGATTTTCCAAAATAACACAAGTCTCATAGGTTTTGTCAGGATTCCGTTTGAACTAAACAATAGCTTTTTAGAAATATACTCTCTAGGTTTTAAGAATCACCAGTGATGGGAAACCCACTGCAACCTATATGAATTTGATTTGAATTTGGCTACCTTCCATTTTGTCTTGTAAACTACAAGCAAGTCAACCCTGAACTTTCTTTTAATGTAGCTAACCAGACACTTGCATGTGTGGGTCATTGACAAACCTATTTTCTTGTTACAACCTTTTGGGGTGTCAGGCCTTGGCAGGGGATAGGCCCTCCATTGCATGGAGTCTGGTAGAGGGACAGTGACACCAGCCTGGTCCTATCCTGCCTTATGCGGTGCGAGCGCTGGTCTGTGCCACAGTGTCACTTTAGGACCTTATATTACACAGTATTCATCACTGTTCCTGAGGCTTTGCTGGCAATCTGAGCCAACAGAAAGTGAATAAAACGGCCAATAACTCAGCAACCATACCTTCTTTCTGGGTTTTTCTTTTAACTTTCCACTCTAGGTTTGCACAGTCCAGTAAAACCTTCATTCTTAGCAGCAATAAGCCACCTTTGCAATGAAAGGAAGTTTCAGCAACTGTGAATGCTAATACCATGATGCTATTGGTAATTTCTAGTGACTCTTTCTCTGATTTGCCCTTGCTCTAGCCAATGTAAGCTTTTACCATTTACACAAATGGGTGCAGGATCCGAGTCCCCCTTACATAGCACTACTCCAGCACCACCATACTCCACCTATGTGACAGTTCTGTTTAAATTAGCAGCATACAGTTCCAAAGATCAGGAACAGGTAAGTATATCTTTGACTTCCTACCCAACATTTATACAAACCTTCAAGGCCAGTATAACTAGCTTTAAAATATCATATATTATACGGCAAGACTTAGTGGATTCATAAGGTCCTATTTCTGCCAGACCTATAGTTCAGAAATGCATGAAAAAGTTCAGGACCGTGTATACCAACTCACACATATAATCAAGTAAGCTACACCTTGTAGATAAAATTGTTTATTTAGAAGGTGGGCAGGGATTGGGGGCAAGAGGGCCAGGTATTCTTCAAACAGCAGTGAGGATGAACTAACCACTGAGTAAGAAGAAACCTTTTCTGCATTTATTTGCAAAGGGCAGACTGGAGTGTTTCTGCTCCCCACAGCAGAGGAAGAGTGCAGGAAGCCCTCTATCCAGCCAGAGGTAAAGCCCACTGAAAGGAGGAAAAAAGGCCCAAGAAATAATTTACAAGGTTCTGGCTTTAAAATACACTTTTCAGGAGTGTAAAGGAAGCACAAAGCAGACCTCAGCACCTAGTCTGTCCTCTCCAGCTCTGTAAGGTGTAAGGAAATGAATCACATTTGTAGGAAAGCAACACGGCTGATGCAGCCCATAACAAAATACTTTCTCTGGGTGCCTTGCTCCCACAGGTTGGCTCTCAGTGTCTCCCAATAGGGTCTGCAGCCACCTGTGTTCCTGTAGCTGCTCGTGGTGCCACTGACGTGGCAGAGGCTGCATGCTGGGAAGAGGACCCCACAGACACTCCCATTTCACAATTCTTGGCCACAAACGCTTTTCCTGGGTCAGGCCCTTGAATAAATTGGCTGTTACCGCCTTGATGAGCAAACACAAAGTATTCCAGGGCCTGTAGCACCACCCTGAGAAATTTTTCCCTTTCTCTGTAATCAGATTTTTTCACAGGCAGGCAAGCTTGGGAAGGTTTTCTGGCAAATCTCTCCCCAAAGCATCTCTTTGGAGCCAACCTTATGCTAAAAGAGCGAGTAGCTCATTACCTGTGAGGAGAAGTCAGGTGGCCTTGCAAATGCCTCTTGCCAGGAGATGTGAAGGCAGGGACACCAGGGCATCTTCAGGGCTGCCAGCAGCTCCATGTGCCTTTGCATGAGCCAGCAGTGCCTGAGGGGTTGGCCTGGGCTTGGTATGGCCTTCCCCGACTGGCAGGATCTGGCCAAACAACAATGGCTTGGAATCATTTCCAAACTCAAGAACTGGCCTGCCAGTCCTGAGTCTGTCCTGAAACTTTGGGGGTTTCCCAAACAAAGGGAAAAAAAAGGTAAAATAAAGCAAAGCCTCCATGAGCTAAATCACAGACAGCATCCAAATCCTCCCCGCTCATGTTAACCCTAGCAAGTCTAGGCGATACTCTTCATATCCAAAAGAACATAAAGCAACATGAAATTAATAATTAGCTCCAATTTATGACAAATGCTTTATTGAACTTTAATACTTTATGAAAAGAAAGAGATGTTTGCACACGAGCTTTTTGTGCACGTGCCTCTTGGGTATTTAATTAGGGGCTGTTTTTGCTAAGTCACGTGCCTAGTAGGAAAGTCTGGCTTTACCCAGCTTTCTCCCAGAATACAACCAAAGTAACAGGCCTCATGCAATCAACTGCAATGGATTTGATCCTTAAAAACAACATTTGAGAAAGCAGGTGTCTTTGGCGAGCCTCACGCTCCACAGATGGGTGAGACAATTAAGTACCGCAGGAAGTGCTGTCTTGCGCTGCAGAAACCATACCAACAGCTTGGTAATGGTGCTGTTCTCATGAGAAAAGCGGGGTCATTATTAAATGGATGGAAACTGTTGTTTGTAAAAGGCATTTGTACAAACGTAAACCCTTCTTTACTGCCACATTAAATTTATCACAATGCAAAGAACTGTCAGTAAGAGGGTGTTCGGTCTTCCCCCACCACCACAAGGCCATTTAAAGCAGATAACTTCATCAGTGGTGTGTTAATCCAAAACTGTATATTCAAAAATTGATCAAAATACTGATCCTCCTCAAATCCTTTGCTTTCCTAGTGGAATCCTTTTCATTTCTGTTCAAGGTAAAGTTAGTTACTGATTGCATGAGGCACTGGGAGAAACCCCTATGTAGGGTACTTAACACCTTTCCTTGTAAAAGAGACAGAAAGAGAGAAAGAAATCATTCTTCCCAAATAAATTTGCATGCAGCTATTACTCACAGTAGACTTGTGACATTTGGTTTGAAGAAAAATACCTTTGCTTTCTGTCATAAAATTTCACTTGTGCTTTGCTTGTGTAGCAGCTGAAAAGAGAAACCTCTCTTCTCTGGCTTCCATTTTCTGAAGAATAGCAGCTCTGCAAGAAAATGCATAAACAACAAGCAAGCACGCCGATTTTTTGTGGAAATCCAAGAAGCTGCTGCAGCACTTGGAAAAGCAGTATGGAGACAAACATGCTGACTCTGTTACCCAGCTACAAGGTCTGTGCAGCTCACACCTCAACAACACCCAGAGAGAGCAGATGCAGTCCCAGAAACATGGAAAAACAGAAAAAAAGACTGCCCTAATCTTCCCTCACTCTGCTGAACATCACAAAGACCCAACATGTAACCTTTACAGTCCTATCCATCACTGGGATAACAGGATCTTCTCCTATCATTAATTTTTCAGTCCAAGTGATAGTAGTATCTGCTGAAATGCTTAAGGAGATGGATGAAAATCCTATAGGTGACAGGAAAAAAGCAATTCATAGCATCATACAGTACTCAGTTTAACTGGGTTTCTTTTAAAGAAACATAAAGTCCTGGTTTTCAACCAATGCTTTGCTTTTTGAAATGATACTCTGGTTTCAAAACAGTGAAGATTCAAGCATTATGAAATACCAGTTCCTTTGGAAATGCATCCCCATTTCCACGTGGCACGTATAGGGGACACAGTCTTGGAGTAGCCTTTCTCCACAAAAACCTGCTGCAATCAATATATACATTGAAGAACGAAAATCAGAGTAGCAATTAAATCCTTCTTCAACAAAGGCTGACTGGGGTTTCCAATGTAAAATTAGTAAAGATGCATAATTTAAAAAAAAAATAACAAAGCAGTAATTTTCTACAGAGAAAGTTAATTTTAGTTATTTATTTCAAAAATATTTCCCCCAAAAAGAGATGAACAGGTAGAGACCGACTGACCTTGAAGTGTTACAGCATTATCTTCTGTGATATCTGGCAGAAAAAAAACGCCACAAACTATTTTATAGGCACCTGGTTCATTATGTTTTACGAATTAAATCCTCATTTATCTATATGCACCTAACAGTACCTATTCATCGCTTTCACTTAAAAACACATTGCCCTTCTTTCTAGCCTTGTTAATTTCCAGATGCTAATTAAATTTATACTCATAAATGTATCTGTTTAGCATGCATGAGTAGATCATTTCTCAATATCCATTATCCATTGTACATTCCAACATGTTTACCTACTGCTTTTGTTTTGCTTTGTTTTGTTTGGATCCATTTCCATCAGTTTAAAGGAGGGAGCTTATGAATTTAAGGTTCCTGTTGTGATGCTGGGTGGCTGGATTCTCAAGCTTAGTGCTTTTGTAAACATCTTTGTCTCAACCTACTGTCAGGCAGAGGTATTTTCAGATTATAGCATCAGAATATGGAAGATTAGAATGGAGAAACACCACTCTGAAAAGCAGCATTTGAGACCCTTCATTGGGTGTTTCAGCAAAGGTAGAAATTCTTTTTCTCCCCAAACCTGCCCTGCCCACCACAAAGTCTGGCTGAATACTGTTTTCTGAATGCCCCACTCCACTCAGTGTAAGCAGCACAGCCCAAACTCATCAGGAAGGGACTGGGACTGTCATAATGGAAAACAGTGCCTGAGTTCTGGTCTGACTCCTCTTGCAGGTTTGCAAGATCTGGTCAGGAGAATGAGGTGGTAGCACTGCTGAGCACCTTTCTGGTAACTTAAAAAATCCCCTTGACAGGCAGGTAGAAGACTACCTTTCAACTTCTGCACCCAACCACAGCACAGAGCCTCAAAGAGAAGTCTCAAAAGGAGAAAACTTGAAAGGTCTCTAGAGCCCTGCCCTGCTCTTCTCCCACACACTGCCATTGCATCTTCCTAGACTTGCAACACTGGACAGCAACAGCCTGGCATTCGCTGGCTGTCCCTGCAACTGGCTCCCAGATTTCCCCAGCCACCATGTGGCTCTTAGGAGTGGGACAACAAAAGACAGCTATTTCCTCTTTGTTTCTTAGCACATACCAACTCCCTCATCTCAGACTCTAATCAACTCCACACTTTCCATTTTTTGGTGTTTTGCGCTTTTTTTTTCAACTAATGCCATCAACTTTGGTCTGCAACTTAGTGACTGGGATTTGTTGTC
Source organism: Manacus candei (assembly GCF_025592945.1). NCBI lineage: Eukaryota > Metazoa > Chordata > Aves > Passeriformes > Pipridae > Manacus > Manacus candei. The sequence continues at coordinate 13,372,094 of NW_026138115.1, read as the reverse complement.
ATGAAGGATGCTTGTCCTATAAAAAAATCCTAGGATTTCAACAAAACTTTCTATTTTAAAATAGGGTTAAAATCCACTTTTTAGCAGGGGAAAGCATTCTGAAAAAATCTGCAAGTTTTTTTTCTCTTCTCTCACCCTTACTAATATTTTCCTTACTGAAATCTGATTTTTTTTAGTGATGAATTACATCAGCCAGAGAGGATTTCAACCCAGTTTGACACTTCACGGTGCAGACTGCATGTCAACGTGCTGCTATTCCATCTCACTGTAATTAAACCTCATGTCTATCTTAGACTCTTAGACAACTCAGTCCAGGCTGCCCTTTCTGCTCTACCACACTGCATTCCCAGCATGACCACAAAAACCATGACTTCCAGTATGGCTCTCTCAGTCAGAAGGTTCTGTGTAGCACTGAAAATGCACCTGGCCAGGAAGTTTAGGGTCAGAGCAGCAGTGGGGCACAATGTCCACAAATTTCCACTAGCAGAGGTCATTGTAGCTGCTTGTTGGGACACAGATGAATGCTGATTCAATCCCAAAGCTACCTCATTTGGTTGATCAAGCACATGTTGAATTAGAACAGTTCAATGCAAAACAGAACCTACCCTCCATTTTCTCTATGAAAAATATGGCTGTGCAAAGCCTACTTTCTGTTGAGAAAATTTAAGTGAAACATTCCCAATGCAGAACTGGTAGATGTAAAACTGTGATGCTTACTTAGGCAGAACTCAAAAAGTTGGTTTTAACACGCCCCTAATGCATGTCCCCAAAACTGCCAAAACATGACACTGCTCACAAACTTAATGAAAAAGATTCCTTAAAAAAATCAGAAATAGTCCTAGGAGGATAGCTTGACTGATGCATTTAGCTTTGAAGCATTACAGAAATGGCCTAGCAGGAAGAAAATAACCCTGAGATTAGCTCAGTTGGTTAGAACATGGTGCTAATAACACCAAGTTTGTGGGTTTGATCCCTGTATGGGCCATTGTCCTAGTTAGGACAGCTGAGATCAGTTCATCATGGTGGGTGTAACCCAAAACTGTATTCTATAGCCTTCCACGTCATTTCCCAGAAACTAGACTATTGTTGTCAATAGACTATTCGCACCCTCTGCCCATAGAGCCTGACTCCTCAGGCTATAAACTAGGTGTTAAGAGGCCTGTGAGATAGAAGGATGTTTCTGTCCTCACACCCTTTGTGAAACTCCCTGCCCTGAGGAGAGTACCAAGCATTCCTGCCTGAACTGGAGGATATATAATCTTGGAGTTTTGGAACATTTTTCAACCCACTCGTGGGATCCAGAGGACGGCTGCATCTCATCGCTCCCAACCAGACTTAGACCACCACTGGACTGCGATCACCAGTTCTGGCCAGACTGCAGCAGCTCTCCCACCAGCAGGTTCTTCCCCTCTCCCTTTACTTTGGACTCAAACAGGGCCCAAGGAACACCACTTTGTTCAGGCCCCAGGGCACTGGATTATACATTTGGGTTTTTGTGGGTTGAGACCAATTGTTTGTTTGTATTATTGTACTTACTGTATTATTTTAATAAATTGTTATTCTGACTTATAATCTCTCCTTTGAGTTGAGTTCATTCCCCCTGCTGGTTAACTTTTAAACCAGCACAGCCATCCACTTAAAAGTTGGACTTGATGATCTTTGTGGATCCCTTCCAGCTCAGAATATTCTGCGATTTCTGAAAGAGCAAATACACCTCTTGTCACAGGGCCTGGTTTTACTGCTAGTAAAGTGAGGAGACTCCCTCTGTAAGAAATACCTGAGACTGTATGCTGCAAAAGCAGAGGTAGACAATGCAGGCTACTGGTTTGCTTACACACCACCGATACAGTGATCTGATTCAGCACAGGATCTGCAGTGCTATTTCATTCAGTTTAACACAGGTGATCACTATCTGCATGTGGGTGCTGAGAGGACAAGGCATGAGCGTGAAATCAAGGTCAAGGAAGCAAGAAGAACTCCCTTATTTATCCCATGGAACAGTTATTTTATTCCACAATAATGCAGGTTAACAAATAATGTAAAAAAGATTGGCGTGCTGCCAGGATGACTGAATTGATTCCAACACAGCACAGCACAAATCTTTTGATCTCCCCATAAAGAATGGGAAATTATAGCCACGGTGTGTACCTCGCAGGAAAAGCAAATAAAAATGAAATGAACATTTCTAGCAGTTTTGACCTTGCTTTGGGGAATACTGCTTTAAATTTGATTGCCCTGCCCACTTTTTATTTCACAAGAAGACACAAGCAAGTCAAAAAGACAGCTTTTAGTATTCTCTTTGATGAGCTAGAAAACTGGATTGTCTTCTCCCACCCCTTTATTTTTTTCCCCTTCATTCTTATACTCAACAGAAAAGATTTTATCCAGGCTTTGATTTGATTTTCAGGATTTCTGGTGGGAAATTCTTACAGCAGATATTTTACTTCCATTGGGGTTTATGGTGCTATTCTGTCTAATTATTTCTGGCATTTTGCCCATCAAATTGTGAGTTTCTTCAAAGGAATGAAATGACAGGAGGCCTCCTTCAGAGCAATCATGGATCGGGTTTGAATTTTGTTGTCTTGGAAACAAGCTAGTTCTTGTCATTGAATATATTCATAAAATAATGGTTGAAACATCACTGATAATAATGGGCTCTTTCCTTGTCAAAATTCATGTTCTGGGGACTTTGCTGCAAGAGGCTCTATCAAACAGTTTTTGCAGATGTTGAAGCTAATTTCAACACTTCTGTTTAAAATCTCCAGATCAAGATTCCCACCCCTCCACACCTGCGGCCAGCTCTGCTCATGGGAAGTGGCTGGTGGGAGTCAGGAAATCCCCAGCACCCCCCACCCAAGGACCATCAGCTAACTGTATCCCTATAGCCAAGACACCAAGACATGCACCCACCTGTCCCCGTTTGTCAGCAACAGATCCAAATCATGAGACCAGTGGGGAGAACTTTGTCTGCATTGCGCCTGCTGATACAAGTCACAAGGTTCAAGGTATTTACACTCTCTTCCAGCTTTTTAGCAGGTTCTTCACTTTTCAAAAAGATGGATATTGATCAATGAACTCAGAGAGAGGTGCTTTTTCAGGAAGGCTATTCAAATCAGGAACCCACATCACTCTTCAAGCTTCTGTATCAATTAATCTGTCTTAGGTTTCAGTTTTTCATATGTATTTAAAACCAAGGAAAAAAGAGCCCCTGCATCAAGATGCTGTTGGTTTCTGAAAGGTGTGAATTAAGCTGAGAACTCTCCAGGACTTGACAAACTCCTACGTCTCCCTGAGAGTCCTTGTGTGTGTGTTTATGTGGATGTGCACATGTGTGTGCATGACTGTGGTACACAAATATGGAGGCAGAGGGGGTGAAGCTTTAAAAGTCATCAGTGGGGACAGGTCATAAAAAGCTTCCATTCTACCAACTTGTCCGTGAAGCATTTGGCTCGATATAGTAAACCTGTGGGAGACTTGAGAAAATTAAAACTCTAAATTATTACTAGAGAGACTAGCCACAATAGATCTGCTGCAAGAATCTTACTAGCAGTCTTACAATTTTTTTCTGTCCTTCTCAAATCACTACATAATGACACAATACTCAAATGTCTAACAAGGCCATTTAACATAGCCTGCAGAAGAGGATTCTCCTGTGAAATTTTACTACAGCCTCTTTAGTACAAAGCTTATTAGCAATTTGCATTAGGTCTATTTAATTTTGAGGAGTGCCAGTTCAGTGACCACATGCATATTAGAGCTTAGCAAGTGTAGGTGTCTAAAAAGTTACCAAAAGGTCATAGGAATTCTACAAGGCACTTGGGATTTTCAAATTTTCTCTTCATTGCAGCAAGGGAAACCAGCACAAACCTTTTCACAAGGCCAGAGCCTCCCATTTGGGGCCCATTGAGTTGCAAGCAATAGCTGTGCAACGCTCATGTCCCGGCAGAATCCTTTTCCACTACATACAAGAGTCTTTTAGCAAAACTTGCCCATTTCACTGTGACAGAATAGCCTGAGGAGGGGGAAAATTCCTTCCAAGAAATCTGAAGGACAGCTTTTCTTGTACAAACAGCAAGAGCCCCCTCTTTTCAAGCAAGAAACACATGGGCTGCTGGTGTGACATACATGCTGTCAAGGAGTTAGGAGTCACTAGAGAAACTCTGCAGCACTTGAAAATAGTGCTGACAACAATCAAATAACAAAGGATAGCAGCAAATAAAAGCAATATAAAGAACCAGGTCAGTTTTCTTTCATGAAAATGTTCCTGCCTTCTTCCAAAACATCGAACTTCTTGCTTCAAATTGCTCCCAAAGCCTACAAGAAGCGTAACACCTGAATGAACAGGTGTGATAAACCCTGGACTTTTTTGAGACTCCAGTTGCTTGATAACTGTGTTTCAGCAGAAAGACCACATCTTGCACCCAACTTTAAAGTCAGGCCTCAATGAATGTAAAAACTGGTCTCAGAGCCATGTAGTCTCCTGAATAAATGCCAGATGATTAACTGCTTCTTCACCTTGGTGAGATGGAAAAAAGCAGTCACAATGTCTTCCGTGCACCAAGGGCACATAAGCTGTACAGAGCCTCACCACTTTGTGAGGATATTTTTATGCCTTGACTATTTTACACACATGCACTATTTCAGACTCCTATCACAGCCACCCAACCACCTAAAAAAATTATTGTTCCGGCTCAAGAAAGCAGGATCTTGCCAAAAACATTAGCTCATCCTTGTGAGTCAGACACTCCAATCAAGATTATAGAATCTCCTACAGTAGGGTCTGAGAGGAAACACAGCTTTACAAGGACAGAGCATTTCAGGCTGTCCCACATCAAGATTCAAAAGGGATCAGTGTTATGCATCGTACCATTGCATTACTCTGAATGCACACTGAAGCATGGGAAGGTGAGGAGCCGACGGGAGGGGGAAAACTCTTTGCAATCTGTTCTTCGTAAGTCAATGATTATGAATCAGTTATCTAATGAAGCAGTAATAGGAATGATGACTAAGTAAAGTAGCTAATAAAGCTAATTTATGTGAAGCTGAAATTTTTAGTATTATGCACTAAAGCAAGCATGATGTCAGCATAGTAGGGGCAATGTTAGTGCTATTATATACCAAGCATTTGCAATGCTTCAAGATGATAATACAACTAGATATGCTGAGCTTCTGCATTTCTGATTAAAAGCTTGGCTCTTTAGCACAGACCAATCTACTGGCCTTTCCATGCCACCCACACGTTTGCAGGGAAACACACCCTGCTCAGTTCTGGGTGCCAGCATGTCTTCTCAACTTCACCAGGGAAGAAAAGAAACAAATGAAGGGACTGATAAGGTAGATGTTTTTCCTGCTACCAGTGCCTCCATTTTCCTTCCTTTGCCCACTTTTTTTTTATTTAACACGAAACCAAAGACAAGCATCTGACTAACCTTGACTGGAATGAACCTGATACTCTGCAATGTGTACAGTTGGCAATAAACTATGGCACATATAGCTTCTCAATACTGCATTTCCATTTTAACTGCTCAGCTATGAGAGTATTTCACTCATACTGTAACTCAAATGATTACAGATTACTTTAATGCAATTTGCTCTTTTTTTGCTTTCATGGATTTTAGAAAATTAATAGACATAAGCAAGCTTGCCAGGAAGTTTGAAGGCAGAGACAAATGAAGGTCTTGGGAGCCCAAAACACAAGCTACTTAGCTACTCAAACTATACCCTTCTGAGAGAGGAAATATGTAGTGTGATATATCTGTTTGCTGTCTCCGGCAGGAAGGCCTGCCAGGATAGCCTCACTGTTCTGGCACGTGGTCAAGATCTCTCCCAACACACAAAGTCAAACCAAAGCCAGAGACATGAGGACGCCCCAGGGCTCTCACTACCTTTGGTCTGAGAACACCTTTCCTAGTGAAAATGCAGCTGAGGTGAATCAAAAATTAATATTTGGGATAAGTCTTCACAGTTAAGTTCCCAAGCCATATTGAATACACCCATATTAAGCCATCACAAGGATGAAGAGCTTGGCAGTGGGTGCACAGTGAGACTCCATACCTGGGACCCCAAGAGGCACAGCAGCTGGCAGCTCCCAGAACCGAGACATGAAGAAGCATGTTCATGAGCCCTGACTAGACAAAACAGCCCTGTATCATCACTAAAGCACACCTTGCATCATCTGCCCCAGAGGGACCAGTGGTCACCATACAGGATGTCCATGATGCGGGAAATGCCAAGGTGCTCATGCCTTAACTGCCTGCAACCCAACACCCTTACTGCCTGAAATGACAACAGGGACTTTAAAAGTTGATTTTCTTCTACAGGTATCAAAAGACAGACAATACTTTATTAAGATGTAATTTGGGGGCAAGAACAATCAATGAAAGGCAGTAGCCAAAGGGCCAATATTTCTGAACACAGGCATTTTATTGCTTATCCTTTCTCCTAACCATTCTCTCTCCCTCTCGGAGCCTCCGCCCATGAAATTGAAAGATTTCTGGTAGAAATGCCTTTGTTGTATCAGCTTTGGAAATATGGATTACAGTATTCTGTGAAAAACATTTATTACTCTGAACTGTGACTTGGACATTGTTGCATTTCTGGGGTTATAGATTTTCTTTCAGCTAAACTAAGGCTGTAAGTCACAGTGACAGTTGTAATGTGTGTAATACCACAGTACCAGATTCTATTACATACATATTTTTGCTAGAGGTTTATGATGTTAAAAATATTTCTTCTTTTCCCAATACCTTTCTCTACCTGTTGTGTAAATATATTGGAACCTATAACACTGAAGTCAATTTCCAGATGAAATGTGCATGGGAACAAGTAGTTTGTCCTTTTTCAAGAAAAAAAAAAAACAACAAGATGGGGGGAAGGGTATACTGCATACAAACTAATTATATTCAAGTACAATATTGAATTGTAATAAAAGATGAATGAGAGAAAGTGTGTGTCATTGTGAGGAATGAGGAAGGTTACAGAAAACTGAGACTAGGGAAGGATTTATCATGTGTGATGCTTCAGGCATTGTGTTGAAAGATCTGCAGACTTATTTGCAAGAGTGTTTTATGGGAAAAATAGAGCAGCTACATAGGAAAGAATTACTATAGATTTTTATCTTTTATACAAGACAAAGATACAAAGATAAAACACTGTTTCTGCTTAAAAAAAAAAATCTATGGAAGAAACCCCAGTTGCAATACAGAGGGGGAAACCTTTCAAACTGAGCTCTGAGGCCATCAACTGCATAAATTCAGTGAACAGACAGTTGTTAAAATACAGCTGATCCATAATTTTTAATGTAAGCACAAAAGTGTACTGGGTTAAAAAAAAAAAAACAACACAACAACTGCAACAACTAGAAAGCTTTCCAGTTTTGCTTGCAAAATCTCGGTGCACATATACATGCAAACAAACCTTTTGGCTGGTTGTTAGAATTCAGCTCTAGTACAGTCATAACACAGCTGTGGAAGCTGGAAAAATAATGGCATTTGGATTGTATTAGTATGCAAACGGGCGTGCCAACACTTCCACTTTGCTTCCAGAATTCATCCAGCCTGCACATGTCATGTTGCAAATCAAATAGGGCTGGAAATCAGGAGGGTCAAGTACACCTGACACTGCTTCAGTTATTCCTCCTTAGCCTAATGCCCAGCTGGGGCAGTATAAAGCTACTCCACTGCATCTCCAAGCAGAGATGGGATTAAGATGCTGTAGCACCATTTCTAGCAAGTATGAACCTCCTGCTGGCATTGTGTTTAATGGCTACAGAAAGGTTCTGTTTGGACTGTGTTGTGCACTAGAACCATGGAGTGGGTTGGGAGATGAAGCTCCCTAGCAAGAAGCATGTTTTGCTCTTCCATGGTGCTTCCAACCACAGAGATCAAAAGCCTATAAAACAGGTATATCTAAATTAAGCTTCAGGAGATGTTTACCCAGCTCACAAGGGCATGCAGCCCTCTATTTTACAAATGAAAAACTGAGGCACTGAGAGGTTAAGTAACTTGTCCAAGGTCATTGAGCTGAATCAATTTCAAAACCAGGATTAGACTGAAATTCATTCTGAACATCTGATCACAGAAACACAGACAGCATCAACCTTTTTTTCCAAAAGAAACCACATATATGCTAAGCTATTTAGGGTTGAAAGGCAGAAGTAAAGAGCTTATTTGGGGAGTGAAGGGATTTGTTTTTAAGGAGTTTAAATTCAAAGTAGAAAGAAACAGGAAACCACTCTACAGCATCCCCTTCAGAGCTGGAACCTCTCCTTGAGAACCCACCAGCCAGCTAACGCAGTCCTTAACCTCAAGGACTGCACAGCCTGTCCACATGTCAAAGTTCAAACCACAGCACCCCAAAAAAAACCAACATAGCAGGGAGGATAGGTTCCACTCCCCAGGGCTCTGAATCCCTAAGCATTCAAGTGAGGGGAAGAATAGGACCGTGATCTCTAGCCTGGACCTCCAGCTCCCACACAGCTGTTTCTCCAGTAGCACTGGGCAGGCTGGGACAATGCCAGTAGCCTCCCAGCCCATGCCAGGTAAGAGTTAGGACTGAGGATCTGCCCTCACCCCTTCCACTCACCCCATCACAGCTGTTTGAATGGCACAGGGGCACCAACATTTCAGTTCCCTTCAGGAAACTCCACCGCATTCTGATTTCTCTGTGTGGCATTAAAAATAACATTAGGAGAGAAGGCTTACCAACCACAGAAACTCAATTAATGGTGCTGTCAAAGCTCTGGCAGACTTCAGTGCCATCAGGATTTCAGATGCAATCCCCATGACAACCTTAGCTTGACCCTTCCGTACATATGAGCTATGATAATGTCTACACAGCTTTAAAAATATTTTCTTTTTTTAACCACAGGCAAGTGCATCTGGGCCCATCTGCACAATGGATCACATCAAAGGGGATGTAGCACACCCTTCTGGGCTGCTACACAGCCTTTTATCTCCTCTGCAGCCTCAGAGAATCCAAAGCTTCAGTTGGGACTGTATGAGTTGCATGAGCTATCAAGGAAAGAGAGGACAAGGGTCACTAGAACAGCAAATGCCGCCTGTGTTTTGCTGCTAGTAAATTCATGTCTATTAATTACAATATATTATCAGGTTATACTGGCAAAGTGACACTTTGACAGAAAAATAGGTAATGACAGGAAAAACAATCAGGCTACAGGTTTTGTTTGCCACTCCCCCAGAGACTATGTAAATTGAAGCATTTTTTCTTATGCAAAGAGCAGCATCATGTAAAGAATAGTATTTGCAAAAGTGCTGATAGTTCACATGGAGTATGAATACTCATAAATACGGAACCAACTTTTAGCTGCCAGCAACAAGAGTGACTCCAACAGCAACACCAGCAAATGCAGTGATGCCTTGTGGCCTGGCTGGGACCAGCAGCCCATCATACCCATTCACGCATGATCACAGAAGGACATTTTTAAGCTAAAGAGCATCTTGTCCAAAGATACACTCAGAGATCTACCATCTTCTGCTGGAGGGCTTTGAAAAATATTAATGTTAACAAACAGCTAACAGACAAGAGCTGGATTTCTTTCTGTGTTCTAGAAAATATGTGGGAACTTTTTGAAAACTTCAGTCCCTAAAGTGAAATTTCCCATATGTTATGTGTTCTGAGGCAAATTTTACTTTGTGTTTTGCAAAACTCCTTTAGAGTAACAGAAAAGTGAAATATCTCACCATTTTTCTGTGTAAGTAGTGTTTTAGATATTGGCCTATCTACAGTTCAAAAAGGGGCTGTGACATTACAGGCTGAGCTCCACAGGTTAACTAAAAGGTTTAAAAGCTCAGCTATAATGTTACATTAACACTGATTTTTTTACTTAGCCTACTAAAATCTAGAGCACTAGCACAAATTCATTCAATTTTCCTTTTGTTACAGAAAATCTCCCAGTTCCATCCTCTTCCACCAGCTACACCTGTGCAGCCATCACCACCACATTGCTTGTCCCACAAGAGAAATCCATGCACATCATGATGCAGCTGGGCTGCTACCAGGGTTTGCATCACCCAGGTTGATGCAATGGAGGTGTTTCACCTGTGATGGCAGCACAAATGCAGTCTGAGAGTGTAAGTTAGAGTTTAACCACATCCTTTGTGCAGCTCCTGACCACAGCATGTGGGTACATACCATGACTTGCTCAAGGTCACACTTGGAAGCAGTGAGGTAGCCAGGACTGATGCTAATTCAGAGCTTCAGGAGGTCCCTCCAAAGCCCTAGACCATCTTTATGCTGCCCTTCAAGGTGCCCACACAGGCTGGGCTTCTCCTTCACCCATTCATTCAGGGAACAAATGGCAGAGAGGATGCTTTTGCAAATCGGGCTCCTTGAGAAAAGCTTTTACTTGAACCCTAAGAGCCAGCCCCAAGAGTCAATCCAGATCAATAAGCCTAACAAGCTTTTGGAAGGCTTTTCTTCCAACAAAAAGCTTTCAGGGAGAGTGCAGACGACACACAGAAAAACAAGACAGAAGTCATACATGCCAGATTCTGCACCCATGATGGGCAACCCTGGAAAGCAGTGCCACAGAAAGGGACCTGGGGGTCCTGGTCGATGGCAAGTTGAATATGAGTCAGCAGTGCCTTGGCAGCCAGGAGGGACAACCGTGTCCTGGGGGGCATCAGGCAAAGCATCACCAGCCAGCTGAGGGAGGGGATTGTCCCGCTCTGCTCTGCACTGAGGAGGCCTCACCTTGAATGCTGTGTGTGGTTTTGGGCACCACAATATAGGAAAAATATTAAGCTTTTATGGAACGTCCGGAGAAGGGCAATGAAGATGGTGAAGGGCCTTGAGGGGAAGCCGTGTGAGGAGTGGCTGAGGTGACTTGGTCTGTTCAGCCTGGAGAAGATGAGACTGAAGGGAGACCTCATTGCAGTCTACAGCTTCCTTATGAGGGGAAGAGGAAGGACAGACACTGATCTCTTCTCTGTAGTGACCAGTGACGGGACCTGAGGGAATGGCCTGAAGCTGTGTCAGGAGAAATTTAGGTTGGATATTAGAAAAAGGTTCTTCCCCCAGAGGGTGGTTGGGCACTGGAACAGGCTCCCCAGGGAAGTGATCACAGCACTAAGCCTGACACAGTTCAAGAAGCATTTGGACAATACTCTCAGGCACACGGTGTGACTCTTAGGGATGGTCCTGTGCAGAGCTAAGAGTCAAATTTGATGATCCTTGTGGGTCCCTTCCAACTCAGCATATTCTATGATTTTGTGCTCAATAGAAGATAGCAGAAAAAAATTGTACAGCACTAGACAAGAGAGACCAACTCTTTGGAGATCAGAGCATGCCATGGTGTTCCCCAGCAGTCACACACAGCGGGACTGGTTTAATTCACTTTCTGTAAGCAAGGTGTTACTCGTGAAAGCTTTCAGTAGGAAGTGATCTGCAGACACCTTATTATAAACTTCTGCAGAAGTGAAGTCAGTACTGAAAAGCATTTCTCATTCTGTCTTCTTCCTATTCGCCTTGTTCCTCACATATCATTTTCTTTTATCAAAATGGATGGCAGTATCAAAATTGAAAGGAAGTAGAAGCTGTGAAAATAACAGACCAAGGAAAAGAATTTTTAATTTTTCCTCAATTTCTTTGATGATGAAACCAGTGTTGAATATTAAACAAGTCCTGAGAGTTGAACTTCAAGAATAGCTGAAAGTTCTGCTTCTGTCAGAAATGTGAGCAGAATTTCTCTATTCTGTGTATTCCACTTCAGCTTATTATTCTCATACAGATAAAACTCTCCTCAATTTTCCTGGACAGATCCTGCTGTGCTGTGTCCATGCCCCCATCCTTGGATGTCCCTGAGGCATCTCAGTTAGAGTTTGTCTGCACTTTCAGCAGAAAGAGGGGCGGGGGCGTTCCTCCATTCAAAACCAGCGTAAATTTTTATTTCAATACTCAAAAATGATGTTCAGAAACTTACCAAGTAAATGAAAAAGCTTTTTTAAAATACTATGATAATGATTTTTCTATGGTTCTGTTTGGTTTATGAAAAAGTTAAATTACACCTTAAGGCCTAAGGGCAAAGGAAAACAAAACCCAAAGACCACTGTGGAAGACATTTTCTAAACTAAATTACAGTAATGGTCTCTTCTAGCCCTAAAAACCTCTGAGCCTCCCTTGATGTGATTAATAATAAAACTGTATCTAGAGCAGCTATACAAACAAAAAGCTCCACTTTGCCAGCCCTGTGCAGGGATGATAGCAATTTATAAAACCTGAAACAGAAACACTGCCAAAGGCAAAGTGACTGCTTCCCGAGAGAAGCACAGTAGATTCATGCTGGAAGGGCAAGATGCTTCTCCCAGAATGGAACAGGGGCAGAGCAGGAGGCAGAGGCATCACTTGGTCCTGGGAGGAGTGTGGAGCCACTCATTGATGGTGGGTGAGGAAAGGACTTAGCTGAGCAAGATGTCCCACATGCTTCCGAACACGAGGAGTTTGAAATTACAGAACCTTTCTAAAAGTCTTTTTTTTTTCCTTTTCTTAAGTTGGAAGGTTTACAGTAACATCAATATCTCATTACTAAATCTAACTTTGGAAACTTAATCCTTTTTCCTTTATAGGCACTTCAAAGACTTGAGAAAAGTTTAGATGAGAACAGTGGGCTCCTCACAAATTTTATCAGTGGAACCCAGATTGCCTATGGATGCTAAACCTAAGTTAATTCTAGTTCTAACTGTTTTTCCTTTTTTCTTCCTTTCCACACACAAGAAACAAATCCATTTCCTTTAATTTAAAAACAAAATAGTGTTTCTTTGTTATTCAATAGACGAGTTCTCTGTCATAAAAAACTTCACAAATCTTAACTTTTCTACATTGCTTGGTTAGTGCAAATAACCAGAGAAAAACCTGCTGGCCTCTTCCTGCTTTGAACATGCTATAACCACAGGACAAGTTTTGATCAATCTCTGCACTTTGTTTGACAGGAGAGAACCTTATCAAGAGATGTAAATCCTTAGCAAACAGAGTGCAATAAACTCCATTGATCTTGCAGCACGAGAGCTGCTACAGAGAGTTCCACTCCACTCCCCCCCCGCCACCTCCCCGGGCAGGAGGGAAGCACCCGAGGCACTGAGCCCTCCTCACTATCCAACCTGTCTAGGTTCAAAAGACCTTTCTAACCAACTTTCTCTCTAGTGCCATCTTGAAGCTCTTGAGTCTCATGCAGGGCTTTTCAGGTGTCACTTTTAGAAAATATGAAGACAGGACAGGGACTTCTATGGACAATTAAAATCTGACCACTTTTGCTCAAGTCTTGCTCACCAGCAGCAGTGATGGTGAGCTGGGCACCCAGCGCTCAACAGACGCCTGCAGCACTCAGGAGCAAAGGCAAGCGAGACATATTACCCAAACACCATACCGCTGGGGAAACCACACAGTCCAGCTGCAGGCCTGGCTGACCCCCAGGTGGTCCCTCTGTGGAAGACAGCCCGTGGCTCAGGACCAGAGTCCAGCCAAGCTCTCCACAGCATGGCCCAGGATGACTCATACTGCAGAGGCAGAGAAGCCAAAGCCAGCAGGCTGAGTGAACCTCGCTGAGCACCTTTACAGACATCAACCTGTGGCTATCCATCAGCCCACAGTCAGCAGTACATCTCCTGCTCCTCTGTCCAAAGTCCCTTCTTTAGTTTCTCCTCCCTCCCTGAGCTGCTTCTGACTCTCCTGTGCATCCTGCTGAACACTAAACCATCTTGCTGGCTGCACCCTGCCTCACGTGGGAGAGATGAAGCAGCAGCATGGCCATCATGCTTTGCCACTGGCAGTGCTCACATGGCACGGCACGTTAACCAAGCTGCAGTGAGTAAGCTGAGACCTGCATCAAAAAACATCCTCAGATAGAGATTGGGTCCAGTGCATATCAGAGGCAGCGTGGCCCAGAGCCGGAGGCAGCAGGTGGGCAGCAGCTCAGGAGAAAGCTGCCTGCAGTCCTTAAGTAGATGCAGAAAATGAATGAGTGAGGAGGCTTTCAATAAGTCTCCTGCCCAAATCTCCTTGTCCCCTCTGGAGAGCACTAGGATGGTGTTGTGGTTTAACTCCAATCAGCAACCAAGCCCCACGCAGCCACTCGCTCACTCCCCCACCAGTGATATCAGAGAGAGAATCGGAAAGGTAAAACCTGGAGAACTTGTGGGTTGAGATAAAGATGGTTTAATAGGAAAAGCAAAAGCCATGCACACATGAAAAGCAAAACAAGGAATTAATTCACTGCTTCCCATGGGCAGCCAGGTGTTCAGCCATCTCTAGGAGAGCAGGGTCCCATCACATGTAACAGTTACTTGGGAAGCCAAACACCATTACTGCAAACATCTCCTCCTTCTTCCTTCTTACTCCCACTTTATATATTGAGCATGACATCATATGGTATGGGATATCCCTTTGGTCAATTTGGGTCACCTGTCCTGTCTGTGTCTCCTCCCAGCCTCCCATGCATCCCCAACTTTCTTGCCAGCATGACTGTATGAAAAGCAGAAAAGTCTCTGTGTAAGCCCTGCTCAGCAATAACAAAACCACCTCTATATTGCCAACTCTGTGTTCAGTACAAATCCAAAACACAGTCTCATACTAGCCACTGTGAAGAAAGTTAACACTACTCCAACTGAAACCAGCACAGATGGCTGCCCTGCCTTGGACACAGCTGCTTTGTCCCTGAGCACCACTAAATCATCCATTTGCAAACCCAGAGCAGGAGAAGACACTTCTCCACTGACTTGCATCAAGTATGTCAGGGGCTAAACAGAGAAAGCGACTGCTCTGAGAGATGTTCCCCCTCTTCTCCTCACCAGTTCTCGCATCTTTGCCCTTGTGTCAGTGCCCCATCATACCAATAGGCTTTCACCACTTTTGGGGACCCAACATGACTGTTTCCAGCAATTGTGCTTATTATAAATTTGCTTGCCAAATACCTTTTACTTTGGCTGTGACAGGACTCACAGGAGGAGGAAACAAAACACCAGTTGACTGAGCCTCCTGATGACACAGCATGGGAGCACCAGCAAGGAGCCTGGCAGGACAGCCGGTCTCTAAAGCAGCACTTCAGCATCAGCACAAGTTCTCTATGCAAATAAATATTGCCCATGAGAAAATGGGCAACTCCAGTCCACCCAGAGGACTCAGCAGTGGCTGATGAAGCAGGTTTTGCCCAATACATATTTAGAGCACAAAGGAGACTGATCCTTGAGCTAGTATGTAGCCTGACAGTCCCCAGACTGTGAGCACAGTTTTGGCCTTTGTTGTCAGAAATAGTTATTTCAAGGGCTGACAGACCAGCTTGGGTTGTGCTGGATTGCCCCCTGCAGCCCACAGGTTGCATTGTCCCCAGCGCAGGGCTAGCCTCACATCATGGCACGGCACAGAAAATCAATCCACAAGAAAAGGCTCTGCGATCATTTTAATAACATTTTCCTTCCTGGCTGTAACCAGAGAAAGTTATTTGGCTTGTTTATTTCTAGATGTTTCTATCTGATTATAAGGGGAGCTCAGTAAAAGAAATTACCTTTTAAGAAACACTGCAGCCTGATGTATTCTTTTCTTCTGCTTGTGGATAGCAAACATCTTTTTCTATGTATTTCCTCTCTTTTCACGATATGATAAGTGGAGAAGGAGAGGTGGAAGGAGGAAGGGGACAGAGAATAGGTGATGAAATATTTTCTCATTCTCCCAAGCAAAAGAAAGCAGCACAGCAAAGGAGATGCCAAAAGAAGGCACTTTTTTTTTTCTCTCTTCACTCACTTCAAAGACATGTATCCTTGTATAAAAGATATGGTACAGACAACCAGAGACAACTCTGAAGAGTGCACAGAGCACAGATGTCGAGAAAATCAGGGTAGGCCCCATTTTGTTTAGCAGCAAAGACAGTACCAGATAATCAGGTATTTTACTCATGTACTTGTCTCTGCTTCACCACACTGCTGTGAAACTTTTGAAGTATCTTGGTTTAGTTGCTAGTAAATGCTGGACTTCAAAGGAATAGGAAATGGATGCTGAATGGCAAAGTGACCTTTTATTACTCCAGCTACAGTTTGTAACCTGGAACGTGACAGAACATTTTTCATTCTACTTTAAAAAAAAAACAATCCCATGAAGGATCATGCTTTCAAAGCAGCTTCAGTCCAAACATTACAGAGCTGTTCTGACAAGATACTGAAGCATTATTTCGTGTGGCGTGGACCGGGGCAATAGGAGGTTAGAGCTCATTGCAAAAGTCTCTTTCTGGCTTCGTTAGCTGTCATTATAGGCTCTTCACTGGCCTCTGATACTGCCCTCTCACTCCACCTCCAGATGTTTTCACTGGCAAAAGCAATCTTCATTTTCTTTAGGTAAGCAGCTGCCAGTGTGCAAGGTGGGTAACTGAGGTTACATGTCAAAATTTACATAGTCATTTTGGAAATGTATCTCTTGGCATGATATTGTTTCTTAAGAATACTCTCACCTTGAGAATAGCCACCACATAACATCTTTTGTTCATGTGTTTCATGAATTTGCCTTCAGCTAGTGTAATGCAAAAAAGATTCTGGCAGAGACTTGAGACAAGCTGCTGCCATTTGAGACTTCATACTCCCACTAAATGAAAGCAAAAGCGTAGCTTCAGACTGCAAAGCCTGGTTCATAAGATACACTAAGTTTCCTTTCTAGTGCCTACAATATTTATATTACCTTGGGCACTGATAAGCCTGGAAAGTAATATGGGGTCTGTCAGTGTATCAATACAACCCAGGAAGGACAGTGAGCATTTGTGCTACTACACTCTAATTCTTTTTTTAAAAAGCACTAACAGTGAAGACCCCGTCACTACTGAGACTTTGGTCCCTGGTTCTAAGTCTTGGCAGAATTTCTAGGCTGGGCAAAACAAAATGGGTAGATGTGATGCTTATCACATCACCATCACTCACATGACTTTACATAACTACTCCCTTGCCACATTTTGGCATGCCTGGGTGTCCCTAGGCAGCAAGAGCCAAAGGAAGACAAGGGATACAGCTCCCCAGGTCATACCCAGCACAGTAATTCTTGGCATCTCTCCTTGCAGATCTCTGCCCAAAGAGCCTGGCATTCCCCAAAACCTCCCCCAGGCTCAGATGGGACCTTTGATCCACCCTCACCTCCCACCCCTCCACCCCCAGCCTTTTTTTTATCTTTGAGATGAAGGCTCCAGAGCCTGACCAAATCCCCTTATGTCAAGGATGCAGAGGGGTTGAAAATGTGGTATTCAGCAGCAAGGTAAATGTGGAAGGACTTTGGGGAACAGGAGGAGTACACTGCAGCATCCGTGTGATAACAAGCAAGGTCAAACTGATTAAATACGTTGGCAAAGAGTAGTCAGGACACAGAAAGCAAAAGGAAGAGAAAGAGAGAAGGCTGAGAAGGAGAAGAGAAAAAACATCAGAATTTAAAGGGAAAATATTCAGCCATTTGAAAATTAAGAGGAATCTAGCTGGAAAGAAACATATCCTTAGGAACAGGTGAGGGAAATGGGGAAAATGAATAAAAGGTCTCAATTAGAAATTCATACAAATTACACAGCAAAGTAGGAGACTGAATGAAGTGCTCAACAAGCAAAATATTAACAATACTGGCACCATGTACTATAACCATTTTAGGTGTGTTATGCTGTGACTAAATGAGGGCCTCTTTCCTTTTGCTCTTCCAGAAGTTTAGAACAATACATGATGGCACAGACAGATACTCCTGACCAGGCAGAAAAGAAAACCCAGTGGTTAGGAGGATAAGCCAAGACTGGTAAGACTTACTATTTTCTTTTCCCAATCTGGAACAAATGGACTTAGCACAGCAAAGGAAAAAGGAAAGAAAATAGAAATGGGTTAAAGGAAAGGCGGGGGATCTAGAAAAAGAAAGGAGAATCATAGAATCGACCAGGTTGGAAAAGACCTCCGAAATCATTAAGTCCAACTCTTGATCCAACACCACCATGGTTACTAGACCATGGCACTAAGTGCCACATCCAGTCTCATCTTAAAAACCTCCAGTGATGGTGAATCCACCACCTCTGGGCAGCCCATTCCAATGTCTGATTACTCTCTCCATAAAAAGTTTTTTCCTAATATTCAACCTAAACCTCCCCTGGCACACCTTAAGACCATGCCCTCTTGTCCTACTGCTGGTTGCCTGGGAGAAGAGACCAACCCCCACCCGGGGACAACTTCCTTTCAGGGAGTTGTAGAGAGTGATGAGGTCTCCCCTGAGCCTCCTTTTCTCCAAGCTAAACAACCCCAGCTCCCTCAACCTCTCCTCATACGTCCTATGACGATGTGCTCAAGTCCCTTCACCAGCCTTGTTGCTCTTCTCTGGACCTGCTCCAGCACCTCAATATCCTATCTGAACTGAGGGTCCCAGAACTGGACACAGTACTCCAGGTGTGGCCTCACCAGGGCTGAGTACAGGGGAAGAATCACTTCCCTGGTCCTGCTGGCCACACTGTTCCTGGTACAGGCCAGGATGCCATTGGCCTTCTTGGCTACCTGGGCACACTGCTGGCTCATGTTCAGCTTCCTGTCAATCCAAACTCCCAGGTCCTTTTCTGCCTGGCTGCTCTCCAGCCACTCTGTCTCCAGACTGTAGCGCTGCAGGGGGTTGTTGTGGCCAAAGTGCAGGACCCGGCACTTGGCCCTGTTGAACCTCATCCCACTGGAATCAGACCATCTCTCCAGCTTGTCCAGGTCCCTCTGCAGAGCCCTCCTGCCTTCCAGCAGATCAACATGCCCCCCCAGCTTGGTGTCATCTGCAGATTCGCTAATGGTACACTCAATGCCCTCATCTAAATCATCAATAAAGATATTAAACAGGACTGGGCCCAACACTGATCCCTGGGGGACACCACTAGTGAACGGCCACCAACTGGATGCAGCCCCGTTCACCAGCACTCTCTGGGCCCAGACATCCAGCCAGTTCCTAACCCAGCACAGAGTGCCCCTGCCCAAGCCAAGGGCTGCCAGCTTTTTCAGGAGTATGCTGTGGGAGATGGTGTCAAAGGCTTTGCTGAAGTCCAGGTAGACCACATCCACAGCCTTCCCCTCATCCACCAGGCGAGTCGCCTGATCATAAAAGGAGATCAGATTGGTCAGACCAGACCTGTCCCTCCTAAACCTGTTCTGGCTGGGTCCGACCCCTTGTCCATCCAGTAGCTGTTGTGAAGAAAAATAAGGCTAAAAGAACAGGGCAAGAAGTACCCAGGATCAACATTATGGATTTTAAATCCTACCAACATTTCAACAACGCACTTTAGAAAAAAAAACTGAGTTTAACAATCTCACCTGTGAATTTCATTTCCCTTAGCTTGAAAGGTGTCAAAAGTTCCTCAGTCAAAGCTTGCTCTGATATCCTTGCTTGATCATGGAGCAGCTCATCTTCCTCCCAGTTGGCTCTAAGGGTCTCCACCATCCTTGAGAGGGAGGGGGATACATACCTAGCAACAAAAAAGTTGCATGGGTAGTTTTAAAAAAAAACATATGAGCTATTCAAAGGGAAGAGCCAGAGAAACTCACCTCTTCAATGGAAGAAATAAGAGAAGGCCACACTGCCTACACCACCCCAGCTGAAACCAACAAGCAGATACTCCACTTCCCACTTAGTCTGTGGCTTTTAGGGAAATAATTTTAAAAATGTGTTTTTCTGCACCTGGTGAGAAATTAAGCCAGCTTTTTGGCTGCACGTCAGAAGATTTGTAAACACGAGCATGGATCCTCCATAACCAGCTTAAATCAAGGTTTTCTTCCAAGCATGCTGATACAGAGACTGTGTGGGAGACAAATTTAGACATCAAACAAGGGCCTGCACAGTAGACATCCATCTGGCTACACTCAAAAATGGGCATTCACTGACTCAGACGTGCTTTTACTTATACACTAAGCCATTTGGACGATAGTAAAACTGAGCCAGTCAGGAACATCATTATGTTTAAATCTGCCAGTTCTGCCAGGATAAAGTTGGTACATCATTTATGAGCGTTCAGCATTCCACAAGGCTCACAATATGGAAAATTTATCTACAGCCTCCTGTACATAAATAAATATTGCATTATCTCCTATGCTGCTACTACTGATATTGTGTGGGAACAGATTTTGTCTTCCATCAGCAGACTGGTGGAATTTAATAACATTTTTGGTCATTCTGTCCAACTGGAAAGACACATCACACCCATCATACCGAATGGCTCATCATCAGCTGAATATATAAATCCAAGAGAGCTGCAAACAGAAATAGAGTGACAGAATCTTTTATTGAACATGGATGCATTTTTCTCTTACAAATGGGAGTCTCCAGGGATTTATAATTTATGGGTTGTGCACCAGTAGTGTGCTCAGTATTGCACATGACTCAATGAGAAGATGGCCCAGAAGAGTTTGCAATCCAAGGTACTGAATTTTGGAAAGGCTCTATACTCAAAGGCTTAAAATTATCCTGAGAAGTCTGGTGGATTGGGTGATTTCTAATGTGCATGCAGAAACAAAGCAAGGGAAATATAAAATGAAACTCAGAAGAACTACTATCACAGTTTTGCAGTCTGAAGGTTTCTCTAGTAGCAATGGATAACAGCATCAGGTAACAAATTGTCATCAGATACACAATAGTAGTCAGAGTCTCCAAGGCTTTCTTTCAGTGTATATGATGACTTTTTTTCTTTCAATAACTAAAAAGTCCTTTCTCCCCAGGATAAATTATATTGCCCAAAAGACTGCAAAACAATTCACAACCTACTAAGCCACAGAGCCTGCTACTCAGGACTGTGTGGCCAATAGACATTACTTAAAGGTTGTGGCAAGTTCCTGCTTCCCATAGGTTCAAACAGGTCTTAGCCCTGGAGCTTCCCCCCAAGTAGTCCTTCAGCTGTGGTATCTCCCCATTACTTCCAAGTGGCATTATAAGGTATCTCAAATACTTTCATGACTGTTGATTCCAGTTTAGATGGCAGCTGACTACTTTTGCCTTGGCTTACACCATTTCTCTTTGAATGTCTTCCCAATTTCTGCCTCAGGCATCCTCAGAAGGGGTCACTACCCACTATATTCCCAGCTTCCCTCTCATGAGGGACTGAATTTGGTCCTAACTCAGGTCTGGAAACCCTGGAAAGCCAAGGGGACCGTTACTCTTCCATGAGACCCCACTGAGGTACTCACATGTAGCTTTGGCCAAAGTCTCACCAAACTCCTCCCTTAATAATTTCTTGACCCTAGGTCACTTTCAGCCATCCAAGGACTTGTCTGTTACCTCCTGCTGCTTTGCTGTAGGCTGGCCACTGCCCATAGGAGGGAAATCAGAAGCAGAAAATGAGCTAGAGGTGCTGCTGTAGAGCCTGCGAGTTTCTTGGGGTGAGGGAAGCAATGCCATGGGAATATCCAAAGCATAGCCAGCAGCTGCCTGGGCACAGGGAGCAGAAACCAGAATGAGGGAAGGAAACAGAAAGATGTAAAGGTGGTGCAGAGCTTTAGGAAACTCCTATGAAAATCCCTGAGTTCAGTGGAAGTATGATTTCACTCCAATTGCCACTCTGGCACATGCATGCAAAAGATACTGCACTCCCTTCCTCTCCAGTGAAGTCTCACCTATTATAACTACTCTGAAGTACTGCTCTATTAACCCTGCTGTGAGTGCTGTGCCTTATTTTGATCTCTGTTCTTTGCATGAAGAATAGAGTACAGTACAGTAGAAATAAAGTCTGTGTAAAGTCTAAGGCATTACAATAAAAGCAGAGCACACCTTAGGTGTAAGAACCTGTTCTTAGTTGATGCAAATTAATAGGAGCCAGGTAAACTTTCACTGGTCTCCCCATAATCCTCTGACTCTTTTTTTCAGTCGTGCAGATATCAGAAAGTCTGCTGAAATTTGATAATACAATAAATCTGTCTTTAAAAGAGGCTGAGTTCTGGGATCATCCCTGTTTCCTCTGGAAATCCCATGTGTTATTTCTGAACCTGCAGACACCATTATGTTGGTTTTTTTTAATTTAATTAACTTTCAATAAAGCTGCTTATACTAGAAACAATAAAACTCCTTCTACCATGTCACTCTTCCATCTTTAACACACATACAAAACACACAGAAGCCTCAGAAAAGCTCCAGGCACTCTAAGAAAAGAAATAACCAAATACCACCAAATATTTAATTTTCTGCGCCGGAAATGAGAAACAGGTGTAATTAAAATAACACTTTTTAAATTAAGTGACCTCTCTTGACCAACCATCTGTGAATAATTCAGATTTTTTTCCCATTATTACTGCAAAATTAAAACTAGGGCATATAAATGACAAGATACTCTTTAACTATCTTTAAGCACCAGCAATATATATTTTCCACCAGTTAAAATCCTTAATGATACCAAAAATCTGTCAAGCATAACTCCCCCAATTCATTTGCCTGAAACCATCAATATTTTATCATGCATTTGCAGTTGGCTTTAATTTAACAGTCCAGGTTACTAATCAAACAAAACACCCAAGTCATTAAAAGTTAGCGTGCCATTTAGAAAGTGCATTTCACGTTTATTAAAATATCTTTCATGGAGCCATTAGAAGGCTAAAGTTTTAATTACAATCAGATATTTAGTTCTACTTCAGTTATGCTTTTGGCACTCTCTTGCAACTGCCTTGATTAATCTTCCAGACAGAGCTCATCCATTACCTCTTGAAATTATTTTCCTCTTAACTTTTTCATAATTCATCTTTTTTCTTCCCCCCTCCAAACACGTAAAATGCATTTAAAAGGTGTGCACAATACCTGCCTGAAAGATAAGTCATTAGAAAGATTCCATTTCAAATGCAATTTATTCTCAAAAGTACCAAATAGCCATAATTCAAACAGATGTATTGAAATTGAAATGTAGGTTTTCTTGTCTTTGTTGTCATTTTAACTGTTTTTTCCACAAATGAGAGACTAATCTGTACTGTTCTTTCTCTTGTCTCAGGTTTTGAAATATACAGTTCAGCTGAATTTTGCTTAGGTAATTCTGAGGGCACCTCAAGCTCACACACAGTCTCTGTCACAGAAAATTTCCCATCTTTTTCCTCCTCTTTAATATAATGGTCTCCTTGCAATACATTTTACCAAACTTCTATGCTGAGACCATTTCAATGGCTCTTTTCCATCCATTTTAACTAACATTGTATGAAATCTCAGTCAGCAGTAATGAGAAAATACTCTCATGTTAAATGATATTTTAGAGCTAAACAGACACCTACACTATGTTTTGCAAAGATTCACCCTAAATGGAGGTAAGATTTCAAGAAAGACTGAGGAAGCAAATTTAGAGGCATGAACCTCGCAACTCCTGCTGAGCTTTTACATTTCCTCTGGATCTGGAGTAGAGACAGATTCAAGCCCTCTAAACGCTACATTTGGGACCTGTATCTCATTCTGCATGCTTGTTTGCTGGAGATATAGACAGGTTTGGATTACACACACAAAAGCAAAACCTTGAAGAAACCCAAATGAATAGCCGGAGATCAGGCTTGTCACCCATAGGTTTAGACTCCTCGGTACACTGGCTATTTCAGCCCCTTCTTCAAGGCTCAACCTCATCCTCAGATTGAGTGGGCTGAGAGAATGGTTTTCTCTGCCTCCATTATGCATCATCATCCTTTACTTTATCCGTAACTCCAGTCAGTCTACTGAGATATAGACTGGAGAGATCCTGACAGACCTCAGACAGTCCTTTCCTTTCCCACAGCTGCCCACTGCTTACACTTCCATGGGTCTCTTGGAGAACACTGGGCTGGCCCATGTTCCATCCTCATGGCCAGACCAGAAGCCAGCTACCAACGGTGAGAGGTCCAGCCACGACCCCAGCAGAAGGCTCACAACATCACCATATAAGCCTTTCATCTGCTCCTCCTCCTTCATCAGCTAGATCCAGGGCCACATCCACCTGCATGCAGAAAGCCTCTGTGCTCATGTTGGTTTAAGCTAACACAAATCAACATCTCTCCTACAATAGCATCTCACTACAACAGTAAAGCCTCGTATTTCAAACCAGCAGAAATCATATGGCAGGTGGCCAGGAATAGAAGGGATCCAAATAAAGGCCTCTACCCTCATTCATGTAGTCATCAGTGGTGGCTCCAAGCAGGCTCAGGAACAGAACTGCAAAAGCATATCAAGACAAATCTAAAGTACTTAGGCAGCAAACTAGGAGACGCTTGAAAAATCTCTCTACACAGCCCTTATATGGCACTGTCTGCACTGTACTGAAAAGCCTGCCTGTATTGTCTTCTGTGGTGGAGAATATTGATTTCTTTGTTTTGAACCTATCCAATCCATTTTTTAATTGAAAAATGCAGCAAATTGCTTTAAACAGATCTGTTTAAAGCAGGTTTAAAGGGGGTTTTCATCATAAACAACATTTGAAAAAGTAAGTTAAGAAATGGGAGCGTGTAAGGAGGAGAGAGAGAGATGGGGAATTATAGGAACAGATTAGAGAGATACATGGGATACTGTGGTTACCAGTAACCTCAGGTTTCTGGTGCATGTCACATACTCCACATGTATCAAGGAAATACAGGAACAGCAGCTCCATTTTGTAAGAAAAGGAAACAAGCAGATTGGGCTGAACAATGCCCAGGTTTGGAACAGACCCTGCACTGACAAAAGCTAATGTTTCGGATTAGAAAAGGGTCTTTTTACTGTACCCACGTTTTAGTGTGGGATGGATGCGCTGGAGAGAACAGCAGGTTGAAACTGGTGGAGTTTTCCAAAGAGAAGCCCAGTGTCACAGCACCATCTAGTGCCAGCCATGGAAAGTAGAGAGGAGACACAGGTATTTCCCAAATTGCCCCGAGAGCTGTGTTCTGTAAAGCCGGGCCCTGCTGAAGAATAGGCCTCTAGATCGTTTTAAACACGACTTCACAACAGTCAAGTGGGTCAAGGAAAGTTCTGGCTGAGGAAGTGGAGAACGGGGCTTCAGCGAGAAAAACGGAAGAAAATGTGGGGCTCTTTACAGCAGTGAAAGCAGAAGTTTTGGTTCTGACACTGGTGACACTGTATGAAATTTGTCTCAGGAAGAAGACTTGTATCACTGAGCATCCTAGACACTTCATTTTTTTAAGGAAAACTTTTCTTTCCTTTAACTTTTCAAAGATGCTGCTCTGATCATCTTTGAAGTTTGGGACCTTGTCATTATATAAATTGCTTGTTAGATTTAAATCTCAGCAGACCACTGAGCAATAATAAACCAAAATTAAGTTTAAGACTCTCTTCACACAGGACATAAAAGAAAATTTCTACAGGTGGAATCATTTAAGAGAAGCCAGGGACATGTCCTTACCAATACACATCCTGAAATCCTGTCCTCACTGGAGTACAGTGAGTGTTACTGCTGATTTCAATGGGACTGTGATTTCTTTCAATCCTCCTACATCTCATCATGGCAAGTGCCAGATGCCAATATAACTTACCCAAAGCCTCCCATCATATGTACTGCACTTTACTAAATTCACAGGTGTGCCAAATAATGCAATCTACTGGAGCTATAGGCAGTGTTAGAGGGCAGAACATAGGAAGAAAATTCACTGTCTTTCATACACGGCTTCAGTATTGACAGCTGATTGCTGTATTTCACTTAAGTGAAGCAAAATCTTCAGAGAAGCCTATTGACTATGCATAGAAAGTCTATGCATAGAAATCATTGCATAGCTATAAAGTTGGAAAATGCAGACTTGTCCTGACACAAAATTTGGCTGTCCCTTAAGTGAGCTGGGGTTCAAGGAGATGACACTTTATTACTGAAAATTGTTCCCCTAGAAAGTATCTATCTCTCCTTGTAAATAGCAAAATAAGGGCTGCTGAACCAACTAGAAGTGGATTTATTCCCGTGCTGATAGAGCACCTTTCCAATATGGCTCCTATTTCTGCAGACCACAATTTTTTTAAAAAATACCATTATTGATGGTAATATTTTTAACAATAATAAATGTTAATCAAAAAACCAAACCCAAACCCAGAGACCAATAAAAATGCCAGTTGCTCTTTTTCCATAGGTGAGATAAATTAACAAGAGTGGAAAGTATCAGTTCTTCTTTCTTTACTGCTTATCTTTGGTGGTAAGATTAAAGGAATATAACACAAAAACAAGGGAAAAATCTAATATGGAACTAATGCAACATTTACCACTTATCATCTGATTATTGTTCTTGCATGATATTTCCATTTCTCTAATCTTTAATCTTCTTGTACGTAGATTGGAAGACCTTCAGGGCAAGACTCTTTCTACATGTCTATGTAGCATCTAACACAGTGAGATCCTGATCCTCCCTCTGGCCACCAGAAACTCATGAAATTAAAATATACCAGTGATAAGGGTCTCCAAACTTGACTCATCAAAGAATCTGGACCATACAGTACTTAGTTTCTCAGCACTCCTAGCTACTTTGCCAGCTTGTAGAACGGAGAGACCTAACTCAGGTGCTCAGGTTCTGCTGGCCTGGGTAGGAGCAGTTGCAGCATGGATGATGGACCAGTGTCATCATTTAGCCAAGCATATGTTAATCAGGAACTGGATGATCCTGAAGGTCTCATCCAATTTTGTGATTCTATGAAGCATTAATGGGACCCTGCAGATCTCTTCACCCCCCTGGTAAATCTGCAGCTGCTTTAGGTAGACTGTAGACTCGACAGAGCTGTGACCGTGCACTTTACTCCAAAGCATGCACAGTTGCCGATTTGCCCTGTGTTTTATGTTGGCTCAAAGAGTTCTATCACCTAATGTCAAACTGTGTCTAAAAAGGAGGCCCTGAGCCCAGGTGCTGCTCAAGCAGAGCAGTGCTGTTCCACAGCCCCACAACCTCTGCCTTGATCAGGGCACAAACCTGCAAGTAGGCAGGTGTCTTGAGGTGGGAAACGCAAAAGAGAACTGCAGGTGTTAAACCAGAGAAACCTGCCATAAGAAGCACTCCTCCTCTCTGATCTGGATACCCAACCTTCAGTTGTCACCTGAGTTTAGGAGCTAACCAAACCCTTTCTGATGGACCTCTGTGACTACTATTCTCACCTACCACAAGAGAGATTTTGGTACAGTTTCGCTCACGTCCCTTGAGAATTCAGACTCACATCTCACATCACAGGTGTGCAGCATATAGAGCCAGGATGGTGTCAATACCACCAGACTGAAGATGTTCTATTTTTCAAGGAATACTTAAATATTCCTTGGGTCACAAGAGGGAAAGAAACTCCAGCTACATCCTTAAAGCCTCAGCTCAAAAGAGAGGAACAAATTCTTCCTCTAATGAATACTTTGATTGCAGGGATTCATTAATATTAATTGTTGCGTTTAAAGCAAACTACAAGATCTTAAAAGCCTTCCTGAATATTACTTTCCCCCATAAGTAAAAAGCTACTGTCATAAAAATGTTGGTAGCCATCAAAAGGATAGATGAGCTGAGGAAATGCAGACACAAGATCTCCACAAAATAATTACTCTTTCTAAAAAGTTTACGTTCTAGGAAAGTTTCAGAAACTTTGATTAGAGAATGACTAAATAGTCATTTGGTGCAAGATGTTCTCCATGTGCATTGTAGAGAGAGAGTTTAAGCTATATTCAAACCAGACACAGGAGCATAGCTTTCTTTTTAAGTTTCTAGAACATTTTGCATTTCTTTGAGGGTAAGATATTGCTACTCCTACATTTTATGAGTATACCCGCATATTATTTTCATGCAGGAATTGAAATTTGTTTTTTTCACCCATTAGTATGTGGTTACAAGAAGACACCTGATAGAGCAAATTAACAAAATGAAAAAGTAATAATTAAAAAAAAAAACTAACAACTGCAGTGAGCTGACTTCTGCTACTCAGTCAGCCACAAAAACTGCAGAAGACAGAAGGGTGTGAGCCAGTGAACATCACCCGTGGAGGACTCCTATCTGACATGCTCCCATCAGTGCTTCAGTAGAAAATGAAACCCTGCAAACCCACAGCAAGCAAGCTGGGAAAAGACAAAGTGGACTCCAGATTAAGAAGGTATGAGCCAAATAAATCAATACACAGCTCCAGTGCTCCTGATGCCTGGTAATCCTCCATGACAACTACACAAACTCATTCTAGGAGGGCAGGACAGCTAATCAGTCAGGAGAGGCTTTTGCGCTAGCATCCTAATTCAAATAGAGATAGTACAATGCTCTTCCTAGATTTGCAATAAAAGGTTTGGATACATATTTTAACTGTTTACGTGTTATAGCAAGAATCATTGCTTTTAAAACCTAGGTAACCCACAGAAAAGAGGGTGTCACAGGACGCTGAAAACTCTATGGGACGCAGAGCGAGGCGGCACATCACTGCGACCAACCCTACTTCAGCTGCAGGATGAGGAATGTAAACACTCCTTCAGACCTTTCCCACATCCGATTTTTTTGATTCCAGCAATGATCTCTCAGAGCCAACTGGTGCTGAACAGCTACTCAAATACCTCAGGAGCATTTGCTGCATTCAGGTCAAATATAGCAAAAATGTGTGTTTGAAGAAGCAGAGCAACAGCTACCAGCAAGCGGTCCAGCAAATTGGATAATTTAAACTCAGCAACCATCTACTCCAGACTGACAGCTCTCCTTCCTTGGTGTTTCTGAGCAGTGAAGAACATCAGCTGAAGGACTCTGTTGGACTGAGATATTACAAGACGTTGACTAAATGTCAAAGATGTTATTTTAGAGGTCACAGTCCACTTCTGGAACTCTCAAGAAAGGTACATGAGCAACAAGGATAATGAAATTGAAAAAAATAGGATTTTCCTTGAAGAGCAGTCAGCAAGAGGTTGTGCAGAAGAGTTGATGAGAGAAAGAAATTCCCAGTGAAAGATGGTCAGGAATACTAAGGCTGGTAGAGAGCCAAAGCATAAAGAAACAGCACACTAACATTAAATTAGTCTGGAAGGCATTTGAGGTAAAAAATCTGAAAATATAAACTCATGTATATGGACATGCCAGCAACACCATTTTAACTGAATTATAAATCATTACTCATGGTTTGCTAATGTCAAGAAACAAAACTAGTAATAGTACTAGACTGGGTAATCAAAGTCAACAGTTAGTTAAGGTAATATTAATTGTATTTGACTGATGAGAAGAGGTGGGAGAGTGAATAGCTGGCAGAGGGAAAACGTAAAATTTGATGCCTGCTAAATGAGGCATGATGAATAATGGTTTTTCTTGTCAAAACCACTGCTAGATTCCCCTCAAGCTGCAAACGGGTATTCAGGAACACGTGTCTGTTTTTAACCAGGGGTCTGATCCACTTCCTAATAAAAGCAACAAAAATTAAGATAACCGATGCAAACAGAAGCTGAAAAAGACCAAGATAACGTCCTACAGCCACAAGCAGAAATTCCATCTTATTTTACAAAACATTCATCCAAAGCAAGTTAAAAACAATCCAGGGAGGTTACCTATTATCTTGCATGAACAGACAGCAGTTGTTGACAGGCGTTAATAGCATTTCCCATGAAACTGGGCTTAATCTGTTTTTTGTGGAAGCCTATTTCTTTTCACGTATTTATTAACAATAAGTAGAATTTCTGACAAGATACTCTATAAACAAAGCATTAAAAGTGGGTTTCAGCTAAATAAAATAATGCAGCAGAAAAATAAGCCATTCAGATCTTAGGATAAGGTTCTTCAGAGTTAATATCAGTGGCTCGTGTTTATCTTACTTGCTACGTCTTTCCAGAAATTATTCAGCTGCTAGCCTGCTCTATTTATGTAAGCAGTTGTCCTGTTACAATGTGCATGAGGCTGAATTGCACTTTTTTGTGGAGGAAAGCAGTAACAGTTACATCTGTTGGCTGCAGTCTGATGTATTCTAAAACTGATCTCAGTTCTTGTTTAATTTTAGAGAATCACGACATTTCCTATCACCGTTATAATAAAATGAAATTGTGATAGGGCAACTAATAAGTAATTACTCTTTTTAGTTTTCTTGTTATGCAGAGGACAACATAGTCCAATTATTGGGACAAGAGCCCCAGGGGTTATGCACATAAGAGAGTTACTCCACATAACAAACCAATAAAGATGCTGAAAGTCATATGCAGAACAGAAATATGCAATAAAAGTAACAATGCCTGAGATTCTTTCCCTCTAAACTACCTTTCAGACATTTTTTTTTATTGTTTTGAAGCAAACTGATGCTAGATGTTTAACAGCAGGCTGCAGCAATAATTCAGGCACAAAACAAGCAAAGCGTGTCCTGGGGATGGACTGCTGAGTGAGCAGAGCCACAGTCTCATCAAGGTCCTGCTGAATCCAATGAAGAAAACACTGAGCAAGGGCTGCATAGGAAAAATCATGTAGGGAAGCTAGGTGGTTTCCACATCCAAACTTTTAAAACAAAGGTCCAAAAGAGCCTTAAGCACTCCATTGCAGAACTTCATCCCTCTTGCCCAAAGCCTCTATTACTGACCACTTTGAATGACTGTGAAACAAACAGATCCAGTGATTGTACAACTGCCATGTGCCAGGCACACAAGAGGAAATCGAAGTTCTGAGAGATACAGAATTAGGACTCCCACTAAATCCTGGGATTGGAAATGAGACCACATCACACAGAAGTAGCTCTGCAGCGTTTAACATCCTGCTCTGCAGACGCTGTCAAGCTCTTTGCGCTGGAAGGCAACTTAAAGAAGACAGAAGTCCTCTATCAACCTGCACCTCAGGAAGTCTTCCATCATCCCCATATCACCATTGGCCAGTCAGAGCTCAAATCAGTCCAGCAGTTTAATTACCTAGGTAGCCTCATCTCCTCGAATGGTAAGATTGACGGAGAGATAGACAACAGGTTAGCAAAGGCATACAGTGCTTTCGGAAAACTCCATAAAAATATGGCGTAATAAACACCTGAAGAAAAGTACCAAGGTCAGTGTTTACAAGCCATCATGCTGTCTACTCTTTTATATGGATCCGAATCATGGGTCATTTACCGCCACCATCTGCATCTCCTAGAACGCTTCCATCAGCGCTGTGTCCGTACAATCCTAAACATCCACTGGTCAGATTATGTGACCAATACATCTGTTCTAGAACAAACAGCAGTCACAAGCATTGAGGCCATGTTGCTGAGAACACAGCTGCGTTGGGCAGGGCACACCTCAAGGATGAAGGACCACCGCCTCCCTAACATCTTCCTCTATGGTGAACCTGCCACTGGTTGCTGCAAGAGAGGAGTCCCGAAGAAAGGATACAAGGACTCCATGAAACAACATCTCAGCCTTGGTCACATTGATCAACATAACTGGTCTACTCTGGCCTCCAATCAGGAGGTCTGGAGACACACCATCTATAATGTTGCTGCTTCCTTTGAGAACGCACACAGGATCACTCTCAAGGAGAAAAGACAACGCAGAAAGAATCGTGTCTTGCAGAATATACCACCTAAGGAGTCTTTCTGCTGTGCCTTCTGCAATTGGACGTGTCTATCTCGTATTGGCCTTATTAGCCACCAGCGTGCTTGTAACAAATGTGAATAGAGCCTTTCCCAAATCTCTGTTCGTGAAGCCTAGCCATGATGATGATGATGACCAGAGGTCAGGCCTAAATTCAAACTTCCCCTAAATTTAGAGAGAGTAAAAGCTCAAGTTCTAAATTAGGTCCATCTTTGGCTGGAGTCAAGATTAACTCACGAGCTCAAGGATCTGCAAAGTGGGTTTACAAATAATTTTAATGGCACCTAGACTACAAGTATACATTGCCACTGAGATCAGTGAGGAGGCCTGATGACCTTACGGAGCCCTTCCAATCCTTGCAGTCAACATGCTGGAATGCAGAAGGGATTTAAGTGCATAGCAGGACCTAAATCCAGCATCCACCTGCAATGTAAATTCAAAGGTGCCACCAGTCATATGTTAATACTAATTAACTGATCCCAGGGAACCTTAAGTTCGACAGCTTACCTTTCACTATCTTTGCAGCCCTGTAGTTACTCATGTCTTTCTAGTCCAAGAGCTCTGCTACACTGCTGGAGTACTCAGGCTACCACCTCTGCCAGGTTCTTCTCACTGGAGAGGTGGCTCCAAGCTGTCTCTGCAATGGTCTTGTGACCACATCTCCTTTCTCAGACACAAACATACCTTTGTGACACATACACTGACAGCCACAAGCACCATCTAAACACTTCATTTTCTCCCTCCCTCAGACACAGCCTCATAGCACCTACCAAGATGCTCCAGCATTTACCCCACCACTAGGAAAAGCAGCAACAGCAGTTTGCAAATGATCTGGAAGCATCTACCTCCTGTCCGCTTATACTGGGAGAGGTGGCAGATCAAGCTCTAGTCTGGGTGTGTGCCAGAGGAGGAGTCTGGCTCTTTGGGCAGTTTGAGCAATAGAACAGGCAGAAGTGTGTGTGGGCCCCATGCAGTCTGCAGGCTGGTGCTCAGAACAAACCATCAGGCATCATTCAGAGAGAAGACACGGCATGCTTCTGTGTAACAAGGTCCATGATGAGGAAAGTACATATTTACTACGCAGGTAGTAAATAACTCAAGGGTTTGACATCCCCTATTTTGAGGAAGTTTTTGTGTTGCGACAGTATTTGCTTTTTTTTTAACCACTCCTTTTTTTTTAATTGCAATGCTTGTCAAAGTACTAGCACTGCAGTGACATAAACAAACTCCATATAAACTTGTAAGCAGATTCCTACAAACACTTCTTCAACCCAGCCTGAAATACGCCTGCTGATCCTATGCAAAACCTGCCAGTTTCCACAACTGCCTGCTGTTGATGTGACCTTTTAAAGATGTCGAGTTGAAGTGAACTACAGAAGAGTTCAGTATGCCTCAAACAGGCACTGGGATGAAAGTACAGTTGTGTGTGTTGTTAAGGAAAGAGGAAAGCACTATTTTGTAGGTACCTTGCTGGAAACCAGTCCTTCGTTTCTCTCTAACAACAGGGTCTCCCATTTCTGCAAGGAGTGCACTATGGTTGGTTTAATAACCTCAGTGTAAGTAACATACGAAACAAGGAAACTTTCACTCCTTTTTGGTTTTGCCCTCAACCCCCAGCCTGGCATGTATATGAGATTTGCTTTTCCCCCTTGTATTGCTTTAAATTGGTTTTAGCACTATGCCTCTTACACAAAGAGATGCTGAGGCTGATGGGGACCCTTTGCAGGTTATCTAGTCCACCCCCTGCTTTTCTGCAGATTTTTAATCTCTGTGTTACAAGCATACAAAAGCAGAACATGGGCAGGAGGTATTCATCCACGTACTTCTCAAAGGACTCAAAAGCCTTCTAGCCTATTAATTTATCCATACATCATCCTTTTTTATTTATTTCTTCTGTCAGAGAAAAAAAAAGGTCCCTCATGCGAAACAGGGCCATTGCAGCAAATTCCCATAAACACAGTGGGGATTGTCCCTTGACAGTGCACATGCGGAGGCAGATGCAAATGAAGCATTTGTAAATTCAAGTATCTATTAGCACAGTCTCTTGTCAATGGTAAAAGTATTGAGAAGGTCGTACTTCCACTAGGTGTCATCTGCCAGAAACTGTAACAATTGAAGTAACTTTATCCGTAAATGGAAACATACCATTTGCAACTCCAATTCTTTCCCCAGAGAGGTACTTTGATAGAGCCTGTAAAAACAGTCCCCCATGTAAGAGGTGTCCTTTACCTGTGCTCATGCAAGCATGGGCTCAGGCTCTCCTTGTGGAGGTTCTTTGTGGGATGAAGCAAGGACAATGCTTATCTGTGAAATTTTAGAGAGAATTGATGGGGTTTTAAGCCAAGCAAAACATAGCATTGAGCTGATATTCAAACAGTATATACCAGCCTGAGGTTAAGAAAAAAACGTAGGTGGGCAACATCAGTACGAACTGTGTCTTAAAATCGGGCTCATGCAGATCGACTGAGGTCAGGCTGCGAGGCTTCCCACTTGCTCACAGCAGAGGGCTGTCTTGGGCTGAGCAGAGCCGGGACTGACAGCCAGGAGACTTAGCTGCAGAAAAAAAACAAGTCTTAAGCAGAAGCAAACCCCTGGGTCACTCACTGTAGTATGGAGAAGAATCAGGAAGGACCAGTATAACCTCCTCTTACCTTCCTCCCTCAGAGCACTGGAGGTCCTGCCATCACTTCTGCTTCATTCCAGGAACTTGCAGTACAATGTGAATTTCAGGCCACGCAACCCATCCTCCCCTGAAATAAGCTTACTTCTCCTGTGGTCTCGCCCAATTTCAATTACAAATATTAATTTATTTTTTTACACACATTTATTCCAGGAGAAAGTGGCTCCTCTGCTGCCATTGTATAAATCAATTGTTCACACTTTGCCATAGAAGCACACACAGTTCTGAC
Organism: Manacus candei; assembly: GCF_025592945.1. NCBI lineage: Eukaryota > Metazoa > Chordata > Aves > Passeriformes > Pipridae > Manacus > Manacus candei. The sequence goes on along the minus strand of NW_026138115.1, from coordinate 13,337,795 downwards.
CACTCCATTACAAAAGGGATGTGTCACACTGGGAGTGTTTCTGGGAAAAACATTATGGATGATTAGAAATCCAGGAAGTATAGAGTAAGTGCAGGGAAATGGAGTTGTTATCTAAGAAAGGAGATGGGTGCTGCAATATATCATTTAAAACACCACAAAGCATCATCATAATGGCTAGGCTTCACAAACGAAGGACTCTACCCACAGTTGCTACAAGCGAGCTGGTGGTTAAAAAGGTCAATATGAGATAGACAAGTCCGGTTGCAGAAGGCACAGCAGAAAGACTCCTTAGGTGGTATATTCTGCAAGACACGATTCTTTCTGCATTGTCTTTTCTCCTTGAGAGTGAACCTGCGTGTGTTCTCAAAGGAAGCAGCAGCGTTATAGATGGTGTGTCTCCAGACCTCCCGGTTGGAGGCCAGAGTAGACCAGTTATGTTGATCAATACGGCCAAGGCTGAGATGTTGTTTTAGGGAGTCCTTGTATCTTCTCTTTGGGGCTCCTCTCTTGCGGCAGCCAGTGGCAGGTTCACCATAAAGCAAGATCTTAGGGAGGCGGTGGTCCTTCATCCTGGAGACGTGCCTTGCCCAACACAGCTGTGTTCTCAGCAACGTGGCCTCAATACTCGAAACTGCTGCTTGTTCTAGAACAGACGCATTAGTCACATAATCTGACCAGTGGATGTTTAGGATTCTACGGACACAGCGCTGATGGAAGCATTCTAGGAGACGCAGGTCGTGGCAGTAGATGACCCATGATTCGGATCCATATAAAAGAGTAGACAGCACAATGGCTCTGTAAATGCTGATCTTTGTACTTTTCTTCAGGTATTTATTTTGCCATACTCTTTTATGGAGTTTTCCGAAAGCACTGTATGCCTTTGCTAACCTGTTGTCTATCTCTCCATCAATCTTACCATTCGAGGAGATGAGGCTACCTAGGTAATTAAACTGCTGGACTGATTTGAGCTCTGACTGGCCAATGGTGATATGGGGATGACGGAAAACTTCCTGAGGTGCAGGTTGATAGAGAACTTCTGTCTTCTTTAAGTTGCCTTCCAACTCAAAAAGCTCAGCAGCATCTGCAAAGTAGGATGTTAAACGCTGCAGAGCTGCTTCTGTGTGGGCGACGAGGGCAGCGGTGTCAGCATAAAGCAGCTCTTGGACAAGATGGTTTAAGGTCTTAGTGTGGGCCTTCAGTCGCCTTAGGTTGAATAGGCTTCCATCAGTATGATATCAAATGTAGATACCGTCCTGATCATCGAGGTCTGCCGTGGCCCTTTGGAGCATCATGCTGAAAAAGACTGCGAATAGGGTTGGTGCGAGAACACAGCCTTGTTTCACACTATCGGTTATTTGAAAGGGCTCAGAAAGTGCGTCGCCATATCTGACTTGGCTGCGCTGATCCTCATGAAGTAAGATGATCATTTTAAGGAACTTGGGGGGACATCCTAAACGTTCCAAAATCTGCCATAGACCTTTTCTGCTCACAGTATCAAAAGCCTTGGTGAGATCAACAAAGGTTACATAGAGACCTTTGTTCTATTCCCTATACTTCTCTTGTAGTTGTCTGACAACAAATACCATGTCTGTGGTGCTCTTGTTGGCTTTGAAACCACACTGGTTTTCAGGTAGAATTCCTTCTGCTATAGCGGGTATTAGTCTGTTCAGAAGTATTCTTGTCAGGATTTTGCCAGCAATGGAGAGCAGAGTAATACCACGGTAATTTGAACAGTCTGATTTATCTCCCTTCTTCTTGTACAAAGTGATGATGACTGCATCACGAAGGTCTGATGGTAGTTCACCTAGTTCCCAACAGCGCACCACAAACTCGTGAAATTTAGCATGGAGCGCTTGGCCCCCATGCTTCCAGACTTCAGGTGGAATTCCATCAACCCCAGCTGCCTTGTCAGTTTTCACCTGCTGTATGGCCTTAAGAGTTTCTCCCATAGTAGGGGCAATGTCCAATTCATTCTTCACCAGTTGCTGTGTAATGCACTGAATTGCTGAGTCTTGAACTACATGGCTAGTACTGAAAAGAGTCTGCAAGTGTTCAGACCATCGATTCAGAATGGAGTTTTTATCTGTCAGAAGCATTTGACCATCTGCACTGAGTAGAGGGCTTTGTACCTGGTATGTAGGCCCGTGTACTGTTTTCAAGGCCTCATAGAATCCTCTGTAATCACCCGTATCTGCGCATAATTGAGCTTTTTCTGCTAGATTGATCCACCACTTGTTCTGGATGTCACGAAGTTTCTGTTGGAACTTGCTGCATGCAAGACAAAAGGCTGCTTTTCTTACATGACAAGATGGCCGTGCAAGGTGTGCTTGGTGAGCAGATCTCTTCTTCCTCAACAATTCCTGGATCTCTTGATTGTTTTCATCAAACCAGTCCTTGTTCTTCTTGAAGGAGAACCCTAAAGATTGTTCAGTGGACTGCAGGATGCTATTTTTAATATGTTGCCAAAATGTTTCAGGAGAGGGATCTATAGAATGATTTTCAAGCCTAGTTTGAAGATTTGCCTGGAATCTGTCTCTCACTGTGGCTGTTTGAAGATTGTTAACTTGGAGTGTCCTCCTTGGGATACTGCCCCTTTTAGGTTTGAACTTAAGGCTGAAGTTAAGTTTACAGCGCACAAGCCGATGGTCTGTTTGGCATTCTGCACTAGGCATCACATGGGTATGGTGGACATCGTGGACATCTCTCTGTCGCACCAAGACATAATCGATGAGGTGCCAATGCTTGGATCTAGGATGCATCCAGGTTGTCTTCAGACTATTTTTCTGCTGAAAGATAGTGTTAGTGATGGTGAGCTGTTGCTCCACACACAATTCTAGCAGAAGGCATTCATTATCATTGCAGTTTCCAACGCCATGCTTGCCTAATACTCCTTTCCAGGTTTCAAAGTTCTTTCCTACTCTGGTGTTGAAATCACCAAGGATAACGATCTTAACATCTGTGGGAATTTTTTGGGTAAGGCGGTGCAGGTTGGTATAAAATTTATCTTTTTCAGCAGGGTCAGCTTGGAGAGTTGGGGCATATATACTAAAGAGGACAACATGTTGCTTGTTGTGTAGTGGAAGGTGTGAGGAGATAATGCGATCAGAATGACCTGTTGGTAGATTTTCAACTTTAGGGACAATAGAGTTTTTGATCATGAAGCTGACTTCTGAGAGATGCCTTTCAGTTCCAGGTTTACCTGACCTAAAGAGTGTATAACCGGCATCGTGTTCGCTAAGGCTGCCTTCCTTATGGAGACAAACTTCATTAAGAGCAGCAATGTCGATGTTGAGATGTGACAGTCCGTGGGCAATTAGGGCAGAACAGCATTCAGGACATCCACTATCTGCAGAATCAAGCATGGTTCTGATGTTCCAGTATGCTAGAGTCAATTTGGGTACATCTTTAAAGGCAGGTGTATGCCTTCATCTCTTATACTTTGTTTGACTGCACCAGAAGATGCCCATTGCTGCGGTTAACCAACCAAGTGAAGAGTGGAGATGAGCTTTGGTTAGGTCACCTTTTCTAGGCCCCTCTCCGTGTAGAGCAAGCAGTGCTCTCCTTGAAAAAGGTTGCTTGGTCATTCAGGATGCTGCCAAACGAGACTGTCATCTCCGGAGTCAGTCTCAGGCGACCAATGTTCTGAACCGCCTGCATGCAGGGTTGGGTCTGTGGCTTCCAGTGCACCTTTCACCTGCCGTTTCAATCCTCACCCGTCGCTACAGGGCTTTACAAATGTCGACATCACCCTCGAGCTTGCGCAATGGATTTTTTAGGTGGGATGCAGCATGCACAGAACTGGACCCATCCTTTAATCTTAAGGTTCATCTGCCAGAGCCGAGCGAGCTTGGATGGTGGCAGCGGGGTCCTCCGGACGTAGGTTTAATTAGTGTCCTTCTCTTAGGTGGATGGCCTTACAGGGCTAAGTGAGCTCCATCTGCCCGGGTTTGGAATTAGAGTTGTCCTACTCCTAGGATGACTACCAGAAGGCTAGTGAGCCCATCATGCCCATGGACACATTTTATCTGACCCTTCAGTTTTGACCAGTTTGGCATGAGAGACCCTGCCGAAGGCATGTACCATCGCCAGCATAGCTCGCAACCTCATAGGGGCACACAGGCTACTTCCCCATTAAAATGGTTAGGGCAAGCCTTTCACTCCCTACTTTTCTCCCAGCCACCTATACTCAGACCCAGGGATATTCCCAGGGACATTCCTTTGCCCTGAGCACCCTTTCAGGACACTAGAATTCCAAAGCAAACCGTTCCTGGGCAGTAGCCGCAGGTGAGCCAAAAGCAAAAGCAAACCGTTCTGGTCTCCTCACCCACCTGAGGTTCGGGTACCTCCCATGGCCTCAGCCCAGCCTAAACCCCACAACCCCCCTGGAAGAACCCACTATCCACCCTGACCTTACCCTGCCCCCACTGTGTTACCACAGATCTTCCTTCGCACTGCTTACCCGCGACCCTCCAAACAGGACTGCCTCACCTGCCTTCCGCCGGTCTGAGGATCCCACGGCCTGCCCGTTCCCCCTCATCCCCCCCAAACTGGACTGGCAAGCCTCTGTGTGCTCCAAAGTTCCTCCTCTCCTCTCCCTTGAGGGCAGAACCCCCAGCACCGCTGGGCAGTGCGGCCACGAGGCGCAACCGCCCTATGGTACATTATAACTAATATATATAATATATACAGTATTTATATATAGTGTAATCCAACTAGAGCTGGATAGTCAAATTTTCTTTTTCTAAACTAACAGTTGCCTCCTTCTAATTCTTACAAAGAGTGATTAAATCTTTTAATGAAGAAGAGTTGAGAATTATATGCTAGTCTGTGAGCACCACAGGCCAAGTGAGCAAAATTTGTGTTTGATTCTTCCCTCGTAAGGGTTGTCATGACTTACCCAAAACTAATATCCTAGCTTGACACCACATATACTGTGTACATAATAGGACACAAATATTTTATTTCAGTGGTATAAGGGAGGATATTCTGAAATATACAGAATAACTGTTACAATAACAATATGCCAAGAGTGCTATCCCCATAGCATTAAAGTTGCAGATATTTGTGATGGAGCTTGATTCATAAGCAAAAACACAGAAGCGTAGAAGTCTGTAATAAGCAGGAGCCTGGGGTTAGAGGAAATACTTTTACTTTCTTGGGAGGAGGAGGAAATAAAGAACTAAAGGATTTGAATGATGGAAAAACAGCATTAGGTGGTTGCAATGACCACTCAGCCTGAACAACTGCCTAGCACCAATGCTACGTCACCACAACAGATTCAGTTTTGCTGTAACTACAAGAAGTGACCCATGTGAACACAAGGAAGAGCTCTGTTTCACCTTTCATATGACTATGCACGTGAGACTGACCTCTTATACAAGAGGTGCTCATTTAAGGACAAGATCTTCTGTTCCTGGCATATCTTTGGAAGGATGAGTTGCTCTCATTTTGCTCACTGTAGTGTGTCGATACTCTGGAGAAATTACAAGTTTTGCAGATGAGACAAATCTATTGAGAAGCAGCTGCCTCTCATGTATTTTTGAGAAGTTTTGGTGTCTCCTGAAGTTTTATCAAGGGAGTTCCTTTCTAGCAATAACATGAGGCAGAACATCAACAGAGAGACATTCAGTCTTTATGGCACTTACTGTTGAATAGACTTGGTACCCCATTGCTATTTTCATTTTTTGAGTCACCCAAGCACCAAGGCATTTCTAACAGGAACAATTTGTATAGGAACCTATTTTGAGGAGGATAAGGTTCACTCTCAGAGGTACAGTGACTGCACAACAGGCAACTCAGCCTGTTTTCAAATGAGTCACAAAAATCTCCTCATGAGGGTAAGTGGCAAGATAGACCGGCCATGACTCAGCAATCATCCTCTATTTTAAAAGGTTTGAATCCTTATGAACTGTCAGTGAGATTGAAACAGAACCATAATGCTGCTAACCTTGAAACACTGGAATTAAGCATTTCCACCATCATTTAGATGGGTCTGTCCTGTAAGACTATTTCAGGTGACTAAATTATCATCTGGACCAGAAAGGAGACAATTTATATAAATAGGAAGGAGCAAGAACTGTCAGAAACTTGGCATTTCACCTGGGCAGTATATTTCATATCTTAAGTGTTATATGAGATAAATCTCATTTAAAAGTTGTGGATTTCTGTCTCCCTTTTTGTTTTCTCGTACATCCAGTACAACCTAGGGATGGGGATTAGTCTGAATATAAACAATCTTACCAAAATAAAAATTAGGCAGTGAGCAGTGTATGAGAAATTGCCAAGAAAGTTATACATATTTTTCAACCATCCTGAAAAAATGGTGTCTTGTTCAAGAGCTACAAATCAACAACCAAAGACAAATTTAGGAAAGTGCTGCTTGTTTTTCAGATAAAACTGGTTCATTCATGCCTGTCTAATAAACACAGTGAGGTACTAATGCAAACAAACTAATCCCACTGTCACGTAGTTTTGCAGTTTTGAATCATTTGCAGTTAGATTCATTGTCACTTTACAATGAAGTTTAATTGGCTGTAGATTATTGCATTGTATTTTATACACCTGGCTTTGTTGCAATTGCAATTAACATTTGCTGACATTGAAACACCATTACTGTTATCATGCTGACAAGGTGACAAGTCTGCACGTGTTGTCTATCTGCCTCCAGAATATAAGCTTTATGATAATCTGCAAGTTTCATCATTACTGAGCTATACTATCCCTCAATATTAAGATCAGAAAGCAGTAAACATCTAAAATCATGGGCCATTGCAGATTCAACCTACTCTTTGCAGTGCTAAGAGCTAACTCCACATGCAGCATCAGCACCATCCCTGGGGATTGCAGGAGGCACTTACGAGAGGTAAGCACTGCCCAGGCACAGCACTACACACATCTGCTTCCCTTCTCCACGTCCATCGCAAAATCCAAGAGAAGGTGACAGTGGAGTCACTAAGATTATTAATTAATAACGACTTATTAATTTAACATTATGCCATTCCCCTAAGCAGGGGTATTCTGTAGACTGGGCAGGGATGTTAGGACATCACCAGCACTGCTAGTCTCTCAGGTTAGACAGGCATCAGTCTAGCTCAACAAAGCAGATGCTGCTGATCTGCACTTGGGCAGGACATGAGCAAGGTAATGTCCAGTGTAGTTTTTTCAGTTGATTCTTAGATTTTGCTATTCCTAACATTGTCTTCACTTTTTTTTTTGTCAATTCATCAAAATAAACATCTTATTTACTTAAAAACCCACAAACACGCAGAGAAGTGAGGGTTGCCTTCCTCTTACACCAGACTAACTGGTTTTGATCATTCATAAGCTGATCTTTACACTGTCTGAAGAAATGTAAGTAAAGGGGACTGCACCAGTCAGCCTGCTCAAGATCACCTCACCACTGAAAGCACCCACCACAGGGTGGAACAGTATCACATATCGGTCCCATCTGCAATAAATAACATAGATGGATTGCCCAAGAGCAGCTGAAACACTTAAGATCAAGTAGTCAGGTAAAATACCTTCTAGATTAGACATAAAACCACAGTGCAATTAGAGGTGTGGTAGAAGCGTACCCAAGCCAGACCTGCACTGCTGGAGCAAGCTCGGAAAAGAAAGAAAACAGATACCTTACCTGGCCTTACCTGAGCACTGCCATCATCATACTCTGCATACCAGCTATAACAGCAAAAGATGAACCAACAAGAGACTTCCCACATGGAATGGGATGTCTCAGCTGTACAAGTCATTTGCTCTTTGTATTTTAAAAATGAGTGCTGTTGGTGGCCAACAAATGCATCTGACACAGTAAAACCACATACTTCTACCAGGTTTCACCACGGAGCTAAGATTCATGCAGACTTTTCAAAACTACAAAAGCAGGTATTTGTTCCTGTCCCACACCAAACACTCCTGATAAAAATAGTCAGCAATCTGGTTGTACAAGCCTTTCCTGACAATGAGGGGAATTCTCTATTAATATCCAAAAGCTGTGGTCTGGAGTAGGCAGTAAGTACTAATCAGGAGTACTTTTATGGAAGACCAAGCCAGAACAACATCTGGAGTCTGGTTTACCAGCAGACCTCCTAGCTAATCTGTAACTAGCACTCCATACTTCTTTCCTAACCAAAATATCTACAGCTATTGCATGAAAACAGCTTCAGCAACAAAATACAACACAAGTATAAATCTAGATACTAAGATAAAAGAGGCCTGGGTAAGCAGACCACAAAAGTTATTCTATAGGATATGCTAAAAATCAGACCAAATAAAACCAGAACAGTAAGGTATAAATATGGAGAAGATATAATTCATAACCTAAGTATGAATGCCCTTGCCTCAGTAGCCTTAAAACAAGGAAAAGGATAACCAACCAAAGACATAGGAAATGGGATCAACCAAGAAACAGACTTTCAGTACAATCAGAAAGAGGACAGATTTAAAACATTATAGAAACTGAAAGAGAAAAGAGTGAGAAAAGAGGGCCAACAGTGGAACAAAATCAGGAGGACAACAGAAAAGAGCAGTCTTGTCAACTTTCATCTTCATAAAAATAAGGATTCTGTCTTCAAAACATCATTAAATTAAAAACAAAACAAACAAAAAAAAGAAATAAAAAACTGCAGGATTTCAAGAGTGAAAGGACTTCCCTCCCTTTTTTTTCTTTTTTTTTTTTTTTAATAAAGAATGTGCTTAACCTCATTTTGTTTATTAGAGATTTTGACTGTGTGCAGAGCCTGCACTAGGGTGTGCCTTGTTTGGCACTAAGTTGCAATATAAACAAACTCCAGCTGTTATGCATGAAAAACCTAGGAGCAGCAGAGAATTTAATGTCTCTAATTAACGTCTGTTTGGACCTAAAATGAGGCATCGGAGACTCCAGATAAACTTTGGCATGTAACACATTTCAAAGGGGAATTAGGAACCGAATAAATAAGAATTTGTCACTGCTGTGCTCTGGATATATTTGCAAAACAGAGATGGTGATGAGAGCAGAGTATTTTCTTCTGTGCTGTGCCCAGGTATAGCCATCCCTGTATGTCCCTTTTACTGCATGGCAGGTCAAGAAGAGGAGAGAGATATAAAAGAATACCATGTTCAACTTACCGTCAGATCTACCCTTTAAGCACTGGGGCTACGTCCAGATTTAAACTGAAACATAAACCACCGTATGGGTTCGTGCCTCTGTAACACAGATTTTTCAATGGAGATACTCTTTTCAAACCAAAAATGACTGAAAGTCAGCTTTAAATAGGGATAAACAAGACCAGGTTTATCAAAGCTATCATTAAACCCACAAGTCATAAAATAATCATAACCCTTCTGCTCTCTGTGCATCACAGGAAGAAAATACAGAGAATGAACTCCTGCAACTGCTCAAAAGCTGAGTGCATTTATGGGCACTAGCCATCCCCACTCAGCTCCACTGTCCTCAGAGCACAGAGCTTTCCTTGGCTCCATATTCTCCTGCTGAGGTTTCACTGGCTGTGATAAAAGCACAATTAAAGACAGTGTACAAATACCATATGCCTGAACTCACAGGCCAGAAGCCAGGATATTTACACTTCACCTTGGTACTCCTCCTTACCAGCCAATGTTATGTACTTCCATGCTGTTGTATCATTACCTAGGCTCTCTTCAGCACCCACTTGCCCAGGCTTGACCACAAATACTTAGATCCATAATAAAGACATCTAACTTGCCATCCCATTATGCAGCATACCTGCCACCCTTCACAAGTGCCAGGAAAATATCAAACAGGTCTCCCTCTGAGGCCACCAGCTCAGAGCTGCACTGTTGGCACAGACACCGACCCCACGCTTCTGAGTCCCCAAAGATCCTCTGAAGCCAGTTCCAGACAACAAAACAGGAGCTGAGGCTGACCAGGGACAGCAAGGTGGTGGAGGCTAACTAAGAAGTAAGGTCCTATAGAAAAAGGATTATTTCAGTTTCTTGTACATGAGAAGAGAGCTAAGACACACAGAATATGGCAGAAAAAGTGTGTATGGTAGGATATATCACCGAAATAGTATGCTCACAGAGTACAAAAATTAATTAACATAGTACAAAATAGCAATAAAAGAGACATACAGACTCTGTGATAAGTCAGTATAGAATAGAAAGTCGGGAAAACGTAAACATTTGATACCAGGCAATCCCATCTTTCAGGTTATCACCTGTTTTTCAATACTGTACCATATAAAATGGCCCATACTTCAAGTCAGGATTGAATCATCCTATCATCCTATAAAAAGCAAGGAAAATCATGTATGGATGTTTACCAACAACAACCAGTCACCAAGTATAATTCTGAAAATTTTGCTTCTATCTTGAACATATAAGGCATTAGGAACATGCACTTCCGTTTTTAAGAAGTTCTTGGGTTTTTATAGGCCAGTAAAAAAAAGGCCAAGAAGTCCATATGAAAGATATGTTCTCACAAAGTATCAAAAATTTAATCCATCCTTTAGAAATACCTTTGCTTATTGGAGGAAAGTTTTGAATTCAAAGTTCTACTTCAACACAACCTGGAATCAATTAATATCAGCAGAAGTAAAAAAAGATATAAAACTAATTTGATCAGATTACCCAATTTTTGGCCCTTTATTATGCCAAAAGAGATTGTGTTTAGCACTGCTATAGGTATAGAGGGATTAAAAAATATGATCATTTTCCTTCTCAGTTATCCCTGGTTACCTTCCACTTCCTCAGCTGTTGCCCAGCTCCGTGATAAAACTAGTGGAAATCAAACTGCAGAAGATGAGCAGCGGGACACTTTGTCCCTAATTTTCTGGGGCACACTCCAGTCTCACTCATCGAGTTGCACTGCATGGTGGTGATGGGGTAGCACCATCAGCAAGGGTGTAACATGGAGGTGGCAGTGCAATAAATGCCCAAGTTAAGTACGGATGAGGTATTAAGGATAAAGTGGAATTTCATATGGCTTTGAGAGATTGGAAACAGTATCATAAAGCAAGTCCCACTTGAACAACTGAGCCCGCAGCCAAGGCACAGGACCTGCTACAACAGTGCACCAAGCAGAGAGACAAAGGAGCAGAGGGGAGGCAACGGGCTCCACCCTTTCTTAGAAGCACCTAAAGTGATAGGCTGTACCACTGCTGGCTTCAGCAAAGTTTCAAAACAAGCTTTTGTCCAAACAAGGATACCTTTTCCCCAGCAAGAATATGAACAAAATCTGACAAAAAAGAAGTGCCACAAAATTATTGTCTGCTGATATGATCTGTATATCCTACACTACTGTTTCTCTGTCCCTACTCAGTTTCCCGCAAATCACCAAAAGGGGGATTTTCACCAGCAAGCATCAGAAATCCACCCAGGGTTTCTGTGGAATTTGTTGGCTTTTGAAGTTCTCATGACAATCTGACAATTTTTCCAGCCTCAGTATGCAAAGCTCTGCTCTCCACTTCAGAGACTAGCTCTATCAACATTCTGTGCCCCTCATCTCCTTTCAGCTTCATTACCTGTATCAGGTAGCCTTGGATAGATGTGCTTGCATTAAGTAACACTAAACTGCCTCATTTACTCAGGTCAAGATGAGTGCTAGGGAGAATGTGTTTAGCTCAGGATTTCTCACCAGCACTCACCTCTAACCTCCTTATCTTCCTCCCACTACTTTCGACCTCCAGTTTTCCCCTGCTCCACAAAGAACACATCCAGCCTCTGGAGATCTCAGCCTTGGCTCACCAGCTGGCTTCACCAGCTCAAAGTTGATGTTGCACACTTCTTACAGCTGCCAGGGAGGGTAACATTTGGGGGAAGAAAAGGGGAGCATTTTCCTTGGGGGGGAGGATGGGTTGTGTTTATTTTCTCTTCTCAAACATACTTCGTAGTCACTCAAACTTCCATTTTGAAAAATGCTGGCTTAATTCAGGGCTCCTGTCATTCTTTCTTTCATGACTGACATATTGCATCTCCTTTTGAAAGGAGAGTGAAGTGGCACAGGAAGCATCATACCTCTGAAGATCTCCCTTTCTGTAACAATGCAGACACTTTACTAACTCTGTATGAAATCTGCAAAAATTTTTAAAGTTGCATTATTTTTCCTCAGAATTTAATACAAGGTGTTTGCTAAGATGCTTAAGTAGCATCCCAGGGTGGGAAAAAGGGTGCTAGTCAATATTTGAAACCTCAGTGGCTGCAGTGCTGAGCGCCAAAAATGATCAAGCTTTGTAATTGGCTACGTCACATGATCTACTTGCTGCATATTCAGTGGCCTGGCAAGACACATCCTCCCCTCCTTAATAACTGATATGCATCTCTTCCCTATCTAGTACTCCTCCCATCATCTGGTATGGGCCAACATTGCCTGCAAGAGCTGTACATGGCTCCACAGGAGCACAGAGTGGACTGCATGGCATCTAGGGAGAGGTACTGGTCCATGGGCCATATGGCTTGCTCTATCACATACACGTGAAGTGGTGGTTTCTTCTGGAAGGACAGGTAAGCTAAAAAGAAAAGTTGTTGTCTTTTGAGAATGCCATGAGGTCTGGACTACATCAGGTGTCAAATCTGCCCTGTGGTAACAGTGGTGACTGAAAACAAAAAGAAACATGAAGATGTCACACCAAGGACTGATGAAAGGGACGTGGACAAGGCGTCCCACGAACACGCCTTACTCAGCAACGTCACACAGAAAGCAGTAACAGCAGGGAACTACCTCCCCAGGCTGCTTTTGGGAGGGGAGCACGGAGGGACATAGCCCTGTGGATGGTGATAACAGAAATTCTTTCTGACACGAAAGGTACAGCAACATGAGAAAGTTTTGCTAGATTTGGTACTAAATATAAGGAGGAATCAACTGGAAAAGCAAAGGTGACAGCAACCAAGTTATGATAGACTCAGTGATCCTTTGGAAGGCTGAGTAAAAGGTGTTAAGAAAATTACCTTCAATACAAGGTAAATTAAAAAAAAATGCCTGTTACAAACTCTTATTCTGTGTTAAGGAAATTAAAAAAAAGGGAGGAATTAGGGCACCAGTTCCTCAAAGAAATTACACAAAAGCTCTTTATTGACCTCAGATAAAAACAAGGAAGTATACAGAAATCAATCTAGGTCTTACTACTAAAGTGAGTATAAAAAAATAGCAGGAGTGCCTAGGGACAAAAACAGCTAGAAGAATAGAAAATTCAGAATAGGAATTCAGAAAAGAAGGAAAATATAAAAAAAGGGCACAAGTCCACAATATTTAATGTCATCACACAGGAGTCTTTACTTAAAAAGTCAGCAGTATGCAGATGGTTAATACAATTAATATCAACAACAAAAAGGGTATGATTACATTTGGCAGTGTTACTTAAGTATTTCTAAGAAAAATATTTTAAAATAATTAAATAAAGGCATATTCAAAGACTGCTTGAGTTATTAACCCAAAAGCCCCAATAAGAAGAATAGGTTATGATAACCCAGCCATCCTTTTTCATACTGGTTGAGCATGATGTTGTCTCTGTTAGGTTAATTAAAAAAAAAAAAAACAAAACACAAAGGAATAAATCATACCTTCTGTAAACCCACAAAAGGTACTAAAGCAGATGAATGGTAGGAAATAAAGCATACCAAACCAATTAACTTCCTTCCACAATAGACCAACAGGCTTTCTGGACAGGGAAGAAGAAATCAATGTCAAAACTGAACTTCAGTAAAGGCCTTTGATGTTACCCAATATGACAATCATGTAAGTAAGCTGCAGAAGCAAAGATTAGATCAAACCATAGTCATAGGATAGCTGAAAAAGTAATCAGACACTATTACTAAGGAGCAATTATCCATGGTTCCCTTTCAAAAAAGAAAGATGAATTGAGGTGGATATTTCATGGATAAGTGCACCACTTCCAGCCTCATTCAGTGCTTTCACTAATAATTTGGACAATTGAATAAACAACCTTATTAAATCTGCACACAAGAAAGTAGAGAGAACTGCAAGTATACTGGATGGCAAACAGAATTCAAAATAAACAAAATGAAAAGCAGTCAGGTAAAGGAAAAAGGAGCCAAACCAAGCAGGAACTTAATACGAAGCATTGCATTTTCATAATAACATCCAAATTAATGAATTTGGAGCAGGAAATGGTTGGCAAGATAACAGCTCTTAAGAGGATGGGAAGGCAACAGATAAGAAGCAAAAGGTAAGTCAATATAATGCCACTATGAAAAGGGAAACATCAGAAAGGGATGTATAAACAGGATTATTTCATGTGTCTTTCAGGATACAATTTTTCTACTTTAGTTGGCACTGATAAGGCCTTGGATGGGAAAACATCCAGTTTCAGAAAAGACTTCAGGCAATTTAACTTATAGAAGATTGTTAATTTCTCGTGCTGTCCCTCCAGCCTTGAAGTATAAAGAAACTTGTTGCAAAGGAACAATCATTCATCTTTGCACATGGCAGACAGGACAGGTAGCAATAGGCTTAGATGGAAGTAGGATTACGGTTAGAAATAAGGAAAATCTTTATAATCAGAAGGGTAGCAGCCTCACCCCACAACAGATTACCTGATTTGTTCCTTTATTTGTACAAGCATCTGATCCACATAAAAAGCATCCTAAAAAGACACATAAGGACAAGAACAATCAGACCACCTTCTGGCTCCCAAAACTGCAGATGACCATGCTGATCATGAAAATAGACTCCCTTCTCTTCAAAACCATGCACTGCTTTTCGCTGTACTAGCGGTCCTCCCCAAAATTAATCCCTAAGTGGAACAGAGCTCTGCAAAAGCACAGAGCTGGGAACAGCTGGGGAATCAGCCATTTGGAGACAGACACGTGCCATTTCCTTTTCACCAGTGTAAACTTCCCCGCTCACTGACAGCATCCTTGTTAAAGGGTAATTCTTAGGGGCTTGTCATTTACTGCTGGCTTTGGGAGGTTGGTTTGACCAGAGACCTTAAATTTACAGCTCATTTAGAAGCATAGCAGCTGTTTGATGATTGTAATCCACTTGACGTCCTGGCTTGTTATACCAGCACATCAAGCTGGTATGACAAACTGGCTAATTAAATGGAGAACAGGGACTATTTTCACAAGCTTCACTCACATGGTAGAGGTGAGCTTTAACTCCTTGATTCCTGTCATTCAAAACAAGTCACTGCATTTAGAGTTGTTTCCAGGGAAATTGTAGGGATCAGGTATAGGTGCCCTGACATTATCTATTGAGTTGTCAATGAAAAATCTATCTCGTTCCGAGTGAAATTCTCAATCAGGTGTGAAGAAAAGCTGGAAGCTAATGTACTTGAGGCCAAACACACTGTGTGGTCGAGGGATATCTAGCCTGGACACATGCTAAGAAGGATACTATCATACCCCTGATACTCTCCTAAATTTATCTGGATGTGAAAGCAAGGACTGGAAGCTGGGTTCCCCCCAGGTGAGTGACCATACTACTGCATTTTAGGTACATAAGTAAAGCTGGCATTAACTTCAGCTAGAAGGATTAACCATATCCCATACCCATTAAACTGGACATAGTGACAAGAGGAATTCAAGTTACATGGATCCTTGATTTTGCCAATATCTCAGAGACCTTATAGTCCAAAGAAACTAAAAATCAGCTTAACAAGAGAAGTTCCTTCCCTGTTCAACTACTGCAAAAAGATACAAAATAAAGGTCTAGTCTCTGACTGAAGGCACCTAAGTGGCATTTTTTAAATGTTCTGACCCCTACAAAAAAAAGTTCTTTACAAAGTACTTTTTTTCTTATTGTTGAAGATCCAGTGCTGGGAAACAAGACAGCATTCCTTTTTAACAATTCTTCTTAACCACATATCGGTCAGGAATTCACAAAAGAACATCAACAGCAGTTCTATAATAACCAAAAAAGAAAAAAAATTACCCCATAAATACTGACTGAAAAAACAGGGTTGTCTTCTCTGGTTTATGGTTTTGGGCCTTTCATGGAAAGAACCAGCTCCCATAAATAAGCTATTTTCAAGTTCCAAACTGAATCAGTGGAAATTAGATTCCTCTTTTCGTTCTCTTCATTACAGAAAATGGAGAGGAGATATTTTGATTTTTTAACAGTAGAGTCATTCAAGGCTGTGACATGTGAAGTCTCAAGCACAAAAGTCCCCAAATGTGAATAAGGATGAATCAATGTGAAAGCCCAGAAGACAATTCAGGACACGTATTCCAAGTCAAAAACAACAACAAAGTACAGGGCAAGTCCATGAGACACCTATTCTGAAAACAGAGCTAATGAGAAGGTAAATAACTGTGCTCAGTTTGCAAGCTGTTCAGTTTTACAGGAAACATACTTGCAAATTATTGCAGTAGACGCCTCTCTTGATTCTTTTTCTCATTTCAAGCTCAGAAAATAGTGCTTTCCGTTCTGTTGGTTTCAGTGTTATTAATGAAAACGTTTTATTGACTTAATAATAGCATTGAGGGAAGTGCAATGTTGCTGTAAAGATCATATTGGGACCACTGTCATCTCAGCACCTTCCCTCTACTTTCACTCTGTCACCCTATGCATTTCTAGCACTTTGGATTCTGTGTAATTCTTCTAATGCCTACTGCTTCAGTTGCTATTAAAATCCATGTAAATTTTTTCATATTGCTCCTTCGCCTGACTTCTTCCTTGGTCTATAAAGAACAACAGAAAAGCTGTTTCAAAGGTACATGTAGAGATCACCTAGTCCAACCTCCCACTAAAAGCAGGACAAATGCCAGCACTAGTTCCAATCAGGTTAGTCATAGCTTTGTCCAGAGGAGTCTTGAAAACCTTCAAGGACAGGGGTTTCGCAACCTCCCTAGGAAACATGTTCTTAACTGCCAACCATCTTTACAGCCTCTTCTGGATAGTTTCTCTCCATCCTTCTGGAAGCAAGGAGCCCAAAACCAGACACACTATTGCAGCAGCTGCCTCAGCAGCAGGATGAGGATAATGATTTCTCTTGACTTGGTGGCCACATTCTCCTACTGTAGCCTCACATGTATGCTGCCATATTTATGTTGTGAACTCACTGTTGGCTCATGTTCAGCATACACCATTAATTCTCAGGATCTCTCTCAGCAAAGCTGAGAATTCTGCACTTCTCCTTGTCAAACAGGCTTCTGTCAGCCAAATTCTGAGCCCAGGCTCTATCATATTAACTCCCTCCCCCACAGAGGAACATTGGTTGAATAATCAGGGTCTTCTATGAAGATACTGAACATCAGCCCCAGTATCACCTTACAGAACACTCCACTTTTAGCCACCTTATAAATTAACATTGAGCAACTAATTTGAGTACAGTGATCCAGCCAGTTAAAACCACCAAACAGTCCCCTCACTTTACTCAAATTTCCTCTGGCCCAGCTGCAAACACTGTGGGAGACCATGTCAAAAGCCATTCTAAAGTCAACATATGAGAATATCTGCCACTGCTCTCATTCACATAACAAGTCATTTGATCATATAAAGTCATCTGATTGTCTAAGCGATGCTTTTACACATCTCCCTTATAGCCTGTCCTTACTTATTTCCACTTCTTTTTTGGCCTTCTAGTTCACTAACAAGCACCTTGCTTATATAAATAAGCCTTTTCAAAAAAAAAAAAAAATCACCTTCTTCACCCTCACAGGCTAGAGGTCTGAGCAGACCCTTACCACAGCATCATCAGTGTTACTTTCCATGCCTTGTTTGTCTTTGTTATTGTAATTCAGTGCTTTATCCTTGGTAATTCCAATCTCCAACCGTCAAAACACAACTGGTAACTCAGCAGGTGAAATAAAATAGACATGAATCGATTTCTGTTTCTCCTACCCATGTTTCCTCTTACATCTACTGTCCTGTCTAGGCCTGACACTATTTGAGAAAGCATACAGTGGTTGAAACCAGTATAATGCACAATACAAGGGTTTATCAGTAGTTTATGGAGAGTCCCAGTATTGCTGAACATCATACAAAAGGGGGTTTTCCAGCAAGACTGCTTCTTGCAGCAGGTGAAGATATCTATAACACTGGTATATCATGGGATGCATATATGTTGGCTTTAAAAGGAATGAATACTACCATCATCAATCAAATTAGAGATTACCAATCAGTGTAGTAGTATCCATTCCCCAGGTTGCAGTCACCAGCCAGAGGAGGAACAAAAGACTTGAACTACTCTTGCCACTCCTCTGAACCAGCCCTAAGATTTTTCAAAAGGCACAAGACAGAACATTTGTGCTCACATATGCAAAAGACATTGAGCAGAAGCAGTACTGAAACCCCAGATGTCATGCAGATACCTAGAGACTGTCCGGTTCACACCACACAGCACAAAACAGAGACCAGAAGTGGTGTCTCTGTGTGCTCTATTTCAGCTTGTTCAAACACTTGCAATCTTTTCAATGGCTTAATATAACTCTTTCTCCAAGGAAATGCAGAGAAGTGACACAAGTCTTTCGGCAGGGTACTTCTGATCTCAGCATTAGGCAGCATCACATTGTGCAAGCAGACTGTGCAGCTGTGTCCTGACCCAGAAAGCCTCATATCTGCAGAAGTTGTCTCCTATTCTCTGGATACAGATAACCCCTTGATTCCTTTCCCATGGAGCCCACCTGTCCATTTGATCAGACACCAGTTCAGAAGTCCCTGTTTGTCTAAGACAAACAGAGTGCACATTTTATCCTCAGTCCCTCCGAGCTGAGCACTACTTTTTTGTCCAGCTTACTGAAATACTGTAAAACAACACAGAAGGTGTTTTGAAAATATTTTTTTAACCAATACTCCAGTTCATATAATCACCCACTAATTCAATCCTGAGTTTGGGAACTATGCGCTTATTCTGATTAAAAGTCAAAGTACTACCCAAGCATATAAACTTCTTGAGCCCTGGGATGCATCACAGGAGGCTTTCTCTCAAAAATGTTTGTTTTGAGCTGCTAACATAATATAAGCAAAATAAGCTGTCAGTAGTCTAGCACATCTAACTAGATACTCAAATTCAGACCATGCATGCCTTTGGATTGCCCCATAGATGATCTGACAGCACAATCCTGTTATGCCAGAAAGACTATTTTATTCAAAGACATCTCCCAGACTTTCATAACCTTACCAGTGTGTATTAAATAGCATCACTAAAAAATATGTTCTGAGGCATTAATTTCTTTCTTTTTGCAGTATATGAACCAAGAACATCTCAAAGAAAAAACAATCCAAAAGGAAGAGAGGACAACGACCGATCATTACAAAAGCAGGAGAGGAAGATAAACCTTGGATAGAAGATTTTTGGTTTAAATTTTTACGTGATCATAAAAACTCAGCTTTTATGCCTCAGTAGACACAAACAAATTTCACAGAAAAGACAAAAAATATCAATCATTGCCAATATAATTTTTTTTCCCAAAAAAGTTCTTTGGGGTTAGTGTGTCGTCTTGCCATTGTGAAACACAGGCCAGAAATATGCTGTCCATCTCAAACTGCAGAGAACACAAAATGCAAAATATGCCAAGAGAATTCCACCTGCAGACATGGGCATGAATAAAAACCAGATATGTCAGACATGATGCTTGTAACTGTGTGAATATTAGCAAAGTGTTGATTACCTGTTATTTCCAACTATGAGATAGGTCAAGGAGCTTGTACAGGAACATTCAGGCTATCCAAGAACTATCAGTTTCAATAAAAAAGCAACCAGCTATGACTATAAATTGAATCTCAGGCTTCTTCCTCAAACATCTCATTATCTGGATAACTTCTTTAAAAGGTAAAAGAAACAGTATGATTCTTTTTTTTTCTTTTTTTGTGGGATGATAGTAGTAAGCAGTTTATCAATCATATGCTTTATTTCCAAACCTCAAGCACTAAAGCCTAAAAGAGACACCTACAAAAGCAGTCACCTTTTCACCATTAAAACACCCACAACATAAATCCTGGCTAATGAAACTTATTGCAGTGACAAGATTGATATCGTATACAGAACACACCCTTCAAGGTTAAGAAAGAGCAACAGAAGATCAACGAAAGAGTCTCCTGTTAACCTGTAAAAGCACATTTCAGCCAGTAATAGGCTGTGACAGAAAATCACCACCATGATCACCAACACAGAGGATAGCTGCTTCCTGCATAGATACACAGCCTATTCCAAGATTTTTAATGTTTGGGTTGTACCTAGAAATGGCACATCCTATATCCAATTTAGTGATTACTGCTCCATGATTATCTGTCTGCAACTGGCATGTCCTATATCCAATTTAGTGATTACTGCTCCACAATTATCTATCTAGCTTATGACAGGTGTTGAGGTTTTCCCATTAATTTATTATTCCTGGTTTTCCCATTAATTTATTTAATCAAAACTTCTGTTTCTGAACCACAAGATCTAACAGTAAAGCCTTTAGAATGATTATTTAGTCTTTAATACCAAACGCCATCACTACAACCTCTAAATGAATAAATCAGTCACATCCTACTGGTACCAGCGGTTGCCTTTATGACACAAAGGATCTCTAACCCAGGTGAATCCATAGGTCCACACATTACAACCACACAGTCTAACCATGAGGTACTATCACCCCTTATACCAACTGTTCTGTAATGTAAGGTAGCTCCTAGCTTGGTAACTGCTATATTTACATAAAATATTTACTGTTAGTAGTTTGGGGGTTTAGCACAGGTATCAGCTTCAGATTTCAAAACAAGGCTACATTTTCTATTTAGGGAAATAACTCCTACTTTTCTCAAAACATCAGGAAAAAATATTTCATATAGGTTTAAGTTTCACAAAAACCAGAGGTTTTGTAAAAGAATTTTCATCCCTCAATTCATCCTTTCACTGTCCAAAGACACAATTTTCATTTTCAGTCTCATCTTTGGTATCAATATTTCACTGTATGAACCTTCCCTTTGATTTCACATAATGAAGCAATTTTAGATTAGAATAAAAAAATTCCTCCTGAATTAAGAATGCTATTAACAGAGAGTCTTCTCCACATAGGAAAGTAGAATCTCTTTATTAGGCTCCAAAATGTAAAGGAGTTACATGTTTCTGGGGCCATAAACCTTTGCAACAGCAAAACACAGGGAACTGTGTAAATTAAGTGTAAATTAAGAGTCTCCAATACTTAATAGGGCTCTTTCCAAGATAAAGCATGCCTCAATTCATATTATAAAGTCTAAGTGTTTGATCCATAAACAGATGCAGCTTATAAATTATATATATATAGTATCATTTTTTCACTAATAAAATAAGCAGTACTACCAACAAAATAAAGTGCTAGACAGTGTCTTAAAGGTAGTTTGGTTTTGCAGTTTTTTGGTTTTTTTTTAAACAATGGGAAGTCCACTCATGAATAAGGTGTATTTTGTTAAGCATATGTGGCGGATAGCTCAGAGACACCACAAGAGCACCACAAAAGGTGCAGTAGCATAGTCTGACTTTCAGCCAAGGCCACCTCCCAGCTACTGAACATTGTGTTAAATGTTTAGTGATAAGGTGTTGCATAATGCAATTCTCCATTCTATTTAATTGTAAGTACTTGTAGTGTTTGAGATAAGACACTGGCTGCCATTGCAAAATTATTGTGAAGAAACAGTTCAACTTTTACTTTACTTAAGAAATCGGTATTTACTTGAGAAATTGAATCAGGTTTTCTCAAGGCCTATTCAACTCTTATCCAGCTAAACTCTCAGAGAGAGTGGATATTCATAACTTCTTATTATTCCATCATGCAATGCTAATTGTGATGGATTGAGGATCTTGTGATGATTTACTGATTTATGAAAAGCAGAGAGGCGTCTGCCAAAATTCCATGCTGAAATCTAGAATAGATCTAGAGTTTCATCTCTCCCCATTACCAGAAGAGGAAGGTGGATCCAGGTCTGGACTATGATGCCAGATTTTCTTCTTAAACCATCATTACACAAACAAAAGGCAGAAAAGACAGCAGCTTTTGTGCTCAGTGATGACTGCTGTTTAGGGAGGGCCTAGCAGATCAGAGAAACCATGCATGAAATATTCGGGTTGACTTTGTCTGTGAAAAAAACCAAACAACAATAGCACTACACTGGTATCAGGATAACATGTCAACAAGAGGGGAAGAAACTGTCTTCCTACAACAGCAGTTGCAGAAAACATGGGCAAATAAGCAGGTGAAAGGAACTTCTGGAACTGAAGACCTTTACTGGGGTCCCAATTCCAGAGTATGCTCCTCTAGAGCATATGCCATCCTTCTAGAGGATGGCTGCTGTCTCCACAGCTTTGTGCACAGCCCACTCATCCCATGGTACCCAATCTCTTCAAGTTGTGTCTCTTCACCTCAATATAACCTTTATTTGTTGTTAGCCAAAAGCAGGTACCTCTTCTTCAGCATTTACAATGCACACTTCATTACTGCACCTGAATGGAACTGGGCAACACTTCACAACATACCAGTTGCACCAATTTGCAGTAACGTAATGCCCATCTATCACACAAGATTCACCTTTACAGCTCCTATGCTCTTTTCACATCTATTTATTTTTAATACTGATGGATATACAAATGGATTTCTTGCTGAATTTTCTCAAGAAAGTCTCACTTTAGGATTCTCTGGTGTTTTCCTTCCCAGAGTAAAGAAATGAGAAAAGAAACCCGACAGCCTCTGTCTCCAAACTAATTGCTATGTAATAATTTTCGATAAGAAATAAACAGTTTGTGTATATCTATATACATATAAAAGAAAAAAAAACAGTGTCTGTGCATATATTTATTTTAAAAGATATAACTATTTCAAGCCATACATACCCACAGGTCCTGGATCTGTTTCTGGCTCCACCCTGACTTCCTGCAATACTATGCCTGTTTTGGTTACGGCAGCTCCTTCTGCAAAGGTTTTTAATGAGTAATTCTACAGTACCCAGCCCTGGAGGCAGGCAAGGAGCCTCTGCAGAGCCAGCTCTGGGAGACCCAGGGCTGCCAGCACAGCAAGTCACCCTGCGCGGGCAGGGTGCCCTGGTACAGAGTCTGCCTGCCACAGGGGGGCTGGCACATGTAGCTGGAATTATAAGTTCTGATAACTGTGTCTGTTATGACACAGTTAATGCATTTTTAAATGCTTATTTCTAATTACTTGGTCTAAACCACGAGAGCTATTACTATTAAAAGACTAACATAAACTTGCAGGTTTCTCAGCTGATTTTTTTTCTCATTTCTCACAATTGTTTTTTTCCAACTTTATCTAAATTACTAATGGCTTAATTGTTATCAAAAAACAAAAGCAAAATTGACCAGCTGCCTCCAAAAGGTATTTAACCTGCCTTTGACGTCCAGCTTGCACAGAAAAAGCTGATATTAGCTGATCCCCCAGCTAATATGACAATAAAACAGACTGGGGAAAACAATTTGTTAGTCGTATGATTCATTTATTACTCAAATGTAATGATTAATTAAATCCCTACCGATACCCTTACTTTAAAAAAAGAAAACTTACTCTGCTTCATAATTATCACCACTTGAACCATCTCTTCACTACATCAACCTTAAGAAAAGGAGATACTGCAGAAACATTCTTCTAGAAATTCAAACTCTAATAACACTTTGTATTTTATTAATTAAATTATTCCATCTTTAACGAAGTATCCAGAATCTAAAAAGAACAGTCCAGGACTATGAGATTCTTGATTTATACTAAAAGAAATGCTGAAAAAGACTGTACTCAAATTAGCCAATTGAATTCAAGTATATCGCCCAAGCCAACATAACGCAAATGACTGTAAAGTGATTCTCAGCAAAAAGCAGACAGCTAACAAAAGTCCGCATACCAATGCTTTTTTATAAAACCTTTAACAATTAAAAATCATGCTTAACATTTCTAATGCCACCACACAGAAAGGCTTTTTCCCCTCATACAAATAATACATCTACTGCTGAGAAAGGGGCTATCAATCATGGTAGTAGTATGCAAAGAAATATCACAGTATCAATTTAGTCCTCAGAGAGATCAGATTTATGCTATGTTACTTCAAAAAGAGTATGTTAACTTATCATTAACTCCATATATGCTTAAAACACTCACAACTCTGGATACAGTTAAATAAAACCACAAAAAAGCACCACAAACAATAACAAAAAACACCACCCCAAAAACCTACCCAAGTTTTGATAGTCAGTTACTAATAAGTGAAAGCACTAATTTAAAGGGAGACTCCTACCAACCTAGGAAAGCTCAGGTTCACCTAAGAAGTTTAAGGCTCACTGTTTATAGCTTCCAAAACAACAGGGTTTTTAATCAAATACACATGAAGTTTTCTCATAAGAAAAATTTTGAGAAAATTAAATAAACCTAAAAGGCAGTATTTCTATAGATACATCTATAATTTCTGATTTCAACAGAAGTTGCATAAAAGATATAGCAGTACATATTATTACTGGGCCATTAAAATCACAGTACTTTGGTCAAGTATCACTGTTCCCCTTTTGGAAAGTTCTGAGAAAAGCAAGCAGCATTCAGAAACATATTAACTTCTCTAAGAAAGTTTTGCATCAAAACTCTGCTTTTAAACCTTTATTTTTTAAACAACAACAACAAAAAATTGTCCACTTAAGAAAGTTGTCACCATCTTACATTTCAGAATACAAAACTGAAAAAAATCCCTATTAAAAAAAAAGACAGGACTTCAGCCAAGTATTCAGCTACTTATTGCTGTAGTTGTAACTCAAGTCCATTGAAACCCTTGTGTTTTGGTCGTTTGTAGCGAAAACATGTTTGGAATACTAGCAGCAATAGAAAACCCCTTTAAAACCTAGACATAGTTACACTGTTGAGTGAAAATTAGCAGAAACCATAATCATTGGAACATAATAAAGTATCCTGTAAAATTACAATTGAATTGGCAGCTAGAAAAACAGGGTTGATTTAAAATGCTAACCCAAAGCCTTATGTGGGCCTATGCCAGTAAAGTCCATTTTCCCCCACTAGATAAAGCTGAGAACTACAACACTACTTGAAACATAACAAATGCAGTCTTCACTCCGCTTCAGTGCCTCATCTCCCCCAGCCTTCTCCAACAGGTAGAATACAGAAGACTGAAATAATGGCCAATTCCAAATTTAGGTGATATGCACAAATATACTGTTGAACAAAGTTTGGACAGCAAACAGTACACCTGAGTTCGGTCATACAAACTAACTTCTGTAAATAGCGTTAGACGAATATATCCATGTCTCTAATATGAATCTAGATGTATTTTCTTACAAAACGCATTAATAGAAATCTCCAAGCAAATACATACCATACAATAGCAAAAGCTTTAAGCCCCATTTAATAAGATGACTTTCAGATTAAAAATAGAAGGCAATTAAGATTTACTCAAAATTACAATTAAGAAAAGCATTCACAGTGCAATATTGAAACTGTCACAAAGTTAAGAAAATACTGATATCAAAGTACAATCACAATGTTAAAGTAGACAAAACTAGCATATCTTGTAAAATTAAAAGGAATGAACACAACATAGGGGACATCTCACATCTCATGTCCCTGCTCTACATATCTCATTTCCTAGTCTTCAGAGTCATAAGCGTGTCTTTTGGACATTGGTAGAAATCTTGTTAAAACTAAGAGGTTCATTCTTCTTTGTAGAACAGATTTCAAAGCCCAGTTACTTCTTGAAGGTAGGTTCTTCATCACTGCACAATTTCGAAGTAGTGCAATATTGCCATGATGTGCTGAGGCATGAACACATAGCCTGTGTAGAGTGCCATTCCAACAATGGAAACCAGCATGGAATCTGAATTACAGTTGAGGAAAAAAGCATTTGAAATAGGAAGTGCATGAGACATCACAAACTATAGCATTAAAACTTTACCGGTTACTATCTTATAATGTTATCTTTTTCAATCAGACAAGGTCAACTGCATTCAGAAATTACAGCTATAGGAAGAACCTACTGAATACCCAAAACCAGAACACCGGCAGAAGCAATTAGCTGAATTGCAAAGGATGCCTTGCAAGTTATCCACTGCCTTGTCACAGACACAAGAGGACAGGCCAGAGCACAGGAAGCATGATGGAGAACAGAAAACAGGCACTTAGAAGACACAGGTTTTTACATGCATCTTCCTAGGTGTTGAGCAATTCTGCAGAAGCCAGCCCCATCCAGCCAAGTAGAAAAAAGTCAACCATCACAAAAATCCAAAACAAAACCAAACCACAATAATATGATAGCTGTACTGAATACTACCATTCTTATTTGTGGATGACCTCATTTTTAAGCAGACAGCATTAGATGCTGATCTCAACTTCCTGGAATAGAATGACCTAAGAAATTCAATTTACGATGCACAAAACACATCTGGTGTGAAAGTTGTACTGTTAGCATAATAGTCAGGAAACCTCACATCCATTTCTAGCTTCCAGTGTCCCCTAGGGCTCTAAGTCACTACAATATTTGGTCCGTTTCTCCATCAGTAGTACTTTACTATAGCAGATCACACTGCAAAACAAACTTTACATGAAGCTATTATCTAAAAAATCTTAAGATGACCACTTTATTAGCTGCATGCCTAACAGAAGTGAGACAATAGCTTATAAGCATATGTACAACTGGACTTTTGTCAAGCTCTAGGGCTCTTGAAGCTTTATCTAAAGACATCAGATTACTGAAAGATTACACCACTGAAAGCTTAAGGTTTCAGAAATTCAAAAATAATGGAAACCAATGAAAATCTGTTGATTTCATCCAACTACCTGCAGAGATTCAGTAAACTTAGACCAAAGCACTATAAAAAGCACTGGAGATTAACAAGCGTGATAACCCCAGACAGCAGTACTCAGTTTCCGCAGGTGAAACCAGAGGAGCTGTGCATGCTCTGCATCTTCGTGAAATCAAGTCACCACACACAAGTGTAACAAATGCTCTACGACTGACTTCCCTATGGCAGAGCAGAGGTATTAGCTGTGCTTATTAGAGCATACTAGCTGCTTAGTGTATTTATAGTCCCGGAAGACAGTAAGAGATACTAAAATGAAGGTCAACACATAAATCCACATTTCCGTATCAGCGCTCTCCTCCGATGCTGGAGCACAAGCAGCAGTGTGACACGCAGCAGAGCCACACACCATTAGCTCCCAAGGCCGTTGTGTCTGCGCTGCAGCCGTACACCACCTGGCAGACATGGCCCACCCACGGCCAAAGAGTCCGGTCTAAGGACAAAAAGAAATTTTGCTGATCTGAGATCACAAGCGATACTTGTGCCACTCATTACATTTGTCAGTTATGTGGCAATTACAATATGAGCATTTTATGAAAGTAAATATGCATACACTTTCATTTAAGTTAAAAAGGAAAAAAATACTCATGACTAATATAATTGCAGGGAAAACAAAAATTAAGTTTCCTCAGTGAAACATAAATGGCATAAAAGGAGAAAGGTTAGTTAGCAAGGAATACATTTTTAACGTAAGAACCCCTAGCTAAAGAATTGTGCATGGTAAGTCTACTAGAAAAGTAGTAAGTTTTTATAATCTCCATTTCTACTGACTTGAGACAGGAAAAAAATAGATGTTCGATCACACCACTGTAACTTGGGCAACCACTCTTACATAACAAAAGTGAGTTTCTTTACAGAACTGAGCAGTATGTCAGTAAAAGCACCTTCTCACTACTTTGTTAATGTTTTCATTCATTTCTCTTTGCCTCTCAGCGTTAACTGGAGATGGCTCAGGGTCATTCACACTGAAATATCGTTTTAAGTCAAGATCAAAACAGCCACACTTCAGAGAGAAATACTTGCAACGCCATAACAATACTTGAGAAAATATACTACTGCTAAAAAAGGACCAGGTAAAGAAGAAAACCTGTAAATAGTCTTGATACAGATGTCTTTACATGAGCATCTATCAAGTTCTTCCACTCCAAAAGAGACAAACTTAACAGTTCGAGGATTAAATACCTATGTAAGAAAAGCCACAAGACAAAGCACCATGAAAACCTAGGCTTGCAAGGTTTTGCAGCGTGCACATTTACTTTCCTCTAGGCAAAAATACAACAGAAAACACTAAAGACACCTTAACAAAAAAGCTCGGGATTTCAGTACAAAAGCCGGAACTGCCATAACTCTAGAGATATAAACTTGTGCTGGAGGAGAAACGAACTAGGTCGCCAGACGCCCGGACACGGGATGCGAAACAGCTGAATGAGGATTATTCCCAGATCGGGCAACATATTAGTTTGGGAGGGAGAGGAGCTGAGCCCCTGCCTGCGAGGCGGGGTCAAGGCTCGGTTCCGAGCGGAGGCTGCCGCTCCTCTGCCCCCTGCGTGCTCCGGCCGCGCTCGGTGCCTCAGGCCGGCTGCCCCCGGCCCCGCGCCGCTCCCCTCCCGGCCCGGCCCGGCCCGACCCGACCCGACTCTCCTCCACGCCCAGCAAGCCCCGCCGGGGCAGCGCCCTCAGCACGGCCACGGCCGAGGCGCTCCCCCGGCACCGCGCCCGCCGGCCCGGCGGAGCCGCCACACCCGCCCGGCCGCCTCGGGGCAGCCCCAGAGCCGCCGCCGGGCAGAGCGGGGGCGGTGGGCAGCCCCAGCGCCGCGCACACACACACACTCCGCCAGAAGGATACTGAAAACGGTGCGTTCCCAGGGCTCCAGCATGTAGAGCGCGGTGACCAGCAGGTACTGGTAGTACAGCCACGACATCTGCTTCAGCGCCGACACCAGCGCCATGGCGCTCCCCGCCGCCAGCGGCACCGCGCCGGGCCCAGGCCGAGCGCAGCCGGGACAGCCCTCCCCCGGCCCCGCCCCGCGCTCGCCGACACGGGGAGGCCGCGGCCTGTGGGGCCCGCACGGGGCGGTGCCGGTGATCCCACACCCGGACAGAACGTCTGGGGCACCCCCGGCACACCGGTACCTCGGCCCTCCCCGAGGAACGCCCACATCGGGCCCAGTCTCGTTACGTTACGCGGCTGGCCCTGAACCTGGTAACCTGCCAGCCCGAGTCACACCTCCTGTTCAAATTTGATCTGGGAATCGCGGCAGACCCGAAGCCGGTGCTCGGCAAGGCCCACGGGAGGCATGTTAAAAATGCTCTGCACAGGCCTTCGGTTTCGTTGTCAGACGGTAAAGCCCACCCAAAAACATGGCTCGGATAAATGCGACCTTAAGATCGGCCAACTGTGATGACACTGATCCGTATGAATAGAAAAAAGAAAGAGGTGATAGATCAACTGTTTACTGTGACTGTTGCTAGCTTTTCACTTCCCTAAGGCACTTGGAGCCAGAAACCAGAGGGTGTGGGACACCCCTGCCCTGACTGCTAATTTGCCTAAGATTAATAAGTAATTCCCAGAGAGCAGTTTGGGACTACATGAGTAGGAAGGCTCTTGGCAGTTTATACTGCCACTCTAGAAGGCACGAGTTGAAAGCCAGCTGGAAAGGGATGTACACAATCATCAGGCACCTTAACTAAGCAGAGCATGCATTGCAACCACCAGGCAGCAGGTCCAGGTCACCAGCCAGGACCTCATTTGCCAAGTGTGCACACCGTAGCCGCCGATTAGAAACTGAAGTCGACCCACTATACTCTGCTTGGTAAATCAATTTGCAATTATGTCACTGAGCAGTGATTCTGTTCCTGCAGCCACCCCACCACTACCTTCACCTGTGCTGTTTGTACAATGAAAAACAAGGAAATACAACCACAGGAGGATGCACATATGAGTTATTTACACAGCTGCAAAATAAAACTACAGGACCAGGAGATTACTGTGAAAAAAAAGAGCAGCTGGCAGACAGAACTTAAGACTCTACTAGTTCGTGTGGCAGGAATCTGAAAAGGGATTTAATTCACCCAGAAGACATTTAGACACACTTTGCAGATTTCTTAAAAGACAAGTAGAAATGAGAGCACTCACACAGTTAATACCCCCACACAACTGCCTACAGGAGCTGTTGCCCCTACCCAAGACTGCCGTCGCTTGTTGCAATTGCTGCTGGAGGAGCCCTGTGTTGGTGTAGCTGCTTGAAAAGGCAGTGGTAATCATGAAAGGCGCCTTTCTGTATAAACATGTCCAATGTTCAAGGACAAGTGGGGTATTCAGCACAAGTAAAGCATTACTCCTATTCTAAGCTGCAAGAGCATGATCAACATGGAGCAAACAAGTCCCAGTCCTGTCTGTTCCTATGATTCCAAACAAGGAGCTCTGCAATTCAAGTGGTAAGGCAAACAAACCGCAGCAGCAAGAAAGGACCTGGGATAAGAGGAAGGGTAATATCTAGAGGTGTGCTGTCTTCAAAATCCCCCACTGCACCTGCCCTAACACCCCAGGTGGGTGGCCCCTTACACTTTTTTGTTGTGGTGCATATTCATGAGAGGTTTTTTTGCTAGTTAGCCCCTTCAGAAAATGGACAATATTCCTATGTATAGAGTTTCCCCTCCTTCACCAGCTCCGTTTTACCCCTGCTTAGGGACTGTCATCACTTAGTAATAATCCTGATACCACCCACATCAATTCTTGAGCCCTTGAACTACATTCCCACGTGCTCATGTTTCCAGCAGGTCAGTGCCAAGACCCTTAACCTAGAGAGCCTTCATGCTTCACCTGGAACATGAAGAGAGCTAAATCGAGGCCAGCATGCCTGAAAGCACAGACCATATGCTCTGTATCACATCTGTTCCTCCATACTTCTACCAAGAAGAAACAGTTCTTTGTACATTCAAAATTTTCCTTATGCACCTCCTGGCTCATGGCACACAGTAACAATTTCTCTCACTTTAAATGATCCCACAGCTATCTAATACTGCAAGTCAGACACTCCACTAAGGAGTCTGACTAGTAGGTAGCAAAGCTGAGATTGAGATCTTGTTTCAGGCATATCCCAAACCTCAGAACCTGCATGGCTCCATTTTATTTGTAGGTTGCACATGCAGAGGAAGGCACATCATACTGGCCAACCAATTAAGTGTTCAGCAGCTGCATCAACAGTTCTGTACTTCATCAAGGAGAAGATAAGTTTCTGCTGACTTGAAAATAATAATTCAATGTTTTTCTCATGTAATTCTGACAGAAGAACCAACATGTTTATTTCTTCCTAATCTCATTAACAGTGTAGAACGAGTGTGTGTACATTAGTAAAATACTACACCAGGGACTACAAAAGGTAACCAAAGAGTCACAAGATTTTATTATAATCTAAGGCACAAAAGAAGTATGTTCTTCAGGTTCTTGCCTCCTAAGTTCAAATATTTCTGACAATTCCTCAAAGCACATATAACAAATTATTCCTGGTACTATTACAACAAAAAGCACAATGATGAGATTTTTTTTCAGACCATTGTTCAAAGTAAACTTAAAAACATATCAGGCTATAGAGAGGAGATTTACTATAAAAAACAAGAGTTCACCTCTTAGGCATACACCTGGAAGAAGAGAGGGAAGGATCCGTTGTTAACTATGCAGTGGCTTCATAAATATCAAGTAGCAGAAGCTCTTTATGCTTCCATAAAGAAGATGTAAATGTACTAAAGAAACAGAAAAAGCATGCAAATTAGCTCTATGGTCATAGATCTGATCATAAATTTCTTCTTAAAATGTGTCATCGTAAGGAAAAAGGACAATAAAGTTCAGTACTTTCTTCATATACATATTTATATGTAGAGCACTCAGCTGTATTATTAGACATTAATATGCTGATTTAAATGATCCATTGCAGAACAATCCATGCCAGCAAACTCTATATAAGCTCATTTTCCACTCTATATAAATGGAAGTTTCAACTTTTTGAGATCTTAATGAATGAAAAATCCAAATACGGTGACAATTCCTTCTTTATCAAAGTGTCCTGGTTTTGGCTGGGACAGAGTTCATAGTCTTCTCAGTAGCTTGGATTTAGTATGAGAAAAATGTTCTCACGAACACTCTGATGTTTTGGTTGTTGCTAAGTGGTACTTATCCTAAGTCAAGGACTTTTCAGTGTTTCATGTTCTGCCAGTGAAGAGCTACACAAAAAGCTGGGAGGGAGCATGGCCAGGACAGCTGACCAAACTGGCCAAAGGAATATTCCGTACAATAGAATGTCATGGCTCCGTATATAAACTGGGGGAGTTACATGGAAGGGGGTCGACTGCTGCTCAGGGACAAGCTGGGTATCAGTCAGCAGGTGGAGAGTTGTGTTGTGGGTGGGCTGACCCTGACTGGATGCCAGGCACCCACCAAAGCCGCTCTATCACTCACCTCTGCAAGTGGACAGGAGAGAAAACATAGGGAAAGATCCATGAGTTGAGATAAGGATCAGGAGCGATCACTCATCGCTGTCATGGGCAAAACAGACTGAACTTGGGAGATATTAATTGAATTTATTACTAACAAAATCAGAGCAGGATAATGAGAAGGAAAATAGATCGTAAAAAAACCTTCCCCCCACCCCTCCCTCCTTCCTAGACTCTACCTCCTCCCACCCAGTGGTGCAGAGAGATGGGGAATGGGGGTTACAGTCAGTTCATCACACATTCCTGCCACTGTTCAGGGAGAAGAGTCCTTTCCCTGTTCCAGTGTGGGGTCCCTCCCACAGGAGACAGTCCTTCACAAACTTCTCCCATATGAGTCCATCCCATAAGCAACAGTTCTCCACAGACTTCTGCAACATGGGTCACTTTTCCACAGGGTGCAGTCCTTCAGGCACAAGCTGCTCCAGCATGGGTCTCACAGAGGGTGACAAGTCCTTCAAGGAAACCTACTCCAGCACGGGCTCCTCTTTCCATGGGTCCACAGGTCCCTGCCAGGCCCCTGCTCCAGCATGGGCCTCCCATGGGGTCACAGCCTCCTTTGGGCACCTGCTCTGACATGGGCTCCTCCACGGGCTGCAGCTGCATCTTTGCACCCCTGTGGACCTCCATGGGCTGCAGGGGGACAGCTGCTTCACCATGGGCTGCAGAACCTCAGCTCCAGCGCCTGGAGACCTCTTCCCCCTCCTCCTCCACTGACCTTGGTGTCTGCTGAGTTGTTCCTCTCACATATTCCCACTCTGCTCTTCTCTGGCCACAACTACTGCTGTGCAGTAACTTTTTTTCTTTCTTAAATATGTTATCATAGAGGCATTACCACCATTTCTGACTGGCCCAACCTTGACCAGCAGTGGGTCCATCCTGGACAGCTGGCACTGGCTGTCAGATATGGAGGAATTTTCTAGCAGCTTCTCACAGAAGCCATCGCCACTACCAAAAGCTGGCCACGCAGTAGTGCATCACTTACTTTCTCTCTCCCTCCCCTTACTATTATCATCATCATAATCATATTTGGTTTCAGCTGTTAAATTGTTCTTATCTCAACCCATGAGGTTTACCTTTTTTTCCAAATTTCCTCCCCACTGAGGGAGGGGGGAAGTGATCAAGCAGTTGTGTGGCTTAGTTGCCAGCTGAAGTTAAACCACAACACAAACCTACCTGTGTGCAAATCTACCAAGAACACAAGCCTAAGGACACCCAACATGCTGACTTGGAGTTGTTTATCCCGTGCCATAAACATGATCAGTGCAGCTACAGAGAACCAGTTACTATATAGTATTTATTCCAAGGAGCAGTTCTAATACATACTCAGATAATGGGTAGTATATATACAGGGAATGATCATCATATACAGATCTTACATGATATTTACAAAATTTTAAATCCCCAATGATGCAACCACCTGACGGTAGAAAAGAATATTGCTCTCAAATGCACGCAGTTAACTGTGTTCCTTTCATAAAGTTTGCAAAAGTCCAACCATTACAAAGTTCTCTGATGAAAATGCACATTTACAAGACCACAGTTTAAAAAGGCTAACATGCCTGCATTTCTGACACTTCCCACATTCTTAAAACAGCGCAGTAATTTTTCCCCCTGCATTTGCACATTAGGAGTGGCTGGCTAGAACATTGAAGAAGTGAAAAACTTCATCTTTATCCATTACTGCCACTTCAGTTGAGCATTCAGTACATAATACTGGATGATATACTTCCTCCTCTTCTTGATTTGATTGTACAGAGCTAGTTTCTTTGCCGTGCTTCATTTTCTTACTTCTGCTCTTTACCTTCTTTCTGTATTTCAGTATTTCCTCTTTGTTAACAACGCAGTTCATCACAAACATTGCTCTGTACTGTGTTTTGTAAGATTCATGTCTATGGAGAAGGGGAGAAAATCTGTTACCATCACTGAAAATTAGATTAAAGATAGGAAGTACTATGACAAAGAGCTGAAAGCCAAATAAATATGACATTCTATAAACAGAAGTCACAACTACAAAAATAATAAAATCATAGAATTGCAGCCATCTGTTATATTTTTAAGGCATTTTTTAAAAAAATGCTGGCTGTTGCTGAAATAACCAGCCTGGAGTACAATGGTACTGGTACTGCAGAATTATGCATTGCTACATATAGCTGGCAATAGGCAAAAG
This sequence comes from Manacus candei, assembly GCF_025592945.1. Lineage (NCBI taxonomy): Eukaryota > Metazoa > Chordata > Aves > Passeriformes > Pipridae > Manacus > Manacus candei. The sequence goes on along the minus strand of NW_026138115.1, from coordinate 13,303,466 downwards.
ATCAGGAGTGCAAATGACTCAGCTACTGGCACTGACATCCTAAAATGTCTTGCAAGCCTGCAATTCCTTATTTATAAATAACAAGCATTAAGACATCACACTAGAAAAAGCATGTCTATAGTAAAACATAAAATGCATTTTCAGCTGTCATCAGTCTTAACAACTGTATATCTGGAGTATGTAGCAAAACTCAGGGCTTTTGTTCAATTTAACACAATGTCCCTAGGGTGCAGTTTTACAGCAGCTTAAACTGACATAACAGTGGCTGCAGAAGTCCTACCTTGACTTCTGCTAGCTTTACTGCTTGTATAATGTTGTGCTGAGCTATTTCAGTTGATTAAACCGAGGAAAGACCAGTTTGGCAATAAAAATTGAGAGTTTTCTGTCAGCTTAGCAAACTGAAATACTTAATTACAGAACAGGGTCAGGAACTACCAGTGCCAGCAAAGCAGACAGAGAAAAACAGCACCCAGTAGATGCTTTAAGGCTGCTATGGAATTTCATCCTCAATCATCAAAAATACTCAGTAAATAATAAGTAGCTTATTCCTCATTTCACAAGATTTTTTTCTCCTGTTAATCCCAGTTCAAGAGTCCTCTCCTTAGCATAGGGTAGGCAGCACTAACTAGATTTGCGATGAAGATACTGGAGAGCAGCAAACATAGTATGGATTCTCATGTAAATCCTTTCCTGGCACTTTTAAATGTAACTGAAAACCACAACTGTTAAGACTCAAACCAAGTAAGAATTCACTATCTTGATTTTGCTTAATCCTCCTTTAACAAGGCTCTTTTACACAAAAATAACCTGTAATAGTTTCATGCCTCTGAACATCAAGCAAATAGGTACAGATATATATCTAAAAAAACCCCAATCTGCCTGAACTACCTGCTTAGTCCACAATTATTATATTTTTTTAAAAGTTTACCTTGTCCACTTTGGTAAAGTTCTACCTTATTCTTCCACATCTCCCCACTGTAGGTTAAAGTGATCATCATTTTTACAAACCAGCATCCAACTCTAAACCTGATTCACACCTACCTGCCTTCTCTTTATTAGCGACACTTTGCAAGACAGAATTGATAAAATCCATTGACCAAACTGAATACAATAAAAATACTCCTGACTGAAAAAAGACATTACAAAAAGACCCTTATTGTTCACTAGTTACCTCTGGCAGTCCAGGCATAATGTTGTCATGCAAGCAGGGCAATTCAAAACAGCATCACTATTGGGGACAGGTGCAGGTTTTGCCTGCTGCCGTTGTGGAGCTCTTCTTTGGTTACGGTACCTACCAATGCAAGAAAGGAGGAAGGAGAGACAAAAAATTAATTACAGGCCCTTGCTATTGGTCATATCAAGTCAACTGTCAAACCTTTTTTACATTAAAATACACCATAAATAAAGCAGGGGGAAAGCACATACCAGTATCTTTTCATTTACTTTGTACAGATAATTTTCATTTGGGGAGACAAATACCTCGGCATGAGAATTTGTGCCTGATAACCCTCTCCTCTGACAAAGGAGGTATCTCAAGTGCAATCTCTGCAGGCAACATATATTAATATTATCTTATTCAAAAGATATACATGGAGAATTTTACTTCAGCTGCAACAACCATTTTTCTACTTTACCCTTCAAAAAACCCTCAGTAAAGCAGATTTGTGCTGTTCTTATTTAATCTGAACATTTTGTGGCTTGCTAAATTCAAAGTTTCCAAAAATTTCCAAAACTAGACACAGTATTTAGTAGGAATAGATATTAATTAACAACCAAATTATCTTACAACTTTTAACTCACAGCATGGTTCTTTAGATGAGATCTACAGACAAAACCGGCTTACAGAAGTCAGAAATCTTGATTTTAAAAATTGCAAGTTTTGTGCAGTTTTACTCAACTTCCATTACATACACATTAAACATTTTATGGGCTTCTAAATTTCATATGCTGTAAGTTATAAATAAAAAATAGTTTCGCTGGATGGACTTGACAGCATTGGCTTTTTCTCTGCATTCACCATTTTCATTTAAAATTCTCAGTTGATATTAAGCAACCAAGGATGGTCTCTTACCCTCTCCTCTGTGAGTCTACCCACTCTTGGTCTCTACTGTCTTCCTCTGGGTCATATAGCAGTTCATCATTGGAAAGAATCCGACGCTGCTGATGTTTTCTGTTTTTCCGGACATCGTGTGTATCTGGAAAGATTTGTGCAAGAATGTGTTACATCCATCAGGCATATGATTATTCTCTACTTAAATTATCAAAATATTTTTTCAATTTTCCTTTTCCATCCTCACAATAAATTTAAACTGAAACTTAAAGGTCTAGCTCATCTCTCCTCCAAATAGATAGCCCCAAAGCATTAACACACCTTACATACACTGGGATACATCATCAAGTTGCAGGAACTACACTGAGATTATATAGGCTGGTAATTCCCCCTAAAAGGCTTCCTTCAGGAACAGCCTCTTGACCCCCCCAAGAGAATTCTACAGGGTCTGAGAGTGAGAAGTACCATAAAGATGCCCTCCTCTCTCCTCTGTCATTTACCTGTTTTATCTTCATCCTCTGAATCAGAATCAAAGTAAATATCATCATAGTATTTTGAAGTGGTGGCAGGTCCAGTCTGCCCAGTACTTGATGAAGTACCTGTGGGTGCAATTAGAGAAAGAAATGGTAGGAACACGCCAACAAAAGGACAGCAAGTACACAGCCCAGAACAAACCTTCACTTTCGTTACTCTATCCAGAGTGCTCTGCTCTGTCTGGGTGTGTTAAGTAACAGCTCTCCCAATTTATTCCCATATCCTGATCATCCACATCACTTGTGTTATTTCACTTACAGGTGAAAGCTGCAAAGCTACTCCTTCCCTCTGAGATGAACCTCAGGAAGGTTTAAAGGAAGGTTTCTCCCAGGGTACACTTCCTTTAGGCACAGAGAGCACCACAACAAATATGCCTATCTCTGCCCTGTGTAATACGCACAAGACACTCCACAAATCTTTAGTCATGTGAAAGAAATACAGGTGTAGCACATTGTTTCACAAACTTTGATTACAATAAAATTCACTAAAAAAGTCCCCCAAAATTTCAGGGCCACAGAAGTTCAAAAAAGACCCAGATGAACCGCCAAACACATGCATCATGGCCTGTCTGCACCAAAACTCCTATCCTGTGCTGTATGGATGTGGTGGTGCAAATATTGCTATATATTCTTAACTGAACAAAATCATATTTGGCCACTAACATAAATAAAACTAATAAACGCGTTGAATGCAGAGTGAAGTCCCCAGACTGATGTGACTACTACACTGATTCACCAGGACATTAAGAACACTTCACAAGTTGTTTTGTAAAAAGTAAAAACATACGCTAGTCAAATGCCAAAGCATCCATCTCTTGCACCCATAATATACAAATTCCAGAACATGGGTATCTTCAATACAGTTTTACTATTTGCTGCAACAATTATGAGCGGGTAAGGGAGGAAGAGATTAATATTTTTCCTGTTTCCCCCAACCGATTCAAAATACCAGGTGCTATTCCTTTCTTCAAGAAAGGCCTCCAAAGCTTGACAGCCATCCAGAGCCACTAGATAAAGTACAGGAGACTGCAACCTGCTCAAGAGACTTCTAAACATGCACGAAAGAACTTAAAGAGATATTGGAAAAAAGGGGTCTGACCTAACAGAAAGAAATCATACTAAAGCAAGTAATCAGAAGTTCAAAAACACCAAAACCGAAGTCTTAAAAAAATGAAAAAAAAAAAAAAGCATTCACTGAAACAGCACCTTGTGATCATTTCCACAGGCACCATCAGCCATTTTAAGACTTCTCCCTTGGCTTCAAAAAACTCAACTATCACTGCATACACAGCCTCGCTAGCCATGAAAATACTACATTAACTTCACTTAACTCATGATTTTTATATGCAAGCAGCTGTTAAGCATGATTTACCCATTTCTGGTGATTTCCATTTGCCTTCCATAGTCTTCATGGTGGTGTTCAGTTCTGCTTCCATCTCCTTTTGGAACTCATCATCACTGGAAGACTCGCTCTCCCCAGTCAGGCACTCTCGTATCAGCTTCCGCTTCTGGTCAGGAGTGCCGTGTAGGAGCACATCCACCTCATCCTCTGAGCTACAAACATTTAAACGTTACACACCTAATTGTTGCAACCAGTTTAAAACACGGACATAGTGACTTGGAGAACAAACAGCTGAATTGTGTGGGTTCACTAGGAAACATTTACTCATATCTTTATGGAAACCGTACTTATTAAAAGACTTTATTAGTTTGGTGATATTAAAACTCTGGTTTAAACGCAAAGGAGCTTCAGCCGACTGTGTCCCTGCAGCTCCCGCTCCGCGCAGGGGCCGTTTTAACACACCGCCATCGGTGCGGTCAGAAACGTGAATACGCCGGTTCCAGGGAAGGAAATCCCGCGGCTGTTGCGAGGCCGATCCTCCTGCACCCCGCGAGCGCCCCAGGGCCGGGGGTAGCCCCGGCGCACAAGGCGCGGCCTGGCCCAGCGCCCGGGCCCGGAGACGCCAGGCGAGAGCGGGGCCCCTGCCGCCGGCCCGAGCCACCCCACGGCCCGCAGCTCCAGGCGCCCCGGGCTCGCCCGCACCTGCTGAGAGCCCGCTCATCGTCGCTGGGCTCCTCCACCACGTACGGATCGTCCTCCTCCCGCAGGCGGCTCATGGCGGCACCCGCCGCAATCCCGCTGCCAGGCCCGGCCCCGCCCCTTCCGCGCGGCCCGCAGCTTCCGGCGGCCGAGCCCGCCCGGCCCCGCCCCCGCCCCGCCCCCGCCGCCTCGGCCCGGCCCCGCCGATCCTGGGCGGCCCCGCCGCTCTTTTCCCTTTGCTCCTTGGAGTTGCAAGTCTTCGGGTCACGTTTTAAGCACTTTGCTCCGGCGTTACCGAACCGGGATTAGAGTTTTAAGAGACACACCCAATACCAAGAGGATTGAAAAAAGTTTAATGAGCTAGTAACACTGAACAGCAAAAACTAACCTAAAAACTGTTCCCACATCCTACTTAAAATATTTACAATTTTGGTAACTGTATATACATTGTCATCTTTGTCCCTTATAGTCTATTTATAGATGAGTTCCTTAGGAATTATACCTGTTATATTTGGAAGATGAACAGCACAGTATTAGTGCAATAGGCATTGGTGGGAATACTCTGGACTAGGCGAGTTGCCAAGAGCCATCGGGCAATGGCCATCGAAGCCTGAGGTGATGCGTACACGAATCAACACACAATGCAAACTCCTCTGCAATGTTCTGATGTGCAAGGCAGCAGGGTAAGTATACTACACTGTGCAATTCACCTTATTTGAGAAAAAAACAAAACAAAACAAATCTTTCACCTCTGGTACAGGGCATCTGTAACCACAGAGAGACATTGACTTACACTGATCTGCACTTCCAAATATACCATTCACCCGAAATTCTGCTGCTCCACTGAAGGCCTACAAACCCATATAAAGCAGCAATCCCACTGTGAAGAGCAATTCATCAAGTAAAGCCTAATTTTACAACATCCTGAAACTACACAACAGAACAGCACCTCTTGGAAAAAATCTGTGGTTCAAGTAAGAGACACAAATCAATACAACTATTAAAACTGGCTTCATAGTTCTAAGTTCAGTTAGCAGAATGAGATCTTTTTCACACATTCCTTCATAGGGGATACCTTCACTTTTTTTTCTGAAGCAAATCTTTTTATCTCTATCACAGTGGGGCAGTATTACCTTTCATAGATATTTTATGCACTTTCTGAACTCCCTTCCACCACTACTTCACTTTTCTGGAAAGAAACCCCCAAGAAGTTCTCTATAAAGTATTTCTGCCAAAGAAATTGCAGAGTCAGCCACCAAGCTCAAAACAATTTAAGTACACTGGATAGGAAAGACACAGACAAAGAGATAAAACCTGAGAATGCAAGTGAAAAAGTACCAGCAGGCGAGTAGTGTCAGACCAATCCAGTACTTAGTCAATGGTTTTTACGTGATGAGTAGAGAAAAAAAAAAATCTAATTTACTAGAAAATATAAAGCTTACAGATGATACAATGTCTGCATAATTTTAGAAAAATCATTGATTTCATGGTTTATTTTACAATAATTGGATTAGTCTACAAGTTAAGGCAAACATACTAATGCATCTGCTTTTCTTTTTAAATCATAGTTATAAAGGTTACACAAAATTCTCCAAAATTTCTAAGAAATGTTCACAATTGAAAAAAAGATAAGTATTTTGATATCAGTACATGGAAAAAAACTAAGACAGTGTATACAATGTCATTATAGTAACAATATTGAAATATCTAATGGTAATATTTAGGCCATTTGAACAATGTGTTTCGAATGGTGAACTTCAGAAATTACTTACAAAGGTAAATAAGATTGCAGCTGTATCATAGTATTCATAACATGAATATGATTACATTGGCTATTTTCACAAAACCCGAGCATTTGTTTTCTGAACAATGAAAGCATATAATGATTAAATAAACATGAATATGTATGTATAACAAGTATACTGTTCATATAGTCTGGAGCTACTTTCAGGTGTTTGTTCTAATTCTTTTGAAAGAAGAAGCTTGCTTATGTGCACTTTGTCAAATGTTTTCTCCGGGGAACTGTAAATGCCTATTTAAAGTTATGAAAACAAAATCCAGAGGAGGGCAGCCCTTGTTAGTGGAAGGACGGAGCGTAGCTTATGTGTCACCGTTTAACACTGCCAGACAGCTCTGCAGAAGCTGTAAGTTACCCTGTAAAAATAAAGGAAAATATCACCACATTTCTCTTCTTTCTTTTACGCTTGTGACAGATGTTTTTTAAATAGCAATACCAGCACTAAAGCAGAACAGACAAGTTTTAAGCATATGGAAAAATACTTGTGTAAGAAACTTTTATCCTAAAAGAGTTTTTTGAATGTAGGAATATTGTGTCATGGAACTAAATGGAGCCAACTTGAGATTCAAAAATAAGCACTTAGTACCATTTTCAGGTTTTCTCCTCAAGATCTGGTCTAGTCACAAAAACTATTAACTGCACAGCACTCTCTCAGGAATGAAGTTCATAGTTGCAAAGTTTTAAATTTTTTATATAGCAAGTACCATTAGTCTGTGACTGGAATATGATTCCCAAAGTGTAAGTATACATATATTACACTCAGAACTGGATTTATCAACAAGTATTAAACAATTCATAGCCTTCAGGATTTCCTTGCTTATAGCAGCCATCCCAGCTCACAGCTCTGTTCAAGGACAGGCCTTGTTTGAAAGACAGCAGACTGATTTACCAGCTTAGCCAGGTGATTTAGCCATCAAAGTTGAGTTTAGCAATAACATCTGGAGCTACAGAAGTGATTATCAGAACATTACCTCAGCTTAACTCTAAACCAAGCTCTGCCCTTCTTTCCAAACACAGTTTTTAATCTTATTTAAAGCGTTCTGATCATACCATAAACAGACTGATTTTCAGGTATCTGAATGAATTTACAGAACCGACACCTTTGTGAATTGAACCAAATATGACTGACAAGCCAGGATTTACTCTGCAGAAATAAACCACCAAAACAACACAGTATTCATAATATTCACACTGTTTTGCGCATTCATTTACACTCAGATCATTTTAAACTACTAGCTATTCACTATGAAATAGCTGGACTAGATTTGTTCCCAAATCTGAAATCTCTGTGTAAGAAAAAAATGTCAGGCTGCTGACAGTGTTAAGAGTAATTCCTGTCAGATTCAGATAAAATGCAGAACACACAGTTTTCTGAATGCCCAGTTATGAACATGAGAAAAGCTGCTTACTTCTATCAAAAATGTTGGATCCAAAAAGAAACATGTAAAGAAAACTTCAGACAGACAAAAATATGTGAGTAGCTGTGATTTGCATGCCCCTCATAAACAGTCCACAGAAGTACAAAAGAATTTGTAATTACTTTTTCAGTTAAAAGCATTCCAAATGACCTGTGGTAGATAAGCAGAAGGACACATCTTTCATCCCAAAAAGGTAAGAAATCATAATTCTATCGCCCATTAAGGGTCTTATAATCCAGATTAAGCAATTAACTGATTTAAAGGCTTCAAAGCAGAAGATTCCCAGTTATGCCTACTGAATCCTTCTCAGTCTTATCCCAGAAGGCAGCAATTTCAGTTACAACTTCAACAGTTTTCTTGTCTTTTTATGGCTATATTGGCAAAGGAGCATCACAAGCTATTTCTTAGAAGGCTAGTAATTCTGTGATATGAACAAGTTCTATATAAGCATGGGGACTTCGTGGCCTATCTTTGCGGTGTACAGAATTCATAAACTAAGGTCTCTGTTACTGAAAAGCTGATTATTGACTGTAATGAACTAATGAATGAAAAGGAATACTTCAGTCCAAAGGATACTTGTGAACTGCACATGTTACTGGTAACAAAAGTGTGACAGGAGTCTTTTGGCCACATTCTTACAGCAGCATGAAGTATATTGGCAATTTACAGGCCATTGTGTAGCAATCTAAACAGACAGTACCAAAGATCTGTTGTGGTTTTCACTGGGGGGGCGTTAATTGCGTTCACAGTGGCTAATATGGGGATGTGTTTTGGATTTGTGCTGAAAACAATGCTGATAATATTGAGATGATGATGTGATTGCCAAGCAGCTCTTACTCAACCTTTTTTGCTTCTCATACAGCCATGCTGGAAAGGTGACTAGGGGTGCATGGGAGCTGGGAGGAGACAAGTCGGGACAAATGACCCCAAGTGACCAAAGGGATATTCCATAACATATGACACTGTGCTCAGTAGATAAAGTGGGGGAAAGAAGAAGATTGGGGGCATTCAGAGTGTTGTCTTCCCAAGTAATCATTATGCATGATGGAGCCCTGCTCTCCTGGAGATGGCTGAACATCTGCCCGCCCATGCGAAGCACTCAATTAATTTCTTGTTTTCCTTTGCTTGTTTGTGCGGCTTTTGCTTTCCCTATCAAACTGCCTTTATCTCAACCCACAAGTTTTCTCACTTTTACTCCTCTGATTTCTAGTTGCCAGCCAAGGTGAAACCATGAAAATGTCCTTTACACATCAGTCATTTCCAAAGTCAGCCAGCCAGACTACTGAAATTTTCCAAATAGACATATAATTAATTTTCATTTGATCAAATTTACAAAGTTGAAAAGAACCACCTTATTTAAATTATAATAGATCAAGGGCATTACTCTTTCTGACTGCAATATCTGACATACTTGACCTATATAAGCACAGCTCAAGAAAGTCCTATACATTCAGATAAATTCAGAAAAGTGTTTCTTGTGAGCTCAGACTCCTACGTTGTAGATATTAAAATTACTGGCAAAACCACAGTGACAGAAACATCCTTTTCAGGAAAGAAAGAATTACTGACAAAACATTTCATCAAATCCCTTAGCACTGCATTTTGCTTACTTCCTTCTGTCAGTTCCAAACAGACTTTTGTTGCTAGTAACAAAAGAAATTATTTAAAAAAAACAAAACAGAGAGGCAAGAGCAGATATATTAATATTTGTGGGGAAAATACGTTTCTAGTTTTTTATTTGTTTTTATTTAAAGGGAGTGGCTATCTTAGTTACAATTCATATGTCAAAAGACTCTAAAACTACAGCCAAGGCTCTAAGTATATGATTGTAACCTTAACAGTTTCACCAGCTATCAAACCTCCCTTCTTGGACATGAAGTCCAACACAGGAACACTGCAAAATCCAACTGTTTAAAATACTGAATAGTACACCAAATGCAGCTTTTGCATTAAAATGGCCAAACGCTTAATCAGATCTCAAATTAGCTTCAGCTGCATGAAGTCATGAAGAAACACAGCACTAGCAAAACAGAAGCACTACCGAGGGGGATAATCAGCCAGAATGGCCGTACAAAAAGAAACATCAATCTGTTTAGTACAGGTCAGAGACCAAGGAGAATCTAAAGCTGCAGCTCAGCAGCTATTCTAAGTAAATCTAGGGTACATGCTGCTGATAAGAAGGCAGCTCTCTTTTATTGCCAAACCTTCCCAGTCGAATCTGTGTATACAAGTGATGCTGTGAAAACAAGACTTAAAGTAAATCTTCGAAAAACCCAGAGCAACGTTAAGCTCCGTCTTACTATGCAGCTGCACATATAATTGTGCCAACATACAAGAAAGAAACAGTCATGCATCATCATACTTCCTGGCAAGAGCCTGCACTTTCATCAACTTAAAGCAATCTCAACCCACAGTCTGATTTTTAGCTTTTTTCAGAAGTCTAGATTTGCAATCAGGAAAGGATCAGAGGATATCAGCAGATTTAAAGAAGTATTTTATAGGGAAGTAGTATAACTGTAACTGGGCAGTGAGGGTTCACTTAGTATTGTATATATAGTGTCCTTGATTTATTCAAAGTTTATTTCCCTATCACCATCCAGTCTTCTAGAGCTACACAGCCAGATACAGCTCACAAAACACAAGCTATGTCTCAGAACCTTCTCTCAATACTTTGGTCATTCTGACTTTTTCAGAGCAGCGACCTCTGTGTTGGGATTTGTGTTTTTATTTCCACACAGAGCAAATAACTTTTAACAGTAAGTCATGCAGCAGCCTTCCTTATGGCTGAATTCCTCCAAAAGACAGCCTCTCAGGCTGAGAGTTCCAGCAACCACAGCTACATCGTATTTCACCTCCTTGTCTTCTGTGCCAGGCAGCTCCAAGTCCAGAAGATACATGGGGAGACTGATTCAGAGACAGACGCATCTGCATGACATCTAGTCTGGACACACGCATTACAGCAAAAGAAAACCCACAACAGCAGACTTCTAGCAACAGCCTGCAGCAGTGGTGTCTGTTGTTCACAGACCTCCTCCCCACTTAACATTTTTGCTGGAAAAAAACACTTAGACCTGAATAACAGGTAGTGTTTCAAAGTTTGCAAGTGGTGTGCTCCACACGCTATTGACCAAGCAATAGCCATTTTGTTATTGCTAAAACTTCACATGCCTGCCTCCAGTAGGTGCAGAGGCACAAAGAGACTGCTACAGCATCAGGCAAAGTATTTTGTCCAGAACCTAGAAGCAGGAGCTTTTGATCTGATTTAAATAATATATTGCCTACATGAAAAAAGCAGGGGTTTTTTTTGCTTCTACTAGTCCTCTTTTGGCTGTACCGCAAGAGGAATTGAATTAGGTGTCTAGAAACAGCTCGGCTTAACCCAGCCAAAAACAGGGCTACCTAGCACCCCCGAAATGAGAGCCTCAGAATCCATATAAAGAAAAACACAGCAACAAAACTGGTCCATCTGTAGTAGCTTACCTTGTTTTAAATATGAAACACTGGCTTTAAAAAAAAGAGAACTTCCAAACCTCATGAGAAACGAAATATCCTTTCCTTCAACAGGTCACAATATTTGTTAACATTTTGAGAATTGTCACCCTTAGTCAAAATGGCCTTTTATATTGTAAAGCTTTAAATACTCAAAACTATCTAGTGCATGTTGTGCTCTATGATGAAGTAAGTGAAAAGGGTCAGCAGCAATTCACCTTCAGAAACAGAACTACGATTCAAAGCTTCTATTACAGCTTTATACGCTCCTTTTTAGTAAATTCACTAAGACAAATCAGAGACTATCTGAAGAACTAAGTCCTAAACACAAGCTGTGGGGACAACAGCTAAAAAACTTCAAGCTCTTCCAGGTAAACTGAGGACACCAAGCACAAATCAAGTAAGTTGAAAGCTACATAAATTAAGCATCTTCCCCCTCCCTTCCACAGTTATTAGATGTCAAAATTCAAGAGAATATTACTATAAGACAGTGACTTTTATAGATAATAGAAATGATTCTTTAAGGATACTTTAGAGGATAGAGACATTGTTTAAACGTTCCACTCCAAGGCATGTGGGGTCTTCAGCAAGGGTCAGTTACAAGAGATGATGAAGAGTCAATGACTGAAGCAGGACAGAAGCCTGTGGATTCATTCCCTTATTAAAAGCATGATATGGCAAATCAATAAAAACTATTGCAACTAATGACTGTTAGGACTATTTAAAGTAAGCACTATTCATCTGAAAAAGGAGTCAAGTTTTCCATATCTTGTTGATTGCTTTACCAGCTAAATATCCCATTAAGCTGAACTTATACCTAAAAAGGTTAAAAAAAAAAAAGAAGTCCCCCAAACAACCCTTTTTACAGTACATTAGTTTCATTAGTTTTACAAACAGAGGGTTTAGCAGAATGAAGAATGACACTCTCAGCACTACGGGAAAGACTGTAAAGCAGCAATACACCTTGTAACTAGTCCTTTCAACAGATACCTTTTAAGTTAATTCACAGCTTCATAACCAGTGCAGTTTCAGATTTGTGATAAGAATGAGAAATGCTAAAGAGCTGATTTTTAAAAGAAAGCTGCTTCCTAGGACTGTTGTACTTGCCTATGAAATCAGAGCAGATAACCATATTTTTATATGGATTAAAAGAATCAAATACATTGTGAAATTTAAGGACATTACAGGCCTCTTAAAGCTTTTTTCCTACAAAAATTAATTTCCCTGAAAAGGCTATCTGCAACATTCCTCTCTTGTTAACACTTTAGAATTTAAAGGCAAAGAGGTTCAAAAAGCATACTAATCATATTGATCTGAGTTCAGGTCTGTGTGATCTCATGCTTAATAGTTAACCTATCCTGTACATCAAGTCCCAACATCTGGATAACAGGAGAAACCACTTCCTGTCCCATGGTAAAATGGTAAGATGAGGTTTTAAAAATAGGCAGGTTTTCAAACTCTGTAGCTATAAATATCAAACAGCTAAAGAAGCATAAAACTGAAGCCAAAAGTGTCTTTGAAGAGATGAGCTTTCCAAAGGCACCTCAAGCATACCAATCTCTCAGAGGTACTTCACCTATATTTTTTTTCTCTATTATTGAAGAAAGTTCACCTTTCTGGATGATGCTTAAATTCAAATGCCCCTTCCTGAACATGAAGTGTTCACACAAGAAATATAGCCATTTTGGTTAATCAAGCATACAATATTAAAAATGAGTTGAAACATAGGCCAAAAAAGATCACACTTACCTTAGCATGCTTTAATTCCAGTTCTGCTAGTTCCACCAGATTTTTTCTGAATGCTGCAACTCTTCTTGTCTTAAAGTCTATCAGTTCTAAAGAAAATAAAAGTGGACTCATTAACAGTATCCTTGCTAGTGGCCTCAGCTGTTAACAGACTTTCCTTCAGGATGGAAGAGGTAAAGGGTGAGAGAAAGCAAAAGGAAAAAACTCAAGTTTAATCTCAGCACATTTCAGGCTCAAAAATACTGCTACACAGTTGGATGAAAGCAAACCACCGTTGCAGTTCCTCACCTCTAGGTAGCCTTTTGTGGACAAAAAGCTCTTTTGAAAACAGACTGCTTTTAACATTTAATTCTTTTATTCCAGCTGCACTGCTCTTTCAAGGTTGATATGTGAAAGTCTTAAGGGAATATACTAAGCTAAAACTAGAATGAACTACACGATGCTTTTTTCATATAGCTTTGTGGCTAACAGGATCACTCATTCTCCACTGTCTCATTTACAGGAATCACCAACCAGATTTACTGGCTCAAACAACCCTTAAATGATAAAAACAGAAGAACACGTGTTTAAACCTTGAACAAATCTGCCCCAAACGATGAGTCAGATGACTACTAACTCACAAAAGTATTAACCTAAAAAAAAGACAGTAAGTTTCAGTGAAATCTCATTTCATTATTTCTCCCTTCTCTAATGTAGTATCATATATGAGACAGACTGGTGCCTCACAGAATAATGCATAAAACCAAAAGGGGAATTTCAACAACACTTTAAAAGATTTGACTGCCATTACTGCTGGCAGTTACTATTTTGTTTCACTGCTTATGCATATGAAAAAAAGAAGTTAACAAGTAGTTTGCACCTAGACTTAGCTCTGCCTAATGGAGCTTTGAGGAACCAAAGAAAAGTATAATTTGAACTTTCTAAAATAAGTAAATACTGATTAAAAAATAATAGCCTTCCTTAGGAAACATTACGAAAATGTATTCTCATTAATAGCATCCTAAAATCTGTTAATTTTCAAGTAGTAATATAGGATCAAGGACCACCCAAATACCTTGTTTTGCCGATTCAGAAATTTTCTCAAATTTCTGACAACATATTTGTTGAGTAGTTTCAGCTTGCAGCACATCTTTATTTTTTGCTCTTGCTTTATCCAATGCCTTATTAGCATTTTCATAATCCACTAGTGACCTAGATCTTCTGTATAGGAGATCCTATAAAAAAATCCCATAAAGTTTGTTTAGAGTTTACAAGACTCTACCAAAGGATTTTATTATATACCAAGTAATTAAAAAAAATCAAATTAATTTTAGTTCTTCTTGCTGTATTTCAGTTCTTACTAAATAATTTGCATTCACTTAGTTCATCCTGCAAGACCCACAACATAATACTGTTTGGCCTCCATCTTGTTTGACAGAGGCTAGCACCAGATGGCTTAGACAAAACTCCAAAAAGCCTAAAAATTATAGGAAATTTCACAGCTTCTTAGATTAGAAACAAACTACATTTAGATTACGTATTTTAAATACACAGAAGGCCCAAGAAACATCAGTAACGTTTTGCTGCACAATAGTTATTGCTGTGATCATCTAACTAGAGATATTTTTCATCCAATGCTTCCTCATTCTGTGATGTTATTTCATCATCTTACATCCAACTACAATAAGAATTAAATTTTCTGTAGCCACAGAGTATCAAATGTGGCCCGTGTGTTTTTGTATCAGCACTAGTAGATCATATGGAGTATCCAATTTAATATTTAAAGAAAGGTAGCATTGCTTGCACTTACAAGCACCAAACACATTGCAAACAGACAAAGAATTCACAAACAGCTCTTTGACTGTTTTTTTTGTTATACTGCATGATTTGGCCTCGACAAGTGCCTCACACAGTTCCACAGTCAGTCCCACAGTCAGCAACTGCATTGTTACTCCTTACATACAAGAGAAATACAGGTTTTACAGTTAAGGGAGAAATTACAGGCTAGAGGTGGCGGCATTTTAACCTGTCTATATTGTGTGTTTCTCAAGATCATCCCTTATCACTTTCTCTCTCTCTTTTTTTTATGTCAAAGAAACACAATGCCACTGAACAAAGACCCATAAATTCACCTTAGCAGCTTGAGATTCCCTAAGGTAATATTTCAGAAGATCAGAAAGTTTAAGATCTTCATCAGCAGATACCCGAGCCTCTATTTTCTGGAAAAACAGAACAAAACAAAACACCACCACCAAACAGAAAAACAGTAAGTAAAAGCATCAAGTTAAAAACATGGGTATTCACTTGCATGATACAAATTCAGTGTAAAATATACAGTACATGACAGATTGTCTTTTTCAAAAACTAAGATCAGACATTATTGACAGAAAACATGCAAAAGCAGAAGCAGAATTAGGATTTTGTATTAAAATGTAAGCAATAACCTACTGTGTGAGCAGTAATTGACAACTAGATTTCTGTGTTACACACAGCTTTATTTTACCCCCAGTATCAACTATAGATCATATGCTAGAAAAACCTCAGAGAAACAAAAGCTTGTATTAAGAGTTGCACAAGAAGTTTTATGTTGTTGCTGAGATCAAAGGAAAACCAATTTTTAAGGCACCTTTGCAGACTAGTTTTGTAACTGCTTGTACTAAATGCTCTAAAAAGACCAATAAATTAATTTGCTTGTATTTGAAACAGATATTTCTATGAATTTAGAAACAGAGTTTATAGGTGCATTTTTTAAACTCTAATTTAAAAAAAATAATTCCTAAAATGCAACATTTTGAGTCAAAGCAAGTACTTCTGTTAATTTTCTTTGAAGTACATATTTATGCAGATACAATTGTGTATTAGGAAATGCACACATTTTTCATTTGAAAGTTTTCCTGATACATGGCATACATCTGCTTTCTAGTAAGCCAAACAAATAAGGCAAAAGAGAGAAGATATTTGAAAAATCTGCTTAGAAGCATCAGCAGTAGTATTTCCAACTCAAGTAACTGCAGAAACAGATCTTGGCTCCAGAAGAAAGCTGCATGACCACCATTTTTTGGATTAAGGATTACATATCTTCATTTCTTTTATCCATAACAAGTCATGTGATACGCAGTAACAGTTATGGAAGATCTTTCTGCATTTTAGAGGAACAGAAGCTTTACTAGTGTATTACAGGAAGACTGCCAAGAAATGTTTAACAGACTGAAGATTCCTAAGGTTCATTTTACAAAATCATTTTACAAAACAGATGAATGAAATCTTATGCTTTCTCATTCCCTACCACACATTGCTTAAATGCTTCATATAGAAGCACCTATAAAACATGCACATATTAATGTCTAATTGACACACGACATTAGTTTCACAGTACATACCCTTGTTTTGTCAAATAACTCTGACACCTTCAGAAAAAACCTGCACAAAGGAAACAGCTTATATTACAACATTAATTTGAACAGTGTAATTACTTTCTAGAACTCACAATACAGTCTGTGTCTGGCAAAAAAGACTGCAAAAGCACAGCTTAGAATTGTAATTCACAGAACTCAGAGAACACACTAGTTTCAAACTGTAGCACTTCAAACATCTAGGAACTGTGCAACTACGAAAAGGCAAAGGACAAACAAAGCATAACAGATGGATGGGTTTTACTAAAGAATAATTGCAGAGCTTCTCAAGGATTCTTTATGCTTCTGTGAATTAAAGCCCAAACACCAGCACCCTGGTTAACTGTCTTACACTTTTATCAGGTGTCCTTTACTTAAGTTGAATGTACTTTTCTTCACACAGTAAAAATGGGGCACATCTTCATCACAGGAGACAATACAAGGCTTCAGTCTAACAGCAGACTAAATTACAGTCAAATTATACTATTTTGACAGAAGACAGATGTGATTTCTGACAGACCCTAACAGACTACAACAAATATAAATACTCTTAACAAGGTAACTGATATGTAAGCTATCAACACATTTGAAAGTATATAACTGTAATTCAGGTAAATTAATAAAAATAAGTTAACTTTCATATTCACCTTCTACCTGTCATCACAGCGACACTAACATCACACTAATGAACTACGCATGCATATTCACAACGCTGACATCTTAAAGTTAGTTAACTAAGTTTTACTTGCAGATACACCAAACTCCATCTTCAAGCAAATCACTAAAAGATTAAAGGACAAACATCTGTACATAAAGATCCTCTTCTATTTTCAAAGTTCTGGGGATCTCTGTAGATTCCTTTATTTGCCTAAATGTGCCAGAACAGCACAACTGTTTTTCAAGACGTTGGTACAGAGAACACTCAAAAAAAATCTATATACTCAGACTGATACCTGTGCTTGCTGCACACGTCAAAGCACTTATTTTAAAAAAATTGTGAAAGCATTGGGTTTCTTCCTTATTCTATGAGGGCTTTTCCATCTCAACTATGTAATTTTCTACAAACTGCAGAAAACAGCATTTTTACAAACAAATATTTAAGCAAAAATATTAAAAGCAGCCTGTTACAGAAATGAAATACTAGAGAAAAAATATGTTAATGTGATATAGCTGTAATAAACTATGGTTTTCTTATAACAAGAGCTAATAATCTCAGCAGGTCACCATTAAGACTGCTACTTATCAAACTACCCTATAAATTATTAACAATATCTTACTTGCATATATCTGTGGAGTCCTGTGTTCCTAATGCATATAATGAAGACCCAATTCTATTGTAGTCATCCGCCACATCTAGAAAAACAAACAAGCACTTGTTTTAATACTTCATTCTTCTTCTTTCTGAAAATTTTGAAGTTCCTCTCTTCCTTCGAGAGTAAGAGTTTTTCTAAAAGGACATACTTTAACACAAAAGCAGAAATAAAATTGCAGTCACGTCACTTTTTAGGAAGGATGACTTCGCACAATAAAAATGGTGCCCTCACCAAATTGCACAGCCTGTAATTTACCTAGGAATATTTTACATGATTAGAACCTGCTGGCTAAATTTATTGTGAAACTTTGTTAGGTTTCGTTTTGGTGGAAGATATACAAACTCAATGGTTAAAGTCTGAATTTAAATCTGAGTTTAAAGCTATCTGAAAAAAAATAATAATCACAGTTTAACAACAACAAAAAAAGTCTGTGTGCTTGAGAGCAGTAAACTGACTACAAATTCCAAACTACCAGAAATAGAGTGCTATGTGCACAATATACTTTCTAGTACTGTCTAGTTTTCAGGAAACCCTTACCTCATCAACAGTCACCAGTAAAGTAGCATTAGTGTTAAAGCATTTCAAACAATGAAATTAGAAGTGGTATTTGTATGAAGGTTGTATAATTTGACTAGTGAGGTATTGCCATATAGTAATCATAAAAATCAAATTTCTGCACACATGACTTTCATAAAGAGCTTTTAGTATAAACTCAGTGGATGATGAAAACTCTCGCAGATCCAAGCAATGAACAGGAAAAATATATTTGCTTGTTATTTGTGCCTTTAAGCAGAATTTTGGTTTTTTAAATAACATAACCTTGTTTTAACATTATGAGTGGGTCAACTTCCACCCAATTCATTACTCCATACATCATCAGTGCAGTTGGTTACAGTGAAGAACAGTATCAGGAAGCTATTAACCTCCCCTTCTATTCCTCCCATTTCAACATAAACATAAGATTTTCTGCTGGAAATAGCAAGTCAGTGTCTTTACAAGCCCTGCAACTCTGTGCCAATCATAAGTTATCCATAAACTACAGACTGCTCATTTCTAAAACAGGCTTCCCAGGTCTTTGCTTTACTCTGCTAGCCAGAATTTCAAAAGGTGCCATTTGTCCCAATTTGCAGTTTGATAAAAGTTGTCAACAAACATCCTATGTGACTTCAGTTTGAAAACCACTGAAGCTCTGTCATGAGTTTAATCAATCCTTTCCTTTCCTCTACAACCTCATTTCAAATGATCTTCCTTGTTCTACAACCAATGTAAAAGGCCTCCTCACTACGTAGATAAATCTTGGCTCTTAACTACTATGAATGAAGTTCAGTTTTCACTTTAAGAAAGCAAACAAAAACACCAGAAACCTCTTCAGGTGGTAACTGAATGCAGACACAGGGCCCCTTAATAGTTCATTAAGCCATAACTCACTCACTGTCTCCTAGCAGAGATACTAAAGCTACAAGACTAAGCCTTCATACAACAATAAAAGAAGCATCAAAAGAACTCAGTAAATTCTTGTTTTAATGTCTCATTCAATATCCACTTCAGAGGTCTTATCAATGGAGATTCATAAATGATTTTGTGACCTGCTTTTGTGTGAACTATATTACTGTAGATAGCAAAGACAGAATCTGTAAATCAAACACAAACTTCAAGAAAGTAGACAGAATCTAGTAGATCAATTTTGATTTATCTAGGCACAAAAACTTGCAATCAAGGGCAACATAGGTAATTTTTTTCTGAGTTTCTCAAAACACAGTAATCCTAAGCCAAACACAATAGTCCTAACTCAAAGCTTTTTCATTTTCTCAAATAAATGCACTGTGCTTGAGAAGACTATCCAGAGCTTTCCTAAGTCACATTAGCCAGCACTCAGCTCAGGAACAGAAATCAATAGCCAAGTGGAAAAATCTTGTCTCAGTAAAAAAAAAAAAAGGGGTCCTGCAAACCAGGCTACTGAATGTACACATTCCAGTCTCCACTCTAAATGGATGAAAAATGGAAACCCAATCTAGAACTCATTTCCTAAGTAGGAGTTTGCTACTAACAAAGGTAACTTTGCTAGCACAGTAATGCAATGCCTAGTGTGCCAAGAAATTGCACTCTGATGAAATCAACCTCTTCTAATCAAAAACAACTTCACTAAGTGTAAAATCATATGGACTGCTATATTACCCACCTCTACACCTTAATGACTAAGAATCAGACTTCAAAAAATAATACATAACATGTTTCTCTTCAAGCAGACAGCATGAAGAGCCAAGGTATCTTCAGTGTCACACTAGGCTGTTCTTACTCCATCTAGTCTACTACAGAAAAGCCTTAACTTTGAAACTCAGATTTAGACTATCTCAAGGCAACACTTGGAGAAATAAATTCACTTTTTGCATGCAAAAAGAAAAAAAATTACTTCTCCTCATGAACAACTTCTGTCCACTTTAACTAGTACTGTTTTCACCCTGGAAAAAAACCCTTACTTTTATGTGATTTTGTCATTTTATCAGATTTGGCAGAGGCATCTTTGACTCGGTTGTGATATTCTACAAGGAATGTTCTTTCATGTTCAAAGAAGTCATCCACATCCTACAAAAAAATAAAGGAGAACAATTAAAAAACCAGTATTCACTCACTCTCTACAGAGCAATTGCAGAGTAAATTTACACATCGCTGTATGCAAATGCAATCTATTTTTATTGTCTAAAACACTATTTATGTAAACTGACTTCCACTTACATCATGAGCTGAAGTTTTACTAAGAATTTAATAAGAATTAAGAGTTTGTAACAAGCATCTTAAAGGTCTATATGACTACACATGAAGGATATAATTTCACTACTAACTACTAAAGGGTCACCAAAGGGTGACAGAAAAACAGAACACATGTCAAGTACTTAATAAAAGGACATCTACGTAGAAAAGAGGGAGAGGGGATGAAAGTCAGCCAGTTGCACAGATGCTGTGGTTACAGCAGAGATGATATGAACTCCTAGCCCAGAACACTGATCTTAATGATAGACTTTTTTCAGTTTGGTAAATGCAGGTAAATTTTACTATTTTCTGTATTACAGTTTGAGATACTTGGTTTATATTAATTTTTTTAAACCCTCTAAAATAACACAGATGCTCAATACCATGTAATAGCCTACAACATGGGCTTTGAACAATGTTCTTACAAAAAATGCTTGTTACTTGGACTTTACATTTTTCTCCAAGTCATAACTAATCCATAGTTATATCCACCTTCCAGCAGCTTCAAAACTCAAGATTTTAAAACTAGAAACTTTAACTCCTGGAAATTGCTAGCAAATGGAAAGTTACCACTAGAAAGAAAATAGATCAAAACCCATCCTCTGCAGAATTTATGCTTATTATAAAACCAATCTTATAGCTTTTGAAAAAGTCAAAATTAATTGAATTTTCTTTTTTCTTTTTTTTTTTTTTTGTCTCAGTTACATTCTTGCATCTAGTGGGAAACATCATATCACCTCCACTGCTGCTCTTAGCTTTGAAACAGCAGAAGGATTCTACTAGGCTGGTAAAATTCACACTGTGTTATTAACTTCTTAACTGAAGCAGTTGTCAAACCAAGTTCCCCTTCCCACTATATAAAATGGCAGGTTGGAACAAAAAAAACCCCAGATTATCAATTATCTGTGGATTAAAAAAAATCTTAGTTTCATAAAACAGGGGGAAAGAGCACCGAAAGCCCTGTTTCACACAAGCCAACTTTTAGTTATCTTGCATCCATGCCACAACTTCTTTCCCATGGTCTGCCACAAATGCTTAAGTTAGATATCACTATAAAAGTCCCATTTTTGTACCTATGTAAAATTCTGCTTCGTAAAAAAAAGGCGACAACAATGTTAATACATTTTAAATCTTGATATGTGAAGCAATAATCACCTTTACTCCTGAAACAATGACACCATCTGCCGATTTAACCATATTTTTGAAGAAGTCTTCAAGTTTCTCTTTCTTATTTTTCCCACGAACACTCAACTGAAAAACAAATTCATTTATCAAGTTCATTCCTTTTCTGGTCACAATAAAAGCTTTAAAAAAAAATTAAATAGAACTGCATACCATAACTCGCTACACCTAAACTGGTTCTCCTGCTCTCTGCCTAGTGTTATACTCTGCACTAATGGGGACAGGGCACCATGCATCCAGAATGACAGACTACCTCATGTACTAGAGTGTTCTTTATCACCTAAAATACTGTTCTAGAAATTAAAAAAAGAAAAAGACCGGCAACATTCTAGCACTTACAGGTAATACCAAATGTACAAGATGTACACTTCAGTAATCAATAATACAGTATTTATCATGCACAGAGCTGCTGACTTAATATAACCATAACAGATCTTTCACTTCCAGAGGCTAATGCCGGTTTCAGCCTCCTCAGCCTTCTCCTGTCCATCTAAGTTCGCCCAGTTTAGGTAACTGACTTCCTGAAGCAATAAGCATTTCTACATCAAGCAACAGAGGAACCTCATAACATATTTTGATTACAGTGTGTATGCAGCTGAGCCACTCTCTGTAATGATTTCTTTAACATTCAATGTTGATTCCTGCAATTTTAAAAAGTAACTAAAAACTGTTTGCAGAATATTAGCAACCACTAACTCCACCACCAAAGTTATGAATCCAAAAAGTCCTCTCCATTATCTCAACTCAGTAGGTAACATGTGGGAAGCCACACTAGTCCAATACTTAGAAAAAAAATAACCAAATTTTCACTTACATTGTTAACAAAAAGGCTTTACTCATCACAAACATTTAATTAGAAATTCTCTCTAGTTTTGTTGGCAGCAGAATTTATACCACAGTTCCAGATCCTAAAAATTAGTGTTCCATCTTTCTTGTATCATTCTTCCTCACAACAACAGAAAAAACTTCAGTCAGAGTGGAAAAGTATAATGTCACGTGAAATCACCACCAAAAGCTCATCTTTTTAATTCAAAATATACTAGCTTTCCATTAATATTTTTGATGCTGAGGTTAGAGCACAGTGCATTTGGTTCCACAGATGGCAGAAAATGAAATCCTACCGACTAAATGAATTTCTAACTTTTATAATACAAGTATGTCTGGTATGAAGGAACTGATGTAATTTGCTCCAGGAGGTAATGCCCTCTTAATCAATTTTCCATCCTACCATAAAAGTATATCTTGATTTCTGTTGCCAGCAATTCAGTTTTCAATACTCACATCCTGATTATATTCCAAGAATACATGGAAATTTAAATCCTTTCTCAAAATAGGATGTGCTGCCACACGACACAAAAACACTTCATGCATTGCAACTGTCTTCTTGAATATTGCCAAATATTCACTAAAAACAAGAAATAAGACAGACATAAGAACTTCATATGAAGCAATTAAGTTTGAGATAAGCCTAGTGAGCAGCTTAAAGAGATCCTCAGTAAGGGTACAAAATTATAAACCAACGTAATAGAGTTTATCACTCCAATATTTGATATAGACATAAATAAATAGTACAATGATAACACTAGTGAGAAATGTGAAGCCTGAACACATTACAGAGAGACTTTGGATGAAGAGTCAACAAATACACTCTGATTTTTAAAGTTAGCTAACAGACACTGGTTTGCTGAACGTGTAGCCTAATGTCATTGTCCTTTCCCCAGCACCCCAAAAAATCAAGAAACTGAAGTACAGACTACAGTCACTAGGCACTATGTACTGATGTATTCCTTCCTCCCCATCTCCATCCCCATGCCCATTCGCACCCTCCTTACTTATTTAAATGTTTATGTGGCTTTGTTAGCTGTTTAGATAGTCTTTTATTTCACATTAGAGTCCCTAGCCTTTTTGAGCCGAAGCTTATGTTAATGTCTTGCTTCATAGTGATTCTAAAAGTGAAATTAAGTGGTAGGTACACCGAAAAAAATCGCATTTAACCATAACAATCACGTAGTTGCCCAGTTCAGCCAACTCAACTTCAAAGCAATTACTCACTTGCAATTTAATTAAGAGGAAGGCATTATTATCAATACAAGTTTGCTATAATTCATTTTGCTTTGCAAATTCAGTGAATAAGATGTAACTCATCTAAAAATGAGGAAGGGCTCTTTTTCCCGTTCTGAGGTCAAACAGTGAAATTATAATCAACACTTTTCCTTCCACTATGTGCAAGGAGGTTAAGATTTACATACCAGCAAACCAGCAGGGCCAGTGTTGGGAGATGTTTGATCTCAGTGAGAGTAGTAGTCATTCAGTGAAGACAAAAAAGGAGGATGCAGAGGATGGAGGTGGCAGTAGAAGAAACCCAAAGTTTTCTGTGTTATCCAACCCCTAACCAGACCACAAGAGAATCATGATCAGGGCCGCTGGAAAACCAGATTCTTTAAAATCTATAGTGTTTTGCTAATTTCCAGTTTTCTGCATATGAAGTGTATATCTACTCTGCTGTAAATTATGTTGTACATATCACTAATACAGAGCTTTTTAAGACATTTGCTCACAGCAGCTGAAGTTCGGAGAGAAAGCAGCAGTTCTAAGAGTTCTATGTACTTTTCTTGCCAATTCAGAGCTCTTGATAGAAGCAGTCTAGAAGCAGCGTAAATATACACTTGAAAACTGAAACCAATGACAGGAAAAAGATCAAAGAAGTGAATGCATGATAAGGAAAATGGACGAAGCAAGGAGAAACTTCACTGTGTAACTCAATATGGAACAAGAAGCCTCAGAGCAGATATTTCAATATAAATTAAATTCATAGTAAGGGAAAACACTATTTTCAGGAAGTATATTCTCCTTGTGCAAAAGCAACAAAAAAAAAGTGTCAAAAAATATTTTCTAGTAATCTTCGTATTTCTTGGGGAACAGAAGGTTGGCATGTATGTTTCCAGTACCAATCACATGCAAAACTCCCTACATCAATCCCTACATGTATAAACTTAAAGTCTCATTATGCTTTTAAAATGTGGAACACCAAAACTAAGATAGATAGAGGTTATCTCTGCCCTTTGCAGATGTTCTGTGAAGAAAAGGATCTAACTAGGTTCTTTCTTACAGAAGAATGTACAAGAACAAGCCAATTTATTTTTCCTGTTTCAGAAGATCTTCCATGAAATTATTTCTACAATTTTCCTAATGGCACTGATCATGATCACTAAGATTAACCCTGGTTATGTAGCAACTGGATTCTCAAGCCTGTATCTCACAGAGAACCGTTACACTGAAATCGGAAACATGGGACAGCCAATGGCTTTAAAAGTTCTGGGATATAAATAAATAAAGATATAAAGTAGTAATCAAGTCTACATACGCTTCCAGTTCTTGTTTCATCTTGGTGAATTCTTCTTTAGTCATCGATCCTTCCCCTTCTCCAAGTTTCTGCAATTTCTCCCTGGAGGCATCAAAGTCAGGCCTGGGTGGTGCTGGTGGAATCTGGAATTGAATCCAATTTTTTTTTAATCTCTCATTTTCTCAATCAAACAACAGCCATTCAGTACAGGAACTGTAGGTTGCCTGCAGCCTTTTAATATATGGCTCTCTCTTCCATCATTCATTATAGCATTTCTAGATGAAGTCTCTCATTCATGAGTTATAAGTGCCACATTACTATACCAATTTTGGTCAAGTGTCCTTGAAGATTACTAAAGTATGAACTAATGGCTTCAGTTTAATTACAACAGAAACCAAATAACACCTAGCTTTCCCATGACGATGAATTAAAGCCTGAGATCATTATTTTCTAATGAGTTTTGGTTTAGCTTATTTGGTATTACACAACTGTTTTCACACCATCCATTTATAACTCCCAGAGACTTTAAACCAAGAAAACCATTCCCTGTTGTTTGCAGACACTAGCGCTTTCTTGCAGCACTGTTGACATTAAAGATGCATCTGTTGAAACAACAAAGCACACAGTAAACACCACAGTCAAACTAATCCTGAACTGCTGTCAGGAAAGGGACACAGAACAAACCTAAACTATGCTTAAACTTTAGTTTACTGATATGGGCCCATTATATTAACACATTACAAAAAACAAAAAATCCAGCATCTAGACAGTCAACTATCTGAAGCTAGTTATCAACACACTGAAGGTCTAGTTACTTCAAGCAGCGTTGCTGACTAAGAAAAGACTAGCTCAAGAAGGGTATGACACATCACAGACTATACTCATTATAATGTACCCCCTAATGAATTAGAAATATCTGTTTACCTTCTGCATCAGCAGACACCCCCCAAACACAAAATGAATACCTTTCATACCAAGATGACAAATATACCTATTTGCAATTAATGTATGAGCAGCAGCATCCATTTTTAATATGCGCTATCATAAGGTGACTATTTTGAGACCTCTTGTCTCTGGAGGCTTGAAATAAACTTCAAACCTTAAGTTATTGTGTACTGAAGTTCTCTGTAGTTCTACAGGATATTTTTATTGGTTTCCCCCACTCTGATTTATGGTAAAAAGATTCTGATCTTTATAATGAAAACTGGAAAAGTCTAATTATTTCACTCTGCAATTCTAGCTAAAACAAAAGCAACATGAAACTTCTAACATTAGCTTGCAAAAACAATACCACAGCTCAATTATCTCTCACATTTTTAACACAGCAGCCTAACGTGCACTTGGAGAGAGATGAAACTACTCATTCCTCATGAGAAAAAGGGAAGAAAGTATTACAACTACTGTAACTTTTCTCCAAGCTTGCTTCAACCATGAAATTTGTGTAATTGCATGAAGTTAAGTATTAGAGAAGCTGATCTGATTTTAGAAGGAACGAACACCTGCTGTTTCTACGGCATTTAAAAGCAGTCTCAAGTACTTTTGATACAGCCCACAGAAAATGTTGCATATAAACCAAAAGAACACCAGTACTTACGATATAGCCAGCATAGTCCTCATTCTCAACAAAAGAATCGTGAAGCCAAATAAACTCTTCATGTTGCCGGACAACAGAAAATTCATTTTGTTTGAAATTTGGTAAGGAACTCTAGAGGGGGGAAAGGAGGTAGAATTATGGGTGGGGAAAAAAAAAAACACAACAAAAAAATCAGTGTTTTTCACTACTGTAGGAGAAGCACCTTGAAGGAACAACAGAAATGTTCCTGTAAAAATAAATGAATCATCCAAGTAAGGATTTGACACAAAAAAAAAGTTCATTCAGCAGTAATTACCCTCATCTTAATTAGTGCAGCAATCAATTGGAATAGGTTGCCCAGAAAGGTTGTGGAGTCTCTGCCCTTGGAGATATGTTTAATATTTTATCCATTTAATCCTGGAATTCTGTTTAGCATCTTCATCAGTGATCTGGATGAGAGGATGGAGTGTATCCTCAGTTAGTTTGCATATGACACCAGGTCGGGTGGAGACAATCTGCTGGAGGGCAGGAAGACTCTACAGAGGGATCTGAACTGGCTGGATCCCTGGACTGAGGCCAGTTCTGTGA
Organism: Manacus candei; assembly: GCF_025592945.1. Classification (NCBI taxonomy): domain Eukaryota; kingdom Metazoa; phylum Chordata; class Aves; order Passeriformes; family Pipridae; genus Manacus; species Manacus candei. Next base: position 13,276,273 of record NW_026138115.1, on the reverse strand, counting down.
GGTTCAACAAGGCAAAGTGACAGGTCCTGCCGTTGGGTCCTAAGAACCCCAGGCAGTGCTACAGACTGGGAGCAGAGCAGCTGGAAAGCTTCCTGATGGAAAAGGACCTGGCAGTGCTGGCTGACAGCAGCTGAACATGAGCCACAGCGTGCCCAGGTGGCCAAAAAGGCCAGTGACATTCTGGCTTGTAGCAGAAATCATGTGGTCTACAGGACTAGGGCAGTGATTGTTTCAATAAACAGTTTAAGTAAACTTTCTTTTGTATATAATTAAGAAAGTGTTGAGTTTACAAATTCAAGTTTTTACCTTTGTATGGACAGTGAATTTCACTTTATCCCTCTCACTGAGTGCATCTGAGATATCCACTTGCAGAGCAGCATCAGTCTGGAGATCTACATTTATTGCTCGAAGCTAAAAAAGAAAAATCTATTTAGCTTAATTTAAAAAAAAAAAAAGTTAATTATATTTACTTTATTCTCCTCTGAGAAGAACACTGATCCTGCAATGCTGAAGACAGATTACAAAAAACTCCAACATTAAAAGATTATTCTCAGTAAAAAAAGAAATCCCAGTAGCGCTCCTTATAGCACAAATAACTATACAAATAATAATCTCCTTTACAGTACTCCTTGTTAGTGCACTATTTTCATTTCTGTATATTGTTACCTTGCTAGTAATTGAGATAGTCAAAGCACATTTACAGACAGCAACAAGTTTGGAAGGTTTTTTCCTTCATTATTCTCTTCATTCCCCTCACTCCTCTGAATTGACAACCTGCTCTAAGTAAATGTACTTGTGAAGGTAATTATAAAGATACTAACAGTTGGGAAGGTACTTTTAAGGAGAAATGTGGTCCTATCTTTCAAAGAAAGAGCTGTTAAAGACCTGATTTACTCATATTTTCTTACACTATTTTTCTGTTTAATGTTTCTCATAATATATTTAAAAAGCTTAAAAATAATATCCTGAGTTTTACAGAACTAAATCTTCTCAGGGATATTTTTCTGAAACCCCCACAACCAAAAAACTCAAACCCAAGATTTCAATATCTCCAAAACGGCAAAAGTGCAAGGAATACACATATTTTTTCTACAAGACATGAAACGCAAACTCTCTTACAAAGTAATTCCAAAGTCATATCGAAAAAAATGAGACAGTGATCAAATATAGAAAAACTGGAATATTATCTGAGCACCACAATATTTGGCAGTAACTCGCTTCAACAGTACTTGCTGCAACTAACTGCTTCTAGACTCCAACTGGAAATTCAAGTCCCCTCGCTCTTGCACCCTTGTTGTTTTAGAGGAATTTGTTCCATGACAATTTCATCATGACCAACCAGAATGTTTTTACAAGTACTAAGGCTAACTCTGAAATCTTCTCTGAAATAATTGTCAAAAAATATTTCAACGTCATGCTCATGAAGCATACTTTTTACTGAGACACTGTGTCTTCTTTTCATGCTGCATTTTTTCTACAAATATCCTGTTCTACAGTATAAAAATGTTTTGCCTTACAAAGATATAGACCTTTTTCCATGCAAATCTTTTCAGGATTGCATTTTGAAGTCCATACTTAAGTACAGAAATGCTTTAAGTATCAACAACACACAGTACAAAGGTTACACACGAGTAGATTTTGAAGGTAGTTCTGTAAGCCACGGGAGCAGCAGTAGGGGAGAAGCATCAACTGCCATATTTTGCTTTCCATCAGTTATCTTTATCTTAAATCACAATGGCCAGATCCCACTCTAACTAACCTCAATGTGTGGACAACTGTTGTCTATGTAGCAGCAACCAGACTAATGTATCTTACAATTAGTGTATTAAAGTAAACCAAAATCATGCAGTCTAGCATATTCTGCTAGGCTAGCAAAATGTAAGAGTTCAATAGCTATTACACAAGTAGTAATAGCTTTTCCTTAAAGTAAAGTTGGAAATCATTAAAATGACCACCCAGTAACATATGCACACACCTGATTAAGGCATTGCCTTTTGTTTTGTTTTGTTTTCCCAAGGTTTAGGGGGTCACTGCCTCGTACAAAGGCATATTATCACGAAACAGTCCCTTGCAGATCAATTCACAGAGGCAGAATCTCCTAGCTCCTACTGAGTTTACAATGTTCTTAGTATCTAATTTAGGAAAGAAAAATATAATGACATACCAATGTCTCCTGTATGCCATGACACCACATTTTTCAGTGTGTAAAAAAGGTTTTTGTGGTTACACTGTCTGAGGTACTGCTTGTTTTTCTCCAGTCCCCCCAGGATACATTAACAGACATGGTAATCTCAGCAAATAGTCTGGATTATCTAAATGGCATTTTTGTAATCTTTCACAGGTCACAAATATTTCTACCAAAATACTTTTCCACCTCCTCTTTTTTTTTTTACAAAGTAGTACTACACAAAATTCCAAGATTCAGTACAACAGCCGATCGAGTCTGTCACTGGAACGTATGTAGGGCACCCTGGTCATATGCACTATTCACAACTTTAGATACAAAACTCTCATCTGTGCTAAGAAAACTAAGAACAAAACACGACAACTTCACTCACAACATACAACTGTAAAGGAGTATCCGTTTGATTTATACTGAGTTAAGTCTGTAACAGTTTTGAAGAGTTTAATCATATGTTAAATTATGCTATGTAGCCTGACTGCCAACAGGGAAGTTTTTGTATGCAATGGTAATGAAGCATTTATGAAAGGTGTCAAAGACAATCAGAAAATTGAAGGACTTTAAATGTATTCATGTGACAGAAGGTTCACTTTGCATTACTGGAAATTGAATTCACCAACAACATCATTGCACAACAAACTTAAGCAAACTCTTCATCACTACAAAAGAAAACTACCACCAATGGATGGTTTTCTAGTTGTAAAGGAAGTAGGAAATGGAAAACTAAAAGAAGTCTGATATGGATGAAAACTGAAAGTACCTTAAAGTATGGAAAAGACAGAGGTAAGATACAGTCCCTTTTTATCTTGCCCCTCTCCAAGTCTAATACATACAAATCACACAATAATTTCATGCTTACATACATACTCTACATCCATGCTGAACAACTTGCAAAACAAAAACTAATTTGTTTTAGCTACTTTACAGTTTTCTATGCTTTACTAAGAAAGTCCCTGTTTTATTCAAAGGGTCTAGAAAATACCAGAAGCCAAAACTCTGGCTAAATGATGTACTAAAGAGAGTACAATGCAAAGAGAGGATTTTAGCATCTAAGCTCTTGCTTAGGAATCAATTATACTTCAAATGATAATGGAAGGAAGCCGATAGAGGCAAGGGAAAAACAACTGAGCCCTACATTCCTAGGTAATGCAACCATTAACACCAACTTTTATGCTCTAACGTCTTTCAAAAATGTTAGAGAAAAACTTCTTCAGCGAGTTCTTTACAGGCAGATAAAAACACAGAGCAAGGGGACAAACAATACCTTTACAACAAAAGCTTCCTAAGTGTCTTCACAGCATTATGTTTCCAGCAGACCTGTTCTAAGGGATAGTTCATTTCCTCTGAATGAGTAGACAAGAGTGTTAGCCAAGTCAGCTAAAGTTTATATCTATATAAAATACACAAGATGGTACTAGTAGAGCAATACTGTACCACTTTTCAAAGCACATACTGTTTACATTAGAGAGAGCACAAAAATCCCAACAGGAACTGTGCTATTCCAAGCGAACTCAATAGTAACTTCCTAAGTGAAATTTAGAAAAGCAATTCCCACAAGTTCATTTTATGCAGAGCATTTACAATAAGCTCCTTCTACAGACCACCCACAGCTACTTCCTCAAAGATGATTCGCAGTGCTGTTTTACAGTTCTCTGGAAAAGGCTCCATATGGTATAACACAATTGTTTGAGAATTACTGTTCTATGTGGCATCAGCATAAACTCCAGCCCTCTTTTCATCCCATCACCCCAAGGTTAAACTTAACTGCAGCTGATGAACATGATCCTGCAGCATTAAAAGTACAGTTGTCATAGCAATATCTGAATTCCACAGAGGCAAGAGTACCGATTTTCAAAACTAAAAGCTCAACTACTCCAACCAGAAGTTGCCATCCATGCTTTCAAATAAAGGCTTGACCTACTCGTTTTTTAATTGCAAACAGAGGAAATTTAATTGCAAATCAGAACCAGGGAATCACTTTATGAAAAGACGTCTATTTTTACTATTCTACTAAGAAAAAAATTATACTGTTTTGAAGATTAAAGCATAGCAAACCCATTCATGAACAGATTGCCATATTGCTTTTGATTAATTTCCTGTATCACAATCAAAATCATGCAGCTAACAACTTGTGTTTTAACCCTAGGGATCTACACAGCAGTGAAAAATAACCCCAGAGCGACTGATGATTGAAAAAAAGAAACCTGAAAAAAATTAGGGAAACGAGAAGGACACTATTTTGGTTTAATTCTTTAGTGCTGGATGAAGACGGGGGAGGGGAAAAAAAAAGACTGGACTTGGCCAACTGAAATGATGTAAGTTTTACAACAGTACAAACAAGACTGCTAAGGGATTTCTTAAGGTTTTCAAATTACCTTGTGAACTCTGAGGACCTAGCCGTAGAGGGAAAACTAATAACCAACCCAACAAACAAGTTTCAAAGGAGGTCAGATCTGCATTGTTGTGTTCTACCTGCACCTTCAGATAAAAACAACTTAGCTGTGCATATCAAAGTGTGTTCCTAAGTACCAGGGAAAACCTACGTAAAATACAGTTCCACAACTAACAAGTTCTTTGGTCCTTCTTCTGAAGACACTCAAAGGACAAAAACAATTTCCATCTTCTCTCTTTTTTATCCAGTAATCTTACTAAAGTAGCTGCAAAATTAAAGGCAAAAGCTTTTCAGTAGCCAGAACTGGCCCGCTACAATATTAGAATGCCGTTTTTAATTTTTGGTCATAAACTGGAACATAAAACACTGAGTTCCTACCGTATGCATACAGTTAAAACTAATTTAGTACTTAAAATTGTATTTGACACCTGAGTACAACATACATACATGATAAAAGTTTATACCAACGCAGTATTTCTCAGATTTTTGTATTTTTTAGTGATATACTGTATGTAGTCACTTCAATAACCACAACAGCCAAGGCAACCTAAGCAACCCTGAAGCTGCTCTTCTATCTTGCTCAGTTGGGTTTTTTTAAGATAATAAGCAAGAGGGGTAATCGGTGTGAGTGAATTATACTGTATTAGCTGATTTGTTGCTTCAGTGAGGCAGCAAGTTAAGGAAAGATGGATGAGACAGTCAGAAGAGAAACGAAGGCAAGAAACAGAAGGGCAGAGGAAAAGGTTTTCTCAGTAAGAAGCATAACTGTGGCATTCTGTCCCAACAACAGAACTTCTTTTCAATAAAGCGTTTATTATGCAGCATGTGCCTGCTATGTAAATGTCCCATTGTTATCTACGGGAGAGTCCCTAAGGCCTGAAGGGAGAAGAGGGGCAGGACTGCATCGCCCAGGCCCTGGCTCACGGCTGGAGATGGAATCTGGTGCTCCCCAGGGCTGGTCCGCCTGGGCAGTACCGGCCTTGCCGGGAGCGTGCGGCGGGAGGGGCCCGCAGGGAGAGAACATCGATCCCCCGGCACACACACAACCCCCTCCCGAGCCGTTCCAACGAGAGCACGAAAGAACTGTCCTTCCAAAACTTGTGTGACAGAACAATGAGCAGCCAAGGCTGCACACAGACGCCGACTTCGGCTGTGCCAGGCGCAGGTCCCGGCGGGCGGACAGGCAGCCCCGACCCCGCCGCCCGGCATCCCGCCTCCCTCCCGGCACCCACGCGGCGGGCTCGGGCCGCCAGCGCCCGGAGGCCCCCGCGGAGGGACCGACCCTGCCCTCCCCCGCCCAGCCCCAGGCGCCGGGGTCTCGACGCCTCCCCGCGGCACTTACACCTCGGTCCTCCTCCGAGAGGAAATCTGGGCCGTCGTCCGAGCCTTCCTGCTTGGGGGCGAGGCGAAGGCGGTGGCGCAGGCCGGGGGGCGCGGAGCGGCAAGGCCGGCGACAGGGAGGGTGTGGGGAGACAAAGCGCACAGGTTAGTGACCGGCCGCGCCGCCCGCCCGCCCCGGCCCAACCCGCGGCCGCCCCAGACCCACCATCATGGCTGCTCGCGGCGCTCTGCGCCCGCCGGAGCCGCGGCCGGGCGGGGCTGCGGCGCGCGGGGCGGGGCGGGGCGGGGCGGCGGCGCCGAGCGGCGCCTCTCGCGAGGGAGAGGCCGCTGAGCGGAGGGGAGGGCAGCGGGCAGGCAGGGCAGCGGGCGGGGAGGGCAGGCAGGGCAGCGGGCGGGGAGGGCAGCGAGCGGGGAGGGCAGCGAGCGGGGAGGGCAGGCAGGGCAGCGGGTGCGGCGGGAGGGACGGAGTGTGACCGCGGCTGCGGGGCGGTGGAGAGGAGCGGGACCGCCCCCGGACGCGGCGATAGCGGCCGCGTGTGTGGCAGCGCCTCGGTTTCCTCCTGCTCTGGTGTCGGGGTTGGGGCTGGTGAGCACCGGCCCGCGGGTGTTGAGGGTGCAGGGCGTTCCCGGAGCGGCTTTGTTCCCTGGGCTGCCCGGGAGCACCGGGAGCGCACGGCGGGCAGAGCGCTGCTGCTGCTGCTGCTGTGCCTGAGCTCCCTGCACAGCCGAGAGGCGTCGGCCTGCCCCGCGCCGCTCACGGCGTTCGTGTGGGAGATAGGCTTGGCCGCGCCGGCCCTGCCCCGCTCCACGCGTTTGTACCAGCGTGTGTGAAACTGTGCAATGGCACAGCGCGAGAAATTAAGTGCTTTATAATATGGCTTTGATTTATGGGTAGTTACGTGACTAAGATTGACAACTGCCTATTTCAGACTTCGGAATGGAGCCTTTAAATGCCCTTGTGTCTAATGATAGTGGAGAAGGTCAGCATCCACAGACTAAACCAAGTGGAAGTGTGGAGGGTAGGGAGACCACGCCTGAGACTGCATTTCTGTGCGAATCAGAGCTAGAACGGCCAAGAAACAGCCTCGGGGTGGGGCTTCATGATCAGCATAATCTCATCTCGGCGTTGCCGAGGGATGCGGGCAGATGGACATCAGCACTTCCAGGGGCCTGCGGTCAAGACAGTGGAGGGCACTAGTCCACCTGCAAATTAATCCTGCAAAAAATTTGCGGTTTCAATCCTAGTTTGTTCCACAGCCAAGCCCATAGTTAGTTGCACAAGCAGTAGTGGGACAGGACTACCACTTGCCACAGTAGCACTGTGGATTTAGATGGAATTCAGCCAATCGGGAAACTACACCTTGGGAAATGGTGCTCATGTAGCCGCAAGATAAGTGAAGATAAAGCATTCTGAGCTCTGTACTGCTTTCTAAGCAGTGTGCTTTGAAATTGTCTCTGGGAAATTGTTCTTAGTGCTGCGGAAAGAGGTATTTGAATATGCATTTAGTAAATAATTTTAAAAGCTGTTCTTAAAACAATTTTCATGTATGTACTCTGTCTTTATACAGACACATGCAACATCATCCAAAATACTGACTTATTACTGGGGTTGAGAAAAATAAAAATATTTGACAAGGTACTGAGAAAGAGTATGTGACCTGTTTAAACACTGGCCTTGACATTCTGAAGGGGTAAAGACAAAGTCACAGAAGAAATTGATTTCTGGGGGTTCACCTGCATGCGTTAGCATATGTGTATGCATAATCTGGGCTCAGTATCCTACTACCATTCCACAAAAATAAAATTTGGTGACAGATTGAGTTTGCTTTTTCAATGTGTATTATTTATTGTTGATGCATTTCAGTAGGACCAAAGAACCCAGGTCAAAGAGTTGAGAAAAGGCTTCATAAGGAATAAAAAGACAATTCTTTCTTCCAGGGAGAGCTAAGTAGGTCAGCTGACTGATCTGAATCCAGCAGAATGACCATCTCAGTTGCATCTACCAAAAAATAAGGTTATTTGGCTTTCCAGTGTGGCTCTGGGAGCAGTCTGGTCATGTTTTGGATAGCATGGAGCCTCATGATGGTCCTGGTCTAATGAAAAGTGTCCCTGTCCATGGCAGGGGGGTCCAAATCAGATGATCTTTAAGGTACCTTCCAACCCAGGCCATTCTATGATTCTCTGATTCTATGATATTCCAAAGCATCAGCAGTACTGTGGCTCCAAAAGTTGCTACCAAAACTGCTAAGCAGCAATACTATCCATGATATTAATCTTTCGCCCTGCCCTGATCAACTTATCACAGCTCCATGCCCTGCCCTACTTTTCTCCCCATGCTCCTCCCTGCTGGCAGAGCAATGCTTGCTGCATGCTGTTTCTGCTTCAGCAGCTGAGACACGGATCATATATGCCATGGGGACACCCTGGCTAGTAGGTAGGAGAAAAGCACTACCTCTTCTCAGTGTTCTTTTGTCAAGAGTCATCTTAAAAAACCTGCTCAGCAGTTGCAGAATCACAGTTGCCTTTGACAGATGAGTTCACCCCACCTAAGGAGTTTCCATCTTGGCTATTTGCACGTTCTCCTCTATGTCTACATAACAATAATAAACCAAGTCAATGAACTAAATATAACCCAGGAAAAATGAAATTACATGTTGTAACTGAGGCAATCTGACAGCCCCTTGGTACCACCGTATTCTTACTCTCCTCCACACACCTGGCTGTCTACACCAACTCTGGTTTTCAGCAGGCCCTGACTCCTGTCAACCTGTCTCGCCAGCAGAAAAATTACATAGGATGAAGAAGGGGAAAACTGCTTTAACAGTGAGTTCCATTGACTCTGATAAACTGTATGGATAGCCCAAAGGAGGATGCAGGACTTTGAGCCCAAAAGAAAGGATAGTCTTGGTGCTTTCAAATGACATATTGAGAAATTATTCCCTTTACTAACAACATCTAACTTTTGCTCCTGGACACATTTTGACTCATTCGGCTACTCATTTTTGGGCTCCTTTTTCCTCTCTTTTTTCCTTATTTTTTCTGTTCAGATGCCATGTTTTCTTCAGTTGCTAAACTCTTGAAGCAAGGATCAGCATTCTCCTCAGTTTACAGAGCTGTAAGTAGAAAGAGGAACCGATTCTGTGCCAGTTAGGGGAACTCCACTACACTATTGTAACCCATAGGTCTTCCGATTTTTTTAAAAACATCCACTTGCAAAGACCCATAATGTCAGTAGGTGGTGCTATGTACATATTTTTAGGAATTCTTTTCGGCCGAGGATTACCCAGCTAGTAACAGTTCCTTTGTGCTTGAGTGTGATATCCCTGAAAAACTAGAAGCCACACAATTTAAGAAATATTTGGCTTTTATCACAGAATCACTGCAGAGATCTAAAGGCTTTCCACTCCCTGGCATCGTGTCATATAGTACTACCTGTACTTTATGACTCATCATGGAGTGATTCAATGGAGGCGGGCGTTGTACACGAGAGCTGTAGTTCTGATATTTCATTAGCTGGTATGTATTTTCTTAAAAGCGTGAGGAACTGTTCTTCATGCACTTTTTTCTTTTTGAGAAGTTTCTCGACTTCCCTCTCTACACTTAATTACTCTCATTTCCTTCAAACAACCTCATGTACTGTTCATGTGAAGCTCAAATACAGCATCTTGCAGACAAACTGTGGTCGGTAGGACTAACTTTTCTGTATGTCACTGACGGATTGATTCCTCCTTTTGTTTCATCTTTGAGATGAAAATACTTTATTTCCTTACATACTTCATTTAAATTTTCTCTACTGCCGCTAACTGAAACAATATTAAGGAACCAGATCCTTCAAGCTGCCTTTTTTTTTTTTTTTAGTGGCAGAGCAGATAATTACATTTTTAAAAGGTGAATCAACATTTACCTTTTATTTCTATATAAAGCTAGAACTTTAAAGTGTAATGTTTTCAGAAGATTAAGGCTGAATGAGAAAAAGGCTTCAAAACCATGTTATAAAACCTGTCTAAAAAGCTCAGTTAGCAATAGAGGCCTTTTACCTCTTATGGAGAAAGATCACTTTACAGCAAATGATAACTCTCAAACTGATCATATTTCTTTAGGAACATGAAGAGGATGTGACCTGTAGGATTAAAAGAACAAAGAGGGAAAATGTATAATATTATAGAGAAGAGAGAGAAACATAGCTTAGTACAGTGTGTGCCTAGTAACTTCTAGATACTCTGAAGAACAGTAATTTCCATTAGAAAAGGAAAAAAATACCTGCTTCTCAGTGTGGAATAGACTTCTGTGAATTCTAAAGCATAATGGGGTGATATGCAAATATTAAGGATGTGTAGATTTCTCTTCAGACTGCAGGGATCCTGAAAAGGTTCACTCTATAGTTTTAAAAATCCTGGCCTCTTTGCACCAGGTGCTGACTATATGTATGCATATATATTATAATGCAGTTCATCACACTTCTTCCCCTTGGAAAGAATCAGATTCTTTCTTTTTAAATTTAATTTACATGGCATTATAGACCCTGTCTTTGTTTGCCATGAATGACTTAATGTCCATATGCAGCCACACTGATTCAGAGAGTGGAACTATCTAAAGCCTCATTTTTCACCAGTGCCATGAACTACTGCCAAGAAGCTGTAAGGGAAAGAATATATTATACATGTACATATATGAAAAATTCACTTATTCTGAGCTCTGAACCTTTTGAAAGTTTTCTTCTCCTTTGGATTGTGTACTGTTATTAACCTAATCATCATATTTCTATAACAGAATGTAGGCAATCACTGCTCTACACAAATTCTTCTTTAAAAAAGGGTGCAAAAGGATACTGCTTCTCCTACAGTTCCTATAGGATTGTCCAGGAAAGAGCCTATAGTTTTCTCTTTCCCTGGTTCACAGGGATGCATAGAAATGTTTCTAAATAAGTCACAGACTAATCAGCATTTCAGCTATCTACTCTGGATTTAAATCAATTGAACTCATCTCTTTTCCTAAACTCCAGTCCCTTCTTCTTTATAAACCAGCTGAAACGTGGAGTACTTCAGAGAATATTCTGAGAGAATCCTTTTTTATCATTCTTCCCAATTGTTAATATGTCTTTTTTTAAGAGAAAGACAGAATTTCCTGCTTCACCTTTGCCCCAGACTAAGGGTTTTACTTGCACAAAATACTGGCATGAAATTCTTTATTGTAACAGAATTTATTATTATAACCAAAAGAGAAAAACCTTTTTGGTGACATCAAAGCTGAAAACAGGGGAATTCTTTTCTCACATTGCTTCTCAGGTTTTTAATTTTAATGCTGCCTGGTTTAATTCGTGGGTTGTGGAGGGCAATAGGAATGCTTTGGGATATCAGCCTCACCGTAGTCTTAACTCTGTCAATCAGTAACTGCAGTGGTAAGAGCATTATGGGAGACTTCTCCAAAACAAATTTATTACTTTTTTCACGTCAGACGTTGATGAATCTGAGATAAAAATACCAGAAGGCCATTTACAGCAGTGATTTCATCAGGACTAGCACTGATGATTCTTGTCAGGGCTAGGGAATAGTAAAACAGAAAAAAACCCTCAGCATAAATAAAGCCTTGTTGATGAAAGTGTGACCAAGGATAAAAAGCAGATTTGCTAATACTGACCTCATACACATCATTCCTCAAAGGCCAGCTCTGCCCCAGCAGGGCAGCACCAGGCAGGGAAGACAAAGCAGCTCTTGTCATGTCTTGTCACTGGTACAATAATGGGTATCAGGAAGGACTGCACAGTGCTGCTTATTTTATCAGAACAGACTGAATGACACTTTCTGCCTTATTCAGTAGATACCTTTTGTTGGGGACTATTAGTCATTATTCTTTGTCTTTTGTTCCCCTGCTATCTTATTTCCTTTTCTCCTAGCACCTTTTTTTTCGATTATTTTCCCCTCTTTTTTTTAATATTTGGCATTTTTCCTTCCTAATACTCATTTTCCTTCCAATCTGTCTCTTCCTTTTTGCCTTGTTAGACCACCCCATTCCACGCCCTGGTTTCCTTTGGTCTTGACTGAGGGCAACTGTCTGTTCTCTCCAGCTCATTACAAAATGACTACTCTCCCCTCACTCCCAAATCTTCAGGTCCTTCCTGTAATTAGTCCCAGCTCATTCCATTTTTGTGTCTTGTTACTCTCAGTTGAAGATTCAGTCTTCTGTTCTTCTATTCGGCTCCTCACTGGCTTCTTGGTCACTTGAATTTCACTGTTGCTCTCTTTCATGTCTGGTATGTAGCCACAGTGTTCTGAGTTCTCTGAAAATCTTGGATGTCTCCTAGCACGTCCTATGAATGCCATTAGTAGTAGAGCATCACTTGCAGCTTGAGAAAATGTGATTACCACTAACATGCTGTGCTGGAGGCAACATTCACAAGCCTGGCCAAGCACTAACCAGGTGTTCTTTGTCTTCCTACACGTATCAGGTGAGCCATACTGACCAGCATCCTGAAGATTTTCTGACAAAAGTAGTCTCATTCAAAACGATCAAAGTCAAGAAAAAAACCCAAACACATTATTTCTGACATATGTTTATCAAAGAAAAAGCTGAGTTTGATAGATACCCTCAACGAGCATTAAACCACCAATCAGCTGAGGCATTACTTAATGGCCAGGAGTAGCTCTTCTAATATGATGTCTGACTCAAAACCAAAGCTGCTTCCATCTCCAAGTAAATCTGTTGTGACATTTATATTACAGCACAGTTACATGGGAGCAGCCACCCTCAGACACATCCTATGTTTCATTTACAGTCTCAAATGCCTGCTTGCTCAGAGGTCGAGCAAAAAAACAATTCTATGCTGCATCCAAATGTGTTCCTTTCTTTGTAGTACCTTCAGAGCCAGAGGTGTTAGGGCTGGCTTGAGGGGTAGTCAGAAAAAAAATAAAAATCAGACATTGGCTGGCCAAGCAAATCACTTTCTTGGTTCTTTTTTCCTGACTTAAAAGCTATGGAGATCCAGATGTTTGTTAATTTTAAATTGTGTTGGACAGCCTGTTGCAATAAGTGGCATGGGTTAAAATGGAGCCACACAAAGCACTCACTGTTAGGCTTCACTGCAGTTTTACTTCCAGCTGTCTGCTTTTGAGTTACCATCTCCTGAGACAGCTTGACTTGACTGATGGTGTTCTCTGCAAACAGCCAAGATGTGCAGGTCGATGGTAATAGCTGCACGGAATAACTGATTCCCACAGTGTGACCACCAGCACTTGAGCTGCAGCCCATGCTTCCAGACAGGCCAGTTTTGTCTGGTTCACCAAACTATCTCTCTGGATCTGGAGATGCTGAACGTGAAACAACCACAGAGTGCAGTTTGGATTAAGCTCATTGTCATCACTGAACTCCAGCTGGCAACTAAGAACCACACAGCCAGTGGGGTGGGGAGGAGAATCAGAAAAAGGTAAAACCACTGGGTTAAGATAAGAGCTGTTTAATAATTGAAATAAAATAAATTATTATTATTATTATTATTATTATTATTGTAATTAAAAGGGATATAACAAAAAGAGAGAGAGACATAGAACTCAAAAGAAAAAAAAACAGTGATACACAATATAATTGCTCATCACCCACTGATCAATGCTCAACATGTCCCCGAGCAGTGCTTGGCGCCCTTCCAGGTAACTGACCCAGTTTATATACTGGGCATGACATTCTATGGTATGGAACATTCCTTTGGCCAGTTTGGTCAGCTGCCCTGGTCATGCTGCCTTTCAGCTTTTTGTGTACCTCCTCACTGATAGAGTACGAAACAATGAAAAGTCTTTGACTTAGGGTAAACACCATTTAGCACCAAATCTGTGTGTTATCAATATTATTCTCGTACTGAATCCAAAACACAGCACTGTACCAGCTACTAGGAAGAAGATTAACTCCATCCCACCTGAAACCAGGACACCCATCAAAGGCTATGCTGCTACTGGAGGGAAACTCATGTCCCTCCCTTACATGTCCCTACTCTCTCTGCTGTCCCAGTGCTCCCTTGGCACAGCCCAGCAGCAGAGAGATGAGAGAACTGACTCAATTTACCTGCTTTTCTTGCAGGATCAGTTTCCAGGAAGTTCACTTGAGCCAGCATGATAGGGACATAGGGGGAATATTAAGGGTAGCTCAGTGCTTTCCAGCAGCAGTGCAGTTTTAGGCAGGCTCAAACCAATCAGGAAACCTCTTGTGGCATTACTAATGAATTATTTCAACCTGCACTTCGGGTACATTACAATAAGGCACCCTGGTGTGAAAATCCAGTGGGCACACCAGGAAAAATTCACGTGGCTCCTGCTGTGGTGTTTTGGAGTAGTGCAGTGGTTTTCACCGATGGACAGGATGTGCCATCAGGCAAACACACTGAGCCCATCTCAGCACAAATTCATCTGGGATAGCTTGCATCACAAGGGAGGTCTGCACAAAGCATGAATGGCTACAGATAACAAAAGCACTTGTCTATCAACCTCTAGCCAGCACAACCTTATGTTGTTGGCCAGGCCAGGCTATAATCTGGAATGAAAGTTAATGAAATAACATTTGGGTCTCCATTAGCACTTTATTGAGTTGCAATATCCTGCAGTCAAGGCAAAGATAATATGATACCATAAGAGGTTACATATTTGTAGGCAGAAACCAGAACTGTAATTCTGTATTTGAGCAGAAACAAGCTTGTGTTGCAAAGCAGGGAACTGAAGTGTTTGGTACTTGAGACGTTGACCTGTACTGCATGTGGTCAGAAAGAGAGATACTTGTAATGTTCATGAGCAGGTCCAGGATCAGCTCTTCAGAGAAGACCTGACCACTGTAACAGGATCAGATCTTCAGAGAAGAACCAAGCAGTGTTACAGATGCTTTTTGTCCCGGCTGGTTAATGTGTGGTGGAGGGAAGGAAAGAAAGCACTGATGCTTTGACTTTATTTTGTTCTTTTTCGACATTCATGCCTTTTGACTTAGGGATTTTTGCATCTGAGTGGGTGGATCTGATGGTGAACAGGTGAACCAGCCTCACAGAGAATTTTACACGTGGCCAAAGGCAATGCTGGGCCACATAGGTGGCTCTGCGAACAGAAGTTGAACCAGCCTAGGAGATGCTTCCAGTCCTCCCACTGGGATGAAGGCCTATCTTTCCCAAGCTACAAAAATAAATCCAGAACAGTAGTTTGGGTTTGGGAAGGTCAGCTGTGTTAGCCTAACTGCTATGTTCAGATCTGTCCACAATTATCACAGCAACTGTGACATGTAGGGCCAAATTTCGCTGATATATGGAATAACATGGACACCAAAAATTCTTGTATCAGGGCAATGTTTGACTCCATGCAAAAGGCAGGGAGTTCAGAGTCCTGTTCATTGCTGCTGAGGTCTCAGATCCCCCTGTTATCCTTCTGCCTTGTGGTAGTCACTGTACAAGTGCACAAAGCAATACATACCAAGAGTGGAGCAGGGAGCTATGCCCTAGGACTGGTGAGGCATCCTCATCCAGGCCAGGGGAAAAAAGGGAATAAATTCAGATGCTCCTCTGGAATGTGTTCCTTGCACTTTTTGTGTTAGGACTGTTAAAGACAGCTTTGGCACTGCAGAATGGAGCTACAACCTTAAATAATCTCTATTTTTGATAATTATTTCAGGGATATTACCTACATATACCAGACAGTCAGTAATGCCCCTCCGTCCACTCAACTCTTCCACTAGTGCAAATCAATGTTTTGCCATTAAAGTCAATGGAGCTTTGCTGATTACACGAAGTCAAAATCATTATGTACAGTTTACTGGCTCTAGTCATTTGATGATACTCTACAATGGGAAATCTTTTACATCTGCTTCTTTTATAAAACTCAAAGGACCCATGTGGTTTCAAGTCATTATATTTTGTTCTAGTCTCACCTTCTCAAAAAAAAATCCTTTTGTTATCTCTTACTTGAGGGGACAGCTATGACTAAGTGGCTGAACAAAACCTTCAGATTTACCAAACCTGCAATGTAGCTCATTTCCCAGCATTTAAGGCAATGCTATTCTTGGAAGTCACACTTCGAAATCTCCCCAGTGGGAGAATCAGTGCTTAGGAGAAAGGTAGGCACCAGTGTAAAGCCCAATTGCAACTGCACCTAAAAGTTTTATATTAAATTTTGCCTTTCACTTCTCATAGAAAAAGTTTCTTTGCTGTATTTCTTATTTTACATCTCTATATGATCACCCAGCTGTAGCATTGAAGACTGAGGAGTTCCAGTAATATGTCTTGGCAGTGGATTCCCCCTCCAGTCTGGGCTGATCTTTCTGAACTCTCGACTTCATGCAATCCTGTGTCCCAAGCATACAGTCACAAAATCAGCTCTGAGCCACCAACAGCTACGACTTTTGCTTAATCATAACTACTTTATCTTAGAGCGTACATTAATTTCTTCTCCATAAAACACCCCGGTGTCCTGTAGTTGTACAATACGGTATCAAATCCTGCAAACACAACAGAACTGAGTTACACCAAGTTGGTATGTGTTTGGCAAGTCTATGGGAAAGGACAGCAAAAACTGCCATACTGGTGATACATTAGGTGCAACTCTTCGCTCTGCAATGGCTGTAAACCAACGCTCTAAGGTACATGGGCCTCTGATTTCCACATAAATCATAAAATATTTTGGCTGCTTTTGAGATGTGATTGTGTGTTATGTGTAATCTCTGTGATGAGCTAAATCAAATTATGAGAGTAAGTAAGGTTCAACCAGTTTCAGTAAGGCTCTTTGTTAACTCTACACATTTTCAGCTTAAGTGCCATCCCAACATTCTACCAATTCTTCTAACCCCCCCCCTTTGGGTCACCTGCAGTTCACATTTGGTTCTGAATCTAAAACACATCAATGCTGAAATTTATTTTAAGGATGTGCAATGTCACAGCAGAGTCTGATTGCTTCATATTGGGCAACAAGGCAATCATGTGTGGTCCACAGTGGGACAGCATACTTCATAATGGGAAGTTGGTTAAATAACGTTTATAGAATTTGTGAATGCTACCCACAATAACATTTATAGCTGTTTCATTGTTTTCATATGTCCCCTTTTTGTACATTCGTACATTTCTGAAACGCTGTTCAATAATTATTAATAGAATACTATAAAATAGTTTATTATGTTTTAATTATTAGCATTTTAATTTAGAATGAAGTACCAAATATTTGGGGTTTAATTTATTAACAGTAAAAGCGAGATACCAGTCTCTTATTAATTTTTAGATATAATCAAGAAAGGGAATAAATGAACTAGGCAGCTGCCAAAGCATGTATCTCTGAGCTGAATAATGATCAGGATTTTATGACACATTTGGAAGGGAAACATAATAAAAGATAAAGTGGGAAGCAGGATAAAAGTACCCACTTATCATGGATAAGTTGTTCTAGACTTGTTTGATATATTTATTTGATAAAATTATTGCAGGTTCTTTACAGAAATAGACACAAATCTTGCTGGGCTCCTGAATGTACTTTGTATAACAGTAATTAACATGAAAATCAAGACTACCATATGAACTGTAAAGCATATAAGAAACTGACTGAAGAGGAGTCATCTGTCAAGAGAAAGGGGTTTTTATTAATGGAGTTTCCTAGATTCACTCTGGGAACAATTTTATTTAATCTTCTCATTAATGACCTTGGCACAAAAAATATGAAGAAAATGAGAGAGTGAAAACTGCAGACAACACAAAACTGGAAGGTACTACTGATACAGAAGAGGACTGGAGTATCACACAGGAAGACTTTCATGACCTCGAGGACTGCAGTAACAGAAATATGTTGGAATTTTGTAGTGAATAATCCAAAGTGACAATGTTAGGGGCCAAAAGAAATTTCTATGAGAGCAGAGGAGAAGAAAGAATTATATGTACCAGTCACACGATATAATCAGACTTCTGTGGAAAAAGGCATAGGATCCTGCAATGCAGAGAAAGCAATGCATTAATACCTTCATAACCCGTAGTGATGAGGCCTGGTCAAATATGTTCAGAAAAGACAGATTCAAACTGGACCAGGGACCAAGAGGTGCTTCTAGGACAATTAAGGGGTTGAAGAAGGCTATCTTACTGGCAACATCTTGGTGTGAGCATATAAAAGAAGGGGATATAAAATCAGGGAATTAAAAAAAAAGGAAAAGGGAAGGTTATTTAAAGTAAAGAATAATACAGGTACAAAATGCCCACCAATAATTAAAATAAGGCTTCAAAACATCAAAGCAGGATTCTGGAAAATCTTCTCCATCATAGTAGCAGAAAGAAAAAAAAAACAAACTAGTTTTAAGTTGCACTTTTTAAATTTGGCAACAGAAAGAGGAACAGGGCTATATGGCTTTATAACAGACAGTGGTTGGAATGAAAGCCCCATTGGGCGGCATCATTCCCTGTCAGCCAGATTTGGATAGAAAAATTATGTGGTGCAAACTTTCACATGCACAGCATGGAGTCCTGACCTGTACCACACCTGCTTACTGCAGGTTTGGAGCTCTGAATCAGACTTGCAGTCATTTTGGGTATGGACAGAATATGGGTACCTTTGTGTACCTGTGTACCTTTGGCTGTGGCAGCCCTATGCTTCAGCAGTGCACAAGCCCAGACAATTCCCATGTGAGAAGTGAACGAAGTAGCTTTGACCTGTTCAGAGAGTCCACTCTGCAAGCCCTGGTAACATGGTGAAAGCTGTATTTGCAGCAGGAATTGATTTCTATAGAAGTAGCCTCTCTTGCTTCCCAATCTGTGAGTATGTGGAAATATTTCTTGGCATCTCATCACTAGATCTTAGGCTGAGAAAAACACATTCATTTCTGATCAAAGACAGTGATTGAGGGATAGTTTCTGAAGGAAGTAAATTAAACTCATGGTGATGTTAAGACATCAAAATAAATAAAGGATTATTCTGACAACTGAATCTGATTCTCCATAAAAACCCCACCAGGCTTATTAAAGAGAAGCACTAAACAAACAACAGAAGTAAGGCATGTGTGAGATGTGGAGATGTTCATGTTATGATCTCTAAGAGCTGAATCTACAAAGTGCAGAGTGAGCTGGATATGATGATGTATCATCACCACAATGATACAGACATTACTGTGTCTGATTTCTAGATGTCTGCTCCCTAATCACTAACTAGTGATGAACTGTACAAAACATTTGTACAGTTCTGGAGGCAGAAACCAGGAAAACGAGATCCTGACCAGCAACCAGTGTCCTTCTGCTGCATTCAATATGAGGGTGACTGTGTATTAAAGCACTGATTTGTACCTTGGCAGCATCAAAGGATGAGTCTTGGCCATCAGACCAGGCTGTCACATAGGAACACAAGTGAAACCCCTAACCTACAGTCCAAACAGAGACTGGAGTGAGTCTGGTTAGGGCATTAACAGGTGAATTAGAACCATAACTAGTCACAAGAGAGATGAAGTCAGGTTTCTTCCATAATGAGTGGATTTTCTAATGGTTTTTTTTTACAGTTTTGTATAAAAAAAATGAAGGGAACTCACCCAATTATTAACTGCTATGGCAATAAGACTGGGCTGTGGAATGTTTGTCCTGAATCCAGTGCTGTCAATGTATGCTAGTCACATTTAAAGTACCCTTACTACACTGGGCCACTAGGGAGACTTGGTCAGGAGAGCCCAGCTTCTGCCTTATAAATTGGCCTTGATGTCAATGCTGTTTTCTGAACTTAAATTCACAAAAATGAGGTGTGCTTCAGTGTGCATACGGAACACAAAGAGACAGTACATAGGTGCTGATCCAAAAAAGGCCATAATAGATATAAATGTACACATGATAAAACAACAGCGTTTATAATTGCATTTGGTGCATTTAAAAAGAAAGCACTATTAGGTTAAAGTAATAATGCATATTTAAAATAACCTTTTGATTAAAAGAATCATGCCTGCATTTCTTGGACTATACTCAGTCTGGACTATATTATCTTTGTTGTCTAAAGCTGGTAATCTGTGTTGCCCTGAAATATGCATAATGCTAGTAAAATATTTGGCTTTATCTACTGTTCACCCAGAGAATTCCCCTGCTGCCATTAACATCACACCATACTGTTCTAATGATTCCAGACACTAATGAACTTGTACTATGCATTTCTAACTTCTGCTGATTTAATGTAGCTACCCTTAATTATGCCTGGATTACATCAATCCTGACAAAAAAATCCCCACAACTTCATATATACTTAGCATATACGTGCACTGGTGGAATTTCAAATACACATCAGGTGAGCTATTTTGCCTACTACTTTTGTTTTCTATCTAGCCTACAGTAAACTCATAATTTACTTTTATGCTTAAAACACCACTAGATACAGTTCACTTGGAATGCTAACAGAAAGCTGAAGCTGAGCAAACCAAGATTTCTCACTAATTAAATGAACAAAGCAAAATCCAAATTCTCTAGAAATGCTGGCCCTTAGATATTCAAAGTTCAGTGACTGTGCTATACATGAAGCATGTTTGCCTACACCCTTCAGAATACTATGGCATGGCAGGATTCCCAGTCTCTGAAAGCTTGTAGTCAGGCCTTCAGAATCTGAGGAATTCAGTTAATTCATATTGTGGATCTTCATGGGGGAAGGGTGGTGAGAACGCTGTTAAAAGGGGTGAAGTGAGGAAGCAAGAGCTGGAGTCAGGCATGCACATGTCTGATGTGTAACTCCAAATTTCACCTTAAGTTAAACACTAAAATGCCTTTACATGTCTCGTTTGATATAATCAGCAGCTGAGATTAGAGGGACCAAATTTCACCACTGCTGTACAGGAGTCAGAGTACTGAAAAATACACATTTTAAAGTATGTGTGTAACAACAAGCTGAGATGCAAGTGATCATTGGCCTTTCCAGATTTTTGCCTGCCAGCAAAGACACATATGACTGTGTCAGAATCAATCACTACATACCAGAGACCCAAATATCCTATGCTTCTGATCTTTGTTAAATACATCGTGAGTGGAGATATCTGCTGTGTAATATATGGACAGACACCGTCCAATTCTTCTCAGAAGAGCTGGACTTACTGTACCAGATGTATGTAATACAATAGCTCGGAGTGACCTGGAAATGCACTAAGCAACATGCAGGGGCATGTTGGGTGTCATGAATCATAAAATTGTTTAGGTTGGAATAGACCTTTAAAAGCCATTAACCCAGCACTACACCAAGTTCACCACTAAACCATGTCCCTAAGTGCCACATCTACACATCTTTCAAATACCTCCAGGGATGGTGACTCTACCACTTACCTGGGCAGTGTGTGCCAAAGCTGGACAACCCTTTCGGTGAAGAAATTTTTCCTAATATTCAATCTCAATCTGTCTGGGTGCAGCTTGAGGCCATTTCCTCTTGTTCTGCCAGTTGTTACCTGGGAGAAGAGACCAATCCCCACCTCACTACAACCTTCTTTCAGATAGTTGTAGAGAGCAGTAAGGTCCCCCCTCAGCCTCCTTTTCTCCAGGCTAAAGAACCCCAGCTCCCTCAGCCACTCCTCATAAGAACTTGTGCTCCTGACCCTTCACCAGCTTCATTGCCCTTCTCTGGACCTGCTCCAGCACCTCAATGAATGCTAAGTTTAGCTTCTCCACAGATATCCTGCATACCAGATGCTGACCAAGGCAATTCTCAGAAACATCTGAAATATTTCAGGCATTGTACCTCCCTAAACAAGCAAAAAAAATTTTTTTCAAAATAAGTGAGAAGTGTAGTTTCCTAAACTCACTGTCTGGTCGGGCAGATATAAGCACCAGTGGAGAAGAGGGGGAGCATTCAGCCCAGCTTCTGCAGGAATCCCCCTCTCATCCCACGTGTCATTAGATTGCCTTCACTGTGTTGTCAAACAGCACCCTCAGATGGCCCTATTTCATATATCATCAGACATTGGGGTTTTTTTATTATTAAGATTAGGAAAAAGAAATAAATCCTCACTGCATTGCTGTCAGTTTCTAGTGCTTGTGACTGTAGAGAAAAGCCCAAGGAGATGAATAAGCATAATGCAAGGTTTCAGAAAAGGAAGCAGATGAAAACTCTTAGAAGTTATTATATTAATATAATTTCTGATTATACAAAAAGTTACTTCAAAATTTATTGAACCTTTTCTTATTTTTGAACATGTAAGGTTGTAATATGGCTTTAATCCTTGTAGCAGTTTTCTATACATTTGATAATGAGTTTTTCTTGATTTTACTATGAAGCGGTGCATTTGATGATGAAACAATGAGCCATACAATTAATTTTCAGGCTTCTATGTTGATACACAGTTTATTTCACACTATTCCTACAGCTTCATTTTTCAATATACCATAAATTCATGCATCTGTAGCATCTTCCCATTCTCTAAGTATTTAACCACTTTTGTAGAAGTTAACAGCTGAAATCAGATGCTTTAATGATTGCAAAAAACGGCAGTCCAAGCTTCTGGAACCGAGGAGAGCATAAAAGAACCCATTATGGCAATTTCCCATCTAAATTGTGGAGTCTGTATTTCTGAGTTAAACCCCATGGACAGAATGGAACTGTTCAAACACCTCAAGAGATTATTTTAAACTGTTTGCCACTTTGGTAAACTGTAGCCAAGTTTACTCCTTGTATAATTTCTTTATAAGGTTTCATATTTTTAACAAGAGAAACCAGTAAATGGATCAAAAGTGGGGTTTGGGTTTTTTTCTTGTTTGCTTTATGTTTACGATAAAGACTAAAGGCAAAGGTAAGGGAAAGGCTTGAGTTTGTCATTTACCTTTTAAGGAGACAAAGACACAGCAGGACAATTATACCTGTTCAAAGGCAACTAAATGTTACTGTTTATGAAAATGAGAAATTCTGATCTGAGAATATTTTTTATTCCATTTGCATACAGTATGACTTGTAACTTCACTACCATTAAATGCATTTTACATCAGTGACAACAGATACTGTGTCACCACAACACCCTTTTTGAGCACTCTTCCACACTGCACCCAACAGATGGAAAAGCAGGTCTGATAACATTACAGGAATTGCCGAAAAAAGATTATGTGAAATGATTGCTTCCATAACCTTTACTTTAATTTTCAGCCTCATAAAAGATGTATTTCTTCAGAAATGCATTTCCGCTACTTGGGAATCACACACAACGTATGTGAGAACATTGAAACATTGATCACAGGTAGAAATATTCTGTATTTATCTGGAGAGCTCCAAGTTTATAACAATAGAAAATGATCTCAGACTAATATCACAAAGTAGCCAGAATATTTAACTCTCTCAAATGGTGGTGCAATGTTGATGAGATGGTCTATGATTATTTCAGGATTAAGCACTACAATAATAATCTCATTCCCATTGAGTGCTCCTAAATACTCTCAGCAAACCCATTTGTCCCTTTTCCTTGACTGTGATCCCATCTCTGTAGAAAGAAATAGCTCCATAAAACTGGGTCAAGCAAACAGTTTACTCTTTCCTACAGAAACTATATATGTTATATACCTCCTTCCTTTGATAACAATTTAATCCAGTCCAGGTTAGACTGAAACACGATGCAGTGTGGGGAAGGTGAGAATACCAAAAGCAAGTAACTCACAAAAAAGAAAAAACATCTTAATAGGCAACTTTAAGAATAAAAAATAAAGTGTTAGCAGAGAAAAATATAAGCTTTGAAAAGTTACTAATTTTTTCTCCCAAAATATGCCCTTTGGCAATTAGTAGTTTTGATCTCATAGCTCAAAAATATGTGCATGTTCATATTAATACCGTAAAACATGACTTACAAAAATCCTATATTCTTGTCCATTAACCACTGAACGTGATCCAACCACTTTTTTAAGAAGAAACTGAAAGGATTTGTATTTGCACACAATGTAAGATGCTGATGCAAAGAGAAATAACTCTTCTCATCTTCCCACAGTTTGGTATTGCAACAGAAAGACTGGTTATTAACACCATTGCTAGAAAAAAAAAAAAAAAAGAAAAAGAGGTAAAATATTACCCTTACTATTTTCCACAGAAAACAGCTGTTAAATTAATGTAAGATTCTGAATTACTATCAGTGTTAAAGACATTTTTATGTGTCATTATTACTTTTTACACAGGATAACTGCAGATAATAACAGAGCTACATGCTTCTTGAAACTGGTGTGCATAAAGCTATTACTGGAAGTATCTCAACTTTATATTTTGGTATTACAGCAACCATAGTCCTAGTGTTTCCAAAGCTGTCTTGGGCTGTCAGACATTCTGACTTCTGAAGCAGGGTAGAGCAGGAACGAAAGAGAAATTCTAGAGTAGACACAGCCTCATGATATTATGGAAGTGTTGCAGGGACAGAGCCGGAGTGCCAGATCCTCAGACTTTTGTTTTACCACAGCTCTTTTCTGGAGTTTTCCAAGACAAATGCACAACTCATTTGACAAGATTACGTTTTGTACCTGCTAAAACAGGTAGAATAGCTGAAAACAATCATGATACCTGCATGTAATTGGAGTGCTGTATTTTGGCCTTATGCTGCACAGTGGGATGAGAAGCATTCTTTTCTCCCTTCTGGTAATGAAGAAAAAAACAAAATTAACAGCTGAGATGCTTGACTGTATTACCCTAAGAAAAAGCTGTAATTGCAATCTGCCCATTCTATTCAGAATGAAATAGAAAGTGAAATACTTAAAACATTGATACCACAGTGACCTCAACATCTTCCAGGAGAGAAAATTTATCTAGCTATGCAAGAAAGCAAAACAAACTGCTCTGATGTGAATGCTCCAACACTCCTTCAACCCTATCACAAAGATCTATGGCAGGTGTTCAGTCAGGAGCTCCCTGGAAGATCACTTGACTTTTAAGAGAGTTGTCATCCTCTTTGCAAAACTGAGACCAGGCAATAGAAATAAAATGGATTTATATTATTAATAATTTTGATGATGACGACTTTTAAAGGTTGCCCATGCTGTGTTGTGAGAATTACATTGGCAATGCTGAACTCCAGGCAGTTAAAATTGTAATGGATTTGAAGTGACTGAATTAAAATAATAATGAGATCAAATCAACTGCCAGATTTATCAAAAGGTTATATATCTAAATATAGCTTGTCCTGAAGATACTTCCAACCATTGCACCTGTCAAACTAAACTGATAAAACCAGCTAGAATCAAAGCCAGGTGTTTTGTCAGAACAGGTAAAAAAAATTAATTAAAAAACATTAAAAAGTGGTTACCACAGTCAGCTTGTAAAGTCTTTATCTGAGCAAAATTAAGACATTTTTTCTGTTTCCACAGATTTTCTGTGTTGGGCTGTTGCACACAAACCTCAATGATCTGACCTTCTCATCAGAATAACCCAACAGTCAGAGATGGCATGCAGGGCCAAACATGCTCAGTGGCCAGGCAGACTAATGCCATGCATTTGTTTCCTATGGGTGTTCTACAAGATGCCTTTCTACTTTAGTCACACAGAATAAATATTGTTTAGGAATTCTGGTTACTTGGAAGGAGAGTTCTGGGAACTGATTTTGAAGTGTGGATGCAGAGAAATAATGCAGCACTACAAAAGGAATTCATCAACACAGACAAATAAAAGCCCTCGGGTGACAGATTCTGCATCAGTATATTTGGTGAAGAGCTAAAATTATACTACTGCTTCCTAAAAGAATGTATGCAGGGAATGAATTCTGTGGACCAGGAAGTGTATCATCTTTTAAGTCCCACTTCAATAACAGGGCTAAGATTCAAAAATATGACCATGACTTATATTTGTCACTCACAGTCACCTAATTAAGAACTACACCCATTCATTCTCACCCCCCATGTAATAGCTTAATTACTGTATTTGGTGTAACCAAAACCCACACATTTTTAAAGGATTGTTCAAATGCAGCTTAGGTGCATATCTCCATATGATATTGCTAACCAAGAGCCCTGCTGTAGCAGGGCTTTTGTAGGAGTAAACCACATTTCATTGACACAGAGCTGTGTTTTCACGTTTCATTGCATGAAAGCATTGAGACAGTGACTGTGGAATCAGTATGTTCAGGCAGAGCAAAAGATAACATAAGCTCAGCCTTTACAGCTGCAAGCTCCTGCTGAAATTAAAAGGAAACAAATCCTCTGCTGTAACCCCTTCCCTCCCCACCAGATGTACAGGTCTCTATGGAAAACTGCTGCTTCTAAGCCTTCCTCTGCCTTTCTGCACCTTGGTTTCTATATGCACATTCCATTTTCTGTTGAAACAGCCAAAATGGACGAAAAGCTTAGCTCTCACATTAGCCTTAATAGAAGGTCACAGATGAAAGCAGTGCTGCCACTAAGAGGAAGCAGACACAAATAAGGCTCTCTAAACTGGTTCTCAAAATCACATCTCTTTTTTCAAGCCAATGTATACCCTGCAGCTGTGCTCGCCAGAGACTAACTGATGCTTTTAACTTTCTGCATAATAGAAAAGCTTTCGAGGAGCTTTTATTACAGCGGTTAGTTTTTCTATATCAAACCCCTACAATCACAAACAAGAGAGGGGAAAAACAGACACTAAAAGGTACAAGTGGAGATTGTCCGTAAAGCTTTACAGAAGATGGCGGGCAGATGGTAGGGATTTGCAGTGACACAGCTGTTTTTAAAAATAAAGAGGTGGAAGAGGAGAGGCATGATTACAGCTACACATACATTCCTAAGCTTGTTCACACAAGAATAAAAATTAAGCTACAGCAGGAAATTGAAGTTTGTGTATTATTTTGAATTGACATTTAGAAACTTTTAAAAATAATCAGCAGGACCTTCAAGTTTCTTTTCCAATCATTTTCTATTTAACTATGATGCAAAGGTGACAATAGAAACATCAACCTACAATGAGATATTAAAAAGACAATCACAGAATTCTAGGACTGTCAAAATTACTGTGCCTCCAAATTAGCACATATTTTTTTCTGTAAGCTTTACAATATAAAAAGACAATTCTATTAAATCATCAAACAACATAGATTATGTTACCTATTTGACTTTCCTATGAAAGGATTTAATTTTTACTGTAGTATTTATTTTTCAGATGTCATTAGTAGAATGCACAGATAAACAAAGAAAGGAAGAGTAAGATGTATGGGGGTTATTGCAGATTTAACAGCATGGGAGGTGGGGCAGGGAAATGTCCAAATTCAATAGGGTATCAAGCACTGGATATTGATTTTGAAAGAATAGAATATTTTTTTAACTAAGCAGTAATTCGTATTAAAAAACTTCAAAATGACACCTTGCATTCTTTTTTAATGCATATTCTCACATATGCCCCCTATAGTCACATAGAAAGTTTATGTTAGGTAAACACTAAAGAGATTGTTAATGTACAGTGTAAAAGTCTGCCTTCTCCAGAGAATCCAGTGAAGCTGTTTCTAGACAGCTTTGTTTACAAAATTAATTCTCTTCCAGATAATCAATTCCTAGATCTCAGAAATTTTACTTTTAACAAGAGATACCAAAAGGATAATCTTTTTATCATTCTTCATCAAGTCACCTTTTTCAGACTGCATCAGTTCACTTTCTTCCCAGTATTAAAAAATGACCTGTCAGCATAAACATACTTTTTTTTAATTTAATCTAATTTTGTGAACGTGTGTGCCAGGATCCAACAAAAGAAAAAGGTTATCCAGCACTAACGCACTGAAAACTTCTTTATAGCCATCTCCAGAGCCACTGGTGCTGGCTTTTGCTACAGCTGGGTATTGAACTGAATGTGTGGCAGGTGAAACCTGTTATGAAAATCCAGCTATTCCACCACTTCTCCTTTCAGTGTCTAGGCTGCTCCCAATCCGAAGACAATAGCAAAGAGATTAGTGTAAGTGCTGCCCAGCACACAAACAAACTCAACAACTGAAGACATTTAAATTAACTTTATTTATACCAGATTTTCAAAATCAGAAATATTTCAAAGAAATTCAATACTCATAGACAGGTGCTACATTGATGATCTTTGATCCACCATTAGTGCCATGTTTTCACTCTACAATCATTAACTCGCCACCACAAACTAAGAGGAACTTACAGAAGTTTATAAAAAATAGGCAGACAATGAAAATTTGGTTTATACTGGAATTGGCATAAAAGAGTAAAGCTTATTATCAAATTGTGGCAACTGCTGTATTCCATCACTCAAGGGAATGCTACAGCAGGAAAACACTCTTCTACTTCGAGAAACACTTTGGGTTTTAACTGAACATACTCAAAATCCACTTCACGATGTGACTAGGAGCGATTCTTACACTCAAGTCCGTGTAAATTTAAGCTTTCCATTTCAAAAATCGCCACAAGCATAAACCTCACCTACACACTCTAGTCTTGGACTGATTTCCCTTTTTGGAGAAATCAAACCCATATGCCTATACCTCTTCCAGGATTTACCAAATCAAACAGAATAACTGCTGGCTTTGAAATACTTTTTTTAGAAGAAAAATGCCATTTCTGCACAAGCTACTCTCATGAAAATTTTATTTAACATTTCTTTATCAATAAAATAACTGAAGCCAAGATACCGAAAGTCACGTCTACACGGAGATACACAGAAGATATTCAACTTGAGAGGATTTTCCTCCACTTCTCGATCACAATGAGGCCCTCACCATTTTGCATAATGACAGAAAACAACAGCTGACAAACCATTTTGGAACAGATGCCAGCTGTCTCTCATTTGCTTTATATAATTCAAACAGTAACAGTTCTGTAGCACTTTATTGGTTTTTGTTTGGTTTGTGTTCATTTTTGTTTGTTTCTTTTAAAGCCAAGCCATCTGAATTGGACCCCTCATCAGTCAGTCAGTAAGTCATTTCAAGAACAAACTGAAGGCAGGCTGATCCTTTTGGATCCAAAACTTTAATTTGGTAGGAATCTTACAGAAATACAATTTGTGCTTCAATTTCATAGCTACTTGGACTGAGTGAATATACACCTAAACTACTTTAAATAAAAAAAAAAAGTAACCTTTAATATTCAACTGAGAAGCCACAGACGTTTTTCCAGACTGTTTGCAGCAGAGACAAACAATAAATTTAAACACAGTACTGCTTAAAAAAAGTTTACTGTCTAAAGTGAAAATTCGAATGGTTTATTAAAATTTAACATTTTCCATTTTGGCTTTTTCTAAAGAAGCAATTTATCCATTGTGAAAAATCAGTTAAAAGATAATTGCATTTTACTGTACTGAACTCAAGTCAAACATAAAGCACAAAGATCTTTACATTGAACTGGGCTTTGCACACAACATGAATGATCAGAAATAGACTATTTTGAGAAATAAAAAGTTAGGGGTTTTTTATCTAGACAACATGCATACCATCAGTTACTTCTCACCCTTAAAAGGTACCTGAAAGGAGAGTTTTGTAGAACAAAACCAAGACTCATTAATACACTTAGTAAGTCAGTGGTCATCATGCCTTTTTAGTTAAATTCTAGTAAAGTTTCGTCTACATAGAACAGCTAACACAATGAGGTGTGCAAGTCATAGGGATAGCCAGAAGCCTGAAACAAAGTCTTAAAGTTCTACAGGACAAGAGAGCCTAAACACAGCACCACTAGGTTATTTAAACTATATAAAAAGAAATTTTGGATTATCATCTACTTCCTTGTTGAAAGAGGGGTTATGGACTGAACATAAAGGGCCCATATTTAAAAGTTCCGCAGTTCTACTCTACCAACTTTTTAAAATAAGGTAATGATAAAGAGCATTCCTTCTAGCAGCATGTACAGTTCAGCTGCCAGTGGCTGCCTAACAGCACTCCTTTACGCATACCAGGAGAATCATGTCCAGTTTTGCCATTTGTGGATAACGATGACAAGATA
Organism: Manacus candei; assembly: GCF_025592945.1. Lineage (NCBI taxonomy): Eukaryota > Metazoa > Chordata > Aves > Passeriformes > Pipridae > Manacus > Manacus candei. Next base: position 13,246,570 of record NW_026138115.1, on the reverse strand, counting down.
CAAAAGCATGTGTTTGCCATAAATAGCTCTGGCTAACGGAGGATTGCTCACACAGAGCAGATCAAATTCTCTATAAGGAGAGCATTATTTGGCTCCCAGCCAAAACACGTCCCCAATGCAAGCCTCAGTAGTGGCAAACACTTTCCAGTTCTATTTACATAGAAGCTAACAAGTAGAACGGTTCATTTAGGCTATTTCTTGTACCAAGTCAGTCTTAACTGCAACACTTGAGAAACAAAAATTCCTTCCTGGCTTCATACTCTGCACATAACTGTCATTACACATCATCTTACCGAAAAAGGCGTCGAGCTCGTGCAAGGTTTTACTCTGGCATGTAGAACTTTAAGAGCATTCAGGTATGAAACACACTGCATGGTTAATTACTTCGTATTTTTACATTTCTGACACAAGTGTTTCATGGAAATAATGGTCTCCAGTAGTGGTAGCTTCTTTACTTGAACGGTAAACTAGGAGCAGGTCCTTTATCGAACGGTCAGAACAGAGACACAAAGATTTGTAAAGCAGTGCCTAAATCAGTATTAAAAACTTGCATTATTTAAGATGAGATTAATGATTGTTTACCTTTACAATACTTTCCACAGAAGTTATTTGAAATATGCTTAAACACTTAAAAACTATATTTTCCAATGAAAACAAGGCAACGTTCTGTAATAAGCCACAAGTTTTATTGCAACGTGGCCAATTTTTGATCTCAAAAAACAATGTTCCATTTAAGGCTCTTTTTAATACAGAAATTGCCACCATGACTGATGTTTTACAAAACTTTAGTGTTTCAAGACTCACATGGTAAACAGATAACTTCTACTCCTGTTCAGTAGTGTACATTCAATGGAAAACAAAAGGCATCGTAACAGCTACTTCATTTATAAAGATATGCATGTAACAGGAATGAAACTGAGGTACTACAATAATCTGATGACACAGTTACAGCAACTTAATTGGCATTCCTTTGGGAGGGGGCGGGTCAAACATATTACAAAAAAGTGCTTTAAATGCATAGTGTTGTGTGCTGCCATGTCACAAAAATAGGCTTGTCAAGGCAGGTGAGGTGTATGAATGCACAAGAGCCTCATGGAACTGCAATCAAGTGCAACTGTAAGTAATACTGTATAGAGTCTACCATCCGACCAGTGGACAATACTTTCAAGGCATTCAATTAGCTTACCCTTTGCTGTCTGCTAGACTATTTACATTAACTATCACATTCATTGTACATGTTGCAAGGAATGCCTGCAACGTCAGTTTTGGCTAAGAGTATGACGTGAAAGCATTCCTTGGATCCTACATAAAACTACCAGGATTAAACAGTCTAATGGCAATCACTGGTAGGCTGCTTAACAATGACATCTCCTTCAGGGCAGTAGGGAAGGGACTTATTTTTTGAGGAGGGGAGGGGATGGGGAGACTAATACTATTCCAATTGAACGAGCTGCAGAAATGGAAGCTCCTTAGATCCAGATGGCACTTGTCTGTCTTTTTATAAGGGTTTTCCTTCAAGTGAAACTACCACGTTGCCTCCCAATTTCTCTCCAAGTGTTGAACGGTCCTTAATATCATCCAAACCATTTACTTGCCACTCATGTTTAATACCTGAAAGACAGACGGACAACAATGTACTTGTGAGAACCTCTACATCTAAATGCCAATATAATTAATGAGCAAAACATTTTTAGGTCAGTACCTGTAAATTTCTTTTTAATGGCATCTTTAGAGCTTGCGTAGATCATCTTGCTTTTTAAAGGTGCACTCTCAGGAGCCCTTTAAAAAAAGAAGAAAACCACAACAAAACAGTTATTCAGTCATCCAGTGGTAGCTCCATGATATTCAATTTTAACAGCAAGCTTTGCTTTTACACACCAGAATATAAATACCAGGTCTTCTTTCTTAGATTCCTTTGTCTCATATGTGGCATCATACAAAGCATATCGGCAATCATTCAAAGGTAGCAACTTCACAAAGGCTGTATAGGGGTCCTCCACAGTATCTCCAATGTCACCAACCAATATCTGCTTTGATTCCTCTACAATTATTTGTTTTTTGTCATCACTTAAGCAGAAGAGAACAGCTTTCTTTCTTTTTTTAATCTCTTCCGGGGTTGAAGATTTCCTTACTTTCATGTCATTAAAAACCTTTATGACTTCATCATTCACTGTTACTCCAGAAGCCTGTAAAATGAGATCAAAGGAATAATTCAAACAGCAAAATTAACACTTGCTAGAAGAGGCGATAGCCCACAGTGCTGATAAAAGTCTGTCTGCCCTCATAAGAATAAAAATAGTATACTCAACCTGAACACACTACAAATTTAAGAGTATTTGCAGGATTGGAGCAGAAGATATAAAGGAGGTATATATTTGGTAGTTTCTTGTTGCAGATCTCAGCATGTTCAGCTGCAATTATGGATAGCAATATCATACAACTAGGCACACAACTGTACTACTCAAGCAGTTTTCCTTTACCTTATCATGCATTTGGCTTATCTGGGGGGAGGGGATGAATAGGGATGGGGGTAAGAACTGAACATATGGGAGGAGTTTATAATTTTGGGTTGGGATGAGAGAGGGGTCATTCATTTGGGGGTTTGGTTTTTTGGTTTTTCAGTGGAACAAACGTTACAGCAGCAGCTCACATCCAGCATTATCATGACTCTCATTTTGTTGGGTGAGGTAAGGCCCTACAAGCAACAGAAATGTTTTCTGCATTGTGTCAGCTTCAACACCACGCCTTAAGAACTCCCGAATTTTACTTCATACTGCTGCGAGATTATTGTTTGACTGCTCTTCCTTCATATAAAAAAAACTGTTATAATTTTACAATCGTTACAATTGTACAGCTCCCCATAAGGCTCAGAAGCTGTTCAAAACACGAGCCTAGAGCAGGAAGGAAACAAAAAACCAGCAGGGCAAACGGGGAGCTCAAGGCAAAAGGCAAGTAATTTAGCAAACCCCACTGCGAGTGAGCGAGCGAGCGAGCTCAGCCCATCTGCAGCGCCCTTGCTCTCGGTCCAACAATTACATCTGCCGAGGCGGGCGCTGCCAGCGCAGGCTGCCCAGGGAGGGAAGGCAGGTGCGCGGCTCACAGGGAGCCGCCGGCTTTGTCCCCGGGGGCGCCGCCTGCCCCTCTTCCCGCTTTGTTCGCGGGGCTGGCCCCCGCCGGCGGGCACGGACGGCCGTCCCGCCGCCCCGCGCGCCAACACCCCCGCCCGGCCCCAGCGCTCCCGCCCGGCCGCCCCTCGGGCCTGGGCACCGGGCGGCCGCAGCACCGCGGGAGGGGTGCGGGACCCCCTCCCCGGGCCCGCCGCCCCGCCCGGCCCGCACCGCGGGGCACTCGCACACCCGGGCGGTGCCGCAGGGAGCGCTGCGCCGCCCGGCCGGCCCGCCGGCCGCTCCCCGGCCCCGCCGCGGCCCGCCCGCCGCCCGCCGCTGCCCCGCGGCCGCTCCCGCCGCCCCTTCCCCCCGCACCCGGCTAAAATTAGACTAAAATGGCCGCCGAAGGCCGCGCCGGGCCCAGCCTGCTCCGCTCAGCCCCGCTGGGCCCCCACTCGGCCCCGCCGGGCCGCCTCCGCCGCCCTCCCCGCCCGCTGGGCCAGGCCGCGCCGCGCCGCCCTTACCATGGCGCCGGGTCCCGGGGCGGCGGCGGCTGCTGCCTGCGGTGCGGGGCTGCTGCACGCAGAGAGCGCTGCGCTGCGCTGGGGGCGAGGCGGGCGGGGACTCGGCCGGGCGGGGGATGAGCCGCGGCGGCCGGGGAGGGCCGGTCACATGGGCCGCGCCGCCACCACGTGCCGCCGCCGGGCCGCGCTGGGCCAGCCCCCGCGCGGCAGGGCCGGGCAGGGCCGGGCCAGCCGGGCTGGGCCCGCCGGCCGTGCGGTGTCGCTCGGCCGCCCGCGCGGCGCGGGCAGGGCTGGTGCTGCACTGTGGGTGCTCCAGCCTGTGCCCCCAGCCCCGGGCGTCCCCCTGGCCGGCCGCGGGCCTGCCCCGGCGGTGCGGCCTGGATGCTGGGAGGGCAGTGCGGCCCCTCCGCCGGCCGCGGAGCTCCAGCAGCCGGTGGGCGCGTCAGGCCGGGGCTCGATGGCGGCGCGGCCGCTTTGAGCCGCCGCTGCCCGCCCTGCCCCGCACCGCCCGCCCGGCTCCGCTCCCCGGGCCGAGGTGCTTTCTGCTGCTCTAAAGGCACGGGCTTGGCGCGGCCCCTGTTCACCGCCGGGGGCTGTCAGGCTGCCCGCACACGCCCCAGAGCCGGCACAGATGGCGTTGTGTCCCCACTCGGAAAGGAGCGGTCCTGCAGCCGCGGTGTCCCCGCGCTCTGCAGGGAAAGGCCAGCCGACTTGGCACTGGGACTGCCCTTTCTGCGGTCTGGGAAGCGCTGCTCAGACTGTGGGGCGGGACACGCCACGCAGCGCGGAAAGTGCAGCATTAAAAGATGGGAAGATGACTTACGGGAAGACAAGGACAACACTCCTGACAGTGTTTCTCTTGTCCATATTGAGCCGGACAGGACAACAAACACGGAGCATTTTAGCTCGTCCAAGTAGACAAGAGGATTGTCAGTCCAATGCAGCTCTCGGCTCCCTGAACTGGTGTGTCTGAAAACTAGGAGATCCTAAAGATGCAGGACCTCAAACATATGTACCTGGGAGCCCCCATCTTGCATTGTGGCCAGTCAGCTGTCTCTCCCCAAAACACTTGAATTGCTACTAGTACTGTGGTGGAAACCAGCAAGCTAGCATTTCTCATCATGCATATATATTGATACATATACATATATATATACATTCATACTGCATTGTGTGAGTGATGTGTGATTTTTTTTTCCCCCTTTCTCCACTATTATACACTGCCATGTTGACCAGATGAGCCCCTCTGTTTCCAATATCCTTTTTGAGTTACATCTTGCCTTCTCTGAATGCAGAATTCAAGACTGAATTGCATTCCTCAATTTTCAAAATTTGCTCTATCAGCCTTGAAATCACTAATCTGGAACTATATTTATTCCTCAGCTCCTTCCAGCCACACATCCAGCCAACAAGGACTCCTTGCTACCACTGAGCTGAAAATGTCCAATCTGTTAGACTCAAGTCTTGACGGCCCCATTCCTGGTCATCTGATGCTCTTGAGCAATGTCATGGGCTGGGGTGGTCTTAGATGGTTTCAAATCCTCATCGTTAGGATGGCTTAATGTCTGCCAAACCAGCCTTCATGGCACTGCAGCGTGTCATAGCAGGCTGTGTGTGACACATGCCCTTCTAGTGTCCCAGATGAAGTTCCTTGCAGCTGTACACAATGTCGGGAGGCAAGCAGCAGCTTGGAGTTCCTTAGCAAGCAGTTGTAGCTGTGAATGTGTGCCGTACATGCCCCAGTGCCAGTGACCACAGTCACTGCCATGGCCTCAGCAAACTTCTAATGTGTGCACAAGACCATGAAACTGCTGTGTGTGAGTGCCATAATCTTGTGCCCTTGCAGTGCACCCTCAACCACCCACATGGGGTCTCTGCACTGCACATCCCAGGCTCATAAAACAAAAGGGGAAAGTGGGGAAAGAGTTACCAGCTCCACAGCTGTACATCTGGGTAGGTGCTCCAAGGACAACAAATCCAAAACTGTGCATGACTCAACACCTGTCTTTAACACCATGGAAACCGAATAATGAGTCAGAAGTGCTTGCTACTGTCTTTACCTCAGAAGGTATATACTTGAGGCACCCAGGCACTAAAGGCTGCTGCTGCTGCACATCACTGACTGTACTTGGCAGTCATCAGAGTATAGAGGCAGCACAGGCTGAAGAAGGAATATTTTATGACTTTACAGAAATCTCTGAGAAAGAAACAAGTTTATCAGAATTGAAGAGCATTTCTCAGGGGTGAAAACAGGTCACAGGTAAACAGAAAGCTTTGCTTTTCATTTTCAAGGAAAATACCTTTGGACTCCAGGTGACTGCAGCGATCAGAGAAGGAACTTGTGATAAAGCCCAGTGGTGACTTTGGAGGCTAGAGAAATGGCCAGTATCCAGCCAAAAGCAATAATGACCAAGCAAATCTTATTGCTGGAGCACACTCAGACGAAGCTAGTTCCCCACTTTGGCATCTCGCTGCACTCAGGAAGCACCGCATTTCACTACCCTTGTGCCACACAGCCTGCATCCCACCAGGCACCACCGAAATAGCCCAATGATTCAGAGAGCCTAGCAGCAGCAGCAGCACTAAAAGCTTTGTGAATGATACCCTCTGCGGAGCACATGCCTCTAAGGAAGACCTCCAAGCCTCCCCTCACCCTCTGTGGATGGAAGAAATGACTCACCATGAAGCAGAAGGCACTGTTTGTTTAGATTCCACTCCTGGATGCTCATTGGTGAGAAATTATAATGGACTAAGTTACCGCATTGAAGTTCTCTGATATCACAGTCCTTTCCTTCAGTATGCTGTGCATCCTCTTTGCTCCTCTGTCAGCCTTACTGAACTCAGCATTACCATTTCAGATTCATTTCCCATGGAAGTAAGGCCTCTGCTTGGCCTCTCTCAGTTGGGATAGTCCTTGTCTCTGTGACTTTTTAACTTAGCTTATTTGAGTTAAATCTGACAGAAGAATAGAGGTCACAAAAGTAATTAAGATCCTTAATTAAGTAATTAAGTTTTATAAAACAATTCATTTGAGATAGAAGAAAGTGGGGCTGTATGTCTACCAGTTCAACTCAGGAACCTGTTGGTAGGTAGGAGACCTCAGGGCTGTTATGGTGTAGTCAGATTATCTTCAGGAAGGGGACTACAAAGAGAAAGGAGAGAAACTTGCATAGGTGTACCCTGAAATAAAAGAAAATCTTAATACCATTCAGTTCAAAAATCAACCTGTTGAGAGAGAATTCCATAGGGAAACTGCATTTGATGAGATCTGTTGCTTAGAGCATTTCCTTTTCCCCTTCGCTCTCCTGTGTACTCCTGGAAAATGTCTAGTTTCCCTCCAACAATTCTGTATTTTTAGCGGAAGTGCAAAGAATGCAAGATAAAATGTGTTTGCAACGTAAGAGAGTATTAGAGAAAACCTCAGTGAAAGGCAAACACTGAGTTTTTCTGTTTTTCCTTATACTGCAGATACATTCCTTTTAAAAAATTACACAGTAAATATATTTGACTCCTAAGTGGTGGATCCTGGCACGATTTTGCTGCAAGTTAGCAACATTTGCAGTGCCTCCCTGTGAGCAAACTCAGAAGCCTGCAGCAAGGGGCAGGATGCATGTGCTGGTGTGAGGCACGGATCTCTGGCAAGTCCTGCTGTCGGACCAGGAGGCAGATTCCCCCTAAGGGAAGCTCCATGTTCCACTGTCCCTCCTCCACGGGTCACTTCTGCTGGCTCAAGCAGCCTCATCCACCTCTGCGGTACCAAAATCCCTCTGGGGCTCCAAGCTATCATTCAACTTCCTAATAGCTTGGGCAGGGCTGAGGACGAGCGAGGTGCTGGCGGCTGCTCCCCGGGAGCCGGGCCGTGCCTGCTGGCCCGGCGGGGATGCGAGCGGGCCGTGCCCGTTGCGTCACCCTCCGGGGCGCCCCGGCTGCCCGTGCCAGGAATTCCTGCGGCTGAGTCACGGTCCCGCCACGCTCACGGCCCCAGCGCGCCAGCTGTCGCCCCGCTGCGGGCGGGCTCCCTGCCTTCCCCACCGCCTTCCAGCCACCACTCAGGGCTCCAGGAGGCTTCCCGGGGGAAGCAGCACGGGGATAAGGTGGGAGAGCTGGGCTGCGCTTCCTCAAGCCGGGATGCCGGCTGAGTGCTGGGATAGTTCAGCTGGGTTAAGCAGCACCTTTCCCTGCCAAGCGGAGCTGATTTTCAGCCTGTGCAGGGATGTGGCTGAAGAAAAGCCTTTTTTTTTTTTTTTTTCTCCCCCCCCGCTCCCTTGGAAAGCTCGTCAGCCGTTCGCGTTCCCTGGACGAGCTGTCTATGGCTGTACGCCAGAAGACCGGGCAGAAGGAGGCAGTAGGAAGCAGCAGCAGCGTAAGCCCAGTAGGGCCAGCGTGGATGCTCGAGGAGCAGCAGCCACGTGTTTTTCGGGGCAGGGTGGAATTCCCCCTCTCCCGCCGTGACTCTCAGTGCTGGTCACTCACGCGTACCAGTGAATCATAACGCCGGGCAGTCACGGGCTTGTCTTTGGTCAAGGGACAATAACAGAGAGATTTAATTAAAATGTTATGTCTTGTAATGACATCATTCTAGGGATAGTATTTAAACATAGCAAAAAAAGGAAATAAAGTTCCTCCTGTGAGAGAAACATGGAAACTAATAGCAGAAAAATGGCTAAACAGAACAAAAAATTCCCCCGAAGTCTAAAATACAGGGAAACTTCACTCAGGCTTATTAATAAAAACAGAACATAAAAATTGGCTGTACATAATTAGCACATATTCAACTTTCACAAAGATTTGCAGATTTGTAGCACTAGAAAAAGTAACTACTATTTACTCTGCTTGCCTTTGTAATCCTTTTATGCCCTGCAAAACTTGTTTTCCCCATGAGCAGTTTCTTTCCAAGTCTCTTGCTGCCTGTTGTTCACAGCTCAGATAAATTTACAGCATAACAGCAGGTAAGGAAGGATTTGTAAGATCATCCAGTGACTGTATCAATTCAATTTAATCACCTTTTTTTCAGACAACTTTTTCTTCCATGGTAAAGACAGTTTTGGGGTTGTTTGGGTTTTTTCTTTCACTTCTACTTGTAGCATTTTTATTCCAAAGTCCCAAAGCTCATTATTAAAATTATTAATGAAGTATCCCTGCCTGATGATGAGTATAATTTGTCCTGTTTGATGGGCTGCCTGGGGTCACCCAAAAAGGCTGTGGTGAGCCCAGGCGCAGAACAGGCAGGTTTGTATCTCCATTCCTTCCTTAAACCCTAGACCGTCCCTCCTCCTAAGGAAGGAAAAGTAGGTCAGGCAGAACAATTATTTTCTAGAAACATCTATTTCAAGCAAACAGCAAGGTCAGGCTTTCCTTCCCAATAAGCATCCTCTGACAACACTAGGTTCAAGGAGTTTGAGGCTGGCTGTTATCTCCAGCTCTCAGGGAGAGATACATACCTGTACATATGGTTAGATAGAATCCTGGCTATACGGCAGATGTGGATGCAATATGGTAGATCCTGTCTAAAGAGAGGAAATGTAAAAAGCAGCATCATTTTCTGGGAGCACAATAATTGCTGTATGTCCCAGAATAATGCTTATTACAGTGAAATGGCAAGAAGGGAGCCAAAGTGACTTTTAGAAAACCAGGTGTATGTAGCTGACCTCTAAGCTGTGTAATGGGTTTAGGGTAAGAGCTGCCAGAGGGCTTTGTAAGAATAGGCTGTAACAATAAACAAGATACAGATTTTATTATTTAAATATGCTAATAAGATAAAAGTCCATAAATGTTTTCAAGCAGCTAAAAAGCAAGGGTGTAATTTGCTAGATGTATCAGTCACCTGGAAAAACCTGGATAATCCCTTTATGTCCTTGTTTCATACATGTAACTCTTTCCTATAAAAGGAGCCAATGGCAGAGTTCCCTAAAAGTGAAAATCTCTTATACTAAGAGCATGCCAGCTGTGAAAACAGTATGAAAAAAACTGAAACGTACTGCCAGCTTGTTTTGGACTGAAGCACATTGCATTTAATTTGAAATATGTCATTTTATCCTCACTGTCTGTGAGTGCAGCAGAGGAGCTGCTGCCCAGAGGAGGATAACCCATGGGAAGTCATGCCTGGGAGCTCCTATTTAAGTGCCTTTCCCCCAGCCCACAGCATCCGCTCACAGCTGCAGATGAATCCAACAGCCTCCAAACTCCTTCCCGGCACTATTCAAGAACATGCATGAGTAACATAGAGGAGATGATGCTAACAGTTTTGCTGATTTCTGTCAGGAATTTCTAATGGAGCTATAAAACTGGGATGCCTAAGGTTAGCGGGGACATTAATCAATGCAATGGTCCCAGGAGGTGCCTCTCCTACAGCAATTTCATCCCTAGCTAACCTTTTCAAGTTTATGGCAAAAATTCACTGCCTTAGTCACCAGAAGAAAGTTGTCTCTTACTACAGTGGGTGTTCAGCACTGTCATACTCCTCACTCAAGCCATGTGTCTCTAACTGCTGTAGTGTTCTTTTGCTATGCACATGCAGCAGCAGCACTCAGCAATTTTTACACTTTCTCCCATGTCTTAGTGATAGTCCCTATGCAGAGAGTCTACAAGTTTGCCCTTCCCCAAGCTTTGGAATTCAAATTCTGCTGCTTCTTATGCTAGAATTTCAATAGACTTGCCATGGCACAGAAGGAGACATTTTTCTTTCTTTTTAAAATCAGAATGGAGATAAAAATATGGCCTGTTTCCTTACTCTGTGCTGTAGCTCAACAGGTGGATCTTCATTTGCTTGCAATATTATATTTAGTATCTAAATATAACAGATCTTACACAAAGAAGGAGTAAGGACAGCACTAGTCTTACCCAAGTCAAGTCCACACCTACAACTCTCCTAGCAGTATTTTCATCTTACTTAGGTTTCTGAAAACTTGTTGAGCCACAGAACAGTGACTCCTCTCAGCAGAGGAGCAGGACAGCTGGAAAGGGTCATTTCTTGAACTGCTTCATCCTGGTTTGAAGGAGGACAACTGCCAAAAGTTAGAATGCGGTCAGACATCTCAGCAGATGATACAATTTAAATTGGCACACCTCCAAGAAAAGGTAGCAATGATTTCCAAAAGCTCTTTCCTTTCAGGATAGATGCTTACAGACCTTGAAGATGCTGGGGTTGGCTGGCACATGAGGAGTATAATGATTCAACTTTGTTATGTTAGTTTTTACAGAAAAGACCCCCAAAAATGGGCCCCCTGAGTCAGCCAAGGTTCCTGGTGGGACAAGTAATCCTTGTTTTTCTGTGCCTGGACAAGTGCAGAGCAGCACTGTACACAGACTGTACACAGATTTTGGGCACTAATCCCAAATCTTGCAGCCTTGGCCTGATTCTGCTACTAACCTTCATCACTCCATGCTTCTCTTCCTGCTGGCGTTATGTCATCGCATCGGAATGAATTCCTTGGAAAATGGACTGTTTCTAATCATGATCAACACTTCTATGACATTGCAGGTCTGATTTAAGGAGACATCTTTGCAATACAAAAAATAATCACCAGCAAATGATCAAATCCTCTCCAGGAGATGGAGGAAGCCATGACAAAAGTGCCAAGACTGGGAAGATTAATTCATATGGCCTGTTTAGATTGCAAGTTGCAAAGGCCAGACAAAAAAGGAGGACACTTTTGGCTCTGCAGTTTTAGTACTCTTAAAATTGCTCTAGACGGACCTCAGAGTCAGTTTGCAGCATTCCATCTGAATTGAAGGAAATTGTGTTTGATGAAGGTTGAATCCAAGGACTGGTTCTAAGAAACCTCCTAGAAGCAACAACTATGGAAACAAAAAATGCACAAACTAAACCTATTCAAGCATGGCAAAGGCCCCTCACAAAGTGTGGTGCTTAAAAAGTTTATAGTACTTTTAAAAACTGTTAAGTTTTTCTTTTTCAGATAGCAGTCTAAAAATAAAACATGAGCTAAGCCTAACATGCTAAATACACGAGTTGAGATCACTTTCTGGTGCTTGAGGATGGGCTTTAGGATGACTGAGGCACAGGAATATTTATAATCATCGCTGGATTGTGGGACCTGGCGGTCAGTGCAGAAGTGTCTTCTGGTGACAGCAGCTCACAAGTGGTGCCAGGACTGCAGAGCCCAGCATGTGACTGATGGTGGGATCTACACAGGAATGCTCACGAAAGGCAACTATGAAGCCCTGATCCCACAGGCAAATCCCCACACTGCCTAGTGTCAAATGCAGAACTGCCATCCAAAACCCAAACATTTTAGCATCCTGGCTCCCATTTCTGCCATTTCGAACACAGGATTCACAGCAGCCACAGCACTGCTTGTCTCTTCAAAATCCTCTCCAGGTTAATTTCATCTGTAAGGTGCTTGAAGGAGAAAAATTATAGATTATAAGACAGGTTTTTATAGGATTGTTATTTAGAAACTACCTATATAAAGCCTAAATAAATTGGTAAGCTAAGACTAGCAAATTGATAAAGCTCAAGTTGGACTACATGTTATCCTAGCAGAGCAGGGTAATCCTTGTAGAGGATTCCTTCTAACTTTGTTACAAGGGAAATTATGGCACAAACATGCCATTTGCAGTCCCTTCACATGGCAGAGTTAAACCAGGCAGCACACAGCACCAGAATAGCTCTAGAACACGATGCTAATGCAGCAGCATCCATTAGGCAAATGAAGACCCTTTCTTTCGTAGTTCTTTGAAACCAACCTAAGAAAAAAAAGGCGAACAACAGCAGAGAAGAAAGAAGGGAAAGCTGATCTTCCATGGCCACTGGCCAGCGCTTTGGAGAGTATGCTGTCATGTAGCATCCTTGTAGGAAACTTGGCCCAATCAAACATTTCTATCATCAAAAGCAAGTGACCTGAACAGCTGGATAAACCCTGTGAGCAAGCAGGGGGCTGCAGGCAGAGTGCTGGAGATTGTTGCCTTCTACCCCCTCTGGCAAAGGCTGTGGGACCTCACATGGGCTGAGCACCTCCAGCCTGGCCGGCTGCTGGCTGTACCCAGAGTCTCTTGCAGGGCAGCAGATGATACAGCCCTGTCTTTGGGGACCCAGGAAATATTTTTTTCCCTTCCTTCATACCTAAAAAGAATTTAAAGATGGAGTTGCACCTAAAAAAGTAATTTAAAATAATATCAGCAATATTCCAGAAAAGAAGCACTACAAACCCACTCTATTATATGGTAGAGAAACAAACCTAAACTTGGCCTCAGTGCACTTTTTGGGAAACATATGCAGCCCGTGGCTTTCTGCCCCTGAAAACATTTCAGGTGGAGCTCGTATTGATGCCCATTTTAATGCATTCCAAAATGCCTTCCAGTACTGGAGAGCCTGCAAGAAAGATGGAGAGGGACTTTTTACAAGGGCATGTAGTGACAGGACTAGGGGGCATGGCTTCAAACCGAAAGAGGGTAGGTTTAGATTAGATGAGAGAAAGAAATGCTTTACTGTGAGGCTGGGGAGGCACTGGAACAGGTTGCCCAGAGAAGTGGTGGATGCCACATCCCTGGAAGTGTTCAAGGCCAGGTTGGATGGGACTCTGAGCAATCTGGTCTAGTGGACAGTCTCACTGTCCATGGCAGGCAGGTTGGAACGAGATGATCTTTAAGGTCCCTTCCAACCCAAACTTATGGCTGTATGATTCATGAATGATAACCATTGTTTTAATAGTCAGTGGCTTAGAGCATTAAAAATTCAAAACTTTGCATATGTATGTACTCATACATCCACAAATACAGACACATTTAGGGATGGTGCTACATCCGCATCCCTATTAAGAAACAGATGGGAAACAAGGTGATCATTTGACTTATCTGTCTTTATAATTGTTTTGATTTGCAGCACAAGTCATTTTACCTTTTGCATCAGATTTAATCCAAACATTGTCTTCAAACCTGAGTGCCCCAAAAATGGGAAGCTTTCTTATTGGTGGTAACTGGAGGTTCTCCAAGGGGTTTTTTTTAGGCAGGCCTGATACTGGACATATACACAACTGAGCACCTCAAGGCAAAGTTTTAGTAGAGCACTGTCTATGGAAGCAGCAAATTAGGGGAAGCAGCAAATTAGGAATGCTGATGAAGGGCAGGAGGAAGAACACATTACTTTGTAGCAGGCTGAGAAATCTCAGAATATCTCCTTGCAGCAGGCTGGGTAAAGCACCAGGAGCCCCTCTGCAGAACTAGACCGAGAAGTCATTGTTGTGAAGATCAAGGTGGCAATTTAGCAGTGCAGGGGAAAAGATCTCCTGGAGTTACAGCCAAATGTCATATGGAAAAGTACTTGCAATCATCTGGACACTGCAATTTTTTTAGAGTGAGAAGGCCTTTGCAGGGTAGAAACAGTCCTTGGTAGCCTCAAGAAGTGTTAGCTGGAATTGCTGCGATCAGTTATGACAGTGATCAACAGTAGGTAACATGACCAATGTTAGATATTACTTATTTGAATACAGATAAAACTTGGAAGAGACAAGATCGCTGCACAGTAAGGGTTAATTCAGTGGTTACATCAATGATTCGAAAATCAAAAATGAGAAGTGTAATCTCCTATATCATAAAGTACTAGATTATCAGTGCAGCAGCATGTTGGGCAGGACTGCAGTGTGGTCTGGTGTCCCCAGAGACCTGTTCCCTGCACATATCCATAGAAGAATCTTCACTTCTGGACTGTGAGAGTTGCAGGGACGGCCAGTTGTGGAGCACCTGGTGACTGCAGCAAGCGGAGTGGGGCTGTTCGAGGTCTAACAATCTCTGCCTCCCTATAACTATGTAAGTTCAGGCTGGTTTTCAGCTGCTTCTTATGGTTCTTATCTTTATGGTTTCTAATGCCCGTATTTGCTAAGATTGCTCTAAGGTTGTCTTTCTTTATTGTTAATACTAACATTAAAGTGCTCTCTCCTACAATACTTTAAATCTCAGCCTCTGCAAAAGAGTCATCCAGCACTGGGTGCAGGGGCAGTGGCCCCAGCCCAAATTCCTCACAAAGAAGATTGCTGGCTCACGTCTGTCACATGGGCTGCCACCAAAGCAACACAAGCTTTCCAGCATTGTTAAAGGCTTCTAGAAGTTAAACTTCCAGCAGGTGAACCTGACACTGCATATGCCAGTCAAGGTGATCACCTCCCTCCTAATACAGGTGAAGGGACTTGGCACAACATCATCACTGCACTGGTGTTGCTAGCTGACACCTAAACCCAAACAGCCAGTATCAGCTGGACTGCAACCACCACAGAAGGCTACAGCCAGCATTTGAAGAGGCCTTCTCCTTTTGACCTCATCCTCCTTGGGCAGGAAGGGCTGCTTCCAATAACAGCAGTCACTGTAAGGATTGGTTTTCTGCATTTTTGACAGTCTGGGTGACCAGGAGGTGAGCAAGTTGCCTTGAGGAAATGCTGAGATTTCCTGGAAGAAAGTCCTTTGGGTTGGAGTCCAAAGGAACTGACTCCACGGTTATTAAAGAGTTATGTTCAAAAAGCATCAGAAGAAATTGCCTAGGGTAGTTACTCAGCAATTCCTAGCCCTGACACAAATGAAAGGGGCAGAATTCGCACAGCAGGAAAACCAGCTGGTAGAGCAGTATCTGGATCCATGCCAGGGCTAATATCTATTGGAGCTATCAAGAAGGAAAAGACTTTCACTGTTGCATCTTGTTAAAATGCTGCTCGGAGGACAGATGCTGACCCTGGAGCTCGAGGAAGCCTATTTCATATTTTCCCGAAGAGCCTAGTACAGCCTGATTAGTTTGAATCCAAGGTGAAGCTGTTGACCCTATCCACTTCGACACCTTTGTGAAAAACTCCTACTTGGAGCCCCTGGACAGATATTGTACTGCCCTTACCCTGGTTGTAACAGGGTGATCATGGTAAGATACGGATTTGTTGGGGGAAAAAGGTGGATGAGGAGCATGAATGTTTCAGCCCCTAAGACAAAGAGGGAGATGGGAAGCAATTCCCCTTTTTCCAAAGGCTAGCAAAAAAACCCATCTTGACAAAGCTCAGAAAAAGCGTCGCTGAAGTTTGAAAAAGCTTCAGTGAAAGTACCAACTCAAGCAGCCTGCTGCCAGGAACAGAGGCCTTGGTTCATGCCCTGTGAGCACCACTAAAGCCAAGGACAGGCAGATGAGCACTGCACATATAGCAGACATGAGTATTTTAAGCACAGCTGCTCAAAGGAGAAGTGGGTGCTTTCCTGTATTTTGCCCTCAGTGTGTATAAGCGAGGCCTTCAGCTTGCAAAACTTAATGGCAAATTGATAACTTTGCTCATTGCACAAACACCACTGTCACAAGCAGAGATTTGGGTTAAACTGTTCCCACTTGCTCTACCCAAAATCTCTACTCAAAATTATAGTTGTGTTGCTGAGGGGAAGCCATTTAATGAAATAACCCTGGAGAAAGAGTAATAGGAATGAACAGCTGGGAGTAGGTTTGGGACAGAAATTATTTAAATTGCATCTGCCACAACTGGACTTGTTCAGCTCACCATGGCCCCCTCCCCAAAAGGTACTCACATTTAAGTCAATGGGGACTATTCATATGAACAAGAAGTAGCACAACTGTTTATGCAACCTGCTAGTCAGGACATTCACAACCCCTCAGGACAGGACAGATGCAGGGATATCAGGTACCACTTACACCCTGCAAGGAAGTCTTCTGTTGCTCACATTCCTTATGCAATTTAGCATTCTTTGCTGTGGGAACAAGAGAGGTGTCAGCTCTGAACAGGAAAAGCTTCCACAGAAACTGTGAAGTATTAGCACACATTTCTGAACAACATCCCCCACCATTCTCATTCTTAATTTTTTTTTTTTATTTTTAAAAAAACCCCAACCCACAAATGCAACACTTCAAACCGATCAGTCTCCTGTCTATTGCCACCTCTTTCCTAGGCTCAAGGAAACGTCCATTCTTGCCACCTTTATGGCAACGTAATCACTATAGCAGCCAAAGAAAACCCACAACCTCATTGCAAGTAATTGTTAGGTCTGGAGTGTATTCAGGTGTTAAAGCTCCGACATAACCTTGCACAAACACAGGGAGAAAAACTGCTGCAGCAGGAAGCCTCATGTTTCAGCTTTTGCTACCCCTCACTCCTACCCCCAAACTTATCCTCCATACTTTTTTCTCAATGTGGCATATCTCCAGGTGGGCAGGACTGGTCTAAAGCTATTGACTCAAACTGAGTTTAATAAATTTAAGTTAATAAATATTGAAAGTAAAACAATTAAGGATAGTAAGGATAGTTTGAAGAAGCTGCTGGTCAACGAAACAAATATGTGAGGTTTTACACTGTTAAAGATGCAAATTAAAGACCCAAACAACTTATACTACTTACATTACTCCTTACATGCTGATGGACATTTGCATCTCTCAGAAACCAGGTGTCGCAGTGGCTGCAGCTGCCAAAAATGCTGGCTGGGGTACTCACATTGGAACCAGATTCTGCTGTGTGGTCTCCAGCAACTCATCCTTGTAAGGTAATGGGGAAGGTGGTGTAGCAGTACAACTCAAAACGAAGTGCAAGCTCAAAATACTTTGAAAAAATGTCTCATTTTATTTGTACACTTGCAAAGTTGTATGTAGAAACTTAGAGTACAGTCCTGTAAATTTACTCATTGCTAGAAGAACTGTCAGGGACACAAGAAAGGTATTTATTGATTGATCATCAAGTTAGAGGGGAATAAACAAACAAAAAAGAACCCCGGAAAAAATTTAAAAAGTTATGGAACTCTTTCTTTGTTTTTGTTGGTTTTAATCCCCGAGTACAAATTTTATAAATACAAAACAAATTCACAAATTACTTTGAATACTAAATAAATATCTACTTAATAAACTCAGACTGAATACCTCCAGCCAGCACTGGTACAGTACTTAAAAAGATATGCAGTTGTACTCATTCATGTGTAGTGTTGAGAAGATATGCTCACACAAGTTTTAAAAACACACAGTTTCTTCAACTGTGCTACAGCAGAAGATTTTCTCTGAGTTGATAAAGCCCTCAATACCACAGCTCCTACAAAATCTAGAGGATGAAACAAGGTTATTTTGTGCAGGAAAAAACAAAGTACTTCTGGAAGATATCTGGACACATGAATGTATTAAAAATGTACAAAACCTCTGTAAACCAGTACATCTATCAAAATTATTAGACACTGAATAAAACTGTAGCAAAGGTAATCTTTCCTACATTCTCCTGAGTGCTTAATATTACAATGAGAATATAGTGCAGGCCACACTTCAAGGTGGTTAAACAGTTGTTATTGCTTTAAACAGACATGACGACTGCGTAATTTAACAATTCATTTTAATGAACATTATAAATTCCCTCAAAAAATCCTTTGGAAGGCAGAGATTAGATTCGTGACTTCTTTGCCGCAGGAGCGGTGTGGTCCACATTACCAGATGTGACTGGAAGTCCAAGCTTTTGAGCCTGAATGTGGAAGAAAGCTTGAAGTCTAGTTCCAGCTTTTGCTTCACTTGTGTTACGAGGGTTGTATTCAAAGCAGTTTGAAAACATCAGCTCAATGTCCTCAATGAATTCAGCTAGTAAATAGAAGGAAATAAATTAATTTAGCATGTCTTAAGTCATCAGAGAACAGTATGCTAAAGCAGTATGACACCACTGAATTAATACAGTGATCCTACATAGAATTGCAACACAAAAATGTCTTTACATGTGTGTCGAGTTCCTATCATTGTATCGGTGCAGTGCCATGTAAACGTTCTTAAATTTCACTGATTATCAATACAGGAAATACAAATCAAACAGGAACATTTTCTAATTATTTCACCAGTGACACTCACTGACATCAAAGGCTTGAGAAATTACCAGTTGTTTCACAGCTGCTCATTTCCTATCTATCTTTACATTGTGTATTTTGGTAGTAAAAGAACTATGTTCAACGGATCTTATTTAAAAAAATATTAGTAACTGCTCTTTAAAAAAACCCAAAACAAAACACACCACAAACCCCGAAACCAAGCACCATTTCAGATTTCTAATCATCTGACACACCCTATTTTAGGACAAGAATTTAAAATGAGAGAACATGGTTCAGTATTCCTTTCAATAAACAATACTTACATGCTAACTTATATTCACATTTATTCACTTTTTCACGGATTATATTTAAGGCAATAGGTTTTTTGATGATATCATAGTAGTCTGGTACCTAAAAAAAACAAACAAAAGGATTCATAGACAAAGAAATGGAAGCTTAAAATTCTACCTATGTTAATCAAATCATGTATTAGCAGAAAGCATGTTTTGTTTTTAAATAAACAGAGGAGTCCTAGGCAACCACCTTCATTTCCTGAATTGAATACTAGTTTTCAGGTATTGCTTTTTCATTTTTTGCTTCATTAAAATAGCAGACCACAACAACCATTAGCCAGCAATTCAATGAATAAATCTAATCCTAAATACCCTGTGAACAACTGTAAGAAAATTGCATGACCAGATAAGCATTATGGTGTTCCAGTTATTCCCATCTGTCAAGTACAAAAATTACTTCCAAGATTTTAAAATTTTTCATTTTCTTGTAACATATTACAATATTAAAAGCTCTTTAATCATGAATAATGACAAATTTGACTCCACTACTATTCATTGTTTTGAAGAAATGGAATTGAGAAATTCCATTTACTTGTGTTAAAGACAAGGTAGTGAACCCTTCTACAGCAAGCAGGACACTGTACACAAGTATCAGAGATAAAGAGCCACTAAGAACAATGTTTATGGAGGAAAAGGACTGTCTAACTTTTAAGTGCACTGGTCATTTGGATCACAAATTTTGAATTCCAGTAAGCATCAAGCTTAGGGTGACTGTCACACTCACAAAGCAGGGCAGGGAAGTAAAAGAAAAAGGTATCTGATCCAAATGTGACTTCCCCCACCCCTCCAAGGAAAGATATCCACATGCACCATCATGTATGTTTTAAAACCAAGTTTTTGGTTATGGCCTGTAACTTTACTATCTATCAAGTGCAACCTGCAAATAAACCTAGAGAAAGAACTAGTAAAGAAACAGAATTAAATTGGCACATTTTTCATTCCTTTCCCTTTAGGAGTGCTGTTTATGTGACTACTAAAAAGAAAGGTAATTTCCTCTTTCTGGCATGCTGTGCACTGACCATTCAATGTATTTTTTACAGTCTTCAAAGCAAAATGAAAATTTCTATCATGATGAAGAAAATTTGGTTCACTCAGGTATGGATTTTTCTTTCCAAACTATACAGGCTATCCCTTAGTGATTGACTCAGGGAAACTGGAACACACTGAAATCTAGCAGTTTCTTTTCAGGATCAAAATTGAGTTGAATTCTCCATCTTTTCTTGCATTCACTAGATTCCTGCCCTTTCCAGCATAATTCCAGTACTCTGTTAGGCACACACGAATCTCCATTTCACTGAAAATTTCTCTCCTCCTCCGCCGCACTTACATCTTTCATTCATGTTTGTACATCATTCTCTTTGTCCTGACAGATCGATCCTTCCAACTGTTTAGAGACTCGCTCCATATGGGTCCCTTCCAACTCAGAATATTCTGTGATACTGAATTCAGAATTTCAAGTCTTCATTTAACAGCTATCACTATTAATTTTAATAGAGCATTTAAGCACCAACTACTAGGTCCTGCAAGAATGTCTGTGCAGAGCTGCCCCACAGGGCTTGGAGAGGACAGGCACTTGGGAGGATCAGATAGTCCCAGTTGCCTTACAACTGACAAGCCAGTGCAGCCTGCAGAAAAGCAGCTTTGGGAACTTCTACTGTATTAAAAACCTCTCAAGCAGCACTTACTTTGGGTATCCACTTTACCATTCAGTACTTTAAAATTTAAACAAGAGGGAAATTAAGAACAAAGCTACGAAATCATCTTCTTACTGCATTATAGTTAACATCAGAGTGAAATTGTTTCTTTCTTGTTATTTCATTGGAGGTTTCTTCTCAGAATATCTTGCATAAATTGAAGATTAATTCAACTAAATTATTAATTAATAACCATAAGCTTACCTTTAGCAATTCTGCGCCCTACTTGATTGGTTGGGTTTTTTTTCAAAGCAAAGCATTTCACATTTTTAAATGCCTGATGGAATGCATATTTAAAATTTTGCCAATAGCATGTCAATCATAGAAGTTATTTCTGGCACCAAATATCTGAGCTGAAATGCAAGAGTTCTCCTGAATCCCATTCCTTAGCTTTATCCCCCTGTTTGGGCAATGCTATAAATTCACAAGTTTTAGTGGCAGCAAACAGGACTCTCAGCCATTATTATTCCCTCTACAGTTCTTTCAGTTACCTGGATTTTGGAAACCAGTTTCATGAAAGGCCAGCTGTCATCATGTCGTACCAGTTCCACTATGAGTTGTTCAAAAGCTGAGAGTTCATGGACTCCCCCCTGACGTCCTGAACTTCTCCTGTTCAATATCTGAGGAGATGATTCTGGAAAAAAAAAATGACACCCCACCAGATAAAAATAAAAGCCTGACAAGTAAAATTAAAAAAAAAAAAAAAAAAAAAGAAAGAAAAAAAAGAGTGAAACACCATTATTCTTGGGTACTAAAACTGTAGTTTAAGAGCCCAAGGCATGTAGTTTGGCTTCAAGTATAAACTATACTACAGCCTTGTTATTTACTACTAAAATGTCTCTCTTGCCATACAAAATGCTAAGTACCAGGACTTAGCTGGACTGCATTAATTTTGGAAATTATTTTTTTTTTCACTGATTTCCATCTTAAAACAATTTGTTAAACACTTAAAAAGCTCTATTAGAAAAAACCAGAATAAGCTGTCTACTCATAACTTTTACTTTCACAAAACCTCTATTCAGAGTGGTTTTATCTGCTTTCAAGAATAGTCAGCAGGGTGGTTAAGGATAAGCTCAGAAATTTCCAATGGTGAAGGACAGAAATCATGCAGAATGCAAGGCTGCCACACTGGAGTGCAAGTCTTTTACACTCTTCAGTCTCTCACACTGGGTCCTCTTTGTTTTTAAAAGGTTATTGTATCTTTCCAAGTATTTCCCTACTATCCAAGTATTAGCTTAACAGTCGAGGACACCGCTAGCCCTGTAACAGAGAAACAACATTTTTCTTCTGGTTGTAGTTTCCTGTTGTGTGTGTATATTCCCAATTTCACTACCTTGCCTCTATCTGTGTTCTTCACTGTTTAACTTTTAATAAAACAAAAGCTGTAACTAAACACTTGATTTATGCAGGTTAAGGCATAAAATTACTTTCACATTTTCTATCCACTTATTAGCAGTTTCTCCATACTCTGTGCTAATATGGAATTTCAAATATGGACATGATAAATCTCCTTGGCAAATTAAATATTTGTTCTTTAGATGACTGGAAACTTTTTCACTTTCACTGCAAAAGAAAGAAACTGTCTCGGAAGGCAAAACTGCCTTCACCACTTCTAGTCAGTCTCCTTGCTTTACCACACAAATATTTTCGCAAAGAACAGAACGTGGGTTTCGTTTTGATAAAAACATTTCTCTAACCTGTGGATTGTCGTTTCCTGCCTCTTCTCTTGGGTTCAGTAACAGGAAGAGAAAGTTTTGAAGCAGAAACGGGATACTTCTTAAGCCGTTCGCTGGGGTCTGCAGTATCAACAATTCTAAATCCAAGAGAGTTGGAAGGGCTGTTTTCCAGTGTGTTATCAGCACTCTTTCTTCCTCTTCGTCTTCTTCGAGGACCGAGTAACTCCACAAATACATCTGCTTGTAATGAACTTTGGCTTTGACGAGTGGTCCGGCTATTAAGTCTTAAAGTAGGCCTTGTCACTGCTGAAGAGGCTGATTTTATGTTTCTTAAACCCCTTCTGGTAATTTTTGGTGAAGATTCAGTTTGCTGACTTCGAGAAGCATATCGTGCCTGACGCTGGCTGTTCTGACTTGAGAAAGGATTGTTGAGTTTGGCTGCTCTCATTTTTAATGGAAACTTGACCTGGGATCTTCCTGGCTTTGATGGGCTACAAAAAGTGAACAGTTATATTTATTTGTCCCCAAATTACATTCCTCCCTTTTGTGTCAGTTTTCTAATTCAGCATTTACAAAACCCAACCATTCCAGGTTGGACTGGTAAGCAGCTGGCTTTCAACCTGATGCAGTCAGTCATTCAATTACCATTATCTTAAATATTGCCCTGGGGTCTCTTAATTAAATATTATGTGGGGCACATACTTTAAGGAAATGCTCAGAATACCGATCCCATTTGCAGCTTGTGCAATAGGAATGCATTAATTAGAGCACCAGCTATCAATGTCTTTAAACCGCTTATTTCTCACTGTAACAACTGTAACTACCAGGATTTCTGAATATTATTATCAGTCACATAGATGAATTGCAGTTGTAAAACACTAAGTATAAGAGTTATGCTCTAGTTTCAGGGTTTATAACTAATACTCAAGACTCTCCTTCCTTTGCAGGAGAGAAAAAAGATCCCAGAGACAAATTTCTTTCTCAAGGAGATAACATGTTCTCTCCAACTACTGAATTTCAACTGTCAGAGCCACAATTAACCTTGCTTCAGTCCATTTAAAAGACTGTACCAAAAAGAAGAAAAATACTCTGAGATCAGAAAATTTTCCTTCAACTTTTATGTTGCTGGCATGTGTATCAAATCAAATTTTTATTGAAATTATCATTGGATTATTTAGTTTATTTTGTGGGTTTTTTTGGTTGCTTGGTTTTAAAGGGGGTTTTCTTGGCTTGGGTTTGTTGGTCTTTTGGGGGGGGGTTGTTTGTTTGTTTTTGTTGGGTTTGGTTTGTTTTGTTTATTGGGTTTTTTTAAACAGCTACAGCATTAGTCCTCAAGCCCTCCCAATATCATATGACCTCCAACAGATGGCCTTGTCTTTCCTAATGTTCTAATACTTTGAATACATCTAGTATATATATATACTGTATGCAGTATGTATATATATATATACACTGTATGCAGTTTGTGTATGTATGTATATATATATATATTCTAGTCCTCTAGAATTCAAAACTGTACAAAAACAACTCCAGGTTTTCTCCAGAAGATCTTTACTGTTTGAAACTCTCCTTACTTTACATTCAAACAGTAGCTATACAGAACTGCAACTCTGATGGCCATCTCTCACCTACACATCCAAAGCTGGCATTTTTATCCTGAAAAGTGAGCCTAAGTCCAGTGGCACTAACTTTTGTTCATATTAAATCTTTCAGTAAGAGCCAAATTCATAACAAGCTGCCATTAAAAAAAACCACATCTTTGTCAGACTAGGCTTCAAAATACATGCTTATGTGAACAGTTATTCCACATAATAATCAAGATATTTTCATTTAACAGACATCTATTTACCTTATCTCTTCCTCCTCTTGAGATTCATCCTCCTCATCTTGCTCTTCTTCGTAATGCTCTTCCTCACTTTGTCCCATCTCATCATAGTTTGCCTCTTCTTCCCCTTCTAGTTGTTCAGCAGTCTCTTCATCACTTTCCACAGAAGGCCTCTGTCTGGAGGAGAGGCGTCTAGAGCGCTGTTTTGGTCGGCACTCTGGGCAAAACCAATCTCCTTCAGGAATGACCTAGAAACAGAAGAGGAAAAAAAATAAATCAGCATTAGCAATATGCAACTAAGTTATAAAAACTACTCAAGTTCTGTGTGAAAAGGAAGCACTTCTTTTTCCTGAGATACCTTCAGCTTGGGCCTGATGCAGTAAGTGTGGTAGCCTCGATCGCAGCCATCGCACAGCACCATGCTTTCCGCATCGCCTTTCTTTCGGCACACCTTACAGCGAGCATTGAGGATGGACTTGGACCAGATGACACTTCGATCCAACGTGGACAGATGAAGGAAGACTTGGGACAAGCTGGTAGAAGAAAGAAGCGACTCTCTCCAGCGATCCAGAACTGTTTTATAAGACCGTCCACCATCACTGGCATCTTCCATTAAAGAAGGGGATTTAAAAAAGAAAGAAAAACAACAAAAAAACCAGAATTATCACACTCCTTTTACAAAGATCCAGGTTATTCTAGACAGTCAAAGTAAAACTCTGACTGTCAAACAGACAGCAGTAGTAAACTGGGATAATATTACAACCTTTATCTTATCTCTTCAAGACTTGAATATTTTCTCCTTAGCTTCCAAGCTGCTGAAGCCTTTGAGATTTTACTCTTCCATACATATTCAACTTAGAACTTGCACATACATAGATCATGATTAAAATGTTACAGTCTTACTCAAATGTCAACCTGGAAACCTAACTATTTGATTTATAACATATAAACAAAGCTTACTTAAGATTACAAAAAAATAATCACATGTCCAATTTACTTTTCCTTGTATGTAACTTTTGAAATCCCAAAATATTTACATTTAAAGGAAGTACCTGAAACTTCACTGGCAAAAAACAGCTTAAAGAGCACTTCTCACCCACACATGCTCCAGTATAGTCTAGCAGAGAGCCTTTCAGCCCTCTGCCCATGCCTCAGTGCCTTCATTCCTGCCCTGCACTCTGCCTTCAAAGAACCTGTGCATCTGTGTGATTAACCAGGTTGGGTGACTTGGACTGGTTGAAATATAACTGTTTCCTCAATACTTTATAAGCAACGTAGCACATAGGAATCCATGGTACACATTGAGTGTCAAACCAAGTAAGACCTGGGATCCTAATTAAATTAGAAATAAATGGAGGGGACACAGGGGTAAGAAAATAGATTGTATTTTCAAACAGGTTTGGTTAGCAATCCAGGCCATGGAAGCAGCCAGACAAACACATACACAGAATAGCATGGGGGGGCAGCACCAAACAGGAATGAGCAGCTGGGAACCACAGAAACAAATGGGCTGTTCAACGACCTAAGGGAAACAAGAAGGTGGAAATGATACCCTGCACTGCTGCTGCTGAGCAGAAAGTGAATTTCTTTATTAATGCTGAAAGCTATTTTTTGCATTTTCAAGAAAGAAGGTTTGAGGACAGGAAGAGACAATAAAACAGTGCTTTTGATAATGGAAATGTCTGCAGACTTCCCTTCTGAAAGTGATAGTCCAGTTACTACTGCATGATCTCTAGTGGATTAATGATGCACTCCAGTATATAATGCCTCCCTGCCTGCTGCACTAGTCACAGTGGGCACAGGAATGGCCTATGATGCACCTGTCTGCCAAATGACTTATTGTCAAGAATCAGAAGACAAAATATCTAATAACGAATAAAATGAAAGAACAAAAATGAGACTAATTACTCTCCTGGCAAGGCCTTTCTGCCTTCTCATCAACTGGCTGCCAGGATTTGTCTAATCTTGCATACATTTGCATTAGCAGCAGCACAAGAGAAATGACGGGAGAAGGCAGAGGGTAAACAGGCAATAAAGCTTCATAAATAAAATACAGCCACTTGTGAACTGCAAATATAAAGCTGTATTTCCTAACATTTCCTATTACTTCGTCCTTAGGCTTCCTGTATCAAGTTCAGTTTTCTGAGGACAGTGCTTTTCACAGCACTGCAGCATACCTCAATGTATTTCTTTAAAAATTCAGTTAAGAAAATTAAACCTGCTTAAAACAGATTTCTACTATAACTCTGGGAAAGACATTATCTTAAGCATACACATAGTTTGACAAGTATTTCTTTTGCTGATAACGGCAGCTTCAGCATTATTACTTTTATTTGGAGGTTACTTTTAGCCTGGATTGGTTCACTGATATAATTCATCACACAACACAAAAAATATACTGCAACTGCAGATTTGCAGGGCAAGTAGAGATGGAAATTAGTGACCACAACCTGCTTCAGCATGTCCTGCCACTGAAAGGAACACACCAAATAACACCCACTGTTTTCAGATCCCAATTTGTAAAATAAGAATAACACCTCTCTCTTCCATCCATCATCTTTCTCATTTATATTGTTAGCATGGAGGGAAAAACGGCCTCTTCCTTTGTGTCTTAGCAGCTCTACACTGCACAGTGGGATACCCCTCCGTCACCTAAGTCCTCCAAGCCTTGCTACAATGCAAATGAAGTTGTTTGACAGATCTGTGCACTCATCTATCAATAGCTAATTGAGTTGAGGGAAGGGGTTTCCATTTTAGTATTTCTAGAAAGGATATGCAGTTGCACAATGCTGTGGAGTTTCAAAAAAATGAGGACATTAAAAGGAAGGAGGGGAAAAAAATGGGATTATATGAACATGCAAATTTCTGTCCTAAAGTGATAAAAAAAATACAGTTCTTTATTTCTGGTTGCAGAAATTTTTTATTTTTTTTTTTTAATCTTTGAGCTGTATTTGTTTCAGTACCCATGTTTAAACCTTTGGCTTCAATACCACAATTCCTTCAATGTAAGGAACTGGTTACAAAATTATTTAAGAAAAAAAAAAAACAAAAAAGAAAACCTGATAAAATATTCAATGCTTTCTAATTTTTAGCAATACAAGTAACATTTAAAATTTACCATCTCTCTGACTAGTCTTGTCTTTCACTCTCTTCCTCCTTTCATACCCCCAGTGGTTCCTTTCATCATCTTCTGCATTACCTAACATTAAATTCATAGAGTTATTTCAAATACCTTTTTGAAGCATGGTAAATTATTTTTAATTAATTTTTATAGTCCATACTTGCATAGTCTAAAAACATAACTAAAACAGTAGTTACGAACATGTGCACGCAGAAAAGTGAAGAGTAATGTGCACAGAGGAACTGCATATTCCAGGATTTATTTTGACTCCCACTACAAACAGAAGGCTTGAACTGAAAGCTCTGAAGCCTACCCTGCCTTACCTTTCTGTCCATCTCCGGTACAAATGGCTACAGGAGTAGATACTGACCACAGGTTTCTTTCTTAGCAAACAGCTTATGTGGTCTGTGCTACCATGAACCTCCTCAATTCTCAGAAAATGTACCCAGTTTATGGGCACACTTGTCAAGGGCCAAGAGAAGGAGCTCATCTGTCCATGTGAAACAACATGCTTTGGATATTGTTCTGCAGGAGTGTTCTTGAGTGATTAAATTAACCTCCCAGGAAGGAAGAGCCATGGTAAACCTCATCTGTTTCAATTACAAGGTATACCTTCTTTGACTGCCTTCTCTGAAGAGTAAACAAAAATTCTTCATCATAAAAAAGCTCACTTCCACCTTTGCTGCCTCTGCTCATGAAACTCCACAGGGAAGTAATGAAAGCATGAGAACAAAGTATGCAGATATACTAATCCCATCCCTGTTCAAAGGAAACAACTTTGACAGTAGAGAAAACAAAGATAATCAAAATCTAGAAGGAAAGGAATGGAATAAAGACAAGCAAAAAGAAGCAAAAAAGTTGTTTTGGGGTTTTTTTGTCCTGCAAGAAGTAGGTGGCACAAGTTAAAAAGGAGGTAAATTATTCCCTGTATCAGTCACAAAGGTCCTCCTATGAATTAGAATCCAACCTTTTGTATGAAAATCTGAAGGATGTTTAATGACTGAAGTCCTGCACTAGTGCAGAAGGCAGGTTTTTTGGGAGGGCTGCCTCACTGAACTCCAGGGAAACCAAAGCACTTCATCATTTCATACCTCAACTTTAATATCTCTGTAATAGGAATGAGGAGACCCTACTTCTGCACTGCAAAGTATTTTGAAATGTAAGGTAAGGAAAAGTAAACTTGTATCAAAAAAGAAATAAAATCTGTAGTAAAAACTGCTTGTATTTCTACCTTCTCAAATGTAATTTTTATCTGAGAAGCAGCATTTCAGAGTTTCCTTCAAACAGCTATTTAAAATAAAAAAAAGGCTTTTTTACATCTTAACTCATAAGTTTTTGCAGGAAAACAATGTACTGCAACTGCTCCCCCTCCTTTTCGTGCTTCTCCGCATACATTACCTCAGTTTGTACTGAAGGAAGAAAAACAAAATTTTCATAGCTAATGTTTAATGAAAAGACTTCTAAAAGACAGTTCATAATTAAGATATGCATACAACTCAAATCATGTTACATTTAATCACCAGACAACAGAAGATCAGCGACCATATAGCAGCTCTGTGAGGCCAAGGGGGCCATTTCTGGGGTTTCCAGATCTCCTTTTGCATCACTGTCTTCTGTGTCAGTCTTTTCTTGCTCTTCCACTTGAACATTTGGTATGCACCTCAACTCTAAACTTATCAGAATCACCAGTGAGGCTCTTGGCAGCCTGATAGAGCCTCAAACAAAAACAGAGGAGAGAGGAACAGCTGGTCCTTTTATTGCTGTGCCGGGCCCCTTTGTCTGCTCTGCACCCTGGAGGACACCAAGATAAACCTGCTAGTGACTGCAGGGAATTTCACTGTGCTGGCCTTAGGACTAGAAGCCATAAATGAAAACTAAAAATTGTTAAGTATGGCTCCATTCCCTAATATGAACAGAGCAGAATGAAGGGGGGGCAGAGAGGGCAAAGAAACTTCACAGTGAAAGCAACAACTGGAATAATGAAACACAAAGCACATTCAGTTTGGTTTAAAGCAGAAAAGCAGGGGCACTCTTTTTTACTACAAGTGTTCCCCTGTACTCCCTACAGAACTCCTATCACTTGCTTGACTTCCAGTGTTTTTACTTCAGTGGTAACTAAATCAGCCTAAAAAGTTGAGATTATCGAGTTTAACATTAGAAACAGATATGCAAGGCATTTCGTCTAGGGCAGTTCCCTTAAATAGTTAGAACAACTATTTAAAAAGAAACTCCTGTTAGAGAAAGAAAAAAAAGAATGTACAGACACAATTATCTATATAAAAACAGTGACACAAAACAAAAATTCCACAAACCAAAACCCAGTGGTTACAAACTTAGACCTAATTTCTATTATCAGAATACTGTTGAACACTTTCTAAAGGGGTCACAGAAAAAGTGCATCACAGCTCTGAGCACAAGACAGTCTGAAACAAGAAGCAGTGTCCACTTTTCCCTAAGAGGTTTAGTAGTATTACAAACACTTCCTTGTCAAGCTAAGTAGAGAACTTTTCTTTGCCTGTTACACATATGCAATCTTGCTTTCATTCAGACTTGACTCTTGCTAAAAGTGGCCCATTACACAACCGAAAACATGAGACATTTGGCACCAAAGGTAAAGCAAGAAAAGGGAACCTGACACTGTTGCTTAACGGTTCAGGCAGTGAGCCAGAGCAGAGGATCCTTCCTGGGATCCTTCCTGCTCCTCACTGATGTAATTATTCTATACCTTACAGTAATCTTAGAGCATTAGCATTTTTCAGAGCAGAAGAGATGCACGGGCACACTATGGAAAACGAACATCAGGGATTTTAAGACATGCAAATCACGTACAATTGCTTTCCCTATACAGTTTCTTTGTTGCACCATATAAAGCACCTAAAAGGGAAAAAGATTCCCAAGTTAAAAAAGAAATCCCACCATCATTGAAAAGATCAGGTAAAAAAATGAACCATCATTAGATTACAGCAGTTGGAACCACTGAAAAAAAAAGACACAGGAGGACTTAAAAAACTTTCCCTCCAATACTTCAGGGACATTTTTCTTCTTTTAGTCCTTTTCCTCTATTTCAGGGTGTATGATCAGTGGCCATAACTTGCTAATAACCATGTTTTTCCCCTTCAGGGAATGGTAAACTTAGAATTGTCAGCAAGATGCTGTTGGCAAGTTTGTAAGCCAGTTTAGAAACGGAGGCATGTAATTCACAACGTATTTACAACTTGTATATGAAGAGTAAGTAGGACAAATGATAGATGTACTGTCAATTACTGTTGTGCAAGTTGCAAATAGAGTCATATAGTAGGAAATAAGCCACATCATGCCTGGCTTGGAAAGAGCAGACATATTTGAGTTGACCAAACACTAAGCCAAGTAAAGCTTTCAAACAGTTGCGATTCAAACTACTCTCATGCTGTCCCCTTTCATCTCAATCATTTGTTGCACTTCCCTGTTCTAGAGGTTATCACACCGATAATAAAAGCTTGTGGAAGGGAACCCATGTCTGCACATCAGTCTCTGGCACAAATCTAGCTTAAACTCATCTTCAGTGGCAACTGATACCCAGACAGCAAACTCCATGTAGGAGCAGCCACGATGCAGAAACAGCTTTGGATCAACTGTGCCATAGGGCATTAACATCTAGTGTTAACACACCAAAACCTGCATTTTCATCTTAAACTACTACAGCAACATCTGCCAGAGCATAAGAGTTTTGTACACAGTGGTTATCAGAGGAAAGTATTGTCTAATAGGGTGTGTGGCAGTTGTTGCTCTGGAAGACCCTGGTATGTGCTGTGCTGGTAACCCATACTGCACTCTCACAGGTGACAAGCAAAGCAGTCCTGCAAGCACAGAGCATGGCTCATCCTCAGTGTGCCATCCAGACAGGATGGCCTTGGGAAGGATGAAGCATCTTTACATACTTCTCCAAGACAAAACTCCAGCTCTGAATTGCAAAAGGATCCTAAGGAATCCAGACCTGAGGTATCACTGGAAAACAAAATGACTTTATGCACTTTGGATCTTCTCTCTCACCCCTAGAGCACCATCAGAGGCAGTCAAGGAAGGAATGTGTATCCAAGTCAAGCTAAAATCCTGCTTTGGTTTAAATTTTTCTTGCAACCTTTTATTTCCAAGTTTTACAGCACAAATGCAAAACCTGAGAATCTGGAAGTCTGCAATGTAAATGTTTCCCACATTTTACAGTCAATATTCTGATCAAGGTGATCCACATAAACAAGGCTTATATTGCTTTTGCAGAAACAGTATAAAAAGCAGCATATATTTTTACAACCTAAATAACACTCAGAAGAAACTCACTGTAGAGCAACATGATATATTGGCCTCAACAGTAATTCTGATTTAGAGTATTCCCCCAGAAAGATTACTCATTCCTGCCTAAGGGTACAATCTGTCTCCCAGTGCATCAGTATAATTGTAGGGCCACACAAACAAGGTCACTGAAACGATCCATGTTAAATAAGCATGAACTTAAGGGTAAAATTTGCTGTTAATTAATACATATAGTTCAGGACAAGTAGAATAGTAAGAAAATAGTAATATTTCCTCATGATTGATTGCCTTGAAAACTAACAATCTAACTTTTTTCAGTTTTACAGTGTTACACAGCAGTAGATTAATTATTTGGTTTTTTCCCCCAACATGCTGCTCTAAAGCATCCAGTCCTTCAGAAGAAGCAAGTGGGTTTGGCATGCGGGGTTTTTCTGTGGTGTTGGGGCGGGTGGGGTTTGTTTGTTTGTTACAGAAGCTTACACAACATCAGAGACATACAGTTTAAATTTCGAGACTTACCAAGAGGTGCTTTGAGAAACCTGCGCTCAATTCCTTGTTCTATCTGAAGCAGTGCAGATGCCAAGCAGTGGACCACATTATTGACTGGCTGAGGGGTACTTGTGCTTGTTGATGCAGCACTTGGAGCTTCAGTTTTTAATCCAATAAGTCTAGAACAGAAACACATAAATTATCTTTGAATATTTTGAGTTTAATACCAGAGATATTCCTACATGTCTGTATCCACAGTAGATTCTTTTATTTTAACTTTCTTTACATGCATGGACTGTGGACATGAACAGATACTGCACAGGTGTGATTAGTTATCCTAGTTCTTATGTTTGCTTAATTAGCTTAGTTAATCTAGATAAATCATCTTTAGGTAAGTTATTTAAATTTCAAGAAATGTGGATGACAAATTTCAATACAATTATTAAGATTTCAGAAACATTTGATGCAACATCTATCAGCTGGTTTACGAGAGATGTCTGTGAAGAGTACAGTCCCAATAATTTTTCAGTGAAAACACTTCCAGTGGTGAGGTGTAGCCTTTTAGAGTATTTCCACCTGCACAAGTTCAACTACGCAGATTCTTACAGTTCATAAGATTTTTGAAAAGAAAATAAATCAAATAAAAACAGAATGTAACTTTAGAATGTAAATCAAGAATTGTTAACTTATATGTTCTCATCCTTGGAGGATCTTTCTAAAACACTAACTCTTCGTGTAAGGGTGATAAAAAAAGAAATAAGAAAAAAGAACAACAAAACAAAATCCAACCAAACAAAAAACCCAAACCAACCAAACAAAACACCAAAAAAGTAGTTTTCCAATAAAATGGGATTAAAAGACTAAGCAATCATTTCAAAGTGTAGTTAATCTTTCTGAACCACAAACATTAAGTATAGTGCAGGAGAGCAACTCGCACTAATGAAAATAAAATTCAATTTATATTTGGGGTTTATAGAGAAACAACTAATTAAGATTCTCTGGATTCTGCTTTATTCTGATGCATAAGGAATGCTTTTGGTCGTCCCTGTTCTTTTTTCACACTTAAAAGCTGTTCATTATATTTTGCAGTCACACACATTTTGAGAGCCTGAAAGCAAACAGAAAGAAAGCTGCATAGTTATTTACATTTCACTAGTCAAACTCCAAGGTCTTAATGAGATGTCACTCGCTCTGAGGTGGATAAAAAGCCCAGCATCAAAAGCAATCTGTCACATGATTTCAGAATCCCATAGTGTGTTTTAATATGCAAGTCTTTATTAGAGTAGACTTTATTCAGAAACTCTGATTGAGTCGGTAGTCGGTATCAAATGGAAAAAAAATGAAGCAACAAGCTTCTGTAGAATTGAGAGCTGGCAGTGGAGCGAGTGCCCAAAGTAAGTGGAGACAGATAAATTTTAGCTGCTTAATTAAAACAGTGGAATATTTCTATGTTGTGGTTTTCAGGAACCAAACATCTGTAAATTGTGTCATTAATATAAAGGATGAGCCTATCCATTTTGCATGTAACTAGAGAACTCTGATTTGAAGGGCAGTCTTATATGAAAATACTAATTCAGAAAGCTGAAATAAAAAGGGAAAAAAAAAACTTAGAGAACTTTAAATTCCTAACATCCAATACAACATTCAAGAGTCCACTCAGAAATTCAATTTTTATTAAAGTCCAACAGCAGATAATCTCCAGAATACCTAAGCAAACAGTATGTTGGTACAATGATTGTCTCCAATAAATCTTTTCCTGAAGTATTTCAACATTTATATCCTATCAAGACATTTAATTTTATATGTATTAAGTCAATTAAGGTAGATCTTTATTTCCAAGAAGTATGTTACTTCTGATAACTAAAAATTTAGAAATGTTCACCATTTCTGTAGTTTCTGAAATTTGATTTACAACAAAAACTTATATCAGAGTCCCACACGTATTTCAAATCTTTGTTTAAAAACCAAACGAAGTCCCCCAAAACAATTCTACAGCTGCAACACTATATGATTTGAGGTTTCCTCTCTCTTACTGTATTGGAGCTTGCTCTACTGAAGTATTATAATCTTACAACTTCATGAATGATATCTCCTTTTTGCTGCAGTGCTAAAAAGTAATTCAGACCATGGCCTGTTGCCTTGATGGGTCTTCCTGTGACTCATGAAGAGGTACACTGGCCAGTTCAACCAGCAATTTGTTACTATTACCATCTTTCCTTTTTAACACTCTTACTCTTTCCACAAATTTAAGTAATTTTTTGTTTTGGTTTGGTTTTTTTCCTTCTGGAAAAGAAAACATCAATTACCAGATTAGTTTTTCTCTGCATTTTAAATTATTTTAAAATTAATCCACGTGTTACTTCTTTGATAATTAATGTTCACTTTGAGTAGCACAATATCTGAATTCCTAAAGTTGTAAAAATTGGTGCCTTAATCTTATATGGTAATAGAACAGCATCATTTAGAGACTATAAACCAGTGCAAAAATCTCACGTTTTACAACTCAAATCTTAAAAAACACCATTTCAAGGAATTTGAGGGTAAAAACAACTTGAAGATCCAAGTCCTCCCCCAAAAACCCAAACCAGAGCACTGCTATAAAACTCATAGCAAAGAGCCATTATTTAAACTATAGCTCTTACCTGTCTTTCACAATAAACTTATCTTGATCATCAGTTTCCATTACTTCAGATTCTTCATTCACAGTTTTAATAATACCATTTTCTTTGTTTTCATCACTCAGAAACTCATATCGCCCATGTTCTAAGGCTGCTCTCCAAGCCTGTCTGTCTGTAACCTGAAGCAAACATACAACTTTGAGGTTTCTAAAGAATCAAAGGCCACAAACTTTTAGTGCCAATTACTCCCTACATTTAATTTAATTATGCCTTTAGTAAAACCATAGCATTCAAGAGTTCCCATTTAAGTTACAGACTCGATGGCATCACTGTGTTCCTAGGCATTCTACAAGTCACAAATACCTTAATAGCCCCCAACGTTCCTTGGTAGATCCTGTCTTCAATGTCCAAAAGAAAGTCTCTAAGTCTCAGTTCAAGCTGCTTCTCTGCAGATAGGTGAGAGCCATCGTGAGCATTCTGCATCCTTCCCCGTCCTGAAGGAGGTCTGATGTCACTTTGAGGTTTGTCTGCAAGAACAGCAAGTAATTTGGTGTTAGTGGACCTTATTCCTTAAAGCAGCCATTGGTGAAGGGAACAAAAGTAGTACAGGGCAGAACCAAGTAAACATGAGTTCAAAATTCCCTTCCTGTAGCAAGATGTTGCCAACACCAACATCTCTATGCCAGCTAAGGCATCTGAACCAACCAAGTAGAGTATTCTTTAGAGGGATGACCTCTAGATTGGCATCCACCCATCCCAACGCATAGAATGGGAAATCCTTGTAATTTAAAAGTAGTTCTTCTGCCTTAAAATGCTTTCTAAAGTAGTAGATAAGCAAACAACAACTCTGCTATAAGTGTAAGGAGAAAAAAAAAAAAGATAATAAAGTCACATTTCTAGTATTTGATGGCTCTTACTTTACAAGAGAACCCTTCAGTTTTCTTTCCTGCAAGGATCTTTATCACAGAAACACTTAAAACAAACATGTGCTGAGAATCACAAAACCTATCAAAACAAATATAAGCCCTTTTAAAAACTTAACTTTTAAACAAAACAAACAGACCAGACTTATTGTGTCCTCTAATTAAAGGCAGGGAAAAAAAGAACAAGACAGCACAATAATTTATGAAACCTAGGAAAGAGTTGATGATGGGCTGTCAAGTAAAACCTCTTATAAGAGAACTCAAAGTTCATGCAAAAACTCTAAAGCCACAGGAAAGTTTGCCCAAATCCTAAAGTAGTGCTCGCAAATCTGCATAAGTGGTGAACACTTCTGTTCACAGGATTTACCTTAAAACTTTTGAGTGCAGTGATGAGAAGTTACATGCAAGAACTTAGAGGTATTTAACAAAAAAAAATACAATAAAGCTGTTGTTAAGAAAGCACAAGGTGAATTTCTAAGGTGCTCTCAATTGCTGAAACAATTCCCTGTAACTGAAAATATTCTGAAAATGTATACTAGCAACTCTGATGCCTGGATGCGGGAAATGTCCTTTTTCGTTTAAAAGCAAAGAAGAAATGCAATGAGCAGAACTGAAAAAGCAGCAACTGCTTTGCAAATAAGTGATGAGGAGAAGTTAATGGATACTGGAATTAAATCAAGTAATAGCACATATCAATTTTATTTCCATGCTCTGTTGAGTGGGAACTGGAAAAGGCAGAAGGGCAGTCTACAGTGCAAGAGAATTACGAAGTTGTTCTCATTTGTCTTGCAAGTCATTTGAGTGAAGGCAATAGGGCAGCAGCTGGAGTCCACAGCAGAAAAGCTCCCAACAAAGCTACACATGGCCACTTATCCCTGCCTATCACACAGTGGTGGCAGCATTGGCATTGGACCACTGCATTTGAATTTTTTTCATCTCTATTAAAGTGAAGTTCAAAGTTGCCTTGGCTGTGAAAATCAGGTTGCTTCAGGGCAGAAAGCAACACACAAAATACAGATAAAGGCGCAGCAATTAGGAAAATATGCATAAACTCAAATGTATCAGAAGACAATAGAGATTTTTCTAACCAAAAACCTACAAATATAGACATAAGGCCTCCAAATAAAGCTTAATTACTACACAGAAACTCTGTACTGTGCTGGTTTCCACCAAAAGAAATGGTAGATCAGTTATAAATTTAGCAGTACCTGATGTGCTCACAGCACGTCCTAGCATACACACTCCAGGAAAACAGAATTTGTCTCTGCTGTGAATAATTCTCCCTTGTCCCAATATAGATAACTCAAAATCCTCACACTGATTTTCATAATTGAAAACAAAATGCAATTTATTAAACATTACCCTTGGGAGTTTCATTTTAGTAACATCCTTCACCTGCCAACATGCCATAAGCAATCCAGCTGCAAGCTTGTATATAAAGAATTTTAGTGGTGTTTGGAGCTAACGGCTTGCCAATAAATTGCTAAGTACTGGGCTAGCAGAAAAGGGAAAAAAACCCTAAATACTAGGTCTAGGATGGTTTTTCAGTACACTCCTACATTTAGAAACCCATAAAAATATCTGTTATACTGTTGTTTCCTCCTCTATTGAGCGCCTGCCAAAGGAAGAAAAAAGGAAAAAAAAAATAGAAGAGTAATATCACAGAATCCCAATGCACCGATGTTAATCCACATACTAACCAACATAGCTATGCTATTTTTTAGTGCATATTAATCTTCACTCCTCAGTTAATCTTTTCCCAAAGGTCAAATTACTTCCTAAGGATGTTTGCTTAAAAGCCAATCCCAGTTTTCTAAGCAGTAAGATAACAGAAAAATTATTACTTTTTTTTTTAGCATGAAACACCAGAAATACCACAAAGGTATATAAAAGGGGAAATAAAAAAAAAGGAAGGAAAGAAAAAAACAGTGTGTTTTCCATCAAATGAAACCAAGCTTCAGAATAATTCTTATTTTTCAGAAATTACAATTAAATGAAAATTAGAGGTTTCTAGAATATTATATAGAAATTGTATCTGTGGAAGCAAATTAACACCAAAAATCTTTCATTTACCTGGAATATGGAATTTTTCCACAGGAAAACTGCTTAGTTGTTCATATATTCTAGTTTTCTCTTGTAAAAGAGTTTCTTTTAAGGCACTCTCCCTATGTCCTCGGGAATTGAGAGCCTCTAGGAGTTGGTCCAGTTGTTCCCGAGAACTGTAAAAGCACCAACGGTTTGGTTTATATACTGGCCTTGGCACCTCTACAACAACACTGGTGTGTGAATCTTGGTCATTATTGGAGGTAGATTCAGAGGATTTCAAAGACTCTCCAGTTTTACTGAATACCTGAGGTTCATTTGTGCAAGACTGTCCACTATTCTGAAAGGAAGAGGTTCGAGGCAACAACATGTCTTCTGTGAGACCAGAATAGTCCTCCTCTATAAACAATCCAGGAAGAGAAGGGAAAATCCAGTAGCGTCGGTACAGACGGTCACGACCTAACGGGGTGATATTTGTGCAGGCTGTTGCATTCTGAATCTTTTCTAACAGTTCCTTCTCTTTCTTTTGTTGCTCCTGTTTTAAAGCTTCTTCATCTTCAGCAGCAAGAGGTTCACTCTTTTCACAAGTGGTCTCTTCTCGTCTTGTAAATTCTTTATATCCATTTTGCCCTCTCCTTCCTAAAGTTAAAAGAAGAAGTTTGGTAGAAATTCACTTATAATTTTTTTTTTTTTTAACCAAAAGCTCAAGTAAAGGGCTTGGTTTAGTTCTATCACTTTCCAATTATCTAAACTTACACTGTCAAAGACCATCAAGCTCAGTCAAGAGACAATACCAGTTTTAATAAAAAAACTCAAGTGATTAACTGTGCTTCCCTTGATGAAGGGGTAGCCATTTTGAATACACTTACACTCTGCAGGAACTAGACCAAGTCTCACTTACTGACACTTATTTTTAATACCATAAAAAGGAACCAAACTTTTAAGAACTGAAAAGCATGTTACAGAAGCATCTTGTAACGTAAAATTCTAGCAATTTCATTACTGAATACAAACTATGATTTGGACTTAATTTATCATTCTCAAAATGATCAATTTAACTTCCCAAAGGTCTCAAGCAAGACTAGAATCCCTATACATGAGCTTCTTTGGCAAAGTCAGGTACCTTACTTTATAACTTTTCTTTTTAAATATATATACTACTGTTTTCTCCCCGTCAACTTGTACCAGATGAAAATATTTCAGTTCACATCTTAGTTTACCAAAGTATAAGGTTCTGGTAGTCATCTAGAAAAGTATGTCTCCTAACTGATGCATGCAACCTTCAAGATGCTGTCAACACTCAATTTCTACTGGTTTCCAGTTAGACCTTCAGTCCCCCAGTTGCAGGAATGAAATAATACTTGTTCATCATCCATTCACAATGTCTCAAACATGGGTATTTGAGAAACCTGAAATCCTGTTTAGGATCTCATTGTTTCGCCATCCTAAAGCTGTAGTAAACATGCAAATTTGCATTACTGAATGACTCAATTTCCATCCCAGGTACTGTTCAGAACTGTACAAGTTTGCAACTTAAGTCCACAATGATCCAGGACTTTCACTGGCACAGACACTAGCACAAAGCCTTCCCAGCAGAAAGGCACAGATGAGCTAGATGCCCAAAGCCATCAACAATTCATCCCTCCTGTGGTGACACCTCTGTTTAGTTATGAATAGCAGGCTGCACCATTTACTGCACTGCAGCTCCTACTAGTACACTGCTGAGAAAATAAAATCTGGCAGTAAGACTGGTTGTATTTTCATACAGAACGCATGCTGCTTCATTAACAAAGGCAAACTAAACCCAAATGCTCAATCTAACTTTTAAAAAAAAAAAATACTTGTTGTTTTTGTAGCTTACTAAAAAAATAGAATCAAACCCACACCATCCTCTATTAGATGGGACTCCTACAACTCTCTCTCTAAGGGCACTACTTACAACAGTATGGTTTGTTAGGCAACAGCCTGAGACTTTTCAGACAAAAGAGGAATCCAGACAGCTGACCACAAGAACTACATCAGGCTGGCTCAATGTACTTAGTAGCCCATTATCATCATGTTTGGGTGTGGGTTTTCACTTTTCCTTTAAAATATTACATGAAAGACTGATACTTTTATATAAAACACAAGAACTTCCCAGGGGCATGCATGCATATATACAAGTACACAAACAAATACATTATAGCATTACCTCTTCGTCGTTTTTTGTTTGGTCCCAGTTCTTCTTCATCCTCTGTCACTGTGTCCATGTCTTGCTCTTTACGCTCAATCTCTTTGCTCTCTGTACTGGTATCTAGGTCTTCTCGTTCCTCTTCCCTGACACAGTAAAAAAACCAAAAGGTGACTAAACAACAAACCACACATAAGATGAATGATAAAAAATATACAATAAAATATGCCATCTTTGACACAAAAAATATTTTTCTCTTGCAAGTACTTAAGCTAGTAAAATATCTATAATGCTTTTAAAAAATAAACTTAATATATTAAAGCCCAGGAAAAAACCATATTAAAGACTAAAGCATGCTCTTTGGTATCCACACTTTCATTTGAAGAGTATTATTATAATCAGATCCTTTTTGGCGACATTCTAGCGTAGTTCTGTTGACATGGATTTTCTTCATGTCTAAAAAACGTTTCCTCCTCAAAATATGCTTATTTCACATTTTTGCCTCATCTAACAATTATAATTAAAAACCTACAGAACCACATGTAATTATTACATTTATTTTATTATTTTCTCTCAATAATAATTTCCAAAACATAGCACAAATCTATCTTTGGCCCATGCTCACCTTTAGAAGCATATTTATTTAACTAACTACCTTCCTCAAGCAGGTAAAGACATAGTATTGTATGCACACTTTGGGTTTTTTTCCTCGAATCATATACAGCTGCATGTGCCTGAATCTTACCACCTGAAAACATGCAGTTTTATTAACAGAACAAAAAAATTTTGGTTTTATGGAAATCACCTGGCATAACAGAGCATTTAAAAGAAAAAAAAATGCTATGAAATTTGATTAGTGAATTGTTATGTGAGGTCAGTATTTTCTAGCTCAGATCAATTCCTCAAGAGATAATGAACTACAATGGTCTGTATGAAGATACTCATAGAGATTAAATCAATGCAAGACAAAGCAATGCAAAAGACAAATTAGAATTTGTAAGTTTCTCTTGACAAGCTTCCAAAATAATTATGAGTATAGTAAAAATCACTTTCATAAACCAATTATAGAACACTAGGAAGAAAATAAAATCATACTTAAAATATACTTTTGCATATGATCAAGTCAACAAACACCATATAGGTTAGGTCTGGCCATGTAACTGAAAAGTGCTATATCATATATACCACAGTAATACTATGTATCATACCCAACAGATATTTCTACAGCAGGAATTCTTTGCTCCTCTTCCTTCAGCTTTTCTTGTTT
Organism: Manacus candei; assembly: GCF_025592945.1. Lineage (NCBI taxonomy): Eukaryota > Metazoa > Chordata > Aves > Passeriformes > Pipridae > Manacus > Manacus candei. The sequence goes on along the minus strand of NW_026138115.1, from coordinate 13,205,719 downwards.
TTCTTTCATTTTTAACTCTTGTTCTTTCAATCTTTCTTCTCTTTTCTTACGTATCCTAGTAGTAGGAAGGATATAGAAAACCAGTTGCAATTAATCTACTATCTGATCTGTCCACATCTTTTTCCTTTTATACTAAAACACAATCCAAAAATAGCACTAATGTGAGAATGCACAACATTTAGCACAACAAAGTTTCATTCCTGTCTACGGTCTCAAGAAACCAGTATAAAACAGAAACATTACTATTTTTTCTCGTATGCCTTCTGCAACCAAGGAATTAATCTCATTTGTAGCAACAAAATTTAGTTTTCCATATCCTAGTTTTACCTTGCTGCTGCTGCCTCTCGTTCTTTGCGATGCTGTTCTGCCTTTAATTCTCGGAACTCCTGTTTCGCTTGTCGTAGCACATCAACAGAGTCCTCAATGAAATCTCGAGTGGAGACGAGAGTCAGAAGTTTCCCACAGAGAGCATGAAGGATCTTCATCTTCTCTCCTAATAAAATTCAGACCAACATTTATATTTCATTATATAATTGATAATAAGCCTTACTCTTACACACTCCAGACTGGATTTGTTCTCACTCAAGAACTAGTGAACAGTCAAACATCTGCAGTCTACCAGCTGTACTTGCAAAGAGACATTTCCTGAAATATCTGCCTTTATTTTTAATTTATTAACTTTTATCACCAAAAGAAGTAGTAAAATGCAATATTATCTTCAAAACAGAGATAAAGGAACAGTACATGGTATTTGTTTTCTCCATTTCCAAATAATGAATGAAAGACTCAAACCAGAACAACATAAAAAACAGGGGCTGAATCAAACACTTCGATGCTTCTCCCAGAGAGATCCCCTCCTGCATGTAAAACTAACATTTTTAAAATGAGATTAAAAAAAGGCAACTCAGAAGTAATGAGACTGCCTAGCTCTGCAATCTCTGATGTGGTGGGACCTGTTTGTGGGGGCTGAAGCATAGGAGTGGGTTTTGGTCTAGGTGACCTCTACAGGTCCTTTCCAACCTAAATTATTCTATGATACAGTAAATTCTGACCATTACTGGTCTGAAGCCAGTTCTAAAATTGATCACTTAATAAGCAGTCTAGTAATTTCTAACATGTATTGTCTTTTATTACCTGGCAACAAATCATATACTGAGGTACTTGAAAGTTTCTTCAAGAGACCAGGATTACTTAATCTCAATTCCATGCAAGCATCATCAGTAGCATCAAACCCTCCTCGTTTCTGGTAACGGTATTTTGCATTGGCTGATGTTACATCAGCACCTGATGCTAGAATGTGAAGTCTGAGAATCTCAGAAAGAGTGCAGCTATCAAGATCCAAGTTTTTCAAATTGCAGCCTACAGTTGAGAAGAATGTATAGTTATTTTATACAGACATTTAAATGTATATAAATATAAAAATGTTATTTAAAATACACAGTAAATTAAGAACAGTAACAAAACAAGAAGTGAAACCCACACATACCCTGATGTAACTGGGGCCATGCAGCTGCCAAAGTTGCAACTGCAGACAGTGCAGATTTTGTGGGGTCTGCATCTTCATCCAAAGCCTCTGTTAAATCTTTAAGGAAATAAACACTTTATTCTAGTGCAAATTAAAACTTGTACTGTGGAGGGGAGGAAAGGAAGCTGTGTTTTAAAAGTTGCAGACAAAGCAAAAAGAGGGCCGATATTTACAAAAGCATCAATGTATTCAAAACTCAATTCAACGTCCAAATGAAAATTTACATATCTTTAAATGCAACTAAAAAAATCCAACTAAAAGCTAAAGACATGCACCACATGCTACATAAAGGGAGAACAGCATATAAGCTGTTAAAGCAACCACAACACAAAACATGCACAATGGCAACACAAAAGGCAGCAAAAACAAATCCATAAACACATTTGAAAGCACAAACAAGTAACAATGCAAGAAACACCTGTATTTCCTTTCCTCAAATAAACTACTATTTCCCATCATAAGTTTGTTTTTAGGAAACAATCCAAACCATTCACATATTTTGATACTGGCTATCACCATTCACCATACACTTTCTATCTAACTTAGATACAGCCTGTTCTGCACAAACACAATGACTAAGTCATGACTAAGAAAGCATATTTCACCAAAACAAGTACCTGCACTTAATGAACATCACACATAAGCAAACTGACCAGGAAAGCAGGGAAGTGAAAGGGAGAAACAGCAAATTCCTGTTTCTTAAACAGAAGTTTCCTCAGCACTTACAGGTATTTCTCCAGAGGGTTGGCAGAATTCTTTCAGCATTGTATGCTGTTTCAACAATTTTACGTCACTCAAATCCAAATCAATAAGCAGTTAAAGTCATCAAGTCAATACAGAGCCACAAATCCAAACTTAGACTACATAAAATGCAAATCCACAACCGTATTGTATGACGATTGACGGGTGTTTGAAAACTGTCACCCAGATACTGCAAAATGAACCTCTGCACCTCCTCTCTCCCTGTATCTATGTAACACAGTTTGAGAAAGTACTGTACATCCCAAAACCCTACACCCATGGTGTTCTCTGTTGCAGAAACACTGCCTGTACAGAATTTAACTGAGAAAACATGGTGACTACTATGAGTTTGGTTAACCAGATACAAAGCCAAGAACATGTAATTCCTTTACGGTAAAGAAGATGTCTAAACAAGAGTGACAAGAAGTGGAAGTTCCAAGGCATGTAAAACATAGTAGATGAAGTGCCTTACCCATTGCTCTGCTAAACTAGAAACAAAACAGCAGATTTTTGCAATTGCCAGCCCCATGAAGTCGAATTAAAATATGAAAGTTACATTACATTTTTTCTGATCTGTCCTATGAATAATAAAGAATCTAATCAACTATTCTATGATACCTGATAAAGGAATCTTTCCTTGTATTGCCAAAGCAATGCTCAGTAGTCAAAAAAATACAGGTTAATTGCTAAATTCAACAGTAATTAAAACACAGTCTGAATTTTTTAACACCATATCAAATCTGTAACTTTATTCAATTACAAAGAGCAACCTCTATTGCTGAAGATAGTGCTCATGCTTTATATAATTTATAGACTGGACATAAATCTTAAGCATGAAAATACAGAGTCTTCAAGGGAGGAATTAAAAGAACTTTCCTGTACCTCACATATCTGTCTTGTGGAGGCACCACAAAATTCACTTGACCTCAAATGGGGACTGCTCTTATGTTCCTACCTATCTCTAATGAAATAAAGACTAGCAGGAAGGGCCAAAGCTTCTCCTTTAAACAGCCAGCAAATTTGGCAGTCCAAACACCAGACTATGTAAATTTGTAACCAAGTCTGCACTTCTGATCAGGGGTTTAGTGATACTGAATACCTCTGAAAATGGGGGCAACTTCAGCCTTAGAGCAAAGACCAAAGGCAGAGTGACTGTGAGGCCCTTTACTGAAAGAAGGAGACATGGTAGTATGTAGGAGCTGTGGACGCATACTTCCCAGTCTTGAAAGACAATGAATATTGAATTCTCCATTATTGTTGTGCTGGGGAGTTTTAGATTTTTAATCTAGTTAGGTCCAGATTTTTTTGTAATAGATACACATAAAGACCTTTGAGGAGACTTAGGAAAAGTACTTGTTTCCGGACCCTCAGGAGAAACATCTAACAGTGCTGAAGGAAGAGGAGGAAGGTGAAGATGCTTCCTGCACCTCCAAAACATAAGCAGTGCTGTTAAAAGCTTATTATGCTTTGCTGGATACAATTGTAGTAACAGTGAGCTTCCTTTTTCTCTATTCCCCTCAACCCTTGCACTCCATGCCCAGTTTAAAGCTTTAATTTCAGACAAAAGAGAAAAACCAAGCCCATTTACATACAATATCCATGCATAATAAGATAAGGTTAAACAAAGGAATGCCATAAATCATGCAGCTTGAAGTTAATTCCAGTACCATTTCAGCTTTTCAGCAGTAAAATTAAGGATCTGACCTTTGGTCTCAGCATCAGCTATTTGATCTTTGGCCACTTCCTCTTCCTCTTCGGCCATTGCCTGAAAGATGGCAGTCAGGAAGAAAAACAGCAATTCACATAGTGGGCCTTCAGTGTCATTTCCTACAAGAGCTTCCTCTAAAACCTCTGTGAATAAAGTTTAAGAAGCGTCACTTTTGCCACAAAGTTGGAAAACGATTACGTACTGAAGAATGAAAACATTATTTTTCCTTTAGGTATGATAATCAAGTTACTTTTCCATAATTTACTGTGTATATTCCTGAGGACATGGTGTCAGAAAGAGTGCTGACAAAATAGCATTATTTTAATATATAACCGTGAGAATAAAGTACAAATAGATATTTTAGTAAGTAGAATAACAACTTGTACATTGAAATTAACTTTGATTTTACAAACACTGCAGAGTTGACTGTGAAGAGAAAACTGGATTGATATGCATCTGTAAGCACTAATATATTAAAGCCACACAGAAAATTTGTAGCAGTGGTACTTGGGTGCACTTAAGATGTTTGGTTGTTCAGCAGAAGAACAGACACCACAAAACTGGGGCTCCTTGCCACATAAACAACAACTTGCCTAAAGTTACTCCTTCGGGAAATTCATCTTGAAGATCAAAAAGTTCCCCAAAAGCATGTAAAAACTCCAAAACCATCAGAGCATCACCAAAGATCTCGGGAGGAAGTCTTGTCTTCACTGGCATTGGAATGGGAAGTTCCTGCAATCCAAATGGGACAACTTAATATCCCACTTGATTTCTGCAGAGTACACAAGTGATTAAAACCAAACAGTTTATTATTCTAAGGGGTGTATCTGTAGGGTTTCTTTACATTTTACCAAAAAGGGTCCTGCAAGGCACAGTAACATCTATGGCAGTACTAACTTTAGAAACTGAAAAGCATGCAACTTGAATGTAAAACTTTTGAGAAAAAAGTTTATTCGTGTTCATGAAGTTTGTATCTTTAACAAAGGAAGTCAAACTCACTACAAGTTACAACCATTTGCTATCAAGATTTTTCCTGTAAACCTGTATTATTTCACAAGAGTTTTGAATTTCAGTATGCTGTCTAGACAAGCAAAAATAAACATACTCTTAAAAGTTACTCATGATTGCTTGTGAAGACAAGCAAACAAAAACCCAACACATTCACATAAAACACACCCTTCTAATACTAGGATATGCAAGATCATGTCTGATGACTGCACGTTCTGGTATTGAGTTTTTTGCATTGGTAAGGCACTTGCAGCAGCTGAAGGTATTTTAAAGGGAGCTCATGTAACCATGTAACAAGACCACTTAACAGAGACACCACCTCCACATCACAGATGACAGTGTCTAACATTGTTTGACTTTGAAACTACTATCTTGATGTAACTCCTAAAGATTTGTCTTTTCAATGTTTCTTAGCAGACAGAGTTGTACAATTTCCAGAATGACACCTCCTTTCCACAACTATGGTAGTTCACAAACATTAACAAGAAGAATGCCCAATGCTATGCTTCATAGGAACATAGTAAGGTATTTCACCAATTTCCATAGAAGAGAATTTTTTAAAAAGCAGTCTCCACCTAAATTCATCTTTATTTATATTCTTGTCCTGAAAAATGCTCATTAAACAAGTATATTGCTAGAGTTCAAATCAAAAGAATGCCACAGGAAGCAAGAAGCCAATGTCCTTTATACCTTTTGCAGCCAAAAAATTTGGTTTCTTCATTACTTAAATCTTTTAAGTAACTCGGGTTTGTTCTAGGTGAGCTCATCTTGTATATTTAACAGAAAAATCAGGCATACTCAATACCCTCCACTCTAATGTCAGCACTTTAAACATACATTTGCTCCATGTGTAGACTGAATACAGCCTGCAAAACTTTTCTGGAGGTTGAAAATGCAGACGCAGACGATCCCATTAGCACTGCCACTGGGAAGTATTTACTACATGACTGCAGGTGATTCACAGCCCCTAGCATTCCAATCAGATTTAGATTTGCCTCTGCATTAGGAAATCTAGCCTGGGGTCCTTGCAAAGTATGAGCTTGAGTTACTCCAAATTCAATCATACCTTAAGATCATCACACTCCATATCTTCTCTAGGCTTACTCCACTGTTTCAGGTATTCCACATATTTTCTCTTTTCCTCACGCAGCTTCTCTCTTTCCTGAAAAAATGCCACAATTGTGTATAAAATATTGTCAGATGGCCCTATTGCAGTTTCTAAAACTGCACCATTTACTATGCAATCACACTGAAAAGTAAAGCATCACATTTAATTAGAATGAAGTAATGTATTAATTTTTATTTTGTATAAAATTATACTTGCAAAAATGTTTAAATGTCATGATACTTTGTCGTGATTAGTTGTTGCCTTTGTTTCGGGGTGTTTTGGGTTTTGTTTATAATGGAAGTGCCTGAAGAAAAAAATCTAAAAATTAGAATATTTATGAAAGTTGCGTCAAAAAAGACCATCAAAATAGTGGATGTGGCTGTGGTGAAATACTGTGGAATATATAATTTCTTCATATTCAAAGTGACAAAAAGTTATTTAGCAAGCAAAAAGAATCCACAAGGAAACCCACAACCATTTGATATGCTGTGAATCTGATGCAGTACAGCATCTTTAACACTCAAACAGAAGATAACCATCAAATCAAATAACTGTATGCATTACCATTGAGAAGAAAACCCAATCCACCACACTGAAATAGACCTTACTTCTGAAGTAAAGTGAACTTTGGTGAAGTAAAATTATAGACAACGTTAACCAGAAATACAAACCCATAATCAAATCTTATGACTGTCTGTTCTTCTGAAGTGCTTTACTAGGAACTGAAAACAGTTAATGGAAAATAACTTGAAACAGATAATAACTAAGAAACAAGAAAACTAGAAACCTGTTATACTGTTTCTATATGAAACACATATACTTCAAATGCATTACTTTTTCCTTTTCTATTTTGAGTCTCTCTTTCTCTTCTTTCTTTTTCATCCTTTCTTCTTCCACAATTTTCTTCAATTCTTCTCTCTTTTTTTCCTTATCTTCTTTCTCCTTTTTCCTAGCTTCTATAGCATTTGCCTTCTCTTGTTTTAATTTAGCTTTTTCAAAAGCTACAAAAGGGAAAAAACAGTTATTTTTTCTTTTGTAAAATGTTAGTTTTAACTGCTAAATAGGCTGAACTTTTTATAATTACCATATGAAAAAGATATTGTTATGAAGACTGAATTGTTTCTATGCCAACCACAAATTCAAACACTTGAAAGTTCTTCAGACAATCAGAGTTTTAAGCCTAAGTATTAGACATGTTCTACAGGTTCTCATCACTGTAATAAAGCTAAATTTATCTGGTTTTATGAGTATACAGAAGTTTATTGCTTGTTTTATTGGTTTCCCTCAAGTGACATATAAAGATGAGAACTGATTCCAACCATGTATAATTACAGCAAGATATTTAGTAATGACTGATTAATAAAAGCATGTCACAACCACGTGTGGCATATAACCATGAAATATCTGGGATAGTAAAAACCTTGAAATAGGTGATTTTTAAGTATTTAGTTATTACTGAATTACTGAAAAGTCAATACACTTGAAACTTACATACTATTTCAGTACATTTTGTTCAAGTTTTACTTCAGTTACACAGTTTAAGCTGAACTTTAATGTTATTGCCTGAGGAGATGCACATTTCTTTGTAGTCCTCTGCAGAAGAACAGCAGGATACAAATTTCCACTTTCTGTGGACAGACAATGCCTGTCAACCTACACACAGGCTAACAAATAAAAGGGGGTTTTACTGTCTTAATTGAATAAACAGGAAACTTAGGATCACAAGTGAACGAAATGAAAAGAGATCCACTCTTACCAAGTGGATAGTACTGAAAAAAAAAGACTTTGGTTACATTTTCCTATAAAATTTGGAAAATGTGCTACATTGCTTCTACAGACAGCTACTACACGTGCCAGCCGTGTCTCTCAGCCAGCAAACAAATGCAGTGAAGTTGATCCCTCCAGAATCTTCTACATACTGAGAAGGCAAGTCTTTCAAGGTACCTGGTATTTTGCTATCTTTTCACATTGTGAAAATGTGTCTTAACTAGCCTTCACACAAGAGAGGAAGCAGTTTTGATGTTAATCAGCTGTTACCTTGTTCTATACTGTCATTTCCAGCACACAAACAAGTAGATGCTAGTTGTGCAAAAAAGTGGATGCACACAATTTTAATGGATAACACAAAACTCTAGTGTCCTGTCTCCTATGAAGAAAAGGCCTAAAGCAGCATCAGACAACTCTGCACTTATTTAAACAGATGTTGGACTAGGTAATTTCTAGATGTCCTTGCCATCCTAAAGCATTCCATGTTCATGGAAATGACAGGTTGAAACTGGAAGTTCACTAAAATATTTCCATAGATTAAAGCCTTTTCTTCGGAACAACATAAGTTCTTAAAATCCAGAAGAATATCTCCTTGTCTAGACTTCGTCTCTTCAAGAAGACACACCAGTTTACCTAGTTAAACCCACAGGCTTGCAGGTCCCCTTACTTATTTTGAAATCAAGTTTAAATTGATCAGGAACAGGTCAAAACTAAGCCAAAATTATTCAGTCAGTCCAAACTAAAAATCTCTTAAGTGATTTGTGATATTTTAAACAGAAAAATTCAGAATGTATTGCAGTTGTTTTAAATTTTGAGATAGTTTTTCCATTTACACATTTTCCTCATACAACATACTGATTTGTGTTACATGTTCATGTTTTGATACACCTTCAGATGGTAAAATTTTGCATGAGTTCATCACTCAGACTTCTGCAAAAATTTTTTAGCTCTTTATTTATCTGAGATAGAAATCAACACAAGTTGGACCACAAGCTTCCTACATTTCCCCAGTTCAGTAAACTAAAACGAAAAAAAGGAAAAAAGATCAGGAAACAACCCTTCTAACCACTAAAAGGAGCACTTTGCAATAGTGCTGTGGCAGTAGCGTCTTTTTAAGTTTTCCATTTGAAAGGTACAACCCCAAAAATACTGTAATTATAGCCTGCTCTCAAACCTGCAAAAACTGGTTCTACTGGTCATAGGACTAAACCTCAACTTACCCATGGCCGGCGTATCTTCTTTTTGCTTCTGGAACCTTGTCCTTTCCCTTGATACTTTACTTTTGCTTCCTGGGGTGTTTCGTTTAGCGCTAATATTGTCCTCCTGGTTGAAAATTTGGAGGGGCAGAGGAAAAAAAGAAAATAATAACTACAGTGAAATGACCAGCAAAAGATATTCCTAATTTTTCAACTGTTCTCTAGAACAAGATAAAGTAGATTAGAGCACCAGGATTCTCCATATTTAAATACAGGCAAGTGATATATCTGTATCTGAGGGCAAGTGACATAATTGTATCTCAGAGTTCAAATTAAAGCTTTTTAACAAATTATTTATCAATCCCAGAAGGGACAAGTACTCTGTGCATCTTCACAACACACTGAAAAGCTACTTTCTTGATGAGATCACAAAAATGAAGATAAAAATAAGAAGATAACATAACAAATATGGTCCCTTTTACTGGTTGAACTATAAAGCAATTACTTTAATAGCAATTATGTAATATATCTCAATTCATCCTCAAAGTAAAGAAGCATGATGTCAACCTTGCATTTCAACTGTTCCAAAAGTTCAGGAAATTCCATCCAGAACTTAGAAGACTATGTTGACGTGTCTTCATCTGGGATTAAAAATGTTATTACTTACAAGACTAGTAGATGCCCTCTTTGGAGGTCGCCCTCGCCGTCTGCTTGCAGGACTGAAGATAAATGTGGGTGGGTCATCAGGAAAGAAGTAGGAGAAATTTTGTTCTGCTAGGTTGTATTTTTCAATTGATGTTGCCTTAGTAAGAAAGATGAAAACAGATATTCATTGTGAAATTCTTACCTTTTCATAAATATAAACTAATTATTGAATAATTAATTAACAGAAGACAATAAAAGTAACCAGACTGACAACTGGTTAACTTTGGATAAGAAATAAAGCTCTGAAATAGTCTAAGTGTAGAGTTAATCTACAAAGTAGATAATAACGTATACAGCACACATCTGAAAACAGAATTTTGCTTCATTTGGTAGGATGCTATTTCTTTAGATGCCTTTTAGCAAATACAGCTGGGCACAGTCATCCTAGCAAGTTATTGAAAAGTGTCAAGAATGCCTTTTGACTGATAAAGTCAGAAAATTAACTTATCGAATAATTACATAATTCTCTATGATACTCATTTCTGGAGGAGGACCGCTCCAAAATGTCAAAGTTTCTTTTCAAGTCTACTTTCTCAACCTGATGCCTTCAGGAAGTCTGCCCTTGTCACGCAATACAAGAGGAGACATTCCAAATACGACATGTTCGCATAACTGAAATTCAAGGCAATCAGCAAGGGGACAAGGCACTCCACAGAAAGCTCAAAGACAAGATGACAAATGCACACATATACAGAATATAACAAGTTTCCTGAGGCTCCAGAAAGCGTCACTAATAGATCACTAGTCCTTAATGCATTACAGTGAGCTAGGTCAACGCGATCACTAACAAGCCCAAGGAAGGGAGTGTTTTATCCCTTTCAGCTCTATTTTCTCTTATTTCCATTTCTTTAAAAGAGACAGACTCTAAAGTTACAAACTTATTCAGAAATTGATTGCTGTTGTTATTTTCCACAACTTTTAGAGGCAAGACTCTCACTGATGCTCTCATCTCTTCAACCCTTCCTGTCCAGAATGAGCAGTTACATGGCTGTACAACGAAGTACCAGACAAATAAAAAAACCATGCTTCTTTCTTTCCAAAAACAAGAAGATAACATGGATTTCAGGGTCAAGTCTGCAATACATAGTGAAGGAGTCCAGGATCTCCTGTGGCACAACAGGCAAGGCAAGGGGAATTGCTGCCTACTTGGTAAGTGTGGGAAAAGCTGCTCAATTCCTTGAGCACAAGGAAACAAATTCTCAGTCATCCTGCACTAAGATGTGAACTTAAATCTGAACTTGTACTGAATATCATATCTCATCTCATAAGATGTCTCACTGAAGACTGAATTCAACCTACCATAAAACATTTTCCAATCAAAAGCATTACAACAGAATAGTATTGGCATACTGTACCAAAACAAAAACAGTTTGTTTTTATTTGCCTTAGAAATATCAGGCATATCTTGAAGAATGAAAACAACTCATGTGTTAGACTAAGCAAAAGTATATTATGCTTTAATAAATAAAATTTTTCTAGGTAAATGCTCCCTTTTTTATTTTGGGGACTTTTCTAAACTGGTATCTAAAAAAGAAATGTACCATCATCTTTTATTTTGGAAAAGTCAAATACTAAATTGGTATATTATAATTACAAAAAGCTAAATTTGAGGTAGTTTAAAAAAGAAGCTTGAGCAGCTTGTAGAGAAGAGCAAAAAAAATACTAAATAGGGTCAATATTCTATCCCATAAATTATTCCTTCTTACTTACCTTAGTTTTAATTACTCCATCATGTGGTTCACAGTGTTGTTTCAGAAAAAGTTTAAGTCTATCTCGAGAAAAGAGATGTTTCCTCCGGCTGTAGTAGGAAAGAAAGGTGGTATTATCAACTAACATCTTTAATTATTGTTTAAGTACAGCTGAAAATATGTGCAAGAGTCATGTAACAGACCACACCATTTACCTTTTTCTTATTTTCTTCATTATAAATAACATCCTTAATATTGTAACTAACAACCATTCTTTGCAACTCCAGTTGAATTAAAAAGTTCCTTACGAATAAAATAAAACCCAAGTAATACTTAAACAGTTGGTTTATGCATCTACAATTTTTATTTTGAAGATCCTGATACGTCCTCTTTTATAAAAACATACAAACTCCACAACCTATTCATCCATGGAAGATCCTCCAAATATTTCTTAAAATTCCCAAACAAAACTGAAGTCTGATTCATAGAATCACAGAATCAACCAGGTTGGAAAGGATCTCCGAGACCACTAAGTCCAACTCCTGATCCACTACCACTGCGGTTACTAGACCATGGCACTAAGTGCCACATCGAATGTCATCTTAAAAACTTTCAGGGATGGTGAATCCACTACGTCTCTGGGCAGCCCATTCCAATGCCTGATTACTCTCTCCGTAAAAAATTTCTTCCTAATATTCAACCTAAACCTCCCCTGGCACACCTTAAGACCGTGCCCTCTTGTCCTACTGCTGGTTGCCTGGGAGAAGAGACCAACCCCCACCTGGCTACAACCTCCTTTCAGGGAGTTGTAGAGAGTGATGAGGTCTCTCCTGAGCCTCCTGTTCTCCAGGCTGAACAACCCCAGCTCCCTCAGCCTCTCCTCATAGGACTTGTGCTTGAGTTCCTTCACCAGCCTTGTTGCTCTTCCCTGGACCTGCTCAATATCCTTCCTGAACTGAGGGGCCCAGAACTGGACACAGTACTCCAGGTGTGGCCTCAGTGCTGAGTACAGAGGAAGAATCACTTCCCTGGTCCTGTTGGCCACACCGTTCCTGATACAGGCCAGGATGCCATTGGCCTTCTTGGCCACCTGGGCACACTGCTGGCTCATGTTCAGCTTCATGGCAATCCAAACTCCCAGGTCCCTTTCTGCCTGGCTGCTCTCCAGCCACTCTGTCCCCAGCCTGTAGCGCTGCAGGGGGTTGTTGTGGTCAAAGTGCAGGACCCGGCACTTGGCCCTGTTGAACCTCATCTCATTGGAATCAGCTCAACTCTCCAGCCTGTCCAGGTCCCTCTGAAGAGCCCTCCTGCCTTCTAGCAGATCAACATGCTCCCCCAGCTTAGTGTCATCTGCAAGGGCTGGTGATTTTGAGATATCTGCCAGCTGCTTGTAGAATAATTCATCACCCTCATCATCCTGATTGGGTGGTCTATAACAGACTTCCACCAAGATGTCAGCCTTGTTGGCCTTCCCCTGATTCTGACCAACAGGCACTCAACCTTATCGCCACTGACCTCAAGTTCTACAGTGTCAAGAGACTCTCTAACATACAGAGCCACCCCTCCATCTCTCCTGCCTTGCCCAACCCTTCTGAAGAGCTTTTAGCCATCCGTGGCAGCACTCCAGCCATGCGAGTCATCTCGCCACGTTTCTGTGACGGAGACTACATCATAGCTTTCCTGCTGCATGATGGCTTCCAGCTCCTCTTGTTTGTTACCCGTGCTGCATACACTGGTGTATGTGCACTTCAGCTGGGCTGCTGATTTCACTTCTAACTCAGGCTTTCCACCCTTAGGCTCATCTCTGGAGAGCCTGGTTTTAACCCCTTCCCCCTTCAAACCTAGTTTAAAGCCCTCTTGATCAGCCCCGACAACTAACAGGCTAGAGATCTTTTGCCCTTGCTAGATAGATGAAGCCCATCTGACTCTAGCAGGCTAGGTACCATAGAATTTGCCCCATGGTTGAAAAAACCAAAATTCTGCTGGCAGCACCAATGCTTTAGCCACCTATTGATGAGTTTTCCTACTCCTCTCCTCATTTATCCCTGCTACTGCAGGAACTGAGGTAAGCATCACCTGTGCTCCTGTCCCAAGGACAGGACTGTTTCAGGAGAGAGGGAAAACAAACAAGAAAACAAGGACAGCACAAAAGCAGCATCACATCTCTCAAATGGGAAGACAAGCCAACAAGGGGGAGGTGAATTCACACATTGCTTGGTCACGGTGTGGCACTCCTTACAGAGGACAGTGGGCACTCTAATGGTTCCTGGCATTCCAGGGAACCCACACTACTTCATGAGAACGAAAAAACTAACTATACAGGAATGTAGTTAATGAAAAAAATCAAATCCTGATTCCTGCTGGAACTAAATGACTTGCAATCACCTAAGTTTTTTTACAGGATCCAGTTATAAAGTTTTGATGCACAATCTATTCTAAACACATATTTTAACTTAATTCAAGACAAAATTGTTATTTAAGAAGCAAAAACTCTGCAGCTTTCTATTTTAATCAGTCTGATTGCCAGTGTCTGCTCCAACATTTCAAACCAGCAACGCTACCATAAAAAGCACTCACAATGCCAATAGTTTATTAATATTATAGAACAGGATTCCCAAACTTTATTCCACCTACTCCATCAATCACAACAGTAGCCACAGGTATCAGAAGTCATAGCATGTCTCATCTCTGCGTCAATGAAAGCAGAGATTTGCAAGGAGTTGCTAACTGTGTTAATGCTAGTAAAGCTTCAAACCATTGTTACAGAAAGCCTGTAGCACAGTATTTTGTTCCAGTGCTTTTAATTAAGAGCTCTAACATTGTTTTAAAATGCCATTTTATATCAAAAACAGCTCACACAACTCACAGGTATAAAGTACAATTTTAACTTTAACATACTAATTTTTACCTTAGTTGAGATGCTTTAACGATAACAGGTTCATACAAGTGTTTTTTAATAGGTTGGACTTTGTATTTGAACAAAGAAGGTTCAATTATGGCTTTCTTCTGCCTAAAAAAATTAAAAAAAAAAAAGTTTATATTCACACAATATCAGCCTTTTATTGCACATTTAATATATTCATATGCCTACACAATGGATCTCTTGAAAATACCAATCTATATTTAATACAGGCTGTAATTTCCAGTGGTACCAAAGAGGACCTATTAACTTGTGCCAACTTTTCTGCTACAATATTTAAATCTGCATCAAAACCAGTTCCTGGAAGAAACAGGAAAAGTGATCAGGGATGTTGGTTTTCTTAGCAGGGAAATGGGAGATAAGAAGGGAAGGAAGAATAAAGAAATAAAGACAAGTAATGATACATCCTTATCCCTCAGAAAGTCGTCTCCTTAATATTCTCAGTACTCATGATGGCAACGGGAAGACAGAAAAAAGAAGAAGAAGATGATGAGGAAGGAGTCCAAAAGACAGAATTAAATAAAATGATTAAAAATACTAGCCCTAGAGCTACCAATCACATAGCAAAACATGCAACATTCAACAACATTCTGAAAATAACAGAGATCATAAGGCAAAGCATCAACACTTTAAAATAAATGCTTATCAGGTTATGTATTTTATTGTGCATTTCCTTTTTCCAGCCAGCATTACAGAGAACTAGGTTTTTTCCTCTGCATGCAATATATTTCTTCAGTTTTAATGTAAGAGTAAAGTGTTTTTACACCTCTTCCTAGGAGAATAACACCCAGGTCTGGTGTGCTACCAAAATAAGATTCATTCCTTTAAAAGATGAAGAGAGGTGGTTTGCCATAGACAATATATTTTAAAAGTGTGGTACATTTATGGACAGACTTCATGAACAGAGCTAAACTAATGAGACTTTCTTTAAATAATGCTGCATTTTGCTATTAAATAACAGAACTAACTTCTCTTAGGTGGCAATTTGTAATCAAGTTGTAATGTTTTATCAGGAATTCAATCATCATCTTATTTCATCAGTAAGCAAAGTTGAAGTAGTTGTTATGTGGATGAACTAGGAGATTTAAAACTATGCATTTCATCATAGTCAGTCCTTCTGGCATTTACAAAATGCTTTAAGGTGGAGTCTGTACCAAAATTAACCAATATACCACTTGCTATTCTTTAGCCCTGTGAACAACATACACAAGATGTAGAGAAAGGTACTCGCCAAGGTTGTTGACTATGAAACTTGCTCCAATTCTTATTCTTCCCCACTAACTGTGAAACAGAGTACAAAGAAATGTACCATTCCAATGCCTAATAATAAATACATTCATACAAATTAAATGTAAAAGAAAACAGTACTTATTCACCATCAGTGTCGTTTCAGATGAGAAGAATTTGCAAATTTCTCATGAAAAATAGTTTATGATGATTAAATTATCAACATAGTTAAGAATAAATTAAGGGATTGACCAAAAAGGAGATTTATACTTGGACACAGCAACACATCTACTAGACCTACAGATAGGTGCTATCATATGCAGTGTCTTGCATGATGCTATCCAAGTCAAAATCTCAAGTTGAATCACTCAGACCAATTCAAATTTAAGAAATATAACAGAAAAAACCCACCCAGCTAGTCATATTAGCAAAACAGAGATAAACTGTTTATATAAAGTAGTACAGTATATCCACCAGCAAGATTTTAATGTCTCTACATAAGCTTGTTGAAAGAGTCTTCGTATTTTGGTCATACCATGACTTGGTCTTCCATGATTAGTTTTCCTATCTTGAGACTGAAGATGAAGTTATGAAGGCTGTTACTAGGGATTTCTGGATAGTATAAAATACAAACTTGCTCTTTACCATACATCCCTGTGTTTCCAGCCCTTTCATCTAATAAGCTGAAGAATGACACAAATAGATAATGTTCAGATAAAAAAATAAAAGGCAGACTACCAATGTTAAATCAAAAGTAAATTAGCTTATTTATACATTTTGAATAGATTCTAAGCTCTGATACTGTCTGCAGTCAAATGCAGGGCCCAAAGTATAATCAAATGTTCCACTCTTGTATCATTAATCTTTACTTTTTAGTTTGAGTAAATCCTTCTCTCAACTTCAGTGAATCATACGCAGTAGCCCAAACCTAATTTCCAAGACACTACATTTTTTCTGCTTAGTTTCTGAGTTTCCAATTATTATCCCAAGAAGTGAACATATTCCTGAAATCCTCCTCCATAAATTCAAATTTAAAGTCAAAATTTTGCTTAGTACCGAAGAGGAAGAAAAAGATCATTCGGTACACATAGAAAGTTCTAAAATTTATACAGATTATCTAGCTGCTTTGGCATAAAAGTAGTATTATGTTTGGTTATATTTTACTTTATAAAGTATTATAGAAAACACACAAGAGTTAGCAAGGGTTAGACCCATTCACAGCACAGAGCCCTCATGGAAATCTTCACAGCACAGCTCTGACAGACAACCAGATCCAGAGGAAAAAAAATAGAGTATTTTGTAATTTAGTAGGTAAAAACTGGAACTGACTCACTCATATTACACTAGTTTCTAATGCACTCAAGTAAATGTGGTTAGTACCTGTGGCAACGTCCTGCATTTTTGGATGGGTTTATACTGAACCACTGACAGGTAAGAATCTCATCAGGCCTTCAATTACTTTGGCATGGTGACCACATGATCTGGACACAGATTTCTTCTTACAGTACTGCTATGCTGTATTCTGACAGCATGGTATTAAGGTAGCTTTACCAAGAAACTTCTGAGACCTTAGAATCACAGAATTGTTAAGGCTGGAAAAGACCTCTTATATTGAGCCCAACTATTACCCTGGCACCACCATGTTCACCACTAAACCATAGCCCCAACTGCCACACTCACATGCCTTCTGAACATTGCCAGAGATGGCAATTTCACCACTTCCCTGGGCAGTGTGTTCCAACATTTGACAACCCTTGGTGAAGAAATTTTTCCTAATATCCAACCTAAACCTCCCCTAGTGTAACTTGAGGCCATTTCCTCTCATCCTGTCACTTATTAATTGGGAGAAGAGACTAACACTCGCCTTGGAACAATCTCATTTCAGGTAGTTGTAGAGAGAGGTAAAGTCCCCCTCGAGCCTCCTTTTCTCCAAGCTAAACAACCCCAGCTCCTTCAATCTTGTCCTTCTCAAGTACCTTGCCCAGGGCACAACGGCCTATACTATGAGGTCTGAGTCTTGCTGGAGCTACCTATACCTTATGGTATTAAGGGAAGTAGAAAAATTGCACAGAAAAAGAGTTAGAAGATCAGGAAGGCATCTAAAATGAATGCTGTCCCACTTTTCCAAAAAGAGGTAGTGACTTTTCTCTTTCTCTCTGACTAAGTCTAGGAACAGAAAAGGCTCCCTTGAACAATGCTAGCTAAATAACACAATCATTTTATGGTCTCCTTATGCTCCAGGGCAAGCCTTACACAGAGGTAACCTGTCAGGATACTGATCCCGACAGGAAAGCTGACCTCAGCACACCTTTGAAAGTTGCCACTGACAAGCAACTCCTACTGACCAGTAACAACTGCCCATTTGGAATTGCAAATATTTTCTGTAATCTGACTAAAACTTCAACGACAAAACAGCAATCTGAAGACCGTTAACAACACACTAGTTATACTGCTCTAGGTACAAGACTACAGCACTTTGCAACAAAATCCTGACTTTGAACCTCTGATGAAGATTTTAAGCTGCCTTTAATCCAGTACTTTGGTCTTTCCTTCCAATATAAAGTGGACTAAGACCTACCATCATTATTATTTGATTCAAGGGATGGAGGGATGAGAGAGGAAGAATGGAAAGACTTAAAGACAAAGAAAGATTTTTGTACTGAAGATATTGTATACGTTTAGTGACAAGCTATGCCCACACTTTTTGACATATCCAGTAAATAATTTCTTCTCCAAATAAAGTCAGAAAATTCAGCTGAAGATGGTAAGAAGCCTGGACAGTAAGGTTCCACTGACATAATTTTCAAAAACTTTATTACCTCTTATATCCCAAAATTTGCAGAAACCATTAACCCTTCCCCAAAATTGTTCTTCATTTCAAATTGAACAAACAGCCAAATTTACGTCTATGAACCAGCAAACCAGAAGATTTTTTTCCGTAGTATTTCTGATGGTTGATGATGATTCACCTTACTCAGAGGCCCTGGCAGAAGGAATCCCATGAATTATTAAGTTGCAGCTGAATTGTACACCTTTGTCAGTAAAAGCCCCTCTACCTCCAGTCTGCTGCCAAGTGCTAAAAGCAAACACAAGAGTTCAACCTTACCCCTAAAAGTCTAGCAGTTCAAGGTATGAACACTGCTATTCTATGTGACCACTATCCTATGGTACCAGAAGGTCCCAGGGCATGGTATAAGCGGTTTAAGAACTCAGAAGACTTTTGCTTCATAATCCAGGCCTTAGAAGGCAGCCTATTTTTCTGCAGGACTAAAGGAGTGAGCACATCCTGGCCTCTTTCTCCCTGTACCATCCCAACTTTTACTGCAGAATACAATAAAAATGGTCAGCAGGAACACTTGTACAGACTGCATTGCTATTTCTGCTTCACACAGACAGGAGTAGGGTCACAGAAAGGCTGGTATCTCTAATGACATCTATTTTCAGTTAAGATTCTCCAGCCTTACAGATTCTTTGGGAAAAATATTTGCAGATGGCCCATCAATCTGTGCTGTGCTCCCCTCCCCCTTTTTCACAAACACCCCAAGCATCTGCTGTACCATTGTTTGCCTGCACACAAGTCTTCGGGTTTTGAGACCCAGTCTTTGTGCAAAGCTGCAGTGCTGTTAAAGGCAGAACTATCATTCTGCACATATCAACTGTGGTTGATATATACTATTGGTTGGATATATACTATTGGTCTCAACATGACTAACATCCATACTCCCCCAAAGAAAAGTCTCTCCATAAACAGCAAAATATAGTCCCTGAAAGATCAGGGCTGCAAAATGATGTCATTCAGTTCAGTGGGATTTCTTATTTTTATGAGTAATGGTATAAAGAATCTTAAATGCCACACAAAAATTGACAACTATGGTTTACTTTCAGATGGGTTTTGCAGGTACAGCAAACAATACTTTTCAAGTTTGTATATACCCAGAATATATCTAGAGAACAACTGATGTGTTATTACACTCTCTCATTTGTTATAAACACTCACTTAAAACTTCAAGTAAGCATTTTAAAGCCATAAGAGGGTTGCAATTTAAACTTGTAGCACAAATGTTAGTTAGGTGTGTCACAGAACAGTGCTTCAAAAGTTAGTACATTCTCACAAGATTTCCTTTTCTCTCCCGTCTCTGCACTGTCAAAATAACTAATCAGCTGGGGACAACCACAGACTGCCCGGGAGAGCAAGACTTAGTCTTACTGCCAGCTCTGCATGCATGGAAATGACAGCACTATAACGGGATCAATCCTACAGTCAGCACTGTGCACACTTGCATAATTCAAAGAATAACCTCCTTTCAAATGCCATATGCCTTTTGGAACACTGAAAATGCATTTATTTTCTAAAATATGTAGGACATCTTCATGCACAACTTGGACACTGCCTTCAAGAGACAGCAGAAAAACTTCAAAATTATTTACCCCATGTTATTTTCTTAGCCAACTGAGGAGCTCTATCCTAGTTATTCAAGGCATGTCAGGACATGATTTCATCATGCAGCAATCAATGAGATTAATTTCTGTATCAATGTGACATCAAAGTCAATAACAGTTCATGCAAAGCCTGTTGTTGCTAGATGCTAGATACTAGACTGGGGCCCAATTCAAACCCTCTTCTTTCACCATCGTGTCTGTGAAGCACAAAAATCTTCTCATAATGCTAGGATAAGATGCACAGAGAGGTTCAATTGCTGATCAGTAAAGGGACACTCCAAACTAAACACCACAGTTACAACCAAGAAGCTCTCATATTCAATGTTATTAAGCGATTTCAGCCTATAGAAAATTCCTGAAGACAAGACACGTTGTTTCACTGCACCTAAAATCATAATCAAATCCATTAAATACAATGGTATATATTTATATGGACCCACGCACAATGAAGAAAGCTTTGTATGTTTTTGGTTTCTTGGACACAAACACGTGAAGTCTCCAGGAAGACTTTTCAGAGTTTTAGTCCTTCTCTTATGAGGCAATCTCAATTCTGAGCCCCATAATGGAAGTGAAATAATACCCAACTGCAGAAATGCGGAACGTGACTCCATTTTCCAAGCTAGAGCAGCACAGGTTCTGCAGCACAAAGAACTACTGACAGGTGCACACAGCTCTTCCACCATCTCTCAGCAAAAACACTGCCATTGCAAACAGATTAGCTATGATTATTCTGTAGGTACTCCATTTCTCACAATGCAAAGTTTTCTGGTGGATTAGCATAACTGGCACCTGTGAATGTTCAGCTTGTCACCTTCAGCTGTCTGAACACTCGCAACCCATACAGATCAAGTAATTTGTTTCAGTCAGACTCTGCCACATCTGCTTTAGTCTCATTTCCACCCAATCAGAACAATTTATACTGTAAAAGAATCACGTACCCATTTTGTGCAGAGCTATTGTGCGTTTCTGAGTCATCACTGTCGCTGATGACAATTGTGTCTCCATCAGCACTGCTGGTGTGGCCATTTGCCATTCCATTGTGATGGGCTGGAGGTATGACTTCTAAAATCTTACACTGCAACCTGAAATAGAACACAGATATTTATTAATGTCAAAGTCTTTCACTAGTGCAAGGAGTCTAAAGTTGTAGATGTTATTTTAAGAATACATATATACCTGAACATTGCATTGTCTACTAAATAACTAAGAGCCTTGCACTGAAAAACTAGGTAAAATATTAATTTCATTAGTACCATCTAATAAATGAACAAACTCATCTGCTTACACAGCTATCAGCTTTGCTACTCAGGACAACAAATCAGGTTACTTGTGGTTGTAATTGGTTTTTTTAAGTTCTCATTTAAGTAAACTAGAAACTTAACTCAATGTGTTACTTAAAAACTAGACAACAAAAGTTCTACATCTATTTTGACAGCAGTCTAAGAAAAAGATTTTCAGATCCCAAAGTATTTTTTCTTGTAAGACATCCTCTTCTACTGCTGTCGATGACCTAAATAAACAAGGCTGAAATGATCATTATGCATCTAATCTTAATAATGGCCCATTTATCTGCTGACACATATTAAGGCTCCATCTGGCACGCACACAATTGACAAAACAAGTCTATTCCTTTGCAGTCCTGAATGCTAGTCATAAAAGGCAGAATTAACTACATATCAAAAAGTATAATTAATCAACACTTCATGCTGGGTAACTATATTATAGCTGGTACTTAAACACTAACCTTTCTAGAATTCGCCCCTTTCTAGAATTCCATGGTTTATATTTTTTAGCTTAAAATCCAAAAGCTTTGTCTGATTCATGAAAATTAACTACTGTAGTCAATGGACATCGTCACATGCTACCACTAAAAGCTCAAAGCAGGGGAAGAAAGAACACATAATAATTCTCTTCTCTGGGCACCAAACACTCCCACCTGAAATTAATAAAATGTAGAATACATGAAGTACTGGGCTTGAATTAGTGTGGCGTCACACTTAAGTTAAAAACAAACAAACTCCAACAAATCCATGACAGACAAATTCTAAGTGTTCTTCTATATGAACTCAACACTGGCAAAAAGGAAGCAAAGTCAAAATATTTCTTGAACATGTCTTTCTGCAAGCAGACTACTATCCAAAACCTGTACACACAGGGAGAAAAGTTGAAAACATTAAAATATCCTAGGTAGTATTCACTTGTGAATTTATCAAGGATCAGTAATGTAGTTAGAGTCTGTAGCTGCTCTCTCTAACAAGACGAGAGCTCCAGGATGCTCCAGCAGGTTATTTAAAAAAATATGATAATAATTTAAAAAAACCCCAAACCAACAAAAATATTAACATCCTTGTCTACTCCTAAAGACAACAATATGACCAATGCTTAAATTATCCATGGGGACACCAGAGTTGCTTGCACAGAGCAGAGAGGCAGCCTGGATTCGCTGGCCACAGGCATGCTGCCATTCCAATGCATCCTGCCTCATTTCCAAAGCTGGTTGGTCTGGAGCTGGAAGACATGTTTTGCCAGCCAGTGGAGCCCAACCTAATTAACTGTGAAAACCTAAATAGGCTCTGTGTAAGGAACCAAGAGTACCCAAATATAATGGAGACAGAACCTGGTGGCTGTTCATAAGGTAAGTCCAAGTCCAGCAAGGCTTATTAAGGTCTGGCCCAGCACCAGACTCAGTCTGAGTCCTACTAGAAAAGTCTATCATTAGCAACTTGGTTTTCCACTATCTGGAACATCACAGCTTCCCCTTCGTACTAAGTAATATGGAGCTGACTGCATAGCAGAATTTATATTATTGGGCTGGTTTTTTAAAATCCAACAAAGATCACCTGCTAAAATAAAGACTTCTTAGTAGAACTACTTCTGTTTCAGACTATAAAATATATTTCCTGGGGAGTCCAATTCCAATCAAACCGCACACTTAACCTCTAATGGAAAAGCAAAGGCGCCGCGGCCCGCACGCCGCTCACCCCCGCACGCCGCTGGAGGGAGCGCGCACTCACCGCACTCGCCGCAGCCGCCGCCCCGCGTCCTGCGCTACCCGGGGCGGCCCAGGGACAAAGGGGCTTCAGCGAACACACCCCCAGTCCATCCTCCCGGACAAAAAGACTTGAATATTGGAGTCACCGAGTAGTTCTCCAACACTTAATTTACCTGCTTATCCATCAGGCTGCCCTGTAATTTACAGGGTATCACATCTCCTTCTCTAAGGATGGAAATTATATATTCTATACGCTTGATTCGGTAAGCAGCAAAAGCCCCAATACAGTTTACAGCTGCCTTTTTTTTCCCCCCTCTCTTTATTTTTAAACGGGGAGAATGACTAACAGATTAAGCTATCCCAGAAAGGAAGTGATACTCAGTCTTCTACGCCATTCAAATCATTGCCAGAAACCTCTGGGGAACGAATCAAATTAATGACACATATTACCTGGCTCAATAAAAGCACAATCCAATGCAATTTAATGCTTACTGATAGACAGGAGATTAAAGAAACTGATGCAACCATTCCTTCTGGCATTAAAGAAATAATCTACAAATGATTTTCTAAGTCTTGCTACAGTCAAGTCATGGCTAGTGACACCCAATTCCGGGGACTAAGAGAGGTAAAGACACTCTGCTTCTAGTGCAAATGGTCTGCTCTTTTCAATAATCTAATAATTCCCTGAGTTCACTAATTACAACTCTTATTAAAAAAAATACTTTAAAATCATTACAGAACTTAGGTCAAAGTCAAACCACGCTCACTCACTATTTCCCATAAAATAAGAATTGGGGGCAACTCCACCTAAAAAACCAGCAACATTAAAGTACATAAACGTGTACCCCAAATATCCCCCTCAGCCAGGAACCACTTTCTTCAAATTACAATAAAGATTGTGAAAATCCTTACAGCCATACTAAGTGAATCCCAGAAGCGTTCAGAGAAAGATCCAATATAAAGCCATCTCTACCACAGGCCCAGCAACTCTAGCTCAGACATTGACACCTATACTCAAAACAGTTTTGCTTACCTCTTTCTGCACTACAGGCTGTTATCAACAGCGGGGCACAAGTCCTCTGGTCTGTCCCAAGGATGGCCCTTAAACTTACAGCTCTATTCTTTGTTAAGCTCAGTAACTAAGCTCTTTGAGGTCTCTTATATTACAGGAAGGGCTCCAATAAGTGCTTGGCCTTAGGATTAAATCTGTGGGGTTTTTTTGTTTGGTTGGTTTTTTTTTAAGAAAGAACAGAACAACATGGGAGCCCAAATTTTTTTCAACACAAAGCCAGAGGTGGTATCACTGATGTAATTTTTTTTTAATATCAGTTTATCTTCTCTCTCTAATGAAAAAGAAACCTGAGAACTCCCATCAATTTCCATGAATTTTGTGTAGGGCTGGTCAGCTGCACAGATGAAAGAACATAAGTCACTCCAGCAGTCTAAGGGCAAGAGACAAGAGACTGTGGCAGCTTAGCGCAATTAGCAGAAAACTTTAAGGTCTGACCAAACCTTATCGCTCCCAGAATGGTCAGGAAGAGGCAGGTTGAAGGTGTACAAAAACAAACTGCACCTGTCACCTCAGGCTGCTGCTCTACAAGATGCAGAGATCACCTAACAGTTCCCACCAAAGGGGGAAATCTTCCCTTGCCATTCCTTCTTCCAGCCACATAGCTAGCATGGTGCTTGCTTTTTGTAGCTCTGGCACTCAGTATAATTTACTGATTGCCATTAAACTGAATTCAACTACCTGACAAAAAAAAACTAAACAAAAGAAGATATAAAAAAACCCAAAACAACCAAACAAAAATTCATAACCCAATGTGAAGAGCTGATAAGCTTGTGTCATATCAGCTACTTCAAGCAGCTCACTGCTCGAACGAGGATCTGATGAAACTAGAGCATGTGCAAGAGGCAAATACTGACCACAGAAGAAAGAGGAGGAGGAAGGAGAGCTGTCCATCCACTTGAGAAGTGTGGGAAGAGAGGTTGCCACAGAAGACTGAGGCAGAAAAGTTTGAGTATCTCAGTGTTCTCATCCATTTTTACCAGTTTTTCAGCACAGTTTATGAGGGGTTTACACCTTCTTTGACCTTCCTTTTCTGGTTAACAGACCTGTAGAAGCCCTTCTTGTTATTCTTTGCATCTCTTGCCAGGTTCCATTTCACCTTTGCCTTGCCCTTCCCTCACCCCATCCCTACACAACCAAATTTCATCTCTATACTCTTCCCAGGTCACCTCTCCTAGCTTCAACTGTCTACGCATTTGCTTCTTTCCCTCTAGTTTGACCAGCAGTTCCCTACTCAGCCATGCCAGTCTCTTGCCCTCCTTGCCTGATTTCTTGTTCCTGTGGATGGCTAGCTCTTGTGCTCGATGGAAGAATTCCTTCAAGATCTGCCAGCTCTGTTCCACTCCCTTGTCTTGGAGGGCAGTCTCCCAGGGGATCCCACTGACTAACTCCCTGAAGAGCTGGCAGTTTGCTTTCCTAAAGTTCAGGGGCCTAATTTTACTCCTTACCTCACCCACATTCCTCAGGTCTACAAACTCCACCAATGCATGATCACTGCAGCCCAGGCTGCCTCCAATCTCGATGTCCTCAATTAGCTCTCTTATGTTGATGACTGTCAGATCCAGTATTGCATTGCCTCAGTTAGGGCTGTCTACTACCTGAAGTTAAGAAGCTATCCTCCATGCGTTCCAGGAGTCTCCTGGATTGCCTACAGCTCGCTGTACTACTTTTCCACCACATGTTGGAGTGGTTGAAGACCCCCAGTAGGACAAGATCCTGCAAGTGCAATGCCTCCTGTAGCTGGAGCAAGAAGGCTTCATCAGTAGGCTCCCCCTGATCAGGGGCCTGTAGTAGACACCAACCACTCACTTCCCTTCGTTGCCCCGGTCTCTGATTCTTACCCGCTGGCTTTTGATCTGCTCAGGGCTGTTCTTCAAAGATAGCTTTTCACACTCAATCCACCTCTTGATGTAGAAGGCAACCTCAGCCTCTCCTTCCTCCCCTGTCTCTTCTGAACAGCCTGTAGCCACCAAAAGCTGCAATCCAGTCATGGGATTTGTCCCACTAAGTTTCAGTAATGGCAACAAGGTTGTAGCTTTCCAGCAGTACAGTGCCTTCCAACTCCTCCTCTTTGTTGTCCATGCTGCATACTTTGGCATAAAGGCACATCAGCAGGGCTGTCAGCCATGTCACCTTCCTGGAGGATCACCCTTAATTCCTTTGAGATAATTCTCTGGTGTTTCCCCGTTGGCTTCTAATACCTTAGCAGTCCCTGGCTTGTCTCCATAAGACTGTGTTCCAGTGTGGCTCACACATTCCAGAGTCAGCAGAGTGTAGATGCACTTCAGCTGGGCTATTGATTTCACTCCCAACACCAGCATGTAGCCCACAGGCTCATCTTAGACAGCCTGGTCTTATCCTCCTCCCCCCCTTAAAACCTAGTTTAAAGCCTTCTCAATCAGCCCCACCAACTCATGGGCTAGAATCCTCTTTCCCCTTTTGGACAGGCAAACCCCATCTGCCTCCAGCAGGTCTGGTGCTGTATAAACCACCCCACGATCAAAAACGCCAAAATTCCACCGACGGCACCAGCCTGTAAGCCACAAGTTGATCAGGTGCATTCTTCTGTTCTTTTCAGCATTATTCCCTGTTACCAAAAGGACTGAGGAAAACACCACCTCTCCTCCTGTCTCTTCAACCAGACAACCCCAGTGCTCTGAAGTCCTTTTTGATTGCTCTAGGACTTCTCATCAACCTCATCACTGCCAACCTGGACAACAAAAAGTGGTAATAATCTAAGGGTTGAATTAATCCAGGGAGTCTCCTGATGACATCTGTTACCCAGGCCCCAGGGAGGCAGCAGACTTCCCTGTGGGATGGGTCTGGTAGGCATACAAGACCCTCAGTTCCCCTCAGAAGAGAGTCACCTACAACAATAACCCTTCCTTCTTTCTTAACACTCAAAGTTGTGATCCGTCTGGTTGACTAACTTTTTCCAGGCAAGCCCCTTCATCTCCATAATCTGCCTGCTCCTTGAGAGCCTCATACCTACTCTGTAAGGGCACTTGGGAAGGCAAGGGAGGCTGGGAGGGGATTCTCCTATCTCCCCAAACAGGGACTTATTTCCATTCACCCTTATCTTTGATGTCCCCTCCTTCTGTCTAATGGTGAGAGGGCTGGGGTTCCTTGACGCTTGCTGAGCTTCCACTCACTGTGTTTCTCTCAGAAATGGATTGGTGTAACTCCACCAGTCTATTTCTGTCTCATACTCCCTGATACTCCTCAGCCTCTCCACTTCTTCTGAAAGAGGAGAGTAATCCAAGAAAAGGGTAAGTATAACTTACTTGCCAAACTCTCTTTTGTTCAGCTCAGCAACTCAAAGACATGTACACAAGCTATTATCATGAGCTGCAGGAAAAGCAGGTATCTCCATCTACCACTACTGGAGCAGCAGAAGAACACAATTTAAAGAGGAGGAAGACAAGCTACACTCCTCTACATAACAGGCCAAAACCAGCCATCACTTGCTATCAGAGGATATCAAGTGAAAACTTCAGCCCTGCAATTACTGGCACACTTTCACTTCTCAGAAAAGTTCTTCCCAAATGCCGAGTAGGCCTTTACATCCAACCAAGGCTAGCATTAGAAGCTGTGAGAAGTGGTCTCTTCTCACAGCTCATCGAGTGTTCTGCACACCAGCTTTTGATATAGCTAGTGCTAATTACCCTGATAGAAGTAATAGTCTGGCACTCTGTTATGTTCCCATATCAAGTCAAAAAAACCAGATACCCTAAAGGCCCAGATAAGTTATAAATGTGCCTCTGTATGCTTTACAATAAGCAGACAAGAAACATCTCTTGGATGCAGACAGTTGTGGGCAGTGGGGGAATATTGCAATGCTTTGAGGCCAAGTTTTAAAATAAAAACCACAATGATCAGTGAGTCAGAAGCAAAAGAAAATTCACTTATTAAGACACACAAATGAAAGTGAAGTTTTTCAAATGCCAAAATTAAAAAAGTACACCTTTTCTAATAGTATGTAAAGTTAGTTGAATACAGACAAGCCCAATAGAGTAATACAAGAAGCTATAGTAACAAGTACCAAAAAGTACGAAAAAGCTATAGCCTCATTCTGTTTTGTCAGCTTTTAGTTGGTTTTTAAGAAGTAAATGTCAGATAAGTGCAGTAACTCATATCCTTGTCCTAACAGTTCTCATATGCTTGCAAGTAATTAGAGAGATAAAAGTGAGACGAGATCTGAGGGAATAAGTGATATCTTTTTTACTAAGCTAAATGGTACAGTTTAATGCACACGTAAAACAAAAGCACAACAAAGAGACAGGTTTTATGCACAACGGCTTCCTCAGCTGTTGCTTTTGAGTTTTAGTAACTTAATTTGTCTGCCAAGTTATAGGTAAGACTGTATGCTTCAAAGAAACTAATAGGAAGCATGGTTTTGCTTAGGACAAGAGAGTCCTATGTACAGACTAGCTGCATCAGCTGTCTCCCGTGGAATTAGGACAGTACTGCACCAGTATATGAATCATTTTGACTGCCCAGACTTTAGTTCTTATCATTGTACAGATTAAAACCAAATAAATTGTTAAAAGAAACAAACCAAAACCTGTACCTTTAAATTTATAGTTATAAAAGTAGAGAGTGTGCACAGAAATGACAGCTAACAGAGACTGGCAGTGCCAATTGTCGTAACAGCTGTTCAACAATCTATAAGAAAGAAGTTGCAGGTTCTTTTGCACATATTATCATCTCATAGCTTCCACTAGTCAAATACAAATATATTTATTAGTCAACAAAACAAATATATTTATATCATAAAGGACTTAAGGGCAGTGGAAAGTGAATTCCTTAAGCATGATTTTGCAGGCTAAGAGTTCACTGATCCTTAAACAGCTGTGCTGGGAGAACACAAACTGTACTCGCTCTACAAATAGGTAAGCTGCTCTCCAGAACTGTCAGAGATGCTGTTTCACAGGCACCACACTGTTTCTGCTACTGGAATTCAAATTTACCTCTCAAATAAAGTAGGAAACTTTCTTTTTATGCAGGAACTTATGCTTAAGCCTTACCACTAGAAAAACACACTACAATTAAGTTTACTGTAACTCATTAGAGTCTAAACATAGAAGACGCTTTGTCACTTACTACCTAGTGATCTTATATTAACTGATCTTAATGCTCAAAAGACAATTACATATATATGAGATTAATACCTTATTGCCAGTTTGAATAAAAAAGTTGGAAAATTATCTATAACCTTACCTTTTACAAGGATTATCTTCTACCATCTTAACTCCCTATCAGCTATATATACATATATATATATAAAAATGTATATATATATATCAGTCATGACCAGCAACATGCTTCCTGTGCCCCAGTTAAGACTTACAGAGATGAAAACAGTATGCAAATCTTTTAATTGGCCTAATGCAGTGGTTAATCCACTACGAACAGTCCTAAAGCACTGGGATACCAGCCAAACAATTGATGAGTTAAAAAAAGAAGTTTAACTTGCAGGCAAGGTTCTCTGTGATTATCTGTTTCCTGCAGCTTGGCAATGGTCAAAATCAGATCAGTCAAAGCAGAGAAAGGATGTTAACCTATAATAAGTATACAATCAGATGCAGCAATCTTCTTAACAGGGAGCTTTGTCTACTACTTCTGCAAGTAGGTTCATTTTTAAAGGCATTCTGGTGTTGCTTGCTCACAGACAGTAGGCAAGTATTCTTCTGCAGTGGTGTCATCTAGTGGTCAAATTCAATGAAAAAAATATTTCTTTTTGTATCTGACATGTTCTGTATGAAATCTGTATGATTTCTTCCTTCTCATACACTGACCTTTAAGCAACTTATTTCAGTCTCTAAGTGGCTGACTTTTTAGTTAAGTGCCATACTGACTGATGGGCAACAATTGGTTGTGCCCCAACCTCTATGGGCAAGGGAAGACATCATCACATAAGCTATTTTTAAGAGCAGGAAAGGGGGAACTAAAGAGCTAGCAGAGTTGTCCAACGTAAAACCTCAGATCTCCTCACTGCTCAAGTCAGAACAAAAGTTTATAGTTTAATTAACTAATTATCACACTGAACACTTTTATATCCTAATAAAGATGGCCATTATTTCTTGTGATAGCACCCAGACTCAGAACACTGATGTTAAATCACAATTGGTTGTTCATACATGCTTTAAATCTAGTTTTTCCTCCAAGAAATTAAAATAATTATAAAAACCAAAAAGCACACTGCTGACGTCAAGCAGAAAAGAACAGGTCCTACTGCTGAGTGAGTTAGCCTGTTGAAGATTTTGTTTGGTGTGTCTGAGGCATTAGCTGAGGTTATTACTCCAGGTGGGCCTTCCATACCACATAGTTCCAGCTTTCAGGTAACTGACTTCAGAAGTCAAGATGTTGAAAATCAATTTAACAAGTTTTATGTACCAATAACAAACACAGTACTAAATCAGCAACAAATGGACAGTTTACTGCAAGAGATGCCATTCCTTGTGGAAAATCAAAAGACCAACAAGTACATGGGTCTTAAACTTTCAGTTCTGAAGCACAAATATAGGAAGCAATTCCAATATGATCAACATTTTTCAAATCTGCTTCGATAAAGTATGAACTAAAATATTAGCTGCTTGAGATATTAATTATTAAATATTGCTCTAAATTCTGAAATATTGCTCTAATTTTCCACTCCAACAAAATCTCAAATAATTTCCATGCCTTTTTCAATAAATTACTTTCCATAAACCGCAATTTGACATTCTAAATAACAATATTTACAGTGTCAACTGCTTTCAATTATTTAGCAACTCAAACTTAATTTGAGGGTAATTTTTCTACATATATTCTATGATGTTTCTGATCGATGTTTCAAATAGTAATTTTGTCTGTTGTGAAGGTAGAACTAGGAAAACATTGTTACACACCTCCTGCAGTTCTTTAACTGGAAATCCAAGCACTTCATGTTTTAAAGCATAACACAGTTGCCACTTTGAAGGAAAGTCGGAGCCAGTTTGGCCAGAAAGGCTGGACACATACAAAGCAAGAAAGCTGGCCATTTTAATCAATATATCACCTGAAAGGGTTAAAGAGCAAGCAGAATTATCTCTTGCTGCTTCTAACAGGTTACCAAATTGCACGCATCATTTCCAGAGACTGCCTGAACAAGCCCCATCATAGGACTGGGGGGCTTTCTCTGCAATTTATTTCTGGTTGATAAGGGCTGTTGAAGATACCACACGTACCAAAACAACAGGAAGTGAGAGTATCTCCCAAACTCTCCTGAGTTCCTCCTACCAGACCTCAGTAACAAGGCAGAAGCAGCCAAATTCAAAACTAAGCAACACAACAAAACACTACAAACCAGAAGAGCTGAAAGACCAGACAATGTAATGGGGCATCAGACACTGCCACAACCAGAACACAGGGGTTTGATACAACTGAATAAAACAGCCTCCACCTACACTCTGAACAAACCACTTGCCCTCTCCTCTTTCTCTTTCCAGATCACCTGTTGTTGCTCACAGTACTCTAGACTACTTCATATGCTCAAGATAAAAACATTTATATTAAGCCAAAATGCTAATCCTTCTAATGTTTGGGTTCCCTCACATTTCTTTCTTCAAAATCCAGGAAGCTGCATCAAAGCAATCTATCCTACAAGAATATGAGGCATGCAAAGT
This sequence comes from Manacus candei, assembly GCF_025592945.1. Taxonomy (NCBI): domain Eukaryota; kingdom Metazoa; phylum Chordata; class Aves; order Passeriformes; family Pipridae; genus Manacus; species Manacus candei. The sequence goes on along the minus strand of NW_026138115.1, from coordinate 13,173,979 downwards.
TAAGAGTTATAAAATATCAATACTTAAATTGCTTGAACAGTCGCTGGTTACACATGCGTTACGTTGTAGGCTTTGCATTAAATGACGCACAGAGCTCAAGAAGCAAATGATCCTGACATTAAGCATGCAGAAAACTTCATACATAAAAGTAGTGGAAGAGTTTACACCACCACAAAACAACTGGGTTTTCATGATCTGCCAAATTCTGTTGGTCTCATAGGATGCTATGACACTATAGATGGACTGTGATAATTTTTGCTAGAGGGAAAAAAAAAAAAATCACAAAAACATAGTTGCACATGACAAACACATGCAAACAAGTCTGCTGAAAAGCCATGTTATGTACAAGTAACATGAGCTGGTACACTTAATCCCCAACATAGTACCTCAAAGTACAGGTCAAAGTCAACTGTTAATTGAGGAGATGAAAAACTATGCCTCACCTCCTCCCACTTTATAACCTTTAATTATGTATCTCTAAGCATAAAAATACCTCCCCCTCCACATTATCATGCTATCTGCAGTGTTTCCTAGATTTAGTTTTAAAGGTCTGAAATAGGTCTTTGCTACACATTTATCTAGAATATCAGTGGCATACAATCAGCTAAGGTAAGTTTCTCATTCTTCATTTTATCAGGCACCAATTTATACTTATGTAGTTAAAAATATACAATCTCTAGTAGGCTAATTTTTTATTGGAATAAATTTTATTTGAAACTTCTATCTTTTGTATGGTATCCAGCCCACCCCAAAGGCTTAAGAAATTTAGCTTATATACTATTAATATATTGATAAGTGAAAGTGGAACATAAACACAAAATTTTTTGATATGTATCTCAACACGACTTTGAGTAACCAAGAAGATTGAATTGAACACTGGTAAAAAAAAATGATAGCACTATCTTAATGAGAGAATCATATCACAACTTTATCTGAACAGCTTTAAAAAGCTACAGTGCATGCATGTAAATATTTTAGCAAATAGTTTAGAATAGAGATAGAAGAGCTGTTCTGGGCGGGGGGAGTTCTAGAAGAACAAACAATTCTTTGCTATTAGTTTGGAAACTAACAGTATCTTTAAAGATAGAAAACTAAAGTATTTCATGGAGCAAATGAAAACCAACACCTGAACCATACTGATAGTTTATAATATTCATGTTTCTACATTAAAAAAAAAAACAAACAAACAAAAAACCCAAACCTAAACCAAAAAACAACCAACACCTTATTCTCTAAGCAAAATGACTGTAATACTTGTGGTAATCTCAGTCTAGTCATTTGACAGGTATAAAGATGAGAAAGATAGAAAGAAACTTTGGATGTAGGTTTTCCATACAGAAAGCAGCAATTCTACTGAAGTTGTTCTTGTCCTGGCTTTGCAGACTGGGACTTCACTGGTTGAAAGGAATAGAGCAGGGAAGAGATGGAAAGCTTTCCTACTAAGCAATGACCTTATGTACATACCCATACAAATTTCCTTACAACTTGTCTCCTGCAGTGCATCAACAGATTTTTCTTCCCTGTGTAGTACAAAATTTGCCATAAATAATATCTGCATCAGCCACTACAAAAACTCACACAGAATAACTGTTCTCCAGCGACCATTTTGAACCAGCCCACTCCTATCACCCAATAAACACCAGATTATGTGCTAAACATCAGGCTATCCACAGAAGTCTCTTCTACTCTGAAATGTAAGCTGTCACCTTTCTCCTGAAAAAAAATCAAAATGACCCTAACAAACCATTAAACCCACCAGCAACAGCTGAACACACAAAGGCTTTAGCGCCCATTCTGCAGGTATTTCCAGGTTGAACATGTTTAAGTTTTTCCCATTTTAAACCTCAGTTAGGTGAAACTGTAAACTCACTTTAGACAAAGCTGTAAACTCTTTTAGACAAAACATGGACCTTTTCTAGACCTCTCCCAGAAGCTGCTTTAAAGAAAAACTCAAGTTTATTTACTACAGAGCATATGCACCAACAATATGAGAAAGAAAGCATCTGAAGGTCAAAATTCTTCTAAGTTTTTAATCAGTCTAAGATAATAGTAAGAACACTTGCAATATACACCAGTATAACAGTAAGCATTTTTGCTATTCTCTGAAAAGTAAAAATCCAACTTTTATCAATTATTTTAAGCTTTCAATAGTTTGGTCATTCATTCCAAATGATTCATCAAAACTTTCATGTAATTTTTAATTCCTACCTTTCCTTAGTTTCTCATTAAATGTCATTCTACAAACAGTCCACCTTTCTCGCACCAAAAAACTGACATTCCTTTGCAAATCCACCACACAGACCAAAAAACATGCAGGGCAAGATCTGCGAGCGCTGCCCTCTCTCCACAACTGCTTCAAAGCTAAGGACAGAGATATCAAGCACAGCGACACAATACTGCTCTTATTCAACCTAGGGAAGAGCAATAACAGTGTCACTCACCTAAGTATCACACCTCACTCTTGGTATATCTAATGGAGTTTAGTACCCGTGTTTTTGGTTTAAAAAAGCACACACAAAACCCACCCACACTAAGCAGAAAGAAATAAGTACTTATTTTTCAATATACTTACCTTGCACCATTATTTCTAACTACTTCCACTGTTTCATCAACAAAATAGCGATCCTTGACATAAGCAAAGATTTCATCACAGATCTCATGAAGTCGGGTGCGATGGGTAAGGGTGGCCAAATACAGAACTGGAATGACAAGTGCCTCTGGAAAACTTTGAAGGTTATGTCTGGCTTTCCTCTCTGATTCCAGTGCTTCCTGATATGTGAGTCCTGGTTTACCTGTGACAGCACAGCTCCACACAAGGCTGTTGCAGAGAATAGTGCGTTCAAAAAAATCACTGAAAAGAAAGAAAGGCAGGAGGGGGAAGAAAGAAAGAAAACAGTTGAGTTCTGACTAACATTTTCAACTTGCTAACAGTTAATACAGCAACAAATTGCAAGTATCTTTTAAAAGTCTGAAATGTAAAACCATTTGGACAAGTTGTAGATAATTAAGGGTTATCTGCCACTTTTCAGCCATGGCAAATTGCTATTATAAAACCAAAGTCTCCTCTCAGTACAGACTGTAGTAACAGCGTCAAGATCTAGAAATGCTGCAAACAAATATTCATGTATAAGAAGCCTTATGCATAATAATAATAATAATCACACTGAGTTTAATAGGTGTCATATCATACTCACATCCCCCTCCATTTCCATAAATATTTGCAAGAGGAGCGTTTAAAACTGTACAAACATGAAATAACTTTAAGATCACAGAAACATGTTGCAACTTGAGTAAGTTTCAGATTTGAGTGCCTTAACTCACAAATGGAAAGATGGGAAAGGTAAAAAATTAATGTCAAGTAGTTCTCTAAATAGTTTTTATTCCTTCAGTGTTTGTATAGCTCTTAGAAAAAGTACTGAACTATTTTTTTCCTACAGATTCTTCTCTTCCCTTGTTCCATTAGTAAACACTGATTCTCATCCTTCCATATATTTCAAACTGATGCTAAAATTACATTGTTGTTATGGCTTCCTTGCTAGCTGTTATATTGGAATCAAGAAAAAAGAGCTTTCATTAGTTAATATTTGTCCTTTTTTGACAGGTATCAGAAAAACAGCGGTTTGTTAAAACACTTTCTAGATGAAGATGATGAGGTAGCTATTCACAAAACCACGTTAAAACATATGATATACTACTGATCAGTGACTGGACAGCAGAGCAGTCTTTCAATATGCCCCACTTCAGACAATGCTTCTATTTGTCTTACTTTACAAATCTTAATGGACTAGTACTGATAAGTATGCAACACACAAGACGACAAACTCAGGTTTTCAAATAATTTTTAATAATGGGATTTTAGAGAGTTGGACAGTTCACACTGAGTTTTTTCCTGCAAACTCAAGCTGGCAAATGTTCATCAGTGACACTGATGCAGATGACAGTGTTCACTGCAGATGGACAGATGAACCATAACATTTTGTAAATGAAAATGGAAATTCCAAATTGAGGACAATGAAGGGTCTTGGCTCACATAATCCTTTCTGTATGAGCACAGGATTCCTCTGAGTGAAATATGCTTTAGGAATAACATCAGCTGCAAGGAGGGGAAAAGGACAGAAGAGGAAGAGATATATTATCTGAATAATATTTAATAGCTACAAAAATTCAGATTTTTATATCACCTGCATCTACTTAATATATCTGACAGTAATGGATAATCTGGGCTTGCTTACTCTAAACAAGAAAAGGAGAAGAACAAAGCAGGAAGAATAAGATAAATTATTCTTCAGTATATGAAGAACAGATGGCTGTCAGTCATTCATTGTGCATCTTTATTGTGTATTATCTTACAGTTACTAAAACATTTTAAAGAACGGGTTAGACAAAAATCTGTTTTGTGGGTTTGCTTTGGGGTTCTTTGTGAGGTGATCTAATGCATAAAACATGATCTCTTCAGGTCTCTTCCTGCCCTACATTTCAATACTTCTGTATTAGACTGAAAATAATTTTTACGGACGGATATTCAATGGATAAAGTATCAGTTACACAAATCATCATGCAGTTGTATGTATCTACATATATTTTTGTCTCACTTACCAAAGAGGTTCTTGATTATTATCTTTAGCCAGGAAAGAGAAAAACGCCCCAAAGAGAAACTATAAAATGTGCCAGAATATAATTTTCAAAAATTATGAAAGTAAAGGGTAAAAAAAAAAGGTGGAGAGAGAGATCAAAGAAGGAGGGAGAGACAGAGGTTGACACTGACAGTGCCCCTTTAAGAGCTGTTGTTATTCTTTGTGAGGGGACATCAGGCAGTCATGCTATTTAAAGCAACAGCACTGAACTTATGGGAGAGAAAAACCTAAAAAAACCCAACCAAACAAAACAAACAAAAAAACTCCCCAACACCAAACCCCTCTCTAAAAATTTTTAATTCATGATTAGTACAAGCAAAATGCTAAGATTACTTTAACTGAAACATATTTGAAGAAAACATGTTCCATTTGCATACAAGAGTAATTTGTGTATCTAGTTTCATTCTCCTTCATTTCCTCTTTTGTTCTGTGTGGATATTTCCCCTGTGAATTTACAGGGAAGAAAAGAAATAGTGTGAGAAGAAATTATATTTGATTTTGAAAGTATTATTTATCTTTAGCTATCATTACCTATAGCACATCAAAATTAACTTGGTTTGAGAGAGAGAAGAAAACAAAATCCCAATAGTATAGATGTTACTGGTAGTACCCTTTCTGTCCCTGTCTCTCTCTAGTGAATGTCAGTTATCACAAAATGATTGACAAAGAACAGACACAACAGCTACCAAATCAAGAGAATGCTAGCAGCAGCAGTGATAACTTTTCTCTTTACTTCAAGAGTAATAATGCTGTTGATCATATTCTACATTCAACTTAAATTCACAACAGCAAGAGCATCTGCTGCTACATCACATCTGAAGCCTTACTTACATCTTCGTCTAGGGTATTACAGTCTTTGGGGCTTCCTTGTTGGTTCAAGATCTCTGTGACTCTTGACAACATGGAGCAAGAAGTTCTTAAAAAACATATCCACAAAGTTCACTTGCATCTGCCTGCAAGGAGTCAAATGTGACTGTGACCACCCTGGAGATATCCACATGAGCTCAACTACTCAAGGAGCACGGACTAAAAGCTAAGTTGTCTTTCTAGTAGTAATTAATGCTGACTTCTCAGATGGATGTCTCTTTTCACTTACATTAGTTAGTTTGTCATGCAAGGTAAGGCAAACTGTAAAATTATCAGCAAATCACTGAGTAGTAGTTTAACACTGCTACTCAGTAGGTATTTGATTGGAGGCAGTTAATTAACAGAAGCTAGAAATAAATTACTTGCAATGTCTGTGCTGACTGCACTTGCAATGGATACAAAAATCCAGCCTAGAAATTACAGATGTCTTTTGCTTGAACTAACCAAGTATTCCCATTAGGTCCAAGATTTACTGTACTTTTAGTGTGCTTCAAGAACGTTTGTTTCAAACCACTTACTTTCATTCACTTTCTTAGCATATATTAAGAACAATTCATTTAGGGTATCATAGGAGGGTAATAACAGAAGACCAACTTTGCCATTCTGGACCACAGTGTTGTTCTTATACTCTTCATCTCCAGAAGTAGTCAAGAATACATATTACAAACAATGCACAAAACAAACAAGCAAAAAACCATGATAAATACATTTATTCCTTAATATTTACAGGTTAATTATGCATTAAGGAATATATTTGAAGTTATGAGTTTCTCCTCAAGAAAACAAAAAATCAACCTAATTTAACTAATGACTCTTAGCCTTTTAAACAGATCTCTTTTGACTGTAACCAAGAACTCCACAGGCCAATCTGTAAAGAAGTTTCAGTAAGTTTTGAAGATGCAAAACTGTTCTTCCTCTCCCTCCCATGTTCTAGAATGAGGAACATTCCTACCACTGTATCTATACTACTCATCATTTTCTTTTTCAAACTGTCTTACAAGCAAGACTTCCTACGCATCTATATCCACACATCTATATCAGCTATTAACTTTCACAGACAAGGTGTCAAAGGCTGGTGGTAACATCCCACTGGTTTAATGTGTTTCTCATGCATCCCATAGATCTCATGTAGCGCCGTACTTGCCTTTCCTATTATGGCTCCAGACACTCATTGCTGCTCTGTCCCTCTGACCAGGAATACAACATCAGTTGCCTCGGTTCCCGTTACTCATGATAAATACAACTGAACACTGCCCCTTCACTGCCCTCCTGCTTAGAAAGGGTTACAAAAATACGCAATTGTATTTCAGATTAAAAAGGAAATACATTCTTAACGGGAAAGTCACTTTACAAAATACTAGTCTTGCCAAATTCTTCTCACGTTAGCATAATCATTTCTTATATAGAGAAGAGTAATACTAATGTATGATTTCTATTCATCTCTACTGAGGTTGACACGGGCACGAAAGCAGCTTTTCAACAGTAAGTTTGTATTCTGTTGAAAACCCCCAAACAACCCAACAAAAAAAACAAACAAGAAAACAACTTGAGTCTTAACTGTTTGTACTAATTAAAAGCATTCATACAGTTGATCAAAGGGGTGAATTCAGGTTACCACATGTATCTATACCACCCACCTGATCTAGTCAGACTGTAATTTTTAAATTTTCCTCTCAAAAAGTAGATTCAGAGAAGCCCAATTTAGACAATGGTTTTCTTTCATGAAACAGCTAATACAATTTGTAAGAAGTGGATTCTCCCTATCCTTATTAATCTAATTGCCCTTGCTTAGGCGAAGAAATAGGAAATGCAGTTTTCAGAAGACATTAGCTATGAGCTATCTGCAACCAGCAGAGATGAGGATTAGCATCTTTAAAACTTTCTGAAACATGACCCTGTGTTCTCCAGCAGATTATGCCACAAACAACTAACACGAACCTAAACTTTCTGCCCATCTGCGCTGGAACACTTTGCTAAGTAAAAAATACCACACTTTTCAATCCAAAGCACAAATTTTACCCAACCTAACAAAAAAGCCATAAAGGAATTAAAAAGAAAAAAAAAAAATCAAGAAACATACCACCAAAAAAAACCCCCACCAACCCACCCCACCCCACATACACAAAACACAAGCATAGCAGTTTTCTGCAGTTTTCCCAAATACTGTATTCAAAGGCTTGACCTCTAAGCTAACCACCTACTGATATTTCTAGAGATCGCCTGTGTGACCATGTCTAAATTTACCCCTTAACTCATGAACTTTGGTTAAATAACGAATTTAGTCTTTCATACTTCTTAGTGACAACACCTCTGCAGTATAAATAAGCCTGTCAGAGTACTTAAAATACCAAACCCTTTAAGAACAGAAAAACATTTTAAAAGGATATTTTTAATGTTGAAATTTTACTACAACTACATATACGCAAAACATATTTCAGCACAGTGTCAAACAAGACATGAGAGTCACCTAATTATGTGATAATAGTAATTGTAACCAGAAAAACAGCTTTCAAAATATCAGAAGCTGGGGGAGGGGAACTTAATTCCTATAGAAACAGGAGCCTGTCAGCTCTTCCTTCTTAGGTTCTTATATGCCCTATAATGAAAATACTCCTTCCAAAACTCCCAACAGCATATTCAACATCCCTCTTCTCCCTTAGAGTATATAGGCCAGGAAACAGTAAGGCATCACCCTTCAAAGTTACCTAATCCAGCTTCGTTAAAATTTTATTAAGCAGAGTGTATTTGAGTAAGAAAAACAAGTCTAAACATGAAAAAGATTTAGGTGTGCTTTAATTTCATAAGCTGCAAATGAAAAGCATTTCAGATTTAATCTCGTTAGTCTGCACATCTTTAAAAAAACCAGAGTTTGGATGCGGGGGGCTTTTTGTAGGTGGGGATGGTGCTGCATGATACCGGAGGTGAAAACATGTAATTTATCGGCTTTGAAAAACGTCTCTCTAAATACTTTCGGTCCATTGTTCTTACAAGCGGTGAAGTGAGCGGCAGCAAGTTCGGGACTACCCGTGCCATCCGCCTTCAACCGTTAACGGGAATTTCACCATTTCCATTGGGCTTTTTTCACACGGAGGAAAAAAAAAAAAAAGGAGGGGCGAAAAAAAAAAAAAAAGAAGGGACGGGAAGAGCGATAAAAGCCTCGCTAGAAAGAGAGCTCCTAAAGGGACAAGTGTGCCCGCTTTAGGCCGGGTTTAACTCCCGGCAGTGCCACTCGTCCGCCCGACCGGGGCGGAGGGCTCCGGCTGCGGAACCCCCGGACAGGTGCAGCGACCCCGCGCCCGGGCCGCGCTCCCCGCCGGCCGAGCCCGCCGGCCATTTCCAACCGCGTCAGCCGGCGGCTACCCGCGGAGGCGGGGCGAGCGCGGCCCTAAGCTGCGCGGCGGGGCCGACAGCAAGGGGTTAAGCGCAGCGGGAGCCGGCCGGGAAGCCCAGCGGGCCGGGCAGTCGGCGCCCCCCGCCCGGCCGTCACCACAACAATAGGGCGACCGGCACATGCCAGGTGGGCGGGCGGCCCCGTTGCGCCGCCTGGACGCGGGCCCGGCGCGGCCCCTTCCGCGGGGCGGCCTAGAGCCGTCCGCCGCCGACACGCGGCTGCTGGCGGGGGCGGACGGGAGGGAGAGCCCAGGCCCGGCAGACGCTCGGTACCGCCCGCCGCCTCCCACACGCGCAACTTTCACTTCCCCGGCGGGGGCTAGGGCGACACCGAGGAAGGAGCGGCAGGAAAGGAGGGAAGGAGCCGGTTGCCTTCCTTCCTCGTAGGCGAAGGGGGCTGCGCGGTACCCCCGCCGAGGAGGGACAGGGATTCCCCCTACCCCGGGCGAGAGATCCGCCCTCTCTCCCCCACCCGCCTCGGGAGGGCACAGGCTCGGCGCCAGCCGCGGTCCCCCTCACACCCCCCGGCAGGGCTCCCCGCGGCGTTCCGGGGAATCCCCTTCCCTCTCTCCCCGCCTGCCCAGGTGTCAGAGTCGATGGGGGCTCGAATAGCTCCCTGCCCGCCGCCGCAGCGCGGGGGGTGCGCAGGACGGACACAGCGACGCGGACACCGACACGGGGCTATCGCTTACTCGTAGTTCCTGAAGATCTCGTTAGTGACCCTGCAGTAGAAAACGCGCTCGTCCGGCCGGAGGTCCGCGGGGGGCTTTACCCTCACGAAGGGCTTTCGGTGCAGCAGCGGCATCGCCCCGCTCCCGGCTCTCTTCCTGCCCCAGGATCAGCTTCCGTGGATCGGGGGGGAAATAAAGAAAAGAAAAAACAAAACACAGAGCGGGAGAGTAAGCGAGGCAACGGCGCCCACCGGCCCGGGGAGGAGGGAGGGGGCCCGGCGTGTCCCTCCTCCCGGGGGAGCCGGGTCAGGAGGGAACCGGAGCGGCGGCGGCGGAGCCTTTTGTGTGCCCGACACGCCGTTGCCTGCCTGGGACTGCGCGCGGACCAACGGCGGCACCTTCCTCCGCCTCCGCCCGCCTCACAATGGGGCCATGACGCCGAGCGGCGGGCGGAGGCGGCAACCCCCGCCCCAGCCGCGCAACGTGCTCGGCTCGGGGATACCCCGGCCGCGCTTTGTCTGCCGCGGCTCCCCTGCCCCCGGGTCACCTCCTTCCCCCCGCCTCTGACCCACACACGCCGGGCCGGACACTAACTTCCACTCCCCCGCCGCCTCCGCCTCCTCCTCCTCGCAAAGCAAACACCCAGGAGGGGCAGCGCCGACCACTTATCTCCCTCCTTCCTTTCCTGCCGGGTCGCTGCCTGACGGGGGTCCTCGCCCTTCCCGCCCCGCGCCTCGCCTCGCCCCGGCCCAGCGGCCGCCGAGCTCCGCCGCCGCAGGACAGCGCGGCCGCGGCGCGGGGGCAGCCCGGCCTCCGGCCTGTCCAGCGGGGGCTGCGCGGCTCCCTCGCCTCCTGCCCACCTGGTGCGGCCGCAGACTGCGCTCGCTGCTCGGCCGGTGCGGAACGCGGTCCCCTTCGTCGCGTTTCTCCCCTTTCCTCAGCCCCCCCTTCGGGTCCCGGGAAGTTTTTGATCTACTTCTTCAAGCCCTCAATCAGGAAGAGCTGCGGGGAGGAGCCTTCCCCTGCTCTCCCCTACATCTTTATTGGCCGCTCGGTGCCTTCCAGCGTGTGTCACACAGGAAGACAGTGAGCTACATTATTAATTAATGGCTGAGAGGGCGCATCCTCCATTTTTGAATTATCAGCCGGAGACCTCCGGTGCGGGGGGTGGGCCCAGCCCGGCTGCCCGCGGGGGGGAAGGCGGCTCTTTGCGCGCTGCGCTGCCAGGCCGGGCCGGGCTGCGGGCGACACAAGTACGGCGATCCCGGCTCAGCGGTCACGGCTCAGCGGGGCGGCCGAGCCTGCGGCGCTGCCACCGGCGTTCCCAGCCAGCGCCGAGGAGCCGCCGAGCAGCTGTGAGACCACCAGCCCCGGGGAGACCGCCCGCCTCTCGGCCCCGGGGCGATCCCTCCCTGCCCTCGGTACCTGCCCTGCGAGCAGTGGTCCCGGCGCGTCTCCTGCAGGGAGTGTCGGCGTTTGACAGGGCAGTGCCGGGGACATGCCTCTCGCGGTTACAGCCCCCGAACCACAGTGCTGTCAGCACGTACGGGGGTATTTTGCAGAAAGCGAGATTGTATGTAATTAAGATGAGCGCAAGGGTTGTATGTGGGCCCCTTAGCATTGCTTCATTTTTTTCCAGTTCACCGAAAATGTCACTAAATGGTTTTACTAGTGTATTAATTTTTCACCTCTTTCATTTTTTTTAACACTAATGCATTTACAGTGCCACTGGTAATTAAAACTGGAGTATTAATTTAATTGTGTTCTTAAGACTGCTAGCCAGCTTGAAGACATAATAACCACAGAGAGTCCACATCTATTCTAGTTCATCATCACAAAATCCAGTGCTTATATGAAAAATCTACAGAATAACTGTAGAAAGTCTATAGAACTATTGAGGTAAATAATATCTGACGATTGATATTTAAATAATTTAACAATTTAAAATGCCATTCCTGCAAATAAAGATCCCGTGTTGTTTCCTCCACCTATACATGGTTTCTTTTCTTCTACAAGTAAAGGTGGCTATAGGCACTGCTGTAGTATGTATGACTAAAACCTAAAAAAATTTTTACGTACAATCCATTAATTACTTTGTTTAAAAAGTGATCAGGTTTTAATCAAAAGCACTGAGAAATGTTAATGTTTGCTTCCTCTAGTTAAGTTTACAAAGCCTGAACTACAAAACAGGTTAACTCCTGAGTTCTACCAGTTTGTTTTCATTTACCAGCTGGCTTCACTTTCAGTTTTTAATTTCTTTCTAGCAAAGGGCAAAACACTACTTGAATTAATGCACTTGTATCTAACATCTGGTAATTTTTAGTCCAGTTTGCATCAAAACAGTACAGTATGCCATGGTTTTGTCATTTAGTGTTGCCAGCTCTTATGATTACAGTGAGATTTTGCAACACTTAGCTTTGGTTTAAGCTCTAGCTCTTCAGCAGATGTGATTAAATTGGAACCTCAGGTCTCATTAAAAATAATTACATTCCTAAATCTTAAGTTTGAGAAAAATGCTGGAATACACAAACCTAAAAGGCTTAAAAATTAGAAGAGAAAGAAAAGCTTTGAGTTTCAAATTTTTGTAAATCTCATTATTTTTAAGCCAGTATCATGATGTTTGGGAACTTGGCTGCTTTTTTTCATGCTCGTATTGTCAGCACAGCATTATTTTAGCACTAGTTGGTATCCATGAAAAATGCATGAGTTGATAGAAGTGTGACATCAAAAGCAAATTCCCTTTTGCTCCTTTGCTCTCTCTTGCCCTCTTTCTCTTCTCACCTTTTCCTCCTCCTCTTGTTCTTCCCCCCTCATTATTCCCTCAGTGATTTTCCAGTGAACAGATCCTCACTGAGTAATAGGGTCACACTGTGTTTTCATGTTCTTAGGACACAGAGGAGCAGTTCATTTAGTTTTCACCTTTGTTCTTTAAAATCCACAAGTCCAAGCTCTGATTCTGTTCCCAATGAGGTCAGCAGGACCTAGAACAAGTTTTTATGACACCAGCTAATGTCTACTAAGTGGGTATTGAGAAATCAATGTAAATGAATTCTGAGACATCGGAAAACTCTTACTTTCCTTCCATGAGAATATTTATTGTATTTTAGCGCCGTGTTTAAATTTTGCAATAATTTGGGACTTTTTAACACATCACTGAAAGTATAGTTTTGATTCAAGGTGCTAGAATGGGATTACTGATGACATTCAGTGGGGTTGTTCATGTGGATTTTGCCACAAAGCAGCAAAAATGAAGCTGTTTTCTTTTTAAAAGTTGACTTACACTCTAACACCCATACTAAATGTAGTTCCCTAGCCAGGGAAACTGCAGTTCTCGATCACAGAACTTTAAAACTAGTTGTATTTGGAACATAAAATCTTATAAAACACTTGGTCTCTATGCTTTACAAGGGTAGAACAATTTCCTAGGGACAGTGTTGGCCCAGGATGGGGCAGCCCCCACCCCAGCTGCTCCTCTAAAGCTCCCCACAATTTGAAAATTTTGTCTTTCTTCTCACTGGCTCCCTCCAGTATTGGGGATTTCTTTCTTTATCCTATTTCTTCCTGTCTTTAAACCACCAAGAACTGCTTTACAAAAAGATGCTCCAAAATATCTATTCAGATATTCCAAAATATCTATTCAACTATATCCATTACCAAATAATTCCACATGTGACTATTGTATTCTGGAACAAGTAGAGCTTATGCAATAATGTACTAGAGCATTGTCACTTTAAACTCACACTTTAAATTATATTGGAATAACTAATGTTTATCAAAATCATATAATTGGAACAGTGAAAAAGCGAAAGTTTTACTCAGTTCTACCAGTATTATCATGCAACTGGGAGAGTACTTTTATAGAGTGTGTTTTGCCACATGCTCTCTTGCTTTTTTGTTTATTTTTTCTCCAGAGTTGCCACTTTGTTCTCTCAGGGTTTGACTGAAGTCTGAGAAAAAATTCATTGGATTTCTTCATAAAGAACATCCTTGGACTTGAATGGCATGCTAGGTTCTCAACTCTGATTTTTGTAAAAAACATATGGTTGAAAATATAAATGTGAAAATGTGTAAATGATAGCTTGCGAGTTGTTCTGTCAAATGACATGATATTAATAATCTCTACCTTTTTCCCAGTTGACTGGAGCATATAAAAAAGAAGAAGTATAACATATATGTGAGCATTGACTCATTTTAGTGCATGCACTGAGTAGATTTTTGGGGAATAGTATCATCCCTTTTCTTTCCAAACACTGTTAGGAAAATCCTTCATTTCCCTAACGCAAACAAACCAGAGTACACTTTCATAAAGCTTAGGGCACCCAGCAAAATATTTTTTCAATTATGCATTTTACCGGTATAGTTTTTTTCACCTTTTGCCCTTTCTCTGTCACTTTGCTAAGTCAATTTGCTCTTTTGATCATATATCTTTATTTAGACTTTAAACTATGTGAGCAAAGACACTGTGCTGGTTTTATCAATCCACTCCAGCTGTGGATAACAATAACATTTGGTCTATTGTCTTTTACTGGCTGTAAAGTGCTATGTTCAGTGTTTAATAACATACTCACTTATAAATAACATACTTCAGTCAAAAAAAAACCACGGAAGAGATACGCAGATGATTTTTCACAAGCATTTAATCTTTCTTTCATTCTAGTGCAGTTGTATGTAACATGCTTTTAAAGCAGTTCTGTAATCACAAGGATAGGACGTTCCTTATTCTGCCACTGCTGGATGTGTTCATCACTTGATGCTTTCACGAGTCCCAGAGAAAGGTAAAGAATCAATCCCTGTGGTCAGTGAATTTTTTATATGGTTACATGTTTAGGTAGTTTCTTAAAAGAATTAACCCAGGCATTCCACAGTTGCAAATGGAGGCATAATGGTTGGGTCTGTTGCTATCATAGAGGGCAGTAAGTCATGACTGGAGTCTGCTTTGGCTCTTGTTGAGGTTAAAGAACACCGAGTACAGCAGGGCCCATCCCTCAACAATGCCCTTGGGCAGTACAGAGATGTTTGTTATATCACTGGAGTTATTCTATGGAAAAACATTCCATGTCCTTCATTTTTTTTTCACAGTTTAATAGGATTTAGACATACAGTTCTCACTGCTTTTAATGGATATTGCATGTTTAATTTCTGTGCAACCCTAGGAATTAAGAGATATGTTTCTTTAAAGTTTACTTTAATCATATCCTTTTTTTTCCCTCTCAGAAAATACTATTAAAGGTATTTAAGCTGATAACCTTATACTAGTAGGGAGGAACTCTGACCTTATCTACTTTGTGGCAATGACCATGTGTGATTGGCCTCTAACCTGGTTACAAAATTATAAAATGATGTTGTGAAACCACTATTCATTTCCTAATAGTGTCTCTGAAACCAGCTTAAATTCTGAGAGGCTTGGTACTGCATTTTCTTTCTCACAGTTGTAGTGCACAGTATATAGAGTATTGATCCTACTGTAATTTTCTGACACTAAAATATGCTGAATTTCTCATTGCTAACCAATATTTGGAATGAATGATGACTGGTGAAGGATTTTGAATGAATGAATGAATGAATGAATAATGAGTGGATTTACTATTTTTTGTTACATATGCACATTGTCATTATTGGAGCGATGTATGGCATTTTACAATAGATTTAAATATCCTGCATCGGCCTGCTTGAAACCTGGATCTGGATCTTTAAGATATTCTTTATGCAGTCAAATTTAAGATTGAGAACTTTCAAACTGTATAATACTAACCTAAGTTTGCATTCATCTTATTTGAATTACTTAGATTGAACACCTCTCTATCCAGTTGATGAGTACAACAAATAATTTTACTTTATGATTTTGTTATATGACTATACAGTCCCACCTTTTTTTTTTTGGTCACTAATACTGAGATCAGACAAACCTGCTTGCATATTGAAATGATCCCATGCAGTGCAGTTTCTGTTGAGGAATACATGAAGAGAAGTTGGCCCAGTAGCTGACCTGGGTTATTTAGTCAAAGATTACAGTGATGAGTCAATCTGAAGCATATACATCTTCTCAAATAGAGACCATGTTGGATTTTCATAGAGTCATTCATTCAACAAATGTAATGACTCACAACTGTGACTAGTATTCTGACTTACTTATGCATTTAATATGAGACTCATTGGCCTCCACCTTATTTTCTTCTGTCCTGCTACTCATCTCGCATAGAAGGCTTTAAGAGATAAGGCAAAGAGATTAACTATCCAGGCACCCTTCTGATGGTAGATGCCAAATAAGAGCAGAGTTGAAAGAAGACAATAGCTGGCTCGACAGGGACTCTGGAGTCTCCCCACTTAACAACACATGGGTGAGTCATGGTGTGTACAGGTAAAACAGCCCCACCACAATCCTTCTGCACATGCTTAGACCCTGGCCACCACTTCAGCCAAGGTAGATGAGGGCTGGAGTAAAGTGGTAGTTTGCTCTGGTTATGAAGTGAGCTGCAGTTTTGATTTCATGCTTTTGCAGGACAGTGCTTTTCCATAACTGTATTAACAGGGTGCTGGCAGAGTGATCCAAGCCTGGGGTGCTGAGTCCTACAGCTGGAGGGGAGCCACCCATACTACATCATGGCCACAGAATATAATCCTTACGGGAACACTATACTCAAGGGAGGTCCTCCAAAACGAGAGCTCCCAAGGCACAAGCCCACACAATCATTCTCCCTGCTCCCGCAAATCCAGGGACAGGATGTTTTATGTGGACATTGCTGTCCACAATGCCCATGTTGGGGCCTCATACCCAAGAGAAAGTGAGATACTGACAGAATTTCTACATTTCTTAAGTCAGGCACTTGTAAATGTGTTTGGTTTATATAAAGCACACATGTAGAGCAGAACTAAAGGGAAAAAAACTTAAAAGGTGATAAATCCAGTATTGCTGGCTTTGGAAGACTGAGGACAGCTGGAAAATTATTAGAATATTAGGATTGTTACCATACAGTTGCTAAGTAGTCATAGCAAGGAAGAAAATGTAAACCTTTTTGTTACCAGTACCAATTCAGCACAGCAATTGATAGAATGAAATTGTTAAAGTTTCCATAACTTGTAAATTAAGAACCAAAAAGTGTTTCAGTTGTAATTTCCAGTCATCCAACGTTCCTAGACAAAAAGCAAAGGCAAGAGTTTACGATTCTAAGACTACCTTCACACATGGAAGTTATACACCATGGTGTGGACATAAAGTTGCAAAAATGCATATATCCACACAGTTTATTATTCTGTAGGAACACTTTCTAGTGATTCAATGTATCATTATGCATCTCTAAATGCACCCATGTTTAAGGTTGAATTGGTATAAATATCTCCATCTAAAATACATTTTAGAAGTTTGCACCCGTGTTATCATAATTACAGAAAGTTGTAAAAAATTGCATGTGAACCCACATTTATAGAGACAGGAACACTTAAATCAGCATACCAGTCACTGGGTCGTCCCCCAGAAATCAGACAGTTACTTTTAACTGCAAGCCTCCTTTAGGGCAAAAAAAAGGGTGACTTACAGCTTTGCCTAGTCCCTATTGGATGCAATGGGTAAGACCCCGCCTTTAACAGTGCTTTCAGTTACGCTCACTACCACTGACTCATATGAGGTCCAGTGAAAGAAATGCAGCTGATAATGAGAACAAGGAGAAAGTGTGCAAGAAATTTCCTTTATACCTTACCTCGGTAAGTACCCCCACTAAAGTCAGTACCAAGAAGAAAGGTTTAAAAGGTCAGATCAGGTTTAAAAATGCCCCTGCCTTCCCATCACTGCCCTGAACTGCCTTGATATTTGTTTTCTAATGTCTGTGAGTGGGTGTGTTTTGCCTCTGTGACAAAACTGAAATTCAATGAGAGAATTTCCTGGTTAATAGGTACGTTTTTGACATGCAAGGCATATGCATGACCTCAATTCTCCATTTCTTGCCTATTGTGCAAATGAGAGTTTAGCAGCAAAAGGAATTACCACCTCAGCATTATCTAATACTTGTGCATATTGCATGCACACATGCTTGGATAAAAATGTTTAACAGCTGACACAAGTTGAAATAAAACACTTCCCCTCCACCCCAGTAATGCTTCTTTCACACAGTCTTAAAGAATCTCCTGGCAGGAGGACAATCTGATGAAAACTCAGGAGGAGAAAAGGGAAAGGTATGCCAGGAAACACAGCTCGGGTCTGTGCTGATGGTTGGATTCTCGATGAGTTCCGCAAAGAATCCTTCTTAAGGTTCACATAAAACCTGGATACAGAGAGTGGTGACTTTCCAAATGGCTTTGCAGAAGCAAGTAGAAGCAGTGCTCCTCACCTAGTGAAGCTCAGTCCGACTATATGAATGAGGAAATGGTGCCAGAGGAGTTTTATTCGCTGCCGTTAATTTATACTGGAGTGTTAGGCTGACACTGCCACCTCGGTGGGCACCAGCTCCGCGGGCTGGCCTGTCAATGGCATCTGCATGGTGTTTGGCGCTAACTGTGGGATCTGGGAAAAAAACATTTTTTGGAACTACGTCTTTTGTGCCTAAACCGTGAGCGGTCCGGTGTCTGTGCGGGACGGGGAGGCACGGCGTGTCCAGGCGTCGGGGAGCGGCCCGGGATGGCGGGTGGGAGCCGGCCTGGAACCGCCTGCCCGCGCCCCCTGGCGGCCGCGGGGGCGGGCGGGGCTCCCGTGGGCCATGGCAGCGGTACGGGCGTGTTTCGTGGGCAGTGGCAGCGGAACGAGGGAAGCCCCTCACAGCCGCCCATTAGGGGTGGGCTCGTGGCGGGCGGAGCGTCCGCCCGCTCACCTGTGGAGAAGGCGGCTGGTTAAAGCTTAACCCGAGCGGGCTGAGCAGGCGTTTCAGGACAGTCGTCGCAGCCCGCCTGACTCGTCTTGCAGGGAGCACTCAGGTTCTGGAAGCGGCCGCTGCCCGACGAGGCAGGCTCGGTGCTACGGCTGCTGTGGAGAGTCCTCGGCCTCCTCCCCATGTCCGGCGTGTCTCCAAACGGGTCAGGAGCCCGGGCAGCGCCGGGGCTGGCACCGGCCCCTGCACAGCAGCCGTGCCCCAGCGGCCCACCACGGAACAGGTCACCACCTGCTCGAGGGAGGCCCACAGTCCTCCCTGCCTTGTTGGCCTTTGCTGAAATTGAAGTGTCTCTTGGCTCCAAGCCATGTGGAAGCTTTGAAGCATGTGGGTTATGGGCACCGGGTTTGGCCACCCCTTTAGTCGACAGTGTAAGAAACAGCACTCAGTTCAGCACCGCAAGCTGTTCCTCCTACACCAGTCAGATCACGTCCAGTGCTCACACCAGTGTGTGGTGTATATAAAACCTCACGGAAATTAAGAGGTCCTTCTACTGAGAGTCGTAAAAGGTAATCAGTTCCAGTGGGGGTCAAACAACAAAATGCTCCTGGGAATAATTTGGACTTTGTTTCTTCAGTTAAACCAGAATGAATCTACTAGTGATTCATATTTCCATGGTGTAGAGACCTTGTGCATGTGACCATCCTTTGTTCTAAAATTAAGTCTGCCCCTTCTGTCCCTTTATTTTGTAAACCACCAATTCATAAGGATTTAGGGAAGGATAAAAGCTCCTGAAAATTATTATGGTTTCACAGTGTTAAGGAATGAAGGAGGGAACTTTCCTGAGTTTTTTTTAACACAGTCTACTCCTAAATTGTACTCTCAGATTTATCATGAGCTTTGCATGCAGACCAGACCATGAACTAGTTTAACTAGAGTTATTTTGGCATCAGTTTAGCTGCAGCTCTCTGAACTGTCAGGTGGACACACTGAGAAACAAGGTATAAACGCTACATTAGCACATTAACACAGGGTTTTAAAAGTATTTAGTTAACTAAGAGTAGAAAGGGGTCTAGATGAGACAGCACAAGCTTTGTGCATAGACTAATTTTTCCTTTTGTCTGGATTTTGCTGCATAGGAACTCTGCTTAATTCTGGATCAGATGACTGAGGTAAGTATTTGCTTGTCCCACCAAAGGGAGATTTGCCTTTAAATATCTGAAATATCTGTCATAGTATGCTTTCCTCCTATAGTAGTA
The DNA here is from genome assembly GCF_025592945.1 of Manacus candei. Lineage (NCBI taxonomy): Eukaryota > Metazoa > Chordata > Aves > Passeriformes > Pipridae > Manacus > Manacus candei. Next base: position 13,154,363 of record NW_026138115.1, on the reverse strand, counting down.
GTAAAGATAAAAATCCATCTCTATCAGCTGACTTACGTGCTTTTTCCTTCTACACTTAACTGCAATATATTAATTCCTTTGACAGTCAATAACTACGTATTTCAAGAGATAATTATTTCCCCTTATATGAATATGTTCCAAAGCCTTTGCAAAAGGTCTGTGAGAGGAAAAGCTCATTAGTGTGTTTAAACTTCTAAAGAAATTAAGTGTAGAGTGTATAGTAAGATGAAAAAGTATCCAGAAGGAGGGAATGTTACCCATGTAAGTTCAATCATACTAAAATTACTCTTTCATTTATTATAAAACCTGATTATTTTTTCCTAATAGAAAAATACAAATGAGTAAGATCTGCAATTTTTCTAAAGGATTATGGACAGAACCTTTAAAGATTCAGTGGCGCTCAGTATGTCAAAACACTTGAGCAGCTGTAAGATCAGAACTCAAAGGCCGAGCAAGGATGCAGCCACCTAGGAGGCTGATTAAGGTAAAATTAAAAGTGCTTATAGGGGTTCTATCGTAGTTGTTGTTTAAATAATCCTATCTGAACTTAACCATTGTACTAAAAAAATAATCAAGTCTTGCAGGTTACTTGTGCTTATGCAACTGAAAACAAAATCTATCAGTTGAGCCAGGTCCTTGGCTCCACTCCAGTAGTTCAAAACAGGTCTAGAGCCAGCTTAACTGCCCCAGCCATAACTATTTTCACTTTTCCAGAAACAGTTCTGCCAGTCATAGACCTGCTGAGACAGCTTACACTTCCGTACTTCTGAACTTTGACTCCCAGAACATAGGCTAAGAAACAAAAGGCATGGGAAGTATGGACCTGCTCTGCAGTGCCTCTCTGCCTCTGGAATGCTCCCCCTGGACTAGGAGCAGCTGATTAATTCTTTAAACAACAAAACAAACTCCAAGATAATTAAACAAAATGTTCACCATACCTTTTGGGTTCCCTCCCCACACTTTTTAAAAAATTTTTCATCTTTGGAAATAGGATAGAATAAGCATTGAAAAACTATTTAACTGATAGGGTTTGCTTTTCCTTGGTCTTTAGTGAATCATCCAGGGTATCATTTTAGAGTTCCTGTTGCTTGTTTTACACAAACATGCTCTCGAGCTTGTGTCTGGTGAGGAAGTAATGACAATTTGTGGAGTAATAAAAAAGGGCCAACATTTTATAATGTTGAAAACTGTTAATAATCAACATCAAAAGGTTATAATCTGTTGACAGTCATCTCCTTGATTTATACAGCTGGCTGCCCTACTGGCTCTTCTTTCAGGCTAACTGGAAGGTGCTCTGACATATGTGTCTTTAAAGAGTGGTAACTCTGAAAACATACAGGTAGCAGCTATTCAAAACAATGGGTTGAACCTGAAGGCCTGAGCAAGAAATACTCCAGGCAGTACATGCAATTTTCCCAGGTAAATGAATTAAGAGTAAAGGCCTCCAGGAGCAAAAATACCCACCAACCTCAAAACAAAACAGAACAAAAAGACCAACACTCTGTCTAGCAGTTGCCTAGAGCAAGGGGACAGAAATTTTGGTTTTGTGTTCCTGTTGCCTAGAGTAATGTAAAACCTTTACCCTTTTATAACTAGCAACAAATCCTGGGGGTGACTGGGTATTACACTGTGTGAGATGGAAGAAGAAAGAAAATAAAGAAAGAGCCCTTGGGGGCATTGAACGGGCCTGAGGGCCAAGCACAGGGTTTGGGAACAAGAAATTGCTTACTACATGTTTATTTACAAAGACTTTAAAGGAAGGGAGAGAGTTGGTACTGCTCCTTTGTCCTCCTGATACACATACTAATTCAAACTTTCCAATAATAACTTCTAAAGCCAGGAAGAAAATGGTATTTTTCCCTTTTATGACAATCAGATGTTTAATGGGAGGAACACTCAATGTGCATCTAAGAGATAGGTGATGGCAGTTATGAGAACTTCACACCCTCAAACTAAACCTGTTTGGTTGCCAGTATAGTAAGCAGCCTGAACAGTACAGGGATAGGTTTATAGTAATTTAAAGTGTAGTAGGTAACACATAAAAAACCTTTTCTAGAGATACCATAATCTTGTACAGCTTGCTTAGCAAAATAAAATGACGGCTAATGTTCTCCAAACACAGGCTTTCTAGGTTTGACCGAGAAGGGAACAGAACAAGGACACCTGAGAAAGATGCTGACTTCAGCCTGTTTAAACTGTTTCATTGATGTAAGTCCTCTGTTTCTGCAAGTACATGAAACACTGGTCCAAAGAAAGATTTTCATCCATACCCTATTTTGAAAGGTCAGGTAGCAACAGCAATGAACACATGACAGCCAAAAAAATTAAAAGGCAACACAGGTACCTGTTCGAAAGTACTCTTTTCATCATTTCAACACTCACCTTCTCTTAATTTTCTCCATCTCCTTATGATGTTGGGTGAACTTTGTCTCACAAAAAGATAAGAAAAAGATTATGCATCAAATTATTCAGCTGACTCCCAATTCTGACACTCTGCAAGGAAAGTGGTATGTAGATGCTATCTTTACAGGGTGAACTTTACCTTGCCTTTCACCACCCAATTTCAAATAAAATATATTTATAACATTTCTGTTAATGTTGCCCTTTTCAGCTTGTTGCATTTTTTTATATCTTTGAACTTGTTACAGTTTCGTAGAATTTATAGTTCCAGAATAATTTAGATCATTAGGAAAACTAAATTGTTAGTGTTACTTTAAGTGCATCCTTATCAATGAGGAACACAGCTCAGCGCTGAACTGTCATATCCAGCTTAACAGCAGTAGTGTACATCAAAAGTTAGCCTGCTCTGTTATTAAAAGTTTTCGGGGGAGTAAGAAGTCACAGTTCCTTGGGATATTTATAGTATTTAAGAATGCTTTTAAGTAACTTGTAATGGCAGATGCCATAGGGTACTCCGTCGTAAGTGGTTTTCCTGTTCATAACAAGTAATGTATATTATGGAGCGTTTCAAGCCAGGCCCACAGTAAACTTTGTAGAAAAAATAAATTCCATTTGGATCTTGTTAATGCCATGTTGTGTTTTGATTTTTGTTTTGAATACAGCTCTTAAGTGGAATTTTTAGCCCTGAATTTGATAGTATGTACTTCACGATGGACTTCATTGGATTACATTTAAAGCTCCAACACAAGTATCAATGGCACAAGCTGAATGGTGTTACTGTGGGGTAAAAAATTGACTTTTTACAACAGAACTAACCTCTGAATGGCTTGGGTGAGAGGCCTGCATAGTGAGAGTCCTGCTCTTCCAAATGCTGGCTCCTTTCTCCCTTCCACAGACTATCTCCTCCTACCTCTACTACACAGCCTCTCACCAGAAGTGCATTCTCTTCACCCAGGGTATGTAGTTGTGGATTGCTGCCCCTGCAAACATCAAGATGGCTACAGCACATCCTGGCTTGGATTAGAGGAGCAAAAGGGACTTGGAGGGCCATTGGGAACTCAGAAGGACTGGGATACCAGTTCTGAAATCTAAACAAGCTTTAGTCACTGCTCCAGAAAGGTCCCAGACGTGGAGCTAACAGTTGTCAATGTGCTGGAAAGACTGAGTTAGAAATTATTGACCTGTAAGTGATAGGATCAATTCACAACACCACAAATCCTCCTAGAACAGGACCAGGCCACATTCTAACAGAAATTGCCAAATTTGATCAGATTTGATGTTTCATTCAGGCTTCTCCAGACTAGAAAGCCCCACTCCCTTGGAAATGACACAGGTTCTCATATTCCATGTGTGAGCCTATTAGCACCACCACAAGAGTTTTCATCTTCTTTCAAACCACACATTTCTGTCCTGTATGCACCAGTCCCACTTGCTGTCTCTGGTCTTACCTTTGCTTCCAGCCCTTATCCCTTCCAACTGCTGCTCTTTGTCATCCAGTCATAAACAACCCTTTTAACACGTATGCTCAGCTGCCAGCTTGCTTCTCTTCTAGGATGGCTGTGGTTACTGATTATTCAAAGTTACACTGTAATTGGCAAGTAACAACTGATTTCACAGCTGTTTCAGAACTACCAAGAAAATAAATTTGGAACTTCAGGGGCATAGATAAAACTATTCACAGTTGCTGTTAAATAGATTAAAAAATAGGTCAGTCATCTTTCACTTCTACTCTTTCCTCAGCCATGTAACATCACGTGTGAGGATTTTCCTTTTGTAGGTTACACAGCTCCCTTAATCAGCACTTCTTGCCTGTTTAATAAAAATCAAAGAATCTGGACTGGGAGCTTCTCATGTGTTCTCAGTTGAGGCTTCTAGTCCAAACTCCATCTTAAGCACTGTTAGCATGTTCCTCAGTGGGAAGATGTAGCTCTGCTGATTTCTGAGTGGTTTTTTTCCTTGGTTTTCTTTTTTTTTTCATTTTAATACATTTATGTAGAACTAAGTAGATAAGACTCTGTGTCGTGTGCCTCAACACATTACTTGAGTCACTCTGGCTTTGTCAAAGGACTGAATTGACACCCATCTTGGTTCACAGCTCTGCTTGTAGCTGCTGAGTCCTGCCATCGTTCCACAGCCTCTTAACTCAACAACCTGTCCTTTTTCCTGTCAACACAGCTTTTCTCTAAAGAATGCTATTGACCAAACAAATACCTTCAGAGGGGATGAGACTGCTATTGCATGTGTAACTTTTTTAAAAAGTCAGTCATCTCCTGAGTTGATGAGAATTGGGGGAATTCTGTGTTATAAATACACAGATGTTATTAGTACATATATGGCTTGCTTGAAGACAAAGCCATCACTCAGGAGACTTCGGCATATAGAGAGAAATATAAGCAGGAGACATTTAGTTGTGTCCTAGTGAATTATATACCAGATGCAGAGATTGGGGATTATGAGGATTATTTTTGAACAGTTGGGTGTTTAAGTCTTCCACCATTTCTAAATGCTCTAGGTGAAGCAGTGGCTGGAAGAAGAAAAGGCAGATTCTGGTGGCAAGAGAAATCTTTATATTGCTACTAGCCTACAGTTTCAGTTATTGCCTTTAATTATTCTTGAATTGTATCATATTAGGCATGGCTTATTCAGGTGTTTCTCAGGGGCAATGAGTGTTTTGTTTCAGCAAAGCGTAATTGTTACCAAAAGAGTGACTCCTAGGAAGTAACAATTCAGTACAGAAATGTAGATTTCTCATTTAGAGAAAACTGTTTTTAAGATGTGTGGTCACTGAGAGAACAGACTTGGGTTGGTATAAACTAGTTATTAAATAGCTTTCTGATATTAGGCATGGTATAGGTCTGAATGTGATTAAGTTAGCAGGAATTCTGCCACTCTTTGATGACAATGACATTGAGTCCTGAACTGAAAACTAGGAACATCTTAGCAAGAGAGTAGCTATTCTGAATAATTGAAGTAAAATATTAGAAAATTTCAGGGTAAATCAAAAGAGCAGATCTCAGCATGAGTACTTAAAAAGAACTACAGTGGTTGAGATCCAATTCTTAGGCAAAGAGAGAAGCTTAAAAAATCCCTCATGTTGCAGTTTACCATTACTGGTCTTTATTTCGTGGTGATGGCGTGATTAACATCTGACTATGAAGGCAGCTCAACTCCCTTCTAATACTGCTTTAGCTGTTGGTAATACTACCAGCTCTAGCAGAATCTCTAAACCTACTTTTCAGCCTATTAGTACAGGAATAATTTGTTTCTCAGCTGTTACTTTGAAACATATTGATTTTTCAGCCTACACGTTTTTACTTGTTTGTGATCTTATCTTACTCAAATTTCAGAACCACACAATTCACTGCTAAGATAAAGAATGCAAAATTATTCACACAGTTTGGCTTCAGACAAACAAATGCAACTCAACACAAACAAAGAGAGTTGTATCCAAGCATTATTTGCCTGTGTTCTTAATATTTCAATACTTTGTGGAAAAAGCGAGTTGGGTAACAAACTGTTTTGACTTCACTTCCAGTACACTTTCAGGTTTCTCTAGTCTCCAAAGCCAAGAATCCAGTCTAAAGATGCCACAAAGCTTCAGCATGCTTTAGGCAAGGCAGTGCTGTGCTTTTTTTTCAATCTTTGTTGCCGTGCTTTGGAATAAAATAAAAGTTTTGCGGTAGGTAAAAAGAAAAGCAGTCTAAGATATTACCTAAGTCTTCCATACTTATTCCATATATGATTTATGCTTAGAGAAAAGAACCTTGGGTTGGAGCTGGTTAGATTTGCTTTTTCTGCTGAAACAAGCTCTGAGCTTGAAGCATTTCGTTGGAAGCACTCTGCTTTGACGAACTTTCAGCAATCAGAGCGGAGGCCAATCTCCCCAGAATGGGGCACCATGCCAGCCAGGTCTCCAGTCTCCAACCTGCTGGCAAATGGTCTGTGCATAGAGCATCCAAATCATCCATTTGATACCAGCTGACACAACTTCCTCAAAGAATAATTGTGACTTTTTCAGGAAAAGCTCAAGCCTTACAAGTGTCGATGTTGGCATGAGACTGTTTCTCTTGCTATCACGTAGGAAACAGGGCCAGCTTTGTAGAGAGCAACTGCTTGACTGCTCTGGGTTATTAAACTGGCAGCTTGAAAGTCAACCTTCTGCAGTCCCAGAAACCTTCTGAGAGTTTGCAAGCCTGAACTGCGGCCCTGTGAAGCACTGCACTTTCTAGCAAAGTAGAATCTGTTTTGATTCATTTTGTAGCAACTTGTTTGTCCCCATTGGTACCGTGGAGGACAGGACCTGACTTTTTGAAAAACCTTTGTTTGTCCCCAGCAGGACTTGACAGTCCTTGCCCATGTTAGGCAAGGCTGGCCTACCCTACATGTGAGAATTGTCAGGCAAGATTTACCACCACCTTTATTTACAGACAGGGCTACTCTTTCAATCTCGACCGAATGGAAAGTGTTTGCCAATTTGTGTTTTATTTTAATTTCCTCTGCACAGATCTGGAGAGTGCCTGCCTATAAATACTTGCTTATAGGGTACTTGGGAAACCACTGCTTTCTCCAGGGATTAGATCCTATTTTCAAGTCATATCTTGCCATGGAAACAGAGAGGTAATAAAGGATCTGAATTTAATTTTTCTGCATCAACATCTCATTCATTCATTCATTCATTCAGCCAGGTGGAAAAGCCTCATTACAAAATAAGAGCTGCAATCCAAAACTATGGTTTCAGTGAAAGTAGGATCCCAAAGCTAAAAGGCTCACAGTTTAATAGAGGTAAGCAATCTTTTCCAAGTCAAAATAAGTAGTGTGGTGGTACCTAACAAATATGATACACAAATTTTCAAGTCTTATTATAAAAGTTTTCCAGTCAGTTCTGAATGTGTTTCAGACTGGCCTATGAATCAAAAAAAAATGTATATTAAAACAGAGACTAGAATGTGTGACTGAATTCTGATTCAGTCTTTGCAACTGAATCCCAGACATCATAGAATGACTTTCAAGATGTTATTTGAAGTAATAGAATACGTGTTTTAAATATGCATTAAAGTTAGGTTAATCTTGATCACATTTTGCACAAAAACATTTGGAAATGCATGCTAAGGCAATTTTTTATTACTTCTTAATCTTTTAAAGTATTCAAAAAAGCTATTGGAAATTAAAGGCTGTGATCCCACAAATATCACCATTAACTTTAGTAAAACTACCAGCATGCTATTAGGGGCTGCTAAATACCAAGAATTTATAAATGTAAATTTTCATAAAAGTCTTTGCTGAACCAGTACAAAACTATGTCAGCATTAACAATGAAATAATTCCAATTTTTCAGGATGCTATTGAAATTTTCATGAATTTCTGAATATACAGATCAATCAAAACAACCAGACAAAAAAGTGAGGGTTTTGGGAAAGACCAGACCTCTCTTTGACAATATAGCACACTGAAATGCCTAGAACTCCTGAAATGGACATAAAAGATTTGCTGTGAACAGCTCTCTGTGCTCTTGATCAGAACAAGAGACAAAGAGTATTTCCAAAAAAATCACCATGTGTTTCACAGCCCCTAGTGAAGACCGAAGAAAGACTTTAGAAGTTTGTCCAGGCAGAGCATATAGTTTCTATCAGCTTTAGTAAACCTTGCAATAAGTCTCATTATATTATTTTAAAGATTATTTAAGAAACTTGATCTTTACAGTACTGTCATTCCTGGGTAGGAATTACTAATTTCTTGGTGCTGTTAATATATGTTTGTTAATTGGAAAGTGGAGATCAGAGAGAATGTCAGTAGAGAAAGAATTTTCTCATCTTCTGCTTTTCTCAGCCCTTCTTCCTCTTTTGGGCGAAAGAGTAGTGGTAGCATTTCATTTTTTGTCTTCATTACTCCATGAAATTATTATTTTGTGCCTGATCATCTTTCAGTCCAGTTTGTACCTCGCTCATGACACAAGGGTGGTAGGACCATTCTGCCAGAAGGCGGAGGAAAAAAAAGCTATCAAAGGACTGTGTAAGTGAAAATGTTTGAAAGTCAAAGGGAGGGCACATGTTTGACTTCACAAAAGAAAATGCTGGTTTCTGTTGCAATGTTGGTTACACAATCACATAAGGTTTTATTTTTGAAAGCAAGTAAAAAAATTATAGTGCATCGGCTCCTCAACTGGTGTAAATCAAGATGGTTTTATTGACTTTGATGGAACTATGTCGATTTATACCAGATGAGGATTTGGCCTACTGTATGGAGATATTTTTATTTCTCTTCTCACTCTATCAGTTAAGGAAAGGGTAATAATCAGCAAGCTGGAAGCAATTATGTGTGTGTGAGGAGGGGGTAGTTTCATAATAGCTAACTTGATATTATTTCCTGTAAAATGCATCAGGAGAATAAAGCCTGGAGCCTGCTGACCAGTTTGTTTTGTAAAGAAATATTTGTTCAAATCTGTTTATAATAATTTGTCAAATTATGGGCAGACTCAGCTCAAGCACTTGCCTTCCACTGACACCAGAGGCAGCAGTTCTGGTGCTGATCAGGGCACCAAGTGGTAGCTGATGAGGAAAGACCCAGGCAAAATTTGACTTTCACTTGCATCCATGTAAATCTAGAGTAATTTTACCAAAATCAGTGGAAATATTCTCTATTTACAAGTGTGCCCAAAAGCCAAATTTGGCAGAGTCTTCAACTGAGCATTTATAAGCTGTTTCTGGCAACAAATAAGAATGGGGGAGGGGAAGATTATTCATTGCAGATGCTTTGTAAGATTAACAGAGGCTTTCTGGTGACAATAAAGTCTACTAACATAGTCACTTTTGGAAAATGCTTTTGAAAATGTGATTTGAGGGAGTCTTCTGTCATCCTATAATTCTTAGATCATTTCATGGTGGTAAAAAATGCTGAGACCTTAAGCGAAATGATTTAAATTGTTCTCCTTACTCTGGTGAGGCAGATGAGTCCCAACCTGCAACACCAAGTGGGCTAAAGCAATTCATGGGAAGCTATGTTTTCTAAGAAACCATCTTGGATAAATGCATTTCATAGGGTGCAGTTTAATTACTGTTAAGCAGCCACACATTGACAAGGGAGTTGAAGACAAACTAATCACAAGTAAAATAAATTTTTAAGTTACAATGCAGATTATTCTAAAATACCAACATTAGCACTATTAACACTAAAGTATTCCAACCATCTTTTGAAATATAGCTCACTCATCTGTTATCTTTGCTCTCAGGGATGATTTAAGCATATTTTTGTAATGTTTTAATTTACAAATAAAATTACTTCATGCTCCGTTAGAGTGAATACAGTTCTATCAAGCTAATGGTGCTTTTATCACTATAGCTTATACCCATATTATCACCTCTTTCTGAACTGATCTACAGTTCAATTAATCCCAAAACCAGCACGTAGGTGAACCCTTAAGCATTAGCAGACTGGAAAATATACAGTTCTGAAATTATTTGGAAAGATGCATGAATTAAATTCTTGCTCCAGCTAGGGAGAACCCCATGGAACTGCACAGCCCTCCTTCCCTGTGCTGGCCCTCTCCAGCTCTCCTTGCTGTATCTCCCTGGGAAAGGTCAGGTAGCCAATTAATCATGCTCTTTGATTTGTGGTATGTATACATCCACCATTTCCTGGATCCTTTTGAAGCAAGGAACAATGAGAAAATTTCCAATGAAGGAGTGGGTTTGCTTATTTTGGGATTCTTTTTTTAATAGTTCAAATATAATCTCCTTAAAACCAAAGTAAGATAAAGCATCATTTCAGCTAGAGCAGGTGACATTGAATTTAGATCCACTTTCCTGTAGTGTATAAAGTGCTAGTTGTTTGTTTTATTCTGTATGTTGCTACAACACATCTTTCGCTGGTTTTCTTCCTCAGCTTTCCAGTTACTCATGGAAATCCGTGTGGTGTTTTTTCCCAGTAAGTTTCAAATGTATATGCTGTTCTCACTGAAAGACAACTGCAGGGTCATTATCATCTTTTCTAGTGAGAATATAGAGTAGAAAAATAAATGCAATAACCAGCAACTACCTCTTGACTGACTGAAGTTCTACAGTTATGTGTGTATATATAGGTGTGTTACATGTATAAAAGAATTATTCTATTTTTTATAAATATATGCACTGAATCTTTTTGTATCATTTAACATATTGCACAAACCATAACTGCTTACAGATAGTATTCCTAGAATCAATACCGAAAATCAATTCACACTAAGAATAATTTTAAAAGGATGAGAAAACTTTGATTATTTTTAGGCTTAGGTCTCAGATCTTTACAGGGGGAAAAAAAAGATGAAAAGATCTTTTTCAAATCTGACGTGTGCCGTAAAGATGATGTTCCAGCTAATTTTGATGTAGACAGAGGTTATGACTGAAGTCAGGAATACATAGAAGATTAAATTCTAAACCATGACCTGTTTTTATAGAAATGTATTAAGGAAGCAAAAAAGAATTACCTACCTAAACCAAAGCATTTCTAAGTAAGGCATCCATCAGATTTTTCCATGAGGTGTAGGCAATTTAAGATGTGCTGTGACCATATTTGAGACTGTTGCATATTAGTATTGCTCAGCTTTCAGGGTAAGAGTGGTCCAAAGCCTGAAGATGAATTTCAGAGAAAACAGTAGCAGAACAGTAGCCAGGAAAAAGGATAATATCACAGTAACTACCAGTTTATACATGTCAGCTTATCTTTAACTTGAGAAAACACTAGAAGAAGTCATCGTTAAATCAAGTGAAGTTTGAATGTATGAATGAATTTGAGTTTGGTGTTAAACTGCATAGATGATCAGGTATTACACCAACATACTACTGGAGTTAGTGCTTAGTGCAGCAGAACTTCAGGCTATAAGCACAAATTCTCATGGGCAATATCTGTGGGATGCAGTGCATCCCTGTTTCGTCTTGATCAAGGACAAAGATAATCCTGTCACGAGACAGAACTGAAGTCTACTGAGAGATCTCTGAAGGGCACTTCTTGGGGTCCTGCAGGAACCACTGCTAAGCCGTTGCTGTTTTGTTCACTTGTTGTTACCCAGACACAGGAGAGAAGTGACCCAAGTACCAGCTGAACCCTGCAGCCAGGCAGGACTAGGGTAAAAACTGACAAAGTACCAGAAGTTCCCTTCCAAGTGCTCTAACCTGATCTGAGGAGAAATATTAATCACATCTTTACTCTCTAAAATAAAGAAATAGAGCACAGCTATTCTGAGGTACATATTTAAGGTTCTGGAGGCCTCCTACGGTTTTCTTTGGGTTGTTTTTTGGTTGGTTTTGGTTGATTTTTTTTTTTTTTTAACTACGCACACATTTAACTTGTTTACCAGTTTGAAATAAATTTTTGGAAGCAAGAGGCACCCACCATTTTTCATAATATCCCACAGGTATTATGAAGAGTGGAACAAAAAGGGCTGGAAGAGGTCTCTGAAGGTCATCTATTCAAATGCAGGTTGAAACAGCATGGATCAAATTGCTGGAATATTTTCACTCATTATCTATTTCTAGAGGGCAGCCTGGATATGACTCCACTACAAGGTTTTACAAAAAGAATTAGTGTGAGACTTAGAGGTCCCTGGGGAAGAAATGCAAACAGGGGTGGAAGTAACAGAATGAATTCTAAAATGCTGTTGCTCAGCTTGGCCTCCAGTTGAGTATCAGTTTAGAAGAACTGTTAATTAAAAAAACTTAATTTGATTCCTCTGGTTAGTCCTGAAATTTAAGAAGCTAGTGTCAAGGCCCACAGAGCCTGAGAACTACAGTCTAATTACCAGGCTGGAATTTTTTAATTACTACAGATAAGAGTACTGGGGAAAACTGTCATGATTCAGAATTCAGAAACCACATCCTCCCTATTTTCTGGCCATCCTACTCAGCCTCTGAGAGGGAGTGTTGAGAGTGTAGTAAGTGGAGGCAGATAACCACATCCCCAATCTGCTGTCATCCTCAGACAGCAGAATTTCCGATGTGCCTTCTGCTTAACAAAGAGAAGTGATGACAACAAAGAGGATGTAAGTAACCTCACTCGTTAACAGGTGCCTCCACAGGAATTACTCATAGTTGGTCTTTGGCAAGAGGCATAATTTCCATTAGCTTTTTAGCAAATTTCTGCCATGTCTCCACTTAGAAAACTCAAGATGAATCAGCTAAAGGCATGAAAATGTGTACAATTTAAGACATCTTAAACACCACATAGATCCCCTCGTTCAGGAGTGAAGAGTATGCAGACCTCTAATGGATCTCCCCTCCTTGAGATATCACAGTCACAAAAAGTTACAGTCTCTTTTGCCAGGTAGCAGAGCAGGATTCGAGCATTTGTGAGGGACATGGTCATTTACAGCTTGATGTCTTTGCACAAGCCCACCATTATTACTGGCCTAAGACACAACACTGGGCTGTGAACAGGAAGGGGTGAGGGGTGGGATCCATAGCTATGTTAATGCACTAAACTGCCTAGCTAGATTTGGCAGAGGTGCCTGTCCAAGTTTTTCATTAATTTTAGGCAGACTGTACTAAATAGCATCAAACTAAGGCCGCTTGATTCGTACCGGAAACCTCCATCTTGGGACCGAATGCATTTTAAAGGCCTTGACAGATGGGCTCTGCCAGACTGAACAGCAGCAATCTTTAATGCTTTACCTCCCCTGTGTCTGCTGTAACCCTCTTCCAATGCCGTCTGTCCCAGCAGCAGGGGAAACGAGCAGATGCTGATAAGGGTAATTTCTCTGCCGAGTCTGGCTTGTGGACTGCACGGGTGGAGGCAGCCAACCCCTGCTTTGGCCACTGCTGCTGCAGAGGCAAAAACCCCTGACTGTGAGGTGTGGGAGACCGGAGGTAGACAATGTATAGCCATCACTGCTAAACCTGACAGGGTTCCACCAGGATGTCTCACACTTAGCTGATTTGCCAAACCTTCTGTAGCTGCCTCGTGTTGGCAGCTTCTTCACATGCATAATAATTTGACCACAGTGAAAGTTTTTGCTTAAAGCAAAGCATAAGAGAGTGCTGGTACAGTGCAGGAGGAGAAGAGAATGGGTTTAAAAGCCCTTTCACAGCTTTGATCTGAAACTTTTTGGGTCCCAGTTAAACCCATTTTTCCCTGCCAGCAGCAATCCCCACAGGAACACAAACATGGGCCCTGTCTCCTCCCTCTTTCAACACTCACCCCCCCTTGCGTCTGGGCATACCTGCCAAGTTTTGTGCATCTCTGTGTCTGGCACCTATGCAAATTAAGCAATCTGTATCTAATGTATATGTGGTCATAAATACAGCTTCTGAAAAAACTGCTGGCTGTAGGGGTGGTTACAAGTGTTAGGCTAAGCCTAGGCTTCACAGGGAGAGCTCCTTCAGAGACCAGGGTCTTGCAGGGGAGGTGGCTAGCCTTCTTGCTAGCCAGCTGGAAAATTTTCCTGTAGAAAATACAGGTAACAGGTGCACTCAATGATCCCTATGGGTCCCTTCCAACTCAAGATCTTCTGTGACCAATGAGCATAGCAGTGGAAGACCAGAACTCGATAGCGAGCTGTTCCACATGGAAGGAGGAGTGCTAGGTGCTATCCCAGGCTGTGTACTCACTAGGTGTTGCCAGTTCTCTGTTGGCAGAACCTTCCTCCTGACAATTGGCTCCTTGGTCCCTCTTTCTCCTAATCCACCTCTTCCCTCTTCATTGGATGCTCAGTGCTTTAAAATTTTCCTGGGAATGGGGAGCACCCAGAGGGGGGAGGGAAGGCTGTCCATCAGCTGTCCTTCACCCCAGCTCCCAAGAAGAGATACAAAGCCCACAGCAGCCTCCTTGCCTGGAGCCATTCTTCCCTAATTCTTTCAGAACAAGCCTTGCTGCTCCCAATTTCTCCTGCTTTTCCTTCTCACCTTGTCCCTTTCCCACCACACAGGAAGGCTGGCTGGGAACCAGCACCCAGGTGAACCAGTTTGGGCAGAAAGAGATCCCAGTCTATTGACCTCTGTACTCCAAGTTCCCTTACCACGGTGTGAGGTAATGGGACAGCTCATGTACATTTCTGAAAACATTGCAGGGAGAAGAGACATTACTGGGAGAGGTGGGATTGCTCTGCAAAGCAGGGGAGAGAAAACAGTCTGGGTCACAGAAGAAGCTAAGTGGGAACCTGTGGGGAGAAGTCCCGGCTGATTTAGCAAATGCAGTGGCTGCAGGAACAGACAGATGGGCTTGCCAGGGCTCTGAGCAATGGAAGGGGCTCAGCTATGGTGCAGTGCTAAACAAGGCTTATGACTAGGCTCAGGTCATCACTGGGGCTGCAGGCTTTACCTCCTCTCTGAGGCACCAAGAGACTGCTTTCCCCACCAGACAACCACCAGGCTGCTCTGGAGATGCTGAGAAGTTTACACCTTGTTTCTGCTGTGATATTAAGCTTTTTCCTGGCTACCATTCTGCTTATGATCACAGCAGTAAGATGAGTCCATTCCCATGGGCTGGAAATACTCGCTTTGGAGCTCAGATGTCTCTGTCGGTTCCTTTAGGCTGTGAGCATGGATGTCATCCACACACATGTGATGCTTGTCCGCTCTCCTCTCTGCCAGGGTCCTTCATCACTATCAAGGCCTATATGGGGAGGGGGGGCATTAGTTTCTGACCAGCTGTGTGTCTTCTCCATGCTGTCCATGCCCTTGCAGCCACTTGCAGGAAGGACAAAGGAATAATCCCAAGTCTGGATACCATAACACTGTAGTTACAAGACAGCAAAAAGACATAAATCCTTATTACTGAAAGGGCATTAGCTCTGGGTCTTCTAAGTCTCAGTAAAATACCTCTTTCTAGCTACTAATAAAAACTCATCCCTGTTATCTCTGAAGGCTAAACCATATGCACAGTTATGATGAAATGTGGGTGCTGCAACTAACTTCTGTTAATTTAGAGCATGATATCAACTCAAACCAATGAGTGGTAAAAACATCTTCCTGTATCTAGAGAGTTTCAGGGTGGCATCAACTGTTCTGAATGCAAAGTTTGGGTGAAATAGTTGACCAGGAAAAAAAACCACAGAAAAACCCACAGAAAAACAAACAAACAAACAAAAAACCAAACCAAACCAACAAACAACCAACAAACAAAAACAAACAAACAAACAAACAAAAACAAACAAACAAACAACAAACAAAAACAAACAAACAAACAAACAAAAACACAAAAAAAAACCCAAAAAAACCAAGAAACAAAACCAAGAAGGGCAGAAAAAAGAATGCAATGTTGGATTTTATATCATACATGTACTGTAGAAGAGGATCAGTTCATGGGAAATTTCACAGAAACCATCTTGTTATCTATTTAAGTAAAACCAGACCTAATTTTCAGGCTGTGCTCAGTCATGCTGTTCCCATTAGCAAAGCCCTCTCAGAAACTCAACATAAAACCAAGTCATTTTGAGGTTCCTCTTACCTGCAGGAAAATCTGAGGAGGATGGGAAGGAAAAAATAGTAGCCTTAAGATGTACTTTCAGCCTTACAGATATTAGCTGGTAGTAGAGCCCCTGAGATGACTACTAACCAGCTCATTTTTGGCTATTCTGCAAATTAAAGTATTATTTATTTTAATAAGTAAAATAATACAGATATGGCAGAACTTCAAATGTAGCTTAAATCCATTTTCGTACTTTCTCAGTCCATATATTTGGCTGTAGCTCAGGATCTGAGCATCTGTACATAAATAGGTTTGAAGATCCATCTTCAGAAGTCTCGTTGCCCAGAGTTGAAGGTGGAAAGCCAGATACTCAGATGATGAGAACTGGAGAAAATTCAGTGAAGCCTTGCATGCATGGAGCTACAGCAGTAGGCGGACGAACACCTCCAACCACAATTTCCATGCTCAGGACCATCTAGTGGGTCACGGATGCTTTTGTAAAGGGGACACACTTAAATTGTGTCGACTTTGTACTGCACAGAGACACTTCAACTCACTGTTACCTGATGGGAAGGATGAGGGGCCTGTAGCAACCTCAGACTCCTGGCACCTAAGCTAGGAGGTGTCCCATTCCCACGCATGCCTCTGAGGCACTGGTTCCAGGGCAGCAGTGCTGAATGCCTCACTGCGGAGTCACACCAGCATCTGAGACGGGGCATGGAGCAGAACACAGGCTGAAAACTTAGGCATGAGCTGAGGCTCCTCTCCAAAGTTATCACCCATCAGGAAGCAGTAAGCAAGAGCCTGGGGAGTTGGAGTTAGGAAACAACTCTGTAGAGAAGCAGAACGTAGCAGAGCTGGCAACGGCCAGGGACAGGCCAAGAGGCAGGATCACAGCAGTGGTAAGGAAAAGCTGAAAAGGTAAGAGCCAGGACCACACAGCAGCAGCACGAAGTGGCCCAAAAGCTGGATCTGGGAGAATATGCTGTACTTGGAGCTTGCATGATGAAAAAAAGCTACAGCTGAAAGGCAGCTCCCCAGATATATCCCACACCTCTGTGTGCATAAGTAATGTGGCAGAGGTAGCACTAAAAGCTGCTATTAACACCACCACAGCTAAATGTCAGCAGTATCCTAAAGAGGGAACTTCACTCTGAGAAATGCATAGCTATGAAATCCATAGACAAAACTGATGTCTGCTTCTATTAGTATCAAAACAGCAGTTTGACCTAAATAGTAATTTCTGTTTGGCATTGAAAGACAAACAGAAAAAAGGTCCAAAATATGAGTAATTAAAGACAAAAAAAGGCCAACAACATGTACTGTACTCCACAGTCAGCCCCTTCCCGAAAGGGGGCCAAAAGCTGTACATATTTTTGAGTCTTCTCTTCCACAGCAAATCTTGCTGCAACTTCAGAATTTTTGGCTGACATCTTGATGACACTCAAGTAGAGAGTCACTCTACGACACAGAGATTTGAACTAGACAGTGGAGGTCCACACTAATTCCAGTAAGTGCATTAAAAACACAGACTCAGAGTATTGCAAACCACATGTTTTGCTCACACGTGCAGTAGTTTTGATTATAAAATCCTTAAATGCTTACTGTTAACCCCTCTCATTGCCTGGCTCTGGTTTGGATATTTTTGCCAGTCACCTTCTGGCTTGTTGCCTCGGCAAGAGTGGAGTGCTGTCACCAGTCACTGGTCCAGTCTTTCTAACACGCACAAAGAGGGAAAGGATTGGTGAGAATGTCTGAGATGGTCCTGGGTAAGCTTCTGAGAGGGACACCCCTAGTACACGTACATAGCATAGTAGTTCGAGATTATTATAACTTAGTGGTTCAAGTAATTGTTTTTCCTAATTGCCGCAGCTCCTAACTGAAATGTACTTACTATGCAAAATGCTTTCAAAACTACCAAGCAAATGGACCCGTTTACTTACATCCTCAGCTTGCGCACCTTACACAGGACTGAAAGAAAACATGTAGGCATCTGTTATCTCTAGTACAGAATACTGATCCTCAGCATCCAACCCTAGTTAGTTGGCAAGCGTTGCCGCAATATTATGCTCAGTTTCATTTTCAGACACTAAGCCTCATGTTTTGTTAGCTTTCTGTTTAGCTTGCTACTAAAATTGCTGATTTTTCCTTTGTTAGTTTCTTTGTTTGAGCAGTTGGAAGCAGGCAGCTCCACCCAAATTCTTCATTGCATCAGTGTCCTTACAATGTTTATCTGTGTGTCAGCTTGGTGCTTGTATTCTGGTGTCTTAAATAGTTTTGCCAGGAAGCTGCCAGTGATGTTCCTTTCCTCTCCCCTCCTCCCTTCCCAGTAAATTGTGAACTATTTATCTTCTTAATGTCATTTTTAAAATAGAGAGTATTTAACAGCTATGTATGCATTTTCGTATTCCCAATTTTAAGTCCCTGAAAATACTGACCACAATAAGTGCACTCACCAATCCTACAGCAGATCATGTGCGTGCAATTACCTCATTTACACAATCACAATAACCACACAAAATTCAGTGCCCCATCTGGAAGATAGGAAATAGTATTTCCTTTCTTCTACCTTTGTCCATGTACATGAGTGGACTCTTGAGGATAAGGAGAGTCTCATTCCATGGGCGGATACATGTACACACATACACAATACATATGTTCTCACAATACTGAAGACGATTGGGGCCTGACCTCTGTTGGGGCTGCTAGCAACTCTACTAAATTATTCTGCTTCAAATTTGGCATGAAATCTTTTGCTGACTTTTCCTATCCTTGCTATTTCCAGCCCAGGCTGACAGTTTTGGCTGGCTGCCTTCCATGCTTGGGCAAACCTGGGAAAGCACAGCAGAGCAGCATCACAGAGCCTCCCCTCTCCCCCACTTGCCCTGTAGGTGTTTGGTGGGGCTTGGGGCAGGTGGTGGAAAAGTAAGCCCTCACAGCCATTTTCACACAGAGAGGGGCAGATCAGGAAGAACTCAGGACTCTGCTGCACCCTGTGTTGAAGAATGAAAACTGCTTTTCTCTTCCTTCTGTCCCACCAAGTGGAAGGAGTCTCCTGAGAAGCATGAATGCAAAAATCCTCAGATAGGGTCTAGAGATAAAGCAGTACCGTAACTGCAAGAGGGGCTGGGACATCACACAGGCCATGCAGCAGAAAAAAAAAGGGGGGATGCAAATGCTTAGTAGAAAACACAACTAAGAGTGAACTTCTGGGTTTGGGGTTTTGAGATCTCTTTGTTGGAATTGTGGGGAATGACTCCCACATTCATTCGCATAGGGGACTCCTGCATTACAAGCTACAAGGGACTCTGGAGGTGATCAGCTCTAAGTCTTCAAGCACACCATTACCTTCTTCCTGTTGGAAAAGACTCACCCCTAGGGCTACACAAACATGTCATTTTTTTAAATGATGCAAGCTGCGCAGAGTGTCACAAATTTAAAAATACACATATTTAAGCATCATGTTCCATCTCTTTTCCTTCCTCAAAATACTGTGCCACACGAATCTGCTCTCAAATAATGAATAAGTGAAGTACAGACATTTCCAGAAAGAGCATTTAACATGCAGTTGTTGGCCAGGCAGCACTGCCTTCTTCTCCCACTTATTTCTACAAACACTATTCCCTCTACTGCAGAGGGCTTGTGACATCTCAAGGGCATGTGAGAGGCCATTTGTTAAAACGCTGGCAAAGAGCAGTCGCATTGTGTATCCAACTCCCACTTTTTACTGAGGCAGGGGAGCTGGAGCCTGGGTCTGTTGTGAGCTCTCAGTTGAGATGGAACAGGTTCTGCTCATTTCACTGGAGTCCCTACCAAGAATTCCTGGACAGTACAAAGCAGCCCCTTAAAAATGTTTCCATCATTACTCCAGTCTGCCTTGAACCCTAAAAGTTGCTCAACTGAAGTTACCAGTCATGTTCACTATTATTGTCTTCTAGTAACAGAGAAAACATGCAGGCTGCAGCCACGCTCAGGCAGAGCTCCTGCATGCCTCCTGCTGCACCACGGGCCAGTCCTGGCACTGGTAGCAGGGAGAGAGAATATGGCTGAAAAGAGACAAGAGACAGGAGAAACCTAGGAAAGAGAGGAGGCTGATGCCATAGATGGTGAGGAATGAAAGAACTGTATTTGGTTTTTTTCAAGCTTGCCCCACTGTCAAGTTTTCCCAAGCATATGTCACTAGCTCCTTCCAGTATTGCTTACTGTGAAAACAGACACATGGAAAATTACTCACCTTTGAGAGCCAGGCTGCCTTCACCAGGCATTTGGTGATTTTTTGAAAACACAATCTCAAGCAAAAATATTTGCAAGGTTTCCTGTCTGTAAAGTGAATCTTTTATTCTTCCAGATTGACATTTTTGTGCTACTACAGTGGATCCAGAAAGTCTTCTTTTTTTCTTCTTTTACTACTACAGAAGTAGTTCTCAATCAGTTTAAATTTCAAATAGCTCATTCTGCAGAAGCCAGAGTACTACATGGAAAGTTATGATGCTGGGGAACAGCAGAGCTGTCTTCTGTGTGACAGAAACTAGTGGTTACAAGCACTGCAGATATGCATCTCCCTCATGTTAATTTGTTCTAACTCAGGCCTACAAATGTGAAATGTGATTTCTGAGTTGTTCATGACCACAGCGTTTTGCTGTTGTAGCTGGGGTTAGGACTTCCAACAGGTCATACACAGAGCTGTCTTTCATGCGAGGATGTAGCACACGAGCAGTGCAGCCCGCAGAGCTGTTTGGGGCAGTGAGCAGCTGGGGCTGGCAGTTTCCAATAGCCACCATGCCATCTGTAGTAGCTGTCACAGACCTGCCCTGCACACAAACCCAAAAATCTGGGGACCAGTGGGGTTTGTTTCTCCCCTCTCCCCTCATCCCAACATCCATGTCCACCTAACAGCAAGGGCAGTATAAAAACTGAGAGCACTAGGAATTAATTATTTACGCATTTTTAACGCTGTAGTGTGGTTAATCTGTGCTTCCTTTTCAACGCTGTTACATGAAGAAAAGAGCCAGAAAGTATCTCAGAGAGGTACTTCTATTTTCTTTGCCTTTCAGGTCTTTTAAATTAGGTCAGTTTACAAAGAACAACTCAGCTGTTTAGCACTTTTTATATGACAATCTCAAAGCAATTGATAATCTATTAATTCACAGCCTTGCTTTGATTTTGGATTTGTTATTTCTATTTTCACTGTAGACACCAAGGCAGAGAAAAGTTCAATCATCTGCCAAATACCACGCAATTCGGAAGTAGCAGAACCAAGAACAAGGACTCGGCATGCTGGATATACCCTTGGCAGCTTCCTCGAGCTGAACAAGCAAAACCTGAGTTGAGGCAATGCACACAGTCCCGGGAGGATTGCAGCTCATGTCTGAGGCCTTCAGAGAGTGCACAGAGAGGACCGATTTGCTCACTTTCACACAAGGTTTTGCAAACATCATCATACCTTACCTTTGCTACCCTTGTGTGTGGGAATATATAACAGGACAAAAAGCGGCCAGCTGGAAAAGAGACAATTAATACCCTCTTTCACACACTAGTTGTTTCTAGCTCTCCAGTAGATGAGTTAAGCAGCTCATAACATCCTTAAGAATGGCTCTAAAAGCTCTGGCCCTGTGAAGCCAAGTTAGAAAGGGGCTTCTCAAAGGACAGAGGAGTTGTATTTCTGAGCATGAGTTTAACAAACCCAAACTGTATTACCACCACCTCTTCTCTGTGAACATGTTGAGGTGAGGGTTTTAATCAAGAACCCATTAAGGGCAGGAGAGGAAAACAAACATTTCAGCAGCTTGAACTCACCTCTTGAGTTTCTCCTGTTTAAAAAAGACAGGGGGAGCTTCCCTGTTGCACCCTCTGTTGCATATGAGCTCCAGATGTGTGCATGCTATTTCCAGCGTCAGAGGATACAGATGTCATTAAATATGCTGGTGATCTGCTCCAGTCTATTGAAATTTTTTTTATCTGAAATCAACACTCAAAAAAAGCATTTGAAGACTCAGCAAGAAGAGGGGAAACAACTGCAATGAAAGTTGTAGTTCCCGTATTACCAAAACAAGGTGCAGGGCACAGATCAAAACCAGTATCATGAGCCCTACGTCCTGACAATTGATTCGGGAGATCTCACAGGACCTCTGCAAAAAGTAAAAAACATTCCGACACGGCGTTTTCTTCTCACATGGTTGTAGGGTTATGAAATGTTTTTTTATGACCCATTCAGTCTTCCTTTTATAGCAGCCTATTTATACACTCCAATTCAGTCACAGCTTCCACTGTACTGATTACTA
Organism: Manacus candei; assembly: GCF_025592945.1. Taxonomy (NCBI): domain Eukaryota; kingdom Metazoa; phylum Chordata; class Aves; order Passeriformes; family Pipridae; genus Manacus; species Manacus candei. The sequence goes on along the minus strand of NW_026138115.1, from coordinate 13,132,311 downwards.
GAGTGCTCATTTCCTCATTCTGCCTTGCACACACATTTCTTTTCTCAATTTTTATTCTCTTCTTGTTAGATCTATTAGCCTTGCGTTACCTCCACTCTGTTGGTTAGCCTCTCCTAAGTTTCCTTTCTAGAGGCACTTGTCTCATGGACAACTAAGTAATCAACAGTTCAGTTATTGTACTTTAATAAAACAAACAGTTTAAGAAAAGCTTTCCATCTTTGTTCGTTTTTAAATGCATGAAGTATAGATTCAACATAGTATTTGGGCAGTGGTTCAGTATCACTCAAGTTAAAACATCCTCTTCCACTCCAAACAGACCATGAAAATAAGACTTCTTACCACTCACTATTCTATCTACAGTGCCATTTACTTACTATGTCAGTGAGTGCCTAAAGGCCACTGATCTTTTTTGCTTACAGCATATATTATTAAGGTCACTGACATGTAAATAATTTGAAGACTGAAATCCAATTTAATGTTTTCCCATTTACACTAGACAGAAGTTGTGCAGCAAACTTTTTAACAGTGCTTCTAAATTCACAATACACTTAGTCCAAAACCCCTGAAGTTAATATTTTTGCACTTGGATTGTCAATGTTTGCTAAAACCCGAAACATTCTTCAGCTGACTAAAAGCTTCACATCCTTAGAACGTAAAATCTAAATATAAATGTGGTGGGCGTATGTGGATCTTTTCTCTCTGAGGAGGCTCTGTTACGAATTTCCAATGTTTTACGCCATCACCAAGCCTCTGCTAAGCCGTGACACCTGTTCAGAATTTTCAGCTTCTTAACCCCTTATTACACTTCCTACCACTCCCAGCAGAAGTGCAGAAGGTGCAAGAGTTCCATTGTCCCAGACTTGCCGTATTAATTCTCAATGGCTCCTTGGTGTCTTTTAGTATTTTATATTAATACCCACCTTAAGGACAACTAACTAAATGGATGAACTTGCTTCTCTCATAACAGATGCCAGTAGACACTCTGGTTACCAAGTAGACCCTGGAAAGAAAACCTACAAATTCCATAAGAGGAATACTAAAGATAATACTGCTGACAGTAAATATTATTACTGATAATAATAAATGGTCTATACCAAAATGAAACAGCACTACAGCTTTTAAGTAACATTATGCTAAATGCATTCTTATCATTCATATTAATAGCGATGCACTATTTTTAGGTTTGATATATTTAGCAAACACTGGCAGTGCACAATGTTAGTGATGAAAAATTCTTTCTACCGTTTCTGCAAAAATTAAACCATGAGCATATCTCCTAGTTAAAAGTCAAAATACTCTGTTGAGATAAATGCCTTCATAAGAAAACCTGTTTCCAAAGACTCTTTTTCATTACAAACCACGTGTATGACTCAGATTAATCACAATATGAATTTTGATCTGATTTATTCACACAAATCAATCCAAATTCATTTTAGACCCAAAATATATGATATTATAAGGATACTAGTAAATTTTTCCAGGTACTACAGAATCTTGTATAAATGTATCTGTTCAAGTGCTTCTCTGTCAACATCCTTTTCCATATACACATCATAGTTTAGCTGCATCTCTTCGACCCATTGGCTGAGCTGTACATCTGTCTGAAACAACGAAAACAGATCCTTAAATTAACACCATGTTGAGAAACAGCGGGAGTTTCAAGGTCAGTACAACATTAAGAAAGCAAGACATAATATGAGAGATTAGTCATTCCAGATTATGCAGCAATGATAAATTAATTTCTGGAAATGCCATTTTAACTTATATAGGTGAGAATAAAGACAATTTTAAAAAACTATCTCAGTCAATAGTCTAGATATTTTGCTAGCATATTACAACTGCCTCTCTATATGCATTTGTATAAGCCTCAAACGTCCTGATCAGAGGACAACATTTTGATAGAAGTGCTGAGGGAGCAGCTAACAGTACCATGGAAGAATCACAAGTATTTTCTTGTTTTACACACAGGAAGTATTGCATTAAGGCTACAAAGGACTTCTCAGCTGCTGCGTGACTATGGCTTGCTCCAAGAAAAGGTCAAATGACACCACTGCTGCTCCTGGGGCTGAGGATCTATTTCACACATCAGCATACAGGCAACAATTGATTCAATTTCTTTAAAGCTGACTACTGTGGTGAGGAGTCCCTTTATAAATAACCTTGTCGTGGATGGTCAGTGTTTTGTTTCCTAACTAAAGCCAGGCCACATAATTTGTCTACACATCACACACATTACCAATGACTGATGGTAGAATGGACAGAGAGCAGAGGTTGGTCCATCAGAAGCAGTTACTACTCAGGGAACAGCAGTAGCACAGGGCATTCAACATCTTTGGAAGATGCACTGTCGTGTCTGTTTCTAACCACAATTTAAAGCCGATGTCACCGATTCAAGACCCCTGATGGTAATCACTTGGCTAGCTGGGAGACCACATCTCTCCCTAATCTGTACTTCCAACAGCTCATACTACCATATTATGAGTACTTCTCTATGCTGACAGCAGGTTAAAAAATAGAGTATCCTCAGGGATTGTCCTTCTTTAATATGTCCCTTTCTCTCAGTTTGTCACATTTCAAGGCAATGTGCAAATGCAGAACTAAACAGAGACAAGGTTTTGCCTCTAGAAGTCTCTAAATACATCTGTATTTCTGAAGTTCTACCCCTATACCTGAAAAAACCCTGATGACAGTGTGCCCAGGTGGCCAGGAAGGCCAATGGCATCCTGGCCTGTATCAAAAATAGTGTGGCCAGCAGGACCCTCTGTACTGAGCACTGGTGAGGCTGCACCTCGAATGCTGTGACCAGTTCTGGGCCCTTAATTACAAGAAAGACATTGAGGTGCTGGATTGTGTCCAGAGAAGGGCAGTGGAGCTGGTGAAGGGTCTGGAGCACAAGTCCTGTGAGGTTTTTAGCCTGGAGAAAAAGAGGCTCAAGATTTACCTTATTGCTACCTGAAAGGAGGTTGCAGCAAGGTGGGGGTTGGTCTCTTCTACCAGGCAACCAGTGACAGGACAAGAGGAAATGTCCTCAACCTGTGCCAGGAGAGGTTCAGGCTGAATGTCAGGAAGAATTTCTTCACTGAAAGGGTGATTAAGTATTGGAAGGGGTTGCCCAGGGAAGTGGTAGAATCACCATCTCTGGAAGTGTTCAAGTGTTTAACCTCACAGCTAAGGTATTTTTTTAATAAAACACATGATAATACAATGATTCATGCAGTGTATTGATATAGGCAGGGATTTTCATTTTACAGGTGAGGACAATCAAAGTACAGGAAGATGTCTTGGTGGTCAACCTGGACATAGAATCCAGAGTCCTATACCTTTTTTAACCTCTGCACAAAATTAAATATCCTTCCTTACAGCAATACTGGCAAGCAGCTAATCTCAACTAAAGAACTGCCACTTTGATAGAAAATGACAAAGTATGTCGGCTAAAACTGGCTGAGGGAACTTACCTGGAGCTTTGAAAGTGATTCTTGAAGACTGGGAACTGTCACTAATAAGGACCCTCTTTTCCTTATATTACAAGCAATAAATTCCCAAGCTCTGAAAAATATTTAAAAGTAGGTCACCAATTTTTAGGGGAAAACTTCCCACCTTTGATATAAAATGAATCTAACATAGTTTATTGGGTAGAGGTAGACTAAGCTTAAGGACTTGCCATACATGCTTATCAGTCACTATTAATATCTAAGTAAATATCTTTGCATGAACAAAATCAAGCTTCTTATTAAAAACACAGGGAATATACGGTCTTACAATGTCAGATTTAGTAGCTTTTTAACTCTAATACATACATGTATGCCATTTGGTATTGTCAACACCATTTTGAACTAGGATTAAACATCGACATTTGGCCCCTTTAAACTTTTGGGTTTGGAGAAAATCCAGTCTCTAAGTGCAGTATTCTATTAAGCTTCACGACAAGCTGCTCTTTACATAAATACCTTGCAGTCGTGACAAAGTACTTCTCTTAAGACATTAGTAATCAGAATACTTAAATATAGCCCCCAGCATTCCTTTTTTTCTGATTTTGCAAGTCAGATACTTTCTAACAGCACAGCAATTCAGACTAAAAAGAATTTAATTTCAAGCACTCTTCAAACGTATTTTGTCTTCACACTACTAATGCAACACTAAACCACTATCTCCGAGTTACCACAGAATCAAATGAATTCTCAGTCATGTGTCTGGAAATGTATCTCCTTACATTTTGAAACAACCACTGCCCTTCACCCATCCACTCTGTTGATATTACCACGTGGTATCCAGGGCAGTAGGACAAGCCTTAGCTGAAAGCTAAGACTTAGCTGGGACAGTGGAGACCCAGGTACTCCTTTTTGACTGCCCATTCTAAAGGAACAGTAACTTTGGATGATCAAGTTATTTACATCTTAAACTGATGCTGTTGGATTAGCAAAAGCTTTTCTGTGAGGGTCTTGTACCTGAAAGAAAACCTTAGCCACGTGTTTGTTTGCTACCACATGCTTATGAAGATATATTAGAAATATTAATAACCATGCATTGCAGTGCATCTATATTAAAGCTCTGACATCTACTAGTCGAGTGACCTGTCTTCTTCTGAAGATTAAGCTTTATGCTGATACACTAATTTCAGATCCTTTAGCAGCAAGATACTTGTTTAACAGATCAGTGCAGAAATTCAGGGCAAGGTCTGGGTAAACAAAGCAGCAGTGTTTAGTGAGTTTAACAATACATACTGCCATTACACCTTAGCAGTGTAACAATTAAGTGTAGGCAGTTTAAAACAATTACCTGATGTAATTTATGTATGTGACTTCAAAAAGCACAACCTTAAGGTTTGCCATAACTCACAAGGTTACACACACATTGCCAAAGAAATAGATAACTTGTCTGGACACAGAGCTTACCTGACCTGTTCCTGTCTGTCAAGAAAATATTCAAAGACATTATTCATTACAACAACATCAGCCTTCTGAAGAAGTGAAGCCTGAGTACAGATGTCTGCATGAACCACCTGAAGGAGAAAATTTTCACAAGGCATAAATTAAGAGACAAATACAGCCTTCATGTAGTCATGAAACTTGTCAGTGTAACACAGCACCTGCTACCACCATTTTGAACCAGTCACAAAAACGGGCATTTCACTGGCTTACAGTAGATGAAACTGAAGTAGATAACCAGAATAACCTTTAAAAAATTTAAAAAATTTAAAAAAAGATTTATCCAATTAAAACACTTAATCCATTATGTAAAGTGAAATAAAGTACATCTGATTTTTGGTCTGGAACTCTGTGTGCCATGTGATGGCTGTTACAGTTCACTTGCCTATATTTTATGAGAAATGTTTACCAATTTCAGGAAAGGAGCTAAGCTAGTTGAAGCTATTTTGAGGATATTAAAAGGCATCTCACAGGGTCAGTGGATTACTGAAAGATTATAGCTAGAAAAGACACTACAGACCCAGACTTGACAGCTGAATTCTCACAACACATGTTGGGACTGGGAATGCTGGAAAGTCAGGATGCTCAGTGTCACTGGACGACAGCAAATGCTTTACCTTACTAAACAACTACCTCTCCAGTCAGCATAGGAGGAGCTGTTTTGATTTCATCTACCTTCACCTAACAAAAAGGATATTAGCACATCATGTCATTTTTCAAAACAGGTGAGACAGGAAAATATAGATGTTCATTAACATTCTGACAAGATGTGTTTGACTTCCTCTTAAAGACAAAGAAGTATATCAATCTGACTAGATGACCCTCATCCTTGTGGGTCGCTTTCAACTCAGGATATTCTATTATTCTGCATCCCCAATCTGAGGAGAAATATAAATCAGAACAACTTTTGAAGGGATAAGTAGTAATCAGCATGGATTCACTGGAGGTAAACCATGCTTGACCAAACTGATTGAGTTCTATGATGAAACAACTACCTGGAGTGGAGAGCAGTGGATATTGTCTACCTCGACTCCAGCAAAGATTTTGACACTGTCACAACATCCTCATAGGCAAACTCAGGGTTTGTGAACTGGATGAGTGGACAGTGAGGTGAATTCAGAACTGTCTGAACAGCAGAACCCACAGGGTTGTAATCAGTGGCACAGGGTCTAGCTGGAGGCCTGTCAGTACTGTTGTCCCCCAAGGTTCAATACTGGCCCCAGTATTGCTTAGCTCATTCATCAGTGACTTGGATGGAGGGGCAGATGCCTCCTCAGCAAGTTCACTGAGGACACAAAGCTGGAGGATTGGTTGATACCCCAGAGGGCTGTGCAGCCCTTCAGAAGGGACCTCAACAGGTTGGAGAGATGGGCAGAGAGGAACGGATTGAAATTCAGCAAAGGCAAATGCAGGGTCCTGCACCTGGGGAAGAATAACCCTGGGCACCAGTACAGGCTGAACTGCTGGGAAGCAGCTCTGCAGAGAAGGACGTGGGGGTCCTGGTGGACAGCAAGGTGTCCATGAGCCAGCAGTGAGTCATATGGCCAAGAAGGTCAATGATATCCTGGGGTGCAGCAGGAAGAGCATTGCCAGCAGGTCGAGGGAGGTGATCATGCCCCTCTACTCAGCCCCGGTGAGGCCACATCTGGAGTGGTGTGTTCCACTCCAGGCTCCACAGTACAAGAGCTCCTGAAACTGGTCCAGTGGAGGGCTACAAAGATGATTAAGGGACTGGAGCATCTCTCTTCCAAGGAAAGCCTGAGGGAGTTGGGCCTGTTCAGCCTCAAGAAGAGACAACTGAGAGGGGACTTCATCAATGACTGTAAGTACCTGCAGGGAGGGTGTCAAGAGGATGGAGCCAGGCTCCTCCCGGTGGTGCCAAGCAATAGGACAAGAGGCAACCTGCTAGAAACTGTTGTACAGGAAGTTCCACCTGAACGTGAAGAAAAACTTCTTTACTGTGTGAGTGACTGAGCACAGGAACAGATTGCCCAGAGAGGTTGTGGAGTCTCCCTCTCCCCAGGGGAGATATTCAAGAACCATCTGGATGCAATCTTGTGCCATGTGCTCTGGGATGACCCTGCTTAAGCAAGCATTTGGACCAGATGACCCAATGTGGTCCCTTCCAACCTGAACCATTCTGTGATTCTGTGATAAGAGGCAGAAAGTCAATCTGAATATTGCATTCCACAAATTTTGTTTGAAAGTGCATCCCTGTATGTTGAAAATTGTCAGAAAATCTGAACAACTTATTTTCTTTCTTGTGTGACCTATTACTGGGTTGGGCTGGGAATACACTAATCTGATGGCTTCAACATTTCACATTTTGTCAAATCCTACCGATACTGGAGAGAAAAGCTGAATGTTAGTATAGATTTTTATCAGAACACCTGTTGAAAAATGTTTTGCCCACTTAACAATATATCAATACTTGTTCTGAGGGTAAATTATGTATTTCTCCTCCTAACAAACTCTCTTTAATCTCTTATCCTTAAAGGGAAAAAATAACAAACCCACAGAATTTCTGTATAAAAACCCCCACCTGAGCAGCAGTCCTTTAATCTATACAATGAGTGGTGAACTGTTCTACCAGTGGACTTCTTGCAGCACAAAAAGTCATGATTAGCACTAAATTTTCTTAATGCTCTACTAATGGCATTTCTAATATTTTAAGCCACAATTCAGAAAGATGTTTAAACTACTGGGAAACTGTTAACGTTATGTTGATGTTTCCTTGACTTGAATGATACTTAACTTAAAATTACTCTGCATTTACAGAGTAGGCGACTGAGCTGACCAAAGTCACCTAAGCATCTCATTCTCCACAAACATATCCTCATTCCTGTTGGGGAATGTGGGACCACATAAGCATGTGTGGCTGCACCATGAGCCAGACCAGGTACTGCTCTAGTCAAAACCCCAGTACTGCTGGGTTCTTTTTCAGCTGGACAGGTTCCCTGATCTGCTTGGCTGTGTGCTGGCACAACAGAGGAACCAGCAACTGATTTTAAAACTACCCTGTTGCCCCATGGAATACACATCAAGCCTTTCACAATTACAGGCAATTTCTGAATTGAGGTCTCAAGTTTCCTGAGATCTGTTGAACTGTTTACTTTCCTCACAGTATTTAAATGTTTGCTCAAATGGCAAAAGATGCTGAGCAACCTTCTATGTACTTTAACAAACCAAGTGTTGACCAATGAAACCCAAGGTTCACTCAGAGATTTAGCCACTAAAAATATCATTTCACTTTGCTGTCCTTTGAGAACACGGTCTAATAAAAATTCAGAATACCTTGAAAACAACAATTGCTATTTAAGAAGGGTCTCCTAAAAGTTTTTCAAATTTGTGTCATAAATTATTATCAGCAATGGGATTCTCACTGTTTTTCAAGCTGGTATTCTCTCTGGAGAGGATTCATTTGGGGGTGAAATAAAAATCTAAGATTGAAATGTTCAAAGCAGTGTGATAACAGGAGTCACATGACCAAATTAGTCTAATGAGACTCAAATAGCTAAGTCCTCAGGCACTGCTTTGAAAACATATTATCTTCTTATCTTTATGCTCCAAAATGAATACTTCAGCAGAATTACAAGGTGTGAAGGAAAACCAAAAAAACCTATAATGAAGAACATATAAGGTTATGAAAAGTATACTTACAGGTCTCCAGCTCCACTGAATTAACTTGACAGAGTTCCTAACTGTACTTTCAGTTTCATCACAATAAGGTGTTATGAACACAAAACATATGCAAAAGCCAAAGGTTCTGGATCAACTGTCAGCAACTGGGATTGAATTGAGCAACCTAATGATACTGCTTACCCTGTGTTAAATATTTTACATTTATTATTTATTTCTAGTTTAAAATTCTTTGATTCCCAAGAAATTACTATACTCAGCAATTTGTGTGAATTCTTTCAAGAGCACATGCATACAAAACTGGATTAAAGCCAGTATTATACCCAGCATATTCTACTTACCAACTTTTGCTGGTAACAAAATAACTGGTATTCTCCAGAAAGGAATTTTTTTCCTCATTAAAATATTAGTAGTTATTCCCATAATGGGACTAGGGACATGGTTCCCATAATGATATCACATTGTTTGAAACACATTTTGTTTGTGGAAGGTACATATACACTGACATTCTATGAAAGGCAATACCAATAGCTCTAAGTCCTACAAACATCCTTCTGCTGACAACAGCAAATCACAGACGTTTAGTTGTGTATTAGTAACAGAAATTCTTCATACACTCAGTTTCACAGAAGTGAGTGGCAATAATGTCATTGATTTCACCGGGAGAAACAGATATATCTGTTTTATGTGAGCCAACGGGTAAGTCCATTCAGGAAAAAGGCTAAGTGAATCATATTTTGATAATTTCCCTCTTCTGCTATGAGATATTTTTTTTCCCTAATGCAAAGCTTTTGTTTCAGACCAGAACAAGCAAAGGCAGAAACTTCTAAGATTGCTGATTTACCAGCCATTCACATAAACAGAATACCCAGTACATGGTGATTAAAGGTACATAAACTAAAACATTATATTTACTTACCTTTATTCTGTCAATGAACTCATATTTTGTAATCATAAGTTCCTGCAACTTGCAAAAGTCTGCATTCATTTCTACTCCATACAGCTGGGATGCTGAGCTATAAAGATAACCCTACATTAGGAAAAGGAAATTTAGTAACTGCAATGCCTTTAAAACAAGTTCAAAATTTTCAATTAAAAAGAAAAGAATAAAACACAAGTTAAGATTAAAAAAACATTTTAAAACAGGAAGTTGAGAAATGTCTTTCAGTGGACACAATGTATTTTTCAGAGCTAAGCCCCTGATTTGGCAATTCCCACTTACATCTCTTAAATTTTAGTAAGAGATCCAAAATGACACATCAAAATAATAAAAAGAAGAGGCAAGTTCCAACTTCACTTTAATTGCAAAACAGTTGGAAAATAATCTAAGAAGGAAAAAAGCTGTACAAAACAAGTTATAAAAATAGTGCAAAAGGAAAAGAATGCATAATTTTGTTTCTTGGGAGAATGGAAGAAGAAAATAGCACAAAAAAAAGAAAACAAAAACATGAGACATAACATATAGTCAAAATGAGTGAAAATAGAGTACAATGTACATGGGGTATTTTGATCCAAAGTGTTTGTCAGCACCTCTAAGTTATTGTATTACTAACATTTTCAGATGCTTCATAGAGGTACATATGGGGGAAAAAAAAGCTAAATTATGCCTTAATAATAAGCCCCCCAAAATAGCTTCGGTTTTGGACTGAGATTTTGGAAAGTTGTTGGAGATGTTAGGGAAAGAAAAGTACAAATACTTGAGCATACAGGGCCCTAAAGAAGACTCTGCAGTAAGTGCCACTGTCTCCACCGAACATAATAATTACACTTTGCCAACAATGGCAAAGACAAGCAAACAATGCTGAAGATACAGAGTATCTGAGATACCCATGTACTACAACTTAATTATTAATGTTTTCTGAAACCACTCAACTCAGAGAGTAGAAAAGCAACCTGCGAAGGTGAAGTCACCCCTCCTCCATGGCAAGAACGTATTATAAAGGAGAACTCTTTTTTTAAAAGAGCGCTTTATTTGAGAATATCTTCTACTATAACAATACAAGCATTTAAGTACTTCAAAACAAATTCAGCCTAGCAAAAGTGTTACCATTTAAGGACCCAATGCTGCAAATATTTACAAATGGGAGTAACTTTCCTCATTTGAGTAGTCCCAAAATTAGATTATTCAGATGAGTAGAATTACACGCTCAAGTGTTTCCAAGACTGAGCCCTAAACAGCCACTGAGTTTTTTAAGAAAATAGTAATGTGTGTTTTGCATTGCTGTTGGCCATATGTTGCACCAGCCATGCCAAAAGCAATCAAAATTGCACTCAAGTTTCTCAATGAAGTATTTTATGTGCATTTTAAAACACAGAGCAGGACAATATGTTTTTGCAGACAAGTTCATATCAAAGTCTTCCTTTGTACAATTTAACAGTTTGTCAGCTTCATAAAGGAATTTAACATAATGAATCTATATATAGGCATGGTCAAGATATTAGAGGACAAACTTACTTATGAAAGAGACAGCAGGAACTAGCAAAAGAGCAGCATGTGTGACAGCAATATGCTATTCTGTTGGACAACAGACTTTTCCTCTCCATAAGCAAGATCATTTGTATTCCCTCTTGTGAGGAACACAGGAAGAACTGAAATTGCACCTTATACTACGCAGAGAGTCAGATCAGAGGTGCCTCTCAGAATGACCCATCCAAGATGGAGTAAAAGAGTAGGCAGTCAGAGAAGAGGGAAAATATTTGTCACAGTAATAAAATATGAATTCCTGTGCTGGAAGTTACCGCAAATAGCACTGCACCAAGCCTGGAGCCAACGTCAACCACTACCTTTCCTGTCAGGTCAGGCAGTACATGTTGATAAAGAAACTTCAGTTCCATGAGGGAAAAGGAATGCGAAATAAACTCTGGGAAATAAGAACAGAACAAAGGTGTTGGGTGGGCAGTACTAACTACTGTGTTATTAACCAATGAAATAATAACCTGAGGAGTTATCATCACTGAAAACGTGCATGGTTTCCTGTCTGAACTAGTGCTGGGGACCCTGGAACACCAGGGTTTGCAGATCAGAGGTAGCCTGCCAAGTAATCTGTCCCAAGTCTGGGGATTCCTTGCCTTACATGGAGAATTTTGAAATCCTTCATGAAACTGAATTACCTTTTTCTGCAAGTGATATATATTAAAGAATACAAAAAAGTAACTTGGAACTGTTTAACTGAAAAAGGAAACATGGTACCTAAGGCCTAACATAATTCATGCAAAAATTTTTATGAGCATACTAATAGCTTTAAATTTCAACTCCAAGGTTTTAAGGAACAGAAGGTTCTTCATATAAACCATTCCTTCAATGCCTGGGCTATACTGGCAACAGCACTGATCTGTACCACACCACACACAAGCTTTAAGACAGATGGTGCTTTCTACTGTTTTTCAGCATGTGAGGCGAGGCCAAGGTTACTGCATGGACTCCTACAGTATTGTCTTCCTCTCGTGTCTTCCTTTCCAGTGGTACATAGCCCTGCCTCTTACATGTCCAGTTTTTGTGGGCAACTAGCATCACTCACATACTGCAAATTAATTCCACTTACGTTTGCAGGAGTCTCCTTGCACTGGTTATGGGAAATAATGCTGGCCTCTGTACTGCACCGGTCTGCACAAAGCCCTCCATCAGCCAGATGTTGTGTTGTCCAGCTGAGTCACTGCACAAACCAGTTTAGTTAAACTGAACTTGTTTCTCGTGTTCCCAAAAGAGCACTTACCTAAAGATGCAGTTTTGTATGAGCCACACTCTGTGCAGTAGCTCCTACTCATTTTCCCTTCCTCACACAATGAATCAACAACATCATCATCATAAAGGAATGCATCAACATGAATCATGGGCAGTGGATGCTGGTGTATCTGAGAAGAGGAACACAAATCATAGAAAGGTATAACCAAGTCTCTTAGTTTCACTTACACTGTCACACGGTTAACTGCCCCACCATCCTACCCTTCCCAAAATCCCCGAGATCCATGTTTTTCCCTATGCAGAAGTTACAAATCAAAATTAAACAAATCCTGCCTGTAAACTGGATCATCAAATTCCACTGAAATAACCAGTAAGTGGAAGTCAACAGAGGAAAGCAAGCTGGTTTCGATAGCTGGGTAGGGGACCTGACGTGAGTTCGTCTCCCTAGTGCTTAGTTGGCTACAGAGGAGGTACAGGGTAAAGGAAGCTTTTTCTCTCCTCTTTAATGAGGAGAACGTAACTTAAATTTAGGAAAAAGGGCAACTTTGCTTCTCAGCCTCAACTGACTATTCTCATCGTTGTGCCTTATGCCTCAATCTAGAAATGTCCCTGATTAACATGGGTGTCACTTTCAATCAAAAGTATACCAGTTGGGATGCTTGCCTTCTCATCACTTCAAGGGGTATAATCTTCATCCTCCTACTCCTCTTTCCTCCATTTTCCAGGCTTGCTGTGTGTGGTCAATCCACTTTTTCCACTGAAAAGCTACACATCACTTTTCCGGGGAATGCACTAACTTTCCTTGTATACTGACAGCTCAAGTAGAAAAGGTGCTCTCCTCTCCCACAGAACTCACAGCCCACCTCTTTCTGAGCCATCAGAATCTGAAAAGAGCTGGAAATCATCCTGGGCTGCCCACATTATGGCAACAGTGAAACACTGGCCCTGCATTTCTGTTTTCTTTAAGGGTGCTATTAGAGATTATTATGGAGTTAGCATTAGAGAATCACTGTGACAGGTGCCATACCACACAGAATGAAAGCTATGTCAAATAACTTATAATCAAAGTATTAAGAGCTATGAAGCAACTTTCTTGGAGTCAGGCAAACATGCAGAAACAGACCTGAGAACCAAACTGAGATTTCCTATACCTCAATCCAGTGCTCATTCTCTATTAAGAACAACTACTAAAAATGAAATCAGAATAAATTACGTGGTTCAGCAAAAGCAGACCGTAACAATGAGCTTACTTTCTGAACAGCTTGATGTTCCGAAGTGAACATTGCCTCGATGGGTAAACGATTCCGCAAATCTTCAGCAATATTTTTGAGCACAACATCATTGTTACTCACCACAAGCTCATCAAAGTCATCTATAAATCAAGACAAACAAAACCAGCTGCACAATCATATGTAGATCATGTGGACTAAGTGATGACCAGTACAATACAGTTGCAAGACATAAACAACACCAGATGGATAAGGTTTTTTATTCAAATGCATTTTTCAGCCTTTGTTAGCTTTTCCAGCCAATGAGATTTTTGGATTGTAATAACTTTGCCACTTAAAATAAATGTAGTGCTTTTCTGAAATCTCAAATTATTTTCATATTTATAAACTCATAACTTACATATGATGGTCTGGGCTGCCACCAAAGTGATACTGTTTCAGCTTAAGATATAAAAACATCAAAGATGTTTTTGAACTATTGGAGAAATTATAAAACTCATAGTTGCCCAAATGCAGGCTTTTTTTTTTTAATATGCAAGTTTCTTTTTATACATACCATCTTTCTAATAAAGTACTTAAAAAAATCAGAGAAAATGCAAGTTCAAAGTTCAACTCACAATACATTCTACATGACTTAAACTATCAAAATATTTCAAATGGGAAAGAATATAGGAATGGATGTAAACCACTACATTTTTCCAAAGCCACATTGTAAATTTTTGCTGTTTTTCTAGGATGTCCCTGCATTACTTCAACACAATTTTTTTAAGACATCTAGAAAAAAGATCGAGAAGGAAACCTTGTGAACTCACTAATCCTTTCTTCCTCCAAGGTTGAATCAATAATAAGTGTCACTACTTCTCCAAACCATTGATTGTTAATGCTGGAGACTCCACAACCACCCTTAGCAATCTATTATAGTGCTTGACTACCCTTACTATTAGAAAGGAATACTTTTCTTAATTACTGATCTAGATTTCCTCTGCCACTATTTAAACCCAGGACTCTCTGCACTACTAGCAACGAAAAAAGAAAAGTTTGTTCCTCTCCATTATACAGCAACTATTTACTTCTCTGAAGACTTATCATGTGTCATATCAGTCTTCTTTTCTAAGAAGAAACAATATTCACCTATCCAGACCTTTCCTGCATTTTTTTTCTAGGAGTGTGATCATTCTCAACACTTCCCTTTGGATCTTCTGGACTCTCTCATCCTTTATGACCTGCAGTATTGAGAACCAGACACTCCAGCTAAAGGTTTATTTGCAAGAACCAGACTTTTCACATCTTGCAGTCAATATCCTGCTTACACACCCCAGTTTTAATGTTAAGAGTATGATGTTCCTAACTGGCAGTCAGCACGAGATCTGCTGTACACCTTACGCTGTTCCTTTTCTGTTATGTTTTCCTCAAAAGAAGGACTAGATAAAATTTCTTTTTGTCTGGACATCTCACTGCTCTGAGGATGCTGGATTGGTTCTAAACTAAGGCACATCTCAGGTCAAAACTACATACCTGTAAAAGAAACAAAAAACAACAACAAAAAGCAATCACAAATCTAATCCTGAAAAAATATACCAAACCCATCTATTAATTCTTGTCTAAGAACAGACATATATGTTCTCTCTTTCCCACTCCTTCTGGTTTGTTTCTTGTTCTGTTTAGACTGCCACCATGTTGGGCAGTGAATGTGCTTTTTACATACACCTCCATTACTCACAAAAAGAAAATCTGACAACTTTTACAGGTGTTTTAAAAAAAGATAATGTTTGCTAGCATTGCTGTTCCAGGTGGGAACACTAGTACAGAAATGTTTGATGGCAAGCAGGTTCAAAATAAATCTATAGAACATGCTACAAGTTTCTCTGTACTAATATACTTCACCTTTCCTGTGTATCAGGAAATGCTAAAAACAGTGAGAAATTTTAAGGCTAGTATAGGAGAGAGAGACCAGCCAAGCTTTTAACTATGAAATGCTTCTGAAATGCTTTTTGCTTAAGCACTGGAGTGAGAACAATATGATTAAAGAAACCCTCATTCATTGGTGCAAGACACTTTCTTAAGAGTGCAAATGTAAATGTTTTTTTCAACATGTCCCAAAATGAACTCCCCCATAACAAGCACCAGAAACTTTAAATTAACTGTATTCCCTTAAGATATATTTGGTTTATATTTTGTGTAATATACAGCAGTAATGCTCCAAGGCCCTGATGGGCCATTACCATTGGCAGTTGTTATATGACAGGAAGACAATTCACTGTTCCAAAGCACTCACAGCTAAGTTCTCCAGAATCTGACCTCCTACACAGATGCAGACTTTGCACTGAGAAAGGGATAGAGACACAACAGGTGCAATGCAACATCTCCAACTTGTCAGCATTTTACTATGAAACCTCTAATGAGCACCCATCCTGTTAAACTCATGGTCATCCAACAACTTACAGTTTTGTTATGAACATCCCAGAAGCAGTGAGTGATTTTTCTGATCAGCTCAGGGAAGATTTCTATGGATATGACAAAGCACAGAAAATAAACCCAGATATCCTGGGAAGGGAAGGCAGCAAATCTAACTGTAGCTTAACTGGGACCATCAGCACCACAAGACACCCTCAGAGTGCAGAGGCGCCAGTTTGCTGAGGTGGATAACGTCTGAGGAAGCAAGAGGAAAAATCGTGCTACAGACAGAACAAGAGAGTAGAAAGCTGATATTAGCAGCTGTACAGATCAGTGCCTGTGGGCAATAAGCCCCTACATCTGGTGCTTGCTTTAAAACAATACTATTACTATGCAAGAGAGCTCATCCAGCTGTTATACTGCCTGTTAAGAGTATCAAATTCATATATAGGGTTTAATGAAATGCAGAAAGTGTTCCTAGACCACCAGGCCTGCCATATCACACTGGATGAATGCAGAACTTCAGCTCTCTTCCTCCCAGAGCTGGTGCCTCAATAGGATCTGCTCCCTCATGGTCTATGTGACCTTTCCTGGTCAACATTAGTGGTAGACAGATCTCCAGACTATTCAGTGTCCCAGCTCTACAGTAGAGAAGTGGATACCTTCAGTGGGAGACAGGTAGCACATTCATCTTCCTCAAATCCAGAATACTCCTTCCCTGCCTTGACTTTGGTTTATGCAATACCTGTCACAACACTGACCATCGTACATGGGGCCCTCTGAGCTCTTCCTATGAAACAAAGTATGACATACACAAGTTCTTGTATGTTCTGTATGACACAGGTCCTAGGGAAAATCTTACAACACATATGCAGCTCAAAACACTGTTGAAACACTGACACTGAAAAACAACTGACAAATGGAAATGCTCCTTTCCAACTTTCAGTTAATACCGTAAAGTGTAACATGTAGGAACAAAAAAGGAGAAGGAGGTCTGAACACACTCCTGAGATGACAAAATGGCAGCTGCAGCAGAAGCTGCATATGCGTGTAGAGTCTGTGAGTGAACTCTGAGGCAGTTGCCTCGTTCCTGTCACAGCAAGAAATAGCAACAGCTACCACAATAACTCATTTACTTTTGCAGTATGTAAATATTTGTAGATTGCCATCAAGTAGGAAACACGGGTGCCAAATATGAAAATACACATCTCTGCCTCTGCTGCTACAGTTTTATCAACTCCACCCCTGTGCTTAACAAACTGTTCACTCTTGAGAATCTCAGCATCCCCTTACAAAGAATCTTCAAAGAAGAAATAAAAATAGAAAACTATTTTTGATACCATTTTAATGCCTGTTATATATATGAAATGGAGATTCTGCAAGCCAACCAATGCTCATTGAACAGACAACTAAGCAGGAAACGTGCAGTTCATGAAACACTACAGGATGAATCACAATCATTTGTTTATGGAGGAAGTCTGAGTGCACAGTGTTTGTATTTTACTTCAAAAACTGGTTCCACTGGATCTATTCAACATGCATTTATAAAATTTAATTAGCACATTGCAAAAAGCCTCATTAACACCCTGGTCCTACTCAGCCTTTCTACACAAGCTAAGAGAATATCACAAAGCCTTACACCAGATACAGCACCGCTATATCAACATCTGAACATCCTGGCACTGCAAAATACATGACCAAACACGAGTACAATTTCCAAATGACAACAGAAGATTACATGTCATATGGAAAGAAGAGGATTTAGCAAAGGCAACCATAACAGCAAGCACCTTATGGTCTTCTAGATATATAGTCGGACTCACTGAAGTAAAAAGCAAATATTAACACCCGTGTAACTTAATACAAGTTTAATTTAATAATTCAGTGTGTTTTAATAATACTGAACAAGTCAGGGAGGAAGTACCACATCTCTAAAGCTTTACTATCGCCTTTTTTGGCTAAACAGTTTGAGAAGCAAAATGTGACCTCAGTATACCAAGTACTTCAGGAACTCTAAATATTATTTCTAACCCTAAGCATACTCAGCTATTGGTAGAAAGTAATTGGATTTTTGAATAGAAATATAACCAGAACTTATTTCATTAGTTCTCTGAGTCTTTTACATGATTAATTGAAAGAAGCTTTAAAGTTAAATTTTAAACAAGGTAAGTCACATACCTACTTTATGATCAATAGTTTTCCCACTGCTACTAAGTTTCAGTGACTAACAACTTACAAGTACTTGGTATTCTCGAGACCTCTCTCACATCAGAATAATTTGTCACAACAAAGCAAATTAATGCCTATTTTCACAGTTGATGATTCACAGGTAACATCCCATTTTACTTTATCAAACAGAATAGTGGAATAATGTGACAACACAATGTTATTTTTATCTCTTCTGAAAGGATATTTTACTTGGATAAATCACTTCTACCAATTTGGATATGAAGGCCTGTACTAAATTGTTTTTTCACAGGCACACACACAAAAAAATAAGTACTCTACTTCTCACATTGCAGAACCTCAAGTTTTCACTCTTTTTAAATATACTCATTCCACTTCAGTTTCACTTGCAGTGACAATAGTAAGGAATCATTAAAAGAGTCAAGTTTTTTCTTATACTCTTTCCTCTTCTTTTGTGAAAATATCATTTGATAACTTTACCTAGCAGGTCTGAGAATGTGCTAATGCCTAGATAATAAAGTACATAACTGAAAATGCAGTACAAACTTGGTGTGTTCCTAAAAGTATGATGAGAAGTTTCTTCTCTGTATGCAGAACACTACTAAAGCAGCACATCCTCCATAGTCCGGTTAGGTTAATTTTGTCAGATAGTTCTCCTTCACTGCCTGTTAAAAGCCTGAATCTAAAGCACTGACTGCCCTCAAATTTCAAGTCACAAGACTAAATTGTATGCCAGACTCTTGGTTGCTGTACTGGTTTGCTCCCAGTACAAGTAAATCCACAAGAAAAAACATGATTTGTACTTAATTATATGTTGTTTCTCCTTAACTTAGATTTGCAATGATTTATTATTCAATTATTATTTTGAGTAATACTTTTGATATTGAATATTTTGAGTACTGTATGAATAATCAGGAATTTAGACCAGTACATCACTTTAAAATCTTGGCTTGATATTTAAAAGTTTCTAATGAAATGCACAGATTGGAAAAAGTTTGTAAGATTATTTTATTACACTGTTACATGACTAAAAAAAAAGTCAAAATTTAGTATTAGAACAGTCAGTTTTAGTCCTGCTGAAAAAATATTTCTTAACCTATTTTACATCCCACAACAGAACACAAAAAGCATAAAGGATCTTATCACCTTATCTGTGCTTCACTGACATTAGCTTTGTAACAGACAGGCTTTGTAATCTGCATTAAGGTGCTAAGTACAGCAAAGGCGTTCAGTAGTTGCCAATAAACAGAAAGGTTTGGTGACTTCAGTCTCAAAATTGAAATTTGTATTCCTGTATTTACTTTCTCTGATTTCCTTTTCTCAGTTCATGTATACAGACAGCTTAATCAATTCTGCTTTCACTGGTTTTCTCCTCCAGCACCCATTTGTACCAAATGCAACCTCTTCTGATACTGAAGATTCTTAAAAGTTTGGGCAGTGGAGGTGCAAATATGACAGTGGGAATATGACTATGCACAAATTCTTACAGAAGCTATACATCAAATGCTGGGACCTTACTGAGGGGGATCTTCAGCGGGGCTTCCCCAAGTGGTTTGAGTTAGCTCTTGGGCTTCACCCAGGTTTTCTTAGCCAGAACTTCTGGAACATGGTTATTGCAGAAGGATATTAAGGCATTAATCATCCTATTATAAGAAAGTTAAGACACCAAAGATTCCTGTTCTTCTTTCCAACACTTATTATTTAATTTGATTTGAGATCTAATACTAAGTCAAAAGAAAAGCTGGAATACAAGTCACCGTGAAATGACGTACATTTCACTGCAGTGTGTGGGAAGAGCTGGCTGATTGTGAAACAGCAAAGCAATGTTGCTAAGCAGCTGCTTTAAAACAGTCTTCTTCTATCACATATAAAGATTTGGAATTTCTAAAATTCGCAATACCCCAAAAGAGGGGGAAAAAAAAAAGAAAAAAAAGCAGCATGACTGGTTATTTTATTTTGTATTCATACAAAGAAAAAAACTAATAGAATCTTGCATAAAATTACATTCCTGTAATTACTAAGGAAAGTTTGTCAGAAATCATTGGAATGAGAACGTGTTCAACATTCTCTCTGTTCAAAATATGTAAGAGTCTTTACTTTAGATAAGATAACTCTCTTTATTATTAAAGAATTTGTCTCTTCCATGGAAAAATTTCTCAATAACATTCCATGCATTCAGTGTGCAAGTCAGAAAACAGTAACCAAGTTAAAGCACTACGAAGATGATTAAGAGACTGGAGCATCTCTATTATGAGGAACACTAATCAAGTAAAAGTGATAAATAAGTCTGTCTTTGCAACAACACTAATCCTAAAGGGCAACCACTTTATAGAGAGCTTAACTCTGAAGATGCATGTACACTTTAATTGAGAGACAGGTGTGAGGGAGGAAAAAAAGCCTGACTACAGCTAACACTGGAATCATGCTCAGTCCTCCTCAGTTAGAGGTAAAACTATAAGATCAACATTTTGACAGAAACAGGAATAGGATGCAGTAGAGGAAGGGGGGGAACCCTTTTACCACAGGAAAACTATTTGTCTGTGGAGATACCATTTTTGTTTACGTTTATCCTGTCCTAGTTTCCATTCAGAATATTATCTCCCCATCCCTACAACTTTTTTTTTTTTTTGTTCATCAGAGGTTTGTTTCTTTCCTACATCTGTATTGCCAAAGACTAGGCTTTTATTTTTGTGTGGCACAGAGACCTGGTAACATTTTAACATCTCCCATGAAACAAGTTTTCCCTCTGCACAGAGAGAACACCATATTCCCTAGCTGTATTCAGGGTACAGCAGCAGAAACCCCTACCAGCTCCTCACTATCCAACCAGTATTAATTATCACAGCACTATCTAGGCATTATAATGGGGAGTATAATTATTCAAATGCAACAATTCTGAGGGGGGGGGGAAAACACCCCCTCAGAAAAACACAGTAAAAGTTACTGTCAAGGATGCAGCCAAAGAAGCAGGTCAGAGAAACAATACAAAAAGAAGCATCATCAAGAGTGTTGTGTTGGGAAGGTCACCTGAAATATTTGCATCTCTGAGAAAACTGCAGAAAGGCTGAAGGAATGTGACCTGTAGGACAATGCCTCTGCTCACTTACTGTTCAATGCTGTAAGCAAACAAAAGCAGTAAGGGAGAGATATTTCTCTTGTACTCCAGTCCTGTACTCATCAGGGTGACAAAATAGAAAACTGGAAATAAACACAACCATTCAGACAAAGCAGACTGGACAAACAGGAACAGGTTCATGCCCCAAAGAGGCAATGAAACAGATCCTAATTGTTTAATGATGAAAAGTTCTTATAGATTGGCATAAAGCTTTCTAATTCCCTTTCCCCTACCACATACCTATATGTAAACATAAATCTGTGTTAGAGAGGGAGACTGCAGCACCTCAAGAGAGCACAAGAATTGGGCAAACATTAATACTTTTCCTTAAAACATCATAATCAATAGGTTCACCAACTGGTAACGTCTACAAGCAGTAGCCTGAGGCCAAATTCTATAGACTCTAAATTTCTCTGCAAATGTGGCAATCTGGGAAATAAAATTAGTCTAAGTCACATGTCCCAAATGACACACCTGGGAACAAACAGAGTTACCTATAATTTTATACTGCATCAGCACTTCACAAAATACTATCACACAGTGTAAGCAAATGCCAAAGATGCAAATGCCTAAAATGTAACTTGATTTCTCAGAATATTAATTAATAGCATCCAGCCAGGATATTAACAGTGAACTTTTTTTTCTGAAAGACAAAATTAGTATAAAATATAATTAGAGCACAAGCCTGTAAACAAAGGATCTTAAAGCAAAAAAGATTTTTAAGATGGCCTGTCAAGGACACTACAGAGATGAAATTATAATTAGTTCAGCTGCTTGATTCTGATTGCCCTATATATCCTGTCCACTCTGATCTGCAGAATATGAGTTGAAAAGCCATTGAATGACAACTGCAAAGCTAATTATGTTAGTTAAAGATGATGTGCATAGTGAAGCAGCAGCTATCACTATTGATGCAAACAATGTAAGAAAGAATAGAAGGACACAAGATGTATCACTCACAAAGTAGTTCAGAATTTGGAAGCTGATCTACACTTTAGCTTGTATCTTAATTATGAAGAGTAAATATGAAGCAAAAATATGTTTCCTTTCACTGAAAGACCTAGGTACAGATCTAGATCACTAAAATTCAGAAAAAAACATTTAAGAGATCATGATCTAATAAATGCTAGAAACCATAGCACATTATCTTTCATAGAAACTATGATAAATTTTGGAAGCTACAGCATAAAAAAAATTTTGAAATGTATTCATTGACAAAGGATTTTGGAAAGTTTACATAAACTACATAAACTATGCCACTGGCTAAAAGTGCACCATAATAGAATCAAAGCAGAGAAAATAATAAGTACTAGATTCCTACCTGAAACAGTTCAGCATTTTCAAGTTTTGCTAGTAAGTTCACATGTGCTTTACTGTATTTGTAAAGGAGTCAGGAAGCTGAGAAAGCCATATGTGCACATCACCCAAACTAATAATAGTTTATAGGAGCTGTGATGATTTTTTAAGTGAAGAAGCAATATGAACAACTGCATATGAAATCCCATGAGATTTTTTTATATTGGAACATATTAAATCTCTAACAACATTATTTACAGTAAACCAAGCACTGTTCAGCAAGCAGAGCATGCTATTGCATTCAGACAAGGACTCAAAGATGAAGGGATGAAGTACTGCTTACAGCAGATTGCTCTAGCACTGTGTCTATAAACATAGACATACACATACGTATAGATATACATACGTGTGTGCACATCCATACACACAGAAAATAATGTTTATTTACAATTAACACTAACTACTTCCATCAAAATTAAGCCTTCAGGTCTTAGGGAGTCTCATCTCTGCTCTAGTCATGAGGGCTGACTCACAGATGCACTGAAACATCTGGCAATGTCTCTGCTAGGAAAGAACCCCTTAGGGTGGGAGGGCTGTGTGCCCATCATGGATGGTAAACGCTTTTCCCAGTTGATTCCCTTCCTGTAAATCCAGCAGAGGGCCCACTCCCCTCGAGAAGGATCTCTCCTGCCTCTCCACGTGAGTGGCCGTGGGAGCCGCAAATCACAAGGCAACAGTGAGTTTGCAGTTCCAAGTACCTGGACAACTACTTGGTGTCATAGCTGGCCTTTGTAGCACAGTGCTTGTCCATTTGCCTATGAAGGTGTTTCTCCCCTAAAGTGGAAGTGAGGGAGAAAGACCTGAACAGGAAGCATAACCCTAGCATTGCAGGGCATGACTTGGGGAAGTAATGTATCATATGAATATCTC
The DNA here is from genome assembly GCF_025592945.1 of Manacus candei. NCBI lineage: Eukaryota > Metazoa > Chordata > Aves > Passeriformes > Pipridae > Manacus > Manacus candei. The sequence continues at coordinate 13,108,914 of NW_026138115.1, read as the reverse complement.
CAACGCATGATCGTCAGGGTTAGCTGTCCCAGCAGACAATAATTAATAAACAGGACACACACATACTGGATGCTTGAGACTGGATCAAAGGACCAGAGGGGCCTTTGATATTCCTATCTGCAACGGCAAAATGCACCTATACTCTGGGACTAAGCAGCATTTAGTCAGTTTATTCAGCACAGCGCTTTGTGCCTATAGCTTTAGTGCGCTGCCTATACTGAGGTTTTCCGTGTCATTCTTTGGTTCAGCAGCAAATTAACAGCTTGTGCACTGACCCACATTTCCCTTCTTCATCTGCCACAAGATGCTTGATTGCAGCACGTTGATGAAATTATATCAAGGCACAAACAAGAAAGCTATCAGAAAGCTGTGTTAATTTCCGATGACATCAAATGAGGAAAGCAGTGTTTGTAAATGAGCTCAAATCGCTACTTCCAAGCTTGGGAAAGGCTGCTGTGAACACGTGTGGAGCGGAACAAGCCAAGCCCTGTAGGCGCGGCAGAGGCAGGGTGGCTCCGCACGGCCCGTAACGCCGCGGGGCTCGGGGGTCACGCCGGGCCCGCCCCGCAGCGCCGCCGGCCCCTGGCACGGCCCCGGGCACCGCTCGGCACACAGCGGAGGGTGCGGCCGCGGCCTGGCCGCGGGGGCAGCAGCGCCGCAGGCCGGGAGGGGCCGGGCGGGCGCCGCTCCGGCCTCCTCGAGCGCCGCGGCCCGGCCGGTGCCTGCCGGTGCCCCGAGCGTCTCGCGTCCCGGCAGGCCCAGACGCTTGCGCGGGGAGCGGCGCCCCGCCCCGGGCACGGCGCCCCCCGCCCTGGGGCGCTCCGCCCGCCCCCGCCCCGGCAACCGCCGGGCGCCCCGCGGGCCGCGGCGCTTACGGGAGTGGCGCATCCAGTGCAGCAGGCGGGGCAGGTCGGCCGCGCGCGTGCCCCGCACGGCCGCGAGCACCGCGCGCCGCGCAGCCCCCAGCTCCATGGCCGCGGGGGGGCGACAGCGGCACTGCCAGTGCGCGTGCGCAAGGCGACATCGCCCGGAAAAGGCCTTTCGCGCATGCTCGGTTTGGCCCGTAGGGGGCCTCCCCCCGCGCGTGCGCCTCTCCAGGCCCCTCCCCCTCTCCCTCGCCCGGCACGCACCACCCCCTTTCTCCCTTAAGGCGGTTCGCAGCAGTGCCGGGGGGCCGTGCCGGGCGCGGGAGGGACGTTTACACGGAGCCACCTTAAGGGGCCCGCGGTGGCGCGCGCCCCGGAAGCGGAAACACGCGCGGCCCGCGAGGTGAGGGCCACTGCTGACGTTTCCCTGCCGGCGGCGGCCGCAGCTCCGCGCGGCTCCAGCAGCGACAGCAGCGTCTCGCGGGGCGGCCTCGCCCCGGCGGCAGCGCCGGGCGGGCCGGGCCGGGCTGGGCTGGGCTAGGCTGGGCTAGGCTGGGCGCGGCTCTGCCCGCGTGCCCCGCTCCGCGCGCACGGTGAGTGCTCGCAGCTGTCGCGTCAGCGGGGACGGAAGGTGGGCACCGGGCCCTCCTGGCCCCGGGACTGGACGGGGGCAGCACGGGCCGCTCAGGGCCCTCGGTCCACCAGAGCTCAGTGGGAGCAGTTCTGGGCCTCCCGGACCAGTCCCCGCTGTCCGAGTCACTGGGACGGGGCTCGCCCGGGCGGGGCCTGGTCGCTGTTTGTGGCCAGCCCGGGTGCCCGCGGAGAAGGCAGCGGTCGGGCACGTATCCAGGACTGTTCCTTCGCTTCTCCCTCCTTTCCCTTGAAAACGAGGGCGTTGGGCTATAAGCGAGACAGCCGGTCCCCGCTGCCGTCCCGGGGGCGCCTTCCCGTCCTTTGCCGGGTAACTCGAAACTGGAAACTCGTAAGCTAAGGTTGAGTGACGCTGCAGCAGCTCCAGCCATTCGCACCTGTGAAACAGCTGCTGCTCCGTTACAGTATTTGACTTGAGATTGATCTAGTCCATGTAAGTGTACATTTAGTGTAACTTTATTATACAGACTTTAAATGTCCCTTTTGCTTGCTGTCTTTTAAACAACTGTTTAAACAGCTCTTGCATTTTAGAGTTTTTCACTTTTTAAAATCCTTTACATAAAAGAGTACTGCTAGATTAGCTAGGCAGATTTATATAGGTTTATGCTGGGGGGCTGAGCAGCAGTACGCAGTCTGTCCCTTCAGAGTTGCTTCGTTGCTGATTTTCTTAGACCTAATAAACCCCCTGCTATTTCTGCTGCCCCTTGGTTCCTGAAATGCCTGTTCCCGGCAGAAGCACAGAGTCCTGGCACTCCATGGAGCAGAAGGATGTCCTGGGAGCTCACTGTGGAGGTGCCCAGGGGGCCCTGCCGGGTTTAACCCTGCTCAGGGTGTTTGTGGGATGCTGCATTAAAGCTCAGCTCTCCAGAACTACGGATGCTCAGCATATCCCTGTTCTGCAGTGCAGTCACTGCTAATGCCCTCCTGGCTGCCTGCCCACCCAAGCAGTTGTCGGGAGTGTGGCTCTCGACTGGGATGGACTGTGTGTGACAAGCTCTGTTAATTTCTGTACTTGGCACTCCTTAGTAATTCTGATGGCTTATGATTTCTTGATGTGCTAGCGAGAGCAGTTGATATGAAAATACTTAAACTCATCTCCTTAGCAAAGTATTTTCGTTATTCCTATTGTAAGGCTGTTGGAAGAAGCTTTTGGAATTCTGCAGAGGAAACATTTGTATCCTAGGACATAATTAACTTTCTGTATTTAGAGACCCATAGAACTCTGGAAACTAATTTTAAATACTGAGCAGTCACATGGCTTCTGCATGTTGGTCATCCTATCAAATTTCTTAGCTGTTATATCCAAGTACTGTAGTTAAGTTTTGTCTGTGGATGCAGTTTTAGCAGCTCAAAGCTTACTGAGTTGCAATGCTATTTTTAAGGGGGTTTATTTTTGCATTATTATGATTTTCATAGGAAACGAACTTGAAAAATGTTTTGAACATCTGTTTTGCTGAGGCCCTTTGGTAGATCATATTGATGATAATGGTTTTTTAGAATTATGGTGCTATAATGTGACTTGTATGCCTTGTAAAACTCCAAGGTTTCCTTCCTTACCACTTCAGATAACGTGAAGTCCTCTTTCAGCAATGTAAGAAGGTGGACATCCATACCTGTTAATGTACTGATCTGCAAATACTCTACGGGTAGAGGTCCTTAGGAAGCATAGACTAATGTTTTTAATGAATATCGAGATGGCATGGTAATGGATATCACTTTGGAATTGCTTGTACATACAATGCACATTAAATCTAAAATGTGTAAATGCATTTATTTGCATCATTTGCTGTACCCAGGTCCTGTATTTACAGTGGATTTATTTATCCTACATATTTTGAAGCTCCTGAAGACTTTGTTCTGCAGTGTGACCTCAGTATTGGGGGGGGAGAGGGTTAGGCTGGCAGTTGGTTTTAGGGTTTTGTTGTTGGTTTAACCTACCAGCTTTGTAACAATAGTAACTCTCAATTAGACAAAGCAATCAGGAGATTGGCTTACATGGGTGACTTGTTTTAGCTCTTTTGGAATATATCTGGAGGGTTATATAGGAGGTGGAGTGGTTTAACATGTTGAACTGAATATTGATACCCTTCAGAAATTAACTTTTTATGGTTTCTTAACTGTAAGTTGTGGTACACTTATATGTGAGATTTGTGTCTGTAGTGAACAAAAACAATCTGTTTTTCCAATAAATCCATTAAAAACTACAATGCGAATTTTGCTTATTAAAATGCAAGCATGTTTGTAGGGTTAGTAAAATGGGAAATTCAGTTTGATTTATTGGAAGCTAGATAAAATGCAACCAGTAAATAATGTTCAATTTTGCTAGCAAAATATCCTGCTTCTGGTCATACTGGCTTTGCAGGATGCAGAGTTTCTAAGCTATCCTGCTTGATTTTGCTCTGACATGTAGAATATTGCTGACAAGAAGATAAAAAGCAGGAAGTGTTCTTTCTGGAAGTCTGTCTGAACTGTTTTTTCCTGGTGAAAACAATGCAGTTATTCTACATCGTGAAATGCTTCCTAATTGAAGTGTGGTATCTCTGTTTTTAAGTAGGCCATCAGGATAGCCTAAAATTAGCTTCAGGCCAGTGTTTCCTAAAAATAACTAAAAAGTAAAACTTATGCACTTTCTGGATTGCAAAGCAGGATTCTTTACCTGAAAGTTCCTGGAATAATTAATTAGTGACATGTAACTTGATTTTTTTTTAATTGTTTTCCAGATTCTTCTGAGTTGTACTTGAAGCCGCCAAAATGGTTCTCGCAGATCTTGGAAGAAAAATAACTTCAGCATTGCGCTCCCTGAGCAATGCTACGATTATCAATGAGGAGGTAACTAGTGTGCAAATGTGATGGCACTAACACTTTAAAAGTTCTGAGAAAAAGTTCTCAGAGGCTGAAGAAAAGCTTGAAGTAGGCTGATGTTATCTGGAGGCTCTTTTCTTCCTTCAAGTAAAATTTCTACTGGAAGTTTTAACCCCCTGAGAATACTGCCAGAACTTAAAACTAGATTTATACATGGATAATCACCTCAGACATAGTGGGTCCTGTGGTCAAAGGGTCCTTGAGTGTGGTGGCTGTACTTAGGGAGATTAATGTTCCGTGGAGATAATGCCAGAGGAGGCACGTACCAAAGGCTGGGCGGAAGGCAGGCACCTGCTCTGATTTATGGCTGTATGTGCAGCCAGACTATGCAGATGTGAACTAGGCTGGTAGAAGCTGAAATGTGGAAGAACAAATAGCTTTCAATGTAAGCTGTGCTGTCTGAAATGTGAGGAGTGTGTTGTTTGCTGCCTTTATATTCAAGCTAGTGTGTGATTCTGGACGTTTGTTTCAGTTGGTATAGTCTGTATTTTTTGTAATTAAGAGTTTGAAATTATAGCTAGGTGTATTCTGTTATAGGACTGAAAAGCAAGATGGCAAACTAACTAATGTGATGGTTTAAATGTGCCTCTGAGTAAATAAATTGTCAGAAACTGTTTTCAGATGGACAAACAGGTGGCTTTAAGTAACTAAAAAGTAGGCTTATTGAGAGCTGTAGGGTTGGAACTTGTGCATAGAGGAAGGGTTTTACCATATTGGCAGCTGGGAGACAACAAATCCTTAACTGAGTCAAATACAGCCCAGTATGTAGCAGTAGAAACTTTTATTCTCCAAGAGCTCAAGCTGTGCAAATGAGGCCATTTATGCAGGTGTTACTTTCAAAAAAAATCTTTCTGTTCAAGACTTTTCACTTTGAAAAATCTTACAACTAATAAACTGGGTTTCTAACCAAGGCACCTGCTTGCCTAGAAGAAATACAACCAGAGCAGCAGTCCAGTTTCTGAAAATGCAGATAGCAGAGTGTCCATCTTGCATTTAAAGAATACTTGTATATACAGAGCTGGTGGTGTGATATGAGATTTTTTGGTGTACTCTCTGAGTACCCATAGGGAAGTTTAGAAAGTCTTGCTACCATATAAGCGGCTGTTGGCCTTAAAGCAATAGGAAGTGTTCTGTTGTTACTGTGTTATATAGTGTGCAGTTGTTACAATTGAGAATCCTTCTCTTCCATTATTACCTTTCACATTTAAATTTTATTTATATAGGAACAAATGCACAGAATTTTTTTGTGGTGGTCAATTCTGTGTATTGTAAAACAATTCTTTTTTTTATACTCCAAAGGTTTTAAATGCTATGTTAAAAGAAGTATGTACAGCATTACTGGAAGCTGATGTTAATATCAAACTTGTGAAGCAACTTAGAGAAAATGTCAAGTAAGTAAAATAATCAGAATTTATATAAGTCTTGATGTTTGTAAAAGTTGTAATTTGAGGTTACAGAAGAATTTATAACTTTATATTTTTTTAGACACACCCACTTTACCTTTAACAGGAAAATGCAGTTTGCACTAAACATTTAGCCAGTTTCATTAAAAGAATTTTCATCAAGTTTAGCCATTTACTGCTGTTACAGGCTTTTTTCAAAAAACTGTTGCTCTCATCAGCTGAGTTGTCTGATAAACAAGTTCTTCATTACTTCCTAGACACTTCATCTTCACGTGTTCTGTGATGCTATAAATAGATCTGTGTATGTGACTAGTACTGTTACCTTGCCTGTTTTCAGATGTGTAATTCAAGTAAATGCAAGTCTGAAAGATGCAAGTATTTTAGAAACTTGTTTTTATCCTCTGTACAGAAGTGTCTCCAATGCATGTCATTTAAGTACATCTTATCTGACAACTCATCAGGATGATGCTGCAGTTGCGAAAACTTTGTTTATTACAAAAACTTTGTTTGTTTATTACTAGGTTTAAGGAATGCTTTAAGTTATGCTAGTGTTTCATGGTTTTCTTAAATTCAGGTCTGCAATTGATCTTGAAGAAATGGCATCTGGCCTTAACAAAAGGAAAATGATTCAGCATGCAGTCTTTAAGGAGCTTGTTAAGGTAGGACTTCAAAATTCTGCATTGTGTTACTTTTCTTGTACAGCCTGGGCTATGGAAGCAGTCCAGTAGCAACCCAAGCTTTTAGGTGGTTATGTGGTACCTGCAGTTATGCTTTCTGTTGAAAGGCTTCTTCCTATTGCAAACAGTAGTATTCTAATTGAAACTACTTTCTGGACATTTCTCAAGCTAACTTCAGTTTAAGCTTTAAGTTCACCTGTTCTTAGTCTTCAATTGAAATGTGAAGACAAAGGACGAATAAAGTACTGCTAGCTTCTGGGCTGTCTTTGCTTGTCCCAGAACACACCTTTGCTACCCTAATGAAGATTTGTTCAGACTACTTATAAGCCTTTGAAAAAGTGTTAAGTGACAACCTAGCAGTTCATGGCAACATTTCTCATTAATTTACGTACTTGGTCAAATCAGCACCTGAGTATCCGTTTTCTACCCTCCTTCCAGTTAGCAGTGTAATCTTTTGTTCTGTTAGTCTGTGCCCAGCCATAGCTCTCAGGAATGTATGTACCTTCTGCTCATTTCAGAAGTGAGGCAGCAATCCTAAAAAGCCTTCTGCGCTGTGGGATTCTCACCTGAAGAAGCTCATCCTGAGCAGTGACAGTGGGGTGGAGATCCTGTTTCTGTGTTGATTGTTACACTTGTGCCACCTACACAGGCCACCCTGACTGTAGGGCTTGGTGGTAGAAAAAAATTAACACTGTTACTCTTGCAGAATTATTATGCGTAACAATAGATATCTTCTGTGGGCTGTTGCTGTTCACTGTAAATCAGCAAGAACCTGAGCAAAATTAAGACTAAATATGCAAAAATTGTTTTGCCCCATTGAATATGAAACCAGGCACCTAGCATGATACCAGCTCTCTGTGCTTTCGACATTTGGTTTTGCTACATATGTTAAACTTTGTTCTTTAGCTTGTAGATCCTGGAGTCAAAGCATGGACACCTACCAAAGGAAAACAGAATATTATAATGTTTGTTGGTTTGCAAGGAAGCGGTAAAACAACAACTTGTTCAAAGGTAATGTGCAGTGAATCTCTTTGCATGGGTTTTGGATTTTTTGTTTATTTGCTTTGGCTTTGGTTTGTGTTTGGTTGGTTGGTTGGTTTGGTTTTTTCCTTGGGGAAGGTGGTGGTCATTGGACTCCTTAGATAGGGTTTGCTTGTGATCTATGTTATTTCTATTAGTAGCAAAATGCTAACTCACTAAAAGGTAGAGATATTTTTGCAGAAGGGTTCCTGAGATGAGAGGAATGGACAAAGTAATATTCTTTTGGGACAAATAGCTTGTAGGACTTCTTTCAAAAATTTTTGAACTAAACCCTTGATGAAACAATACTGTGTATGGATAAGAAAGATTCTTTCTATTTTTCCTCATTTAGTTGCCATCTGGAGTTAAACAATGACACTATAGTTTGCTTTCTAGGTCAAAGACTAGTACTATGAATGGGACCTATCTCACTCTATTAACTATTTAGGCAAGCCACTGGAATTTGACTTTTGTATTAGATACCTCAGTTAAGTATCAGTGTGTGGTGTGAAGCTTCTTCCAGCCCCAGATTCATTGAGGAAATTTACATTTGTATTTTTTTAAGGCTAAAAAAGAATGCTATGAATCAACACATCATAGAATAGGTAGGAGTGGAAGGGACCACAGTGGGTCATCCGGTTCAATCTCCCTGCTCAGGGAGGTCATCTTAAAGCACATAGCACAGCATTGTGTGCAGACGGTTCTTGAATATCTCAAGTGATGGAGACTCCACAACCTCTCTGGGCAATCTGTTCCTGTGCTCAGTCACCCATACAGTAAAGAAGTTATTCCTCATATTCAGGTGGAACTTCCTGTACATCAGTTTCAAGCAGGTTGCCTCTTGTCCTATTGCTTGGCACCACCGGGAGGAGCCTGGCTCCATCCTCTTGACACCCTCCCTGCAGATTCTTACAGTCATTGAGGAGGTCCCCTCTCAGTTGTCTCTTCTTGAGGCTGAACAGGCCCAACTCCCTCAGGCTTTCCTTTTAAGAGAGATGCTCCAGTCCCTTAATCATCTTCATGGCCCTCTGCTGAACCAGGAGCTCCATGTCTCTCACAATGAGGAGCCCAGAACTGGATACAGCATTCCAGATGTGGTCTCACCAGGGTTGAGTAAAAGGGCATGATCACCTCCCTCGACCTGCTGGCAATGCTCTTCCTGCTGCACCCCAGGATATCATTGGCCTTCTTGGACACACTGCTGGGCACACATGGCACACTGCTGGCTCATAGACAGCTTGTTGTCCCTTTGTTATCCTCTTGTTACCCTTGATATTCTTGGCCAGATTTAATTCCAGATGAACCTTGGCCTTCCTTGTCTCATTTCTACTTACTCTGACAGCTTCTATATTGATTCCAACTGGCCTGACCCCACTTCCTTCTCCTATGTAGTTCCTGCTTATGCTTGAGTAATGACAGTTCTTCGTTCATCCATGCAGCTCTCTTGCCCCCTTTGCCTGATTTCTTGCTCATCGGGATGCATCCTTCTTCAGCGTGGAGGAAGTGATCCTTTAATATCAACCAAATCTCTTAGACCCCTCTTCCCTGCAGGGCCCATTCCCATGGGATTCTTCCAAGAAAATCCCTGAAGAGGTGAAGTCCATGGTTGTAATCTTACTCGCTGCCCTGCTTCCTCCTTGCCCAATACTGAACTCCACAATCTCACTGTCTCTACAGCCAAGGCTGCCCCCAACCTTCACATCTCCAACACTTGTTCATTGGTGTAAGGTTGAGCAGCACACCATTCCTTGTGGGATCCTCCACTACTTGTGACAGGATGTTGTCATCCATGCTTTCCAGGAACCTTCTGGACTCTGTTTCACTGTGCTGCTGCTCCAGCAGATGTCAGGGTAGTTAAAGTCCCCCCCAAGTGCCTGTGACTCCAAGGCTGCTTCAGGCTGTCTGTAGAAGGCCTCATCCACTTGTTCCTTGTGATCAGGCGGCCTGTAGCAAACATCCACAACAACATCATCCTTACTGGTCTGCCCTTTTATCCTAAGCCATAAGCTCTCAACTTGCTCATCATCCACCCCAAGACAGAGCTCAGTACATTCCAAGCTGGAAGGAAAAATTATTCTGTGGAAAAAAGATGCATCTTTCTTGCTTTTTTTGTCATCTGCTTTTGAGGTTCACATGTAGGTTATACTGAATATATGAATTCCTCCGATTTCAGAAGACTTTCCTAGTGCTTCTGTAGGTGAACTTTATTTTGGAAGTTTGTCTTTGGTCAGTCAAGTGTTTTGTGAACGCACATTGTACCAATGAAGCTGAGTGTTACAAGAAAGTTAAGGATTCTATTCATCACTCTAAAATATATCCTTGTGAATGGAAATATCTTTGTTCCTCTGGAAGTACAGAAACCACGAGCTGTGCAAGTTGTAGCCAGTATGGTACTTGATATTGAAGATTTACTGTTTTGAGTAGTTCCTAAATGCTAGTCCAATTTGCAGTATTAACAGCAGAATCCAAGAGTCTGTAAAATGGGACCTTGAGTTATTTGTAGTCATTCCTAACTCAGAAACTGAAATTAGAAGCAAAGTCAAGCTGCTGTTTTCATCTTGCCATTAATAATTATTTATAACATACTTTTCTAAATAATGGCCATGCTAACATTTGATACTTGTAGTCAGTGGCCTCAGTTATAGGAAGGCTGGCTTGCCTTTGTGTCTTCTGTGTGTGTACTTCAGTGACTCACAAGCTGTTACACAGTGTCATGTCAGTGGACCTTTGGTGTAACTGCTTGTTTTGGATTTCTTTTCACAGTTAGCATACTTTTATCAGAGGAAAGGCTGGAAGACCTGTTTGATATGTGCAGACACGTACAGAGCAGGTAATACAGTCTTTAATGATGTGGTTCTCTATCTGTAATATTTAGAGATTTTCTTAAGTAGTCCCTTGACTATACCTGTCTTACAGGTGCTTTTGACCAGTTAAAGCAGAATGCCACAAAAGCAAGAATTCCCTTTTATGGGAGGTAAGCATCTTTCAGAATCAGTTTGGAGGACAATTTAACTCCAATGATGTATTGTTCCTTATTGAAGGTCTTGCACTAAGCCCCATCCAGTGTTGCCTAATAAATTAGGGTTTAGTAATATATTCTATTTTCTCTAATCATATGAAAATTCTGCCTGATTCTGTATACTGCCAGGATTAGCAGGTAGGGATAGTGTAAGAAGAGATCAGGCATCCAGGAATAATTCGCTACTTTGTGTATAGCAGTTCATAGACTTCTACCAGACATATTCACATTTTCAGGAATTATCTTACAGATCAAAGGATATTATTTTTTGATGCTTAATTTTTTTTGTCAAGTAGAAGCAGAGGTGGACTAAAATAGCTTTTATAAAGCAGTAAATAACTTTCCTCTAAGCTTCACTGGAGGTGTACTGTCTAGGTGCTCAGGTAAATTGTATTTCAGGAAAGGGGTAGTAGAACTTAGTGCAGCTTCCAACAGGTGAGACAAACAGTCCTTTGCACTTCAGTTCACTATGTAGTAGGGGTAAATGGCTTAGGAAGGCATATTTTTAGCCAACTTTTGCTTGACGTAAGAGAAATTTCTTCTTGAAATCCAGATACATTTATAGTTAACAAGTTTATAGTCAAGTGATGAAATTTTAAATTAGTTTCTTTGGGAATAAAAAATTGCACATGTAACTACTAGATGTTTCTCTTTTTGATCAGTTACACAGAAATGGATCCTGTAATTATTGCCTCAGAAGGTGTTGAGAAATTTAAGAATGAAAACTTTGAAATAATTATTGTTGATACAAGTGGACGTCACAAACAAGAAGACTCGTTGTTTGAAGAGATGTTACAAGTTGCTAATGCCATAGTGAGTAGTTTTGAGAAATACAGTAACTTCTGTCATAGTCATTTGACTGCAATTGATTTATCTTTATGTCCTAATGTTCTGTGTAGATTTTGCTTTAATTACTAGATTATATTAGAAATTACAAACAGGTATGAATGAGCAAAGGTTGAATGAGGAGTACTTGATAATTTTTTCAGTTTGAATTCTTCTATCTGTAATTCAAGGACACTTGCATATAACTAGACTGCCATTCTTGTTTTAACTTTTCAGTTTCTTTGCGTGGAAAAACTAGATGAAAGAACCAGTCTGATCTGGTTTCCTCTAACTATGAATACAAAACTTTCTGTGATTGTCACAAATAATTGTCTTAAAACAGAGATGATTGGATAACTTTCAACAGTTTTGATATGTAAATGAAGCTGGTGTTTCTTGTATGGGTTTAAAAAGTCTGGCTACTTGTTTGATTCTGTGGTCTTGCATGACAATATGACACTTCCCACAGAATTCCTGCTAACTTGTTTTCAGAGGAATGATGTCTTAAATCTCTTAATGTAAAAATGAATGGACAATTTGAGCCATTAATTGCTTGTAGATACTAATTAGCTCATTGGCTCAAGATACTGGCTAAAATCACTTGAAACACAACTAATAAGCACAAACCTATTAAATTGTAATGTTCTGTCTTGTAGATAAATCTTTCATGTAGTAATACAGTATCAGTTTTTCAAATGGTCCTTAGATAATATTGTTCATAAAAAGTCCTGTTTTAAACTGCACAGCCCTTACATACTGTTACTGCAGCAAGTTCTGCTACTGAATGCATGAACATAATGCATGAACACTTTTCACTAAAGCAGGAAATTATTATTTTGTGTATCTCATTTCTCCTAGCAACCAGATAACATTGTCTATGTGATGGATGCTTCCATTGGCCAAGCTTGTGAAGCTCAAGCTAAGGCTTTCAAAGATAAAGTAGATGTAGCTTCTGTTATTGTTACGAAGCTCGATGGACACGCAAAAGGAGGTGGAGCTCTTAGTGCGTAAGTATTGTGGTATAACAGTGACCAACATCTGGCTATGCACAGCCAGCCATGCAAATGCCTTATTGTCTCACAGAAACCTGTTCTGTGAAAGTCACTGTCACATTGCACAGAATCTGAGATTTAAGTCGGTAACACTTAGATGCTTACCCTTCTTCTGATTGATAGGATCACCAGTTGATATTTAACATCAGAATCGGATATTATGATGTATTTTGAATATAGTAGTACATATTGTTGTTACATGTCAGACTTCTGTCTTCTGAAAACAGCATCAAGCAATATTCATTCCATATTTCCCAAAAAGATCCATTGGGGTTTAATAGATATAGCTTACCTGAAGAGTTTTTTCCAAAGGGGGAAAACCTCTACCAAGTCATATCTAGTAGCCTTGAAACTGTGATGCAAATCAAACTTCTGGATTGCCAGTGTCCAGCAACTTGGTAAAAAGTTGTCTGCAGTCATACTTACCTGAATTCCATTCTCACTGGACTTGCCATGTGCTGTATCTTGGCAGATTATTGACTAGACTATGCTACATTTTATCTTCAGCCTTGTATGATTGTTCCAGCTGCGTTTCAATGACACAGCTTGTACTGAGCTGAGATGTGTCAAAACAGTCAATGTTAACTGACACTGACTTACTGCATCACTGTCTGACTTCGATATGAAGTGTTACAGTTCTTGAACTGCCATATGTATTTTGTTTTATTTATAGCATAGTGATAGAAACCTAAAGCTTTTGTTATCTTTATTTTGCTCTTGTTTTAGTTGTCAGGCATTAAGTCGGCTGTATTTGCTCTGTGCTGTCTGTGGACTGGAAGCTGAGTTTCATCTAAAAGCTAGTGCCAGTAATTGACTGGTGAAAAGGTTCTGAGTTTTCTTATGGCTAAGCTTTTTTCCTGTGTTGAAAACAAGATTGTCTGTTGTTTGAGGTACCTTGAAGAAAATGTAATCAATGCCTGTGTCATATGACCTCCTAATATTAGGATAAACTCCTCTCAAGTTTCTTAAACTCAGCAATGAAGATAAACAACTTCTATTTCTGTTGATGATTTTTTCCAAGCAGAGTTTGTATTTTACAAAGTGCTAATTAGAGAAAAATCTTTTTAACTTCTGTCAGCTGTACATCCAAATGCTGGATGTTTTTTTCATTAATAATAATCGAGGAGTAAGATACTTCAGAGAGGATGCATAGTGTTGAGGATGCCTAGCTGATTATGTTAATAGATGGTACAAAACATGGATGGTTTTTTAAGAGACCATTTCATAAAATGTATTTTACTGCAGAGTTGCTGCCACAAAGAGTCCTATTATTTTTATTGGAACTGGAGAACACATAGATGACTTTGAACCCTTTAAAACACAGCCTTTCATCAGCAAGCTGCTGGGTATGTATGTACTATGTACAACTATACTTAAGACACTTTGAATTGGATAATGGAAAGTCAAAGTGTAATTTTTTTAATGTTAATTTCAAAGCTGTTTTCCTTTTCCAGGTATGGGTGATATTGAAGGACTGATAGATAAAGTAAATGAGTTAAAGTTGGATGACAATGAAGCGCTCATAGAAAAGCTAAAACATGGTAAGTTATTCCCAGGGCCTGAATAGCAGATGTGTTACAGTGATGTAATCGTGACAGGTTCTCTGTGACAGAGACAACTGAGTTAATTTGTGTTATGTGTAGACATAAAAAACTTGCTCATGTGCACAGTGAAGAATAGCTATTCTTTCTCTAGTACGTGTGGCAGGCACGTAAACTGAGTTGTGTTTTTTGAGTGATGTCTGTCAGCCTGTAACTGCAGAATAACTAGCTTAATGGTTCAGCATGTGCCATCTCAAACTGTTTATCCATGTGAGTAGTGAAGAGGTTTGTTTATCCATTTATCTATGCGGTATAGTATTTACCTTGTAAAAATGAAGAATAATTGAGAGAGTAAGACCAAAATGCTAGTGTGACTTCTGCTAACTTTTTTTTTGTTGTTGTACTTTAGGTCAATTTACGTTAAGAGATATGTATGAACAATTCCAAAACATCATGAAAATGGGACCATTCAGTCAGATCTTGGTTAGTTATCCCCAAAATCATTTTATTTTGTCAGATTTTCACTGATATTTGACCAACTTCTGTAAACTTAGAACTTTTCATTGAAACTGGTGTTATAGTCTGTGCTATATGTTTTTCAAAAGGTGAAATTTGTCTACTGCAATGCATAACTAAAAGTTGCTCTCTATATTTCTGGCTGCTTAATTGAAGTTAGCTTTGCCTATTCTGATACAGCTTTTGTTTTTCACTTTTGAAACAAGGGCATGATCCCTGGTTTTGGAACTGACTTCATGAGTAAAGGCAATGAACAGGAATCAATGGCAAGGCTAAAGAAATTGATGACTATAATGGACAGTATGAATGATCAAGGTAAAACAAATGTCATGGGCTATTTTTCTTTCTCCATTGTTGAACAAGCTTATTTAGAGATATTTTGGAAACAAAAAGATGTTGCAGCATCTACTGTGACAGAAAATGATGAGAAATAATTAAGACTCTTAGAAATGGCAAGGAGTATGCATGTCTCCAACTATCTGAATAAGTCTAAATATTTAGAGATACCTTGATGACTGCCAGTTGCTGCTCTGTCTTGTGTAGGGTAGGTGGGATTTTGAAGCATTCTATTGGAAATTCATGTATTTTTATTTTTCATATTGTAACTGTTCTTAAATTATTAATGCTACACTTGCAAATTAAAAAGCTATCTTAATCTTTAAACTGGCATTATTGTCTTTTTTCCTACCCACCATCAGATTTACTTGGTGATATAGCCTGGTCTCTGGAATCCACCCATAACTTCTGCAGAAGTATGCTCTTACCCTTGCACTAAACACATTAATATGGCTTAAGACCAAGTATGCTGAGAACATAATTTATTCAGACAGTTTTTTCTATCATGGTGATTAACATATGAAGATAACAGCTTTTTTAGTATTACTTCCTAGAATGTTATGTCTCATTTATGTAAAATTCTGCATTGTCACTTCTGAAACTAGGTTTTTTGTTCTCTGGCTAAAAACTAAATTCTCAAGTAGGAGAACAGGTTTGCTACCAGCTGTAACAGTTTTTAATGTCAGTAACTCAATATATCTTTCTTTTCCACATTCTAATTGCAGAACTTGACAGTACAGATGGTGCCAAAGTTTTCAGTAAGCAGCCAGGAAGAATCCAAAGAGTTGCAAGAGGTTCAGGTGTTTCTACCAGAGATGTTCAGGAGCTTTTGACCCAATACACTAAGTTTGCACAGATGGTGAAAAAGATGGGAGGCATCAAAGGGCTTTTCAAAGGTAAGAAAAACCCAACACCACAAAATCAACCAAGCAACCAAACCAAAAGTAAACAAACCAACCCCCTCCCCCCCCAAAAAACAAACAAAAACTAAAATTTATTAACTTGCTGGGGACATTACTTCATGTGTGAACACAGAGGAAATGTGAAAACATTGAGTAGGGAGAGGAGAAAGTGAGTTGTAGCTCACTCATTTTCATGATGTTTGAAAACTTTATGTAACTGGTAAGGTCTGCAGTGTTCTTCATGCCACTAATGTGTAACTTAGCAGGGAAAGCCACCGTATTCCTATGAATGTAGGCTTGATTACTACCACAATACTAACACTGCAATCTGTTATATGGGGTGTAGGGACTGTTGATCCTTAAAGTAACTTTAAGTGGCTGATGTAGTAACTTTTGATAATGGACTTATGGATTTGAATTTAGAATTAGAAGGTAACATTCAGATTTATTTCTAGCCCCATATCCTAATCCACTTTTTTTTTTTAGGTGGTGATATGTCAAAGAATGTAAACCCATCTCAGCTGGCCAAACTGAACCAACAGATGGCAAAGATGATGGATCCAAGAGTTCTTCATCATATGGGTATGTGCTGACTTTTTATAGCTTCAAGAGAGGACAGTTATGGTGGAGCATTTGAAATAGAGAAGTGAGGAATGTCATATGGGAATATCTGTGTTATATATCAGTATTAAGTATTTCTAAAACTTTCTAACAAGAATGAGAAGTTTAGTCCAAATGCTTTGCACTTACCGGTGCTTAATCTAGCCTTTTCGTTTGGATTCAGCTCCCAAAATGAGCAATTGGAATGGTGTCTGGGAACAGTGATGACTTGAGGAATGACTGTGGTAAAGCAAATCTGCCTAAACTTCCCTTCCCTTCCAAGCTTTGCTTCAAGTAATTAAATTTGATAAGAGCAGCTTTAAATAAAGACTTCCATACCAGAACCTTACTAATTGATACTGGTCATTCCTTCAAGGTTTTTTCTTTAGTTCATAATGCACAGGTCATTGTAAAACTTACTTTAAGCCTGGTGTTTTGCAGGCCCTTCTATAATTAGTCATTCAGTTTTTTACTTTCAATAGCTGTTTAAGCCTATTTCGACAGTCTTGGGCTTCTGCGTTTGTATGTGACTGAAACAGTGTGTGTACTTTAATGAGGCCTCGAGCAGGAGAGCTGGGCTTCAGAGTTAACACATTATGTTCTCACTTTCTGCAGGTGGCATGGCAGGTTTGCAGTCAATGATGAGACAATTTCAACAAGGTGCTGCTGGCAATATGAAAGGCATGATGGGATTCAATAATATGTAAAGAAGCCTTAATACAAATGGACTTGGTTGACTCATCATTGCAACTTCAGTGAAAGAATTTGCTTTCTTCCTTTTTACAGTGATGAGGGAGTGGTCTTTTGAAATCTTATCCAGGCTTCTCAGTTTCTACA
The DNA here is from genome assembly GCF_025592945.1 of Manacus candei. Taxonomy (NCBI): domain Eukaryota; kingdom Metazoa; phylum Chordata; class Aves; order Passeriformes; family Pipridae; genus Manacus; species Manacus candei. The sequence goes on along the minus strand of NW_026138115.1, from coordinate 13,091,807 downwards.
TCTAATTTCTGGAAACTATTTTTGCTTAAATTAGTTCCTCTCCACTAATAACTGATGGCACAAAGAGTAATTCAATTTAATGAAATAAGATCATGATGTAAAATTTTAATATTCAGAGACACTTTTTAATTGTTTACATCAAATGGCAGCCATTATATTTGTAACAACCCTGATCTTTGGTTATAGTACCATAAAATGTCACAAATATACTGTAAAATAAAATGTAAGTGGTTATAAACAAGGGAATGGCCCATTTCTTCAGTTGTTTCTAACTGCCCTTTATCAGTATGTAATGAGATATTTCCTTATTTTGATTTGTTTCTAAAGAGTATTGTAGCTCATGTTTGGCATAGATACTGTAAGAATAGTTCAGTATCTGAAAATCTGCTGTTGGTGCTCAGGTGTGGACCATTTCTGAAGGTGGATGTGCTGTGCTCACGTTTGTACAAGACTTTGTTCTACAGAATTATATCATTCTTTCCCTGTACACGAGGAATGAAGTATATCTGGGTATGCAGATATCAAAGTGTCTCATGCTGAAGAAAATCTTCATATTGGGATGCTAATTAAGCATTCTTTTGTTAAGGAGATAATTTCTGATGCATCCTAGGTGGAATTCTGTGCTGGTACTGAATTTTAACACAGAGATAGCTGTATCTATCAGAGCATATTGCTCAGCTACAATCTAGTCTTAATTTCTTATAGCATTTCTTTAGTATTTCAGTTTACTGTGTTGGTCTCAAAAGGGTAGAATCTACAAGCACAGTTCAGAAACTAGGTGTAGACTAAATGAAACTTGAAATCTTGGCAAATATCTTTTACCCTTAAAGTAGGAGGGTGTATTATGAACCTCAATATACTGCAGAGTGCTTGGTTTGTAAATGACACCCAATGTTATTGCTTATATAAGATAAAAGCTAAATGTAGTAATTAAAACAAGTGGGTCCATTTGTCAGCCAGTTCTTTGAAAAGGTGGCAGCAAACAGTGAATATCTCATATAGGAAATTATGCTCTTGTGGTAATATAAGGTATGCTGTAACTTAGTTTATAATGTGAAACTATCTTCTACTTGATTAGTGGTACTCGTGTTCAATGCATGAAGGATGCTGAAAAATCTTCAGGTATGCCATTTACCTAATGCACTGCATTTTATGCATAGCATTAGTCTGTAAAAGGATCAGTTAAGTTGGATCTGAATATTTTAAATATAACTAAAGAGTCCTTGCATATCACCAGCTTTTAGGGGACCTGTCCTCAGCTACTGAAGTGGTGTGTGTTTACTAAAACCTGATTTTTTTTTTAATAGTAGTTTTAGTTCTTGAGCAGTACAAACCAATGAACTGTACAAAACGAAGCAGAAAAGAGTATCAAATCTTGGTTTGGAATGCAGTCGGTAGGGGAGAATGGATAGTTAAATGCATTTGATGGAAATCAAACATGAATAGGCATATTGAGGATGAACACTGAAGCACTGTGCTTCAGGACAGGCTCAGTCAGACTGTCAAGTTACCAGCAATTAACCCTCTATTTTCAATTTGTTGCATACATTTAGTTTTAGCTTTTAGTTCACCATTTCCAAACTAACTCTGCTACCAGATAGGAAGAGAGCTGTCACTAGCTGAGTGTTGGCAGAGGCAAGGGCAAGTTCAAAATGCATTTCCTTAAAGTATAAGATACAAGCTTGAATGAACTAAGTGTATATTTTCTTACCTTAGCGAACCAGGTAGAAAATACTTTGGAAAATACTTTAAAAAGTTGCCTGAGTATCTTAAGTCTGAAAAAAAAAAATCATGTATGTTGGAGGCACCAAGAAGGAGAGTTCAACTGTAGAGCAGCACTTACAAAATTCTCTCCTAGCTTTGTAAGAGAACAGTTTTAGAGACTGGGATATAATTTTTATGTTTATGGATCCTGCAGAGCACAATGTGTGGAAGAAAATGCTAAAGTTGTTGCAGGAGAATAGAATATTCTATATGGCCTCTCAAAGCTTGATGCAAATAAAACACTGTTGGCAAGTGTGTAATAACTCCCCTAGCACCATTTTCTTCCATTAGGGTTTTTGTACTCATCCTTCACAGGATCTCAGAAAAGTCTACAGAAAAGTTTTCTGTAGCATACAAGAACCCTGAAGAGCTAGAGGCAAGTGAAATTTGCTGGAAATACTTAGATGACTGAGGTCTGTCTTCCTGTGTGTATCTTGCTGAAAGCTGTTGCTGCTGTCAGACAACCTTTTGTCTGAGCTGTTTGAGCTCAGTCTGCTGCTGAGCAGTCTACTAAGAGGAAACAGTTACGATGGTCAATACATAGCTGTGTGATTGGAGCTGGACAATTAACTATTAGCACACACAAATAGCTATAGGTTTATTTGTGAACAGTCTTTACTTTTACATAGGATTTTCAATATTGTCATGTGCTAAGTTTATTAAAATTATCTCAGTTGCAAATGCCAGTTGTTCTGGAAGGTTAAAGATTAAGTTTAGTACTACTGTACGGCTGTTATAATCACAGTAGAGGCAAAGGAAAGCAAGTTGTTTGGTTGATGACTTAAAGCTGTTCTTTAGGAGCTGTTACCCTATTTCAACCAGTCCTTACTAAACAGAATGTAGACTCTACTGTGGGTAAGAGGTATTTATGTATCCTAACATTAATTTGTTTCTTTGCAACTTTAAGTAATACAGATTTTTAATACCTAAAGCAGATAGTCAGCCCAGTAGTGTCTAAAATAATACTGTAGTCTTTAATTCATGTGTTTCTGTAATCATATATTCAATATAATACATTCTGTGTTGTCAGCCCTTTTCACAAAGCAACATTTTCTGCCTTATGCTAGTATAATTGTGTGATACATCTGTGCTTTACCTGGGCTTTTAATTTGTTACAGGATGTAATTAACGCTTTAATATGACTAAGAAAGTGTCTGAGAGCCCATATGTGCTATACACTAATTTTTTGGAAGCTATTCTTAATGATGCAGGATTGAAGGATGGCTTTGCCATGTAAGTGCATTTTACAGCCATTGGTTCCAACTTAAAAAAAATAATTAAAACTACTTCCTCCTTAGTCCCATGAAAAGGATGCTTCAAATGCTTCCACCTCCAGCTGTTTTCACTAGTAGTTGGCATTGGCTAATGTACCTTTTGCCAGGGTCAGCCCTGGTTCTCTATTCCGGCTGGGCCATCACCTGCAGCACAGAGGCCTCGGCACAGGCTAGGGGGAGAAGTGCTCCTAGCTCTGCTGGAGCAGCTGAGCAAACCTATTACGTGGCAAACACTTTTCCCTGCCTGCTGGGACTGCGTGTTACTTTCCCACCCAAACGAAGCTCAGGAGCCAGTGCACCCTTGGTTTGCATTTCTTTCTTATCCAGGGGTTGGTCCTTTACGAAGTGCTGAGTTGCCTGAGAAACGTAGATAGAGCCTTCCTAAATCTTTGTTCGCGAAGCCTAGCCATGATCATGAAGATGATGAGTTGCCTGAGCCAACACCGGAAGGCTGAGCAAGGGTGGCCCTGGGAGAGGAGGATCCCTAAATCCTGTCAAGGATCTTCATGTATTTGTTAAACTATTCTTCTGTTATTTTGCACGTTTTTACAATATTTTGGGAAAAACCTAGGGTTTTCCCTCAGAGCAGGTATGCTTCCTCCGGGGTTGGAGGTACGGCTGTGCCTGGCAGCCCGGCTGCCTTCGGCCTCTCCCCCGATTCCCCCTGGCTCCGGTGGATGCCCGGCTGGGGCGAGAAGAGAAAGGTCAGAGGTGCCCTCAGTCTCTCCCAGGTGGATCCCGGCTCCTGCGCGCCGCCAGCCCCAGCGGGGCGCGGGCGGTGGCGCGGCAGGCCCCAAGCGCCGCCCCGGCGGGCGGTGTGACGGGCGGCACCGCCCGGCCTCTCTCGCCTACCCGGGCCGCGGCGGCCCCGCTGCCGCCCTCCCCCGGCGCCGCGGCGGGCGGGAGGATGGAGCAGGGGCTGTCCGCCATCACCCTCTACTGCGCGCCCGCCGCCGGCCCCGCGCCCGCCGTCGGCGCCATGGAGCCCGAGCAGGTGAGCGGAGCGGCGGGGCCCGGCACCTCCGGGCGAGCAGCGGGGCCCGGGCGCTGCCGCTTCCGCAGCGGGGCGAGGCCGCGGGGAGTCCGGCCGGGGGTGGGTGGTGGCTGCGGCCTGACCCCGCGGGTGTGCGGGGCGGGCAAAGCCCCCTGTTCGTCGGCGGGGCGCGGGGGCCCGGCCGCGGGAGAAGAGGCCGGTGTGTCGGCCGGTCTGTGCTCCCGCCCAGCGCGCTGTGATTACAGCCAGCACGGCGGGCGCGCGTGTCTCCGGTGTCTCCTGTTCTCCGGGGACAATGCCTCTGACAAATGAGCCTGATGAATATTAAAGCGAGACAGGTTTCCACTTCCCTCCGCGCTGTGAAGTTGGCGAAGGCGTGGGACATGGTGAGGGACAGCAGCTGTTAATTACACCCAGCCCGGAGCTCGCCTGTCCTGCCGCGCCTGCCCCTGCACCGGCCGCGGCTTCGCCCTGGGTGTTACAGGCGCTGCCGCTTCACTGGTTATGGTGCTTTTCCAAGGCTTCTTTATTCCGAGGGTGTCTTACAATCGTCCTCTGACTCTGTAATTTTGTTGTCTTCTGTTTGAGAAAGACTCATGCTGTTTAATTTGAAACACAAGGGTGGAAACCCAGGCAAGCATTAAAAAACACCCTCACTCAAACCTAAACAAACTCCCCCCAAAACCCTAGCCAGGAAAACTAACACAAATTAAATCAGTAAGGTAGCCAAGATAGCATGGTAGAAATACTTTTCATTAACTAATACCAGCCTTCTAGGGATTAGCAGTATCAGAGCAGTAGATCTGTGCAAATTGAATTACTCATCTTTTTGAGCAAAAGTGGACATCACACACTTAGGCATTTTTGGTCATAATTTCTCTCAAGAATTCCTTCATTCGATGGGTTAAAAGATGCAAAAAGGAATAATGCGATCTCCCTATTGCTTTTTGATTTTCTTCTTCCTCTCCTTTGTGAAACTTTATATTATTGCATCACCTAATATTAGTTGTGTCAGCTCTCCTAGCTTACCTGCAAGTGTCCAGGCACACCTTATCCTTAATTGTAGTTTATTTATTTTGACATTTTAGACGTAGACTGAAATTCTATTGTGCTGATTATTGTACCAACACTGTCGAAAGATGCCCTGCTCTTTCTCTATTTCCGGCCAAAGGGTGAGATAAGAGGGTGGGTGTAAAGGGAGTAAACAAGGAACAGCAGTTTCAGATGCTGACTTCCTGACAGGCAAGGTTTTCATGTGTGCCATAAAGCCAAGAAAAATTCCAAGAGGACATTTAAAAGAAAGAGGAAGTTGCTTTATAGTGTTTACCAAGGACCTTAAGAATGTCAGCTAGCGTGGTGAAAGCAGAAGAGTGACAGGCCTTCATGTCAAACAGATACCAAAGTAGATACTTCTTTGATGTGGGGCTAAGGCAAATGCTGAGTCTTTCAAAACCATATGATGTGTTAGAGAAGGACAGGCCAGTGGAAAAAAAATGTAGTCACAAACTTGACTAAAGCCATGTACTGAAAGAATGATCTTTGTAAAAACTTCCTGAATTGGAAAAGAAGATCAAATTCGTGAAGGAAGATCAAAAGTATAAATTCTCAAACAGGAAATACTGTAACATTTGAGCTATAAAGTGAGTCTAGCTGACAGCTCTAGAATAGATCTGCATTGCCACTGTTTTGGAAAGATAAATTCACTGATGCTGAACTTTCTCCTTGTAACTGGGAGAGTTGGCTTTTATTGACAGGTAAAAATGAAAAGGATAAATGCTGCAGTGATAACTAAAACCTACACACGTTTGTTGACTAGGTAATAACCAAAGCAACAGCTGATATTTATTATTTTATTTAATAATTTACGAATTGGAACCAGATTTGTTGTTCCTTGATGTATTCTTATTGTCTTGAATTGCTGCATTTGTCTGAAATGTTGTAGCAGTACCAGCTGCGCAGAGCTGCTTATTGTGAGTAGTGTAAGTGAAGTGTGGGATGGGTGTGCAGGGAATTAAGGGCTGCTTTTTCAACTTTGAAACATGAACCATTATTTTTTTCCAAGTTAAAATATTTGAAGCATTTACATTAAACAAGCCAAAATGAGATGAAGAGACTGTGCCTTTAGAAGAGCTCTAAGGAGGGACTCATGTTGCTTGCTGTTATTAATCACAGTGATATTTATGATATTGTGTTAGCAAAAAATAGTGCTCTGCAGTTCTGTGACTAAACATGAAAAACAGCGTCATTGTATGATGCCAATAAAGGAGCACGGAATGTTCATAAAAAGCTGGTTCTGTGGTGCTTTTTGCACCAAAAAATACCGAACTGAGTCACAGTAAGTGGTACCCACTTTTATAGTGGCAGCACGGAGTGCTCCTTATGCTTAGGTTGCTTCACTGTTTTCAGCATTCATATTTGTGTAGCTTTTCTCTGTTCCTAAGACTGATAGACAGCAGAGTGCACTGAGCGCCAGATAGTTTTGTCTTTCTACATGAAAATCTGAATCTGCATGAAAATACCATGCTGTTTCAGCTGAATTACCCCAGTGAAAACTTGCTACTGAATTCTGCTCTGCTCCTCCAGGAAAATGCCTGAAATGTGCCAGTGTTGCTAAAGAAATGCTGGGTGGGGGAAGCTGAGATGACTTGCAGTTTTGAGGAGCCATGGTACGAGGGCTTGGAGAGATGATGAATTGGTGTGGTTCTCATCCACACTGTAGAGCTCTGCACGTGATCCTTCCCTCCCTCTTCTCTGTGGGCATGAGAAAAATCTGTGCTTGGAATGAAGAAAGCCATTTGGCTCCCTGCGGCCCCCTCCTGCCTCTCTCTCCCGTGCCCACTGTCTTTCCCAGCTAACTAAGCCTGTTTGCATTGCAAAGCTGTTTTATGTAGTAGTCTAGCATGAGAAATGGGAGTGGTGATGCTGTGCTTGCAGTGATTAAGGGATGTTTCACAACTATGTGATAAAATATATTTTTTTATTTATAGTTTTGATTTGTGCTTTGTGTAGATCATTAAGTTTTGCATAGGGAAGAAGTCAGAATTTGAAATATACCCATTTTATGTAACCTGGATTTTGTATGTACTTACACACGTCATTCCTTACGATACGGTTTCAAATTACACGGGCTCATGCATTTTTAAAAACCTTCATGGTACATTAAAAACATGTGGCTGGCATTTCCTAACCTCTGTGGCCTTCTCTACATGACAGAAATGTTTTCAGAACAGTTTTGTGCATTTGATACAGTAGTGTCTAAGAACTCTACCAAGACAAAGGCTCTGTTTTGATAGCTACAATACAAAACCTACTAAATACTAATATTCTCTTGCTGTAGGAGTTACTAGCCTAAAGTGTTCTTGATTGGCCTTTGAACTAGAAGTATATATTTTTAATGCTTGTGACCCAAAGACTGCACTGGAAGAACAAAAACAGATATTGTACTTCTCATTTTATATGTCCTTAGCCACAGAACTGAGTGTTGTCCTTTAGCATGGTCCCTTGTACTAATTGTGTTTGATGATGAAAGCCCACAGGGGTAGATTCCTTGATGCATCTTTTTAAAGCTTGAGCCTGGCTGCTTAGTTATTCAGTTCTCTTTTGTGCTAGAGGTGTCTGCCTGAGCTCACAAAGGTGGCTACAGCCTATGAACTATTTTATTAATTTCATTAGATATTAATTTCAAAACCAACAATACTTTTCAATATTAAATCTTATATGCTTACCAAATTATTTAAAGAAACATGCCCCCCCCCAGAAGCTCCTATATAATGCCGTGCTTTTTTGGAATAGATGTTTTTAATACCAGCTTTCATGCTGAAGTAAAGGCACTTACCTTTTTGTTACTTTTAGAGAAGAGATCAGTTTTTACATATCTGCACACAAAATTTTGTGAGTCTTATTTTTTACCTACAGCCAAGCTCTTTCAAATGTTCACTGCGTATGCTAATTAATCTAAAATATTTTAAATATCACATTTTTTAAGGGGAAAATTTCCAGTTTCAGAAGCATCTACTTAGATAATGATTTTTTTTTCTTTATAGCAACTTGCAAAGGGAGATGGTGGCTTTGAGAATGTGGAGCTGGGTGTCATAGGAAAGAAGAAGAAAATTCCAAGGAGAGTTATTCATTTTGCAAGTGGAGAAACAATGGAAGAATATAGCACAGATGAAGAGGAAGATGAACAAGAGAAAAAAGACTTGTTGCCACCTGTAGATCCTGTAAGTATTTTGATTGATACATTGCTACTTCTGGTTTACCGGGTAACTATCAACATTTTATACTTCATTTTTTATGTTACAAATCTGATTTAGTATTCAGTACTAAAGATTCCATTGATATGTTTGGCTTTAGGAACTCAGAAACCTGTGAGAAGTATTGTATCTAGGAAGTTTTGTCCTAGAGTTCTCCTCCACTAAAATAGCCCTATTAATTAGAAGTGGGTTTAATTTCTTCACTGTTCCAGTTTGTTCTTTCCAGCATTTCCCTCTCTAATAGTATTTGCTTGGTATCTCCTTGATTTGTTTTTTAAAAAAAAAAAAATGCGGGGGACATTTGTTTGCTTGTGTTTGTTGACAGTGGAGAGTTGAACCTGTAATTTAGACTTACCATACCAGCAATTTGATATAATTAGAAGAGCATAGAAGGGAAAGAAACAGATGACTTGCAGAAATAAAGGAAAACTGGTGTAATTCATGATGTATAAAAAACAGGTTCTAAAGGACCTGCACCTGCCTAGTCCATGTAGGTAATGTTCACCTGTCTTGTAAGATGTTGAGATGTTGCTCAGCTTGTGAATGGAGTTTCCTTTGTTGGTCCAGATTCAAGTGGAGTCTCAACAATTAAAGCTGTTGCCATAGTGTGTATTGTAGCTGCTAAAATACATTTTTCTTTTTTCTCAATGATTCCGGTTCTATACTTAGAGGTAAAATGAAACATATAATCTGTTTTATTCTGTTGGCCTGTTTAATAAACTATTTTGTGGTGATAGTGTGATTGCAGAGCTCACAGCTGTATGTGCTAACACTGGCAGCAGCAGCTCCCCACCCTCTAGCAGTCAGTCCCAGAGAAGACACATCCTTCTCATCATCTGTCCATGTGACCAGTCTCATGTTTCTTTCATGACAGCCCCAGAAAGTGGTGTCCCAACTGCCTCTTTACCCTCCTACAACAATTTTTACCCCAGTAAATTGGGTCTGCAGTCCTATTCCCTTCTTGCTGACAGGGCTCCCTTCCTGGCCCTCTCTGGGTTTGGATGCCTGTACTGAGCTGGAGACTCTAAAATTGGGTCCTTCCTGATGTGCTGGAGTGTGGTCAGACATCCAGGAGTCATGGCTTTGTGCAGCAGCTAGTCTTGCCTGGTTGCACGCTGGAGGCAGATGCTGGTGTAGAGCTGTTTGTTCCCGCACTTGAAAGAAGAGTCCTCGCACGCACAGAAACCAGTGCACTGCTTTCTACTTGACATTGTTCTGCACCATCATTTGGCAATCCATAATTAAGAAATGTTGTGGTTGAAGATTTCTATTTAAAGTAGTAGGCCCTGTATTTATTTATATGTGTGCATCCATCCTGGGAGAGCTTGGCTTTGTTGAAGGGACTGAAGTGAAGCGTTTGACTTTCTGCTCATGCTCTTCTGAAGAAGTGGTGAACCATAAGAGGTTTGTTTTGGGGAGGACTGTCAATAAATACCTCTTTTCCCCTCTGTAAAATGAATTTATCTTGGAGGAAAAAAGAAGGGGGGTTGAGGACTAAGCTGCAGTAAGACTATGGGAATTTAGCTGGGATTGGGGTTTCTAGTGATTCACAGATGAAGCTGTTGCAGTGCATCTTGTATAGATTGATGGCAGCATTCTTGTTTTTGCTAGGCAGCTCTTGTATACAACAAAAAGTAATATTAGCCTGAGAGCAGGTGGGATATCATCAGTATAAAACATATGAAGTTTATAGTCTGAAAAGAAATGTCTTATAGTCACAAACAACGAGTAAGATGTTAAGCTGCTTTGCTGCGTGCTGGGGTTTTTTTCCTCCTTAAGGATCTTCTCAGAGAAATTAAAGAACTGTGAAATTTACTGCATATTATGGTAACGTTCAGGTATCTTCTGAGTCAGATCTCTTCCCCGCTATGTGGGTCATGGCAGATATCCATGGATGTCTAAGAGATATTTTCCCCAGTTATAATGAGCAGGGGACCAGATGTGTATAATTTTTTTGGTGCCATTTCCTCGCAGTAGAAGAGTTCTGCTGTGGTGCAGCGATGGAAGGCTCACGAGCCTTGGTGTACATGTTGTGAGGGCAGAGAAGTGCATGCTGCTGTGCAAATGGACACTTAACTAAAGAGCCCTCAAGTGTGCACAACAGCCAGGAATGCTGCGTGATTGTTCCCCTACTTTCCTAATACAGATTTTTTTTTCTGAATACCAAAAGGTATATTGTATGGTGGAGTTAAGATTGCTCTATTCTCCTTTTATAGTTTATTAAATCCTTAATTTTTATTACACTTTTTAATAAAAGGACCCCCCAAACCAGAATAGTTTATTGTGGAGCACAGTATGCCTTATTATGTATTGCTTCTTACCTTGACAGAATGAACTTGATTAGAGCAGGAGTTGCCATTAAGTGAGGTTTACTTTATCTGCTGCATGCTTCGTGTATCCCAGCTGAGCCAGACAATTGAAGAAATGTTAGTCCAAGCTGAGCTTTGATGTTTTAGCCAACAGCTGCTTTAAAAATGTTTTTAATGTAGGATTTCTATAAAAGCAATTAAATAGTCTGTTTGCTGAGACCAGCATGTCTAAAACTTATCTCAGTTGGGACACAAAAAAGTATGTTTGCAAGTAATAGCTGTTTCTGGTCCAGTTTATTTTTAGAAAAAGCACATTTAATACTTTGAATAGAAACTTTGCATCATGAAATTTCATAGCTCAGCTGGTATTGGCTTCCTGGCAGCTTTTGAATGAGTTTAAGGGTAACAAATATTTTGCTGTGTTGTAAAGAAATGTCTTCAGTATATACCTTGCTTTGATTGTGTTTAGAGCTAAGCAGGCAATGACAATGTCTTTCTTACTAGGCAAAGTAGTATGTATGTATCCTGGTAATATGATAACCAAGCACTTGGTGTGGTGGACTGCTACCACTCAGAAAAAAACAAATTCTCAAAAAGAACTGGATTTTAAATTTTGCTTTGAAACAGCTTCTGATACTTCTGTAGGTCAGCACTCAGTTCATTAGTATTGTTGAGTGGAGTGTCCATTCTGTAGTTTTTTGGTTTTTTGAATCCAGAGCACAGGGTATTCTTATTTTTTAGATAATAGCTTTCAGTACTATCTGAATGTTCTCAAATTGAAATTGAAATGCTTTTATAGCATAAATGTTTTGAGTCTTCTATCTTAAAATTTATATGTTTACACTTTATATGTAAATTTCCTTTTGCTTTTGTCTACCAAAACTTTATTCTGTATTGATTAAATTTCCCTGGCCTGTTCTAGAAGATAATCCTTTTGTTTATCCCTGGAGGGACACTTGGTATAAACTCTTTGTTGTATTCACCTATCACATGAGGAGGCAGAAGGTGGAGTGTCTTTGCAGAGGAACTGTAAGCAATATAACTGTTGGTGTGATAACCCTAGAATTCATCCTGAGAAACAGAGCAACAAAGCTCTAGAAGAGATTTAATTTTTTTAACCTTCAATGCTCAGAAAGATTGAAACACATCCTTGCAGGCAGATTGTCTTGATATCCTGTAGTTAAAAGGCCCATAACTTTAAATAGCAAAAAATCCTCTCTTGAGGACCATTGAACTCTCCTTTTCTTTCAAGAATTTGGGATGAAGGAGAAAAATAAGTAATAACTACTCATGATATGGTAGAAGCTCTTGATGAAGGATGGTGTGTGTGTGTTTCTGATCTTGTTTTCACTGGCTTGTCTTAGATGCCACAGTTTTATATGATACATTTACTGAAGGACCTATTATAGCAATGAACAGTCAATAATTAAACTAATTTAAAACCTATCTTGGCATAGTAAACAATGGAAAAGCATCTATTTGGTGGTGTATATTAACTATTATATGCAGGATTTGGTTTTTCTTAAATCAGGAAATTATTATTTTTTCCATTTTGCCATTTTCTCTGACAAAAAGAAACACTACATACTTTGGAAAGTGTAAGTGTTAGTAAGAACTGAAATCTGCCAAAAATAGACACAGATGTGGATTGTTTAGGAACATGGTGCAGTTGGAAGTTCAAGGGACCATGTGTGCTCCGTTTGGCAGCCCCATACCAGGAAACAAAATCATGTTCTGTTGTTGAACCAGAGGCCCCTTGGTTTTATCAGTGTTTGAATCCATTATGTTAATTCCTATTTAAATTAAAATTGTACATTAAGATTTTTTGTAGTTTAAAAATCAGTTGTCATAACCATTGTGTTTTCCATTGTAAACGGCAAAATAAAGTCAGGATAGCTGCGTAATATAATTAAGCATTGTAGAAACATATACTTAAGAGACTGATGGCAGGAGAAATACTGTTCCCTTACAATAAATCAGTGTACTGTGTTTCATACTGCTGCCCCTTGTTTCCATTCAAGAAATACAGTATTACTGTGTCCTTGAGTTGATTAAAGACTGAACAGGAAGGCTTCTCTGGCTGGCCAGAGGAGGTTGATGTGTCTGAGTATATTGTTCTACAGGTCTGTAGGACCTGACTTGGGTATGGTTTTCCAGTTTTCAGCTCAGTGCATTAAAGCTACTTCACAGGCTAGGATTAGTTTGTACTGAGCCATTCCTTAACAGCCCAGTTCATATCACTCGAATGGTTCTGGTTTCTCCAGTACCAGTTCTTGCCTCACATTTGCCATTTCTGTTTCCATCTCCGAGGTGCTCTGGGAAGCCACCCAGATTTGCCCTGAGGAAGTAAGTGGGGGATGGGTGGAAAAAGAAGATGATTGCTTGAATGCATTCCCTTGTTCCTGGCTGTTCCTGGTGGTTTACTCTCCAAGCCATCTCCTTTTGAATTTGTGTGAAGTAGCTTCTCTCATGGTTTTATATTGTCTTTTGAGACCCTGGAAAGAATGTTTCTTTTTAAATTGAGGAGACTGGCAAAGCCTTGCTTGGCAGGGGTGAAGAAGTGTCTGGTTGGGCTTTGTCAGAAAGCAGAGATTCCCATGAAGCTGAACTTAAAAATGCTTCTAATGTACCAAACTGATTTTTAACTGTGGTGGGGGAAGAGTAGAAATACACAGAACCTCTGTGTCTGCTGAGCCTCAGATGTTCCCTACGTTTGTGTCTCCACAAACTTGTTAGAATGTTCTGGGTTCAAATTACTTCTGTCACATTGAAGTTCAGCCTGTCTTTTTACTCTTAAATGTTAAGGGGGTTCTTGTAGCTTCTTTCTTACAGGGCACAGCAGGCCTGTGTTTGTCCTGCACACTGTGTGAATGCTTTTTAACCCTGTCACCTCATCATGAAGGATTGTACAGAGCCCTGTCAATGCCGTTATTTCCACCTGTGGCAACAAGCTTTTCCAGCACTTTTTTTGACTTCTTCAACTGAACAAACTCCTTGTTAGCCTGTCTGCCAACTGAGCACATAATCAACAAGCTGGAGGTGCTTTTGTGCAAGCAGGATAGCAGCTGGTTTTGCTTACACTTTTACCTTGGCAGGACATTTTCCATACCCACTGCCAAAAAGATATAGCATCTGGCTTTTTTTCAGCTTGCCAACTTGAGTTTCTGGCTTGAAAGACAATTTATTGCTGCACTGATTTGTAGTGACTGTGCTTGGAAAGCACGGACGTCTAGTAGCTTGTGTACATGCATACTGAGGCTATACCAACTGGTCTCTCTAGCTGTATTATTTACAGTAATATTGGTTGTCCTGTAGAGATATCTATTAAATAATATCACAGAAAAAAGTTATTATCAAAGAGTTCTTAGCAACACGTTATAAATATTTATGTAACTGAGAGAGCTAATGTGTTTTATTTAATAAAAGCTGACACTTTTAATTGCTACTTTCCACAAGAAAAGTACTTCTACAGAGATCTTTTCTGGGGGATACATACATAACAAAGAGCTTGCCTGAATACAACATCCTGTTAACTATAAATATGTTTTAGTTCAATATGAAATTTGAGTTTGCCTTTTCACAAAAGTGAAAGCCTACAGTTTTTTGCCATTAGCTTGGAATCTGCTTTTCCCCTTTTTGCTTTTTATTACACAGCTTGTTGTTTTATTTTTTTTTTAAGAGATACAGCCTCTTTCTTTAGTGAAAAACATAGCCTGAGTATGCCCGTTATTTTATAATTAATTAAATTTAATTGCTAAACTTTCTTCAAGTTACTATGTGTAAATATATCAGTTTGTCTGGAGGCTGCAGTATTTTCTATGTGACCGTGAATATACCATAGTCATGCAAAGGGTAGTTCCTCCTCTTTGTCTTCCTGGCCTGCCCTTCCTAAAGAGTCTGTATTCCTCCAGTGCAACCCTCCAGTCCATTCACTGCATCTCTGGGGTCCCAACAAGATCTGCATACAGATCTCTGATTTCTTATGTTTATGTCCCATGTTGTATGTCTTAGTGTTCAGGCACTGCAGAGACACTTCCTCATGTACATGCAAATTCTTGAGGTGACCCCACTTGAGCCCTGTTTTTTTCACTTTGTGTTCCTCCTTGTTCACATCACCCCAGGTGCTTTGCTTGTCAGCCTGTCCATCTCTCCCTCAGAGCTGCAGTAACTCTCTCCCTCCCTCACGGCTCTTGGTGTTATTTTTGAGGTGCAATTTCAAGGGATAATTCATATCTGGTTGTGAAGTCTGGAAGCAGCCTCTTGCTCACAGGTTTGAAGGTTTGGTTTGGTTTTAAAGAGTCTTTTGCAGTTCACTCATCATTGTAGTGAGGAACTACTTGGCTACCTCACCTCACTTCTTGGCCTGATGGAATTCAGAACATTATGGAAAGCTCTTTATAGTTATAGGGATTGAGTTGGATGCTTGTCATTTCCCAAGTCTGGGAGTGGGAAACAAAAACCATGGAAACAAATTTTCCCAGAGGTAAACCATGGTTATATTCAGATCTTATGGTGATACTTTGCTTTATCTGTCTGGTCTAGAGTTATTTTAAAGCAAAAATATTGTGGCAGCTGGCAAACAGGAAACACTGCAAATCTTTCCTCTCAAGCTGTTTTGCATGTGTTATTTTGTGCCATGAACATACAGCTATACATATTCATACTACTCTTGTTCCTACAGACAACGCTCACCTGGGGACCCTACTTGTGGTTTCACATGCTGCGAGTCGCAACATCAACTTTATCAGGTATTGCTTTATTTACTGGTAAACCAGTAATGGAATATTGAAAGTCACAGAGTTACCATGGCATACTGTAAGTCGTCTTTGGGCTCTACTTGCTGTTTTTTCAAAAGTGTAAATCAGCTCTATTTAATCTGTGGAGACATACTGTCTTACCTCAGACACTTTTTAAAAAATTTTTTGCTTTCAATCACCAACTCCTGCATGGAAGAATGAACAGAAAACACTCTTTTGATCAAAACTTTTCCCCTTTTTCTTCATATGAAGATATGTTGGTGTTGGCAACTTTCTATTAGGTTTTGTTTGGAACCATTTTGTGTGATGTTATCTGGAAAGAATGCTGTCTGGAATAATTAAACTGACAGTTTTTCTGAAAAAGACAACAAGAGATCATCCCAAGAACACATCTAATGTGCCATACAACGAACATCTGAGGTTACAAAATAAACAAGACCATTGTCAAGGGTCTTAAACTTTGCTTAGAAATTCATTTGACTCGTGGACCTCATAAAATTTTGCTCAGTTTTAAAAATGCTTATCCTTGTCTGTGTTTTTTCCAAGGTGTAGAGTACCTTTGTTGGGGTTTTTTGACAAATATTACGGAGTTTCTGTCATTGTACACCTAGTTTTGAATATTTCTAAAAACTATTGGCAGTCTGTTTTTATTAATTAACCTATCCTTATTTTGAGAAACACTTTAATGTACAGTGTAATTCTATTCCTTGACACATCTGTTCTTCATACACAAAGGTAGATGCTGCTTTCCTTTTTTCAGAAGTGTTTTATGAATTTGAAGATTACTACTTTCTTCTTCCCACTTCAGTTTTGGCTCTTATATTTGTAATTTGAACTAGTCTTTTGCACAAAAATGGGGATGCCAGGATATCTGTAAGATTAGTTATTGTGAATATTCATTGAAGCAGTCAATTGCTAACTTCTGACTTTTTTTCCCCTGAAGATGACTAACTCATTTGCTTCCTTAGGGCAGATTTACAATTGGAAGTGCAGTACTTTTGACTTCTTGCTTGCCTTTACTCAAGAACCAGTGCTGTAGCCATCACCATGGTAAAGAGACTGACTGACACAAGCCCTCCCTGTTCCATACTTATGACTGTGCACTACCTGCTTTAGCACAGTAGTGCTGCATGTAGCCTACAGCTTGAAAATTGAGACAGCTGAAACCTAAATATTTTATTAATCCATTAGTATGCAACACAGAGCATTGTTAAAACTGACTTGACATATGCACATATCAATAAATAACTGTCTAGTTTCTAGTACCACTAGACTGAACTAATACAGCTGATACCCATGTATTGTCTAACATTAATTTTCAGTTAAAATTATCCTTTAACTGATTCTTAGCAAAATGAACTTAGATTCAAAGCTGAAACTAGCAGAATACAAACACTACCACCATCTAGATTTTCACTGAACTTCATTTTCTTCTCCTTTTATTCATTTTCTATCTTAAAGAACAATTATTAGTATATTCAGCTAATAATTACCTATAAGTAGATTAGCCTTGCAGATTTTGGTTTTATCTTTTCAGTGAAGTAGGACTATGGAAAACCATTCAGGAAAGATAGTGAGACTTTTAAAAATAAAATGGTGTTTAAGAATTTTCTTCTAGATACTAATTATATGTAAATCTCTTTTTACTTTTTAGTATGTGACTTCCTTGGGGAAAAGATTGCATCTGTTCTGGGGATAAGCACACCAAAATACCAATATGCAATTGATGAGTATTACAGAATGAAGAGAGAGGTATGTGTGTGAGATAGGGTTCTTGCACTCCTTTTCTCCCAACTTGCCTTCCCTGCTATTTTAAAAACTAATATTTGTATTCTAGCATTTAAATGAAGTTTAAGACCCCCAGTTTCAGCTTGCCTTCAGTTTTCATTTGATGCATGGTTAGTGCTTACTTAGCCATCAGCCTTTTCTCTCCAGCTTATCAGTCCTAGATGGCTGAGTCCTGACCACTGCTCTGTTTGTTTCTCTTGTACAATGCATTTTCAAATCAACAGTGTGGGAAAGTTGGATGGACAGTTTTGCTGAACACTATAAGGAGGTGGTTGCTAGCAGTATACTTTCCGGCTCTAAAACTTGTTCAACACGGTGTCAAGGGTAAATTGAACAGTTATGCTACCACCATAACTGGACATGACTGAAAAGTAGCCAGTGTTTTAGGCAAAAAATCCCAAACCCTTAGCAATCTTCATTTGGAAGAGGTGGAAAACATATTTAAAGCTTTATTACTTATTTTTTGATAGCTGTTATTGAGAGCTGAAAAAACTTTAGAGAAGGTAGACCTATCCCTATTGCCATTAACTAAAAACTGCTTATCTAGATATATGTCTTTTTTTGGTTTGTTTAAAATGGCTTGTTTTTTTGTTCATTTAACATGGTTTAATCCTTCACTTGTGGTGATTTTTTTTCCATGATGGAAGTTCTGGAATATACCTCATCTTATGATCAGGTAATGACTGTTTTCTAGGAGAACTAATGTCCTTGCCTTGTAATAGGAACTGGTATGCTCTTATGGAAAGACTTCCAAGTTAATGTAAATAAGTGGTAAATAGTAGCATATGAATCTGGTTATCTCTCTAGGAGGAAGAGGAGGAACAGGAAAACAAGATGTCAGAAGAAGCAGAAAGACAGCATCAGGAACAGCAGAACAAGCCACAGGCTGAAGCTCCTGTCCAGACAGACCAGCCTGAAGCAACAGCGTGCTCTTCATTCGTGAATGTAAACTTTGAAAATGAAGGAGATTGCCAGTCCATTGGGAAAAATAAACAAGATGTAGTTCCCGTCCCTCCTTAAGTGTAAAGCTCTGTATAATGTAGGAAATAAGAACTGTCAGGTGTCACAATCTGGCTATAAACAGGAAAATAGGATTATACTTGTTCAGTGAAATACAACTCCTACTATTCTTATTGATCAGGAGAGAGCTAGGCAATGTCAGTTCTGTCTGCCTAATAAAGGCTGAGGCATTCTGCCAAATTGGCACTTCAGTTAAAATGAAAATTGCACTACAAACATTTGGTCTAAAATTGAATGTGTGAGCTAATTTCTGTGTAAAGCAAGTAAAAATGTCTTTTCTTTGAATTGCTGTGTCTCTAACACCTGTGGATTGCAGAGGCAGTGCTGTTTCCTACTTCTAAACACCTGTTTCTGATTTGCACATTGTTTGCAACTCGGCTCTCTATGAATAGATTAATAGGAATTAATATCCTGTAACTCACAATAATAAGAGTCTGATTTCCCCTATTTATTGTCGCTACTGTATGCATGTATCTTTTTCTGTTGTTAACATAAGAGAAACTGTTAGATTTAATGTTAATTAGATTTAAGGGTCTATTGACTTTTTTTATTTAAAAAAAAAAAACTTTCCAGGGGGCTATAAACACCCCCAAGAACTTAGTAACAAGTACCAGCACTCTTGGAGGCTGATAGTGCTCAGCTGCTCCATTCAATGCTGTAGCAAAGTACAGAACTATTGTAAGACATTCCCACTATAAGTCCAAGAATTAAGAGACCCACGTGCTTGAATCCATACTCTCAATGGTCCTGGGAAAGAAACTAAAGTCTTGCTAAATTATATTGAGTGCACTGAACACTCTGTATGGTACCAGTCTAGAACTATGAAAACTTTTTCGGACGTAGATTACCCAAGTCCATGTACTTGAGCGACCTAAACAAACTATGTGTTTAATGTTAAATTACCAGTAAGGGAGGTGCCATTGCAGGTATTTTTCTCCCCTCTAGCACAGAATACTAAATAACGAGAAACCACAAAACAAACTTGTGACTCTTTCCTTCTCTTAAATAAACAGAGTGTGTTCTGATACGGCACATGCAGCAACAGTAATTTTTATTTTTGTCCCAAGTGAAGTGCAGGCAGCTCCAAATCAAATACCGATTAAGGCGATTTTACTGAAATGACTGTTGCACCTGTAGCTGGTAAAAGGTGAATGGTTTACTTTGCAACTACCAGATGTCAGTGCCCTAGGCATTTCTATGGAGAACTGTTGTGGGTAAAGGAGCAGAGAACCTGCACTAGGTATAGGTACCATGGTACCTATATATACATATACCTATATATACATATGTGTATAAATATACATATATACAGACCTATACATATAGGTACCATTATTTCTGCCCTTGAGATTTCCAAAAAAAATTTTAAAAACAGTCTAGTGTTGCATTGGGTATCATCACATGTTCCTGGCCTTGCTTTCACTGCCAACTAACTAAGGAGCCTGATGCAACACCACAGGCCAGGTAACTTGGCTATTATTTTCCAGAGTTATGTATATCAGACACCCCTCGGCCTGAACTAGTGTCCTGGGCAGCACAAACTCCTCCTCTCATCTATCTGCAGCATTCCATCACTACAGAAAATGTGAGGAAGAGGATTCAGTCATCATCTCTTCTGTTTTGATACTTTGCCTCTTTTAGAATTTTAAGATAGAGGGTGCTGACCACAGTGTAAAATCATTCCTTAGCCCTGAACATGTGCAAACGAGAGCTTGGTTCAACACCTGGGGAATACAAAGAAAACCAGCTTGTTGAGAGTTCTTATACTGTCAGAGATAGAAAGCCTCACGTTGCTTGAGTAATACCTTGACAGCTGAAGGATGCTTTACTTTTCTTCCAAGAAATTAATGTCAGTTGGTTTTTTTACCTTCTCTCCCTAGTATTTGTTACATCAGAAATACTCTCACTGCCTTGGGTTTAAACTTCTTTGTATAAAATACTCTTATTACTCACTGTGCCTTAACTTAATCCTTCCTTCAGTTTTTTGCAAACTGTATGAAAGTTGTTACTTTCATATTGGTTTAATTTTTCTGTAAATGCATTAATTGGTTATTTTATATTTAATATAATTTTTGAACTGGAAGTTGGTTATGGCTTTTCTTTTACAACTGTGTGGTCTTTGAAACTTTATGCCTGTACACAGGTGCCTGTTCACTGTTTACATCTTTACTAAGTCACACATCCTGGTTGAATATTCAGGCACCAGAATTCAAAATATCATTCTACCCCACCCCTTCCTTAAGAGTCCCATGTAGTACTCTGTGTGTTCAGCACTACCTCAAACTAATAAATAATGCAGGACTGCAAACACTTCTGGCCTGGAGCTATTGTAATCCTACCTGAAAGTTGAAACATTTCTACAGCTCTCTTAAAGAGTTTCACAGCTGTAACTACTGCTGCAGCTCAGCTGTACAATTAACTTAGATTACATAAAATACTTGCACAGGAGGTTAAGTTGATGAAAGCCTCAATACAGGTGTTTGGATTAGTTTTAACTAGGCCTAAAGCTACTGCAGTTTTATTTCTTTTAATAAACCTCTTAAAAGTCAGGTAACTATTCAGTCAGTTCAATGATTTATCCTTTCTGTTAAGCCACTTAGAGATGGATATGTATAGAAGAAAAAGGCCTAAATTATTATTCTCCTACTGAAGACTGCTTTCACAACAGAGTACTCAACAGTGCTGTCATTAGAGGAAGCCATACAGAATGCAGTGGGAGGCTTGGAATGGCTGAAGACACCAAGAACCACATCCTTACTTTCAGGGTATATTCACACTTAGAATAGCACATTTAAAAAAGAATAGGGCTTATTACACATGAAAAAAAGTCAAAAAATATTTATTTTAAAAAAAAGATAATTTTTGCCTCTTAACACTTGCTTTTTCTGGTTTCAGAAATTATTTCTGTGATTCCTGCACGTACCACATTTTACATCATACTTGGGGGCAAGGTGGGAAGGGGAGGGAAGTGAAATGGAAGAGGAATTGATTCAGATAATGAATGTTTCCAGCTCCCAACAGTTGGTGCATTAGATTAAGATATCTCTATGGATACAGTCTGCTCCAGTTCGAAGTCACGCATCATCAACATCAGCAGTGTTGTCATTATCACTTGCCACAAGGACCTCTCTGTTCTCGTATGTCCAGAACCCATTCAGGTCAATTAGAATGCTGGTAACAGTGTCTCCTTGACTGCTATTGATCAAGTCTTGAAGGGAGATTTTGTAAGGGTCCTTAGGCTTCACCATATCAAAGATTTCATCCTATGAAAGAAAAGTCAAAATTGGGAGAAGCCCCCCCCATATTAATGAGCAGAATAATGGCTATTTCATACTGTATGATCTTTGGGTAACTAGTGCCACCCACACCAATTTACAAAAAAGCAGCTAGTAAGTCCCAAAGCACTTATGATACAAAGCACACTAACTGGCTACAGTTAGGAGCAGTGTGCTCAGCTCCCACCTCTCAAATAAGAATTTTCCTTACTGAGGAGGCTTTGGCCTCAAAAGTGGCAATAGGAAAAACTCTGTTCACTTGTATAAGCTAACTTTTGTAGAACCTCTTGTACTTTTTTTTTAAGTACTAAAACTGCTAAATATAAAGTAGACAGTAATAAAGACAGTTTTATAAGCTGCTTTTTAAGTCACCAGTCTGCCTCCCCCCGCTCCCAAGGGATGATCCTGAACTGTAAAATGGACTTAGCAAGTTCCTTCAGGTGTGAGAAAAAGCAACATGTATTTAACAAGTATCTTACAGAGCAACAGCTGAATAGAAAGACATTTTCAAACCTATGAGTAGGACAAGCCAGTTCATCTCTACTACTCTGCAAGTAGTTATACAAAACCTAGAAACTACAATGTAATTAAATTACAAAATGCTTATTCAAAGATTTCATGTAATACTTTATTCAGTAAAGCTAACCTTGACATCCTGAAAAGAAACTGGTTCTTGTCCATGAATTTTCATTTGTTCCTGAATAGCCTAGAAAAAAAAGAAGTTATGAATGGCTAGTGCAGTATATACTGACACTGTGTGAAAATTTTTAATGCTTCTGCATCTTAAGCTGTATTGCCCTGTAACAAAGCATTCATGGTACAGCTTGCAATCATTTTTCTTCCATAGGTAAGGCAGGGGTGAGTTAAGGCATTATCAATGATACACATCTCAGGTTCACACTTCTTAATGTGTATGATAAGAATCCCACTTTCATTATAACCAGCGTTTAAGCACTCTGCAAATGGGATATTCAGACACTTGAATATTATCCCTCAACACTCAAAACTTAAGGTACTAATACACCCTAACCAGAAGGTTACATTTTCTGACACAGTATGAAATACAGGGTAGGAAAAGAGAGAAGGGAAAAGACCAATCAGCAGAAAGACAAATTAATTCTTTTAATGTGGTACTATTTAAACACCTGCATCACCAAACCTATGTCTTCAAGGAACAACTATAGACAAAAATGTTTCACTAGCACAAGGGGCGCAGCCTTGTCAGCATAGTTGTATCAGCACAGCCTCTGTAGGTGCTGACCTGTTCTCACACAACACTAGCAGGAAAGCAACTATTCAGAGCCAAAAGGAACTGTTCTGATTTCAAGGAAAACTTACAACATTCCATGTCCAAAACTTGAAAGGAGGGACACATTTTGGAGTACGATCAAGTATCTGCTGTAGTGAAGGAGCTTTTTCAATAACTAAGCCATAGAGTAGTAACTGAAGACTTGCACAAAACCAGCTACGCCACCATAACTAATGCAAAATTACCTTGTTAAATTGCTTTCATATTAGAATCACTTATGTACTATGACAACACTAAAGTTCATGTTTTTGTAAAACGTAAACCTGTAAATTAACAGCCTTTATTAAAATGAGAGACAGTTGATATGGCTCCTGGCCTCCCTGAATCCTATATCCACATGAACGGAACCGGAGTAAGCGCTGGGAAAATAGTGAGCTATAAAAGCAGGGAGGGAAGACAAGTCATTGCTTAGTTTCCGTAGGATGCTTAGTATTGCCAAGCCATCATCTGACAGCTGCCCATGAAGCATATAAGGCAGCTACAACTACTAAACAAAGTTCATGATGAAGTTCAAAAGGCACCCACAGAACTCCTGCCTGGTCCTGCAGCAGAATGACTCCATGCAGCAGAATGCTCCTTGGGCCAGCTGGCTGGAGCAGCTTGGAAGGAAAGGTGCTGGAGGTCTCGGTCCACAGGAAGTTGAATAGGAATTTGCAGGGTGACCTTGTAGTGATGAAGGCAGATAAATACTGGGCTGCATTAGTACAAGCACACCTAGCAGGTTCAGGGAAATGATTGTTCCTCCTGACAACATTTGGCACAGTACTCCAAATTCAGCCTCAACAGCTCTGGGCTCCCCTTTATGAGACACTGACAACCCAGTGGGAACCTAGTACAGGGCTATCAGCATGCTTCAGGGGCTACAGCACAGCACAGCTGAGAGGAGAGGTTTGAGATGGGGATTAATTCCTCTGAAGAGCGGGTGAGGAAAATCTAATTACTACCTTCAACTACCTAGCAGGTGGTTAGAGACAACATAGCAAGACTGTCTTGGAGACGCACAGTGAAAGGGCGAGAGGCAGAGCACACTGACTGCAGCAAGAGGCAGTCCAATTAGAAAAAGTGGGAGAAGGGGTAAGGGGAAAACTCTTCTCAGCCAGGGTAGTCAAAAACCAGAATGCACTGACTACCCAAACAGGCTACAGAGTCTCCCTCTCTGGAGAGATTCAAAACTTGCCCAGACAAGGCTCTGAGCAATTCAGCCTAGCGATGGAGCTGGGCCTGCTCTGAGCAGACGGAGCAGGTGACCTCCAAAGGTCCATTCCACATAATTTACTAGGTGGTTCTGTTGCCCGTAAACAAAGACACAAACCAACAAAGTGCCGGTTTATGGGTGCTTTATTCGGGGCCCCGGGAACCTGCGGGCTAACGCCCCAAGACAGGATTCCAACGACCCTCGTTCTCAGTTCAGCTTTTATACACAAACAAGTTTACATGTATTCTCACGGCTAAAACAATTACAGTTTCTATAGCAAACCAGGTGCAGTAGTTTATAACAATTAACAATCATCTACTCTAATCATAAATCTGCTTAAGTTGTCTTACCCCCCTAGAAACTGTTTAACAGACCCTTACCACATCTAAGGTACAAATCGTTACGTACATGCTTGACTAAATCTTTTGATTATTGTTTCTACTTCTTCAGTACATTCTATTCCCACGAACAAGGCTGCTGCTTAACTCACTACTGTAAAGTGTTGCTTTCTAGGCCTACCCTCTTACTTAAGCCTTAGCCATTCTACTACTAAATTTAAACTGCTTTGCAACAGTTCCAAGGCACTAAAAGAAAAAAAGTTGGGTTTTGTTTTTCCTTTTTTTGTCTATTTGGTTTGTTGGGGGTTTTTTTGTGTGGGGCTGGGGTGGGTGGTGTTTGTTTGTTAAACAAAACAAAACTTTCCTATAAAATCTATTTAAAATCGATTCTGGAAACAACAGGTAAAAATGCAGAAGCTTTTGGCAAGCAATACAGTGAATGAAAAATCCCCCAGCTGTACTGGCCCATCACTGCATTTCATTATTTTCGTTTCTTCTACTGAATTTTAAGATTACAGTGGAAATTAAAACCAATGGCAATAACCAATTAGAACCATCATAAGAGATTTTAATAGGTAATTATTAGGCAATTTTAAGACAATTTCAATTAAAAAACAAACCCAAATCAATAGAAAATACTTTTCCTAACCAAAATCAGTTAATTTCAACTGCAGATAAACTGCTGAAAATACCTTTTGAAATCTTTCCAATTTTTGGTTGGTTTTTTTTTTAATTTTAAATCTTCTTAAAAGTCATTACTAGCCTCCCTGTGGCTATCGGTAATTTAAAGTGATTTCCTGCAGATCTGCATGCAGAAGTACATAGGCTATAACACTATAAACACAGAAAATGGCCTACTTGTATAAAGAGACTTACCCTAAAGAAATAGTTAAGGGAAAAGACATTCAGGTGTCCTTTGTTCTCTATATCAAGCAGTTTGAAAACATATTGCAGAGCTGCAGGCTCCTTTCTGTTTTCTAATGCAAGCACAAAGTCCAGGTAGGTTTTATAGTCCTAGAAGTAGATACAATCATGTTTATTACAGTCTTCTTTCTAAATTGATTTTGCAAGCAGGAACTCTATAATTGGCAGTTATTTCATTGTAGGGGGCCCAGTCTATTTTCTGAAAAAGACAACATGAAATAGAAAATGGCTGCTACCACTAATGTGAACAGAAAAGTTAGTTTTTAATGACTGATGATGATAGGAAATCCTGTTATTTTAGAAGCAAAATAGGATTCCAAGCATAAATCAAAATTAAACATGCTATATATACACACTGTTAGACAATGTTTAATATATCTCTAGACTGCTGAACATACCCAACTAGTGAAGAAAAACCATATAAAAGGTTCATCTCTCTCTTGTATGGGAGAGACCAGAGCAGGACCAGTGCGCATAAGTCCAGAAAAGGGCAATTAAGAGATCCCTAATGACCTCAATGATTATGTTTCTACTAAACAACTGCTACGGTGGCAGTAGGGCTGTATATAGAATTTGTAATCTATCGCTCTACATTTCAGTCATCTGAATGCAGACAACAATTAAGTTGTTTTAAGGCTGAACATTAAGTAAAGCTTTAAAAAAATATAGATAAGAAGGTGTTATTTTAACTCTAAGTTAGAATTCTCATTTTTCACAGCTACGGAAAGCTTACAATGAAAAACACTGTTGTCCCCATGAAGAAGTGGACAGGTTAGCTCACTTGCACTAGTTTCAGGTGTGCCACTTGTCTTTGGTTCTTTTTAAAGAATCATGTAACTAAAAAGCATTCCTACAGCTATACTTTTTTTCAACATGCACTTTTGTTACTGAATCTACAAGAGATTTTATCCTAGGATGTCTTGATTCTGTATCATCTCTGCTTTTTGAAACAAGCAACTTACCTTTAAGTCACACTGCACTCACCTTGCTGTTAAGAAAATTAATTTTCTAATATGCTGCATGGTCATTTTGTGCACAATGATAAACCAAAGTTCCTTTACCTCAAGCTATGCTTTATTTCCAAAGATACTGATTGTTAGACATTTCCCAACTCAACAAGCCAAAGCTTTCATGTTGTGAACGAAGTGAAAATAAGTGATTACCATTTCACCATCATAAGTTAAGCATTCCTGAAAGACACGATCCAAAAATATGTTGGTCAGAGTCCCTGTTCCATATCGGGACAGTTCTTCTTTGCTGAGCATGCCATTGTGATCTTTATCAAGGTTTAAGTACTGACCTAGGGAGGAGATATTGAGAGCAAACCATAATATACCTCTATCAACAAAGAACTGTTTCAACAGAGAAAGAAAAGTTATCATTTCAACAGTTATTTAATTTCCATAATAAAATTAATGCAGCTAAGTGGGAATATGCTAGATTCACAATCATATTCATAAAGCATCACAAATGAGCATAGATCATGGCAGGAGAGGAAGTGTGATTCCCATAATGAGGTGTTAGTGGTTCTAATCTAGGTAATAGCTAGAGAAAAGAGCAGAAGGCTAAGAGCATATTACTTTAAACAGAGCATATTATTTTTAAGCATGAAAAAAGAGCTAAAGATGATGCAAAAGCATGAACAGAACAGTCAAAAGAGAAGGTTACAGAGGAATCTTGTATCTTGTGCAACAAGCACAAGGTGACATTATAAAACTGTGATAAAAAGCAATAGCGGAGAACTGAACCTGTGAACAAGGTCAGGAAGATAGACTGAAAGGATGGCTACAGGATTTGAAAAGACAAGTTAGCACGAGGATTTAATGTGACAAAAGCAGAGGAAAAAATAACACTTATAATGTGAGTAAGTCATACAAGGCAGAGAGGAGAGAAGAAAAGCATTCACATGTAAAGGAACCTACCATAAACTCTTAATGCAGAAGGAGCAGAAAACCAGTTTGTTTCCTGACTTTCTTTAGAGAGTTCTTCATCCCTTAACTAAGTGAAACATAAAGTTAGAATTCAGAAAGAGTAAATTAAAATACAATAGTATATGCTAAGAGATCTTTACCTCCAGTAAATCATCCAGGAAGCTGCAAGCTAAAATATCCTGTATCTTTATCTTCCCTGCAGCAAGAAAAGGAAAATACATTTTAATAGTTGCTCCGCCAACACATCCATTTTACTGTTCTCATTTAGGTGGTTCTACTTCAGAAAGAAGCATTCTGAGCAGAAAAAAATTACTTTTTAAAAAAACCAAAACTAAACAAAACTAACTTCTAACATCAAGGATAAGGCTCTAATTTAAGAGATAAAATAAAAATACCTTTTACAATGACTGAATAAAACTAGCTTGACACTGGCAGGAGTTACCCTGAAGCCTTAAAAGCCAGAAAACTAAATAAAAAAAGTGTGTGTAAAACAATCAACTCAATGTGTAAAATAAAAAGCGTAAAGAACGCATGCTTAAAAAATTTGTTGAAATAATAAAGTATCTTAAGTGATGTGATATTTTTACATCTTCAGAAACTACAGATGTGACACAAAGCTAAGGTGGCAGAATGCACTTCCACTGGTGAAGCTCTGACTGGCGCACTGACACTGAGCTGAGTAAAATAATGGCACTATAACTTCCCACACACCCTCTCTACATGTTTGTAATCACTTCTGCCAGAGGCTACTGCCCACACAATTCTGATGTGTACAAGTGGCACAGCTAGATCTAGAAAACACCTGCAGTTTGTGACAAATCAAGAGCATAGGAAAAAACTGTTCTCCAAGGGAACTACATCTGTTACAAGGAGTAGCAGCCTTAACTGCAAACCTTTTCTAGTGGGTCTACAGGGTGCACACAAATTTAATCACAGAAGAAGCACATCGCTACGACCATTTTAGAGCATTTCCACAGCTCTGTGGATGTTCTGGCAAGCAGCTGTCTGTTTCTGGCTGTGTTTTCTATTCACCCTAAAGACTTACAAAATTAGCTACTGCTGATGGTGCATTATAATGAAAAAACATCTTATTTATCAGTTTATATAAGATACCCATCAGTTGTGGTATTATAGAGTTATCTCACAGAAATTCATTTGCTGTAAAAGCAGATTATTAGACCCACAATACAGACTCATGGTCTTCAGTGCAGATTAACCTTCAAATGCTGAACAAAAGCCTACAAGGACAAGTACACTTTACTTTGAAAACACAATTAGCTTCAGTGGAAACATTTTACAAGTGAAAATCTCTGGCATATTTAGAATTTTGAAAATATGGACCTACCTGTTCTGAGAGGATCCAGAAAGAAGAAGAACTTTCTAACCGCTGTGCAGACATAGAAGGAGTAAAAAGATTTTTCTAAGCCATCCAGTTGTGGCAAAGTAGGGATTAGCTCCAAAATATAGTTTTCTAAATCCTGCAGAATTAAGAAAGGTTTTAAACACTACTATTGTTGCATGCTTGCTGCATTCCACCTTGACTTTCAAGTACGCTTTGTTAAAAATATAGTCCTGTAACAATGCAGGAAAGAGCATGAAAGCAGGTAAAAAAGCTTTTGTCTCTGTGAAAGAAACCCCAGATCATATATGTGCACATGTGATTCCATTACTGAAACAATCTACTAATAAAGCAGAATTTACAAAGGACATGATATTTACATGTAAATATAAATGCATTCAACTGTACCTTTTTCAAATATGAATGCATAACTCCTAATTGGATTATTCCATTGCTGAATATTCTTTGATACTTTTTTTTAAAGTAGAGTGGTAACTAAGGCATTTTTATTTATTTTCTAATACTAATTCCTGTTAGAACAGGAGAATAATTCACTGAAGAATGAATAATTTGTGATTTTTACTATATCCTGCTAAATCTAGTGAAGTGCTAATGACATGAAACCTTAGTCTCATGAAACTATAGTCTCCTTTCTCAGACAATTACCCATATGCTAAAAAGGCTAGCAGCACTGTCACCACCAAATCTCTAGAATACATGAATTGTTATTTATCCAAACAAATGTGCCTGCCCCAAATCTACATTATGATACTTTTACAAGACAAGACAAGAACAAAATTGGACTCTTTCTGATACTCTGTCATTTGATTAAAAAAAGATGTGAAATTAATCAAGAATTTACTCACTGATTCTCTGAGGTAGCCTTGTCCTGCCACATCATATAAACTGAGACCTATTCTTGTCTGATGAAGCCATACTGTGAAACAGAAAACAGAATTAAAATGTGAGAAATCCATGGGGCTTTTCAGTTCTCACCAAAATTTGAAGTTGTTCTAGAGGCCATAAGGCACAGTCAGATATTAAGTGCCTCTTCCCGTTTCTCTGAGATTTAAGCAAAGCCATGTCATGTACTGCTTAGAAACACTGTTTCAGTCTTTAATTTTGTAAGAGTCACTGATAATATACAGTACACTGGGGCCAAGACTGCATTATAACAACTAGATGTGAAAAATGGCAGAGCAGACAACACATTTTCTTTCTTATATCATTTAATGGTTTGGATTGGAAGGGACCTTAAAGATTCATCCAATTCCAACACTCCCCTACCCCTCCCATAGGCAGAGATGCCACCCACTACATCAGGTTCCTCAAAGCTCCATCCAACCTGGCCTTGAACACTTCAGGGATAGTGTATCCACAACCTCTCTGGACAACCTGTTCCAATGCCTCACCACCCTCTGAGTAAAGAATTTCTTGCTAACATCTAATCAAATGCCTCCTCTTTTAATTTAGAACTGCTCCCCCTTGTCCTATCACTATCTGCGCACCTAAGAAGTCTCTATCCCTCTCTTTCACATGGTCCCTTTAAGTACTGAAAGGCCACAATGAGGGTTCCCCAGAGATTTCCCTTCTCCAGGCTGAAAAACCCTAACTCTGTCTCAGACCATCGTCACAGAAAAGATTAATGTCCTTTTTGTGCTGACTCTGGGTGGGGTCTCACGAGTCTCAGAGGTGAGGGAGAGAATCACCTCCCTTAACCTGCTGGCCATGCTGTTTTTGATGCAGCCCAGGATACAGTTGGCCTTCTGGGCTGCAAGCACACATTGTTGGCTACATGAAATTATACGGATTCATTCTCTCCACTGATTTAGAGATATGTGTAGCAGTGCATTTTCACTGCATTAAACAGCTGTACAATGTCATATACAGATTGCTACAACCCTCTGTATAGCACAAGACACTGCAGCTGCAGCCAAAGGTCCTGCCCTCACTTCTGGTTTACAAGAAGAGAATTAGAATAGCACAAGCATCTCTTTTGCAATGAGAAGACACATTAATTGTACAGTCTAAAGGACAATGGCCTTGAAGCCATTATTAAAATACTGTAACAGTGATGAAGTATAGATTAGGCATAAAAACTATTATTCACATACTGAATGTTAAATTTAACTACCATTTTATGAAGAAACCATTCAAAAATTCCTCTTATGCAATACAAGCTGTCCTTCGTAACATTCATCTCTTCCAGGTAAGTGTTTCTCAAGGTGGCCTAAGTGTCACTCAGAGATGGCAGAGGTTATACAGTAAGGCTGCTTCTTTGTTGGTTAAATTTAAAGGTAAGTGCATCACCGATCACAAAGTGATTTGGTGATGGTGGCTTTTTTTTTGTTTGTTTAGAAAAAGGTAACACCATAAATACACAAGACTTGAAACTTCTGGGTGAAACAAAGCTCTGAAAGAACCTCTGTTGCGTCCAGCCAGGTAGGCCTTTTTGAAATGCACACAATTTTCACAGACTTCTTCACAAGTCTCCTATCCCGCAGCTTTGGGTTTGTTGTTGGAAATGGGTCTATTCCTCCTTTCTTGCATACTGTGCTCATCTGCACGCCATGTTTCCTGCTCAACACATCTCTCATCCCTTGCACTAGAAGATTTTAAGTTAAGCAGGCTGAGCAGCTCCAAGAAAGGTGTCGTTCTCCTCTCCCAAAGGCTCTAGCAGATCTAAGAACACAGGAGCCAGGGCAAAAGACAATGAGACAACCTTCCTTTCTGCTAGCCAGCCTAATGTTTTTAAATAAGATCTAATAAAGATTTAAAACGCATTTTTCAGCCCAAGTGGCAATTACAATAAAAAATAGCTGAATATACAGTAAGGCTACAGTGACAAGCAGAGAAACGTACTGACATATTTGACAAACGCAGTTAGACAACATAGACAATACCACTCTGCAGAAGGAAAAACAACAAACAAAGCCATCTGCCTGATCACAGTGGTTAGGATCACACTTGCCATGGAACTTTATCGTTTTGCACTTCACAGTATTGCCTGAATAAAGGAAATCAGAGTAACAATACATAATAAACAGCAATACATATAATAAACAGATCAAGGATATCTGGCTGGAGAGAAGTGGATTTCAGAGGTAGGGTGGATTCCCACCTCCTAGTAACCAGAAAAAAAATCACAAGCCTCCAAGAAAACAGCATTTGCAGTTAAGGGCTAGATCTCACTGCTGTTGAAGAGAACATCAAGTAATTAATAAAACTGAAAATAGCCCTAAAACAACTTCTCTTTGACACAGAAGTATTGACTAACCTTTTCGCATGACATAATTGAAAAACTGCATGATAGATATCCTCCCATAAGGATCATTATGAAGTAATTTAGCAAAGATCTTCGCTGTGAAAAACTGCCTGTAAAACATAAACACAAAGCTACTTCTATGCATCTGATTACACTGCACTGACAGATCCAGTTACAGTATTTGAAATTTACAGATACTGTAAAATAATGTTTTAACAACACATAATGTGCTAACATTACTCTCATCAAGTGGGATCCTACCAAGTAACAATTGTAAACTCATTAAAAAGCAGCTGCCTTTGCTGCTCATGACTCTTCAGTGATGTGGGAGCTTTGGGAGCCTTTAGTCAACTTAATTTCTCTTTAGTACAGTATGTTTGGTAGCTTCCAATCTTCTACAACAACATGCACAGAAATGGAACTGCTGGTACTGACAATTAATCTGCTTTTGCCCAAAACTGAATCACAAAGCTATGTGCACAACAGCCACCTCCAGGAGGAGCATAAAGAAGTAACATTCACTGTATGCCATACACAGAACACCTGGCAGGAAATTCTGCATCAGAAGATAGGGAAGGTTAGGCAATATCTCTGGAGATGTAATTTCCAGTTCAAATACAAAATGTGCAGTATACTGACCACTAACATAAAAATACCAATGCTGATAAAAATTTCTTCTTCAAAAGGATGCAGCACTGCTTTTCCAGGTATCTCTATCAATGATAAAAGTTCCCTCAGTGATGCAGAGCACTACACTGTTACAAGGATGTAAAGCAACTAGTTCATCAGTAACTACATGGACATGACTTTATCTCACCATTAAACTGTTTCCATTTATTTTAGCAACCAAAACTTAGAGCAGCACTTAGGTTTAGCCAAAGTGAGCATATACAAGTGAAGAAAGCCTTACTTGCATTTTGGTCCAGCTTTTTCACCAACTTTCAGGAAGTTCTCATAATTGATCATTGCTTCTTCCCCAATCATTGGTGATGTCTGATGTTTGTCCAGTAGAAACCATAGGTTCTTAAAAGGTATTTACATTTGGTTAAGAAGATATCTTTCTAGAGATGTGATTGTGCTTAAGATACAAAGTGTTTAAAAAACTCAGCAAAAACGTGGGTTTGATGCAAGGTTCTTTCAGTTAATGGGTACACATCGTTGGTTCAGCCAGAAAAGAAAGAAAGTGCAACTTCCACTGCCTTAAACTGGTGTTAAACACATGCACACACTCTCACCCACTAGGATTTCTAGGGTCATGCCTCTTTTGTCTTTGCACTTCAGCAAAATCAACCATCTTTGGCGTCTCTCTCAGTGATACATAAACAGAACTTATTTCATCATCTGGGCCCACTTTTGCATTCATTATGCTGGAAACCCAGAAGCCATTAATTTAGTCCTCATATATGTCAAAATGAGGCAGCTTTACACCGACACTACCAGCCCAAGTGTCAGCAGCACTTCAGCTTTAGCTCGTACTTCACGACCACTCACTGTGCCCAAATAGAAAGCACCTTACCACAAGATTCTGTGCACAAACAGGAGATAATCAAACTCTGACAGGAGATAATCAAAATTGTTTCAGAAGCCATTACAAGACATACAGAAAATATTTTCATACCTGCAGCTCTTCATTATCCAACAGCTCTCTACTTTTCCTTTGCAGAAAGACAGCCCTAGATTCTTCTCTTAATTTCTGAAGCAAGACTTCATCTTCAGCTGGCAGCTAGAAACATTGTGGCATTTTAATTTTCTGCACCATTCAAAAACTACAAAGCAAGTACTCTTAGGTAGTCCTGAGTCATACACTCTGATGAAGCTGTTTACTTGACAGAAAATAGCCAGTCAACCACTGTTTAGTATGTTGTGTGGTACCTGCTTCTGCTACAGGGAATACTTGCATACTGTCTCAAACCATTTCAATACTAATGTATCTATTTAAAGCAGGATATCTTTAACATAAGGGATGGAGATGTACCTCATACCTGATAACCTCCCCAATAAGCACTTTCCCATGGTTGCAAGGTACCAGGGCTCACACATAAATGACATTTACCATTGTGTTTTTGCTTGGGAGAGAGCAGCGCTTTCTATTTTTTGGTAGGCCTGACTCTCAAAAGTGTGAATGTCTACTAGACTTGTTATGGCCAACAAATAAAATGGAAGAACACCTAGTGTGAAAGTTCTGCCAGCATTCATGTGCCGAACTGTACAGCACTATTGGAACTTAGAGAGCTGCTTATGTATTCATCAGCTGAAACATAGGTACTTGAGAACCTAATTGGCAGAAATGCAAGATCCTAAGGAATATGTGACCATGAGAGGTTAGACAGCAGCTGAGCAGTCAAGTTGACAAGTACCAGCAATATCCAGATTTCAAACTTGTGCTCCCATCCCAATCTGATTCATCTCATATCTAAGTTACTGGACCAAACATTTCTGCTGGGTGATGCAAGTGACAGATCTATGTTCAGTCTGCAAGACCAAGGACCCACTGTTTCCATGAAGCAGCATCCCATCGTGTCTAAACAGGAACCAGAAGATACATATTTACAACACCACTATGTCAAAAATTAGTTAAAACAGGAAGTGTCTCTGAAAGAGGACTTCCTATCTTTAGCAAGCAGCCTGATGAGCAAACTATTTCATGGCCTTTGATGAGATTTAGTAATTATTTAAAACTGCAGAAATTGACAACTGTACAAAATGAAAAATTATGCTAAGCAATTCACATCACTCAGATTTCAATCTACTTTAGCTTCTGAAGCTGCAGGGTCTCTTTGAAGGAGCAAAACTTTCTTTATAATGCAAAACAGTCTCTTGTTAAAGTTTATCTGGATACTGCACTTACCCTGTAGTAAAATCGTGGGATGTTTGTATATGATGTATTGCCACTTGTTTTTCCTCCTTTCCATTCCATGTAATACTTTGTGAACAATTCCATTTCTTCATCTTTTAGTTCCTGTTCACTCTTTTTGGCTGATTGACACAGAAAAGAATTTTCACACTGTACTTCAGAGCTCTAATGTAACAAGGCGCTTGAAAAACAGAGTTAACACTGAGGCTTATACAGCTGTGCTGTTGACTAACACAAATATTAGGCGGAAATTAATGGAGCACAGGCCTATTACATAAATTATATAAGAATGTGCCACACGTATATGTTTTGAGTAAGATATAAAATTGTAGCAGATACAGGGGGATGACTGACAGAGCAGCAGCGTTCCTGTTTCACAGGGGCAGCGTTGTTTACGGTGCTGCTTCCTGCGAGGAGCAGCATCAATCGTCTTTCCTGCTGCCAGGTCGGGGATGTCCCCGCGCACCCGCACGACCTCTGTGCGCTCGCTCGCGAATGGAGCGTTCCCAGCCGAGGCTGCCGCGGGGGCACGTCCTGGACAGAGCAGCTCCCGTGGCTCGTCCCCCCGTCCCTGCTGTCCCTGACCCCAAAACAGGGCTGCCTGCTTCTCCGCAGGGAGGCTCCAGGAGCCGCCCGGCCCCCGCGGGAGCCCGGACAGGCGAACCACGGTAGCACCAGACAGGCCGACGCTCGTCCCGCCGGCCCCGGCCCCGCCCCCCCACTCGGGTGCCCCGGGGCGCTCTCCCGACGCTCCCGGCCCGCTCCGCGCTCCCGGGGCACTCACGCGCGCGGCGCGCGGCCAGGCGGCCCCGCAGCCTCCGCTCCCACTCCATGGCCCCGCGCGACCGCCCGACCGCCTCCCGCGCGTGCGCACCGACGCGCCGCTGCCCCTCGGAGCTTCGTGCCCTCATCCAATATGGCGGCTCAGCCCCTCCGCTCCTTCCGCCCGCCCGCCCCAGCGGGGCGCGCCGTGAGATGCGATTGGCTCCGCGCGCACGGGCGCGCGTCCCGTGCGCCGCGTGCCCCGCTCCGCCCCGCCGCGCAGCGCGCGCCTGCAGCCGAGTAAGGTGGGCCCGACCCGGGGGAGGGGGGGAAGGAAAGGGAAGGAGAAAGGGAAAGACTTCCCGTATGGAGGGCCGCGCCGCTGTGCGCACCGGGAGCTGTAGCGTTGGGCGGCGCGGACGGGCCGTGCCCCCGGGGTACCGAGTGAGCCGCAGCAGCCGCCGGACCCTCCGGTGTTTACCTTTACAGCCCAACACATTCCAGGGATTGCAGTG
This sequence comes from Manacus candei, assembly GCF_025592945.1. Classification (NCBI taxonomy): domain Eukaryota; kingdom Metazoa; phylum Chordata; class Aves; order Passeriformes; family Pipridae; genus Manacus; species Manacus candei. Next base: position 13,055,941 of record NW_026138115.1, on the reverse strand, counting down.
TAGCTACCGCCCGTGGCGGTGGTCTGCCCCTTTGGCAGCGGCGTTACCAAGGATTTGGGATTGAGGAAACCAGTGAAACGGAAGTTTGCCACAAGTTGAAAAATACGAGGGAAGCAATGTGGGAATTGCGTGCTGGGGCTGCCCGAGGGATCGGGGTTGGGATTCCTCACTTGAAATCGTCGAGGTACCTTGAGCTTCGTTGTTTGCTGGCATGCAAATGTAAATACGACAGGAAAAAAACAGAGCAGGTCATGATGTCCTGGTGTTATTTTTATTTTTAGGAAATCTTCTGTCTCAACTTGGATGAAGGCAGGAAGAAAACACCCTGTGCTTTTTGCGTAGTTGCGTCGGAGTTCCCTTTCTGTGTACAACATACACAGGACTCATCTTTGCTGTAACCAACATACAGATATTGTAAGATGCAAACCTGCAAAGCATCTTCTCTAGAAAGAAAGATCCCCTCATTTTGAATGGATGTCCTCACAGTCTAAGAGATTGATTTTTGTGAAAAAATATTTTACCAGTTTTTGTTTCCGTAAGAGACAAAAACGACTGACAGAGCAAGCATTTTGAAACAAGTTTATGCAGTTTGACAGCCCTTGGGCTTTTATGGATAAACATCCCCATACAAGCTGTACAAGTGCATCAGATACAGTGAACTAATAGTGAGATAATTTCTTCTTGTGATGGCACTCTTTTCTAAAACTAGTCACCGGGGGTTTCAGGCTTTGTTATGGAAATGTCACATGTTCTGGCCTGTTTCAAGATGCCTTGCTGCCTCTTTCAGCATCCCTACTGGAGAAAAAATTAACTATTTCAGTTTTATGACATCTTCCAGCACTGCATTACCAGTGGACCCCAAAGAAACTGGTGTCTTACCTACTGAGAAAAGGTCTGAAATTGATTGCAAAGGAGAAAAAGGATGGGATGAGGAGACTAAAGAAATACCTGAAGGAAAACACCACTTTTCTTCCTCTGTTGGAGCTGCAAAGAAATGGTCAATGAGTCCAGTTGTGTCAAGGCATAAGTTTACAAATGTACAACCTCCAGAAAAACCTTTGCAGTCTGAGGAATGGAACAGACTAAGGGAAAACTTCCAATTACCTGAAATATTTGAAGAATTGATGTTGAACAGTATGATAAGGTGCAACAGCCCCATTGATGTGGCCAAGTCCTTGCTGACCCACGTGGCAAAGCGTAATGGTGACATTGCATACAGTGTGTTGGTCAAATACCTGACACTGTGTGTCCAGCAGGGACAGGTCTCAGAAATCCGTGATGTGTATGATATAATGAAAGCCAGATTTAAGATTTTAGAAATTGGGGCTTACAACCTTTTTATCAAGGGGCTGAGTAATTCGGATCAGTGGAGAATGGCCATGACTCTTTTGGAAGAAGCAAAAAAGATTATGATTCCCTCACGGACAAGCTATGAATCCTGTATCAAAGCAGCCAGCTGTCACCAAGAAATGAAACTTGCTTTTGAGCTTTACCATGAAATGTTGGCCAAGGATGTGGTCCCAACTTTGGATGTCCTGCAGTCATTTTTTGATTTCAGCAAGGGTATGAAAGGTGCTGAGTTGCAAAAAGAGCTGTTTGGCATTCTCTTATATTTGAGAGAGAACCAAATATACCCTCACGAAACATTTATGCGGAGTATAAAGCTATGGTTTGAAAGGTAAATGTTTCAATAGCAAGGTGCAGTTCATGAGGGTGGGATTCACATTATCCTACAGATTAAGATCCTTTAACATCTCATTTTGGTAGTTGCTTCTCCACAAAAGACATGTTGTCATGAAAAGATGCATTTTATTTTTGTTCCCAAATTAGTGTGAAAGTGTAAAATTCTTACTGATTTCACCTTTTATTTTACCTGGTAAATGTTACTTCTTGGTACAGAAAGTAGGAAATTGCAGTGGGTCATGGCTGTCCAAAATAGCCGATTTTGTCTCTTTCTGGGGTGGTACATATAGAATATTGACAGGAATATGAGGGTTTTTCCTGTAATCTATTGGAGTGTAGAAGTAGATAGTTATTTGAAAGTTAGATAGTTTCTTTCTTTGAAAAAAAGAGACAGCAAATTCAACTTAATTAAGCGAAGGTTAAATGTATTGACTTTGTATAGAATACTAGGAGATGAATAATCTTTAAATGAGATTCTGTTTTAGCACAGTATTTAGCAGGCCACGCAGTTTGTTTTCATGAGTAGTGATGGTCAGACTGCAAACTACAATTAGTTACAATGCACATGCACAGAGGGGTTCACCTGAGTCCACTACATGTTTGTCATGAGGTTGTATGTGAGCCCATCTATGATTTCTTTTTTTAGCTGTTGGCTTCGGTTTGTGTGAGCTACAGAGCCATTTTACAAGTTAGTCTGCTGCATGAAAAATATGGCAGCAGGAATGCACTACCATTATTGGAATAGTTTATGAACGTGCAGGGCAGCAACTTAAAAGTTGTCAGTGCACCACAATTATTTGTATAGTTCCTAAAATTTGTTGACAAGATAAACTGGGGAGATTGATGGTGTTACTTCTTTGCATGTTGTTAAATGCTGGTTCTTTATATAGTAATTTCAGGCATTACTAAATTATATATGAATCTTCATATAATTTCTTTGCAGGATAGATGATTGATTGATTTTTTTATTTCTAAATGTTGACCAAAATATAATTATTCTTTATCTATAATTCAGGTGTTGTTAAATAAGAATCTAATGTTTTTATATATCTTTCCCTCTGTACGTATTAGTATACCAGGAAGGAACTGGAGAGGACACCTGACCAACATTAAAGACAGGTAAATGCAACATTTTCTTTAAAAGTGATGTGTTGTCTTGATTATTCTGTTTTGAACTCTTCGTTTTTAAATGTAAAAAAGCTTTCCTTATATACAAAAATATTTTAATCCTTGAGAATACAAACCTTTGTTGTGACATATGATTTCACAAACTCCACTTTCCAACTCATTCTTGTACATTATAAAAGACCAGGCATGCACATTTGGAATTGAATTATGCTAAGCAGAGCTAGGATAGAAAAGCACAGGGAAAAATAAGATGTGCCATTTTACTGTGTGGCTTATTTGTCTACTGTTTAGGAATTAAAGACTTTCTTTTTTGTTGGCTTTATCATACCATTGTTTAACAGGATATATAGCAGAGAAGCTTTGGTGTGTAAAGGGATATCTTCTTGAAAACTGATACTATTTGCACACTACAGTTGATTTGTACAGATGGAAGGTTTTTCCCTTCCTACCTGATTTTCAGTGAAGACGAAATGGTTCTTAGGTTTTCACAGACATAGCTTGGGTACGTGTTTCTATTACAGTGCAGTTTTCTTAATGTCTGTAAACTGCTAAATTAAATGTTATTCTATTTGAAACCTTGTTCTGTGCTTTTGTAGCAATTTGGCAGCTATAAATAAATTATAAGCATGTCTCCAATGGATTGTGGGGTTTTTAGGTGGGTTATAAAAATACTCCACGTTGCATACTCTGAAGTAAAAGCACACATAGAACCTGCAGCTCTTGAAGCCCTTGAAAGAACAGCATAACTCACTGTCCTAAGAGTTGTTTGCTATAAGCTATTATTATGTATGAATGTGTTTGGTACTGTACTCTGTTATGATAATTCACCATATTTTAGACAACCTTTTTTAGCCTTTAAGAGTTTTAAAAGTCTAAAGTCAATTGTCTTGGCTAAGAGCTGACTTGTTATCTTAGTGTCTGTAAACAGTTAAAGACTTTGATAGGTAAACTAACTTAGATCACCTCATATTTTATCACAAATTAAGAATCTGTGAACAAAGTGGTGACAAGTTGTGATACAGTAGTTATTTTGTTAGAACCGTAAGAACTCTTTTTATTTTGAAATAAAGGAGTTTGAGGTAGCCTACTTGGATAAGTATTTGAATAAAATTAAAACGATTTCAAGAAAAGTATGTGTGGTTGTGTTTAAATTAAATGACTGTTGACAGAAAAGATCCTTAGGATTTCAAATAGCCAAAAAAAGATTTCATTGGTTTTTTGTAGGTTGGTTTTTTTTTGGTCCTAATCACAAGGGCCAAAGCCCTTAATGTATCTCTCAAACTCATGTGGTGATTGTTACTAGACTCATCTCTGCAGTCAGCACAACTTATGTCTTAAAACATGAGTCTTGAGTTAAAAATTTCTGAACTATTTTTTCCTAAACTGAGTTTGACAATTTAATAGGCTTATTCATTGGTTCTTCTGATTTTGTTATATCTAAGATGCTTATATCCAGGATATTTTCTTCTTCTTCTAGCACTGAGCTTCTTGTTTCTTTGAACCATGATATTCAGAAGCTTGAAGCCCCTGCAAACAAACCTTGAAATTTTCTGACCATTTTTCTTGGAGAGTTACAAAGGCTTTGCATTTTCTACAGGTCAGCTGTACAAAGCTGCAGCTCAAGTTTTTTGAGCCTGCATTCAAACCACTGCAACATGTCTGACTTCATGCTTGGTATGTAGGTGCCATGGTACTACAAATCTATCTCAAAAAAAGTAGTCCCTCCAAAAAGTAATTAAATTGTTGATCAGCTGAAAGGACAGCTATGTATCCTGCAGAGGTGAAAGCCTTCTGTGTGGAAATTTCTTGGCATGAAATTCTTAAAATGACCAATTAGAAGTTACAGAAATTGCAAAGTGATTTTAAACGTCTGATTGCAAAAAAGCAACCATAGATTAAGGGTCCAGTCTTACAAGATACTGGAGTGTTTGTTGTGCCTGTTTTGCCTCTGCTCTCCCTGGTAATTCACCAGAGAATTCACAAAAAGAAACTGGTTTCAGGAGCTTTGGTTGTTTATAGATGCTTGGGTGAATTGACTTGTTTTTTTCAAGTAAGTTGAAAGTGGTAGTTGCAGAAGGATCCACATTAACTATGAGACAGATCTTTAAACTGTAGGCTTAATCTTGATAATATTGTTTCATAACAGTTCATTAGGCCTTTCTTCTCTGTTGCCCACCCGAAGTTACTTAGTGCAATTAGATGTGTTTAATGGTAACTTTACAGCTATATGAGCACCCAGTCTCATTGCTTACATTAATGTGAAGGCTAAGCCTGCAGTGACCACAGTGGCTTGAGCAATTGGAGCGTACTGTTTGTATGCAGCAGTAAATGTCCATTGCTGGGTTTCCATATAACTTTTTTTGATTCAGTAAATGTACTATCAGCATTGCAATTAATGCAGTCTTGGGTTATGACGTGCATTAATGTATACTAAACATCAGTTGTTGGGAGAATTTAACATTTCTGATTGCAGTGGTTTTAGAAAATTGCAATGACGTAGCTTTGACACCTCTGTGGAGAGAAGGGGAGAATAACTTGTTCCACTTTAACATTTAAAGCTGAATTCCTCGGTTCTAAAGTTGTGCTTGAGAAAATAAGATAATTGGATGGATTTAGAGAAGAATGGTTACTCCTTCAGTTCAAACCAGCTGGGTGAATACAGGCTTCCAAACAGACCATGACAGAAAAGAAAAACGTGAAACAGCAACATATCCTGCATGTAAGGGAAGCTCAAGTGGGAGCAAGCAGTAAAAAAACCATTGTTCTTCAGCCAGGAAGAACCAAAGACCCATTCAGACTTAAGTGTCATTTTACTGCCCATTGGAGAAACTGCTGGTTTCTTCTTGTTTTCTTGGTAGCGTGGCTGGAGTGTCCAGTCTGGTGATGAAGTTGCAAGCTGGATCTCATGTCTAATATTCTTGACAGAAGTGCTTGAGAACAGACCGGAATGGCTGTGAATTTCCTTAGTGTCTGTTAATGTCCTGTCTGACCATTTCTTTCTCCTTTTTCATGTAGTTATTAAAGAGTTAAGCTTGGAAAAATTTCCAGGCTTAACCCACTATTAGAGGTGCAAGTCAAGAAGTGTACCTGTGAAGTCTGTGTATACTTGTAGGTCATTGGTGTGTCTTTAGAAAGTGTATCTGCAAAACTTTCAGCGAAGTTTTTTAGGAACAAAAAAGGTTGATGTCATTCACAGTTCAAGCACAGGTTGCATTGCCGTAGTCCTGCACTGTTACACTACCTTTCAGGCTGACTTCGTGGTGGGCCCCGAGGTTCGTGGTAGTGATGCATGGCCCAGGTCATTTGTGACCTGGATATGGAGTGTTGCATTGTGTTGATTATGTATTTAGTTTGTAGGGACTAATGGGAGAGATAACCAGGAAATAAAAAAATGAACAAATGGGACATGGAGGCAATGACAGTTCTGGTTTGATTTCCTTCCGACTATGTGTTAGGTCGGAGGTTATGGTTGTGGGACATGAAACAACAGAAAAGACTAGATGAAAAAATATATTTATTCTTTCTCTCAGTATATAGTTCTGGAGAATCATACAAAAATCCAGAGGTGGCCATGCAAGTTAGATCTATCTTGTTTTCCCTCTAGGAATTATGTTTGTTCTGTGCTAACAGGCTGGAGGAACAAAAACCCAGCTTAGAGCATTTGTCATGGTTCTCGTGGTTGTGGCTTGTTTCGGTGGCCTTTCCCAGTGCTGGGGAGTTTTTGCAGCACTGGGTTGGTTAGGCAAAAAGTTTTGCCTCTTGACTGGCATATATCTGCATGTTCTCTCTAGTGCTACCTCACTCATGCTGTTCTGGAATATTTTTCAGGACCTGCTGCAACATGCCAGCACTCTTCTTAAGAAATCTAAAGAATTTGAGGTCTCTTCTTTTCACATCCTCTGTTGTTCTATTCTGTAATCTTTTCTTTTCTGGTGGATTTTCAGTGTCTTCAATCTTTTAGTATTAAAAACCATGCATGGACAAATCAGTGGAGAGTTCTTGCATGTGTCAGAGACAAAATAAGGTATGATTTGGAATTTGCAGAACTACAGTTGTTACCATAGCTGCTGACCCTGCAACGGAGAAACTAAGAATACTGAGAAGTGGACAGTGTGAATCATAAAGGAAAGTGTCCCAGTGCTACCTGCAGTCATAAAATCCCTGACACAGTTGTGCATGTTTTGGCTCTGGGAAATAAACACTAAGTGGTGGCATTAGTTGACTATAGCTGCAGAACTTTCTCATCTGCAGCAGTCTGCACTTCTGCATCCATGATAATACCTATTAGCCTGTGCTGCAGAGCAGGAATGGAAATTTTTTAGCAATAAAGAAACAAGTAGTGATTAGTTGTCAGGAGATAGCAATGTAAAGCTGCTTTCTGTTTAGGTGGAGTCAACCAGATATTGGAAGATCTGTGGTGGAACTGGGCATCATACAGATGTGCAGTGCCAGTGTGACTTAGTATTGCTGAGGGCTTTCAAAGCAAACAGTATTTCTGTTTTAGTCACATTCTCCTCTCAGTCAGTTCACTCTGACCACCTTGGAGAGAGCTGGGAAACATTCTTAGCCTAGAATTAAGGGGAAGTCTGATGGCAAATGACAAGTGATGCAAATAAGTCAATCTTGCTCATTGTTTGCTTTTCCAAACATACAACAAATTTATGTTACCTTTTCCTTCTTTCCTTTTTTTTTTTTCCGTTCTTTTGAGCAGGGTTATTCCTACATCTGTGGAGGTTTGGTTATTCTAAACCTGGATAAACAAGGCACGTATAGCTTAGCTTTTTTTGGTAGGAGTAGTCACTGGCACAACAGTGGAGCATTTCACAGGTGCATTTTTGTGTTGTAACACTTTGGAATGGATTTATAGCTAGACCAAGGCTCTGTGGCATGCCTGCCAGCTTCAGCTAGCATATATACAGCTGCTTCATATGTTCTGGTGAGGCCAGTGCAACAGCATCACCTTCCCACATTGAGATCAGGGATGTGTGTATTCACAATAACTTTCCTATCTAGTAGGGAAACTTCCAAATGTTAGGGGTGTGGGAATTTGTGGTAATGCTGAGAATTGAACTCTGATCTTTCAAGACCTAAATAAATGCTGATGTGCAGAGTTTTAGTCCTAAGTCTTCAAACATCTCTAGAGCTAAATCTTTGATCCTGATGCCACTAAATCACATAAAAATATTTTTAGTGACTTTAACAGGTTTTGGATGCATCACAGAAAGAGTACAACTAATTTTCTGATGATTTTACCCTGTTAGGGTTCTTGTAAAGAATTGTGCTCATCAATAGACATTTGGTAAGTCGGTAATATTTAAGGTATTTCTTATTTAAACACCTTTTTCCTTTTATTTTCTTGTGTTATTGTTATTTCAGTGGACAGTGCCCAGTTTGCAACCATCAGTTGGAGGATAGCAACCTCACCGAAGAGGAGTATAATAATCTCAGTGAAAGAATAATAAGGGACGTGATACATGGAACTGACACTTTTAGAAAGACAAGCCCACAGGTAGGTCTTGCACCCAGTCAGGTTCATTGGCTAGGAGGGTGTCATGGTTTGAGAGCCCCAAAATCCAATTCCCTAGTCCAAGCCCCCCTCCCACATCTCAACCCAGTGTGAGATGGGTTTTCCAGACACCGCATGAGACTCAAAATGGGGGGAAGGGATTATATATTACAATGACTGTACAAAATAAATACTACAATACATTATATGCAATCTTAACTATCTCTACCATGACATAAAAGTATTTACAATGGATCAAATCTCTTCTCTCTAAATAAAAGTCCGGGAGGGAAGAAGGAAAAGATCCTTTCCACTCTCAGAGCAGCAGTGTCTTCAGGGCAGCAGTCTATCTCTCTCTCTCTCTTCCATGCAGCAGCTGTAGCTGGATCTCTGCCAGTACACACGAGGGGGTGTATCCAAGCCCTCGTGGCCCTTCGTCTCCAAGTGAGGGTCTTCTCTTCCGTAGGCTGTGTTCACCGGGACAAAGGCCACTTCACTACGGTCATATCACGAAGCACAGGGGTCTTCGTGACGGTCCCTATCTTCAGGGGATTCAATCCCCTTTGCAGAGCTCCGTGCTCTGACTCAAAGCAGCAGGGGGGCGAAGGCCCTCCTCTGCGTTCCTTTGGCCGTCCTGGTCCAGCTTCCAGGATGCCTGAGCTTTTCAGCTCCTCTCTGCAGTGCTGCTGCACTTCACCCCTCCCTTTTAGGAGGGGTCTCCAAGGAGTTTGGGGGGTTTTGGTTCAGTTCTTACTCCAAAACTCTGTCTCTGTAGAGCTTAGTTCTGCTCTCTCTGCTACTGTCTCTCTTTCTGTTGAACAACTCTTTGTCTTCCTTGGCTGCATGCTGTTGCTGTTCCTTATCTCTTCTGGCTCTCTGCCACCATTTCTCCATCCAGTGTTGTTTTTACTGCCGCTTCTGCTGCTCACAGTGGAGAAAAAAAACTTCCAGCTTCTCAGTCACAGACCTCAGTCCAGTTTAACACTGTTTCCGAGTTTCTATGACTCCAGCCGGGGGCTGGGGGGGAGGCCAGAGCCCCCCAGGGGGCTCCTGCCCCTTCTCCTCGTGACTCTATAACATAACCACCTCTCCAACAACAACTACAACTACCTTCTCTTTTGGTCTGCTTGTGATATGTTTTTATTTTGCAGAAGCGCTCATTGGCTCAAATCCCCAAGGGTCACCACCCCCTGAGGATTTACCATTTTATAACTTCAGGGGGGAAAACTGTTTCCCCCCACCACAGAGGGTAATATGCAGTTAATGTTCAAGCACTTAACACCACAAATTCTTTGCTTTAAAACATTAATAGGCCATTAGATACTGAAGTATCCTATGTGTCTGTTTCAGTTGGGTTTATAAAATGGGTCTAAATCTCAGCATCTTTCATACTGTCTTTGTTCTTACATTTACAGCCAGCTACTAATGGATACTGAAATAACTAAAATGTGGGAGTTTTATACATTACAAAATTAAAAAGGTGTGGAAATCTTTTAATCCCCAGAGAGCTAAATTTTAAATATGGAATAAAACCCTGTAAATACCCTAGAACAAAACAAAATATCTGGTATTTTCAGCTTGCAAAAGAAGTAAAAGAATGGTTATCATTTTGTTCAGTCACCTTTCACAACCCACCAAACAATCAACTACTCATCGATTTTAAAGATACACTTTCATATTTTTAATTACAGTATATATTAGGAGTATCAAGCTTTTCAAAGGTCATGGTAAACATATGAGAGGGTGTAATTCCCAGACACTATAGTATATTGCAGTTCTATGACTTCAGTAAAGCCTTTGACACTGTCTCCCATGGCATTCTCCTGGAGAAGCTGGCAGCCCATGGCTTGGGCGGGTACAGTCCTCACTGGGTAAAAACCTGGCTGAACGGCCGGGCCCAGAGTGTGGTGGTGAATGGAGCCACATCCAGCTGGCAGCCGGTCATTAGTGGGGTTTCCCAGAGCTCAGTATTGGGGCCAGTCCTGTTTAATACCTCTGTTGATAATCTGGATATGAGAGGATCAAGTGCACCCACAGTAAGTTCATAGACTACACCAAACTGGGCAGGAGTGTGGATCTGCTGGAGGGCAGGAAGGCTCTGCAGTGAGATCTAAACAGGCTGGATCCATGGGCTGAGGCCAACTGTATGAGGTTCAACAAGGCAAAGTGCTGGGTCCTGCCCTTGGGTCACAACAACCCCAGGCAGCGCTACAGTCTTGGGGAAGAGCAGCTGGAAAGCTGCCTGGTGTAAAAGGACCTGGGAGTGCTGGTCAACAGCTGGCTGAATGTGAGCCAGCAGTGTGCCCAGGGGGCCAAGAAGGCCAATGGCATTGTATCAAAAATAGTGTGGGCAGCAGGACTAGCAAAGTAGTTGTCTCACTGTAGTCAGCACTGGTGAGGCTGCATCTCAAATTCTGTGTCCAGTTCTGGGACCTGACTTCAAGAAAGGCATTGTGTGTCCAGAGAAGAGCAGTGAAGCTGATGAAGGGTCTGGAGCACAGGTCCTGTGAGGAGTGGCTGAGGGAGCTGGGGTGGTTTAGCCTGGAGAAAAGGAGGCTCAGGGGAGACCTTATCACTCTCTACAACTACCTGAAGGGAAGTTGTAGCCAGATGGGGATCAGTCTGTTCTCCCAGGCAATCTGTTCTCCCAGTGACAGGAGAAAAGGACATAAAATCAAGCTGTACCAGGGGAAGTTTAGGTTGGAGATCAGGAAGAATTTTTTCACTGAAAGGGTGATTAAGATTAAACAGACTTCCCAGGGAGGTGGGGGAGTCACCATCTCTGGAGGTGTTCAGGAAACGACTGGACGAGGCACTTGGTGCTGTGGTCCTGTTAACAAGGTGATGATCGGTCTCAGGTTGGACTCAATAGTCTTGGAGGTCTTTTCCAACCTTAATGATTCTGTGATTCTATTTCTGACTCTGTGGAGATAACTGATGCGGCAGTAGCAATACTGAATGAAGGTGAGCCCCACTAGATGGAGCCCACACCACATCTTAGAGTGGGTTTGCTTTACCTCTGTCAGTATTGATGAAGGCTTGTTGCAGCTGGCACCCCGGTTTTTCACCGGCTCTGAAAATATGGACTATTTAATTCTTCAGGCTTTCTGCGGGCACAGAAAGAGTTGCACATGTGTAACAGTTACAGAAACTTGAAGCAGTTAGTGTTGGGGTGTTTGCAGTACATGCAGCCTATTGTGCAGACATCTAATTTTCACACAGATTTTCTCTTCAGTTCAGAACTTTTTATCTGATCTAGCTGTGAATCGTACATGAGAATAAAATTACCCTTAAAAATGTAGCAGTAATTTTGAGTATTTAATGGATACTGATGTTCTGTAATTTCATAAGATAAACAAAAGGCTGTGTTTTATTGCATGCTGTATGGCTTGGAAATTTCAAGTGTGTCTAGTACACAGGACTAGATTAGCAGTGACAGTTGAAGGCAGGGAGATTTAGGGAAGGAGTTCTGGGTAACAGGACCTTCACATTCAAGCTGAACAGTAGCAGAAATTATATTCCCCCTGTGTAAGAAACTGATTGATGAAATAAATGCAGTCTAATGAAACAAATACACTATATTAAGTTTTGATGCTGGTGGATTCTGTTAGTGTGTGTGATAGCTGAAATTCCATCATTTACCATTCTGGGGCCACCCACTTGCTGCTTCAGGTTGATTTTGTTCTAGTTCTGTATCAGCAGGCAGTCACTGGTGGAGTGAATGGAGATGAACTTTTTGTGTTTACTGTTGCTTAAAGTCTGCTTCCTCAGTGAATTTTGAGCATGGATGTGGGAGTAGTGGTGAAATGGTGTCATAATGTATCAGATATTTCCAGAAATAAATTTGGGACTTTCTAGTTGCCTTTGTGCTGTGAAAGCAGACATGTGGTCATGAAAATATGCTGCCCATTTTAGGTCTGCCAGACTGTGTGACTTCTGCAGCCAGGGTTCAGCCAGGGTTTTCCAGAGAGGAAGTTAGGTGATGAGGATGAAAATAGGATGTAAGCAAGTATATCTGAAGGGGGTGTGTGTCCATTCTCCAGTCAGTTACTTTTTTGTAGTAACCACAATTCAAATAGAAAACATTTTAGCTTTGTATTCCTTCTTTTATCCTAACTAGTTTTCTTTAGTACATTTGTGCTTCTTGCAATGAAGTGATTAATCAAGGAAACACTTTAAGTTGTGAGCTCTGAACTTTTTTTTTCCAACAATATTTCAAATTGAATATGTAATACATTTGGAATATCTTTTTTCTTCAGTGAAGAATAGTCTTTTGTCTTACTTTTGCAACAGTGTTGTTGCTTTATTTGATTTTATTTCTCTCACTAAATGTGGTCAGAGTAGAAAATTAGGGGCAAAGACTTGGTTTGTTGAGAATCCCCGAAAAGTAATCTGTTGTGGGTGATTAAAAAAATAAATCATTTTTGTAATTAGTTTTAGGAAAGAAAATCAAACAATGTAGGTTTGTACATCAGAATGGTAGTGAACACTGTTTACAAGTATGTTGAAAAGGTGGCTTGCATGAACTATAAAACTGATTATTTGTTACACATTAAAAGTAGACATTGATTCAGATCCATATGCACAGCTGTTTAAAGGTCTATTAGGATGTCACACGATGATCTAAAATATACCGAGCTGCAGCCTTGCAAGCTGCCATAGGGAGAAAACAGTTGGAATAAGATTGTCACCTTTCGTACCGAATTTCTGCGTGATGTTCGCAGTCAGATGACTGTTGACTCTGGCTGTATTTGATTGGGAGCTATGCCATTGAGCCTGAGAGGATATAATTGGTCTACTGGGAGGCAGAATCAACTTTTACTGTGATGACTTTCATGTCACAACCACTCCTGGATATTTCTCTCAAATACACAAATGCTGTAATTTGCCTTTTGAGGCTCCTTCATACATCTGATAAGCCTGAAAGGATGGTCGTGCAGTGGGAAGGAAGCACATTAGAAATGTGTATGTGCTGTCAAGAAGGCAGGAGAAGATGGGTTTGTGGTCATGTAAATTCCCTCACTAGATCTGGACTAAGTGTGTGAAGGGGTTTTACATATTCCTCTAGAACATAAGGGACTGGATGGGAAGGAGGAAGTAACTCGTTCATCTCTGTTCTTTTTTCAAACGAATGAGGCAGTGCTGTTTCCAAGGAGCCTTGAAGATAAAGCTCTAACTCTTGCTTTTTAGACTGATACCTTTTCCTTTCTATAATGCTTTGGTTCTCCTTCCAACTCCATGATTTGCACCAAAACCCCAAAGCAGGCTTTGGGTGCATGTCAGTCTTGTTCTGAATGAAGTAGTTTATTACTTCCAAACCCCTTCTGTACTCCAGCATCTAAGAAGCCTCTGTCTGACACAGTCTGCTCTAATGTGGCAGTACCTTCACTCCCAACTTCCAATGTGGTCTTCTCGTTCTTTTACGTGCTTTGTTGACTGTCAACTTGTGGACAAAGTCAGCTAAATTGTCTGCACTTGAGCTGTTTGCAAGGTGAGTGTAGTGGGTTTGTAACCCTCCCTGGGAGGGAAACGGAACTAGGATAGGTCACCTGATGTATATTTTACCAATAAGGAATTCCATACCATCTTATGTCAGCTCAGATGTAAAGATATGTTATCACAGAGTCGTGATTATTGGCTCCCCCTTGGCCAGCTGCAGGAAGTCCCTCCTGTAGCCAGCCGTCGTTGGCTTCACTGGGGAGGAAACTTCTAGCAGCTTCTAACCAAAGCCACCCTATGTAGCACCCCCCCCACTACCAAAAAACTTGGCTACCTCAATGCACGACATTGAGCTACTCTTAACTGCTCTGAGATGCCTGGGTTATTATGGCTGTCCATCTTGCACCTGGATGTCAAGGCTTTTTTGCCTGAGCTAAGGGAGAAAGGGAAGTTAGGCCTTCTGTGTCTCCCGAGAAGATCAGGGCCTATGAGGAGAAAACCCCTCCAAGCAAACAGCTGATACTATGTGCACAGTATGTTCCACAGCCCAGGATATGCGTGCCGTTTACCTCCCCTACTTCTATTCCTGTGTATGTTAGCTCCTCCTTGTCACTGCCGGGAAGCAAAGAATTTTTAAAGGGGAAGAATTGTGGAAGGAAGGAGAAGGCCAGGTTGACTTTCTCCAGTGGGTACATGTGCCACCTTCCCTCTCAAGTTTGTACCATATTGCAGCAAAGGGATCAGATTCACAGTGTTTGTCCTCTACAGTAGGAGTGCAAAAATTTGACATGTTGCTGAATACTGTAAAGTCCCTTTTCCCTGGGATGAGGGAAAAGAACAATTCCTGTAGTTTCTTCTCAGATGGGAATGATTGTCAGTTCTGTGGCAGGGTGGGTCACTTTGCTAGAGCTTGGATAGAATGCCAGCACTTGGATTGAGAGCTAGCTTCTGCAAGGACCGTGCTGGCAGAATGAAAATCCTGCTGCTGCCAGCATGGTTTGAAAGCTTTCTGTTAGTTCTGGAGAGGGATAGAGGGATGGTGAGCTGTAGTCATGCCTAGGATTAGGACTAAGCAACAAGACAGTAGAGATTTCTGAGCTTGCTTTTTTTTTTTCTTTTTCTTTTTTCCCTCCCTTTCCAAGACCCAAGAGTAGGAGGAATGCTGAGGTTGTGTTACATGAGAAAGTTATGAGTAATTTTTGGATGGGTATGATTTACTTTTAGTAGTCTGTGTTTTCAGGATGGCAAGGATGAAAGAACCTCTTATTTTTGAATCTAGAAATCCTGAAAGTGTGGTGTTTGGAGATTAGTGTTTTAAACAGCAGGTGCTTGAGGACTTGAGCTCAATTTATTAGGATTGAGTGAGAGCTATTGCTGGTGGAGTTAAAGGTCTTATTGTAGCCTTTTGGTACTTGTTGGTGTTGGGCTTAGGGTAAGAGTTGCTAATTGGGAGTTAAAATACTTGAAGCACTCACTTAATAGGGTTGTGGCCCGGCCAGAGCTTTAAATTAGAGGTGACATCAGTAAGAACAAATGTGTTGCCTAGTCTGCAACAACAGTGATCAAAAAGCTTTCTTACAGTTGTTGTTTGATTATGGGATGGCTAGTGCTGGACAGTTTAATTCTACAGGTTTTGCAGAATAGCAAGTTATGCCATTCTTAAACCTTGGTGAAATTCTTCAATTTTTTCTATTTCTATTTTTTCTTTTACATTCCAGCTAATGCAAGGAAGATACTAATCTGAGAAAAATCACTTCATCAGCAAACTATGTTTGCATTTAGCTTAGCAAGATCTCCAGATGATATATAGTTAAAACAAGTTAAGATTAGCAACTATATTTTAACCAAGTAACTGCTCCTAAAGAAATAAGATTAGAACCAGACTTTTCTTAATTAATTGCACTAACTGGAATATGTATCAGGTTAGGAGAATTTCCAAATACAGAAGTGACACAAGAAGTAGCTTAAAAACACTGTGGAGGACAATAAAACAGGTTTAGATAGAGGGTTGGAAGTAAGGAACATTCTTATGTTGCAAGGTAGCCTAATGATCTGAAAAAAATCCCAACTCATTCCTTGCTATACAAATCATGAAAAAGAGGACCACTCCTTTTCCAACCTAAATTCTTTTATGATTCTATGATTCCATTCCACTGTCTTTCTGTAATGCTCATTACATTGCATTTAAGCATTCAAGTCAATCTTTTCATCATTTAGCCTTCTGTTAGGTGGTTTGCCCTAAGAGGAGAAGGTTCCAAAGCAGTGGTTTTAATTTTGAAAGCACTGTGAATTCAAAATGTTTCTGCCTTTGAAAAGTTTTTTTGGTCTGTTTTCAAAGCAAGCTTGGTATGGTCCATTTCTTTATTCTTGTACTTATGATGGCAGTCTTGCAAAGATGGGGACATTTTCCACTGAGGACAGCAGCACAAACTGTCCCACCCTCCATGTTTAGAGTGCTCAGGAGGGACTTTTCAGAAGTGTGCTACCTGGATTGCTGAGGTCCAGGCTGTGCATTGACCCTGTTACTGACCCTCTGCTGTCTGAGGTAGACAGCTGGGAACAAGTCCTGCAACACTGCCTGCTGTTGACTGAGGGCTGTGAACAGGCAGCACAGTGCACATCTCAGCGAGGTTGTCAGCGTGCCTGCAAGTACCTTCCTGTTTGTGACCGTAACTCTGAAAGCTACAGCTGCAGGAGTTGGTGACTCTGGGATTATTTGTAGACTCTAGAGAAGTATATAACAGAGGGAAAACAAATTGTGTGCAATCCCGAGTACATAATGATACCATACACAATACTGAGAAAAGTCTTCCTGCTTGTAAAGGTTCGAAGGGGATTTCCAAGCTTTGAAACTGTAGGGGAAATAATCAAACCCTTCAGGCATAGCAACAAACAGATTTAAGAGTGCTCCAGCAAGACGCAGTAAAAAAAAGAACTGGCTGGATTTCAGTTTGACAGCTGAATTTTATTTCTCACACTTAATGCACATTCCTGTGTTTTTCTTCTGATACCGAGAAACATTGCTGAAAACAAAGCAACCCGACATCAGTTTGTATTTTATGAAACTGTTAAAAAGGGAATGTTTTCACTTCTCTAAAAGCTGCTCTTACAGTGTTGGAAGGCACCCTGTTTGATAGTAGGGGTAGTTACATTATAATTAAGTGCAGTACAATATTATGTTAATTAAAATTTGCTCTTTCCTTGCACATGTCATTTAACATGGAGAAGGGAAGCACTACTTCTTCTGTTGTACAAAGCTTAAACTATTGTGAATGCTTCTGGAAAAAAAGTATGTTGAACATTGTAGTTTTTCATTTTTTAATTTAACTAGTGTCTCTCCACCACTGAGCAAAAACTTTATTTAGAAGAAGCGACAAACAGCCTTTTGACTTTAATAGGTTTTAGTAAGTTTCTTTTAATTCTTCTGTTTAAACTCCATGCACTGGCAGGAGCATAATAGCCTTCCTTGTATTTAGAAGTCCTCTGTGGCTTTGCTTATATATCTCCTTTGTATATTAGATTACTTTAGGTGTTGGCATTTGGATCAGTAGATATTTTGGATTGTTCAAGAATTTAACCAGTGCCAAGATTTTTATTTCTAGTTGTCAACATATTTCCTATTTAGACTTGAGAAAAATATTCAAGTGATGTAACCTTTCTGTGTTCTGAAATGTATCATACACTGAGATCTGTTATAGACATTAGAATTATTTCATAATACTCATTTGGATTAGTCTCATTGCTTTTACCAAAGGACATGCTTGTTTAGCTGTGTTTTCTTTGTTTTGAAAGACATGATAAACATGTTATGTTTAACATAGTATCTGTAAATGCTAATATTTAATTCCTTGAGTTCCTTGTTTTTGTTGTGCTTTTGAAGCTTGGGGTCTATGTGTGCACTGGTATTGGAAGAAAACCATATATTTCTATTTATAAATGTATTTACATGAGTTGAAATAGTATTGTCTTACAAAAGAGTCCTATTTTCATATTTATTACTACTGCTATTTCAAATATTATTGGCTGTGTAAGCCAGACTTTTGAGGTCCAAAGGCACACTTACTTAAAAAAAATTTTTAAATTAATGGTTTAAAATAGCAAGACTAGTCTTTTTTCTTTCTTTCTTTTTCAAACAGTAATTCCTATAGGTCAATTTTTTAAAACCAACCTATTTTGCTTTGCTCCAATATTTTAGGCTGAGAGATAAATTTCATAAAATGTTGTTATTTAGCATAGGCAGGGAAAACAGTCTATGGGAAAAGGTAATCCCAGTAGTCTCACCTGCTAACAATGTCATTCCATGTACTGGCTGCATTTTTATGCCAGGACAATCCTCTTGTTGTGACCTGAACAGGGGGACTGGTGCAGGCTAAAAACTGTTACGTGGGCTCAGTTCATCCACTTGAGTCTTTCTCCTTGTGCTAACAATGTGTGTGCATAGGTAGGTGAAGGAACAAGGACAGGAATGAATGGCTGAGGGAAGGGAGAAGATAGAAACACCTTTTTCTGTGATAACACCAGTACATACCAGTATAAAATGATGGTGAAATAGTGCATGAGTCATTCAACTGATGTGGAATACCAAAAAAATGTGACTCTTTGTGCTTTTGCCAAGATGTGAATGCACCTACCCACTAGTGATTAAACAAAAAATTATTTTGAAACTCTTAAATTCTTTACGTCAATATAAATTCCATCATGGGTTTGTTATGGCTTTTACTTTCAAATTGATTTAATCACTGTGGTGTCCATTTGCAAAGGAAAGAGTGTTTTTAGTAGAAGGTGAAGTGAATCATTTTTAAAGGTTGCATAGTGGGCATTCCCCTATTTTCTCAGTAAGGCAATAAATGAAATCAGGTGAGTTTTTTAAAATTCCCTTTTCTTTTGTGCATGGTGTGGAACAGGATATCCCTGGAGCCACCTGTGAGCCTGTGCTGTGCTGTGTCTGTTGCTGCTGTGGGAAGGAGTGTTCATGCAATGCACAGGCTGCTGGGGGAAGTCCTGCAGTGAGGTAACAGCCTTGCTGTATTGCACTACTTTTCTGCGGCTCCTGAGAGATAAGAAGGTCATGTCAATAAGCCATGTGAAATGTGTTTTTGAAGTTTTGTCCTTTCAGTTTGAGTCATGTTTCCGAGGCTGGGAAAATGGACTTTTCTTTGGAAATTTTGTGAGATGACCCCGGTCAGAACAAGTTAGAAATCAGTGTAAGGTTTGTTGTGTTTGTCTTGGTGCTCTTACCTGGAGAGAGAGAGAAATGTGTTTTGCTGCTTGTTGGCTTATTGAAGGGATTCATCAGAAGTGCCCTTTGTCTTGTTGAGCAGAACGTTACCTTGTAAATTCTCCAGTGGCACATGCAGGGCTGTGTGTAGATCACACCTTGCATTCTCCTTTTGGAATCACAGAATACACTCAGTTGGAAGGGACTCACAAGGATCATCAAGTACAACTCCTGCACATGGCCATCCCCAAGAGTCACATCATGTGCTTAAGAGTATTGCCCAAACACTTCTCAACCTCTGCCAGGCTTGGAGCTGTGACCACTTCCCTGGGGAACCTATTCCAGTGCCCAAGCACCCTGGAAGGGGAAACCTGTGCAAATAACTTGCTTCTTTTTGCCTAAACCAACTTTCACATCATCATTGTACTGCATTGATGGTCATCATGTCTGGCTTCTCTTGATCAGCTGTACCCTAACTGCAGCTGTGCTTTACTTCATTTACTTCTTAAAAAGAAAGTGTTCAGTTTCTTTGAACAGTTAGCTGTTGAGGGAGATATCTTTAGAGAACTGTGAATGAAACATCTCTTTATTATTGTGGCTGAAGTAAGATCTGCATAAAATCCAGACAATTCCCAATCTTTGAAAGATCAGCATCCTTTGAATTGTCTATTTTCTCTCTTCATGGTGAGTTGATCTTGGTTGGACACCAAGTGCCCACTAAGCTATTCTATCACTCCTCTCCTTGACAGGGCAGTAGAGGGAGAAAGTGAGATGAAAAAAACCTCAAGCATCAGGATAAAGACAGTTTATTAAAGCAAAAGCAAAGCCCACACGCAGAAGCAAAGAAAACCAAAAGATTTATTCTCTACTTCCCATTAAGATGTGATGTTCAGCCACTTCCTGTTACGTAGGGCCTCACTATTCATAGCAGTTGCTCCATAAAATAAAGGTAGTAATAACAAATGCTCCCCCACACCTTTTTTTCTCTCTAAGCTTTTATTCTGAGCGGCTGTTGTGTGGATGGAATATCCCTTAGGTCAGGTTGAGTCAGCTGTCTTGGCTATGTGGTCTCCCAAGATTTTGCCCACTCCCAGCCTACTAGTGAGAGAGAATGTTGGAGAGACAGCCTTGATGCTCTGCAAGCACTGCTCAGCAGTAGCCAAAGCACTGGTGTGTTACCAACCCCTTTCCAGCTACCAGTGCAGGGCACAGCACTGTGACGTCTGCTATGGGGAAAATTGACTCCATCTCAGCCAGACTCAGTACACTTCTACAGTGTAAGTCTGTGGATGTTAGAATAACCCTTTGTACTATGTCCAGATGAGGTAGCCTGCTGCTTATTCCCAGTCTTCCCTGTGTCCAGAGAGGATGAGAAATATGGAACTCAGAAACTGTCTCTCAGGGGAGGAGACCTGAATCTTTTCTGTCATTCTTCATGTATTTTTTTTCTAGAAAAGGAAAGAAGCACTATTGTGTGTTGCTGGGAATTATGGATTGTGAGGAGAAAATGAACCGACCCTTGGGATTTTTAGTTTGTCTGAGGCTTTTCACTGGAGTCTTGTGTATTTGGTGACGTTAATTAAACTTGGCCATTTGTCTTCTGTGCTCTCTCTGCTTTTAACTCCTCATCTCCCTGTGTGGATAAGTCTTCTGTACCAGCAGCCTTCTTCCCTGTTTTGCGCAGTTTACTTGTAGAGATGGAAAATAATTGAACTGATCTGGGAGGCTGGCAGGGGCATACTGTCTGTCAGGCATCTGTTGAGAATGGTCTGGGACACATGGACAGGAGGAGAAGTGGCCAAACCATTGACAGTGGAAAAGTTGCAGCATCTCCCCAGCTCCAGAAGCAAATCCCAGAGAGCAAGGAACTGGCTTTCTGAGGAGCACTGAGCCTATCGTGATGCTGCTCAGCAGGACCCTTCTGGCAGCCCAGCTCCATCTGAGCTGCTGGGAGAGGGGAGGGAACCAAGCAAAGAGTGGGCAGAGGAGAGCGCAGACCCACCAAATTCCTCTGCTACTTCCCCAACTCCTGCTGTAGTGTTCCCTCAACAAAGCAGTCTGCTCTGCCCATCAGGGAAAACCCACCCTTTCAGAAACCGCCCTATAACTTGTTGCTTTAAATAAAATACTACTTTAAAATTCTCCACAAAGTGCTTATTTTGTATGGAACTGAGCCCACAAAGACAGGATTACTTGTACAGTGTGCTTCACAAAAATGTCTGCTTGACTGTAACTATTTTACTTCAAATAATATTGCCATTTGTTGGCATTGGGAAAATAAGGCTCTATTGGAGTATATACTACGTTTTTCATCTGCTTCCACTTTCTTTTGCCTTTTCCATTTTCACTTCTTTGTCTCAGAGCTCTTCTATTTTACCTTCATTTGGTCTGCATGTGTTTTGCTTCTTTTCATCTTTCCACATTTCAGACAGCCATCCAGTATTGCAGTGATGACTCACCTGATTTTGAACCATAGGAAGTCCCCTGGATGGCATAAGCCCAGAAGGAATCCATGTTGTTTGGTTTTGCACTTGTTTCTCCCCCTCCAGCCCTTTGCTAGTGACTTCTTTCTGTATCTTGGTGTCCCTGTCAGATGGCAATGAGAATATTTATTCATCTATAGAAAATACCTTGAGATTGAGGCAGGGAGCAGGGAAAACACTTCACAAGTGCCAACAATTTATTTTTCTTGGAGATGATAAGTTCCTTGCCCAGCTTTTTATACTTTCTCAATAATGACATTTATTTAAGCCACGGAGAAATGAAAGATCACATAAAAGGCGATTGATTCCTATGGTGCTAGACTGAGCTCTGTGTTGTCTCTGTTCTCATCGTTGTGCTTTTGATTAGCATGCCTCTTTTCACCTGGAAATTACTCCTGAAACTTTAACATCTGAGTGAGGCATCCTTATCTCACTTAATTGGTTTGTACTCTTAATACAAATGACCCTTTTCCTAGTATAATTTGTCATAAGCATTCCAACTAAATTTGAAGTTGGTGATCATTTGTTAGTGCCTGACAGCAGTGTATTTTCTGGACAAATAAATTCTTTCATTTCTTTCTCTGAGGAAGAATGCATATGCTGTATATGTTTTTGTTTGTGTGCTGAGGGGATGTTTTTTATTTAGACATATGTTACCATATGGCTGTGTGGGAGAAGGCAAGATTAGAAGAGTACTTCTTGAATCCTGAGTAGAAGGCATGAAATATGAATTGTTTTGAGTTCCTATGAAAGTTAATTTATAGCCTTGGTCTGTGAAAGCTCTGTCAGCGGGGGATAAATAAGTCTTACTTGTTACTAGAAAGGTAATTTATGAAACTAAGTCACTGCCCACCAGGATGGTGCAGAGTTCTTGTGCCTATTAAAAACAGTCAGAAGGAAGAAGTAGAAATCTTATGCGAGTGTCTGCAAAAAATCTTTCCTCAAAAATTAAGGGAGAAATTCTTTTATTCCTATTTATTATAGCTTTGTAGTCTGTTCTTCTACTGTGGGCTCTCAAACCTAAAGCAGTTGTGTTTTTACTTTTGTTGGAAAAACATTCTGTTGGATGGATGCTGCTGTTTTGCTCAATCACTGCATTACTTTTCTGACCTAATAAGAAAGTTCATTCTTGTGTTAGTCTTAAAGCCGTCTGTTACTCACAAATCGACTGCTGTCTTTCTAAATGAATGTTTATTTAAATATTGACTGGCATTCAGAGATTTCAGAATTCTTCCAGAGAACCTGAGTATGATGCTTACCTTACATTTGGAAATGTTAAGACCTAGTAGTAGTGTCACTGTCTACTGGTTTGTACGGTTGCTTTGTTTTGCAGCTATTGCATGACAGTGACTATAGCATGTATCTTTACAAAAGTGTCCACTTCAGGTTATAATATTGAAAATCTGGATGACTGTAAAGTTTTGAATTTTGGTTGTAATGTAATTTAAAGTTGTATTGGAAGTATCTACTGTAACACAGCTTTAAAGATGTTTTGGTTGTGGGTTTTTTTAGTGTGGTTGTTATAGGAAATACGCAAGTAATGATGTGAAGTGTAGCCAGTGATGTAAAAGTGAGAGACTTGGGCTTTGTTTCTTTTTTTTTAATAAAAAGTGAATGAAATTTCTTTCTGTTAAACTCAACATAATATTCCCCTGTGAGTATTTATTTATTTATTTCAGGAATTTGAGGCCTTTCAAACATTTGTGGAAAATCGACTTCCGTTTGATATCGTTATTGATGGACTCAATGTTTCCCACATAAAACCCAGAAGGATGCATTGTGAAAATGTAAGTGCTGTTAAATATTCATTAAGAATTTTGTGTATGCTGATTGTAAAACAATGAGTGCCTCATTATTATTCTCTAGAGAAACTGATCAAACATTTTTGTAGCATGTGTTACAATGAAGTTCAAAGAATCATCTAAGTTTCACACATTAAAAATGATTAGTGGGAAGATAGTTCTTCTCACATATTTGACTGTATTATCTGTAAAATGTTGTACCCAAATTTCCTCATGTATGCAATGGTTATAATTACAGCAAAGGTATCGATAATAACATTATTAGGACATACACTGTGTCAGTGTGTAAGTTTTCGTAGTAATAGGGATTTGTGGGAACAGAGTAAAACTGCCATATAGAAAATTTAGTCTAATATAGTTATGCTGGTAAGAGTTGTTCTTAAAATAACCCCTTACTTTGTTCAGACCACATCCTGTACACATTTAAACTTTATTTCACTTCCTGTTGTCTTGAGAATTTGAGCCTTGTTAGTACAAGGACGTACCTTCAAACTGGCTTCAGTTCTTTCCACTTGATGATTTGTAGAAGAAAAATCCTGCTTTTTTGTCAGTATCTTTGAGAATTCTTGGTACTCCCCTGTAGCATTTCACTATGAATTGGCTTAACATTATTTGGGTTTATTTGTTAATCAAATATTTACTTTACATTAGGAGTAAAAAAGTAGCTGCTCACAGGTATTCAAAAACCAGAATTTAAATTTTCACCCTCTTGAAATTAAAATTAAGTTGTAAATGAACTTGATAATAAAGGAAGAAATACACTTGTAGTAATTACAAGAAATACATTTTTCTTCTAAGAACTACTTTAAAACTGTTCTTAGGAAGTAGTATATGCTTATCTGTAGATAAAAGTGAGCTAGGGAGGCTAGATAAACTTACTGAAAGAGGTTTGTTTGAGAGTGCCAGTGAAGTTTCATGAGATACTGTCTCACAAAGAGGGTACTTTCTTTACCGTGGAAAAAAAAAAAGTTTACAAGTTGTTTGGGTGGAATCAGGAAGTGTTGATTATCTGAGAAGAATTCCAGACAGAATGTAATGCCACAATGTTTTAAGATCTGGAAAGACAGATCTATGCTGCCAAAGATGAGGAAAAGAAATGCCTTTCCCACTGTGGGAACTCTGAACAGGATTCTCAGTGGTCTGTAAAGCTGGAGGCAGTGGAGCAAAGAGCCAGCCTGGTTTTGGCGGATAATTACTCCTGATTTCTGATCAGACATCTTACTAGGACATATTAGTGTGCTGAGCAGCCTAAATTGCCTTTGAGTTTCTCCTTAGCTTCTGCAGTACTGGAAGGACTTCGGGATCCATGATGCCGAAGAGATCCAGAAGGACTGTACAAAGGCATCAACTTTCCATTTAGGTTGTTCCTAAATAGTTACAGGCCAGATCTTTCCTGAATCCCAGCTGTTTACAGATTAGGAGGACTTTTAGGAAGACCTGCCTTTTCTTTCCTAAACAACAGAACAGTCCCTTGGGCTCACCACAGCTTATCTCCAGAAGAAGGTTCTCCTAGCTAAAATCTACTTGTCCTATGAGTTATGTTGCTGTTAATTATTATTGCGTTTTGTCATACACAAAAAGTGTTAATCATTGGAGCTTCCACCAGCCAATCTCGCTGCTCCTGTTTTCTGGATCCTGTTATTGAGAGTGTGGACTCATTACATGAGATAGAATGGACATGCCCATTATTCCTGCCACAGACCTGTAGATACTGACTAGCTGAATAGTACCTATTTTGGCATGGGAAGTGTGTATTGCAACAAAATAGCTCCTTCACTGCCTGAAAGAAATAATCTTCTAGACACATGGACTACTAAAGACTTTTTCCCTTTTTATTGACCCTCCAAATTAACTGAGACACCATCTTTATACACTTACAGTGTTAACTATCGAGTTTATAGTTTTTTCCAACTGGAAACATTGTTTAAATGTGAGATCATGCTGGATGCTAGTAGATCCTGTTTTATTTCTTCATGACTCTCAACTCCTGTGTTGTAACATGTCAGGAAAGGACTGTGTCTTAGTTCTTATTTTGGATACTTCTGACAAGAAGTATGTATTCTTGTTTTCTTACTGTTTTTTTCAAGACTGCTAAAAGCAGAAAAAAACCCACAAAGTAGAGCAATCCTTTCTTCTGTCTCCAAACTTTTTTTTTTTAGATGAGGGAAGGGAAGGCCACAGGAATCTGTTGCTTTTCTGGTTGCTTGTGTTGCTGCCAAGTAGTCCCCCATCTGTGAATGCTGACCTCCCTGAATGCTGTAGTCTGTCCTTTGAGGGCTGACTCTGCCACAAAACATCCTCTTGTGGAGGCTCCTACCCTCACACCAGCGACAGCTGAATGGAAAATGTGGAGTGGCAGATTTGAGGCATTTACAGCCTGCCTTAATAAGTTCTTCAATGTACATAGTGCAGAACTGAGAAGATGGAGAGGAGAAATAATGCAAGAGAAGTGGGAGGCAAGCAGAAAGTATGGAAAAAGCCAAGAGTGAAGGCTGCTGAGGTCAGGCTGGCTGGCTAGGACAGCATGACAGGCCCATTTTGAAGAAGAGGTTCATGCTGTGACCTCTTCAGTTCATCTGGAGAGTTAATACAGGAGCCATGTTTCCAAGGACCTCTGTTAAAGCTGCCCAGCCTGTGTTTTGCTTGTCAAAAAACAAAATTATTCTGAGTCTCCAGATGGGAGTATGCTTTTCAAGGGTTCATTCTTGCAGCTGTTAGACTCAGTCAGGATATTGTTTCATCAACATCAACTTTTCTTTTACAGTATATAGTTGGTAAAGAAAAAAATTAGATTGTTGCTCTGTTTCTAACACACTGTAAGCATTAGTACTTGGAAGGTTTTAGTTTCTTTGGAACACATTCCTTATGTGATTTAGAGAGCATGGCAAAATAAAGGGCATTATTAAACACAGGAGAAAGCCTAAGATTTATGTGACAAAACTATGGTAATTTAAATGCATTCTGGTCTTTATTTAAATTTAACAAAAAGTACTGTTCAGCTTGGTGATTTAGCTTTCAGAACTGCAGCTGTTTTGCTGAAGACCAGCTCGAGCTAACTTAGTCATATGATTGAAATAAGAAAACATTGATAAAATATTCCTCTCTTTTCCAAACAGCCTAACATTTTTAATTCCATTTAGGCATTCCTTAGGCATCTTGGAAAAGGGCTGGATTGTGTGAACAAGGCACAGATACCTTGGGGGATGAGAGGAGACGGAAAGAAAGCAGAAGTTGAAGGAATGATTTTTACACGTTTAATTCCCAAAGTGTTCTGACATTCTAGAAAACTAGGTATGTGACTTCCACTAGCCCGAGGAAACTTCAGTCCTCACATCCAGCACTTACTTAGCAGATCATCCTGAATATTATTGATTTAGCAGATTTACAGGAACATCCTGTGGCAGTTTCTCTGGTATATGACACTGTTGGTTTGTAATTACAATCCCCCTTTTTTTGAGGTTGGTTTTATACTAGGTCTGTTTCCTGGTAGAAATCAGCATGTGACTGCATCAATTACTGAAAAAAAAAGGAGGCAGCCTGAGGGTGGGAACAACGATTTTTTGAGGACTAGGGAGTGGTGAGACCATCTGATTTGAAGGCACTGCACACACAGTGACTGTAAAACTGCAACACTGGACATCAGCTGGCACCTCTTTTCAATCCTTCGCAGCCTTACTGCAGCATTTTAAATTAGGCATTAAAGTTGACTTCTAATTAAAAGATATTATAGAATGGAAATTATTTTTGCTACATAATCCAGACCATAGAAAAAAACCCCGAACCTCCCATAAAGTCCAAAATTATTCAGTCTTGTCTTCTGCTCCTGTTTAAGACTGTACCTGATGCGTATTTGCCTGAATGAGTGAGTCACTGTTTGTACTGCAAACATGTAGTTTATAGAGATATCCTTGCAGTTTAACTAAGCACAGTTGATTCAGGCTGTGTTTTTAGGCATTGGCACCTTTCCTCCAGATGTATCTAATTACATAAATCCTTACCCAGCACAATGAGATTTGGTACTCTCTGTCCTCTGCTGCTGTAACTCTCCATAGTGCCCTCACCTTTCACCTTGTAAAGGTCAAGAGAGGGAATTTCCACACACTAATTTTCCATTTCTCTTACTAAATAAACTGTTACATAATTCTTAAATGGATTTTTTCCTGTTTATCATGATTTCTGCGGAAGTGTTCTTTGGAAGTGAGAGGGAATCCCAGTGCAAGCAGGATGTCTGGGCTCTAAATATCTCGCTTTGGTTGCGGGAGGGGAGTGAAGAGACTACAATGAGCTCTGCTCAGCTACCCCTAGACTGTGAAGGACCAGGGTGGGAGGTGTGAGAGAACATGATCAGCAAGAACAGTTTAAAGAGTACTTTGCTATTTTTAATTTGTATTGAGTTTGGAATATTGTAAATTAAGTATGCAGCCAGCTCCTTTTTTAGCTGTGCGCATCTGGTGTTAGATGTAACTGAATATACATTTCAAATGTGTGTTGGATCAAAGCTAACTCACAATTCCTTTCTTCAAACGGTTTGGCAGTTGGGGTCAGCTCTGCCCTAACTTCACCCTCTCTAATCTCTGTATTAAACTCAAACATCTAAAAGATTGGTAAAATGGTTCCAGATTGAGTTCCTTAAGACTGACAATGCACAAAGGAATAGTTTTTGCTCTTGGTGGGTAGTTCAAAGTGGTTGCTCCTAAACTTAATCAGCACTTCTATAAATGGACTACATAAGTTCATGTAATTCCCATGTAAATTGCAGTAGGCCTGTACAACAGCTGAAGAAGCCAGATCCTTGCTGTTCCACTCCCTTCCCATCCCAGTCTGGTGGCAGCAGCTGGCATGCCGCCCCTACCACATCTCTGGCCTGAAGCAGCAGTCAGCTCCCGCCAGGAAAGGCACCACACCTGCCCTCCTGCACCTCTCACAGGCTGCCACAAAAAGCCAGGCTGTGACTGCTGTTATTGGGCGTGATCTGTGGCAGGTACAGGGGACACGACATGTTTTGCATCTATTTCTTGTCTCTTCCAGGGGAAGAGCAGCAGACTTGTTGAGTGAAACTGCTCTCTGAATTGGAGAAGGGTTCTTGGACTGAGTGAATTCTGTGATCACAAGTAGCATAAAATTGTGTGTGAACATATTAATGCATTTTGGTTTTCCATATGTTAAATATTTTTAAAATAATATTTATCAAGAAGATTTAAAGTTTAAAACTAATATTATAGTTGTAGTTATTCTAGTGGTTCTGTAGTAGTTATTCCTGGACTCCTGCCTACTTTAGCAGTATAGAAAAGATAGAGAGAGATTGTAGTCTTGAAAGAAAAGCTGGGAGTGAAAAAAAAATTTCATCAAGATAGGGGAGAAAACCAGGATGTAGGATAGTAGTCTACAGGAAAATGGTGAATGATCATGTTAAATTTTTGAAAAAAGTCCGGCTTTGGCCACAGAAATAAAGAACCTTGATGAATTATGCTTTGTAAATTCAGCTCAGAACCATCGTTTTGATATGTACTTTATTCACATTTTCAAGGCTTATTTTCTAAATATAAAGACAATACCAAGGCAAAAAACCCCTAACTCTTCAAATGAAGGCAAAGTTAAAAAAAAAGAGAAAAACTAGGGCATCTATGGCCCATCATTCTCTTGGATTAATAACCCAAATCAATATTGAAGCATAATTTTTTTTCTTCAAAATCCCTGCTCAATTGCCTATAAATCCTCTATGATGAAATAAGGAGATAAAAAATATTGCAGCTTGTAGTGTTTGAGAAAAATAGTGAATAAAACTTTCTCTCCTGAGTCCCACTTACTAAAAATTTTTGATGGCATGAAACACACAAAGAAATGAACACCTCTGCATACAGATGTAGTTGACAGATACTAATGTGCTGAGGTTCCCATGTGTAATCCTTATGAGTCTTCACATCTGTCTTAATGGTGCAACATGCCTGAAAGATCATCTGCACAGTTATTGAGATAGTGATACTTTATACAAAATATTAGCTCTACTGTATGAGCTGTCATGCAAAACTAGCAGTTATTAATAAATTTGACCGCAAAAAAATCATGGAAAAGAATTTTTTTCTTCTTTGACTCCTTTGGCAGCATCTGTGATTTGTTCAAGTACTTTACTGTCTGTAAATGAAGCAAGAATTAAGTAGATCCATGAGTCATTCTCTGTTTAGAATCAATACATCCAACAGAGGTCTTATTTGTCATACTGTGACAGTTCATCAATTCTTCCTCCCACCAACTCTCAACAAAGCAGTGAGAGACGTGTGTGTTCATTTGCTCTCAGCCTTTTCCATCTCTCTTTTTTTTTCCTGTCTCCTACTGGTGGTTGCAGTTTGCATTTGCATGATAACGAAACATTTGTCCTGTTACCCAAGACTGGAGAGATTTTTATGTTTGCAACATGTTTCATTTTTTAGACTTGTATGTTCATTTCCTGTAAGTATTGCACAAATCATAAAGATGAAGATTTGTGGTGTTTTCACTGAAAATCACCTTCAGCCTCTGTGTAACGTGATCTTAGAAGAGAAAGAAGCTTAAGCACTAAGGGGTACCCTTGAAACTTCACCTATTTTCAGTGTTGGAGATGTGTGACTTGAACATTCAGCATTTCATTCATATCTTGGCAGTTAATTTCTGGGGTTCCTTGGATATCTCAGCAGGAGAACTAAGTCAAGTTCTTCTCCGAAGAATCTCAGAGATTCATAATGATCTGCTGAAATCTTCCCCCTCCCCTCCTATATTGGGGCCATCCTAAAATAGACTAGATCAAGCTCAGAAATTTTGGTCACCAGATGCAGAAGAGCAAGACTGTTAAGCTTCTCTGCAGAAGAGCTGAAGGAGACTAGACTCATTTGCCTGTGAAACCCAGAGGAAAGGCCTGGCCTGCAGCTTCTCTCCCTGCTGTTCTTTTGAAACCTGACAGTTCCTGTTTGTGGCTAAAAAAGAAATAAAAGGGCATTTAATATATTCAGCTTTGTATACCAATACACAGTAAGTGAATAGTATTGGACATCAGTGTGTCAGGGGTCCTAGAAGTACTCCTACAAGTGGTTGGCATGTATGCTTCCACTGAGGAAACACACATGTTGATGACATCTTGAGCCACCAACGTGCTCCAACGTGCTTTACTGCAGCAGCACTGGGAGGGGAGAGTAGGAGGTAGATAGGACTTCGTAAGACAGGAAGTAAAAAGTCAGGCTGGCTATCTGTGAATACAGGGAAACTTTCTCAAAACTTTTAAATTTCCGACATTGTGAAATGGTGGAGAGAAGCTGGCAGGATTCCCTGACTAAATGCCTGAACAGTCAACTGTAAGCAAGTATTTTTTGTTTCAGAGGTTTCCACCCTGATTTTGCATTTCCTGGTGAGAAGAATAGAGAAGCAGAAATTGATCAAGTTAAGAAAATCTTGACTATCAGGCATTTTGACAACTTCTCCCTGTTGCTTTCTCCCAGAGTGAGATTATTTCTGCCGTTGCTTCCCCTCACTATTTGCAACCTTTGTTTCTGGCTATAGAAATAAATAAAGCCCATGTGATTAAATTAATGATCTCTATTGGTTTCCATCTGGTGTTTATGATTTCTACCTTTGTATTTGGTGATAATAGCAAATCAAAATCTGTGTAAGTGTAAGTAGGAGAGCATCCAAGCACCAAGCATACCTTTTTTTACGAGGGAATTTGCATCATGTCTTTCATAACAAGAATTCTTCTAATCACTAGGAATATAAGCTTGAAATTCAGCAGAGCAGAGTGAAAGTGCCTTGATGATTCATGTCGCAGTGAACTTGTTAACTGTAGCAACATGTTGTGTGTTGTATGTTGTAGAGAAGTCCTGCTAAAATCTCGGTGATGAAGTCAAATGAAGGTATCTTCTGAACTGGACGAGTTTCAATCTTGCTGTTTTAATTTCTCCCTTAGAAACCACGAGATGAGTTTTCTTTGGGCAGCTTGATTGATTCATGTAATCATGGAACTGCTATCAGTGTGGCAATAAGAGGTGTGCTGGGCCTCCAAACTGGAAACCTCGTCTTTAGGGAACTGAACTGCTTCTTTAGAAGTGATTCTTATATGAAAAGTCTCCATAGTAGTGAAAGGCTCTGGGAAGCAGGCCAAAAAACGTGAAGATTGGGTTACTATAGGCCAACTCTCTAAGAATAAATATCTGATTTGAATTTGAGAAATGCTGGTTTTAGTGTCATCTTAAAGGCAGCTTGGATAATCCTCACAACAATTATTGCCTTCGTGCATGTACATCTGGATTTATTTATGTATTTGAAAAGCAATCAATTCGGGGTTCACGCTTGGCTTTTATATCTGATATGCTATTTTTAGTAAAAATAGGAAAGAAAACATTTGGAAGCTGTGTTATTTGAAGGAGAAAAGGTACAATATAACAAAAGCCTAAAGTGCATTGGGATTTATTTATGAAGTCATGAAAGCCTAAATTTTTGAACAATAGGTTATTCATAGGGATTTCAGCATATTGATGGGATGTTTAATGATACAGCAATCCATTAAGCTGCATTTGTTGTTTTTTCTCTAGTTGCACTCTACTTGAGAGTAGAAGAGACATTTATATTTAAGTAATTAAATATATTTAAATTGAGGTTATTAAATTATTATAACCTGCAATTAAGTTTAAAACCGAAGTTAAAGTAATTTTATTTTTTTTAATCTAGACTCATAGGAAATCAAGTACAATTGTCCACGGCTTTTAATCTAAATCTCTTCATAAACTGATTGTTTCATGTTGTCTGGAACATGGAAATAGGAAGTCTTGTTTGAATCTAGGAGACTCATTACATGAGAATTAAAAGTCCATGCTGGGAACCACAATCATGCTGGCAGTATTCTTGCTTAAAAACAATTCACAAGAATTCCTATTTCAAACTGAACTTATGAAAAATGGTAAGAACTCTTCTTATCCAAAATTTTATCCATTGCCTATTACAGGTGACCTTTTGTATGAAACACTTCTTAATGCAAACCTCACCTTTTTCCAGTATTGATTTTGTACATCAGATGCAGGGATGACAGGGAGAAGCTGTCTCTATTCTGTCTTTTACTTATTTTGTTTGAGGGTACATTTGTGATTTCCTAAAAACAAGGAAGGGGAAAGGAGGCAGGGCAAGGTAAAAAAAACCAAATCAAAATCAAATAGTCCCCGGAGTAATTCAGACTTATGCCTTTATCTGTGGTGTGAATCTAAATTAGATCAAATTAGATTAAACTAATATGTTTACTTGTGCTAATATAAAGAGGAGATTTCTTTCAAATATCTGTCACTCCTCTGTGGGCTGCTACCAGAACGGAGCCATTAAGCTATTATTGTACGTACTGGGACTTGTAAACGGTTTTGTTGCTTGGTATCATGTGAGGAACAGGTGTGACATACTACGAACACCACTACCAAGAACATAATAAGAAAGCTGTGGCTACTTTGCTGCTGCTGATCTTCAAATTTTCAGGAAAAAACCCAACCCACACACTGACTTCTAGGACAGGCAATGCACATCTACATGGGTTCTTCCTTTCTCATATCAAATGAACTCTAGGAAACATGGGGATTTTTTGACCCTGACCCACGCTGAAATAAACTGCAGAGGAGGGTCCTGAGTTGTAGGATCACCTGAAAATGAGCCTCATGTCTGCTGGGTCAGCTCAGATGCACATCTTGCTAGAGTAGCAGAACATCAGTCTTGTGTATAAGGTCATTCCTACTCTGTGTGTAAAGCAAGAGAACTTTCCTTGGTACTTGCAGATGCCCTCTAAACTCTTTTCCTTATTTGCTCCTTAACCTGATATTCTGTGTTGCTTATATGATTTTAAAGCTTTTAGATCTTTTACTTTGTATTTTTCTAAATGACAAGGAATTAACTGAAAATTTAAAATTTTATATAGGTATTTACTTATTAGTAGCCATAGTACTTACTGTTATACAATAGAAATCTTCACTCCCATCCTCAAAGAAAGATGCCTACCTCAAGATCTTAAAAACTTGTAATTGAAAAACACTAGATGAAGAAACAGTCTTATAAAGCATGATTTGTGTTGGTGTTCTCCTTTTTCTGTGCATCTCCACAAAATAAATGTTCATATTTTCTATTCTGTAAATATTATTTCCTAAATATGATCCCTCCCAAAAGTACATTTTTAATCACTTTGAATGCTTATTCTCTGGTATTGTACTTACTGCCCTGTCTCATTGCTAAGGAACCTTTTTCTTCTTGAAAAATTCTCCATTTACATATTTTGTACTAATTTTTACATTTATTTACTGATTTTTTTCTCTCCACCCAGAGACACTAGTTCGTGATGCAGTTTCTGCACAATTTATTATTCACCAGTCAGTTCTTTAATGATCTGAATAGTTTCACAGTTCTAGCTGGAAATATGCATTGAAGTTATAGTGAGTCAGGTGAGTCAGAAGCTAAAGAGGTTGTCAGAATTATGTTGACACTATATGTGCTGTTTTCCAACCAATTTAATGAAGTATTAACTCCTAATTTCTCCAAATATTTTCTACCATTTCCAGCTGCTGCATTGTCCTATCCTTGTACAATGTTTCCTGTAGTGACTGTTAAAACTGGACCTGTACTTTGGTATCATCAATATGACAGAAGTACATATTGATGTCATATTGATGATACCAACTTACCTCTTAGGGAAATCAGGAAGTATTAGTGATGCTTATATCTGTCCTTATCATTATCCAGCACTTACCCATTTACCTGGTCGCTTCTGTGCTCGACAAAAAGGAAACAGTGAGTTGGCAGTAATATTTCTTCTGTCTCTAATATTTTGAATCTTTCTGAGTCTTGAGCTTTTAAGGAGACTTGTTGACATGGCTCCATGAGCAGGCTGTGTACAGGGTGTGCCGTAAGCTCTCTAACAGCAGTTAAAAGCCAGTTCAGTTCCACAGGTTCTGTGGAGTTGTTCCTGCCTTATATGGTATGCTAATGTAGAAAAATCAATCTTTCTGATGCCTTCTCCTCTTGTTTGTTTCCTGATTGTGTAATATTTGGGTAAACTAGGTAGTGCTTACACTATGCAATGAAAAAAGAAAAAAGCAGAAGTACAATGCAGGTGTTTGTTAGAGCTGGAATTTGAGCTTCTACATTCAGTGCAAGTTTAAGAAAAGTACAGTGGAATACCTATTCCTTGAATATTACCTATACTACTACCTGACTGATTGATTGATTGATTGATAGATAGGAGTTTTCTTCCACCACAGCCCTAAGCTGCCACACATTTGAGTAACTAAAGTGAAGTAGTAGTAAGAAGGTTGCAAGCAAATAGTCATAGAGCAGAACCAGACAGTCTTAATGATGTTGATTTCCCCTGCTCCTTATTAGGAGTAGTCACCCCAGGCTTGTCTAGTGTTAATGTCACTAGGCTGCTTCCCTCATCCAAAGTCATGTTCATGATATCCCTGTAGAACATTTCACTGTACTGTTTAAATCCATTTATGTGTAATGGCCCTAAGTCTCAGTAGTTACAGGAAGTGTCTTAAATAAAAGAATTGGAGGGTTTTGACATTTTCACTTTGCATTGATATGTATGTATCTTCATATCATGCCTTGAAGTATGAAAATCTCTTAACTTCCCGTTGAATGGGCATTCCCAAATGGGCTTTCAGAAATTCAAATGCTATAGGTTAGGGATTTCTTTTTTGTCATCCCACTCACTCTCATTTCCACAAGCCCATTCAGTTTGCCAGTCTAGCTAACATAACATAACCACTAATATGACACAGAGTTTTAACCCTTTGCTATCTGATAAGTTTGGTAAACAAAATACTTCTGAAACTATAGTTCTGTCTTGCACTTGAGCACTGCAGTTTGATCCTGAGTGCTCCAGGAATTGTTAGCCGGGTATCTACATCTTTTCCGTGGAAATGGTCAAAGAAGGGAAAGATGTAACATAATTCCTCAAATGTGCTGGCTGGTATAGTCATGTACAGGTGCCTGGAAACTAATTCTAAGTCCCCAGTTTTAGCTTTAAAAAAGTAGATCCTTTTATAGAAAAGGGAGAGTTATTATTGTTATTTGACTTTTGTTGTCCAAGCTATTCCGCTGGTTGTATTTTCATATTCTCAAGCTTATTTCTCTTGATGACAGGAAAAAAAATTACTAAGTAGACAAAATTTTTCATATAACCAGTTGTTCCCAGGAGATTGAGCCTTTAGACAAATGCCAAATATAATCTGTAATTAATTTGTAGGAGCTGACAATATTCTTTGCCAAATGGCTGTATCTCATCTTCTGAGTTAAAGTACTTCAGATGAAACAGTGGTCTGCCCACTGTCCAGCTACTGAGTATTGCAGACTGCTATCAAAAAACTTATATTAAAAGCATCAAAGTAAATTATACTTACGGATTTTAGCTACTGTGGGGGGCTTTCTGACCTTCACTGCCTAGGATCTCCAGGCATAGATACTGCCAGCAGTATTACTAGTAGTAAAATGGCACAAGTCTGCAATGCTGCTCAATCAAAACTAATGACTGCATTAAGAAAAATAGTACTGTCTCACGTTTTACTTCAATTGTTATACTCTGCATCAGATTTTTCCTGGTTTTGTAGGAACAGTGATTTACTTAGCATGGTAAGCCTTGATCCAACTGAGACAGTTGAACCTCTTCCTCACAATGCAAGGCATAGTGGTATATGAAAGTCCCCTAGGTTTTCTCCAGCCTGGTAAATACCAGTTATGTTCTTAGCAGTATTAAACAGATTCTCTCCTTGGTACCTCCTTGCTGAAAGCCTTGATGCACTGTCAGCTTGGGATAGGTAGGTCTGATCTGACCACACAGCTGCTCCTCCATCTCAGACCTTTGTGCTTTAGTTTGCTTCTGCTGATTTTTATACTGTTGAAGAAGAACATTTTATATGTTTCCTTTCATAGTAACCAAATTTTTCCTCTTTCTGACCTTCAGAGAAATCACAGCTCATTTCAGTAGTGTTTGTTAATGTATTTATATGTGTTAAGAGCTGTTACTGGAATAATTGTTTTTGAAGGTATATAAAAGTTTTGAAGGTAACCTCTCTATATTAATCTGTAGCAGGCAGCTGGAAAATAGTACTAGTGAGAAACAGAAGAAAAGCAGTGTGAAAATTGTGTTACAAGTATTTGCTGCATGTTGTATTCCAGTTCTTTTTTTTTAACTGCAAACCATCAATGTGTTTCCTTGGTTATCATGTCATTCTACCTGAATGATAAGCCTGTTGACCTTTGAGCATAAAAATAGTCGTTATTTTAAAGATTTTGTGGAACTATTCAAACATGGTATGTTGCTGCAGAAGCAAAGGTTTAATGTACCTTTAACAGCATCATAGCTGTGACTTCTGTAACAGTGATCTCCTCAGCTGCTGCAGCACCTTTTCCTCAAAGAACAAAACTACTGTCTGGGATTTTTTGAACCCACAGATTGGAGATGGGGAAAACACTTAGCATCAGACTAGGTCAGTCACACTGTGTAGACATCTGCATAGGACAGTGGTGAGAGCTTCAGTATTGGTATCTTTTAAACTGTCAGTTTCAGTCTTACAAAGATGATTTCAGTCCTGCACCACGTTATTTCCTATCTATGGAAAGGATCAGTCAAGCTTGTGCTTTCATTTTCATAACACCCCATCACCACTGCCGCCACCACCACCTGGAGATCTTGCTCACATTTTGGATTTTCAGTACTTAAGTGTAACTTCTGACCCACACTATGAAAATCTGAAGACTGACACAGCTGCATTTAGTTCACAAATGTCCCTTTCTAATAGCTAGCTTTTTACGTAGTTTCTAAAATTAAAAATGGTAAGGGAAACTCCCTTATGTTCATAAGTCTTTGTATACAGCTGCCACAATAATAGTAGAAAAGTAAGAGTATCAATGGCAAAGACTGGATTTGGAGTAAAAGATGGCAAATCTCTGAAGCTGTGACTTCAGCTGGGACAATTATTCCATTTACAGTCAGTGGCTCTGATCGGTAAAATTGCACATCTGAAGCCTATACAAAAATAAGTAAAACCTCATACATTTTCATTTTTATGTAACTTGCTTCCTCAAGAATATAAAGGTGATGTATGTGTAATATTGGTGCAGTGAAGCAATGTGTAGTGATCAGTAACTGTTGAAGAAACAGCAGTGCAGGTAGAAAGAATTCAAGGGTGAGAACAAAGGATAGTAATGATATGTGGAAATGCAAAGGAAACAGTTCATGCCCTTTCAGGTTTTACATGTTTCTTTTCCTACTTTTGTATAATTACAGATAGACAGGATCACCTAGCTCTTCTCTGTGGTGTGGAGGGTTGATACTGATAACCCTTTTTATTACTTTGCAAATCTCCAGGTTTTGGTACAAAATAGTAGGTTCTCAGGAGATGTCTGGATAAAATAGAATCCATGGAAGCTGCCCCATATTGTCAAGATCTTGGTATTTATTCTTTGTTACAAGAAAGAAGATGAGTAAGAGGAGGGAGAAAAGTATACAGTGGTATCAACTACGTAGAAAAAATATCTCAGAGAAGGTCAGAAAAAGACGAATATCTCTGCCCTTTTACATGACTTAAGAAAGAAGGACATTCAGAAAATTCAAATTCATGAAAGGAAATGTTTTACTTCCAGTCCACAATTAAAATAGAAAATGTTAAGTTTTAATTAACAGAGAAAGAGTAAGCTGCTAGGATTGGGCTATAGCTGATTGTGACTTGGACGTTTCCCAGTTGCTGCCCTAGCAGAATGTTGCTTCGGAT
This sequence comes from Manacus candei, assembly GCF_025592945.1. Classification (NCBI taxonomy): domain Eukaryota; kingdom Metazoa; phylum Chordata; class Aves; order Passeriformes; family Pipridae; genus Manacus; species Manacus candei. Next base: position 13,017,923 of record NW_026138115.1, on the reverse strand, counting down.
TTCAGATTCACCCTTTCTCTTCCATCTTTATTCCTGCTTCGTAATTGCTGAGTCAACATCAGATCATCTGCTTCCATTTAAATCAACATTACATTTTTTGTAAGTGATTGGGAAAGAAAACGGTATTGTAGCTGATTAACAAAACTTTTGGATTGAGAAATTTGACTGGCACTGCAGTAATGTACAAAATTCAACTTCCAAAAATGCAGTCAGGCAACGGAAGAATATTTGTTTGTGTATCTTGAATTGTTGTAAGAGTCAGAAAAAATTGTCTGTTTTTCTCTTGTGCAATTTGTACTATAAAATTTAGCAATTCTCCACCTGTCCATATCTTCTTTAGTCATCATTTCCATAGTTCTTGGCACTGTTAATTTAATACCATGCTATGTTAACTATTGTCACTACCCGTTTTTCTTTCTTTTATTTGTGGTTAAACTTTATTCATCTGAAGTCCATGATGATGAAAGTAGTTACCATTCAAAAGCAGAGACTTCGAAAAGTACGAGCAGGAATGGTCACACTAAGAGGTTTGTAAAATGTAAGGTCTGACAAAGCAGCTGAGATCTTTTAAAAGTGACAATCTATTCTGAAAAGTCAGGCTCCAAAAAGCTAGTATCTCCTCCACCCACTCCTACCTCCCCATCCTTCATGTCATATATGCATTTAATTCTGTGTTTAAACTGTGTATATATTTCTTTGGTCTCTGCATGCATCCCAGCGTGATTCTGTTGATTCTCCTAGGAAATACCACTTCACTGACCATCAGTTAACTACTTGATATGCCCTTTGGGAATAAGACAGAGCAGGATATGACTGTAATTAGACTATATATTAGAAAATACCTATTTCAAAACCTTTTTTTTTACATGACTCTCTTCTGTGAAGGGTAGGAAGCTTTCCCTCCCTATATGCATAGAAGAAATTTGTAACTGTCTTACCAAACCTGAAATTAATTTACACAGTTTCGGGTTGTATTGTGTTTTTCTTTGAGCTGGTCAGTAGAATAAAAAATGGGTGGCTCTTCAAGCTTGATTGAAATTTGAAACTTTACCCGCAGTTTATAGTATAGCAGAATGTAATGTCAGAGACTATTTACAAACATATTACTTCTACATACAGAATTGTTTCAGAGATTATCCTGAGCAGGTTGCACCTTCAGTTGAAATCAAATAGAGTTGTAATTAAAGATTTCTCCATTACTGGCATAATAGCAGGGTACCGTGAATACAGGAAAATATAAATCGTGCTATTGCTTCTGTATCTGACCTGAATATATTTACAGTTACTCTGCTTTATTCTCCACACTACCCCGGATTCAAGAGGGTTCATTAGCTTATATACAGTCCATAGAGTATTGTCGTAGTCAGTTTTGACCTGAAAGTAATGTGTCTGCATTGCACTTGTGCCAAGTCCTCTGGGCAGTGGGAACACTGGGCTGTGCAGGTATCTTGATACGCACTTAGTTCCAGTCAGTTTGGACCTGGCTGCAAAAGCATCTTCAGCCTCTGAATACAAATTTACTCTGCAGGCAGCAGTGCTGTATTTTGGCATCACATCATATAGCAAACTGAGGCTACTGTACCATCCTCAATCTATATTAAATCAACTTGGGTATCTGCTCTTGTGGTTAGTTTTCCTGCTCAATCAATAATCTGCCTTTGATTAATAGAGTTGACTGTGAAGTCAAAAGTAAAAGCTAACATCTAAAAATGAACTGCAAATTTTAATGAATTGTGATAGGGAGTTAAGACATCTCTAGTGAATGCGTCAAGAGAAGATAAGTCAATTTTAGGTGTAGAGTCAATGTAGGCAGGTTAAAACATGTTAAACATTGTGTGATTGCTGTCATTGATGTGTGAAGTGCTGTCATTGATAGACTTTTGCATGATGATATGTTACATCAATCTGAATAGTCCTACTGTAACACAGGAGACAAGTACTCCCAACAATATTGTTTCTGCAGTATTGCAGAAAGGGATAATTCCTAAGGATTAGCTGTTGCCTGTCTAAAAGGCAGAAAGTAAAGCACGCTGATTAATCTTAGTGACTGTTACTCATCCACTACCTGCTTTCCCTTCCCTTCTAAGTAGCTACTTCCTTGCTAGTCAGGGGCAGATAATCTGTACGAGGATCAAGAAACATGGATGCTCTCCCTGCATTTGAGTAAAGAGGACTTTGAAAGTAATTTATACTGTGTCATCAGTAATAATGTAGAGAATATAAGAAGCATTTGTATTTGGTGCTGTGGTAATGGTATTGAATCTGCTTTGGTGAAATTACCAGGCTCAGTGAGGAAGTCCAGCCTTTCTTTGCAAGCAGCACACTCGCCTTCCCTGAGTAACTGGCTGTGCTGTGGGAAAAACCTCCAGCTTCCCATTGTGTCTCTCCTGTGCGTGGGACTAAAGTACACAGGGGTTTTCTGAGCTTCTTTTCTTGGTCTACAATATGGGAAACCAAAAAGGGAACCAAAGATGATTAAACTCTTAAATAAACATGGTGATGGTGGGAATTAATTCATAGAATCATAGAATATCCTGATTTGGAAGGGACCCACAAAGGTCATCCAAGTCCAACTTCTGGCCCTTTGCAGGACACCCCAAGAATCACACCGTGTTGCCTGAGAGCACTGTCCAAATGCTTCTGTCTGGCTTGGTGCTGTGACCACTTCCCTGGGAAGCCTGTTCCAGTGCCCAACCACCCTCTGGGTAAAGAAGCTTTTCCTAATATTCAACCTAAACCTCCTCTGAATCAGCTTTGTGCCGTTCCCTAGGGTCCTGTCACTGGTCACCACAGAGAAGAAATCAGTGCCTGCCCCTCCTCTTCACCTCACAAGGAAGTTGTAGACTGCAATGAGGTCTCCCCTCAGTCTCCTCTTCTCCAGGCTGAACAGACCAAGTCACCTCAGCCAGTTCTCACACGGCTACCCCTCAAGGCCCTTCACCATCTTCATTGCCCTCCTTTGAATGCTCTCTAAGAGCTTAATGTCTTTCTTATATTGTGGCACCCAAAACTGCACACAGAGACTTGTGATGAGGCTACATCAGTAAAGAGTAAAGTGGAACAGTCACCTTTTCCAACTGGCTCCAATTTCTTGCTTTAGATTGGATAGAATGCTCATGCTCAGCGCCGCCTGACACTACTGTTACCGCAGCTCTGAACCTATGGTCTGCGCTGGGATTTCCTCTGCAGTTTCACAGCTAGAGTGTTGGGTGGGAGGCAGCACCAAAACCAGGTGAAAATAGCAATAATATAGCAGTTTGTTGCTGTTAATAGGAGATAATCTGATTGTAGATGTGTTTTGCTGTTAAATGGCAGTTAGTGAAACCAAATGTTTAGGCAATGTCAAACGTGATTTATTAATAAAAAATGTAATTTAAATATTTCTGGGGTGATTACTTCTTCCTGCTCTACATGTATACAGGTGAGTCACCTTTTGCTGAACCACTGAATGGTGTGCCTCCCAGCAGCAGTGCTTACGGGTTTCCCATCTGACAAGTGGGAAAGTACCGGTATTATCTAAGGAGAAAGGCTGTCCTACTGCAAGCTGACCTTTGAAACTGGGAACACATGGCACAGCATGACCTAGTGATCAGAATGGGTGACTGGCAGTGAAGCCTTAGGAAATCTGTATCCTGCTCTGCTCATAGTTCCTTGTATGAGGTGGCATAATTAATCTGTCTTCCCTGTGCTCCATTATGCACTTGTGAAATGGAGATGTCATTATGCATTCACTTTATAAGGCTATTGTGAAATTTAAAGAAAGGTAATTAATCTTGCAGCATGACAAGGATTCCCTGCTCTCCTAGTTTAACTCCTATGTTTGATCGCCTTGAGACTGTGCAGAATTGTGAATGTGGGTCACTGCAAAACTATTTCCAGAAGTTTGTATAGAAGACCTCCCTTCTGGTGGGAAACTTAATATTTATTCTCACCTAAAAAGTTGTTCTTCCAAGGTATAATTGATTTTTAAAATGTGAAACTACCACTTACAGCATTTTTAGTTGCTTTATTTCATATTTGCAAAGCTCAGGCTTTTTACATGGTATGAGGAGTTCAACATCAGTATGATCCTGTGGAGTATGTGTTCTCTGTCCTACTGCTCTGCTTCCTCACTTCACTTCAGCTCCTCTGATCCAGTGTGTGAGCATAGTTGCGACTGTGCCATGGTCTGGTTGACAACATGGCCCAACAAATGGCTTGTATCAGCACAACAGAAAAAAAAAAGGTGCATTGTGATATGAAGGCAGGAGCTTGTTGGTGGAGAGGAAATTTCATAAAATGGCATTGCTGCAGAAACAAAAAATAACTCGTTTACTTTTGGGGAAAAAGCTCTTATCTGTGGGAGTGTCTCAAGGAAAGATAAATTGTATACACTCAACCAGAGTATCATACAAGTGTTTCACTGATTCACAAAAGAACTACATGGCCACGACAGGGCTCCATCAGTGTCATTTGATAAGTGCTGTGAACACAAAATTAATGTAAGGAAAATGTCAAGGTTTAGGAGAAGCTTGAGAATGATATAATTAACCAAAGACTGGGACAGCATAGGAATAGTTTAAATGACTAATAAATGATGAAAGGGATTGCAAGTAGAATGTCTTGAGCGTGAGTTTCTCAGAGAGGGATCTAGTGATCTTTGAAAATGATCAAAATGTCTGTGTAGTTCAGAAAGAAGCATGGATCCTGATGTGCCCTGTCAGAAGAAAAGAAAATAAGACTGATTGCAATGGTAGTTATCTATGTAATCCAGTTCTGGTGCCTTGTTGCATGGCCAGTGATTTGTGCAGTACAGTAGCAATTCACAACTTCTTGCTACTCTGCCTCAGCTATGTCTTGCCATATGAATTGAAGCAGCCAGTTAACCATGCCTGTTTTCCCTTCAGTGCAAAATGGCATCTTCTAATTCCTGTTTTCAGAGGAAATGTGGGTTTATATGCCTTGCCGTCCAAATTTGAAAGATACTCATTCATAACAAGCCATTCTTTCACTAATTTTGTAATCCTCATTCTCAAGAAAATTATTATCATAGGGAATTTGTGTGCTTTATATTTTTTAATGTTTTATTCAGATTACCTTTGGAACTGAGCATCTGATGTTTGCTGCCTAAATAATGTGGGAACATTCAAAAGGTGCATCTACACAGAGCTTACTGCATGTAGCATATTTGCATTGTGTAGTGGCAGATAATAACTTTTAGATAACTTCTGGAGATACTAGATTAATAAAATACCCCTATCTTTTTAAATGAGAGATCACTATTGCTGCTTTTTATTAGTTTGTTTCCTTTGTGACTAAAACAAGTGTTACTGTGTGTCTCATGTCTTCCTTTCTGGAGAAGCAGCCAGGCGTGGGAGTAAAATACACTTAGGAAACCCCCCATGTAAGTTCTGTGACTCCTTGTAGACCACTCCTGTTAAGTGCCCAAGCCTAAAATGAGATAAAATTCTCTCTAGTAAAATTGTGTCAGATAAGGGGGAGTGCAGAACAAAATTATTTTTATCTTATGAAAACAAAAATAATTTCTATCTTCTGTGTTTTAGTTGTGTAAGCAAGGTTAGTCTCTGTGGTAAGTAGAGGAGGGACAGTGCATTGTTATGCAAGCAGGAGTTTCAAAATTTTAAAATATTGATTCCCTTTAATTTTATTATGATTTAAGACTGGTTTGAGTTTTTCCATTGCAAAACAGCAGCTATACTATACCAACCTCTCCATTTTCTCCCAGAAGCACTTCACACTAGAGAACCTCATATGCTAATAATATGTAGGGCAAGAAAGTCTACATAACTAACAGGTACAAAGTGTCACTATTTATAACCTCCAGAAAGAAAAAACTTAAGGGAGCTGGATCCAAGACAGGTAAGTCTTTTATAATCTTGGGAATAGCCCTCACGGACCAGTTTGTATTTGGAAATGCAGCTGCTGTTTTGTTGAACCCTAAGTGTAACTAAAGGGTGTTTCCTTTCTTTTATTGGAGGTAAACTCTAGCAGTTCAAACACTGTCAATTCCTTATTGACTTGCAGTACTGCTAGTGCAGATATGTTCCTGAGACTCTTTTTACTCATAATCTGCTTTTAGGACTTGTTTCTTATGTTGTACCATCAGGATGATCTTGCTGTCAAGTTTTTTTTATTTTAGATTATGTGGAATCAGCTCCTGAAGTGTTCTTTGAAAACCATTTTAATTTTTTTTCCACTTCACTTTCTGCTAACCTCCCCTTAATGTAGCAAAAAATTAGGCAAAAAGAAAAAATATTTTCACTTGGAATTTGTAAGGGGTTACTTAAATTACTCATGGTTGATATTTCTTCACTGTTGACTTCTGTATTTGAAACTGTGTGTGGATGCAGTAGATACATTCCTAGCTTTTATTAGCTTTAGTGAACTCAGATTAACCAACTTAATTCTCCATTGGTATTTGTATCCAACTATTTACAGGACTGGGCCAATGCATAGGAACTAGAAAATAAAAGTGACTGTAAACAAGTAAAATTGATGAAGTAGTTTTTACTGCCCAGATGAGACATTCCAAAAGAAATGTCAATATTGAAAACCTGAATATTTAATAATATGTGACATAGATGAGAAGATATGTTATTACATATTATACTTACTACGAAAGCCTTTCTGTAACATAAAAATGGTGGCTTTTGTTTCTATCTTTCAGTTCTATGTTCCACCAGGAATTCTGAAACTTTTCTCCAAAAACAAGGGCATGCACTAGAGAAAATGCCATTTTTATTTTTACCTGCCATTTTGTGGACAGAAATTGCTGCATTTGGCCTTTTCCTGCTCACATTATGTTTGGTTTGTTTTAGCTGGGGAAAAGTAGATTGTAGGCACACACAGCCAATATCCAGTGTGATCTCCTGGAAGCAGGAAGTCAGTTCCAATAGGTACTGTTAAGCTCTTATGCTTTGCATTAGCACCAAGCCCCTGTGTCTCTATGAAAACAGAGCCTTTGGACTCTCAGAGTCATTGCTGGCAACAGCAGTTTATAGGTCAACAGCTAAAATTAATGTAGAAAGTCTTCTGGCCTCCTTTCCCAGATCCTTAGATCCAGATTCATGGCATACTTAATTTGAGGCATCTGGAAGTCCTTTGCTGTGAGGGGCAGTCCCACTCTCCCTGTCTGCACCACCTCCAACGATGTGTTCCCATCAGTCATTGAGCCATAGACTCAAGTCTGTCTGTTGGGTTGCTGCAAGCTCAACCCTACAAAAAAATGTCTTTTGTTGGATCAGTGAGCTCGTGGGTAGTTGTGACGTTTTTAGATGTAACACAAGAAGAGTAGTGAGAAGGTGCAGACTGAGTGGGAACCACCCCTTTCCCCTGCTCTTTGCAGGTAGATGAAACTAAATGCATTGTAAAATTGTGCACAAGAGTTAGAAGAATGAGTCTTTCTATCCCCTGAATCAAAAGCTGGTGATACCAAATAATGATAAGGATGACAAATAGGAGGAAAGGAGGGGAAAGGCAAATTGGAGTTATTGCAGGGAGAAAAAGTAACAAGGAAGAGGGAAGTAGCTAGAAAAGCAGGCAGAAGGATTAAAGAAAAGTCAGGAGATTGTATGTTGACAAACAGTGTTAGTAAATGCATGTAAAAATTGGGAAACACTTTTCCCTGGTGGTTGAGCACAGTCTTTGGCTTTCAAATATGATGGATGCTTCAGTCTCAAGAAACAAATCTTTTGTCTTTCCGGGCAGAAGTGAAATTGCTCTGTGAGCAGTCCACAGTAATAAACCTGGATGCTGAAAGCCAGAACCTTTGTCCTCCATGAGCTCAATCTGGGTGAAGCAGGGAGGGAAAGCCCCAGGCACAAGTGGCTGTCCTGAGAATCATTTATTGCGAAACAGGCACAGACCTAAGAGGCTGGTGAACAGTCCTTCTGAAGCGAGTTTACCACTTCAGGATGTTGGTTCATAAGTGGGCGACTAGTCTGGATGTGGCTTTCATAAAGCCTTAATCCTGAGGTCACGGATTTCTATGTACTGTCGCTGGCTTGTTCCCCACAGGGCAGCCTGGACCCGTGTAGTTCTCCAATTCCGCCAACAGGTGGGGATGGAGAGGCGGTGTGTCTTGAGGCTTTCACATGTCAAAGGCTCGGTGCTTCATTTCCTAAAGCAGATATTACTTAAATCCCAGTGTTATTCAGTTCCCTCACCTGACTCGGAATTTCTGACATCTCCATACAAATCTTCCCAAGTTCATTCATGTAGTTCAAACTGCAAGAGCCGGAAAAGGTTTATAATAGTAATGTATTTTCTGTGTGGTTGGGAGCAGCTTCCTACAATTAATTGGTTTGTTGTTTCTTTTTTTCTTTGTCACTAGGGAGTTAATTTAGTTATCTACTTAATTCGTATATGAGGGTAGTCCAGAAGTCCCTCTTGTTGAGACTCATATGTGAAAGTGTTTCTAGTCGGTCTGTTTTTACAGCTAAGAAAATCTTTGGTTTTGCTTTGTTTTTGGCAGCTGCTTGATGCTATTAACTGCCTGGCAAAAGACAATGTCCGGTTGCTCGTGCTGGGCCGCAAACATATGATGATTAACTCTTCAAATTGGAAAAGAGAGATTATGAAGGAGATGCAGAATAAGGCAGACTTCTTCTTTGCTGAAAATATGTAAGTTGAAGAAAATGACTCAATATAATGGAGACCAACACCTGATTTATGTGGATTTTACTGTGGTTTTTAGTACCATTTCTAGTATCTTAATCTCTGTGTGTGTGAAAGAGAAATGTATCCCTTGCTATACTTGTTTAAAAAACCAATACATATTAAAAGTTGCATTGTGAAGAATTTCATCACTTGGAATCATGTTTACAGCTGTAAGGTTTATTACAATTTATGGCTGTTAAAACCACTGCCAAGAACACAGTGCCCTGAACTTGCACTTCTGATAGCATCAGTGTGCAGTTGTGGTCTGCTGCTGTTTGGGGGTATACTGATGAATTTTGGCAGTTCTGTTCCACATAGCTCTGTATTGTTAAACTTTGTGGCAGAAGATTATATTATTATCAGATTGTGATAAGAGGGGAAAAATGCTCTGTGTACCAATCCAATTTGTATTGTACTCTAACTTTTGATGCCCTGGGGTAAGCCAGTTTTTATTTTACCAGGGAACTAGAGTAGTGATGGGAATTTTTACTGTTGCTGATGAATAAAGCTTGGATCAGCATTTGAATCATTTCCTGCAACCACTTTGTGAATGACGTTTGTCTTTTCCATTTGTTTTGTTAAGCTCTGACGATGATGCCTTCTTGCTATATGCCACTCTCCGATCAGGCAAGCATTGTAAGTTCGTTACTAGAGACTTCCTCCGGGATCACAAGGCTTGTCTTTCTGACACTCTGACACGTCATCTGTTCCGTAAGTGGCAGCGTGGACACCAGATAGTGTTATCCACTTCTGGAGATGGAAAGCGTATACATTTTTTGGTAAGTTTTCTGCTGCAGACAGAAAACACACAGAGCGTATTCACTGAAGATACACAATTTCAAACTCTGGAAGTAAAAGTAGTCTTACTGGAGTCTAAGAAATGGATTTGTACCAATGCACTCAAAACTCCCATGTTTACTGAAAATTCACTGTATTCACAAAGCATGCCACAAACAAGAAAACTGTCAGAAAGCCAAGAAATTCTGCCTAAATGTTTATAATATAAATGGAAATACAGGTTTGTGCATACAAATGTTTCCAGTGCTGGAAACTCAGTAAACATTACTGGCACTCGGTAAATCCTGAGTGCCAATGTTTTAATTTATTTTAAATTTTGAAATACCTTATTCTCCTCTGTAGCAGTGTTATAAAATATCATGCTTCTAATTGTACAACCAAATTTTATTAATCTTTATTTTAAAGAAGCAGGAAAATACAGGTATTTCAGTATTCACTATAATATTAACATATCTGGACTGTCTGCATTGTTATTGCCTACTTAAAGGAATAGTGTACCAGTGCAGATTCATTTTCTGCCTTCTCTGGTTGAAATTGTAAGATAACATTCATAATTACAAACAGACATACAGGCTTGTAAGAATGACAACCTTTCATTCAGTGTTGCCATACATACATTTCATTTATGGAACCAAATAATGAATGTAGGGTTACCTGAGTAACACAACTTGAGCTGTGAAACACCCTGTTTCTTTTTTTTTGTACAAAGGGGCTAGTAATTTTCACACCTTAATTCCCATACAAGTGATTTGGATGATTGGTATTCCCAGTCATAGCTGTCTTTTAGGTTATTCTGAACGCTGTCAAGAAAAGTAGACTTCCAAGACTATACATACAGAGTGATAGTATATCCTGACAACCATAATTGCCAACCAGTAATGTTTCTTTTGTGTTTGTGTTTCTGTTGTGTTTTGTTTGACTTGTTCTGAAAGTGTTAGTGATAAACCCTTTTCTTATGTCTCCTTGAAACAGTGCAAGTCGGTTCTGTAAAGAGATGCACTGGAAGAACAAGTACAAGATGTCATTAGTGTCATTAAACCCTATCAGTTCAAGCCTATAAACTACATCGAGAGTTAATTCCCATACGATTTTGTTTAACTGAACAGAAAAACAATAATTTTGCTATTTCTGGAAATTTGAGTGCATTATGCTTCAATCATTATTATCTGGTGCTGATTGAAGACAGAATTTTAACCATTTATAATGACTCCGACCACAAAATACTAACAGATATTTTAGTTTTTCCTCCTGTACTAAAATTTAGGATTTGTTTGGTATAAGGAAATAAAATGAGAGTTGTTAAAAGAGGTGAAACTATGGAGATTTCTAAGGTAAGCATTGGAAGTCATAAATACATGTAATTGGTATTTTAGTAATACATTGTATAAAGTCTAAAAGCAATGTTTTTCTCTGTTGTTTCCCAACAGCCAGCTTTCCAATATGACTGTGTGGTGCAGACTACAGGTGATACATGGCATATCCCCTATAAAGATGTCTTTGAGGAAAAATATTCATATCAAGTACCAAGAAAATGGCTCTGCATTCAACAGAAATGATGAAGAATGTAATTGCACAAGCTGAAGCTGTTTTTATTTTTTTTTTTTTGTAATCACTGCTGACTAGCAGAACTCAGCAGGACAATTATGTGATCAATATGTGAGGCCCGTAACTAAGGAAAATTCAGTGACTGCATTTTGTCAAAATCATTCCTGCAGTAAATCTTTTAACATCAGTGGTGGTCTAGCGGGGATGAATTAGGTCCATTATTTCCATCTTTACAGGCAATTTCTGTGGTTTGAATTAAAACTTGATTTTTCATCTTGGATTTTCAGTTTGGGTTTTTTATCTTTTTTTTTTATCAAGCTTTTCATCTACACTGAAATTCATGAACTCTGTGCTTGAAAGAAATTAAGCAGGACTTACAAAGTACCTCCAAAGTTTATGGGGCTGACCTTACAACAGTGTTGCAAAATGTCTGCCTCTAATAAATGAAGCTTAGGGGGACAAATGGTATGTTTACCTTTTTCCAGGCACACATTAGTCCTAATACTTTCTCACACTAATTAGAATTCATTTGATCACATAGAATGTGAAAGATTTGTTACAGCAACATGTATTAATATTTTGTTTGGAAGAATAAGGAAACAACCAGTGGAATATTTTGTGGCTCTTTCACACCCTCAAATTTGCTGCTTCTGACAGGATTTCACATCACTACAATAGTTTGCTTATGGGAATGCATGGATTTTTAAATGAAAATCGATAACTAGAAATTCTTAAAGGCAATAATAGGACAAAACTGATTTTTGTAGAGACATTTCTATAAAACCCATCCCAAGTTATAAAGCAAGAAAAATAGTATAAATTCCAGGAAAAATGTTCTAAGTTATTATTTTTAAGTGTGTGTATGGTAAACATGTTTGTTTATTGCACTTAAAACTTTAATGCAAGCCTTCTTCTCCCCAAAACATAGAAATGCCACATAAATTTCAGATGAAATATCATGATTTTGTCACATTTGTCTTGTATGCTGAAAAATCCTCTGAAACTCAGATGAACCATGCAGATCTTTTTGTATAGTACTTGTAGTTCTGAGCTCTTGCAAGCTCCCTCAGGATTCTTAGCATTCAAGCATGTTCCCTGCTATTTATTTTTTTTCCATGACAGAAAGCAATTCTGACACTTGCTGTTCTTCTGGTATCAGCTTTTAAACCAGCAGGTGTGATTTGCATATAGTCAAGTCCTTCAAATACTGTGCAGAAAGTGTAGAGGAGCTGGGTGTCTCCTAAGGTAACACAGAACCTTGGTTTTAAATTCATTATCGGTAGTGTTCCTCACAGTCGCCTTTTCTTGCAGAACATGACAGCTCCTATGGGGTCCTCCAGGAAAAGCAGAGAGGTTGGATCTACTTCTCTCATTCCTCAATACTTTTAATTTGTCAGAAGATTGTTTTTACAATTCTGTAAGTCAGAGAACTGCCACATCCTGGAAGTGGCAAATACTGCTTTTAAACTAAGTATCTGTTCCTGTACAGGACCACTTAGTTAGCAGCTGCTGCTCTCTACGAGGCTACCTTACTCTCTGTATGAAGTTCCACAGCAGCATAAGCTGGTGTGAATCAGTGCTGTTACAGTCCTCATTTGGGGGACAGCAGAACCGAATCTGGAATTTACAACTGGAAGGTGTTACAACATTAGTGGCAGATTTGTGACTTTTTGTTTTTCAGTATTTGCTTCTAATACACTTCTCTGTAGATCTTTGCAGGAAATTAATGACCTCCTCTCTAGAACCAAAGAAGAAACAACCTACAGACTTTTTTGTTTGTATGCTACCTGTTACATAGATGCACATGGTCTCCAGAGGCTCTGTTCTGACTGAGATTATTTATTTGCATGTTATGTAAGACATTTATGAAATAACATTTCTTTTGTGTTGCTGTAAGTCTTCAAATTTCTGATTGCTGAAACAGGGCATTTCAAGATAACAATGAATATGAGGATTTTCTTCTTGAGTATGTAAAGGGAATTCTGAGGGCTTCATTGGCAATAAATGTGAGAGCCAAACCAAAGCATACCAACATCTAACAGCAGATCTGTTTGACATCTCCTGCTGTTTATACAGCGGTACAGTAAAAACTCAAGGTAATTTATTAGAGAGGTGGTTCATGCTGAATGCTAGAGAGGCAAGTCTTGAGAACAGTACAGGAACTGTTACCCCCAGAAGGATACTGACTGCCATATGCTAGCACACAGAGTGGGGAGAACAGGAATCAGAAGGAATGAGACCTTAGCTTTGTGTGCTGCATGGCATGCAGCTGGAGACACACTGGCAGGATAGTTGAGGAAGACTGAACTGATTCAGCCTGTTCTCCTGCTCTTTTGTGAATGGCTTCATCTCCAAGATCACCCACTTGCTGCTAATACGTTAAAAAGGTGTCAGTGAAGTCAGCCTTCCTCAGGATCCAGCAACATGGAATTTGACTCTCATATGGTTGATCAGAGGTGATGATGGACATTAAACCAAAAACACATGATTGCTCCTCTGAAACAATGCTGTACTTTGGAATCTGACAAAATTGCTATGTAGATGGAGCAAACTTCTGGAAGCTATATCCTGAAAGTATCATAACTTTTACTCCATCATGTCTATGGTGTTGAGCAACTGTTACTCTTTTTTTATCTAATTCAAATATGGAATCTTTGATTTCTTACTTTTTGGCAATCGGGCCGAATGTTTGATACTCATTTCCATTTCCCCATGCCCTTTTTCTCAAGGGAAAAAAAAATCAGACATTGAACTCTGTTATAGAACGGAAGAGCTTTGTACATGGAAGAACTGTGAGGGTAGGGATCATCATGTTGGAAAAACAATGGTCTTAAGAGACACAGAAGTCATAAAAATCATGAGTGTTCTGGAGTAGATGCCTAGGGATCGATTTCTTGCTGTGTCTTCCAGTACAAAAGTGGCATCAAATGGTACTGGCAGATAGAAGGTTCAGATAAAATGGGAGGTTTCAGACAAAACCACACAATGTGTTGTTACACTGAGCAGCTCTTTGCCACGGCATGTCATGGATTCGAGAAGTTCACGTGAGTTCAAGGGGAGACCAGCAAGTTCATGAGAGGGAACCAGCAAGGATTACTAAATAACCAGACGCTATCCCTGCCTTGAGAAGTCCCTCCAGATGGTTGGAGACTGGGAGAGGAGTGTATCATTAAAGGTGCTCTCTGTAGTCCTAATATTTTTCCTTGGGCATCCTCTTTTGGCCACAATTGGAGACACAGCATTGAGTCAGACTCCATGTCCGACCCAGCAGACACAGTTGTACATTTTCATGTTCTCTGTGTTCCAGTGCCTGCATCTCACCTTTAAACATTTCATGTCCGCCCACAAAGGGCTTCCTTAATGAAAGGGACAAACTCTGCACCTTGTAATATACAGTAAGACATTTTCCTCTCCCATAGCATTAATACGTAGGAAGAGTATTTTGAAAAATTTGAGAGTGCAGACTTGTATTGTGCGGCATGCACAAAATGCACTTGCATTCTGCTTTTTCAACTGAGGGTAAGCTCATCTAATAATAATTTTAAAATAGAAGTGTGCATACCAAAATACAGCTTCTCCAACTCTTTTAATGACCAACTTTTAAAAAAATGCCTTCCCATGAAGAGTAGGGGAAATCCAACAAGATGAAAGGCAAAAACCCCCATATATTCACGAGTTTAAATTTGGGAATTTCTCTTTGTACTGGACACTGATAAAAAGTATTTTCACATTATAACGCAGCTGCAAGAACAATTACTTATTATGAGTACCTTAAGCATGTTTTTTTGAGGTATTTGCTTTAAAATTATACTCATTAAAGAGAGCACGTGGAATGATTTACTTTGGAAAATTAGGAGGGGTTTTGTTTTCCTGGCTGGCTGGTGATGCTTTTATCCCGTTTTCCGCTGTTTCCGTGCGCATTCCCTAAGGCACGTCCAACGGGATTCTGGGTTTCCATGAATCAAAAACCACCCGACCAGCCTGGCACCCCAAGGCTTTTCTTGCCCCACAGTGCCCCCCCCCCCCCGCGCTACAGCGGCCCTGCCGCAGTGACTCCGCATGTCGCGACAGGGCAGCGGGCGGCGCCCGCGACGAGCGGGCATGCGCAGCGCCGCGGGGGGAGCGTGACTGTGCGCGAGCGGCGCCCGCCTCGGCGCCTGCGCGGAGGAGGGGAGGGGCGCGTGACCCGGAAGCGATCGGACGCTGTGTGTCGCAGGGCCCTGCACGCGCACTGCTCCCCCGGCCGCGCGCCGCTCCCGCGCCGCTCCCGCCATGTCGCGCGGCTCCAGCGCCGGGTTCGACCGGCACATCACCATCTTCTCGCCCGAGGGCCGCCTCTACCAAGTCGGTGCGTGTCCGCCCCGCGGGGCCGCCGCAGAACTGCCCCGTCACGGGCCCGGCCTGCCCAGCTCGGCGGCGGCCGACTCGGGGAAGCTCCGCCGAGCCTGGCGGCCAGTGCGGAGCGGGACGTGGTGCCTCCCGTGGCTCGGGAGTCTCGGTTCCCGCCTGGCCTGGTCCCGCGCGGTGCGGGGAAAAGCCCGGTGGGAGCCTGGAGCAGCGGCTGTCCCGGTCGTGCCGGCGTGGGGACCTGGGAAAGGGATGCTCCCATGAGATAAGGAAAACTTAGAGCCAGGATGGGCTTTTTCGAGTGTCCCCTGCCATGGGAGGGATCTCCTGTGAGTTCCTGGTGTTCGATTTCAGATGCTTGGAGACCAAGATTGCAGTTATCCAAGGGCTGTTTATTCTTCCTTAAGTGTTTCTTGTGAGTCTTGCCAAGCTTAGGAGCATTGCGTTTTGGAATCTGAGAACTACGACAGCTTTTTGAAATGGGACTTGAACTGCCTCAAACCCTGCATGCCAGAGTGACAGTCAGTTTTTGGATGTAACCCTTGCGCTTCCTTGTTACACCTGAGTGCCGTGTGTTCTGTAAGCCGTGGCCTGTGAGGTAGCAGCACCCATCCTTTGTTTTCAGGCTCCTTTGAACAATCTGCCATGAAACTGCGGCCTTGCTTCAGCTTCTTCCATAGACCACTTTTGTTCCTATTTTTACAGTGTATCAGCTTTTATGGAAGCACATGGTGCTCCTCGTGCAGGATGCTCAGGGACAGTGCAGTCAGCTCCCAGCCTGGCAGGACAGTTGGCTGAGAGGGCTCCTGGAGGATCCGCACAACAGGGACAGATTAATTGTTTTGCAGCATCATCCTGATGCCATTTTCCCCTGGAGCTTAGTGGCTCCTCCCCGGCTGTGGTGGCTTCATTGCACATCCATTGCATGGCATGTCCATACATCCATTTGTTCTCCAGGAAGGGAGATTGCTGGCATCAGACTGCATGAATTCTCTGTCGTAGCCATTAGTTTCTTTTGTGACTGCCCTTGAGTTTTTCTCAGGAAGAAGCCTGTGTGGATTAGGCTTCATGGGCAGGCGGCCCAGTCTTGAGCAATCCTTTCTTCAGGGAGGAACAAGGAAAGCACCTGTGTATGGGTGTCTGTACACAGGCAGAAAGTTACCTGTATGAGATACCTTCATGTAGGTACTGTCTTGTATCTGAAGCATGTGTAATGCTTGTATACAGCTTGCATGGCAAGCATTATACATACAGATGGTAGGGACAGTGCTTCCTCACACAGGGTGTCAGTGGTTCTGTGATAGGAGAGTCAGGGGTTCCAACTTTCTGTCACCATTAAAACGGGCTGGTTGGTCTGCATCGCTTTTCGGTCTGTTTCTCTGTTGCAGTACTGCTTGTTGGGAATACTTTCTGCATTCTGTAGTAGAGAGGAAATTGAGCCTTGTTTTCTGCCTCCTGGGTATATTCAGCCATTAGGTTAATATATGACAAATATGTAGTATCTCCATACCTTTTAACAGTGTCTTAGAAGCAAATATCTGCATGTGTGTTTGAGAGCCTCTGCACACAGCCTGAAGCTGTCATAAAGATATTTTAAGTACCTGTATGCTATAGGAAGAAAAATATGTAGATATGCAGTTACCTTTAGGCAAGAGTGAGCTCACTTTACCTGCAGCCAGGCTGGTAGCCACGGCATGGGCAGAAATCTCATGTTTGCTTGTGGTCAGATATCTAAATTTACCTATTTTATCCTTATCTCTGTGCTGGATTCAGATTAACTAGGGGCTGTCAAGGATGAGCATGGACATGTGTTGCTTTAAGGTTGCCTTAGGACTTGAAGTTTTTCTGGAATTGGCAGAACAGGAACAGAGATTTTCAGCATAGTGATATTGGACTGAAATGCCTGTACTTTTTCTTAGGTCTGTCTTCTGCTTCCAAAGCTCAAAAAATTCATGTGCTGTTGAAGTGATCTCATATGGGAAAACTAACAGTTATTTCTCATTACTGTGGTTAAAATCCCTCAGAACATCAGCGTTCTCTTGCTACTTATTAGTTCCACTCTTCAAAGATGATGTTTCTTCTAAGTAGAGTCCTGGCGGGTGAAGAAAATTATTATAGTCAAATTTCTGACTGTTGTGATATATTCAGGGAACAGCAAGGGGCTACTGTTCTCAGAGAGAATATATGCAGTGCTACTGAAGTACTTACACAGAAGTAAACAGACTTAAAACACCACTAGCAACTTGGATTTGTTACACTGTAAGAGCCACTTCACCTTTTGGCTTGTCTCTTTGAAAACTGAGCAATGGAGATGGTAATAGTACCAGTGCCAGAAGGGACTGCAGTTCAGCAAGCCTGGTTGTCAGTACTTGTGAGCAAAAACTAGTTTGTGAGGGCACCTATTCCTGCTGCCACCTGTGTCACAGAACCACAGAATAGCTGATGTTGGAGGGGACCTCTGGAGATTATCTGGTTCAACCCCTTGCTCAAGCAGGCCCACCTAGAGCTGGTGGTCCAGGACCATGTCCAGACAGGTTCTGAATAGTACAGGCAACCTGTGCCAGTGCTCAGTCACCATCACGGGCAAAAAGTGTTTTTAGGTGTTCAGTTTGTTCCAGTCACCTCTGATTCAGTCCCATCACTGGGCATTGCTGAAAATAGCCTGCTCTGTCCATTTGCTTTATACCCTGCCTTCAGGTGTTTCTACACATGAATAAACAAGTGTTGCAGAGCCTGGGTTTGGAGCTTCAAATGTGACCAGTTTGTGGGCAGTGCTGGCTCACATCTCACTGGGTTCTGTGCTTCACTGCAGGCTGGCACTGATCATCCCAGGGGAGGGGAGTGAAGAGGTGAGCAGAGTTGTGCATCTAGCAGAGGAAAAGGGAGAACATCCTTTTTGGCATGTTTGGGTAACCAATAAATGCTCTTATGTCTGAGAGTAATAAATACAGTGCCATAAAAACCTGACCGTCAGCCCTTCCTCAGCACTGACTCAGCAGATTGAACATTAAGATCCCGGTATTGCAAGATGTGGTTTTTTTCATCTTCAGATTATTACTCTTCTGTTTTACAGTCTCTTCCATAGATCCAAATGCAGCTTTTAAAACAGCTGAGTTTCTTGCTCACATTATTTTAGAAGATAGTTTTGGCAATGTACTGTGCTGTTTGTAGACATGTTCTAAATTCTGGTTTCACTTGCGTAGCTAACAGAAAAATCACCCACATTTAGCTGCTGCCTGAAACTTGCCTTTCTTAGCCAGATATTAAAAAGTTCTGAATGTTTATCATATGTTACCAGATAAACAGGTTTTAAAGTTGTTTCATGGATCATTTCAAGTAAATCTTAATCCATTGTACTTATATGAATAATGCTGTTTAGTTGGCATCTGTGTAGATTTCATTCTAAAAAGTGAATAAAAGCATTACAGTATTTGAATGTCAAGTCAGAAAATGTGATAGTAAGGCTAAAACCCATCTCCTGTGTCTGGTCAATCATATCAGTTTTCATCTATATCAGTTAAGAACTAGAAAATAAATTTATATCCTTGCAATGGTAGCAATGCTTAAAATACTAAACTTCTTCTATAAGAATTTATGGTTACTGTAGGTTAAGTGGAACCATTTATCAGAACAGCCTTTTTGTTTTAAAACATATTCTGTTGCTGTTAAGCTTGAACAGAACGAAACAGCAAATTATAAGAAATATTTGAAGGAAGCAGTGACAGTGGTCAATGACTTCCAATAACTGTCAGAAAGTTCTTGTGCACATTGTACTGAAGACCTTAAGGACACAAAGTGCTGCACAAGTATTAAAATATTAAAAAGGCCACAACTTGGCAAGATTCCTGGGTGGGGGGAAGATGTGTCAGAGTTAATTGTACTAGTATCTCTGACGCAAGTTTTTTATTAACACTTATATGTTTTTCTAGAATATGCATTTAAGGCCATAAACCAAGGTGGACTTACATCTGTAGCTGTTCGTGGGAAGGATTCTGCAGTAATTGTAACACAGAAGAAAGTACCTGTAAGTAGTCTGGTTTTGAGGGGTGGTCTGGAAGGAGAGTAGAAAAAAGGTGGGGGTGAGACTCCGCAACGTTGATATTATATTTATTAGCACTGACATATATTGTTGCTTGAATTGAATATGTAATTATCCTGCTTATTACAAGTTCTAGATCCATTTAGTGCTCAGCTGTGAATTTCCTCACCAAATACTGCAATATTGGTTTCCTCTGTAGTTGTTGAAGAGATAAAGCTAAAATATAAAGTTGATTCTGCTGTACTTTAGCATGCATACATTGCTCTGGCTTGTAAGGGCTGAGTTGTCCATAATCAGTTCCCTGATTTCTTTAATTGCTACTGAGAAAATGTTATACCAATAGCATGCAGAAGAGGTTTTCATGAGTGTTTTGGCTCAGTGATGATGTATTGTTGACAAAAGTGGTAAATTTTTGTGTCTAAAGGGGGACAGCATGTAATAAGAGAGCAAGGTTTTGTATGTGGGTTCTGAAAGTTTCTTCAGAGGGAAAAGGACTGTGATGTAGATCGTGTTCTTGCTGTTATTCTTTTCCAGATACTGCAGTTTTAATCTTCCCTGTTCTCCTATTTCTTCCTTTGCATGCCTACAGCAGTAAATGGTGGAGAGCCTGAAAAACAATTTTTGGCTGTTAGTGGGTCCTTTTGGGCTCTTCTGTAGATAGCAGAGCATCAGAGTCTGTTTTTGTTTTTTTTTTTTAAACTTCAAGGACAGTGTTTTCTATTAGATTATTTTTATTTCCTCTTTAGGACAAGTTACTGGATTCCAACACAGTGACTCATTTATTCAAAATCACTGAAAATATTGGCTGTGTGATGACAGGAATGACAGGTATTTAATCACCATCTTTTTTTAAATATTTAAAGCATGTCAGTTTTTTTATGTGGTTCGCTAGCTTTGCATCATATAATATCAATAAATGCTCTAGGAGGTTTGTTCCACTCAGTCTAGTTTTGGAGAACTTATCTAGTTCTAATGGGTATATTTAAAGACAGTGTAAAGTTGGACCTGGAATTTGCATTCTCAGGCAATGCTGGAAATAAACTTGGTATATGTTCAGTGAAATTAATATTCATTCTTTCTGTCTAGCTGACAGCAGATCCCAGGTGCAGAGAGCCCGCTATGAGGCTGCTAACTGGAAGTACAAGTATGGCTATGACATCCCTGTGGATATGCTGTGTAAAAGGATTGCAGATATTTCTCAGGTCTATACGCAAAATGCTGAAATGAGGCCCCTTGGTTGCTGTAAGTATAGTCTGTGAAATTAATCTCTTCTGTTTCTTGTCTAAGCTTGCAAGTTCTTGTATAAGAAATTCTCACTCATTTTCAAAATGGGCTGAAGGAGTAAGAGGCATGAACAGCCAAATGAGAGAACAAATGAAAGTCTTGAATTGGAGCCATGATTTTACCATTGACTCAGCATTTGAAATGATGTGGCCTCTTTAAAATGTGTGACACTGTTTCACTTCAGTTTTTGGGGCCTAGTCTGTTTGCACTGCAGAGTGAGGTCTGTAAGTGTGAAATGCTCTTTTTAATGGTGTCTGTTTGTGGTGGTTTGACCTTGGTTGTGTGCCAGGTGTCCACCAAAGCTTCTCCATCACTCTCCTCTTCAGCTGGACAGGAGAGAAAAAAAATACCATGAAAGGCAAGATAAGGACAGGGAGAGATCACTCACCAGTTACCATCATGGACAAAACAGACTCAACTTGGGGAAATTAATTTATTACCAAGCAAATCAAAGTAGGATGCTGAGAAGTAAAACCAAATCTTCAGAACACCTTCCCCCTACCTTGCTTCCCAGGTTTAACTTTATTCCAGATTCTCGACCTCTCCCTCAGGCAGAGGGGGACAGGAAGGTGAGTAGTGGTCAGTTTATCACACATTGTTTCTGCTGCTGCTTCCTCCTCAGGGGGAGGACTCCTCACACTCTTCCCCTGCTCCCTCTCCAAGGGAGATAGTCCTCCTTTAATTTCTCCAGAGCGAGTCCTGCCCATAGGCTGCAGTTCTTCATAGACTGCTCCAGCATGAGTTCCTCTCTCCACAGGGCCACAGGTCCTGCCCCAATGCAGGCTTCCCATGGGGCCACAGCCTTCTGCAGGCATCTACCTCCTCCAGCACAGTCTTCCAGGGGCTGCAGGTGGATCTCTGCTCCACCACGGACCTCAGTTGCCTCACCATGGTCTTCATGGGAACCTCTGCGCTGGTGGCTCCTCCCCTTCCTTCTTCACTGACCTGTGTCTTCAGAGCTGTTCCTCTCTCCTATTCTCACTCTCTATCCTGTCTGTATTTGCTTCTTTGCTTCTGACAAATAACTTTTTTTTTTCCTTCTTAAATACATTATCCCAGAGGTGCTGCCACTGTTGCTGATGGGCTCCGCCTCAGCCAGTGGTGGGTCCATCTTGGAGCTGGCTGGCATTAGCTCTGTTGGACATGGGGCAAGCTTCTAGCAGCTCCTCACAGAAGCCACCTCTGTAGTCCCCTCCATGCCAAAACCTTGCCATGCAAGCCCAATACATTGTGTCTGGGTAAACATGGCTGTTAGACAGATGGAGAGTGCAATTATGCTTGTGCAGATTTTGTGGCGGTTTTATCTAAGTAGTATGCATAGGACAGATCTGCATTAGTTTTGGTCTTAACTTAGCCATCATGTATATAATGTAGAGAAGAAGTGCTAAAAATATTTCCCTTGCAAATATTTCTACAGCTTGTTTTATAACAGCAAATGCAGCTTAAATTAAAAAAAAGTTGTGTGAAAAGTCATATTTTTGTAGATATTCCTGGTCATCTGTGTGTTCTGAGGTTGGTTTTGACTTGTTTTTTCTCTTACGTTTGACTGTAAGCAAATTATAACTGTGCTCATAGGGTGTTTGGGAACTGAGGTAAAAGACTTAAGGGTTTTCTCAGCTACTGTTTCATTAACCATTCTGTCTGGGGTTTTTTTTGATTGGTTGGGTTTTGCCAGGTTTTTTTTTTCTTTTGAGAAGAATAGTTTCAGAATTGATGAATCACTTCTCATAATCATAGTAGGCACTACAACTTCTCTCTAAAGAAGCAACATTCAAGGTTGCATCACAGTTTCCATGATGGGGCAATTTTCCTATGCTTGTAATTTTCAGGAATGATTGTTTCTTTCTTCCCTTGGCATTTCCCATGCCTTGATACTACTGGAAATTTTTTTTTTAAAATACATGAATAAAAATGTATTTTTCTTGACTTCCCTTAGTCTCTTTTAAAAATATGAAGGGATTTTTTTTCTATTATATTGCTGCTCAGAAGCTTATCAACTGTAAACACTGGTAAAAAGTTACACAAGTGTAAAGTGAAAATAACTGAAAATCTTGACCTTGTTCTGTTTTGAGTTTTTATTGCAAGTATTTCATTTGACTTATTTTTTAATATGCATAATGTGACAATGCAGCTGTAAATCAAGAAGCGAGAGTGAACACATGCATTTCAGTGATGTGATCAGTTTGTGTTACTTGAAATCTATCCAGCTTAAACTTGGTCAAATGGTCTTCAGAGATTCAGTTTGTCCTGATTTCTCCATTTCTCCATTTAATTTCAGATTCTTTTTTTCTTTAAAGAAAAGAGGAAAAGGTATATAATGCTTTTCAGTGCTTTTTAGGAATATAAACGAGAAATCTAAATTCGATCTTTTAATATTTCCATTATTTTCAACATGTTTGTAAAGTTGCTTTCTAATAGAAAGCAACATGGTAATGGAACTATTGTTTACACTTTGTGTCATATAACACAGGATGTGAGCTGTGGCTAGGTTAACTTTTGTGTTTCCTGACTTTGTGGTTCTTTACACACTGAGCGTGGTAAAAATGCGTTTTTAATGAGTAGCCTTCCTTGGGAATCACGGAAATATGGTTCGTGCTAAACTGAGTCACACCTGGTAATGAGATGCTCATAAGAAATGGCAAATTAAAGAGGAAATCGCAGCTCCAGGTATGGACTGATTCCCAGAAATGTACTGCTGTGCGTGCACGTTTTTTCACAGGAGTATCCATTCTATTCTTGAATTGAATTGATAAAATTGGGAAATGAAAAGATTAACAAATTTTCTCTTCAAGGTATGATTTTGATTGGTATTGATGAAGAACACGGCCCTCAGGTATACAAGTGTGATCCAGCAGGTTACTATTGTGGATTCAAGGCCACAGCTGCAGGAGTTAAACAGACAGAGTCAACCAGTTTTCTTGAAAAGAAAGTAAAGAAGAAATTTGACTGGACATATGAACAGACAGTAGAGGTAGGCCAGCAGAAGGAAATAAAGATTTGTTAAAGTATTTTTAATGAATGTGCTGCATGTAGGCTTGCAATATAGAGAAATGCAGGTAGGCATTTATGCTTTCCTTGCACTTCCATATTGCTGCCATAGCAAGAATAGCTATTCCAACCAGAAAATCTTTTGAAGGTATTCTGCAAATGTTTAAATAGTCATCTATTCTGCTTTTTCTGCTTTATGTTAGCTGAAGAAGATTCTGTAATTGTAGCACTCCCATTGTAGCTGGTGGTTGGTTACTACAGTGCTTGGTTTTGGGAATACCAGTATGACTTACTTTTAGTCGCATTTAAAACAATCTTCATATTAGAAGGCATTTCAGACAGGATCTTTGCATGATAGAAGGTTGGTTTTGTTGTGTGGTTTTTTTACTACGAAAATGACTTGTCCTTTGCTTTTTGTAGATTGGTCTTTTTAGGGAGAGGAGTGGAGAGGTACTGTGTTCTGTAGCAAGGAAAAACTATTTGGAACTTCTAAGCTGAGGTTTTGAAGTGAAAGGAAATAACTTTAAACCAGAAGGAAGGGTAGTTGTTAATGCTATGTCTATTTAAAAGAAAAGCCTTAGTGCTTTATATTTAATGATGAGGGGTTTTGTCATCTTTCAGACAGCAATAACATGCCTATCTACTGTACTGTCCATTGATTTCAAACCTTCAGAAATAGAAGTTGGTGTAGTCACGGTGGAAAATCCTAAATTCAGGTAGGTGATCAGTGTTGATAAAACTTGGTGTGTTTCTCTGGTTATTCGCAATTAGTTTTACCTTCTTGTGTAATCGTAAATCAAGAAAAGAGATAAATGCCAGAGGCTGATGTTCTAGAGATTTTTTTACTTGTAACTCTTCAAAACATGTAGGGGTAGAAAACATTGTTTTAAAAAAATAATACATTTTTAAAACGTTTGACATGGTTAAGGGATTCAGTAAAGTGTTCTCTTTCATTTCTTAAAAGGGTATTGTTTTACCTGATGATTGAAATGTAGTTACATCTGGTCTAGTTGTGCTCTCATGGTTAGAAGCATAAAAATCTTTCTTCGTACTGGTAGCTGGAGTTCACTTCCAAATCATCGTCGTGCCAATTAATGCAGTAAAGTCTGGTGTACATTATGAAACATTTACAAGTTCCTTATTTTTTTTAATCCTTTTCTAAATTTAATCTTTAAATTATTCTTGCTCATCTTGTAAATGTAGCAGTTTTTAACATCTCCAGTATATAGTTAATAGAATGTGAATTTGTATGATTTGAAATATTCTATTTAAATTTGACAAGATTAAAAGATCTTGGATTTAAAAAATCACTGTAGTGATTTGGAAATGGCTGAACTTTTACTTCCTGAACACACTGAATTCCTATCCACCATGAAAGCAAGGCACCTGTTATTTCTTCCCTCCCTGATTGTTGCCTGAGTGTGAATGCAGCACACTGTGTGGACCAAGATTACTTGGTCAGTGTGTTAAGACAACACCTGGAAGTCTTCCTGTTGAGGGCAGGAATACTTCACATCGGATACAGTGTACTGGACAGCCTTCTGAAGGCACAATGAAGTATGTGTATAATGCATACAGAAGTATGAATGAAACGTGGAAGAAAAAGCTTTGGGGATTTTTTGTAATGCAAAACAACCCTCCAGATACAGCTTACCTAAAATTTTGATAAGTTTGACTTGCTTCATAGGGGCTCAGTTATTTCTGCCTTAAGCCGTCATTGGTTCTTTTATTTATTTAAGAAGAAAAAAAGAGAGGAACAACTAAATAGGCAATAAAGTCCTCTGCTACTTTAGTCTAATTACTTTGTAAGTGGAGATTGGAGGGAGGCTTCAAACCATTGGGTCCTACAGGTGCAATCTTTTAAATGTTTCCTTCCTAAGGTTTTTTGAAGTTGACACAATGATGGTGGGTGGTTTTACATTTGGTGGTGTGTGCTTAGAACAACAGAATAGCTCAACATCTTTGAGAAAGCGTGCAGGAGCTGTATTACTGCTTTTCTACTGCTGCTCAAGTGTCAAGTGCTAGCTTTCTGACAAACTTTATTTATTGGTCATCTGTCCTTTTCAGAAAGGGCAGATAACAAGCAGAGGGAGAAGGCTATGAAAACATGGAGTAATCATACTACTAATTGCCATGCCCATTCTTCTTACCAGGTCCTAACTTGAAAATGTATTACTTGTGAAGAATTACCTGTTCTATTTCCACCATTTGTTACCTCCTTTTCTCTAGTGCCTTTGATTATTCCTTTATTTTTCAAAAAGAATTGAAATGTCAGCCTGTGGCCCTGGCAGCAGGACTTTAAAGGGTAGAAAGATGCATTGCTATAAAACTTAATTGTGGAGATATTAGGTGGTAATATTGGAACTTAAGGGGAAGAATCATTTAAGCTATTTAAGATTTCTTTTTGTTCTTTCAGGATCCTTACAGAAGCAGAGATTGATGTGCACCTTGTAGCTCTGGCAGAGAGAGACTAATTAGCATTCCCATTTCCATTGTCTGTGCTTCTGGCCAGGATGGTTGGTGAAAAGAAAACAGTTACTGATGGCTTTAGATTATGGGTGGGAAACAATGTTCGCTATATGATGTATTTTACTCTGTACAAATAAAACAGAGGTTTTTGAAATGTGTTGTATCTCCTTTTAATACAATTTTTTCAACTTTCAATTCTATGAAACTTATCCAAATGCCTGATGATTTTTAGTGTTCTGTGATGATTGCTTGCCTTTTAATTGTATTTTAAGAGAAGTTTTATACTCTGAGCTGTATTTTTCATCTGAGCTATTTGGCTCCTAGTGTAAAGTTATATATCAGTTTTTGTGGTGTGTGTCCCCTGAGATAATTCTTACATTCACATTCATTCTCTCCTTGCCCTGATGTTAAAAGGCTTACAACGTTACTGGTTTAATTGTGGGGAAATTAAGAAGATCTTAATATTTGCTCAGGTTTGTAGGAGGATATAGGGCAAAAACTGAAGGAAAAAGCTTGAGCTGTGAGCTCCAGTCCAGTCCTTTACACTAATTTATTTGGGGTACAGGTAGTGAACAGACGTCTGCTGTAATTAAACAGCTCTGAAGCTAATATTTATTTAGGGAACATATTCTATGTGCATATAGAACACATTCTATATGCAGTGTACTTTAGGATTTTGGCTGTTAGTCACCTACCAGGTTTTGAGGCTTTGGCAGGCAGTGCCAGAAGCAATGCTGGGGCTGGATGTGGCCAAAAGACAAAATCCATCAACAAGAGTGTCTCTGTGAAGCAATTGCTCTTGCTCCTTCAGAGATTCTGGGTTAGGAGAGAAGACAGCAAAAACTTGAGTGAAGGTAAAGAAAAATGCATTTTTGTTTTGCTTCAATTGAAGGGGTTCCAGCCTCAGCAGGAAGAATGGAGATGAAGTGGTGAGGAAGGAGACACTGAGGAGAAAGGGAAGATTACCAGACAGTTTTAGCTGTTGCACAGACACGTTGAGTCTTCTTGAAAGAGTGCCAAGCTAATACAACTTAGTTCCTTACCTTCATTCTTCTGCTGTGCTCTTCCCACATTGGCTTTCATTATTCCAAAATTTTCTTTGAATTTTTTTCAAGACCTTTGGGGAAGGCTTCATAAGTCATCAGAAACTGGAATTGTGTAATTTTTTTCTTTGTGCTTTACAGTTAAAGCCCCTTGAATGTGTATTTTTCAAGTTCATTGTAGTAAAGAAGATGCAATTCTGTGTTTGGTGGTTTTAATAAAAGACAATGCTAACCTTATGTGATAACTCAGTTGAAGAGATTCAGATATACTGTGAATTGTTGACTTCACAAAGCTTTTTGAATTTTCATTCATGCCTCTGTGCTTCCCTCATGTCAGATAGTGTAGTACAGATGATAAAATGAAGCACTTCTGCTTCTGGTTTTGGGTTGGTTATCTGAGGATTCTGTGTGGGTTTGTGAAACAGTTGGCACATTTGTGCAACTAATGGCGTGTTTAGAAAGGTGTGTTGTTTCAGCTGTCAGTGATGGCTGAGTTTCTGAAACACTCCAGGATCTTTCTTCCTAATACTCCAGTTGTATAACAACCTGGAATTTGAACAGACTTAGGTCATCATTTATTCTGCCATAAAATATAATCCACTGATAATTTGTTCTTGATCAGCTTTAATAATTTATAGAAAACTTCACTAATGACTTCTTGAACTTCCTTGAAAATTAAAAGGAAGACGACAATCAGAGAGCCATATGACTAGAGCTCATTTGCATAGTATTTAGTATCAAAACTCCCTGCAACTCCTTTAATTCTAAATTTTGGAGCTTGTATGGCATTGTATAACTCAGGTGATGGTTCTGAGAGGAGTGGGTGTTTGTTCATACATTGTTTTGCATGCCTGTTTTGCAATGCAGAACAACCCATTTTGTGTTCAGAGATGAGGAAATAAGCTGTCTACAATATATTAGCTGTAAATGTTGCTTTTTTTTAATAAGCAAAGTTAAAATTGCAGCAACTGAAATGTTATTTTTGCTAGTGTTTTCCCTGTAGTGAAAATTCATGATTCTCTTTTCATACTAATAATGGGGATTTTTCTTTTTCAGTCAAAGCTTTTTGTTATTGAAGGTAAGGCAGTAATGCAGGTGGGGATACCTGACCAAATGGGAAAGCCCCGTGTGTTATGCGTAACACATAATTACATTTTTCACACCCTGGAGCAGATAGCACCTGCAACCAAACTACCAGCCATAGCTGGTGTTGAGTTGTACCTGTTATCACCTTCTGTTCCAAACCTGGCACTTGCAAAGAAACTAGAGTATGTGTGGTACAATCCTAACACTTCTAATTCGGGTATGGCTTAGCAAGAGCGATACCAGACTTGGGATAGCTCCACATCTTTGTGGTTTGTTGTGCTAGTGCTGAAAACTTACAGATCTAGTTACAGTGTGAATGCATGAGTAGTTAAACAGGAATAGGATCGAGTTTTATTTGCATACTAGACCTAGATCAGTGTTACCTATACTAAATTTGGACTGGCTCTTTACCAGTGTTCTTTATCTGTGTTGTAGTGTAAGGATGTAAATGCATTAGCCAGCTTTCAGTCAACTGGAATGTCTCCAGATTCCTAAGACTATTCAAAAATCATCCAAAGAGGGCTAATGACATCAGATGTCTTTATGAGTATTGTCGCATCCCATCAGGCTCCACAGACTTAGAGCGATCCAGCTAAGTGGTAGATCCCGCACAAGTTCAGGGTCGACTGGGAGTTTCTAATTCTCGCAGCCATGGTCCTCCAGCTCAGGACACTGGGACCCTCTTAGCCTGTCTTTGGTGTTGAAGACAGAGGTAAAGAAGGTATTAAACAT
Source organism: Manacus candei (assembly GCF_025592945.1). Lineage (NCBI taxonomy): Eukaryota > Metazoa > Chordata > Aves > Passeriformes > Pipridae > Manacus > Manacus candei. Next base: position 12,988,934 of record NW_026138115.1, on the reverse strand, counting down.
TTCTGCTTTTTCTGTGTCCCAGTTTGTGAGGTGATTATTCTTATCCTCTAATGGGCTGATGTTATTTCTGTGCTGTCTTTTCCTGTTAGTGTATTTTAAAAAACTTTTTATTGTCCCCTACATTTCTGGCCAGTTTCAACTCCAGTTGAGCTTTGGGTGCACAAATATTCTCCCTACAGTGTCAAGCAGCATCTTTGTTTCTCTCATGTCACTTGACCTTGCTTCCACTGGGCATACATCTTCCTTTTTTGCCTTAACTCCAAGAGAAGATTCCTGTTCAGCCAAGCTGGCCTTCTGCCTCACCTGCTTGACTTCCGACATTTTGGAATTGCCTGTTCCTATGCCCTTAGTATAACAGAATAACAGAATATTCTGAGTTGGAAGGGACCCACAAGGATCATCAAGTCCAACTCTTAAATGAATGGCCCATTTGAGGATTGAACACACAACCTTGGTGTTATTAGCACCATGCTCTGACCAACTGAGCTAATCTCAGGGTAAAAGAAAAAAGTAATTAGCACTGATGGACCCCAGCACCTTCAAAAGGGTTTTCCCAGGGGACCTTACCAATTAGTTTCCCGAGAAGCCTGAATTCTGCTCTCCTTATGTCCGGAGTTGAGGTTTTGCTAGCACTTTTCCTCCTGTCAAAAGAGATTTTAAACTCAATTGCTTTGTAGTCACTGTGGCCAAGAAGGTCACCAATCACCACTTCACTCGTGAGACTCTCCCTTAACAAGCAACAATCATGTTATAAGGCAGGCAATAGTGAACCTCTCTAGGATTTCAGATACTTCTTAAGAGCAATGTGGTACTGAATCAACTTGTAATGCGTAATATTTGGCCATATAATTTCACTGTAAAGCTGATGACAGTCTAAGGACAGAGTGGTAGATCGGGAGTTTAGGTGCAGTGAGTACATACAGATATATTACAGCAATTTTAATGACATGGAATAATATGTGGCATACTTCTCTACCTTCTTTGTCCTGTTTTTCATTAAGTCAATGTCCAGGTTTACTAAATAAATATTTTGGCTCAGTGCACATTGTTGGAAGTAAGCTGAAAGAACTAGATCTGCATCTTACTGGCATCTGAATTAAAAAAGTATTTAACTTTCCCATTTTTTAGCCTGACACAGCAGCAAAGCCTGCTATTTTGAGATCTGTAAAACAGCAGCCTTATTGGGTCATGAGATCAAGTTTTGTGAAGCGTATCCCGTGACAGTGTTCATGTTTTCTTCCAGAAAAAACCCTACACCACCAGGGTAGTAACGGTAGGGGCACTGCTTTTCATTTTGTAATCAGTGATCTTGGGGTTTTTTTCAGGTGGAAATTTTTAAATTGTCATAGCTTGTTCCAGCCAGTTCTTGCTAGTAACAGTTTGTTCTGTTCTCTTGTTTTGCTGTAACCTAAACTACTTGGAAACAATGCAAGACATCCTGTAGCTGAGGATCTGTTGCAACAGTGAACTTAAACCTCTCATGCCTAAACTAAAACAAGGACCATCACATGCTCATGCAAAACTGTTTAAAATAGTGTCTGGATGTTGTTTATTTATCGTGGTTCTCATATTTTAAAAAAAACTCCATTAAACACTTTAGCCTGTCCTTTGTAAGTATATCTGTACAGATAGACTTGCATTTTTAAGAGACTGTCAAACCCCTCAGTTATTAGCAGTATTTGCTGCTGTTCACCAAGCTTTTCATAGCATAGTAATCTTTTCTCTAGTAGTAGTCTTAGCTGTGTCACCATCATCTATGAAAATTCTGTGCTGCAATGTTAAATACAGGAACTCTGCTGTTCTTGACTATAAACATGTTGAATAAATAGAGCCAGCATATCACTAAATCAAAATCCAGCTAACTGCTTGGCAGAATTGAGTCATCTGCAAAGTAGATCGTGCTTCCACTTTTTGGGGATAGTGTTTTTCTCCTGGTCCTTTTAAGAATCTGCCATCCATAGCTGAGCTTCCTGGCACTGCAGCTGCACTACTTGTCCATCTTCTACAGCTCATTGTGACTTAGTAGTTCGTTGAACCACAAGCATCTGGAATGAAGTTTCCTATCTAAGCCTCTAGCAGCATAGTGTGCAGTGCAGATTAGTACACACAAGCCAAGATCTAATTTTTTTCACCAGCAAATTGTATCTGTTTTCCAGAAAATGGAGTCTTATGACACCTACTGGAATAGAGAATTGTAAACATAAGGTATTTAATCCTTATGGGATTCCTTAGACTAGAAAGCAACCCTCTCTCAAGTTAGAGAGTCAAACTTACTAGTTGTGGATGGAGAAACATGGCATGAAAGTGCATGGACTGGGATTGCACAATCAGGAACAGGGATGCCTTTCAGTGGCATCCGATGTTGCTGTGCTTAATCTCCCTGTTTTGTTCCCAGCTATGTCTGCCCTCTTCCTTCAGCCAGCACTGCTCACTTACATTTGTAATGAGCCATTCTCTTTACTTAATTAATGGAAAACATTGTTTTGTTTGGTTCAGTTCTCTGTTCCATTAGTGACCTAAATCAGCTCACTCGGGGATCAAATTGGCTGTAATGCTGGTGTAAAGGAGGGAAGAGGGAAATGAGATTGCACTGCGTCTGGTTTAAGCTGCTGTGGAAACCACACCATGGATCACCAAAGGAGCAGGAGTATCCATAACTCAATATCTCCTTGGGTACTGTTTGACTTAAACCTATATGGTGACACCTGGTTCACCAAAGTGGTGTTTGCCTGTGTCAGCAGGTGACTCAAGCCTTCCCTCAGGCAGCATCAAGATGACCCCCATCTACTCTGAACGTTTCTTTGGCAACAATGCTCTTACAGCAGCTCCTTCTCAGTTTCTCTGCTCCTGTACTCATTGCGTAGCTTAGCAATTTCCAGAACTATCCAGGGAACCTGAATTGGAAACAAGCTTATGTTTAAAAAAAAAAAAATCCAGCCAGAGAAGTAGCTGAGTTTGGACATTGGTTTAACCTTGATCCTGCTCCTGCAACAGTAATATTAGCACAGGGGGCAGTGCAGCACAGGATCCACGGGCCAGGTCTGGTTAAACTAGCGGCACACCCGGTAGGAGTAACAGTCAGAATGCTCCCTTGTAAGTAAATATTTTCCTCTGGGAAAGAGGGGATATTAGCTCTCAGAATCTGTAGAAACCTCCTTTATGGAATTTAACTGAAGGTTGGCATGGCTGGCTAGGCAGGGGGTTTCTCTGGGCAGTGTACCTTAAGGTCATTTAGGAAGGTAGAATTTCCAACAACATATCAAGAAAACCTGCAGAAGTTGGCTGCCAAAGGGGACAGCAGCTGCCCTGCAGTGGCAGCACAAGTAGGATTTCTTTCTTTTCCTTTTCTGTCTGCATCCCTTAAACCACTTTTAGCCTTCCATATTTTTAGGGTGTTGTGAAGAAATTTATTTGCATTGAATATTAGCTTAGTTTCAGTTAACAGTATTTGGAAATGCCTGGCTGACAGAAAACGTTTCTCATCTAAGGATGTGGTGAACCTTGAAAATAGGCTACCAGGTTAGCTTTGTTACTCACTGCCCCTGAAGGTACCAGGAAGCGGGCTGAGGGTTGTCGAGGCTGTTGGCAGAAAGGATGGGAGAGAACGGAGGATTTTCGGTGATGACCAGGAAGGCTGCCTGACTTGCCGCAAGGTAGTGGCAAGTTGCCTGAACCCTCAGTCTCCACTGGATTTTCCAGCCTGTAGCTCCTAGTTGCTGTGCCTTGTGGGTGTCTGCGCACATGAAATGTTTGTTGAATACTTGTTAGAAGATTAGGTGACGATGTTCCCCATTCTTATCTCCAGGAGAAGTTTCCATTACTAACCTCTCTTGCCTCGTAACAAACCAAGTAAACAAGGTATAAAATAGTGTAAAGGTAGCATTGTAAGTGCAAAAATAGTTATATCCCAGGGGTGACAACAATACTCACCCAGGAAGTTATTTTTTTAACTTTTTTTCCTACTTTGAGTACTTGCACTGACACCTACATCTTTCTCACTCCAACGCAGAAAACAGACCTGGCCTCTTGTGTAGGTAGTTCATCCGGGGACATCTGCCTGAAGTGCAGCAATTGTCCATAAATTCAGAGTTAAGAGATGGGCTGCAAAATAAGTCTGGAGGGGGAAGACAAAAAACAAACCCAGGTGGAGTGAATGTCCTGATATCCAGGTAAGGATTTCAGTGGTCTAAAAAAGAGCACAAGGTTGTCCAGAAATTGAAGAGAACAAAGCAAATCAGTGATAAGTAGCATTACAAGTGGTCATTATTACAGGAATGAAGTAGCAAAGGTCAATTTCAAGAAGGAAATTTAGTTACTAATAGAGAAAAAGAGAATAAAATGGATTTTTCTGCTCACTGATGCTAGACATATTGACAAATGAAAGCATGTGCAGTCAGCAGGATGACTGAGAAACTGCTTCTGTTGATGAAGTACATATTTGCAAAATGATGTTACAGTCCTTATTTGAAATACAGATAATAACAAGTGTGCGATACTTTCCCACTTTGCCTTCAGTCGCTGCCTGGTCCCACACTGCCCTTGTGCCAGCACTGGCATCCATGTGATTGCAAGCTGACACTGTTCAGGGAACCCATCTGGGCCAGTACTCATCCCTTCTTCACTGCAGGATTAACTTTTGTCTGGCTCAGCTCACTGGCTCACTGCACAGTTGCATGAGCTCCACTGCTTGTAGAAGGGAGAGGGATAAGATGTTGTGGAAACAGGGAGGGTAGGACCCAGTTAGCACAGGCTCCTGTTTTATCATTCTGTCAGAGTGCAAAAAGCACACCCCTCGATTTGGTTGTATCCCATACTGTGGGTTGCCACGGTTATATTGTGTTGGTATTTTAAACATTTTGAGATGGGTCGTTTCCTTGGAGAATAAACTATTGCTTTTTGCCAACATCTCTGTCTCAAGCACTCTCCAGCAGTAAAGTACAATCCTCCAGATGGTACTTCAGTGGACTCTGCAGGTACCTCCTCATTCACAGCCATACAAAAGAGCATGAAACTCTTTATGTATGTGCTTCTTTGAGCTTCTGCAAAATGCAAAACGGGTGTTTGAAAGGGCTGGATTTAAGAACTGCGGTTGCTGTCTGGAATTGCTCCAGCTGGTGAAAAGCTCCAGCTCCCTCCCTCTGCTCTTGACAAATATCGTGGAGCTGCTGAGACAGGTTAGTTGTGCTCGTTAGTATGTTGTTGTCTGCTCTCCCACAAAGTTCTGCCTCGGATTTACCTTCAGGTCTTTAGAAAAAAATTAAATAAAATACAGCAAAACTCTTAAAGTACATCTATGCTGAAAGATAGGCATTTAACACAACTTGAATTTGCAATAACTGTGAACAAAACCTGGGCACTTGGTTTTGCACATCCATTGATTTTTAGAGCAGGGGAAGAAAACAGCCCTGTCCTCAGTAAGCAGGGTCATGTGAGGATAGCTGAGCTAGAAAGGAAGCCAACCCAAGCACTGCTGTTCTCTCGGGAGCCTTGTGCCATAGGCTGTGGAAGATTATTCAGAACAGTATTAAATATAGTTGCAGCAGAACCTGCCTGGCTGGTTTCTTCTGGATCTGTGCTTTAAAATTTTCATTAAATATGTCCGTGCGTGGTGTAGTCTCGCCAATGATAGCAGGATGGACACATCTCCACCATCCCTTGAGTCCTGCCTGCTCACCCTGCGGCAGGCGGGGCCACAGGACTTGGTGATTTGCTAATTCCCCTACAGCTACAGTGTCCCATCTTGGGTGGCTCCCAAGCAGTCCTCTGCCACTGTTAACAGGAAGAAATGTTGCCACCCTACCTTCTTTCCTCTTTTAATTATAAATTATGATTATTTTTTAGCATGTTTATAGAGTGGTCTCTGCTGACTGACCAGCTTCTATGAACTGCTTTCATTTTCAGGTGTCTTTAAAAACCTCTCATGGCCAGTCACAGACGTACTTTTGGATCTGAGAGAAGGGATCAGTGATTTATTTTTTTTTTGGAGACAAAAATGATGAGAAGTTCTGGTAGCAGTAAGTTATAAAATATCAGGATAAAGATAGTTTGAAATTTGTTAAATCAGTGCTTGCCCTAATCCTGTCTCCTCCAACTTCCATATGCTCGACAGTTAATTACTCCTCGACCATACCGGGGAGAAACATTTCAAGGTAATTTTCTCCACCCCAGCTGCTCCAAGGCCCACGCTGAAAGAAGCACGGAAAACCTGGGCTTGTTTTTGTTGGTACCACACCCTCAGCACTGGGCTCCACCCTGGAGGGAATTCCCACGCTTGGTAATTGCACCCCAGCACGCCGGCAAACATTGAACAGGCTCAGGATCGAGCTTGATTGCAGATCCTGTTAATAAAGTAGAAATCTTCATGAATGTGCACGGCCTTTTTGGTGTCCTTCCCCCTCTGAAGATTTTCTGTGCTAGTGCCTGTGACTCTCCTGCAGTCCAGATAAGCTGTATCTGCTCAGCACAGAGAGCTGTCATTGCCTTTGCAGCTGACTGGGACTGGTTTCTGATGACAAACTGAATAATAGGGTTTCCTGTGATAACTAGAGTGCTCTGGTCTATGCTTTTATCTCTTGTGGTCAGATGGGCAGTGACATCTTTCCACCTGTAGCTCAAACCTAATTGTGTTTCAAATACTACAACACAGACAATGGCTTTGCAGCAAAATTTCCTGCTAAGTTAGCTGCTGTATCTAAGATGAGTGCTTAAACTTGGGGTTTGGTCTCTTGAACAAGTTTTGTAAAAAGGTCTGCAGATGGTGTGAGCAGGGGATGTTGCAGGCTGTGTGGGGATGGTGCAGCTTATCTGAGCCCAGGCAGGTACACCAGCCACCTGACACCCCTCTCTGTGCCATGGAGTGTGTCATACTCCCACTGCCCTGCAGTGATGTGGGGTGATCCCAGCAGCATGGTGGGATAAGAGATGTTGGAAAGGACTGGTGGATGCAATGCTTGCTACTGGGGAGCCACTGCAGGCTGGCAGGGCTTGGGTGTGGATGGAACTCATGGGTCAGTCCCACCTTCCCTGGAGTTGTATGCCAGTCCTAGCCCTGCCAGAAGTGTTTTGTAGTGTCAGAAGGTCCACAAGTAGGACGCAGGAGATTCTTCATGTGTTTTGTGTGCATCATACAGCTTACAGGGTCCTGCCTGGCTTGCGAGGGCCTGCCTGGTGGTTGCTGTGGCCTGCCTGCATGGGGAAACTGCCACAGGCTTGACTGGGATCTGAATTACTGGCTCAGTAAAGGAGAAGTAAAGGTACCAAAACCCCCTCCTGGTTTTCCTGTTCTCAGACTTCTCCTCCATTCAAAAGTACTGTGTTTAAAGACAGTGTCACTCTCTGGGAAACCCCTGTCTTGCACAGTTTCCTTCCGCTTTTCTTCTTCTGTAACGCAGTGCCTCTGTCATTACCCAGCCACACAGTGTCCTCTGAGCAAGGAGAAGAGAGAGCACTCAGTGGTGCTCCATTCATAACAGTCTCTGGAGACTCACTGGGAGACCCTTCTGGTATGAGGAGAAGGGATGGATTCTTCTTTTATCCTCCATCATTTTGTCAGGAGAACAGACAGTGCCTCTGGGCACAGGCAGCTTTTAAAACCCATAAATTTTCTAACTTTTTTTTGGCCAAAATGTTCTTGAATTTAAGCAGATAAGGCACAAGGGAAAACAGACTCAGCGTGTAAATGGAGGTGAAGAGATGCTGTACAACCAGCACCAACAGAGTTTTTCACTTTGGTAGAAATATATTTTTCACAAAGAGGAAAATCCCTTCAAATCCCTCAAGCCTGATTTGTTGGCTATAGGGTCTGGAGAATTAGGGGCTATGAACACATCTAACTGCAAGCCTTGGTTCTCCTCCCCCTGCTCTCAGCAGGACAAGGACCAGGCATTACCATGAACTGTGTGAAATAGTTCCTCCTGGCAAAGTTCATTTGCTTCTCTTCTGGAGGTCAGAGATTATTTACTTGCTGCTGAAGGGAAGCTGCTTTAGTCACAGTGCCGATTATTTTCTTCTAGAAATCCCCCTGAGGAGAAGCTGAGTAAGCTGAACCAGTGGATACTGAGGCCACAGTGATGCTTTCCTCCTAAAGCTGCTGTTGTCACATACAACCAAGCAGAAGAAAAAAAGGACAAAAAAGGCAAACAACCAAACAGAAAAAGATGGAAAAAAGCAACGGAGGGGAAGTGTGCCCAGGGAAATATTATGTCACCAAGGTCTCTTGCTGTGTTCAGCTGCAAGGCAAAATTGGCTGAAAAAAATAGGAGGAACGTGTCTTGTTTTCACGTAAGGACTGCAGTGCATCCATCTTGTAGTTCCCGTGGGATTGGTTTTTATCCTTTTTTCCTGACTAACCAATCTCACTTTTAGATGTGTGTGTTTTCCACCCAAGTCCTACAGGCTTGCTGGAAACATCCTCAGGTGCTTTCTCCTCCAGACAAATGATCAGCAGGAATGGGGGAGATCCCAAGCGACACTTGGACTAGGGGAGGGCAGCTCAGCTCAGCTTACGGCCCAAACCTTCTGCTTCTGTAGTGCTTCAGAGCAGCAGAGTGCTACAGGGGGATTAAATGGGACTAGGATGGGGAACACAACTGTTTGTCACTGACCTTCCGATCAGCGCATGGCCCTCCGAGGCTGTACACTCAGTGGAAATCAGGTCCTGACAGTGTTTTCCACTTGAATCACTATGAAAGTGGATGAGAAGAGCCTTAGGGAAGTTGGTATTAACCAGAAAAGGCATAAGGCACCTTATGGGCCTTATTGTGCTGTGAGTAATTTTCCCCTCAGCTGCCTGGAGCCACCTTGGTGGGCCATGGGAGCACCCTCCTCATGGCCGGTGGCTTGGTCTTGGCTTGGACTTGAGAGCAGCAGAGGACACTGCCTGCCTGCATTAGGGAAGTAAGAAATGGTTTAGTAAGACCCATCAGGTGTATGCTGTGTTTATTTTGGTCTGGGTAATTCCCCAGAAAACCACAGTCCAGGCTGGATGGGTGGCTTGGCGCCGGCACTGGCACAGCTCCGCTGCTGCAGCCTTCCATGGGAGCTGCAACAGCAGCCTCTCTCCCAGCTTCTGCAGCAGCCAGGCACGTGTAAAGCAAAAAGAAGAAAAAGAGTATGAGGACAGAAAGATGATCCTCCTGGCTGGTCCCAAGCTCAACAGAAAGCCTTCACCCCAACCTGTCCCACTGGGGACTCTCCCTGGGAAAAAGTCTTTTCCTTCCAAACTAGAGAACAGGAGTTTTTCTTTGCAAGTTACCACAGGAAACACTCTGCTTTCTGGGAAAAAAAAAACAAACAACTTTAAAAAAAAAATTATCTGCATGGCACACCCATTTGCACTGAAATCCAGTACATTCAGCTAGAAATTACATCAGCTTGATCCCAGGGTAATTTTGCTCTGATGATAGCAAATGTCTTCATTTGAACCTCTGTGCCCTGGTCTCCTTTGGTTGCCTCACAATGGCCTTCCCCCAGTGCTCAATTTCTGCAAGTTTCTGTGTTTCTGCCCCCAACCCTGATCCTCACTAAGAAGTTGTCCTGAGTTCTCACAGCTATTGTGAAACATGTCATGTAGTTACCTTCAAAACGAGGGATTGTCTGACTGCTCCATGGCAACTGCACACTGGCATCTGCTTTTTGCTCCTCCAGAGCTGAATTCTTTCCCACTTCAGGATTTGGATCTTTTCTTTCACAGCCCTTCTGCAGTGGCCACGCTCAGTGCAGCATGTCACCGGTTACAGTGACTTCAAGGCAAATTCACCTCTGCCCTCTAAGAAAATGGTATAAAGAAGGGCACTGTCAGCTCAGCTATGACATAAAGCATCCATGAAGCGGAGAAGAAAGATCAGCTCTAACACATGCCTTGCTGGCTTAGATAATTAGAGTGGAAGTGGTGAAACCCTCCTTGATGAGCGGCAACAGGTCATGAGAGCTGAGTCATCAGGACACCTATCTGTCAGCAGTTGATCTGGGAAATGTCAGCCTTCTCTCAATAGACCCACACATTTGATGGCACATGCCGATCACATCGCAAAGATTTAACTGAGCATGTTAACTGAGGAAATGGAGGGTAGCTGTCACACCATGGTTAACACAAGAAGGGAAGCCTGCATATAGTGCAGGATGGATATTTTTATGTTCAGCACTGGTTTTGTTCATACAGCCTGAGTGTAGGCAGTAACTCCACCAAAACAAGCTTGAAAACGGAACATTTCACTTGTGGAAGGAACTTGGAATTTCCCAAGGTGAGAGCAGCAGGTTTAAGTGATTGCATTTACACTGAGCATCTGGCATCCTTTTCAGTGCCCCACCTCCACCTCTCCAGCCTCCTCAAAGGCTGAGGAAGGCTGCAGCTCCTCTGGTTCACAGCCAGCGCTGGAGCTCAGTGCCTGTCTGCCTGATGCCAGGCCTACTTTTCGAGGTGAGCCCTTGTATGTGAGCAGGGACAACTGCTGTTCACTGGGACAGCCGTGCAACTCATCTCCTCTCCTCCCTGATGCCGGGTGGCCCCAGGGCCTGCAGGGAGCTGAAGATTGATGCTGCCAGTTGCCATGGTGAAGCACTGAGAGCCAGCAGAATCTTCTCCCAGTTTTCTCAATTTTTTCTATTTTCAGTAGAGCAAACTCTTGGTCATGCAAGTTGCCATTTTGCCTGGCAGTTTCTCATGGCAGCCCAATCTCCCAGCATGTCCAACATCTATTTCCCCGGTGTCCTCCTGACCTTGACTGCTCCCTGAGGGGGGCTCTCTCCCACATCCAGCTTTCTCTGTGCTCCCAAGTAGCCCTACTGGCTTCTCTTACTCATTCCCATGATAAGTTGTCAGGGCCCTTTCTGACTTTTTATATGGAAAGTGCACAAACTCCACCTCTCCATTCCTCTGGGCTCAGCACAAGCCTTTTTGCCTGCTGCTAGAAAGAGATGCTGCTGCTGTCTGTCCTGGTAATTTGGTGGATTTCCAGGAGGGGTTCTTTTCATGGATTGGGCCACAAGGACTTTTATTCCTCTGGAATGATACCTCTGGAAGAGGTTTTCAGTCTCCCTGCTCTCACCCTCCCACTGGCAGTTGCTCCCCCTCAGATGGCTGGTGGAGTAATTGAGAGCAGTTTCCTGTGTTTGCTTTGGTCAAATTTATACAGTTTAATTTAAACTAGTCTAGGGCACCCTGGCTGGTTCTGTCTACTTGAACTAAGGGAAAGCTCATGCAGCCCTCTCTGCCAGCTGCACTGCTAGCAGCCAGGCAGACCAGGGTCATCTGCCCACAAATCTAGGGCTGAAGCAAGCCCTGTCCTAGTGTTGCACTTCTCCACTAGGGGCCAAAACCAACAAACGAGCTCTGTGCTAAATGGAGCCGTTCATTAGCTGGAAGCACTGAGTACAGGTTCTGCCTGAAGATCTGCCTCTCCTAACATTCAGACTCTTGACTCAGCTGGAGCTGGCTGTTTCCTCAGGTCTGGTGTGAACAGTGCTGCCCTTTCACAGCCTTCCTCTTTTCCTCCTGAAATATGCCAAAGGTAACAGTCTCCCACGTGAACACAATAAACTTCCAGCTAGGGCATCCACCTGAGAAATGGATTTCTTGCCCTTCAGCCCAAGGGCAGTCAGGCACATCTCCATGGAAGATGAGGCCTGACTCCTAGGTAGAAGTTAAGAGTAAGAAGAAGGGACACACTGTCTCCTTTTCTTCCCTAATTCCAGAGTTTCAGGGTGATGGTGTAGGGTCAGGAGCAGAGTGTGCAACAGTGTGGGATTAGGTTGCTTGGCTGGGAAGGAGGGAAGATCTAACAGTCCTTCCTCTCAGGAAGGGAGGTGGTGGGAGTTTCTGAGTGGGCCGTCTGAGGGGTCTTTGGATGAGGCATGCACCCATGCAGACCCCTGGCTGTTCAAGGGCTTCCAAGCCAAACAGTGAGAAGCCACTAGTGAGCTGTACACATTGCAGAAGGTATGGAGCTGCTGAGCACAGCCTTTCCAGATGCCAGCTTTGGATAGAGGCTTTTACAACCTACCAGCATTCTGATTTAGGGTCTTAAAATCTCTTTTGGGATCCATGCTCAAAGGCTGATTTGCACTATGCTACTGGAGAGAAGCTGGTGAAAAGAAAAATGAAAGAACTGCTGTATTACTGTGGCACTTTAGAATGCATTTCTGTAGGCCCTGCAGCATAAGCCCTAGTTGGGATCAGATTATACTGCTCTTAGTTCTCCTGCTGTTGGGTAGTTAAGATAGTCCCCAGCATGGGCAGAAGCATCTCTTTGCACAGGCCTGAACTACTAGTTGCCTAAGAGCCCAAGTGATGGTGAGGTTATTTATATCCCCGCCTTTCCAGCATTGGTCATGGCTGGACAACACACCAGACTGAAAAGACCTCTGGACTGGTGGCTGTGGTGGTCTTATTAAGTGTCAAACTCAGCCTGTTGCTCAACAAGCTGTTTTTTCGTGTAACCCAGTATCCCTGACACAGCTTGCAATAGCCTGGCTGGCAAATCAATTGCAGCACTACAGGCAATGTGAGCAGCTCCCTCAGTGCCTCCACATGTGCCCAAAGTTGATCATCTTTGGCATTAATTATGGATTTGCTCAACTCTGAGGACGAGGCCTCTGTTTTGCAGTGTAAGTATAATCAAACATGAGTCAGATGGCCCCAAGCATATCTTTGATTGTCACATTGTGCAAGTGCAGAGAGCACGTGCAGCTACTGCAGCACCTGCTAGGTAAACACGCTAGGGCTGACAGAGGTGAGTGACCTTGGAACCTGTCACCACATCCTGGATGCTGAGGATGTTGTTGGAAAATCTCTTACCAGGGGCTTTCCTGCTTGTGTAACTTTTGGCAGTCCCTTCCTGCAGAGCCATCTCTGGTGGCCAATAGAGGCTGCCAGCTCCCGCGGCAAGGCTTCTAGGAACAGACTGATTTATCCTCTCCAAGCTGTTAAATCTAACCAAATGAAACACAAGAATTCAATGAGCTGAGAAACCTACTTTGCACAGGAACTTGTGTGATCAGACTTGCAGCTGTCACAAGCCAGGACTGGCCATGGCTGGCAACCTCTAGGGTGGTAGTGGGCTGGGAGAAAGAAAGAGAGCATTGGTATTGAAAAAGCTAAAGCTATGTCTTCCTGTAGGTAACTGCAGGCTTGGTGGATGCCTGTCTCCAAGCACTGGCATTACTATGTGGCTGGAATGTGTCCAGGTGTCCTTCCAAGAGCAGTAACTAGGTTGATGGCTTAGGGAGGTGACAATCTGTAGGGGAAGTCCTCTGATCTTTTCCGTGGAAGAGATCCCTGAGCGCACCAGTTACCCTGGGCTGACATTGAGCAACCCCAGCAAAACAGCAGCTGTCATCAGTCACCTGAATGTCTGGAAATCCTGGACTCTTGTAGCAGAAGTGCAGCTGAAGTGCCCTGGCTGAATGGAGCAGACTATCCCCTCAGGTGCCAGATTTCCCAAGTGTGTAACCAGCCAGGCTTACCACATGCATGCAGCTTCTCTCAGCACAGGAACCTTTATTTCTGACCAGGAAACCCCAAACAGAAATAGGGCAACCTCTGCCTGCCCAAGCAGCTTGCTGGGATTTCTCCCTAGCAATGCACTGCATTTTTTTGCAGCAAACCACAACCCAGCTTGCTTGCAACAAGTCACGTATTTTTCCTGGCCACAGAGCCCAAGCCCTGTACTTGGACCCGGCCGTTTCGAACAGCCTGCAGGGGCAGGCAGAGCAGCATGCCTGGCTGCCAGCTGCAGGGACAAGGGCTGCAGCTCCCAGATGCTTCGGCTGGGAGCCATGACTGATGTGCTGGGCAGCCTGTCCCAGATCTTAATATTTAGTCAGACAGCAGCAGGCTGAAGCTGTGGCAGGAGTGTTAGAGTTCAGCTCCAGTTCTTTGTCTAAGTATTACGTAAGCCTTGCTCAAACCATATCTAGATTAAAAATGCTGGGTTCTTCAAGGAAGATATTTATTCCTTTCCTGAGTGGCTGTACCCATGGGGAGTTGTGGATATGCATTTTCCAGTGGATCAGAGAGGGGCGAAATATTCTAGCTGTTTCCCCCTGCCCTCTGTCCTATGCAGCAAGGGTTTCTGCTCCCCATATTATAGTGCCTTGGAACAAGCCTTTCTCAGTTATCTCTGGGAGAGGGACAGTCTGCAGAGCCCCATGCTGTCATGGGGTGCACTCCTTTCTGCATGCCTCAGGTCAAGGGGGCAAAAGCAGAGGCCATGGAGAACATTTTTCACAGAACAGCTGTGTCATGACCTCTGATCCCGAGTTACTTCCTTCCCTCCATGCTGGCCAGTCTGAGGCTGGATGTGTACCTCTGGCCTTGACATTCCCCTTTGCTTGTGTAGGCATCCCCTTGCTCCATGTTCTGGGCACCAGATCTGCTCAGTGGACTCCCGCAAGCTGGCAGGCACACAAAAATGAGGTGATGCAATGCCTATCACTGCCATGCTTACACCTTTCCAAGGAGCTGGTCTTTTATCTTTTGACATCACATCCCACTGCCCTTATGCATCTGTACACAAAGAGAGGTTCTCTGTAAGAAGCAACTGGATTGTCCAGAAAATACCCTGCAATTCACTCTGCCTGCTGGCCCTGGAAAACAGCTCTGTGTGGCTCTGCACTTGCTAAGATGTGGTAAACACATCTCCAAGGAGTAACTTGAAAGAGAGATGGGCTTTTTCAGTAGATACAGCTAAGTGCAGGGAAGGAGCACACAGCAGGGACCTGAGGTGGAAAGAAAACCTGTCACTGGTTTATGTGTTTTAATCTCAGAGCAGCAGTCATCTTCTGAACTTCCCTTAGAAGTAAGAAATCAAAGATGATTCACATCCCATTCCCCGACTCAGCCTTAAAGCAGAGTTAGTGTGACTAAGGTTCTCACTGCATCATTTCTTTCTCCATCTGATGCTGAGAAGGTCGTAGCAGGGCAGACTGTGATTAAGTGGAATTTCTCAATGTTGAAAGATGTTTGATGTTGTTCCCGGTGATTAATAAAATTACTTGGGGTGCCATAGGAAAATCTGATCCTATACATTTTTTTCTGACAAGCATGAACCATTTGAAAGTCCCATGTGTGAAAACTTAGAGAACAGCATTTGCATAGGGTGCCTCTGCCAGCATAGCTGAGCAAAGGTGAAACCTGTCACACTGCAGGGCCCCTGCCCAGCAAGAAATCCTCCTGAATTTCTGCATAGCTCTGGTTACTGGAGTCCACAGCCTTTTACCTTACCTTATTTCACACCACTGGCAGAAGTCTGCTAATTTAGTAGAGCCTACAGCACCCGAGGGAGGCCCAATGCACAGATGACAGCCCAAATCTTGCCTGTCCCAGCAGACATCAAAGCGGGTATGTTTGCAGCTGCTTTAACACTGTAGCTGTTGGCTTCATCATTTCATGTTCCTTGTGGGTCTGCAGAGGAGAGAACTGGCAGCCCATATGCTCCAGAAAGCTCTGCAAACACCTATTTAAAGGCATTCCCTGCCCTGGGAAGTTTACAGCCCTAAGCTGGGGCAAAGAAGCTGTGGACCAGATGCTTGGTTCAGGCTATGACTCCATGTCCTACAGCAACATTTTGTGTCTGCTGGTTTGTGGTGCCCTAAGGTGCACATGTAGCCTGCCTGGGTGAGGAGCAGAAGAGCTGCATGGAGTGGCAGTGGCTTTGCCCCAGTCATACACATGATGAACAGCAGAGATGGAGCCAGACCTGGCCTTTGCCAGTTTGTGCCACTTGTTACTAGAAGCTGCTTTTAAGGAGAGGTGATGTTTCACTTTCTTGTTGTTCTCAGTGCTGTCAAGGAGCAGGCTGAGCCCTCCTATGCTGCAGCATAAACTGCTGGCTATCTGTACCTCAGTTTTCCCATTGAGAACTTTGAGCATTTGTACTGTGAGTGCTTTGAGAGGCTAACACCACATTCGGTCAGACTCACTGTTGTTATTGCAATTCCTAATTTTAAGTACTGGCTGTTCACTAGCAAAGGCATTTCTTTCACCCTCCCTCATTCCTTTAGTATTGATCAGCCTGTTCTCTCCTGGCTTCTAGCAGGGAGTTTTCTCTCAGAACATCTGCAGCCCCAGCTGACAGATACTGGAAGAACACAGCTCTCGTGGAGGTCCATTCTGGGGACTCTCAAAACTGTGCCAGCAGTGTATCTGACATTGCACATGAGATCTGTGAGGTGTGTGTATGGACAGAGGACCCAGCAGATTGCCAGTCAGCAAAAGGGAGATGCTCTGAGTTTATGCAGGAGCAAGTTCATTAGGTGTATGATCACAGTTCTACAGGAAATAATTTAGCTGGCAGCTGTAAGAGAGAGAGAGACCAGTGTAGCTGCTGCACTACATATGAGAAGACCCATCCTATCTGCAGCTTGATGCAGCTCATACCACATGCATATACTTCAAACAATTTCCTCTTTCTTCTACATTTCTTGTAAAGCAGCCATGCGTGTTGAGCTCTCACTTTTAAGGGCAGATCTTCAGTATGTATTTCAATCCTGTCTGAGTAGGAGTCAAAAAATCCCAACTGGTATTGATGGGATAAAGGCCCTTACTTCACAGCCAGGAGAGCAGTCAGTCATTGCAGCAAGATCCACATCAATCATAAGTCACAACCATGCAGCTCAGGGACCACAGGGTTCCCTGCTGAAGCCTTGATGCCTTGCAGATATTTGCATGTATCACCACTGCCTCTTTTTCTCACCACTGCTTCATAAAAAGAGGTAAAATGCAATCCCATGCAAAGCAGCTCCACCACTCTGCACCAGCTTGAACTTTCCTTTCCGAATAGCTCCTGGAGGCTCAGTTCAGAGGAGGTGAGCTGCTCCATTCAGTGGAGGTTAAAAGCAGAAGATGCCTCTCTGCTTTAACCCTTTAAAGGGGGACATTTTGCAGTGCTTGCTCTCATTTTAAGGCTTGCTTTCTTCTGAATGTCATGACTGTTTACATCCACTATAGGTGCTTTGTGCCATAAACTCTGGATTTCCACACTCTGGTGACAGACTAATGAGGTTAAGTGAGACCATGCTCTGCACATTTCAGTGATCTCACACGTCTTTTACTTCCTACTGTGGTTTACTGAAGCTGGTCCTTGACAGCTAATGGGATAGGGTTTAGAGTGCCAGGCACTGGAGTGTTTCAGTGATGAGGACACTTTCTGCTCTGACTACAGGCTCTGATGTCAGGAGCACTTGTACCCAGTGACCAGCTCTGGATGGGGACTCATGTGCCACCAGAAGCAAAGAGCAACTGCTTTGCATGTGTCACAGAACTGCTCTTTGGGCTAAGTAATGATGAAACATGATAAAAAATTCCTCCCTGTCATTAGGGCACACTTGCTTTTTAGTTCACCCTGAAAAGGCCCCTTCGTGATGGGCCACAACAGTGTGTATCCTTCTTCACCTCTGACTGGGCCAGGGTCACACCCAGCCTGGGACAAATGCTCTCCATCTCCCTGCAGCACCAATAGGCAGGCATGGGGGAAGGAGGGGACACCAAGAGGCAGGATTATTTGTGCCATTGCCAGCACCCTGTGCAGCAGCAGCATCTTCACTGATGCCACATTCACCTGTGCACCTCAGCTCAGGCAGAAGCCTGGCCACCGCCTAGGGGGAGGCTGCTCCCAAGTTATTTGCTTGCTGTCCCCAGAGACAGGACTCAGAACCTCTGGGGATTGGAGGTGAAAATGATATTTCATGTGCCATTAAGCAAAATGATTAATGTCTACACGGAGCTGCCTGTATCCTGTGCTTACAAGGAACATACAGTTTCTATTGACAACATTCAAGGGCCCAGCTGTAAATTCAGTGAAGCGGAATAGCTGCAGAGATAACATTTTTCTTATGGCAATGTTGAGAAGCCATGTGTGGTGGTGTTTCATGGTGAATGTGCTTACGATACCAGGGTATATTTAGAGCAAAATATGGAATAGAGGGTAGAGGGAATAGGGTGTACATGTGTGAAGGGGGCTGGATGATGTGAGGGTGAGAGACAGACAAGCAGACCTGATGGAAGGCTGCTAGCTCTAAGGAGAAATGAAGTCCTGCCCCTACCCAAGCATGAGGAGTTTAATAGCTATTATATAGATGGTAATTGGGTACAAATTAGAGGATTGGCTTTTCAGAGATGGCATGGTAAGCCCCAGGATGGAGGTATGCCCAGTTCACATGACTCAGGAGAAGAGTGGAAGAGAAAATTCTGCTATGTCACAATCACAAACATTTAGGAGAAAACATTTTTTGGGTGAGTGAGAAAACAGACACCTGAATTTTCCAATGGGTAAGAAAAAAACTACATAAATTCTTTTTTTCTGAGTCTAAAGAAGTAATCTCCTTCAGTTGGGAAATCCTCAATATGATTTTAATCATATGAATTTTTTAAAAAATGCGTTGTTTCTAACTAAAACAAAGAACAGAAAAATATTTCCTTTGCAAAATGGAAAAAAAATTGGCTACTCTGAATTATTCTACTTGTTCTTAAATTTGAAGCAGAAAATTTGGAGATATTGGCACTCATTCCCAGGATACTGCAATGCAGTTGAGCTCACATGTTTTACACATACATACACATCTTTGGGAGAAATATCTGCGGTCCTACTTGTGGCATGGAGCTGCCATGTGCTCTAAGGAGATGTTCTATTTTTGTGCAGTGCATGGATGCAGCTCTCTCCTTTTGTCTTCTGCCCCTCAGTACAGCTGTTTTTAGACAGAGGCTTCTCAGAGCACCATGCCTAGGAAGGCTTGCTTGATCATGCCATCAAGTGCCTGGAACTGCTCATAGAAGAAAACCAACTGCTGAGTAACCTGCACATTTTCCCTTTTCTCCTTTGCCTGGACTTCTCTGGAAAATGAAACAGAGTTATCGGTTCCTTACTCTACGAGCACCTCAGATAAAGGAGTTGCTCATGGAGGGAAGTGGGTGGTTGGATCACCTTGGCAGTCAGCTGCGTGGAGAAGAGAAACTGGCTTTGTGTGCCATAACCCAGGGAGAGAAGGCACATGTCCTGAAGTCCTTACCTTCCCTGGACCTGCTTTCCTCCCTTCCTCTGGTGTAGAGACCGAGTGTTATGGTTTAGTTGTTAAAATTATTAGAAATGCCTCTGCTCGAATTAAGGTGCAAACAAGACCATGTGCCAAAGTCAGTAGTATGGATTTTATTTAACAGTAAATGTGAGGCAGAGAGAGAAAAAGAAATAGGGAAAAGGAGGGGCGGGAGGGGGGAAGGAAAGAGTGACAGAGAGAGATTAAATAGAAAATGTATCACCACACCGTGGAATCCAGAGGTGTCCCATGGGTCCTGTTCTTCTGGTCTTCTTGGTGGTGAGGGTCCTGCAAAACATAGAGTCCAGTGGATTAATACATGTTCAGGAGATGCCCAGCATCTCCCCTGGGGGGTGAAGCTTTGCGATCTCTTGCGACAGGCTCTGGAATTGTTGCATCAGTTGGATCATGTGGTGGTGGTGGTGGAAGGCCTAAGGAATGAGTCTGAAGGGGGTTTTGAGGGTCTTTGATGGTCTATGACCCCTTCTCAGCTGCCTCTCATGGGAATGTCCCATGTGTACATGGTCTTTCTGGAGGGTGGGGTTACTACTCCTGTTTGGTGTGGAGAGATTTCACCATCACACATCCAAACCCCCCCTCCTCTACCACCCACTGAGCCCAGCTAGAGCTGATTCTTAACACAGATATATTCTCCTTCCCTGAGCCTTGTTTACTTTTCCTCAGACCTGAGTCTTATCTAAAGGTCCTGTCACAGTCAAAATTCCAGTCTAGAAGCATATTCAAGAGGGGAGGTGCTTCGATGGTCCCAGACGGGCAGTTGCTTCTTTTCAGTTTGACAAAAATCTTTCTATGATTTTGACAATGTTTGAGACATTAACAGCATTTCAGTCTGTCACAACAGAGGAGAGAGGATGCTGTGGGGAAAGCTTAAGCATTTCTGTTTGAAAAGTGCTATGGCTGGGCTGGGAAAGGGGTGAGATAACCTCAGCAGTGGACCTATGGAACCTACTGGACCCTTGGCTGCTGCTGCTGGTGTCCCACCTAGCTTTTGCATCCTGGTGGCACTGCTGCCTTCTTGCCATTTCAGTTGCTGAACATGCCCTTGTTCTGTTTGAACCTGGCCAACTGCAGCTGAAGCCTGCCAGCCTCCCACACCACTGTAGAGTTAACCCTGTTTCCACCTCATTATTTCAGTTTACACAGATTTGAATGCTGTCCTGCAAGAGTGATGGTCAAGGCAGGAGACATGGTGGTTTGAGAGCTTTCCCTTGCTATGGTGGGGTGGTCCAGCCATTCAGCACCAGACATTTCAGCTTGCCAGAGGTCAAGGCTGCAGGGATGGGAGCATGGAGAGGTCTAGAATGGATGGACAAACAGAAGAGGTTGGATGTTTCACTAATTTTTTTTTTTTACTTCAACAGCCTACTTCATCGGCTGTTAGAGAGGAGATGGAGGTCAAGTGTGATTGAAGGTCAGTAAGTGGTTTGAATCCCTCTCCTTGGGATTGTTTTCCCCAAGCTATGCTTGGCACAGCCCGGAGTAAGGAGCCTCCTCACAGCTTGGGGGAGGGCTAGTTTGTTTGTTTGCCGGGGCAAAACTTCTCAGAGAAGCTGCTTCCAGGGGTCAGATCTAAGTTTTTGGATGAAATCCAGAAACACCAGCCTTGACGCATGCTGGAATGGAAACCCGTCCACTTCAAAAAAATGGAAAGAAGAGAGTGGTTTCATTCTGTGTGCTGCACAGGCTGGACAAGCATCCTTACAGACTCTTAGTCCTCCTCAGCTCAGTACTTTCAGAGCTTCGATTGACACATAGTGTGTCCTTTTCCCACGCAACACAGCACGGGTCCTCCCACACTGCAGGAGCAAACCCACGGACCGGCTCTCTATTAACACTGGTCCATGCTCCTCCGCGGGAGCTGCCTCTCACTTGACCCCTGGGCACTCCCCAGTGAGAACAAAGAGCGTCGCTGAAACAGAGCAGCAGCGTTCACAGAGACCTTCTGTAGGGCCTTGGGAAATTCCCTCCTTCAAGCTACTGAAACCCAGGGGCAATAATTAACCATGCTAAGTGTTGCACTCTGATTGTAGCTGAGTGCCCTTCAAGGGCTGCATGTATGTTAAAAATATTTGTGTTTTAAGGCTCTTTCTTGAAGCATACATTTGCTCACATTTTGCTTTCAGCTGGAGGGATGGAAATTTTGCCTTGAAAGATGCACAGGAAAAGTAACCTGAATTAGCTAAAACTGCAAATGGAAAAAGGATTTAAATTAAAGGAGTGCAGGCCTGTTCCTCAGAGCACGGGAGCCCCTGGGGCTGGTAGTGGACAGGCAGGAGGCTGCATTCCTACAGCTGGAGAGGCAATGTAGCTTGGTGCCATGGCTCATGGCAGCTGTAATAGGGTGAAACTGCAGAAAGGAGTGAGCAGGGAAAACCCCAGCTCACTTCTGACAGGACTGGAAAGTCCTGTTTGGAAAATTGAACAAGGAGACAGTCCTGGGAAAATTTGAGGGCTGGAGCAAGGTGAGGGCAGGCAGTCAAACCTCCAGGGTGTCAGAGTGAGTTCCTGTTTCAACCTCTCTGGACTTCTTGCATTATGGTCTGATAAATGTGGCAGCATTTAAAGGGAGCCCTTTGGTCTTGACAATGCTTCAGAGAGCTATCTGAAGGGACAGGGAGGTGAACAATGCCAGAGCTGTGACAGGCAGTTGCTGAGGCTGTCTGGTGGCATGTGCTGTTCTGGCTGGCATGAGGGGACAGGGCCTTCCTGCTCACTCATCCCTTGGGATACTGTGCAGTTCTCATTCTCCAGCAAAGCACTGGTGCTGGGAGCACAGAAATTCTGGAAAAATCCCTTCCTCCTGTCACCTGAAGTGAGGGCAGCCTTTCGTCCAGGGAGAGATTCTTCTCAGCCACCTCTGCACTCTGTTTTGCAATTCTTTCTTCTAGGAACAACCAGATGCTTAATTATTTTCAAAGCTCATTTTCTACAGAAAAACTATCTGTGCTGGGCCTCTGCCTGGCCCAGAGGCCACCACCATTGAAAATTTCCCATTAAAACAAGTCACAAATGCCACTTGTCCTCATCCTTGGAGATCATGGTGTCTTCCCTTGGGTTTTGTTGCTGGTTTCACTTTTTTCTTTCCTCACTCAACCATCTTGCTCATCCGGATCTGAACTGAAACTGTGAAGCAAAGCCAGCAGCAGTGGGGCTGCCATTCTGGTGGCCTGGTGGCCTTACTGCCTTCTTCTGCATCAAGTCCTGCTGGGGCAGGCAGGTACGTGTGTCCACCAGAGCTGGTGCAGGACATGTGGTTGGTAAACACTGTCTGTTGGCCCCTGCCTGGATCTATAGTTTCTCTTGCAGTGTAAAACGCTAAGTACTCAAATAGAGAGCCCCTTCCTAATGTCAAAAGGCTGAAAGAGGAGGAGGAAGGCAGTAAAAGTTAAGGCCTCTAAGTTTGGACTGTGGCCCCTTGTGATGTCCAAGCCCATCAGCAATCAGACAGGCAGGCAGCTCCTTGGGCTGCCCATCCCACCTCTCTTTGTTGAGGGAGCGGAGACACCTACATCCATGTGTCAAACAGGTCACACGGACCAAAGTGTGTGCAAGGAGGAACAAAACCTAAGAGCAGCAGAACAAGCAGACAGGGAGGATGGTGAAAGGTTTCTCCTCATGACTGTAGAGGTCATGCTGACGCTGTAGCCAGTGGGAGAACGCAGGTTCCCTGTATGTGTCTCCAGGTGCAGGGTTACCTTTTGCGCTTGCTTTTTACACTTTACAAAGCTGCAGTGAATGGAAGAGATGGGTTCCAAATTACTGGGGGGAAAATCAGGCCTTGGGCTCTGCTGTCCAGTGTCACCTCCCTGGAGATCTGTATATTTTATCTGTCACCACCATAAGGTTCTTGAGAAGTCCGGGACTGATGCTAAGAAGGGTGAAAGCCAGGAGAGCAGAGGCTGAAGGTGGCCTCTTGCTTGTGATTATGGTGAGAAAGGTCTGCAGTGAGCTGGAATGAAAGCAGGAAGAGGAGGGTGTGGGAGGAAATGGGGAGTTCTGTTCTTTGTGTGCAATATAAGGAAGTATGGGAATATCCTTGCAGGATTTTCAGAGATTTACAAGAATGGGCAGCAGAGAAAGGCTGTGGGAAAAAAAATGTAACCTCATGCTGTGTAATGACAGGTGAATGACTGGTGTTGCAGGTGAAGAGGGAGGGGGAACCTGTGGAAAGGGAGGAAAGGAGAAAAGAACAAGCAGAGGCAGATATGAGTGCCAAGGGCAGTAAGAGCAGAGGACACAGGCACGTCAGTTATGAAACTAAATCTGAACTTCGCAGGACCTTGATCTATAGCAGCATGGCTGCTCTTGAAGCTTGCAGACACACACAAGGCAGTTGGAAAAGGTGCTTGTGAGAGAATTTTGAACTTTGGACCAGTATGGGGAGGCACTGGCAGTAGAAGCAAGAACAAGCTAATGTGCTCTGCAAAAGCAGCTGTGCTGTCTGAATAAGGAAAAAGTGATGCTGGAATAATAAATGCATATGGAGTTCTTGCTCCATGCCCAACAAATGGGACCATGCAACATATCTGCCAGAATGCTGAGAAGACCTCATGAAGGCAGGTTATCACCAGAAACACTCTCAGAAGATCTTTCTAAAGGTATAGGTGTGGAAAGGGCAGAGACAGTGGACATGCAGCCATTAAGAGCACATGTTCGAAACTAGGGGTGCAGGATTGTCCTACAGCGGACAATCTTGCTGTATAATGGAAGTGAACAGGCAAAGCTCTGCACTGAGTAACCCCGCATTAGCAACGCACAAACACACAACATGCCCCAGCTTATTTTGCTAACAAACACATATTCTCACATTAATCTCCATCCTACTTGCTTTACCTGTGGTTCCTCTGCATACGTTACGTGCTTACTTTTGCATGACTGGTGGAGGCAAACAGTAGCAAACCCAGCATGTGGTATTTGGGCAATGATTTGTTTAGCTGCAGAACTTCCTCATACAGTAAAACATTTATTTAATTTATTAAGTCATTGCAGAATTCTTGCAAGATTATAGCAGTGCCTTCCTAGATACTGTTTGTGTAAATATTGCAATGGACAGCAGAGAATGTACCACTGCCTCTGAAACTACTAGACCAGCCTGGTACTACTGATAACTGCATTTTTCTCCATCCCTCTGGCAGTTCAAATGAGAAGTATTTGCATTCAGATGGTATCTATTTAAGTACTTGCATAGCAGGTCCAGCTGTGTACCCAAGCACTTTCAGAGCACTGATGGCTGTAGCTGGTGAATGCCTCTGCAGGACCTTGACAGCATTTCCAGTCCATCTTGCAATGGGAAACTGAGTGGAGCATTGCTGTTTCTACTTCCAGACATGGAATCACTTGAGATTCTTTGCTGTAGCAGCAAGTGAACAAACCCCCTCAATCTCTACTCCCAGCTCAGATTTAGTGGTTGGTCAGAGTGTAGGGTGAGTTTGCAACAAGAAGGGGTTTTGGCAGATTCTCGCCCCGCCCCACACCTGGAAAACTTTGCAGGTTTGCAATGCAGATGTGGCCATCTGCCAGAAGGAACTTTCAGCGCATACACCTGGGTTACGCTTATGCAATTAGAGGGGAAGGGAAATAAAAATGACTCAGGATGACAATTTTATATAAAACTTTCCACAATGGCCTTTGGCTCCCATGCAAATTAGGAAGTACCCAGCCAGCTGTGGTGTTCTTCCTCATACCAGTGAGCCCTCCTTAGAGCAGGTCATGTGTCAGAAACCCCTTGCGAAGAGCAGGGTAGAAAAAGGAATGGGTGTTCCTGTGCAACCTGGGGCCATGGCATTCTCCAGCAGCCTGAGCTAGGCCAGGTGCCAGCAGCACATAAGTCCCCTGGCCAACATACTTGGCAGAACTCCAGCCTGCGTCAGCAGCATTGCTGCTCCCTGTTCCCATCCACGGGGTACAGCACAGAAGGAACAGGGCATGGTCACCCTTCACACAGCTCATCCTTTACCCCGACACACAACAGGCTAAAATTTGTGTCTGAAAGTACTCCTGTGCTGTGATGTGCTGCCAGCAGAAAATGAGGTGTAGGAAAGGACTTGAGTAAAGTGACTCTGTTTCCCTGAATGCTGGAGAGAAACCTGAGGAATAACTGAAGGGGATTAAAGCCATATCCTTTACTGCTATGAATTGGACAAGAATAGCTGTAACTCCTGCAGTGGGGAAGCTGGGAGGCCCCCTACCTGAATTTCAGTGGTGGAAGCACCCTGGGAGTGTTCCCTCTTCCCATGGAAATCCCCTTCGGAAATTCCAAAGGTGTCAGAGTTCCAGCTGGAACTGGGCCAGGAGATAAACAAGAGGTGAGCAGACACAGGGTTGTGCTGCAAACCTCCAGCCTCCTGGAAAAAACTGCCAAGTACTGGAGCTGGAACAAAAGGTGCTATGAGGGCAGAAGTGGTCAGGTGCTGCCACAAACAGCCTAAAAAACCCCGCTCTAGTGGGCGGGGAGCCTGGTGCTGGGTGACAGAGGGGGAATCCCGGCCCCACAGCCCGCCTGCTGCAATGGGTGCAGGAAACAACACCTACGTCTGCCTCCAAAATTAGCTGCAGCAGAAGGGCTGAGAGCTGCAAGCTGCTCAGATGTCTTATCACTGCTGAGGTGAACTACCTAAAACCCCTGAGACCGTGACCCCATTGGTCTACTAGGTGGTAAATGTTTCTTAAAAAGCAAACCAGGCAGGTTCCCATGATCTCAGGACAAAGAGGTGAGCAATGAACCATTCCACAGACTAGATACAGTAATCTGACTTTTTTTAATAAATACAAATCTCACATGTACCAAAATAATTATAAACAAAAAATGTACAGTATTTACACAATATACAATTGCTAAAAAGTGTAGCAATTATGACACACATGGTGTGAAACACACTGTTTCCAATGCCCACAGTTAACATTATTGCTACTTTCTCCTATGAGCCAGGAGGTCACCAGTCCCTTGGTCCTACTCCTCCACTTGGAATGCCCCACTGAGAGCACTGACCCCAACCTGAGGTCAGTCAGAACGCCAGGGACTGCCACCAGCCCAACGCAAATTAACACACAGGCTCTGAGAAGAAGGGGTGTTGGTATGAGTCCACCTTGCCATGAAAGTACACGTGTTCCTTGCAGTACTTAATGCCACAAGCAAGCTCTCTGTAATGAGCAGGATGGATGTGTAGTCTGTTACCTTTGTAGGGCTGAGAAAATGAGCTACATGGCTCTTTATCAGGTGGCGTGAATAATCACAGATCTCTACTGATGTTACATATCCCACTCCTGTATTTAAACACGGGGCAGATCCTGGAACTGTCTTGTTAAAATTATGAGCTCCTTCTCCTTGCTGGGCAGTGTAGTATTTCCTTCCTGTTTTTTCTCTCCACATTGCGACTTTCTTTTTAAATGAAGAAAGTCAGTCCTTTTTCTATACATAGGTATATAGTCACTTCACAGAAAGCTCTGCTTTAAAATGCCAGCTGTCGTCCTCCAATAAGGCAGTCATCATATATAAGCTACAAGAAAAAAAAACAAAAGCTGTTAATGCAAAAATCTTACTGAAAATACTGTATCCACTCTGGGACAACAGCCAAATTCTGCATGCCCAGACTTCAGCAGTGTATACAGTTTTTACACCAAAATGGTTACTTTTGCCATTTAACAGCATTCAGAATGTTAGAAAAACAAAGGCTGGGGAAGAGGAAACCGCCCATTAACTTGAATTTTATCTCATGAGGTTCTCTGTCAGCCACAGAATGGTGTGCAGAGAACCATGTTGCATGAAGTTAACCTCCATTCCCTCATGTTATTTTTTTACTTTTTATTCTTACTCTGTTTATATGCTTGCCCCACTTGCATTTTGCTCACTGCTGACAGCATGACCTTATTTATACATGCCTGTTATACTGCAAGAGGTTACTGGGGCATGTTGTCAGAGCAGCAGTAACAAAAAAACCTACACAAGACAGGATTTTCCCCTTCTCTTGAAAAGAAGCAAACAGTTACTTACTTCATCCTCTGTGAATTCAGGTTCTGATTCACTGCTCTCCTCATCCTCACTTTCCGGCAACATCTGCAGGTCAGCTGTGGTCAGCTGCTTCAGCTTTTCCTGTATGCTTGAGTTGTCTCTTCCCCATGTGAGCTGATAGGGGGAATAGCCCTGATAGGTCACTTTGTTCACATCTGCCCCATGTTTCAGAAGAAGCGACACCAGGTCTGAATTCTGCAGATCAACAGCCAAATGTAGTGCTGTTCTGCCATTGCACGGCTCCTGTGTGAAAATAACATAAGGTTTGGCATGTTAGGAGAGGCAGAGCCGCTGCCAGATCTTTTGATTCTTAAGACTACAAAGCCCCACTCAGTTAAACTCATGGTACACATTACATACCTGTGCATTTACATCTGCTCCCAAGGACAGCAGATACTCGACAATAGCCAGGTATCCTTGAATGGATGCCAAATGAAGACACGTATGTCCTGCAAAACACAAAGGGAAAATCCGAGTAAGTCTAACTCAATGCCTCATCATTTCTTAAAAGTCAAGATGATAGGCCAGGATGATACTAAATTTGCAATTCATCCATGGCAAAAGGGTGTTTTCCGGAAGAGCTTTCCAGCTTCCAGTGAGCATGAATAACAAGGTTGGATTTCGAAAAGATTTCTTAGGGGTTTTATTCCAGTGCTTGACTGCAACTTATTACAACCAAAAAAAGAAGGAGCATGGCAAAAGTACTCACTAAAAATGCAAAATTCAAAGCCATGAGAGACAATAATCGACACTGAGGAGGCCTATAAGACAGTGGCATTTTAAAGAAGTCACACACTGCTGTGTGCTTAGGGCTCCTCAACTCTCAAATGGTCATAATAATCCTTCTCCACCTCTCCAGAGATCTTTGAGATCTACAGGACACCAACCCTACCCTCAGTGCAGCACATCAAGATAAGCTGTTTAGCAGTGTGCCTGTACCTTTGTAGTTGGTTGCCTGCAGGACAGCGAGGAGGTGGTGTGGCTGGCAGTACTGCGTGAGGACACTGACGCTCCTAAGGGAGCCCTGCTGGCAGGCAATGTGCAGGGGGGTGTTTCCTCGGAAGTCCCTGACTTCCAGGTCGCATCCAGCCTTCAGAAGATGCTCAGCAATTTCAGGCTGATCAGTTATCACTGCCAGGTGAAGAGGAGTCTGCACGAAAGAGAGAAAAAGCAGCCTGTAAGTTACAGTGCAAACTTGCAGCAACATCTGGACAAGCAGACCTCTCGACCCCTTGGAGATTTGTGCCACCAGCTAAAAGCACACTCGATAAACTCAATTCTTTATGCTTCCCAAGATATTGTGTAGTTGCCCTTTCCTCTGGAAGTGATGAACTTAGGGCTCTCTGGACACCGAACAGTCCATCTATATGAAGTGTATCATTAACATCTCAATAAAGAGGGATGCAACTCATTGCATCATATTTGAAAAATGTGGGTGTTAAATGCCACTCTTTCAGGGGAGAGGAAGCATTGTACTAATACCGGCTGGAGCCAGCTGGGGACTTTCCCGAATGCAGGCTTTGATTTAAGTAGGTTTTGATTCAATTGATTCCATCAATTAAAACAAAAAAAAAAAATTAAAAGGACGTTTTTGGGGGAATTCCCCAGAGGCCTTGTGTGGGGGTAGCTGGGGCTGATCCGGATTTGGGGCTGTGGAGGTGAAAGTACCTGGCTGAGGTTGTTCTGGAAGTTCAGGAAAGCCCGGTCGCCGGCTGCCTGTTGGATCACCTCCAGGCTCAGGGCTTTTTCCTCGTGAATAATTGCCAAATGGAGAAAACTGCACGGGAAAAAAAAGAATAATTAAGCGACACTCGTTAAACCCCCCTAATGCCACGTTAGCCCCCCCAGATCCCTGCGGCGGGCCCGGGGCAGGGTCACGCGCGGGTGTCGCAAGCCGGGGCTTTCGGCGCGGCCGGGGCTTTCCGCGGCCCGGGAGCCGCCTCTCCCTGGCGCCACTCCAGGGACTTTCCGCCCTCCCTCCCTTCCCTTCCTCCCGCCGCGGCGCGGCCCAGCCCGGCGCCTCCCCGCCGGCAGCACGTCCTGCCCCGTCCCGGTCGTGCCGTGTCCCCCATCGTGTGCGAGCCACCCCCGCCCCGTTTCGACCCCCACTTACGTGTCCCCGTCCTCCGTCAGCTGCTGTGCCCAGGCGGGCGGCTCGCGGGGCTGTAGCCGTATGTCCTCCAGCTCCTTCACCAGCTGCCGGTACTCCTCCTCCTTCATGGAGTCCAAGCCACTGTCGTGGCGATCGTCGAGCGGGAACCCGCCCTGACGGTCCTTCTTGGGGTGCTCGTAGCCCTCCATGGCGGGCGGCTCGGCGGCGCGGCGGGCGCTGATCATGGCGACGGAGCTGCGGGCGCTGCGAGTGAGCGGCAGCGGCGGCGCCGCCTCGCATATACACCGCGGCCAGGGGATTTCTGCGGGGGAGGAGCCGCCGAGGACGGGAATTTCCAGCCAGTCAAAGCCTGACTGACGGGTCTGGTCCTGCTCGGCGCCGCCGGCACTGGCAGGGAGGGCGGAGCAGCTGGGGCCGCCCAGAAGGGGCGTCGGAGGGGAGGGGAGGAAAGATGTCGGCGCGAGAGGGAACTTGGCGTTTTTCCAGGGGGGAAGTACTGGCCTCTCCGGCGTCCCCGTCGGTAGTTCCCTGCCGCACCCCGGGGGGATTTCCCTTCCCTTCCCTGCCCTGCCCGCTCCTGAGGCTCCAGGTGCCCCCTCCCTGGCGGGCAGGGGGTGTGGGCACCGCTGCGGGGTCTCTCTGCACGCTCTGGGGACCCCTTGAACGCCCCTCACTGGCTGGGCACTGCTGGCCCTGATTGCACCCTGCATCCACCGACTTTCTATAAGTTCGGTAAGAGGGGCTGTGGAATCACAAAATAATAGAATAATTTGGGTTGGAAGGATTCTCTAAAGGCCCACTAGTCCAACCCCCCTGCCATCAGCAGGGTCATCTTCAGCTGTATCAGGTTGCTCAGAGCCCAGTCCAGTCTGACCTTGAATGTTTCCAGGTATCAGGCATCCACCACCTCTCTGGGCAACCTGTGACAACCTGTGACCTTCACCACCCTCACTGTAAAAAATGATATCTAATATTTAATTATATCTAATCTAAATTGACCTTCCTATTTAAAACCCTTATCCCTTGTCCTATTGCAACAGGCCCTGCTAAGAAGCCTGTCCCCATCTTTTTTATAGGCTCCCTTTGAACACTGCAAGACCACAGTAAGGTTTCCTAAGGTGACTCTGGCCAGAAGCCCAGGCTGTAAGCATAAATACTCTTAGAAGCTCCTCTCTCTTCCACTATCTGCACAACGGCAGATCCCTGAGCCTGTGAGGATCTTTTTGAGGTCTGATGAGAGGGACTCTTAGGAGTCATTAACCAGTGCTCATCTAACGATCAGTAACAAGCTTTGTAACCAGCCCAGGGTGGCGAAGTCATGCTAAAATTTCAGGGAACCAAATACTACCAGAGAATGCTGAGGCTGCTACTGCATCTGCCCTGCTTGGGGCGGGGGGGGGTATCACTTTTTGGAGAGATTGAGGTAGTATTGCAGATGATGGACGTTTATGCTGTCACAACACCTGCAAGTGTGCAGGTGCTGCCTCAGCGTTTAGAGGATTTTGCATCTTTGCAGTGGAAATTTTCACTCTGTTTCAGTGCTGTGGGATCAGTGCTGTGAGAATTCTGAGCCACTCCTGTACATCTAGTTCTAGTCCAGGACTAGATAGGCCTCTTTCAAAGGGTACATACCCATAATGGAACAAAGAAATTACATCTTTGACTTATTACTTTCTCTGCCCATTCCTACTGACTCTTCTCTGCTCCTTTTTACTGCTATTGTGCCATCTGTGGGTAATGAAAACTGGATAAATGCAGGCTCCGACATGGATAAAAGACATTGTCTGCAGAGCTGAGAGCACTGAATTTTTCCCTGGTGAATTTTTGCTTCGACTTCTCAGATGTAGGGGATTCCCATGAAGAATTTTTCTTCCCTTGCAACTATTGCTGACCTCACTGAGTAATAATGTCTGCACTTTTTTTCCTTTTGTCATTTTCCCATGGGATGGCATCCCTTTGAACAAGAACTTATGAGAAAATCCAAAGATGAAAGGAGGAGCTAGAGGAGAGGGATAATGCCTGGCTTTCTCTGAGCAGATGTTCCTAATTTTCAGCCCAGCTGTGCCATACCTGGACTTTTTTTCAGTGTTTATCACTTGGCCTGGGACAATCCAGTGGTGCTTTTGGACATGTTTAGAAAAAAGCCATACAATTCTTTCTGTTATAGGTTAAGGGTTATGAAAGTTTTGTGAGTTTTTTGAAACAGTTTCCCCTTTTTAACATAAATTGGCAGGGGAAATTTAATTAACAAATGAATATCTTCCTACCCGCTTCTCTGCAAAAAAGGGAGGATGAGAGTTGGAAAGCAATCTCTTGCTCTGTCTAGCAGGGGAATTGAGCCCAGTGAGTTGGGATTTTGCTAGAACCACACAGAAATTAAACTTTAAAAGTTCTATCCTCGCTGTGATGGCTGGAAACCGAGTTCAGCAAAGGGAATTCTTTGCTTCCTTCCATAAATGACCTCCAGGTGCTCTCGCAGGCTACCATAAGGCTATTTTTAGCAATCATTTGCCAGCAACAACCTCTTTTCAGAGGCACATGAGATACTTTTATTTTGTGTGTGTTTAAGCTTGGTGATACTGCAGCTAGTTGTGGGCAGCAGAAAGGTGATCAAAAATGTTTTCTGAATGGAAAGTCATGCCAAGGCCAGTCCACTTCCTGCCCCAGGGAGATGCTGCTGCTCTGCAGCCTGGCCATAAGCATCACAGGGGGCCCCAGACCCCTGAGTATTAGGCAGGCAAAGCAAGGCTTGAGAAGGGATTTAGCCCTAAACCCTGGTCCATATATAAAGCAGCAACCAGCTGAAGATGCAGGGGCAAGTGGAACCCTCATTAACAAATAAAGCTGCTGTCTCCTCTGTAACTCCTCACAGCTACCACAGTTGTTGTACGATATTTGCCTAAGGGGATGGTGTATAGAAGATAGCATAAATCAAAGATTTTGGAGTGGTCATGAAGGTCATCGATGCTGGTTTTGTGCTGCTGAAGTACTGTCTTTTTTTCTAAATTACTACATTCTAGCAGTTCTTCTATACAATTTTCTACATGGTCCACAAGAGAAGAAGAATAGGAAGAAACAAACTCAGCTTTTTGGATATAGAGTGGAGCCTATTGCAACTCCAGTTTCCTATGTGGCCTCTAACCCAGGTGTTGCAGTTCTGGGAGGCTCAAACATGCCCCCCAGGGGATGGAGCAGCTGTACCTATCCAGGAACAGGGGTTGGCCCTGCTGAAACAGGAGGAAAACTTCTTGAATGCTGCAGTCATCTGTGCCAGCCTGAACCCCCTTTTTCTGCTTGTGTATTCTGGTTTAATACCTCTGCTATGCCTGCATTAATTTCACAGGAGTGTTTTTTGTGCTCTTCAGTTTGAGAGGAGATTAATGTTCTCTTCATTTTTTATTCAAAACAGTCTCCGCTGCCTGGTCCAGCAGGCACTTCAGGACCAAGGGACTACCTGAAAGTCACTTTAACAATGTAAAAGGCTGTAACCACGGGAGGTGGATTTGCACCGGATACCTAAGAGCTAGGTTTTGCAAAAGCCTCCTCTACTCTGTATGCCCTGAGAACACAATTGTCAAGTTTGTGGGGCTGCAGGGATGTAATGTTTGTTTTTGTTCTACCTTGCAGAAAGCAGCTGGCAGGGCTCCGAGAAGCAGCCTTGAGTGCCTGAATACTGAAAAGGGGCAGTAGGGTTTTAATTAGTTTTTAAAGTACATGAAGGATTCTCGTGCTCCTTCCTCCAGCAAACACATTAAACTGTAATTTCCTGATTGCCACACTAATCATGAGAACTGTCTAGTGCTGTTGATTAACCAGAGTTGGTCCCTCAACTTCATCCTTTTGTGATTGCTGCTGCAGATACCTATTAGCTGTTTCCTCTTATTAAATCTTGAGGACTGTGCATGGCTCACAGTAAATATACCAGGAGAGGTAGTTAACAACATCCAGCAAGATCTTGGCCCAGGTTGTTAAAACCAAAAGCAAAGCAAATCAGTGTAGTAGACCTGCTGTCTGTACATGTACATGCATGTGCAGCTACCTCTTTGGAATAGGACTCTGGTTTGTTGCTCCAGAAGTCTGTGAACTTTGCTAGTGCGAGGGAAGCCAGGGGACACTTAATGTTGTCATTCTGATAACATTTTGCAGTTAAAATCCACATATCTCAGTCTCCAATTTACAGCTACTATAGAGATAAGAACCATGCAGCTCTGAACAATTAGTCCAGTGGTAAACAAGGAACACATATTTCCCTCCTGCTTTCTAATAATAATATGAGTTACTAATCTGAAAGCTTTTAAAAAACAGCCAAATAAGAGGAAGGAAAATTACTCAAAGTCACTTTTTGTTAGCCAGGATGAGGGCTGATGATGTTACATGTGCCATGTGGCCTGTATGCCTACCTCCTCAAAATTTTTCATCAGAGGCAGATCCTCTAGTCACATACTCCTACAAGCTGAATGGTGGATGCAATAGGAAGCATATCTCCACCTTATTTGAGCTGATATAATATCCAAGCAAATAGTACATGGGGTAATTTTTGGCACATAAAGCCAAGATCCAAATTAGGGCATTTAAAATCCTACCCATGTCCCACAGCCACAAAAATAGCGTTAGCTGGGGTGTTCTGATAAGAGTCTAATGGATCTAGATTCCTGGTTGGCTACTCTAGTCTGTTTTTATTTTTTGACTGCAACTTATTTTTGGCATCTCTTAAACTGGCGAATTGCATCCCTGGGAAGATCTGCGTTTCTCTACATGAACTATGAGCTGTTTGTATATCATCTGGTTGCATTTCTGAGTATCCTTAGGGATGAGATGTACTGTATCAGTTTAAACTGCTTTTATTGTTATGCCTTAAGGGTAAATATAAGTCAAGTCATTTGAAATTGGCTACCACTTGGATGATAAGTTTTCTCTGGTGTCATTCCCGTTTCTCATGTGGAAGCTTTGCTAAAGCATGTTGCTCAAAAAGCTTTAATCTGATGCTTGCTGCCTGATGCAGTGAAGCTTGCTGCCACATGTGTTTCACGTAGGAAAAAAGAGTCTTGTGCAGGAGGAAGTAAAGGCAGATCTCTTGAGCTTGCTGTACAACTTTCCCTCTGGCAATGACATTTCTCCCCATCAGTATGGCCCCCTCCATGGGTGCAGACGGAGTGGAAGCACCTGATGGGAAAAATATGAACTGGGAGCATGCTAATAATTAAAAAGGGCCTTTCCCCCTACAGGCAACTGTGATATTGTTACTGTGAGACTGTTACAGTCTCTAGTTCTTCCCAGCAAGTGGGAATATTGCAAAGGCGGAGAGAGTGGCAGAGTGGGGCCATGCAGAAAATAGAGCCAGTGAGGATTCGGGAAGGGTAGATCAACCTGGTACAATGTGAGCATTCTCAGCCAGCAGGGCTGTGCCAAACAGGAGCTTTCTGTTTGGATTACGGATACAGAATGTCAAAACTAGATCTAGATATAAATTTCTCTGTGGTACTGGATGGTATTTTGAGCAAACTAAGAACCTTAACTGAGTTACTCTGGGCCGTTCGAGCCAGGCTGCACATGGGCAGTGAAAGCTGTCTATCTCAGCTCATGCTTTGCTCTCAACCTCTACATGCTCTTGTGCAACCTTTGTGCCTAAACTTGGTGGGTGCAAATAATCGTGGATAAAGGTAAAAATTCAGCACACTGCTCTTCTGTACACACTGGGAGCCTGGTGCAGTAGACAGGTGCATGGGAAGCCTCAGTTAGAAGCTGAACTGCATGTGGGCCCAGGGATTTCCCTGGGGACGGATGTGGCAAACACAGAGGCTAATGAACTGAGTGCTGTAGCTGTTTGTCTGAGCTAGCAGGGGAGCTGCCAGGGGAGGAAGCAGGAAATACTAGACAATACTAACAGTATAACCCTGAGAGAAAAAACCCACAACAACAGAAGATGAACTTTGGGCTGGGTGCTTCCTGAAAAAGCCCAGGGACAGCCAGCCAAGGGACTGTCGAGGTCAGCTGCTCCTGTGCACACCCTCTTTGAAGGAAGGCAGACCCTCTGCTCTCTGCTCTTTCTCCTGGTGAAAGTCCTTTGGAGCCCCAAAGCCCGGCAGACTGCATGGTTCCAGAAGGGGTAACCCCGATCTGCCACCCCCGATCTGTCTTCCAGCTTGCCTGAGGCTGGCAAGGGGTGTCAGCTGCTGCTGCTGAGATAGTTCTATGCAGGGTTTGGCTTTAGGTATCTCAGTGCAAAACACCCACCTGTGTGTTCTGGGGCTCTACTTGAGAAGTTCCCAAGGTTTTAACCTAAGTGTTTTCTGGCATGGCTGTGGGCTGTGCTTGGAGCTGGAGCATTGACTGTGCCAGCAGGGAGCGTGCAGCATTGCCAAGGGCTGGATGTGCTTCTAGTGTGGTGTCCTGGTCCAGCCCATCCTTCTTCTAGCTATACAAGTGGCTGTTGATGAGAGTGGGGCTGCAGTGCCTTGGGTAGCTCAGTTATTCTCTACAGAAGAGCAAGCTGGGAGAATAGCTCCAAGGGACAACAAAGAGGCTGCATTTATAGGGTTATTAGGTGAGCTCTGATTTACACACTGAGAGATGCTAAAGGCAGGCTGAGAGAGGTTATATACAGATTCTTCCAAACTCCAAACATCCCCAAACACTCTGAATATTGCCTGCATTCCCAGGACACAGGTTCTCCAGACCGAGTTATAATAGAATCCTCTTTTCTCACACATCTCTTGTTCCCTTGTATTCCTATTTATTTTCATGCAGCCAACTGTTTACTCTGAGCAGGTGATGAGTGGCAGCAAGTTCAGGGCCACCATCACTTGTGGGAGCCAGGGAATGAGCGGTGCCATCCTGGGGGGCTGTTCACCTCTGCTGCCCAGGCTGGTGATCGGAAGTTGGCTGGTTCTGCTGCTCCAGTGGTACCTGAGCTGCACATGGAAAGGGGGAACTGGAAGCAACAGTGCATCTTTCAGAGTGGGCTGGGACAAGTGATTCATAGTTGGAGCTGTGTTAGGAAGGAAGAGGGAGCAGATGAAGACTGCAACACAGATTTTCCAGCCTGGAAGGAGTTTAAATTTATCTCTCCAAGGTTGCATCCGTTCCTGGAATGACTTCCCATTTAGCATATGCCTTTTAGGGCTCTGATTTCTTCAGATTTCATAGAAGTAATTTCCTAACTTATGGCTGTGGTGTTTCCCAGGCAGAAATATCTCTCTGGGATAAGCTCCTGCGTTTCTTGGAAAGATAGTTTGTGCACAGGCAGGAAATTCAGTTCTTCTGTGAACTCCCCATCCTGTGTGCGCGTTGTGGCGACATCTGGAGGGCCTGCATGTGGCATATTCCCAAGGGCACATGGTGCTGAACATCCCTATATGTCTAGAAACACTGTAAAATGGGGGAAAAACTAATGCTTGAGTTCTTCCTCGGCCAAATTTCTGAGCAGGGAAAAATATAACTTGCTTGGGAAAACACTGACCTCTGGTAACAGGCTTAGGGCCACAAGCTTGGTTTTATGTTTGAGACAGAATATTTGTGGAGGCTCTGAAACACGTTTGTGGGAAAGCCAGCAAGGGAAAGGAGATTGAAGGGAGTGATTTTCCCCAGAGCACTGAAGAGAAGCTGTATCAGTCCCATTTTGAAACAAGTGTTTGACAGTCACGCTAATTCTTCTGCTTGCATTCACAGACATGAGCCCTTTTCTTGGCTGCATCCTCTGCTTCCCAAAGCCCACCATCCCACTATGGCCATTGCAACTAACTCCTGTATCCTCACCAGCTGGCAGCTCTATGGCCCTGCAGACCTGAAAGGTAGAGGTCATCGAATTCAATGTGACTGTGTTACCTTGTATCCAGGAGCCTACAGGAACCTCACCCCTTGCAGGATTCAGCGGGCTGTACTGTTACCTTATGTCTCACCCTCTATTCACAGCAACACTCTGTTCATCACATTATACTCATATATATCCTTCGAAGGAGAATCCTCCCTCACCCACACTCTCTGCTGTTCCTGTCATGGTGGTGTCACTCAGTGACTGTCTATCCCACTGGCACTTCCGTGCTCTGGCCTCTGCCTGGAACAGACTGTGGGCTTTGCACTGCTCTGCAAAGCTTTGTGCCCATGCGGTCCTGCACTTCTTTAAGACATCAGTGGAGTGTGTGAGCATTAGCTAATGGGTAATTATAGAATTATGGAATGGTTTGGGTTGGAAATGACCTTAAAGATCATCCAGTTCTACCCCCTTCGCCATGGGCGTGGACACCTTCCTCTTGACCAGATTGCTCAGGGCTCCATCCAACCTGGCCTTTAACACTTCCAGTGACAGGGCATTCACAACTTTTCTGGGCAATGAACTTCTTGTGGGTGATGAGCAGCAAAAGGACATCTGGGGATTGTGTGCCTTTCCTCCCCTTCCTAGCAAGCACTATCAAGTCCCTGTGACCTCATGGTCATGCAGCCTGCTTGACCATGGAGGAAGCCCCCTCCAGCATGGGGCTGAGCTGTCCTCTCTGGGCAGGGAATGCAGTTCCTTTGCTCCCCTTTTGTTTGTGAACTACCTGCAGATCTCTATGACTCCTTCCATATCTCTGGATTAGGTAATGTCAAATGACAACATATAGTAGAATGAAAATCAAGCCAGATCACCCAGTTTCATGCACAATGTGACTATGAGAGCTAGTCACACTCCTGTATCCCTCAATATCTTCCCCCAGCTGCCTCATCCAGAGACCTCTGATAAACATAGCTTTGATGCTACTGATCCCAAGGAGCGTAACAATGGTCCGGGGAGACATCATACCTGGAGGAAGGTGTTGATCACAAGGAAGTAGGCATGGGTAAGCTCTTGCTGCTGGAGCAGTGGTCTGCCCATTTGGGCTTTTCCAGATAGCTACAGGTGGGAAAACTTTAGCATCAGGTCTGATCTCTCTACATTGTCATGGTGCTGTGATGCAGAACCTTACCTGTGACCTTCTAAATGTGGTGAAGGACACCTGTGGGGAGATGTCCAGAGCTTGGTCACTGCACAAGTTCTCCCATGTAGGCAGGCACTGCTATGGGGCTGGGGCTTAGTCTGGGTTTGGGAGAGTGGAGCAGTGGGGTGAGCCTCTCTGTGGAGGAGGGGGCAGGAGGGCAGCACAAGTGGGGTCTTAGCTTGTGAGGGTGAGGGTGGGGTGTGCTTAAGAGGGTGGAGGAGGAAATATCTCAGTTTACTGGGCTGTTGCACTGCTGCCTTCACAGGTGGCACCCACTCAAGCAAAATCTGGAAAAAAACAGTTCAGCTTAGTTTAGCCTAGTTTTTTTAGCCCTGTTGGGGTGAGCTGTT
Organism: Manacus candei; assembly: GCF_025592945.1. NCBI lineage: Eukaryota > Metazoa > Chordata > Aves > Passeriformes > Pipridae > Manacus > Manacus candei. The sequence continues at coordinate 12,950,462 of NW_026138115.1, read as the reverse complement.
GTGAGAAATCACACTACATGTGATCAAGCACGCACTGGCAGACGCAGGAGCATTTCCCAAATGGTTTCTTTCCTAAGGACCATTCAGATGGACCAAAATGCATTGTCTTACAGGAAGGATGGAGCCTCTGGGAGGTGGATTGGGCAGATAAAAGCCTGTCTTCAGGAGCCCAGCTGCACATTAGTTTTAGCTGCATCATCAAAGTGAGTCATTCAATAAAAACAATTAGCTGAGGAAATATCGCTAAACAGTAATAATTATCCAAACGTCCTAGCATTGACCATTTAGATGACTAAATCAACACAATCAATTGTGTTAATGAATGCTAATTCAAATATAATAACTTTCTGTTTTATTTGATTATGTATAAAGAAGTCACCTGCAGTCTTTGGACAGGATGGGGCTGCAGAGCAGCCAGATGCTTGATCACCTGCCTACCCTGTGGACTCTGTGCAGGTGTTGTCCCCAACCTGCCAACAGCACATACACTATCCCCTAGTTACTCTGCGGAGCAGAAGAGGAGTGCTGAGATGATGTCTAGGTGCCTTTCATCTGGGCAGGCAGCAGCTTTCGTGGACTTCAGGGGAACTTATGCCCATACAGAAATGTGGTCACAGAATTACAGAATATTTTGAGTTGGAAGGCACCCACAAGGATCATCAAATTCAACTCCTGCCCTTGCACAGGACCATCCCCAAGAGTCACATCACGTGCCTGAGAGTATCATCCAAATGCTTCTTGAACTCTATCAGGCTTGGTGCTGTGACCACTTCTCTGGGGAGCCTGTTCCAGTGCCCAACTACTCTCTAGGTGAACTTTTTCTAGTATCTAATGTAAAACTCCCCTGAGACAACTTCAGGCCATTCCCTCAGGTCCTGTCACTGGTCACCACAAAGAAGAGACCAGTATCTGCCCCTCTTCCCCTCATGAGGAAGTTCTAGACTGCAATGAGGTCTCACCTCAGTGTCCTACAGGCTGAACAGACCAAGTGACCTCAGTCACTCCTCACATGGATTCCCCTCAAGGTGCTTCACCCTCTTCATTGCCCTACTTTGGATGCTCTCTAAGAGCTTAATGTCTTTCCTATATTATGGCACCCAAAGCTTCACACAATATTTAAGGTGCAGAGCGGAGCAGAACAATCCTCTCCCTCGACCAGCTGCTGATGCTTTGCCTGATGTCCCCCAGGACATGGTTGGCCCTCCTGGCTGCCAGGGCACTGCTGACTCATATTCAACTTCCCATCATCCAGGACCCCCAGGTCCCTTTCTGTGGCACTGCTTTCCAGCATCTCATTCCCCAGTCTGTATGAACATTCAGGCTTCCCCCACCCCAGGTGCAGAATCTGGCACTTTCCCTTGTTGAACTTCATATGGTTGGGGATTGCCCAGTCCTCTTATTTGTCGAGGTCTCTCTGCAGGACCTCCCTGCCTTTGAGGGAGTCAACAGCTCCTCCCAGTTTTGTGTCAGCTGCAAACTTGCTTAGTATCCCTTCCAGTCCTGCATCCAAGTCATTTATGAAGATGTTGAGGAGCACAGGACCCAAGATAGAGCCCTGTGGAACCCCACTAGTGACAGGTCACCAGTCTGATGTTACCCCATTCACTGTTACCCTCTGTGCTCAACCAGTGAGCCAATTGCTCACCAACCACATGGTGTGTTTATCCAGCTGTGTGCTGGACATTTTGTCCAGAAGGATATTGTGAATGACAATTCTGAAAGCTTTACTGAAATCCAAAAGATTACATCAACTGGCTTCCCTGTGGTGAAGCCTCTCAGGAGAGGCTACATTCTCCTTCCTTCTTGCCTGAAGTTTTCACAGGGATTTGAATCTCCTAAATGGGATGACTGGACAAAGTCACACAAACACCAGAAATCCACATTGTCTGCCTCAAAATAAAGAGGTATGGAGGGAACTCATGCTTAAAACCAATGATTACAGTTTCAGTCAAGAACAAGTCACACTCTGTAATTCATATTGGAAATGGACCCTCTGGCTCAGGCTTTTTCTGTCTCCTTTCCTCATCACTGGTACCTAGGCTCTGGAGGTCTTCCCCAAAGTGCTTCATGCTCTGGATGGACTGTGATCACGGTTCATTTTATTAAGTATGGGTATAGTTTTGTTGTGTCTGGACATTGGCATGATGCTTGCCACCGCAATACATGGATATCTGGAAACTATGGATGTTATAGATCCAATGGGATTCAACTTGGTGCTGGAATTGCCCTCACACTTCTCTTAAAGGTGCAGTGAGCTCCTCTACCCCACTGCCAACACACCCACCCTTCTTAGCCCATATCTGTAGGTTCTTGGGAGAGATTAATTCAGAAAAGTTTATTCTTTATCAGTATTTCAAGAAAGGAAGCAGCAAAGGCACCAAGAAGGCAGCCTGCCCTGAAAACTGATGTCTGTCATGCTATTTTCACATCTGTGTAGAAATTGTTATGTTTAGCTCTCCTTGTGCTCTGCAAATGCAGGAAGGAGTGAGCATGTCTGGCATAGAGACTGGTGATGCACTTCTGCAACATGGTGTGCCAGGGTTGGTGAAAACCCAGCACCTCTGAGGTAAGCAGGCTGTGCTTGTGCCTCTCATGCCGATGCCCCATTCACTGAAACACATTTTTGCTTCAGGTGAATTTTTCCTGCTGCCTGCTACCTGTTCTTGCTATGACATTATAGGGTTTTCTAAATGGGGATAGTTTGCAGGTGAATCACTGTGATGTGCTGTAGCAGGTCTGGCTCTGTCCCTCTCGCACTCATCATCCACAGCAGGTCTGGCAGTGAGAGCAGGAGCCATCCCAGGGAGGTAGGAACATTTGCCATCAGCTGAGGGAGCCTGGCTATGTTGTTGGTAGGAGCGGCTCTTCTCTGCCTGTATTAACATTCATTTGCTTGCTGAAACAGACTTGGTTTATATTTTTTTTAGGTCATTCTGTGTAACATAATCATATTGGAGTAGAATTCTTCTGCCTAATCAAATGAAACATCATGTAGTTAGTTTGTCCTTAGCATTTACTAATGAATGTGATTGTGAGGATTTAGTTTCTCACATGGTTAATAGGAAGGCATTTAGATAATTACAGCTGTCTAGTGTCTTTCCACTGCTAATCGCTTTTACTGCCTGGTTCATTTCCAGACCAGCAAGTGAAACTCTGGCACACAGTTGTGCAGAGAAACTGCCCCTGCAGATATGTATTTCTGTATTCCTGATATGATGGTTTGTAAGTGTGAAGTCAGCTCTCAACTCCAACCTAAATTTCATATGAACTTCAGAGAATCATAGCCTTGCTGTGATCCAGCTTTCCCACTTGGCTAACACTATGCTAGGTCACATAGTCCAGCAATCCCTCTCTGACACTGGCCAACTGGAGACACCTAGGGAAGAAAAAATATAAACAGACGAATATGTAATGGTCCTTCTCCTGGACTGTGCATCCAGCTTCCAGAGCTTTAGGAGCTTTCCATGCACCTTTGTTTAGCACTTGCAGTGAATTTATCTAATCCCTTGATGGGCTTTGCCACATCTTTGATCCCCACAATGTTCTGCAATAATGATTAATTATAAATATTCTGAACAGAAAACGTCACCAAAACTCTCTGGGTTTTTTGTTGTTGTTGTTGTTTTTTGTTTTTGTTTTTGTGTTGTTTTTTTTTTAAACTACTAAGTGGTATTTTAATTGAGAAAAATGAATACTTCTGTTAAGTGAAACAGGGAATGAGATTTTGTTCTCCACCTTTTTGGGGCACCTGTGATGTGACTGAGCTGTCACCACCCTCTGTTCTCTCCTTTCCAAGCTTCAGTTAGTCCTGCTTCTAACCTGGTTAGTTTTTTCTCAAATGAGAGCCTTTCCATACTTCATCATCTTTTACAGAACCCATTTTTTAATTTTTTTTGCTATCTTTTTAATACAAAGTGCAAACTGTAGTTAAGAAGGATTTATAAAACAGTAAAGTGATGTTAATTCTGATAATTCTTTCTGTTTTGCCCATCATGGAGCCCTGATCTCAAGTATCCATCATGGCTCTGAGATTTGTTTCCTAGTAAAACCAGTTCATTTAAAGTCTGTGACACATATAGATTTCCCCCCTCAGGTGCTATATAGTGCATTTGTTCATGTGGAATTAATGCAAAATCTGACTTCTTATTGCTCTACAATGTCCTATTATGAAATATTTCTGCACTTCTTAGCTGTAGTTTAATCTCTTCTGAATACTTCTGTATCAGCTGCAGCCTTTGCTACTTTGCCCTTCACTCCCTTTACATAGATCATTTATGGATGTGGTAAGAACTTGGCATTGTTTTCTTGGAAGACAAGATCGGGAGTGAGGAAACACGCCTATTATACAAGCTAAGTGAAGTGTGTTACAATGATGATAATGATAATTCTCGTAAACTTTTTTGTCATTACTCTGTCCTTTGATAGTTATCTTGTTGCTAACAAACAATTCAGTAGCTCTTTAGAACAGTACTATTTTTTTAGGAACTAAGTGGGTCAAGGGGTCTCTGCCAGCAGGGGAATTTCTGGCAAGATGAAGAGAACCAGGAGCAAGCTGTTTTTGGCTAATAATTAAGTTAAAATGAAGACCTGCGCCTACTGCTCTGAGAGGAGGACCCAAGTACCCTTGGAAACTTTAGCATCCCTCTCAACAGTTGCTTTTCAGTTTACTAGGACTGTATTTAATTTTAATTAACAAATTTTATTTTATTTTATTTTATTTTATTTTATTTTATTTTATTTTATTTTATTTTATTTTATTTTATTTTATTTTAGTTTAGTTTAGTTTAGTTTAGTTTAGTTTAGTTTAGTTTAGTTTAGTTTAGTTTAATTTAGTGTAGTTTAATTTGGTTTAGTTTGGTTTATCATTACTTCCCCCTCGTCCTTTCCCGTTTATTCCCCTCACAGGTTTTGATGCGGCACCCCTCTCCGTCCCGCTCCCCCCGCGGTGCCCGAGAAGGGCGAAAGGGGAAGGGACAGAGGAAGGGCGCCTCGCCCCCTCCGCGGCATCCGGCGGGAGCATCCCGGCGGGAGCATCCCGGCGGCCCGGCGCAGCCCGCTGCCATCCCCGCCCCTGCTCTCGCCGCTCGTCCCTTTCCTTCTGGAGCTCAGGGGAGGGCCGAGGCGGTGCTGGGTTTCCCTCTAGTGGTGCCTGAGCCCTGCGGAAGGATGCAGGGTCCTGTTTGCTGCCTTCTGCCATTATGGCACTGCATTTCTCTCCCCTTGCTCAGTCTGACTGCATGTTCGCTTCTGAGACAAGAAAGACTGTTGAGGGGATGCCACCTGTTGCTGACCCACATTTGACCATCTTGGGATCCTCATTCTGGCAGTGTCAATTGGATTCTCCAGTACTGCCATTGGCCTCGCTTCCTCCATATATTTTCCCACTAACCTACCATCTCCTTCCCTCTCAGTCCCTTCAGCAGCAGCTGCTAGAAGCCATTGAAGGGCTGCACTCTTTTCATCATACGCAGGTCTTGTCATGAGAATAGGAAACATCATTTTGTTCTTTGACATCTGGTAGAGGAAGCAGGCGATTCTTCTGATTATTGCTCTTAAAATGAAAAAGCTGTTATGGGTACCTTAAAATGTTATTAGTGTGTTGAAGTAGTAATGTTAATAGTTAATTCATGCTCAGTAATGTTATATCTTTTAAATATTATTATATTAAGTCTTGTAGGAACGGCTTTAAAGGTTCTTCATTAGCTTTTAGTTAAGGCAAAGCAGAGCAGTGACTGTGGATGTGCATCCAGCTCTATGTGGGATGCAATCATAGGACTCAGGCAGGACTCAGACATTTTGGTTCAAAGCTGTGATGATGAGAATACCTCTCAGCAGCTGTCTGACCCTTTTCCACTTTCATATGGCAAAGGACTTCAGCTGCTGAACATCCAATGTTTCAGCCCCCATACAGACCCAAGGTTCTTGGGGATCTTCAGCCCCTTATCCTCCAGGGCCTGGCTGGAGTGGGCTTGAGGCAGCTGGCGCTTTCTTTGGAAACAACTTCTGCTCTTTTTTTTACATATCAGTGATTAACACACTGGGGACCTGGGCTGCATCCCTTCCTCGCAATGTGTCTTTTGAGCACCTAGGCCAGTGAGCCTCCCATGCTGCGCCTTTGGTAAGGTGCTTCTTCATGTAGACTCTTCAAAATATCTTTTGTTGTGGATTAAAGATTAACTGGGAAAAGGTTTATGCTCCACTCCCTGCATGCAGCTACTCAGTGGCTATTTCACAAGAAAGACAAATTCTCCCTGGGGCATGATTTGAAGCCCTAGGCATCCTGATCCCCAGGTGAGCATTCCCATTCCTTCATTGTCTTTCACAATCTCCTAAAGATGCTGAATGTTTGCAAGAGGTCAAAAGTGAATGGTTGGAAAGGCCAATCTATTAAATCTATTAAATAAAAAGACACCACTCAGGAATTGCCTGCACCAAAGGTGGCTGTTGAGAGAATATTTAGAGACAGTACCACTTTATGCTTTCTTGTTCCTGTCCTTTTTTTCAAGCCCCTGCTCTTGGCCACTGTAGCAGACAAAAATACAAGGTTAGATGGGCTTTCATCAAGAAAACAGGATATTTTTATAAAAATATATCCATAAAATATATAATACACGTGTATTTATAAAGCTGCAGAAGCCTTTCTGTGCTGCCTTCTTGCTAGCATCTTACAAAATCCTAAGTTTTTTGTGGATGAGTCTTCAGTGGTAGTTCTGGTTGTATCAGAAAGCTTAAAATTAACCAGGTAATAAGGTAATGAAAATGAGAATAACATTAAGATTGCAAAGTAAGCACTTAGAAAGAAAAAAATGTTAACATAAGGGGACTTGTAATCTTAGGATTGTAACTTTTTGAAAATTCCCAGTCCAATGCCCTCCTGTGTGTACTAGGAGATAGACTTGCTTTACACAGTAGTACCCTATTTTTAACATAGGGTCCCTCCCTTGTTCATATCACAGAGTGGAGGGTGACTAGCATTGAATGAGGAGCACAGGGTGAAGGAGAGGGTAGCCTGCAGAGTCCCACCTCCTCCTCCTGCCTGCAGAAGCTCGTGGACAGAGAGGAACTGCTGGTGAAAGCTGAGGATGGTCAACAAATGCCATGAGATGCTGCCCCTGAGAGCGTGCCAGTGCGATGTTTTATGCCGTCAGTGAAATCACATTTTTCAACAGAGGGCTGAAATGGCTGCTTGTTTTTGGGTGCTGACTGAGGACCTGGTGCTTAGCCATAGAAATGTTTGCCCTCACCTCACCTCAGGTCTGCTAAAGCTGTGCACATCTGACAGCTCCATGTATTATGAGAAAAATTTCTATGTCGGGGCCCGATTCAAAATTTCTTTTTCACGAGAAGCAAGATTAACTCACAGTATATATAAGTATATATTTTGAAGGATGTATCTTTGTTTTTAGCAGTGTCCATGCAGACATCTATGGTTAGGTACTCCATTGTAAAAATGAGAGCAGTGTTTTGATGACAACAGCACTGGTAACCAGAATGTTGTCTAATGCTTTACATGCAAGTACATGTAAAGACCAAGAAAGCTGTCCAGGAGGTTTGATTTAGGCTATGGTGAGTTGCCCCTGAAGGTGTCTGTCTCTCCACCGAGTGTAAAAGGCATTTAGCCAACTAATTTAGATTACACACCTATTTTTAAAGTGGCTAACATTTAGTGACATGAAGAGGAACATTTTGACCTTGTATTCCTAGGGTTGGCTATTGTCACATGAAAAGTGCTTTTTTAATAAAAAAACCCCAAGCAACAAAATACTAACTGATTTCATAATCTATTTAAAGATTACTGAGAGCAGAAGAAAAGAGTGTATTTTTTTAACACATTGTTGTAATTGTGCCTTGCCTGAAAACACCAGTCCATGAAAAAATATACCTGCCACTCAACCTGAAAATTTCTTCCCAACAGGTAATGAAGACATCAGTTCCCTCCGTATTGAAGTTAAAATGTGATTAAGGTTATGTCACTTTGGAAAAGTTCGTTGATGATGTGGTGGGTAAAGGGAGGCAAGACTGCAGAGTTGAAATGTGCTGGAAATTAGCATAAAGTATTATGCACTCACAGCAATCTTTGTTGTGTCCTGGCAGTTTGTCATGAGAGTGTCTGTGAGTGAAGGAGGCAATACTTTGACTGTGATACACAGCATGAAAACATGTGATAAGCAGGAAGGCAGATGTGATGGGGAATTTTCTGGAGTATTTGATCTAAACTTAATGTAAACAGATTATTAGGAGGAGGAGAAGTGTGTGTAAATAACTATTGGCATTGTTTATCTATGTGGAAGTATGAGAGAACTTTCCCTCAAAGTGAGAAGAGAAATTTCTGAAATAACAACTTTTAAAATATAATATGCTCAGATTTTGTGACTTCCCAACATGTCTAGAGGTTACAGTGGAGACTGCATCAAAGAGAGTAAAGTTTTTCATTCTTCATTTTTATTGTCCATTTTTTTAATTAAAATCACTGGGAACTGTTTAGCAGGAAATTTAAAATAAAAAACCATAACTTGTGGAAAGTTCTCAAAGAAAACAAAAAATCCTATGGGTGTTGACACATCCTATCATCAAGTTTAGAAGGTAAATACAAGAAAAACGATTGTTATCAGGTGTGAATTAACATGCAGTGAGTTTGCTCACAACTGAAGGTGACAGATATAACATATGCATTAATAAAACTCCAGATGAAAAGTATGGCCATAATTAGACATGGTACTTGGAGAAATGCTATTGATTCCAGAAATTGAATTTAATTTGATGGCTTTTACTGTAATTAACACAATGGTTTGTATCAACATAGATCTCGTAACATTATTATCTAAGGTGACAAATTATAAAATTAAATGTTCAGTTAAGATGTAATTCAAAAGTTTTAAAGGTTTTCTTGAGTCAATGGGTCTCAGTTAATTTCCTTAAAGCTAAAGGACCTGATTTTTTTTATTCTACCTGTTTTCTGCCAATAAAGCTACTCCTGATTTATGTCAATGCTGAAATGAAGGCAACATACACAAAGGAAACATTCACAGGTTCTGATGAGTTCTTGACAGCCCCTATTGCATATGCTTTGCAAGCTTGAAAGTTATTTTCTTTGTAGCATTGGATTTTAATGGTACTGAATGTAACGTGTATATAATAACAATAATTCACTTTCCTTGTGTTTGCCCATTTATCTTGTCATATATCTGCTAGATGCAGGGTCTGATTCTCTTCTCTTTTACACCTGTTTTACCCAAGGGCTGTTTATTTTGATGCAGCTACTCCCAATTTAGACCTGTATATATGAATCTGTTATCTGCGAGAGGTAAATTAATGCTTTTAATCAAGACCTCTCTTCTGCCTACCCATCAACATCAAAGCCTAGACATGCTATTAGTTACTGAGAAAGGAAGCACAGTGTTAGTAAGCAGCCTTCAGCTATCTCTGGTTCTCCATTACCAGAATTTTAACACCATTACATCAAAACCATGAATACTTTTATCCTCACAGTCACTTGGAAATGCTGTATATCCCCATTTTACAGACCAAAGACACAGAAGGCAGAATTTGTGCAGAAGTGAGGAGTCTGAATCCAAATGTAATCCTCAAGACCATTTTGAGCAGCTGCTACCCAAAGTCTCCTACTTTGAAGGTGCCTCTGTTATGGATATTAGAGTCCCACATACCTGAAGATTTCTTTCTGACCATACTTTGAAGGACCCTGATCTTGTCAGATCATAGCAGCTGCCTGTCTAAACTTTTCTCTGTCAGAGAAAAGTGACCTCAGCAGGACTCTCTCCAGTGGAAAGTGAATCTGTCTGCTGAAATCTTCAAGACAGATTTCACATTTAACTCCAGTGGAGTTACTTTCTTTTTTTTTCCTTCAGTTTCCCTTTTCCCAGATGCAAAAAGCTCTGGTGGCCTTCTCACTGATCTTATATTTGATAGTTGAATGAATAGATCAGTCATTCAGGATGTAGGTGAGGAAGCAGCAGACTATTTATGCATTGTCTGTGCATGCTTTCAGTTAACTGCCCAGGCCATGAGCTAAAAAGTAGGATTCCCAATTTACTGAGATCCACTAATTTCACTGAGGCCTGTTGAAGATGCAGTGCACCACCTCTATCTCTGCATGCCATCCTCTTAGGTGCAACCAAGCACTCTGCTGAACTTTTTCCTCAGAGATGGGTGAGAAATATGGGGTTTCATGCTAGATTCCTTGTAGTTTGGGTAAAAAATTCCTGTAGGCAGCCCTGCTATAAGGTTCTATATAGAACAACTATTGGATGAAGAAATATGAGCCATTCTTGGAGCAGGGACTGGAACAGGTGGTTAGGTTTTTCTCTGGTTGTCTTAGACATCAAGCAACAAAGCTGATCTCTCACTTCTCCCCTTTTCCATGAGTATTTAAATAATTCAAAAACAGTGACTTTATTCCTTTGGAGAGAGTGGAGAGTACCACAATACAGCTAACTCCATCATCAGATGGTGAGAGACATTCTTAGAAAGGGGAAGGGTGGACTCTGCTGTGACAGATAAAAGCATTGAGTCTGGTTTTCTATGTCTTGGGTACATGTTGTATGAGGGTGTAAAATACGGTGTAATGCATTATAGAAACTCATAATCCCTTTTTTGCTTTCTCAAGAACATGGCTAAGAAGCCTTCGTTGAGAGGAGGATGTAGGTCTCCAAATCTCAAGTGAGCAATGGCACTTGTGTGCAGTGCTGTGCCAGAATGCCTAAGACCTAGTGAAGTTTGGAGGTTATGATGTAGCAGCCTTTACAATGCCCACTGGGTTCCTTACGTGTTTCCCTGTTCCCTGTGACAGCTGTGAATCCAGCTGTGGATAGTCCTGGGCTCCCTAGGAGATGCTGGGCGCTCAGGCGAGGGCTGTGCATCTGCCAGCAGAACCTGGAGCCTGTGGTCTGGGTGCTGCAGTGGGCAGCCAGCCCAGTGGTGGTGAGAGCAGTTCCCGGGTGTGCTGAGATTAATTCACGGGCAGATTCAAACGGCATTTAGGCACTGCAGGACAGAGATCAGACGCATCTAGCAGGATGGCATGCCCTTTCTGAAGCCCTCTGTCAACTCCTTCCTTCTGGAGGGGCAGTAACAAGAGTGTAACCCGCGCCGCCGGGCTTGTCGGGGAGGCCAGAGGAACTCGGCGAAACGCGGCGGGGCGGGATGGGAAGGGGCGCGGCGGGGCCGGTGGCGGTGCCGGTGTCGGGGCCGACGGCAATGGCGATGGCTCTGCCGGAGCCAGGGCGGTGCCGCAGCCCGGGCCTGCCCTGTGGAGCTGTCCCGCTCCCGCGGTGCTGAAACGCCGCACAAGGGCAGCGCCGCGGTGGCGGCTCATCCCGGCCGTGCCCCCGCCCCGCTCGCCGCCACTGCCCAGCAGGGACCGCTGAGTAGTCGGGAAGCGATGAGCAAGGGCCAAACAATTTTTTAAAACACGCAATTCAGCGTGTAGACTGCTGTCCCTCTTTATTTGTCGGGTGATTATAGTTGTAATTGCCTTGCTATTTATCCATGAAGCAGCTTGTTCCGTGAAGAATTCTAATTAGTTAAACCCAAAATTTTGAATTTTGGGTCTTAAAGACAGATGGAAGAATTGATTAAAAAAGGAGCTTCCATCCAGACTGGGCAATGCAATGCTCTGAGACAATTCTATGTGCTAGGCTGCTGACCTGAGCAGTATTCCTTACCAATGGCAACAGCAGAAAAGAAAATGGGGGAACAAATTGATAAGCAATTCAGCTATAAAATTATTTTAAGGAGACTGTTAGAAAAGTGCACAGTTTTCAAAACCAACATCGTGGTCCAATGCTGTTGTAATGTGAATTAATGAAAAATTAGTTTAAGAGAAACCCCAAAGACAAATAATTCTCTAAGCTTAAAAACTGAAATGTAAACTCTAGCATTACTTCTGCGCATGTGGTTGTCAGAGGAGTAATGAATAAAATGATAATTAATAAAGAGAATAGCAAGTTTCTATTAATGCCTATAAATACATATTCCTTAGTCAGATAATGACCAATAGAAACATTCAGAAAATAGCTGATATATATATATTAAAAAAACCCGACAAAAACCAAGTGGCTAAAATATATAATCCTGCACCTCAGTAATTGTTAAAGGAAGGACATATTATCATAATTATGTTTCTGGAACAAACATTATTTCAATGTGATAAAAGATGACATGACACTAAAGGTAAAGCCGTAGCAGATGTTACATGAGTAACAAGACACTATGCCCACATTCTGGTAATTTCTCCCCCCAGACATGTTCTCATTAATCTGTGATTAATAGGATTTGAGTATAGTAAATGATGTTGACCTATTGTCTGTCTTTGTCCCACACCATAGAGAGAGCAATTTGTCAGCTCAGCTTTTGTGTGACTATTTAATAGCAAAGAGGGGGAGAGAAAAGACGCTAATCTTCTAATTGGCATCTATAGAGAAAGGTCTAAGAACATTGCCTGCCTGGAAATAGCTTATGTGCAATTCCTATGCCTGCGAGGCTGAGGCGGACAGACAGCCATACATCCCTGGGTACCCATGGAAAAGGAACAGTGTGTATCTATCACACAAACAGCTGCTGTCCAAAGGCAGAGTGGAGAGCAAGGTGCACTATAGAACAAGGTGCAATTGCTAACTCGTCCAAGTCTGTTATGTTTCAGCCTGTTACATGTCAAGGGAGTACTTCTTGACTGGTATGACTTTAATAAAGACAGAAAGCTTTCTCCTTCCTAGAGCAGAAAACAGAATGAGGCAAGGGAGAAATGGGGGGCAGTGATGGAGGCCAGAATAGTCCTCTCACCAGCAAAATTGGAATCAATGGAAGGAACATGAAGTGCCCAAACACCTTTCCAGAGATGTCAGGTGAATAATGGCTTTGTGCTAATACAGTGCCACTTATAACTTAATGATCCTCTTTAGGTGCTAAGGTTACCTGATGAAATGATTGACATAAAATACGAATAATTTCACAATTAAGTCACTAGTCCCAATTCAGCAAAACATAGAAGCTACTGCTAGGCATGAGGACAAGTGCTTCATCTTTCCCATATCCCCAAGTATCTATCTGATGCTCTTCAGAAGGTCAGAATCAAGACTTGCTTTTTGGGTGCAGTTGAGGACTGGATCCCTTTGGCGTGTCTACATCGCAGAAAAATGTAGATTTGTCTTGTGTAATGATTTCTTAGGTGATGAATGTAGCAAAAGTGTTCCTTGTTCAGTTTAACCACCTGAACCATTCTGGCAATACAACATTTAAGAAAATGCAGCAACACTACAAAAATATTATTTTTTTTAGGACCTATATCTGTTTTTTACAGGTGCAATTTATTGGACATTTCTTTTATTGGTTTGTCACCCCAATGGGTGGAACTAGTGAATTGCCTCAAGAAAGGTGGGGTTGCCTTAAATCAGCTTTACCACTTGGAAATTGTTCTGTGGAGACTCACATAAAGTTGTTTCTACCTATGTAACTCTTCAATGGATATAACACAGAAAATCTCTACTGACTGTTTTTTTTAATGCTAATGATTTCAGCAGGATTTAATAGAAATTGATGAAGGATAAAAACTAGATAAAGAGATGTTTCACTTGAGGAAAAATAAAACTACAGACAGCATTGAATCTGATTTAAAATGGAGAAGAGTGTAGGGAAAGGAGTTGACAATACTGAGGTTAAAGAAAAAGGCTATCAAAGGTGTGCATTTAAGTTAACAATATTTACCACCACAGTTCACAAACAATCACATCCCTATTCAAAGCCACCAGAATCCACTGAGTGTATGAACCAGCACTTCAGCATGTACTACAGCCGTTGTGTTGGCTGGGCTCTGCAGGGAAAACACTGTTGGGATTTGGAGATCAGATGTGAGTCTGGGCATAGACAAAGCAAGTGGGGCAAATTGTACCATCTTGCATATGAATTTGCAAAACCAGAGCATTTCACTGCTGCTTGGTAATGTTAATTGGCATGCTGAACACAATTATCACCAAGCACAAAGCATAGCCCTTTTTCTGCCTTTGGGGGTAAGCACAGACATTTGTCCCCATTTCATGCATGGCAGAGAGCATGCATCCAAACTGTCCCTGTGGAAACACCCAAAACTTTCCCAGTGGAAAGAGCTTCCTCAACTGAGGTGCTGGGACTGTCCTGGATCTATTAATCTCACACTGGGGAGTACAGTGCCAGAATCCCTTCCTGAGCCAGGGCCACGTGAATGAGATGAAGCGCAGTAGTACAGCCATGTCAGCATGACTGTATTTTAACTTGTATGTCTTTCAAGGAGACGAAATTGTCCATCTTGCTTCTGAACATGAGCACAATGACAGCTTGCTGCACAGTGTAGATTTATGGTCAGAAGCTTGGGGCTCTCTGCCTTGTGCTCCGGTCTGGGTGGACCCTGATGGGACACCTGCTCTTTTTGACTGCTGTGATCAAGGAAGACAGGGTTTCATGATTCAAAACTGGAAGGCCTTTGGGCATGCCAAGACATATCCTGGACTAGCTAGTTACCTCTACCACCCTACTCAATTCCCTTCCTAGAGGAGAGAGGGGTTCTGCAGCCTGGGTGGACTGTACCTAAACAACCTGTTTCCATAGAAGTTTTCATAGATTTCCCTATAGTGATCACTGGGAGAAGAGGGGCAGAACACAGCCCCCTTAACTCCAGCCTTCTGACACCATTTGAAGGTTTTCTTGGTGTCGAGGTGTACTGGCACAAAAAAGCCCTCCAAGACTGCATACAACTGTCTGTGTGGCATTGTACACAGGGAAACCATGGGTAGTCAAAACAATAACCATTAGTCATACATTCCTTTTTAGAGGATAGGGTACTTTGTCCTGCCCAAGATATACCGGAAAATGTTCCAGCTTACAGGAGTTTAAGTCTAAATGCATACACTTACCATAAGCTCAATTCTTATGTAATACTTTTGTACAAATATATGTTGTGGGCAGGTTCAAATACTGCAAGTTTTGGTTCTTTTTTAAAAATGAGATTAATTTTTAATTTTAAAAGTCTCAGAGCTGTGAGAATGGGAAGGTTTGTTAATCTTGTAGCAAATAAGCAAAATGCCACCAAATGCTTGTTCTGAGTAGACCAGGAGACGCTGGGAGGCTGCAGGTGGTTGTCTGTGATCTTGACTTCATCTGACAAAGCCCTCTGCATCAACACATGAATTTATTGCAACTGCCCATCACCACAGCTCATTACATTTAACTTGAACTTAAACTGTCACATATTTTCTAACATATTAATCTCTATCTAGCACGTTAAGTTATTGTGAGTACAATTTATTTGATATTTCATGCTCTCAGTTTGTTCAAAAAGCTGCTTAGTTAAGAAAGATGAAAATGCAGAATGACATTTCTCTTTAAAAAAACATAATTACAGAAAGACTCTGGGGTGGTTAAAATGTGAGAATACCGTGATAGTAGTGAGTGTTATAAAAGTTATTTTAAAACCTGATCAGCTGTCTGTTTGTCTCTTAGTATCACTGTGCTTAGAGGGGGAGGGAGGTTGTATTTGGAGCAGTTATCTTCTAGGAAGGCAATAGCATCTGGTGATACTAAAATGTCATTAGATGAAAACATATGCAATGGGGTCCACCTCATTTGAATATGAAATGCAAAGACAATCCAAGGCAGACAACTGCTTGTTTAGACTGATATCTAAATCCAAAGGCTGGATCATCAATAATAGATTGAGGGTTTTTTGCCTGTTGTAAATTAGAGGTTGGATGGGTATTGTAGTTTTGGTTTTTAATTATTTATCACATTAGCAGGGCTGGCTGTTATAAAACACCAGGCAGAGTAAAAATGTAAAATACAAAGTGGGAAGAATTAATTTTAAAATCTGTCACTAGAATAAAGCATCAAAGCCCTGTATCAACTACACTGAAAATTAGATAGTAACATTCTAGTAGTTCTGTCAAAGTCAAATACAGAAGCAATTGTTAAGTGTTGATAGGCAGTGGGTAGAAGGTGTGATCCACTGGGAAGGTTTTGATCTGAAATGAAACAGTTTTCTACCCCTGCTAGTCAGGCAGAAATCTAATTACTCTCTTCTGATCTCTATGGAGAGGTTAACCAAAGAGTTATAGGTTATGGACAGTTTTATTGATTTTTATCTCAGAAATCAACAAGTGCAGGCTTTACACTTTACACATACTTGCTTAGCTGGTGTTAGGATCAAATATTTCAAACTGGCTTTCCCTGCTACCAGGTCAATACGCATTTTAGTTGTTTTGTTCAAGTTGCACTGTGGATGTTAATATTACAGAACTTTTTTTGCACTTAGAAGCTTTGGGGGGAAAGACGGCCAGGTTTGTATCTGCACATTTAAAAGCAAAAGTCTAACCATTTGGTTTTCCATCTACTTATTTCTCTCCTGCAAGACTGCATTTTTATATTATGGCTTTAACTGGAGAAGCCTCATATTCTAACTCCACGTATGTAATAAGAATCTTCATTGTAAATGCAGCAGAATCACAGTCTGAACAGGAAGGATCTGCCAGTTTCTGAAGGTTTACCATCCCTTCCATTGTCAAGGTAGAGAAAGACAATTGAAATTCAGCTGGTAACAGCACCTAAAACCATTTCTGGAGTGCTCGCAAGACATTTCTAAGGCAGTCCTGGAGTGCAAAGGAGGAGAAGGCTTTCTGTTTCTGGAATCCGCAGTGCGCCTTTGAGAAATCAGACACAAACTTCACTGCTTGCATTCTAGCACTGAAATATACCTTGGTCCTTAGTCCTGTCTCTGTGGGTCCAAACATTTCCACAAATACCTGCTCTCATCACTTCAGCTTACGGAAATATTTAATTTAAAAAAACCTGAATCCTTCTTCTCCAACTACTTACTATAAATCCTGTGTAATTTTGCATAATGAGTTCAGACATGGGCTGAAATGACCAAAGAGAGAGAAGTCCTTGTTTTACATGCAGACATTTTTCATTAAGTTTAAATGTATGTGAAAGATTTCACTGCTAGTCTTACCTAAAACCTTGGAATGCAATCATGTCCCCAGTGCAAGAAGGATTTGTGCTATCAAGTTAAAGTTGTCAAGATTTCATGCCAACTTTTTAGAGTTATAATTATTTGGGATCTATTGTTTTTAATTATACATTTTCATGCAATCTAATCAGTCTTCAAGAATGAGCATCAAGTCAGGGTCTGCTTGTTCATACACACAAAAAAGCCAGTTATTCGCATTTAACTCCGCTGTCAGAGCCCCAGGCACAGACAGGGAGCCTGGGATGAGTGTAGCTTTGTGATTATTTTGATAGTTTCTCTTCTTCATGTCCTGGGACATAGGGCTGTTTCTCCCACAGCTGCGTTTTTTCCTGAATGACTGACAACCCCTTTAGAGGAGATGAACCCCTTTTTGTGCCCTTTCACTCACTCAGAGGTTATCAGCTAAAACTGCACTCAGCATTCAATCACATCTTTCCCCTGTGGCTGTAACTCCTGCTAACACAATTAACCTTCTGATGGGAACATAAAATGAATCTAGGGAGGGAAAAAGAGCAGAAATACATTCCCATGTTAAGGATTAAATGGCCATAGTTCTTATAGCAGTGTTTTTTCGCCTCTTTCTCTTCCATGACATTGTGTATTCATGACATTCCATGGCTATTAGGAAGAAGTCAGCTGTCACAAAATTCTTCCTAGCAATCCAGTAACTCTTATTTTATTGGCAATTTTTCTTTTACTTTAAGATTAATGGAAAGTATTATAGGACATAAAACTAGCTTGACCAACAAATGCAAATATGTATTTGTTTGTGTTTTGGCTTGCTTACCCTCCTCTGCCCCCTTCCTCCCCCCACCCCCCAAAAAAAAGAATCTAAATCTGAAAGATACTGATTGACATCCATCAATCATCCATCCCTTTTTTTTCGGGGGGGGGGTGATGGGAATGATGGGGACAAATAGTATCTGTCTTTGTTTTGGTTCCTTTTTCTATGACAGCATTTTTGAATGATAAAAAAGCCCACTGTATGTTCATCTTTGTTTTCATCTCCTGAATGTGTATCTGTACTGAGCTCTGTATAAGTCCATGTGTGTCTCCCTGGCTGTGCTCTAGTGTGTGTCTGCTGTAAGCATGTTTTAGCCACAGTATTCTTGAGGGATCTGAGTACACCCTCGGCTCTCCCAAAGCTAAGATACGAATTTTCATCCAAGCTTTCCCTTTTTATGTACCTCTCTGCTCCATGGGTAACTTATGGTCCTGAAGAGCAATGGGGCTGGGATGGAGGCCAGCAATGTCCCCGTGCACAGACTGGAGCCTGTGGCACCGAGGGTGCTGTGCAGATCTAGTGCTGAATAAAACTCTGGTCTGGCTCTGGTTCTCACTCTGGTTATCTTGAACAAGCTAATGCTCTGTCCCACTTTCCTCTACAAAAATATTTGTGAAGATTTTCCCTCAATTTTGAGTGAATCAAAGTCTTTGCACAATGAACTAGGTATCTATTTGAGCTGCTGAGGCAAAGTACTTGGAGAACACCTCCTTGGACCCATTGACTCCCAGTGGTGAGACTGAAGGTGGAACAGGGTTGGAAGGCACTTGTTCTCTGACTGACAGAGCCTACACCCCCCATGGGGTCAGGAGAAGAACTCGGGGATTCTGGGCTTTTTGAATTTCTTGGATATTGCTGAAGTGTTGTCCAGCAGCAGGTACTTGGCCTCTGCATGGTTTCAGTACTCCAGGTGTTTGCAGGACTTCCTGGTGAAACTTTTAACTGGACAAGGGATGGAAAATCAATATCAGTTTTCTAGCATAGGCACATCCCCAAGCACACAGTGGTTTAACTGAGGCAGCAGTTAAATGAGATAAGGACATTTTGTGTTTTCCTGTAAGATTAGTATAATGCTGATTTTGATTCTACCTCATTTACCTGGTTTGCATAAACACAGTAAGTGCCCAGGTCTAGCTGCTAAGGGTGTGCCTGCACTCTTCCTCTGTCAGTTGAATCAGCTTTATGCATGGCTTTGGTGACATATCGAGGGAACTTTCATCATTGTAGCATCAGATATTTGTCACACAAGTGCCAGATTTTTTTATTTTCAGCACCCTTCTCAGAGGCAGAGGTAATTGGTTATACAGTAACTGAAGCAGGCAGGAAAGAGGAACAAGTCGGTCCATAATATCTGTAATTCTTACATATTTTTGTATGCTGCGATGCAAGGGATAATATTATATGCACATTATAAAAAGAAATGGACAATGAAAAATAATTACATTTTTGGGATGGACTTAATAGTGTCCAGTCTGATTTGTATGTTGTTACATTTCCAAGTTTCTCCCTCAGTTTCTCATTAGGGCCCTGTTCTCCCAGGTAGGGAGTTAGGGGATGATCTGCATGTCTGTGGACATGTGTTGTGGCTGTAGATTTGTTGAAGTGTCATGAGTTAAAACTTACACTGAAAAAATAATAATGTTGGAATGTGTCCCTGGCAAAGTGAAACAAAGTCTTTGCAGCTAGAGACAAGTGCCTGGTACTGCTAAAGAGGAGCCAAGGGAGCTCTGTGTATCTGCCAGTTTGCAGATGAAACTGCTATAGGGCTTGCAAAAGAAAAGCAAGGAAATACAGTTGATGGGAAAAGGAAGATGCAAGGATGTCAGCTGATAACTAAAAACTGGGCTAATTTTCATTGTAGGTTTTTTTTTTTCTCTATTTCATATCTCTTTTCTCTTTTCAGTTCAGATGTGTTAGTTGTTCACCTATCGTTTTCCTGAGAATTGATTGTTGCATCCATGGGAGATTTCTGGAGCAAAAAAACACTTTCAGTAATTAAAGTGAAGAAGGCTGATGTCAGGCTTGCTTCTCCCTTTCAAAGGAGCTACGAACCTCACCAGAAAACAGTTTTGTTTGCAAGCAAACTTCATTCCAGTGGGTGCAGTATCCATACTGACCCAAATGAAATACAGCTTATTGTGGTGCTGTAGCAATGGAGCACAACTGTGGAGCTCTGTGGTGGAGGTCACCTTTAAGGTAACGGTACAGCAGAAGAACTGAACATAGAAAGGCCAATAAAGGATGAGGCAAGGTTAAATAACATCATGTCTGTGGCTCGCTTTTCACAGGAGATACCAGTTAGCCACTGCCCTTCTCCAACAACTGCCTCCAACTCAAGCATCATTTTGTACGTTTCTGCTGTGGTGTCTTTAGAGGACACAAAACCTGTGTGCACTTGGTGGGGTTACAGGGAGATGGCCACAAAAAGACGCTCTGTGTGACAGGGCAAGGGCTGCACTCAGGACACTGGATGCAGAAGTGCTTTCTGCTGGGCTGAGCCATCAGTGGAGCTCATAACCAGCATGCTGGTGGGTTGAGAGCAATGTCATTAACTTGGGTTTTCAAACTGGGGAGCGAGACATGGATGTAGATTAAACAGCTGTAAAAATAGGAATGCAAGATATACTAAGCAGCTCTTATCCTCCCAAAAGATGTGTGTGCTGGGATGTTATGTAAATCTTGAAAGGATACAGCCTCCAGCTCATCCCATTGTTGAAAGGATTAAGCCTCTCTGAGTGCTGGGCACTCAGAGATTATGGCTCAGCATCCAGAGAGGAATGCACCCGAAGTGACTTATGGTGTTAAAGAGCTTTATGCCTTCACTGAACACCTGCAGCTGCTAGGATTTCTTTTGCTTGGTTTCTAGAAGTGTCGCAACAGATGCAGTTTGCCCAGGTCCCATTGAAATGCAGATCATCATTGATTCTTTTTCCTTGGATCTGGAAACAGATGTGCTACTGAAAAAGTGTATTTGAGAGATGTCACCATGTCTTTTCTGCTAAACTTAGTCACCTTTACACAGAGCAGCTACCATGTATGTCTTCCTTTACTGCCTGAGACTCACAGCTGTACCAGGTAAATCTGTCACCAATCCTCTCCCAGAACAGCCTCACTATATTTTACAGTCCCTGGCACTTTGGATTACTCCTTCATGTAAAGGTTCAGTGTTGTGGTCTAGCCCTTGGGAATTACAGTGTCTGGCTTTGCAGTACAGGGGTGATGTGATTATCAGTTCTTCTGTCACTGTCTGGGGGGTGGGCTTGTGCATTAATACATAATGCATCAAACCTCTGGCGTGGCGGCTTCTTCAGAAGAGTAGATGAATTTTTCACTGCCCTGTGTGACTCTGTGCAGGGCTCTGCCATTCCACATACCAGGGATCTGCTTACCAGCATCAGGAGATTCAACTAAGAGAGCAGAAGATTAGGTTTGGTTATTCTGAAAAATGTGACCTGCTTAAGATGCCACTTAACACAACTGTGGGGTTTTGTAAAGGAGTCTTCCCATACAGTTCTTGGGGGAAAGAAAAAGAGCTTAACTGGGAAATAAACTGAAACAATTCTGTAATAAAGATTATTCCCTCTTCCTCATCTTTTTCAGTAGGAAATGGTGGGACAATCTCCTGCACCATTGGCTGTGGGAAAGTCATACCTTCACTTCATCATTTTTATATTTTTTTTTGCATTGAGATGAACTCCTTTTGTTACAACTTCAGAGAGTAGCTGAGGCTGTATGATGTAGGCTGTCCACTGCTGTTTTGCACTCTGCATTCAACAACTCAAGAGTCCCAATGGACATCAGTGACAAGTGGTGTCCTCACTGGTCCATACTGGGACTAGTGTTATTTAATATCTTCCTTAATGACATAGATGAAGGGATTGAGTGCACCCTCAGCAAATCTGCAGATGACACCCAGCTGAGTGGTGCCACTGACACACGTGAAGGATGGGATGCCATCCAGGGGGACCTAAACAGGCTGAAGAAGTGGATCTGTGGGAATTTCATGAGCTTTACCAAGACCAAGCATAAGGTGCTGCACCTTTGTCAGGGCAACCCCTGGTATCAACACAGGCTGGGGGATAAATGGATTGAGAGCACCCTGCTGAGGAGGCTTGGGGGTGTTGGTGGATGAGAGGCTGGACATGACCTGGCAATGTGTACTTGCAGCCCAGAAAGCCAAACTGGGCTGTATCCAAAGCAGTGTGGGCAGCAGGTTGAGGGAGGCGATTCTACCTGTCTACTCTGCTCTGGTGAGACCTGACTTGGAGCACTGCATCTAGCTTTGGGGTCCCCAGTACAGAAAGGACATCGAGCTCTTGGAGAGAGAGTCCAGAGCAGGGCCACCAAGATGATAAGAGCGATGGACTTGATGATCTTGGAGGTCCCTTCCAACCCAGCTGATTCTATGATTCTGTGATTTTCACCTGTATTTTCCATGCACAAAAACTGCAATGGAAAAATATCAGAGCAAAATTGGCAGTGTGTGCCTGGATGTCCCTTTGAAAAAAACGGGTCCATTCAAAACTGTATTTCACCCTTGGTCCTAAATAACTGATTTATGTTCCAGGTGAATTTCTATAGCAATTTGCAGTTCTTCTACTGTTTCAATTATCCATTTTTCCCCTATTGAGATCTTATTCATTTCCATTTACTTCTGCAAAGTCTTTTTCCTGCTCATAGTACCATTACACCTTCCCTGACTATTTCTTTGAAATTAAGTGCTTGGTTCTTTATCTTTTTATCATTAATTACTGATGTCTTTTTGACCTCTGCTTTGTAAGTGACCATGTCATATTTCTATTTTCTATCTTTTAGACTCATTTAAGATATTTTTTTTTCTTTAATGACCTGCTCTGAATAGCTTTGTTCTTGTTTTTCAGTCAGTTCCCAGAATGGCCACACAGCTGAACCTTTGCCCTCCTCTCTTGTTTTTCATCTTGTCTCTTTTATATCAATGGCCTAGTTAAAAATGTATTTTACAGCTCCCTGAGGCCAAACTGCTCTCCATTTTTATAATTATGCTGATTATAATCTATATAGGTACCTCAAAAACCTTCTGCTATGACTCTGGTCCAGTTAGCACCTCTCTTGTGAGGGCCATATGTGGTTTGGTGTGAACAGAAGTGGGTGCCACTGTAGGACTTCGGAGGGGGGCTTGGTTTAGGAGACAGGAATAACATGAACAGAAGACTCAATGAATTTTGGGTTAGTGAAATGTTAGTTTAAAGGACTGAGGACTTTTTCCTTTTCAAAACTTGTGAGCTTTTTTTTGAAAGTTTTTCAGTGAGATGGGTGATACTTTGAATCTTCAGAAAGATTCAAACATGTCCTTAGGTATCCCAATTACTTCTTGGACTGGCTCCACATATACCATTTCACCATGCCTTATAGTGGAATTTTCATTTGCTTCTTTCTCAAATAATGCTCAAAGGTTTTTTTATTTTATAATTGAAAATATTCAAATAGTTCAGAAATTATTTTCCTGTCTTTGCCAAATCTCCCATTAGTGTCAGAGGAGTCTCATTTAGCAAGCGAGGTTAGACTACCATAGCCTTTCACTACTCCTTTCTTGAGAAATGATGGCTAGGAAGGAAGACCAGATGTTTTTTTTAAAACTATGAGAGTGCTGGGCCTCATCACTGAAATATGTTTAATATAATATGTTAAATATATCAAATATATTTAATGTAATATATAATATATCATGTAAGGAGAGACATGATAAATGCAGACATTTGATGTCATTTTGTTCTTTTAAATAAATAACTGAGTATAATGAGTCTTAGCCACAGAATGAACATAATGAACCTCCAAAAAAGATGTTGTCTGAAAGCAATATTTACCACTGAGGAAAGGATTGTTACAGAAATGAGAATTGTTTAGACGTTAGTGGGTGAGGTAAGAATCTATTAAAGGAATTAAAAGCGAAGATGACTCATCACACATTTCTGCTTATTTGTGAGAGACATATGAAAGGCAGGGATTTCAAAACATTTGTATTAGAAAAACATCAATAACAAAGCCCTCTGATTTAATTTTTCAGTCCCTCAGGCTTCAAAAGAAGATGTGACTTTTCCACATTTGTCTTGAAAAACACACAGCACTGGAAATTAGCAGAGGCTTTCTTTGATTTGCCACATTTCATTTTTAGACTGGTCACCTATAGATGATATTTACACCATTTTCTTCTCTGCGGAAATCTAGAAACTGTCTGATGTTTCAAAGGGGTGAAATGATGCTGCTGCCGAGGCTGCTGCGACTTGCCAGGGAAAGCCTGCCTCACATTCTACTTGCCACTCACTCCCCTTCTCCAGCCAACCCACTGCTCTCCCTGCTAAGAAAATTCCTTTGTAACAGAGATCAAGGTAGTCAATCAGCTGTGTTTTGCTTCTCCCTGTCATTGGCAGGAGACACTTGCAATGGGTTACTGTAATGATTTAGGTACAACAGGGCCATGCCTCTATGAGGTTATGTGGGTACTGGAGCAGAGTCTCACAGCATAACCGTGGTAGAAAATTTGTCTTAGAGTGTTTTACATAGCAGAATACAGATAATATTGATAACATAGTATACTAATAATACAGGATTCCTATGGCTACCTTTGCTGTAGGAGGATAATAGAGAACACAGCAACAAAAGCAAGAAACAGAGAAAGATGTGAAAGCAGAGGAGAATGTGTACATAAAGAGGCAAGCTGTTGACCAGTGCAGTGACTCTGATGGAAAAAAAAAAGAAGTTACACTTTAGTAAATCTCAATCCCTTTTGTTGTACAGCTCGAGTTTTGCTGAATGATATTATTTCAGATGTCTCCTGTAAATCCATCATCTATTAAACAGCCTTTGAAAATGAACTGGCTTGTACCAGCTGCTGCTAATTTGGACAGGGGAGTCAGTGTTGGAAAGCAGCAATAATTTCCCCAGCACAAGACTGATACGTCAAGGACTAAACACCTTTATAAGGCTGTACAGCAGCTGGGAAAGACCAAGACAGGGAGGAGAGAGAAGAGTGTGGTTTGGCTGTTTCCTGAGTGAGATGGAGCCACTTGCCTGAGCATCACTGGGGAGACTTGCCACACTGCTGCAGTGCTGTATCTCCTCTGCCTTCCTCAGTTCCTGACTTGGCAGAGCCCTGTGATTTCGAGTGGTCACAGCCCTGCAGCTCCCTGACTTGGAGGAAATGTGCCACACATTTTGGAAAATGAAGCTGTGCTGGGCTCAGGGCTGCAAGGTCAGTGTCTGACACCTGCCAGGCTTCTCCAGTCAGCCCCATGGGCTCATTCCCGAGGATGAGAAGGGTAAGCAGGTGGAGAGAGGACAAATGAGGTCCTGAGATCTCACATGATCCTTTGAAAGGTGCTCTTGGATCTAGCAAGGTCAGCAGAAAGTGAAGGGAGCTACTTCTGCTTGTGGCGTCATCCTCCCCATTCCCCAAAACACCACCACCTCCTGCATGGGCTGGGTACAGTAGGCACTGAAACATAAAACAGCTTCTGGGGGCTTTATTTCTTAGGAAAAAGTGATTCCTTTCTGAAGTGCAACTTTGGGGGGAGGGTGGAAATCAAATAATTCTCATTCTGAGAATTAAGAAAAACTTTATTTTAATGGCAATTTTTCTCTTTACCCCATACCAGCTAAAAATGCCAAACTGCATCTTTCCTCCCACTTAAAAGTACAATAAGCCATATAAACATAAACCAGGCACAGGACACTTCAACCAAGGAGCCAACTGATTTTCAGATTCATCACAGTCTAAGAAAAATGTCTTTGTGCTAAGAAACACCACACAGCCATAGGAGTCACTGCCATGTTTGTTACAACAGCTAATACTTATTTCAAGTCCTTTTTTCAACTCCAATATTCTTTATTGCGATTTTCATTTCTGATACAGTTCTCTTTGTGTGTCTTCCAACTGAACATACTGTGCTTCTGTTTAACTGTCTATTTATAGTCATAAGAGAAATAAACATATAAAATAAATGCATCTTGATGCATAGCTGTGCAGCAGTACAGATGTTTTATTAATGAAAATGAATCCAGCTTTTTGTAAGTCATGGCAGCAATATAACATATCATTGTTTGCTTCTCTGCTAGATGGTCCCTGCTGTTTTTACATAGAAATTCCTGTAATACTTAATGGACATCTGGAAGAATTCAGCCAATTAATCGAATTCATGCAGGAGCTAGGCTAATGGCTGTCTGAAAGGCAGATTACATTAAATCAAACTTGCAATATGAATGAAAGTACTTAATCATACATGCAACATTCATTAGACGTGGCACAGCAAGTGTTTTGATTACTTTAATGAAAGATCAGGTAAAGTGCATCAACTGAACAGATTGAAGAGACAGCATGCTTACAAATGTTTGATTATGTTGACTATCAACAGAAACAGTGCCAGTAATTTATAGCAAAACATATTTGGCGGAGGAGGAGGAGGAGGAGGATGGAGCCAATGAACTTGGGAGGTGAAGTGAAATTTAGGCCTTGCCTTCAAGCACTTTAATAGTTAGGTTAGCAAAACTTTAATCAAATGTCATGAAAGAAGCAAAACGGATGTGGAGAATCCTGTATGGCAACTGCTAGGGATCACTTATGTTTGCAGTACTTGGAGCCTGATGCTAGTTTTGAGTCCCCTGCCTCACTTTGGAGTAAGCAGAGCTAAGTCCTAAGAGGAAAAAAATATCTTCAAAACAATGAAATATATGTTTGATGATTTTGGTTTGGTGCTGCTTTTCTCCTTGGGTTCTGCTGGAGACACCTTCCAGCCACCACTGCCCTTGCTCTCTGCGTGGCTGCTGGCTCCTGGAGGGGGGAGAGCAGCTGAAGAGGGGCTTTGGCTATGGATCATCCTGAAGCACTCCTGCATTTTTGCTTTTCCTACCTCATCAGCCAGCAGAGCATTTTGTCATTGCCCCCCAGGGTTGCCCATGAGTGTTTGCCCACCAAAACCAGGCAGAGTCTCCAGCCTGATACACCTGCTAAGAGCCAGTGCTGCAGCCTCGCCTCTGAAGCTTCATGCACGACGGGCATTCGCCAGGTTTCATTTAGGGATCAACAGGGTGACTGGGCTCAGAAGCTGGAGGTGCACTATCAGAAAAGAGCAGCAGGTCTCTGGCCCAGCACTGCCTTGCCTTTGCACTTCTCCATCACATTCCCTGCAAAGAGATGAATCACCATTTCCTTTTGGGAGCTATCACCCTCCTTGTTGCTTTTCTGAGATGCAGGCACCCAGATCAGATGTGCTTTATTTCCTTGTAATGTAATTTTCCTGCTTGTTTCTCTAGGGTGCTGCTCTGCCCAGTTGTTTCTAGCTATCTTTCTATGTTGGTTTGCTTGCCTTCTCCCATTCCCTGCCACTGGTTTTCCTTGACACCATCTCCCATGCTCCATCTGCCCCCTTTGCAACTGTTGCTGGCAATGGTGACTCCTGCGCTGCCATCTGCTTTGCAGTGGCCAGGGCATACCTGCACCTTACTCCACAATAAATACTGCCATTCCTTTGTGTAGGCAAGCAAAGATGCAATGCATACTCTGGCAGGAAGTACCTGCAGTTCTGGACGGAAAGGGACCTGGGAATTCAATGGGACCTGGAGAAAATAGAGGGAAAAATTGACGGGGTATCATGGAGTAGGGATGGGAGAAAAGTCTTGGGCAACAGTCTCGGGGAGTTGCCTGTTGCATCTCTGAGTCAGGGGAATTTTATTGAATAAGGTGACCTTGGCACAGGAGCATGAAAAAACTATTGGAGGAGAGAAAGGAAGAAAAGGTAGATATTTTCCTGAGAGCTCAGCTCCCTGCACCACATCCCTGCAGAACTGAACATGTTCCAGTGCCAGCACAAGAGCAGGACGAAGTGTGACCATAACAAATTAAAGTATTTGTGGCTGTGATTCACCTGGGCGTGGTCTCTGCTCTCCAAAAGCCTCCTAGATTGAGCCCTTTTGGGAAATCAGGCAAACCACATGTTTCTCTGTCCTGCCTGAACTCTACTGGAGGCAGGCATGGGGCTTCCCAGCCCAGCATGTATCATAGGCACCACTCAAGAGCTTCATTTCTCTCATCTTTCTGCTGTCTTGCCTTCTGGTCTCTTCAGTTGTCACTCTCTTTGCATACAGAGCTGTCCACCTGCCAGCACATACATCTGCACCAATTGCAGCTGGGCCTTGGCCTCCCTGAAAGCCACTATTGCTATCCACATAATTAATAACCACAACCTTCTGTACAAGGAGATCTTTTTTCAGTGAGTTGCAACATATAATGATGCTTGTAGGGAACAGACTACTGAGTATCTCATGCTGAAGGAAGCCAAATCTTCCCATCATGACATAGTGAGATCAATAAATATCTCCATTGCAGGCAATTTTGTCATGGCAAATGGCTTCAGCCTGTGGGGTACAAGCTGAAATCCAGCTGAAATCTGTAATGAAGTAACGAAAGTCATAATGGTCTCATTGAGACTCTCCAGTAACTTGTATAGATTTGGGAATGTCAAGCTGCTCCCTGAAGAGGATCTAGTGTCCCTGTGATGGGCTAATGTAGATGCAGGTGGGGAAGAACCAAAACACAAGAGTACTCATTTGGCCCTTATGCAGCTGCTCACTCACGAAGTAAGGACTGGAGCCACAGCATCACTGTCCTCCCATTATCACCTTAGTGACAGCAGCATGGTGAACTCACAGCATCACTTCATTTGTGAACAAAGAAGGTTGAATGTTTTCATAGTGTCTTCAAATCCCTTCAAATCCCTCTAGCCCAACTACCTTCACAGAACAGTGTTTTCTACCTTCCCTTATGGAAAGCTTTTTGATAATATTTGAGCAATGAAGAAAACACAGCAGCTGTTAACATCATTTCCCCTTTGAAGCAGATTGTCCTCAGGTAAAGGAAAATGCAATTAAGGTACTGGCAAAGTCAGTTATATTAGACAATCCATATCCTCATAATGCAGATATTTCCTTCAATGTCTGTCACCAACATCAAATCCCCAATCACAGCAAGATAATTGGCAGCCTCATTTTGGGGGAAGATGAAATGGCTTGTGTTGCCACCAAAACCAGCCTGGATTTTGTTTGTGTAAATCTTGGAGCCTGGGGGTGGTATCGCTCATCTAGCTACATTGCTGGAGAGTCATGTGTCAAGGACAGGCTTCTGAGGTGGCTTCTGTCTCTCTCCTATTTACTGCTCCATTAATTACAAACCAGATGTCCGGGGAAGGTTTAAAAGTCAACTTTATTTGAAATTCTGCAATATATAAAAACTCAGCTACAACAATTTATTTTTTTTTGTGGTGGGGAGGGGAAACATGAAGCAGAGGAATGTTCTTTAATCCTTTGCTTATAGTTCTTTTCTATTTTATTTTTAACTCTTATTTTTTAAAGTTGTGGTTATTTTGTCTTTTACTAAATGGCAAAAGGCATTTCTCTTTTTCTTTCTGCCCCCTCAGCCCCCAGAAGGTTTTTCTTTGAGAACCAGACCTCACCCAAGACCTCTCCCTCCCAGCTGGAATTTCTGTCATACATTCCTTTTGCTGTTTATGCCCCAAGACTGTTCAGAAACATAAATGCAGCTGCCTACTTGCTTGACAATTAATGAACCATGTTACACCTCCTTTTCAGTGTCCACACAGGCTTCCAGTTGTCCTGGAGCTAATGGAGACATGGTTGGGGCTGAAAAGAATGGTATCCCTACCTCACAGCCAGAGATGACAGTCCCTGGATGGCTGGAATGTAGAAGGACCTGGGTGACGAGATGCTGGTACCATACTCTGGAACTGTCTGGGCAGTCAGTTGGAGCATTTTCCAGAATCACAAAATCATGGAATCATTTAGGTTGAAAAAGAACTTTAGGATGATCGAATTCAACCATAAACCTAGCATTGCCAAGTCCACCATTAAATCATGTCCCTAAAAGGCAGCATCAATAGAGAGGCAGAGCACTGCTGTACTACTCGTTTCCATTCCCTGACCAGAAATGAGGGGATGGACTGAGGAAGCAAAGAATGTAAGAGGAAGAACTTGTTCCTCTTTTTTTCACTTTGCCAGTTTTCCACCAGCTACTGCATTTTTCCACTAGAAATTTGATTTCCTATTTACCGTGGGATTAACCCTTTGGTTAATCTAAGGTCATCTAAGGATGACTCTCATGTGGAAGTGGCCAACACGTTTAATCGAGGCCAACCTGGTTTTATCAGACTGTAGAGAACACAGTGTAAGGTCAGGAGCAATAACATTGTTCAGTTTCTTGCTTAGGAAAGCTTCAACCTTAAAGAAAGTTTCCCTGTTGTATAATGTTCAGGAGGGTGAGGTGCTGCACTCTCAGCTATATGATGGGACTAATGGAATGGAATAATCCAGTGGAAAAAAATATAGCAAATTTCTACAGGATCTGTGTGTGTGCTCAAAATTGTTAACTATCTTTATAAATCATCAGAATTTTCTAATTATAAAATTTTTGGAAGGAGTAAAGGATGAAGGCAAGAAAATAAACCCATGTAACAGTTTGGAAAGCTTAGAAGCTGCAAGAGCTGGGTGTTAATGTCAGTTGCTGGGGTTACACTCTCTTGTAAATGTGGGGAGGGAGGAGAAATAATCTGTAATCTTCTAGTGGGAGCCAGAGGACTGGGAGTCTGTACTGGGGCAGGGACAGCCTAAGGAAACCAGTATATTTTTTGAGAGAAACTAGTCACAAGGTGGCTGTAACAATTTGGATCCCAGTGCAATTTTGTCAGAGATCTGAGGGCACTGGCACATGCTGCAACAAGACCAAGGATAGGATGATGAGTTCTACAGTTTCTACAGATGATCAGTTCTACCTTACAAACTGATCATAAACTGGAGGCAAACTGAGAAGGCTAAAAGAAGGCTGTGCTGGAGGGCACTGTGGAACAAGAAGGAGGCACAGACAGGCACCTAATCACAGGGAAGAGCTGAGAAACACAGCCAAAAGGGCAGTGGATGGAGAGGTGGAGCAGTGATTCCACATGGGCGACTTCAGGAAGGGAGACTCTAAGCTTCCCCCAAGCCTTCCTGTGATGTCTGGGCCATGTCAGACCATGACATGGGGCCTAAATAAACTCTCCAATGCAACTCCAGTCTACGGATTTTACTCGAAAAATGTTTAGAGTTCCAGCAAACACTTAATATACCTGCTTTCCAGCTGGTGTTCTATCTCCTGCTACTCCTGTGCAGGAAAAGGCATCGTTGGGTTCCTCACCCCTTGTGATTGGAAGTTGAACTGAATATTTCAGAACTGGACATTCTTACCCCCGACTGTTTTTGCAACATGACAAAAGCAAATGGAACTTTAATAGGAACATTTTTTACAAGTGGAGGAGGAACATATAAAATAGTGGATCTGTAACCAGAGACTCAGTTATTCAGTGAAAAATGTAGCTGGGAAGTCCAGTTACAAAGGTAAAAATTGTTAGATAAAAATCATACAGTCAGTGGAGTGACCCAACTGCACAAAAGTGTGGCTCATTGGTCCCAATTACAGAGGTTTGTTCTAACAAAGGGTGATCTCTAGCCTGTGGAGTTCATAATCTAATCTAAGATTCATTGCAATCATGAAAATGGAGGAAAATGGGACAGTAATGTAAAACATGATTAAGACTTTGCTAAACAAATATAATCAGAGCACTTACACAAGCGGATGAGTGTTTTGAGCAGGTGAGGTGAGTTCTGGTCTTGCATGAGGGCTTCAAATCTTCCTTGCCACTTCTGGAAAGCCCCTGTGTTCAGAAGTGTTGTTTCTCCCTTTCTCCTGGTGCTCGTTACTTCTTCCGGCTAGGGGATGCTCCCAGCACGGTGAGTCCGACCGTCCTACCCTGGCAAGGGATGTCTGTCCCTGAGCAGGGATGGAGCGAGCTTTCGCGCTTTCATTTCCAATGGCACGCCATCTCGTGTATACTGCGGGCAGAAGGTCTACGGACGGGACAGCACCCTCGTGCCTCCAAACCCGGGCTCGGGTTCATGAGCGGTCAAATAGGAGATGCTGGTACCGCGCGGTGGGGCCGCTGCCAGTACGCTTCATTGCGCGGTGGAACAGGAGCGTTGCTAAAAAGGCGATTAGTGGTTTAGCAAACACAATTCCTGCCTCGCCCCAGGGGCACACCAGCTGCCACCAGGCTCTCAGCACCCACGAACGGGCCGGGAGTTGCATCGGGGCGTCGTGGTGGGGGAAGTTCGGGAGCTTTTGCATCACACCTCAGTCTTGCCTCCCCTGGGCTCGGGAGGCTGCCCGCGGGTGAGGCTGCCAGGGGACCACAGTCACGGCCACTACGCAGAGCCGTGATTTAGCGTTTTACGCGAAGGTGTCAGCCCTGCTCTTGCATTGGGAGCTCACCGCAGTACCAGAGCTTTCTGGTTACTTGAGGGAAAACTCCCGATGTGGCGGTGCAGGCGGACGGAGCCGGTTCCCAGCTCTGGCTCCCGTCAGCGGAAAGGCGTGCGGGGCGGTCAGCGCGGCCCCGGCGGCGGATGAAGGCTCCGGCACAAACACCCACGACAGGCTCTCCTGCTGAGCCCTGCCTGGCCGCTCGGGCGAGAGGCCGCTGCCGTGACCCAGCCCAGGGTCTCTCCCGTCTCTGACCCGTTCCCGGCCCCACATCCCACTCAGCCGCGCAGGGCGCCGCGGGGTGCCCTCCCCGGGACACCCCGCCCGTCCCCGCAGCCCGAGCGCGCCCGCCCCGGCAGCGCCGGCCCCAACTCCTCATTGGCCGCGGCCGCCGGAGGGCGGATGACGCCCGGGCGGGAGCGGGCGCCGGGGGTATAAAGCCCGGGCGGGCCGGTGGCGCTGCGCTCCCGCCGCCCCAGACCGCCCTGCGATGCCGCGCGGCTTCCTCGTCAAGCGCAGCCGGCGCCCCGGTGGCTCCTACCGGGCTCGCCCGCGGGAGCAGGACCCAGACCGGGACCCGCCGCCCGCCCCTCCGCCGCCGCCGCCCCCGCCGCCCTCCGCCGGGGACAGCCCCACCGCTAGAGAGGGGGCGGAGGAGGAGGAGGAGGAGGGCGAGGAGGAGGAGGGCGCCGCCGCCGCTTGCCCCGCGACGTGGCCCCCCGGCGGCGGCTGCAGCGGCCCCGGGGTCACCCCGCCGGAGGGTCCGGCCGCCTGGGGGGCGACGGGGCCGTGCAGCGTGGCGGGGCCGCGGGCGGCTCTTTTCGAGCGGTGCCTCAGCTCCCCCGCCTCCGCCGAGTCCTTCCCCCTGGCCGCCTCCTTCCCGCCCGCCGAGAAGCTGCTGCTGCAGCCGCGCACACCCCTGCCCGCCCCGCCGCCGCCGCCGGTGCCCGCGCTGAAGCGGCCGTCGCGGGCCAAGACGCCTGCCAAGAAGGGCAAGGCCACGCGGAAGCTGAGCTTCGCCGACGAGGTGACCACCTCGCCCGTGCTGGGGCTGCGCATCAAGGAGGAGGGGCCCGAGGGCCGGCCGGGACCGCCGGCGGGGCGCACGCCGCTGGGCGAGTTCATCTGCCAGCTGTGCAAGGAGCAGTACGCGGACCCGCTGGCGCTGGCCCAGCACCGCTGCTCCCGCATCGTGCGCGTCGAGTACCGCTGCCCCGAGTGCCACAAGATCTTCAGTTGCCCCGCCAACCTGGCATCTCACCGCCGCTGGCACAAGCCGCGTCCCGGCCCCAGCACCGACGGCGCCGCCGCCGCCCCGCCGGGCAAGGAGAACAGCCCCGAGCGGCGACTCCGCGGCCCCGCCGCGCCCCCTCCACAGCCCCCGCCGCCGACCCGTCAGCACCGCGGCGGCGCGGACAGCGCCGGCGGCACCCCGGCCGCCCCCGGCCCCGGCCTCGGCCCCGCTCCCGGCGGCGCTCCCGGCCCCGGCGGGGAGGCGTTCGCCTGCCCCTGCTGCCAGAAGCGCTTCCGGCGGCAGGCTTACCTCCGCAAGCACCTGGGCACCCACGGGGCAGCGCGGCCGGCCGCCTTCGGCCCGCCGGAGCGCGGGCCCCTCGCCTTCGCCTGCCACCTCTGCGGCGCCCGGTTCCCCTCGGCGGACATCAGGGACAAGCATCGGCTGTGGCACGCCGTGCGGGAGGAGCTGCTGCTGCCGCCGCCGCCGCCCGCCGGCGTTCCCGAGGGCGGCGCGGCGGGCGGCGAGCGGCAAGGCTTCCCCTGCAAGCACTGCCCCGCCACCTTCTTCAGCGCACCCGGGCTGGCGCGGCACGCCAGCAAGTGCCACCCGCCGGAGAGCAGGCAGGTCCTGCTGCTCCAGGTGCCCGTCCGCCCGGGCTGCTAGGCCCGCGGCCGCCTCGGTGGGACTGCTCCGAGAGCCCGGGCTAGCCGAGCGGGTCCTGGCCACGCTGTAATTCCTATGGAAAGTCGCGGCTCTCACGGTTATGACGGCGGAGAAAGCCGCCCGCGGACTCCCGCCCGCCGCCTCTCCCGCCGGTGGGTCGCGATGCGCGCCCCGCACGGGCACGGCAGCGGGCTCAGCCTACGGGCGGCACCGCCGCCGCTCCACGGGGCCGGCCAGCAGCACTCACACCGAGCCCCGCACGGGAGGGAAGGCCGCGCAGACCCCCAGCTGCCGGGGCGGCTGAAGGACTCGGGGCGGCTGTGGGCACGGTCCCGGGCGAGGAGTCCTGCCAGCATCTGCCGGGAGGCGGGCAATGCCCGGGCGCCGGCTACGGGCCCACCGCTGGTATATCTTCCGTAGCGACTCTCGGATAGAAGTACAGCTGTATATACGGTATTTAAAGAGAGGAATTATTTTTCGTGAGAAAAGGAGCCTGATCTAGTGACCTTGTTTTAATAGCCTTAGCCCCTGAGCTTCAACACTTAAGTTATGGTGAGGTGTTTTGTTTGCTGTACTCTGTACTAAGATAGCCGAGAAAGTAAATGTTCATATTAAGTCAATGTCAAGTCATATAATAGCTAGTATGGGAAACTAATTGTGCTGTCTGCTTAATTGAAATACAGGGTGTTGATCTATGTATGCATCTCCTGCTTATTCTGCGTCTCTGTACTCTAGCGACTGTGTAGTAGGCAAAACACGTCTCTGGCAGTTGCCCATTCCAAAACCTGCTCTGTTAGTGGTTTGTTAGTGCAGCATAGACAGTAGCCAGGAGCGCAGTTCAGTGTCACCTGGCTGGGCAGTGTGTGGCCCTGCCAGGCCCTGCATCGTAGGCAGGCAGAAAGGACCCTCTCTGCAGCTGGCCTTTTCAGGAGGCCTCCGACCCCTCTCCACTGTGAGCTGCGCTTTTGATATGACTTCTTTCAAGTCTTGTGAACAGCTGAAATTAGGACATGAAACTCTTTAGACGTTTTGCAAAAGTGCAGATGACAGGCTACCTTCCTTCTCCCTAACAACATCTACTTTTAGCAAAGCATCCCGTGGTGTGTTCCCTGGCTTTGACAGTGCTCTGGCCAAATGCTTTGAAATGCTGTTGAATTTACCAGCTACTGACATTTCAGCCATATTTATTTATTTATTTATTTATTTACTTATTTAATTTTTCAATTTGAGTGCTTGTTTCTAAATGTTATAGCAGATGAGGCTAAAAACAAGGGCAAAACAATTCAATAAAAGATTTTAAACGTAGCTCACACCTTTTTTCAATTCAGCAGGGCAAAGTGGGTCAGCTGGTGATTTCTGAAGAACCAAACTGATCCCAGTTGTAATCTTTGTTCTAACACTCTCTCTGAAATAAAGCATGTAAAATATTTCAATCTCTTGATTAGCATCCTCTAAAGCCATTATTTCTGTCATTTTACATTTTGCTTCACACAAAAAAAGATTCAGATGTATCATGCCCAAAGGCTGCAAGCAAGTGATAAATGCTTTGTTTTAAATGCGCTTCACGGACTTTTGTCATTTTAGTTCCAGGACCTGGACAAATGAATTAAAATGATATAACCTGATATAGCCAAGATTTGCTCTCTGACAGAGGAGACTAAACTCACATCTCACTCTTCTGACAAAAATAAAACATGTTTTAAGTTGTGCATTTTTCTGTCATTTGTTGGTAACAATGGCAAAAATGCCCATTTATGCATTTAATGGGTTCGCTCCTGGAGAAGGTCACTATGTTTTTTTAAAATCATCGTTGTCCTTTCTCCACTTGTGCAGTCAAAGATGAAGGGCGCCAGACCACACAAATGTGATGATTATTAACTGCTCCTAAAATCAGCACTTGAACAACCAGCCTGCAGGAGAGAACGTTCTGTGCTTTATATTACATGCAATGTATTTACTAGATCTGGGGAAAAGTTTTCAGTCTGGCATTCTTTTGATGCATTGGGAAAGAACTCCTAAGAACTCATATACTTCTTAATACAAATGAAAACTAAGCAGTGTATTGCACTTAATTGCTCCATGTGTACGTAGTACACAATTCTTCCATAAACTGGAGTAAGAATCTAGTCAGTGAGGTGAATGACTAATATGCAAAAGGTGGTAAGAATAATTTTATTGTATTATTAAATAGCATGTCTTCTTTTCAACCATTACAAATTTGTTGATACTACATGAATGACAATACATAATTTCTCTTTTTATTGTTGCCCATATGATATATTTACACATGCAGTTAGTACCGATGCCATGCTACATTTTGTTAACAGCATTTTGTTGTTTACTAGACTCAAAATGTGAGCATTTCACCTTTCGCAGGAAAATACCTCTGGGTGGGTGGAACTCGTGCACTAACCTGCGCTCACTGGGTTGAAATCAACAGCATTTCAGGCCAGGCTCCCGGAGCATGTTCCCTTTTCTTCCCTAGTACCCATCATCGCAGCAATGAATTTCTATTAGGAAAGTGTTTGTTTTTAAATTTTTTTTAATGTAAGAAAAAAGAATATACATCTAGATGGAGCATCCCAATGACAAAGGCTAAAAACCATGAAACTTAATAGCATTTACTATTGATACCACTTGGAAAAGCAAACATTATAAAAATATTTGGAAGCCAGGCATAAATAGAATTTCAGCACAGTGATTTTTTTTTTCTGGCATAGATTATCTGCAGAGTTATGAAATGATACATTGCTTTGTGAAGAAAGAATTGGTGCTATGAGCAAATTATTTCATTTGGACTCTGTAATGCTTGAAAGGCCATTGAACTATTTTATTCTGAACATAAATAATCTGTACACATCCTGTGCATTAACATTGTGACATCTGACAAAGACTTCACATATGCAACGTCAATTTAAAATTGTACATTCATTTTCAAATTGTACATATTTCTTTCTTTGTTACAGAGAAAATTGCAATGGGGCACAATAAATACAGTGTAATCCAGCTGCAGTCTCCAATTCCGTATGTAACTCAAGATCAACCAGAGTTAAAAATGACTACTGTTAAGATACCATAATCATCCACAAAGGTAAAAGGTGCAGAAGACAAACTGCACTGCAATTAAAAAAAGAAAAAAAAAAAAAGGAAGGCAGACTGAAGTTTGATAAAAAAACAATGCTAAAATATCAAAGTAAAATTCCAGTGTCACTGTTTAAAATAAACATACAGAAAAGGAGTATGCAGGGCACAGGCGCACACACACGAGAGACATTACTCTTGAGTGAAGGGTATGAGCAGTGAAAAAAACCCCGGCGCTGAGTTGCTGCGGGAAGGGTGGCCAATTGCTGTTCACTAGAAAGCTTCAGGCATCTCGCCACTTAGGATTTGTTGGCTGAGCCAGAGGAGCGGCGCAATTTCATGGACATGCGGCTCTTGCTAGTCCGAGGAGACATTGGAGAGGCTAAGTCTGTTCCATCCACCTGTGCTGTTGCTGCTGCTGGAGTTTCTCCCAGCTGAGTCTCTGGGCAGAAGCCTGAAGAGGACAGCAAGAACCAGATGGGTCAGTGCCGCCTTCCGCACTTGCAGCGTGGGATCTCTTAGCAAGGGGCAGGGAGGAATTTCAGTGCTGCTGTCACTGCCACAGCATCTCCTAGCCCTTTACCAGCTGTGGGTGATGGTACTGCTCATGGAGTTAGCAACTGCCACAAATCCACCCCTAGAGAAAAGATGATGCCAGAAACCTCTGAGCTATGGGACTGCAGAACCCCCTCGCTCTCAGCAATTGAGGCAGCACTGAAGTGGGAGATGTTCTCCCACTAACCAGGAGAACAAACACCTCCAGTTCCCTCACAGGGATGGGGAGTCGTTATTCAAACCAAAACCCAGAAGAATCCAGTCTTTAATGAGAACATGAAGGTTAACAGCTCATTGTGCATGAAGGGAGTTCTAGGAATGCAGCTGAAAAGGTGGAGTGAATTTGGGGCCAACTGGGAGAGCAAAACATCTTCTCCCATCCCAACTTTAGTTGGTGTTTCAAAAGGCAAATTCCTACAGGGCCCACAAGGCAGAAGCTTGAACAGATCGTACTAACTGGAGGCACTATACGTTAATGTTTCTTTGTAAAAGGAACAAGATGAATTTGAGACAACAGTATGTAATTCATTAGCCCAATGCCCAGAGCTATGCTCCAGTGGGCCCTGAGTCCTCACTGCAAGGGGACAAAGCTTTTCCTTACAAACAGCCTGTCTCCAAATCTTCCATAAAGATACAAAAGGAAAAGGAGAAAATGTGAAATCAAAATTACATTCTCCTTTCCATGTTATAGAAAATTAATACTATGAACTCCCATCCATAAAATTAAACTGCATTTTAATTAGCCATTCAGAGAGACTGACAGTGTGATTGAACTCAACTACTTCAGTTGCCACTGAAGGCTTCTGACCTGTGTAAATTACAGACAGAAAGTCCTGCAGGTGTTGATGGGGAAACCCCTGCTGACTTCAGTAAGCCCAAAATCACCTGCTATTTCTTCCACATCATGCTATTATTGCTAATTCTTTAAAAGGAGTGCAAAAATAATTCAAAACTGGTCATGATTTATTTTGAAAGATTCCTCTAAAATCAAGTGAGGTCATCAGGTAAGAAGTCAAGGAGTACATTTAAAACATTGTCATAAACCTCTGGTATTTAGTGACCTGGCTGTCCTTGCCTGGTCCCTCACCTGCCTGCTCCAGAGGGACATCATGGTACTTTCTATCTTCAGATTGACACAAACCATCAGAGTGACAGGGGAAAGCAAGGGCTGTTATTTGTTCCCCAGCTGGTGACAGTAATTCTGTTCATGAACTAGGTACTTCATTGCCAAACAATCTGGAAAAGCATGATAATGTCTGACTCACTGTGCCTTACAGAAAAAGGCAGGCAGGGAAACATGCATTCGCATTTTCTGAAATTCTATCTTGTTCTGATTTTACAAGGAATTAAAGCATTTCAAATGGTGGAAATTAGAGAATAGAAAATAACCGTTGTTGTTTTGCACAGCATACCATTCACAGCTAGCGTGAAAGACCTTCCGTTTCAAGCCTTTGCCCTTTACCTTGATGTGGCCAATGCTTTCTAGTGGAGGTTTTGGAAGGAGAAGAAATATCACAGCATTTCTTTCTTTGTTGAGAATGAAGAAGTGATGAGGAAGGAGGAGTGGAAAGAAGTGAGGAAGGGGGAGGAGAAAAGATAAAAGATAACAGGTGTGAGACATGAGACACGAACCGCAGAGATTGAAGGGTATTAACAGATGAGCACAGAAAACGGAATTTCGAATTTCATTATGCAATTGCTGCTCATGCTACAGGTTAAAGAGAGTGATGAGTTAGTTATGTGCAATGAAGCAACAGCTCTGAAATCCAGCATCATACTTACCAACTAAGCATTACAAGAAAAAAAAGGAAGGGAGAGAGAAAGAAAAGAATTCTATAACATTATCCAGACCCAGTAACCTTATTAATAGCAACTGAGATACATCCTAAACACTGTTTGAAATGCTTGCTTAATATCTGTGAAAACAGTTAAATACTCACACACATACACACAATCGAGAAGAAAAAACAAATGACAACTCGATATATGGCTTCTGCTCCCCAGCTGTTTCACAGTATTGAATATATTAAAATTATAGCCAGTCTCAACATGAGACTCCTGAAATCATGTAAAGAAGAAAAAACAGCTAGTTTTAAGCTAGTTAGTCTGCATCAAAGGGTTAAATCCTAGTGTGGAATTTTATCACAGGGTGGATAAAGAAAACCTTAACCTGCCCCATTATTTCAATTAAGGTATTATTCCAGTCGTAGCTTAAAATTTTGGTTTTAATTCCTGCAGACAGAAGCACAAATTCACATGTAATCACATTTTTTAAAGAAACTTAGAGCTATTGAAGAACAGAAGTCATGTAAAGTGATTTTCACATCTGAACATACCACACCAGAAGAGTGAAGAGTAACAATAATCAACAGACTAACTAGTAACTAAATTTCTCTGAATTTTAGGTAAGCACATATATCTATATATACATACATACGCACATACACATGTGGATATTAAATGTGGTATATTAAAATTTTGCAGGTTTTGCTTCCTCTTCATAGTTTTAAAATTTTCAGTATAAAATGTTAGTGTCTCTGCCCACAATTGTCCTGGTTCTGGCCAGGACAGGGTTAATTTTTGCAGAAAAATGGGGCATGGCTAGGACCCAGAGGTTATTCTATACTACCATGTCATTTTTCTGGGGATGGGGGAAGGGCTGCTTCCAGGTCAGCATAGCGTGTTTACCTCTTTCTTGTACCCTCTGTCATTAGTATTGTTGCTGTTAGTTTGTTTTCTTATCTCATTGCTGTTTCCAGTGAATTGTTCTTATCTCAGCCCATGATCTTTACCTTTTATGCCTCCAATTCTCCTCTCCAGCCCACCACAGGGGAGCGGAAGAGGGAGGAGGAGTGATGGTGCAGTGCATGGTTTGGAGTGGTTTCAGTGGGAACACTAAACTGGAGAATACCATTCCTAAACCATGACAGCCTTATTTGGTGCCTAATGAAGGGTCAGATCTGACCAGAGCAGGTTGGGAAGAAAACTTG
The DNA here is from genome assembly GCF_025592945.1 of Manacus candei. Lineage (NCBI taxonomy): Eukaryota > Metazoa > Chordata > Aves > Passeriformes > Pipridae > Manacus > Manacus candei. The sequence continues at coordinate 12,909,809 of NW_026138115.1, read as the reverse complement.
ATCTAAGCATTAGTTGTATTAGGTCCAGAGCCACTGGTCACAATGTTGCTTGGTCTGTTCATGTGGGTGCGGTACCTAACCCTGGATATGTTTCTGCATATGCACTATGTGCCCATCACAGTGCTCTTTTTTCAGAGCAGGGAGAGAGACCAGGATTGTTATGTGGATGCACTCTGTGTTTTCAGTTTATGATATCATAATATCAAGGGCAATGAGGGTCATTTGGTATGTGTATTCAGTGTTGCTCTCTTACCCCCACCTTGGGCGGCACCTCTGAGAGTCTATGAGGGGAGATCTCATCACTCTCTACAACTCCCTGAAAGGAGGTTGTAGCCAGGTGGGGTTGGTCTCTTCTCCCAGGCAGCTATCAGTAAGACAAGAGGGCATGGTCTTAAGCTGTGCCAGGGGAGGTTTAGGTTGGATATTAGGAAGAAATTCTTCACAGAGAAGGTAATCAGGCATCAGAATGGGCTGCCCAGGGAAGTGGTGGATTCTTCATCCCTGGAGGTTTTTAAGATGAGAGTGGATGTGGCACTTAGTGCCATGGTCTAGTAACCACGGTGATAGTGGACCAAGGGTTGGACTTGATGATCTTGGAGGTCCCTTCCAACCCGGCTGATTCTATGATTCTATTAATAATTGTTCCCATTCTGTGGGAAGACAAAGGAAGGATGATTTTCCTCAGCTTTTCACTCCCTTTTTCTCCTTTAGGCTTGTTATAACAGCTTTTGAGAATTTTGAATTCCCTTTGGAGTTAAGGAAAGCATGCTATGTTGCTACGTCTCCTCAATGAAATCTACACCACGTCTTGAATCAATATGGTCAACACCATGTCTAGTGTTAGGACAGTTATGAGTTGGAAGGTGGGAGAAAATGGGCCAGTTTTGGGGAAAATTATCAGCTCCAATGATTTGGAAGTTCACCCCTGAACAACTACCCCCTATTAAAGTGACAGAATATTTGCAAGGAGAATACTGTGACAACTCCAGAGAGGGGCAACTTATTGCAGTATGTTGGGCCCTGGTTGGCTCAGGGGAAGGAGGAGGAAACCAGACCAACAAGCAGCATGGCCACTCAAACTGCAGCTGAACCAGGGGAACAACCTGTGCCAGTAGTAGTCACTCCCATACAGAAGAAGAAATCCAAGACCAAATCAGTTAGTGAGGGATGAAGAGGAAGCAGGGCCCTCAGAACAGGGGCAAGAGGCAGGGCCAGAGATAATCAGCCGATCCCCATCCCCAGGTGAGCTGTGAGATATGTGAAAAGATTTCAGCCACCAGTCAGGAGAGTCCCTGGTGACCTGGCTGATGCTGGGATATCACAGCCCATGATACAAAACTAGATGGTAGTGAAGCCAAGCAACTGCAATCCCTGTCCCAGGGAATGGGCAATTGGGAAGAGGACAGAAACTCTCTGCCTCTGGAGGCAACTCCTGTCAAGCATGAGGGAAAGGTATTCTCTCAAGGATGATCTAATGGGGTGTCCAAGCAGGTGGAAGGCCATGAAGAAAAGTATCCAGTACCTGAGAGAACTGGCTGTGCTGGAGGTAATCTACAGGGATTCAATTAATGCGGAGTCCCCTGTAGATCCAGATGAGGTCCAGTGTACACAATCCACGTGGCAGAAGTTTGTATGGAGAACACCATCGTCATGCACCAACTCATTGGCATTGATGTCAATGAAAGGAGAACAAACAGTGCTTCAGGTGACTACCCAGCTCTGGCAATATGAAGATCATCTTTTTTCCTCCCTACTGACCTGTGCCTCAGCTGTGGAAAGACTGTCTAAGACTGCAGAGAGGCCCAAAAGATTCAAGCAAGTTAAAAAGGAAAGGTCCCATGCCCCACCAGTATAGACCAGAGTCTCTGCTATTGGGAGCAAGCACCCCCCTGCTCGAGAGAGAGGGGACACACTACGAGCTAACCTGTGGTTTTACCTGCACAATGGAGAGGACACGAGGAAGCAGGATGGAAAATCCACCTTTGCCCCAGCAGCACAGGTACAAGAGTTGAGAGGAAGAACAACCACCACAGGAAATTCTTCAAGGATAAATGCAGCTCCAGTTTCCAGAGGGCAAGTCCTCAGACAGAGTAGGAGGGCTGATGTTACTTCTGATCCTCTTGAAGGGACCGCCAGGTCACACTTACAAATAAGCAACGAGTACTATGACCAGGACTAAAGGGGCCCTGTCTCCAGCCAGGTGGAGGAAAGGGACAATCAGACCTGCTGGAGTGGGTGGATCTGACTGCCTGGCACATCAGACCCACAAGCGTATAAGGCTTCACTTGACACAGGCGCCCAATGAACCCTGATGCCATCAAGATATGTGAGGCAGAATCCATCTCTATTTTTGGGGTGACAGGGGATCCCAAAACCTGACTGTACTGGAAGCTGAAATGAGCCTGACCAGGAACAAATGGCAAACACACCCCATTGTGACTGGCCCAGAGGCCCTGTGCATCCTTGGCATAAATTACCTCAGGAGGGGGTATTTCAAGGACACAAAAGGACGTCACTGGGCTTTGGGGACAGCTGCTGTGGAGAAGAGGCAATTAGACAGCTGAATACCTTGCCTGGTCTCTCAGAGGACCCTCTGCTTTGGGACTGCTGAGGGTTGAAGAACAACAGGCACCAATTGCTACCCCAACAGCACACTGTCGACACCTCCACACCAACCAGGGCTCTGTGACCCCTATCCATGAGATGATTCGTGAACTGGAGAGCCAGGGAATGCTCAGCAAAACTCACTCACCCTTTTGTAGTCCTACATGGCCAGTGCATTAGTCCAATGGAGAGTGGAGACTGAGCGTAGATTATTGTGGCCTGAACAACATCACACCTCAACTGAGTGATGCTGTGCCGGACACGCTGGAACTTCAGTAGGAACTGGAGTCCAAGGCAGCAAAGTGGTGCCACCATTGACATTGCTAATGCATTCTTCTCCACTCCTTTAGCAGCAGAGGGCAGGCCAGTTTGCTTTCACCTGGAGGGGCGTCCAGCACACCTGGAACCGACTGCCCCACGGGTGTAAACACAGCCCCACTATTTACCATGGACTGATCCAGACTGCACTGGAAAAGGGTGAGGCTCCAGAACACTTACAGTACACTGATGACATCATTGTGTGGGGCAACACAGCAGAGGAAGTTTTTGAGACAGGGGAGAAGATAATTCATATCTACCTGAAGGCTGGTTTTGCCATAAAGCAAAGTCAAGGGACTTGCCCAGGAAATTCAGTTTTTAGGAGTAAAATGACAAGATGGTTGTCAGATTCCAATGGATGTGGTCAACAAAAAAGCAGCTATGTCCCCACCAACCAGGAAGAAGGAAACACAGGCTTTTCTAGGTGCTGTGAGTTTTTGGAGGATGCATATTCCAGATTACAGTCAGGTTGTAAGCCTTCTTTATCTTATGACATGGAGGAAGAACAATTTTAAGTGGGGTCCTGAACAACAACAGCCTTTTGAACATTAAAAAGAAGCTTGTTCATGCAGTAGCCCTTGGGCCAGTCAGGACAGGAATGTGAAACGCGAAGAATGTTCTCTACATTGCAAGCCAGGGAGAATGGTCCTTCCTGGAGTCTCTGGCAAAAAGTACCCAGGGAGACTCAAGGATGAACTCTGGGGTTCTGGAGCTGGGGATACAAAGGATCCAAGGCCTGTTACACCCCAATTGAAAAAGAGATACTGGCAGCTTATGAAGGGGTTTGAGCTGCTTCAGAAGGGATTGGCGGTGAAGCACAGCTCCTCCTGGCACCCTGACTGCCAGTGCTGGGCTGGATGTTCAGTGGGAAAGTCCCTTCCACACATCATGCCACTGATGCTATGTGGAGTAAGTGGATTGCACTGATCACACAGTGAGCTCGAATAGGAAACCCTGGTCTCCTAGGGATCTTGGAAGTCATCGTGAACTGGCCCGACTATCATCATCATCAGAGAAGGAGAAGGTGACACACGCTGAGGAAGCCCCACAGTATAATCAGCTACCAGAAAATGAAAAGCAATGTGGTCTCTTTACTGATGGTTCCTGCAGTATTGTAGGGATACATGGAAAGCTGCCGTATGGAGTCCTATGTGGCGAGCAGCAGACGCTATTGAGGGACAAGCTGGATCAAGTCATGTTGCTGGGGGATTTGATTTTTGGGTGAGAACAGTCTGTAATGTTGAATTGTATAACATTGGTTGCTGAATGACACTGCCACTGTATGTCATAACTACCATGGACAAATGAGCATGGACTGCTCCGGATACACCAGTCTGATGCAGTTTGCAACCAGCCAACAGTACACCAGCTCCTCTGCCCTGGAAGACCTCCAGGACAGACAGAACCCACAGTCTAAGTGAACTCAAGAGACATCTTGGAGGGATGGCCATTGACTATGGAAATGATACTCATGCTTGTGTACAGATACTCATGCATGTATATATATATATATGTATACATTTGGAAGGTGTAGGATTTGGGCATGACACAGATGCTATAGAATAAGGGGTGGATAATGTCCTGGTTCTGGCCATGACAGAGTTAATTTCTGCAGAAAAATGGGGCATGGTTAGGACCCAGAGGTTGTTCGATACCACTTCATGTCATTTTCTGGGGATGGGGGAAGGGCTGCTTCTGGGTCAGCATAATGTGGTGGAGGGAGCGGTCGGGTATTGTTGGGGGGTTGCCATGTGAATTGTTTGTCTCTTTCTTGTACCTCCATAACTAATATTGTTGCTATTACTGTTTGTTTTCTTATCTCATTGCTGTTTCCAGTAAATTGTTCTTATCTCAGCCTGTGATCTTTACCTTTTATGCCTCCAATTCTCCTCTCCAGCCCACCACAGGGGAGGGGAAGAGGAGTGATGGTGCAGCATGTGGTTTGGAATGGTTTCAGTGGGAACACTAAATTGGAGAATACCATTCCTAAACCACAACAACAATGAAATATTTAGTTATCCAAAATATAAAACCAGGGTTAAATATGAAGGCTTTATTGGCAATTGATGTGAATCCAGAAAGTTCTATAAAATAAACAAAATAGATGTGTTTGGATTTTTAAGAGGTTGAAAAATGTCAGGAAGTGATCCATATTTTTCTCCTCTTAGGCTTGACAAGTGACAAATATCATAGCCTGATGTGCTATGATATTTTGGGGCCATAATGTAAAGCTGCTTTAATTGCTTCTGAACAAGGAGGTCGTCAACAAAGTTGAAATGCGACATTTTCACACTCCATTTGAAAAATTTTAGGATCTTCTAATAATAGTACATTGGGTTTTTTTGCTCAGAAATTAACTATTTAAATCTAAAATGGAATATTAGCTCCACACAGACTGAGAAGTAAGGTGAGCTGGAGGAACCTGGAGGTATCATAACATACGCATTGCCATAACTCATCTTGCCCATCAGTTCTGACTTTCAAAGGTGAAAAACTCACAGAGCAGAAGCCTGACAGGATGCTAATGTTAAGACAGGGTAAGACTACTCTCAGTGCTTCTGGCTTTATCACACCTCATTGTCTGGATCAACCCTGTCTTGAGTGCTGTCTCAGAATGACCACAGAGGAAAATATAATTTTTACATGTTGGTAGATTCTGATGTCTTTTAAGATACTTCAGCATATCCCACCTGACCTTCAGGGAAGAGGGCAATCATTTTTGTACAGCTTGTGCCCTGTGCCACTCTTACAAATTCCACTACAAATTTGGCCAAGTTGTCTGTCATGCTCAGCAGAGCCTTGATAGTGTCAAATTAATTAAGCCTCTCAGAAATTTTGTGAAATGAGGAAAGGAAGTGAGAAGCAGATGTAGAGAGAAAAACTGCAAAGGCAGCTGCACAGAAAGGCAAAGAGGTGAGGAAAAGATGGTCTAAAGACCTGGGAGACCAGAACTGGTAGAAGAGAAAGAACTAAGAGGCAGACATGAGAAAGAACACAGCAAAAAAAGATTAAATTTGTGGCAAAACAGCAGCCAAATCCATGTCTGGTGAAGAATGCTCTTCAGAACCTGGCTGGAACCATGCATGTTAGGTAAGCCTATTCCTCTCTGTCAACTAACATCTGTGAAACCACTGGCAAAATTCCCAGTCTTTCCACTAGTGAAGATTCAGGCAGAGCTCACCATTACTACCTGTTATTGTCCTATCTCAGTCTGCAGGAGGTGGTGGTGGCTCTAGAGGCTGCGGTTTTGCTTATGTATCATGTGGTTGTTAATCAGTGTTACAGGATTTCTATTTTGCTTTAGGCTTTAAAACAAAAATTGAAGGAATTACACAAGCAAATATCACAGGAAAATAAAGTCAAAACCTCAAAAATTAGCACCCCCTTGTACGATGTTTTTTAACTGGACAACCATACTCTTTTTTTCAGTGGACCCATTTCATTAAATGTAGAAAGTTGATCTATTTGGGTTTCTAGCAGTCCACACTGAATTTACTGCCTCAAAGTGCAGTACCTCAATGTACCTTCACTCAAGTGGTTGATTTAAGGACAAGAGTTCAGAAATGCATAACGTTTCAGCTTCAGCTGTTCCAATATGACATTCCATTTGGAAAATGTCAGTAAGTTTTGAGGTTTTGCTCTGATTTGGAATGAAAAAAAGTCTTCCTGAGTTTGGACTAGAGAAGGGATAATGAGAATTTCTTCCAGTCCTTCCAGACACAGAGTCCTCATTTCTGTATTTCAGCTTTACTTCCAATCACACAAACACCATCATTCTCATCTATGACGGGGCGGTACAGGGCCAAAAAGGGCACTAGTTCCAAGTTTCACAACAAGCAAGCAGCAAAAGAAATTTAGATGTGAGCTGTTAAATTTGATTTTTTTCTTGTGCAAGGCTGAAGCATCATTACCTCTACATTCCACTGCTTCCCTGCCTGTATGATGGCATCCCCACTTAGTTTGGGAGTGGGGCAGCAGAATTGTTCTGAATGCGGGCTTGAGAATACAGGAGTGATTGTTGGGACCAAAAAGTCTGGTGCTTTTGTCACAAGGAAAATTCTACGACTAATGTAGAGAGGCTCCTTCTCTATAAAGTTTACTGTAATGAGGTACTAGTTTAAGTAGGAAGAAAGGGAACAAAAGAAGATAGAGAAAAAACAAACTCAAGATGTGAGTACATTTTAAAGCTCAGAATCTTAGCATCATGAGGTCAATGTGTCCTTCAATATAATTGAGCTTACCATCGACAGTTCCCTCAACCTATTCTGGTGTCACAGAGATCTGGTTCACTCAATAGCTGCATAGGATGAGTCACTCTATTTAGCAGAGTATTTGCAATTACACTATTTAACAGAGACAGCATAACGTAAAAAACACAGAGGCAACTGAATTACATTCTGTGCTTAAGTACAGGTAAAACTCAATTTTTTGAAAATGTACACATCCACTACACTAGTCAGGTTCCTAAACATGGGAAGGTGGACTTGTCAGATATTTTGACAGGGCAAACTAAGCTTCTAGATAAAACAGCAGCTGCCACAATCACATTGTATTGAAGAGCACCCATGGTAAAAAAGAAAACAGCTTTTGTGAAGGGCTGAGCCTTTGATAAAATATGTTGAGGAAATACAGCTTGTTACTGAATGGAATTTTCTCTATTTGCTCCGATTATCATAGTTCAAATGAAAAAAAATGGCATGCTGTAACTGGTCAATGGTATCACAACAACAACAACAAAATGACAATACCTGGTGATGGGCTGTAGAAGCCTCATAGTTTCTACAGATCTTTCTTAGATGACAAAAATGTATAGAATATTTTATAAAATCAAACATATTCAGCAGCTGTAAACTTGGAAATCATGATACAATTAAAGAATCAAGTCTATAATATCTAAAATGGATTTTTTTCTTCTGTTCAATTATTTTCATTAAAAGAACTCTCAGACATAAATGAAATATTTTGTATTTAAAAATGTGATGTATTTTTAGAATCTGGTCAGAAATTTTGAGATGACATGGACAGACAGCCATGTTGGGCAGACAGCCTGCAAGGTTTTGTCTGAGTCATCCTGGGGGTGACGAATGCATGAGGATTCCTAGGCAGGACTCCAGCACCACTCCTATGTTCAATCCTGGCATAGTTCAGTGCTCTGTACATCTTTCAAGAAATCCACCTGTTGCAGGGGCCCTGAAAACTTGGGGATACCTATTTTTTTAATAGCATACCCAGTGGACTTGTGGGACTAAAGTCCATCAGAGATTTGGGTCATCTGTAGCAGCCTTGGTCACAGGTCTGCCTTCACTAGAACTGGAAACCAGTGATTTCTAGGCTAACTCCAAACCCTGGGGTAACCTTTTTGGCAGGTAACTGCAGTGTCATTTTATACCAGACTCAGGTTTTACAATTTGTGCCCTCCAGAGTCAGCTTGGAGGTAGATGGTGTGGTGCTATTCCAGGCACTCTGTCCTAGAGCTGAGCATAAGAATTCCAGGATCCTCAGATGGAACAAGGATCAGGCTGCAAGCGGGACTGCCAGAGCATCCCCAGTTTCCCTGGGCTGAAACAAAAGCTCAGAGTCAGGCAGATCTGGGAACATGTTCTTTGACTCTGAGTCACACTGTGCTGCAAGTCCATTCTAGGAAGCTGCTGGCTGCTCCTGACGCTGATGTCTTGGCCATTTGCACTGCACAATGCAAGGTTCAGGAGAACGTGGCCCTCAGGACAGGACATCGTGTTTTGCGGTATGTAGACACACACACACATATGCAGATGTGAAATACATCACAAGCTCCTACTAATGAGATTCCTACAGAAAATTATTAAGTTTGATAGAAAGGTTAAGTTAAAAATCAAGTTTCTAAAAAATCATAACCTCACTTCAGATCATGTTAGAGAATAGAAAGTATGACTAGGACAATTTTTAAAAGAATATAGGAATTGCCACTGTAGAGCAGAGAACTCTGATGCACCAAACTAGCACAGAAAAGCAGGTTTGCTTTACCCTGAAAGAAAGAACTAGAGGAAGAGGGTGGAAGGACTTGGCCTGGAATGAGGTTTCTGAAAATAAATGGGCAGAACTGCTATAAGTGCACTAGAATATGGAATATAGACTAGCCATACAAAAGTGTCTGGTGTTGAATACTTACTAGGTCCATCAGGCAGGAAATGCGGCAAGGATTGATATCCCTGGTTATTGTTTTAATGTTTCTGGTTACAGATTTTTCCCATTCAAATGTTTTCATACATTAAATTATGTTATTCTTTTTTATACTGGTTTAATTAGTTTTATATTACTTTTAATTTTGTTTGTCTTTGGTCTCAACTATTTCCACTACCATAACTATACCACTTATTATACTTTGAAACTGCACCTCATTTCTAGTTATTGTTTATATTTTCAAGTAAAGGAGTGTCAACATTTTAATATCTCAGTCATTCTTTCTGTAGTCCTATCACAATTCTTGTATAATTTAGAATTAATTTCTGCATATATTTTTGTGATTGAGAAACAAATTTTCAGGTAGCAACTTGCCAAATTATTGTTACAAAATTTATTTCATTTAGATTTACAGCTTTTTCATGGAAGCATTTTGATTATCATTAAATAAGGTTTTTCTGAGCCAGAATTTCAAGTGTTACACATTCTTTTTCTCCTTCTCTCCTAGGTTACCACTGGAGAATGTCTTACAACATCAATGAAAGACAGTACAGGGTACAAAACACACCACTGCCATCCAGTACTACTTGTGCATGCTAAGAAACAAAGGTCAACACAATAAAGTGTTACTCATTCAACAACTGTCTCTATCATTAGTTACCTTAATCCCAGAACCAGTGTTAGTGCTTCATGCAGACCTGAGGTTAGTAAAAGACTAAAACTTTTAGAAGATGTAGTGGTCATTTCTCAATCAGTGTGAATTGTTTTTTTTAGTGTGAACAAGGGCAACAAGGAAAGTTTGCATACAATTTGGTTACAAGCTTAGTGCTCTAGTAAAAGTAAGAGGAACAAAGGGGTTTTTGGACACTTTGTCTTACCTTCAGATAAACAGAACTGATATTTAATGATCTAAAAAGAGGGGAAATAAAATAATGAAATAATCATAAGGAGTTCAAGAAATGTCAGAACAGGAAGGCCTTGAGTTATTAATTTTCTTTTACTGATTTTCTCATTAGTAACTGAAAATGCAGTATCCTCTTATAAAACAGGTATTGTACTGGAAAGTAAAAATTACCTTAAAACCAACTTTGCAACTAATAACCTGGGAACAAAATTAATGTTTGCAAGGCTCTGATTTCCAGTTTAAAATTTTACATTCTAAACAGGTAGCGAGCCTTAAAACTTTCTTATGAGGAAGGTGTACTTAAAGAATATTTCTGCCTGAACTAGCCTAGATGAAAGAGCACCAATGCTTCCATGAAGACTTTAGACAGGGGAATGTGGTAAAATTTTCTGTAAAAATACAGGGTCTGATTGCTATATTAAAGCAGCTTGCCAAATCTTAACGCCAGGCATTGGCTCATGATGCCAGAAAACAGAATAAAGATTTAAAGGCAACTTTGCCCACGTTCTCAAGTATGTATCATCTCTCCAATTAATGGTAACCCTCAATGATGTGCAAAGGTCTGAGTTTTCAGTCTTTATAAGTAAGGATACTGCATTTCAAGTAAGACTCTATAAAAACTGTTCTTAACTTCTTACCCGTCTCTGAGGGCAAATGGTGATAAGGTGCTGGACAGAAAACCTGAGCAGCAAAATCTTCAAAAGTTGTAGGCTCTAGATGATGTTGAACAATTGTTTGCAGGTATCGTGCTCTCTCCTCATAACTGGTTTAGTCAAGAATTAAGGATCAATTTATATCATGTACTGTAACTGCTAAATATAAGTGCCCAGTAATTCAGAATTCTTGGTTCTGTTAAATACATATCATGTATTTCAGTAAGTGTACACATTTTTAATTCTTAACATAACTGTGGTATTATCTGATGCACTGACATAATATTAAGTGTAATAATAAACATGATTAATGTAAAACCATATGGTTCAACTGTATTTTTTTCATGTCTGATGCAAAACTTCCTGAAATTGTTTTCAAACAACAGCAACTTAAATACTCTCTTTCAAGTAACCAAGTTGCCTATATTCTGGTCCCAATTAAATGTAAAAATTTTTCCATTTTTAAGAGATGTAGCATAAAACATAATCTTAGCATTAGCAAAAAAAGATTTTGCACTTTCCCATAATGAACTGCTTCCATAATCCCTAAACACACACACAGAGTTAAGATAAATACACAGTGAAATTTCAGGGAGAAACACCTTGTCAATTATGCCATTAAAACAAGCAAGAATATTTGTAAAGAATCCACAGGACCCTTAAATATTGGTTAACAGCGTGTTGGCAGGGTACTGACAGGAAAAATACTGTACTTCTTCCTTTTCCCTGTGTTCTCCCCCTCTAATATTATTGAAAAGAGACCAGTATCTTGAAGTGTTGTTGTTTTTGAAGAACCCTCTCCAGGCTTCTTGTTCCAGCAGGCCCGATTTGATGTTAGCACAGAGAGAGCGAGAAAAAGAGAAAATATTTCTGCTGTTCATGAAAGCAACTATGGAAATGGCTGTCAAAATGTAGAGCAGCAGGCAGCAACATACAATTATCAAGAAAAACTACCACGCTGACTTCATGTTGTATAGTTGCTGAACTGAGAAATCAGTTAACCTTTTCTCGCACAACTTGCAAGTCCTCCAGCTGGACTCAGTATGTTGAATGAGGGACACTCTCATTCAATTCAAATTTTCCCTGACACTTACAGTTATGCTCACTTTTTTTTCCCTTCATATTTTATTTGTAGATAGTGAGGTAATTTTCTCCTTACATGGTTCTGTTTTCCTAAAAAATCCCCAAACAAATCAGCATGCTGTGGAGGAATGCACTCAGAACATGTTTCTTGAAAGTCCTGGGTTCTGATTTCAGGTCTGCTGCACTTTTCAAGGGGATCAGGGACAGTGAGGAAACTACCATTCTGACCTGTGAAATGGAGATAATATTCATCTTGCACCCATTTTTTAGAAATTCAAACATAAAAACTGCACTACATGTGATAAGCATTTTTAATTACAAGTGCTAATATTTCAAATAAATAATGATACCAATTTCAGTTATGGTAAGCAATAAAATTCCCCAAACCAAATTAAAGTTCTAAACAATAATCTTCATATTAAGTTACAAAACTAAACTTCAACAACTACAGAACTTTTCCTACTCAAATTTTTTGCTGTTTTTTTCTGTACAATATTTACTGCAGATTTTACAGTCTATCTAAATATGAAAAAATTATAGAGAATATGCTATCTGGAAACAAAAAATAAAATTACTTCTATCATATTTCCTTAATCATAACTTGGTTACATAGTGAAACTGGGAAACAGTTTTCCCTCCAAAATCCGTGTTCCAAATTCTTTCTAAATCCAGCTGAACCACAGCAGAAGTCTCAGTTTGGAGAAGCTATAACAGAAGCATTGGGACAAGAGAAAATATAAAAATCTCTCATTGTAATGGTTCTAAAGATGGGGGATAAACACAGTATTGAGCCTTAACAGAGGAGACTAATATAGCACAGTTTTTAAGAGGCTATGTATAAGTAGTAGAGGATGAAACTGATGGTTGAAGTCTAAATAATACTACGTATCTCACAACTTGTTGAAAAGCACTTTTTTTCATTGGGGGAGATTCACAGCTGCTGAATTTTCTGCAGTTAATAGAGTCCTTTGATTCACAGCAGTGCCCCTTGCACAAAAAATACTGGCCTTTGTGTATTACCAGAAACTAATTTTCTATTTGGCTGAAAAGAGAAAAATGGGGTTATTGCTTCTCCCTCCTACAGAGCTTTTCATTATGCCTGATGCACTCAACTTCTAAGCTCTTCTGAGAAAAAAAAATAACCGAAGAGGCAAGAGGTAGAAAAATGAGCTTGTTAGCACATTAGAAGTGAAGTATCTTGGTGGGCCCTAGAAATTCCCAGTGGTGTGTTAACTTATCACTCTATGCATGCTGGCACTGATAGTCTCCCAATTGATCACTCTCTTTTCGCACCAAAGGTGCTGCCAGGAAGCAAAGGCTGAAGGCCCACAGGAGAACAGGCTGCTATCAAAACAAGCTGTTTTTAAAAGTCTGCTTGAATGGGTAAAATGTTTCATGAAAAAGTAGGGTAGAGACACCTACCTGCTTTTAAAATGGTCTACTTTCAGAGGTCTCTAAAGGAAACCTTTTAGTTTATCCTATTATATCCAAAGCTTATACACAAATAAGGTAAAATGAAGGAAAGTTTCTGCTTTGAACGTGACAAGGACATTCTCATTCTCCAGTCTTGGTACCTATCTCCTAACCAAATAAAGAAGTCTCAACATAGATGCTAACTGAGGATAATGTTTTTGTTACACGGTGAAGAGGATATGCTTTTATCAGTTCTAGAAGCCTAATTCAAATGCATACTTAGCACACCCAGAGAAAACTAATCCAACTATCTGGGTTGCTGCTCATCACAACATTTCACAAAAACATCTGCAGCTTGTTAAAAACATAACCCTGCTTAAAACCAAAACAAAAATCTGAGGCAAAAACCAAGTCCAAAGCTTGCTCTATTCTGCAATAAGAAATTACACACTCTCCTCAGAAGACTCTTTTTCTATGTTATCGACTGCATAGATGAGATTGGAATACTTTTATCTTGTAGTCACTTGTATTGAGAACATTCTATGATTTTAAAACTCCAGATTTACATGGTTTTGTGGCTGAAATAATCTGGTTCTGTGCTGTATTTGAATGCAACTGTCTGCAAGTGACCATAAACCCATGGTAGCTAATGTCTACATTACTTCTAATAGGCTAGACATTTATTTCTTTAAAACACTGTTCACTAGGAAAGACTTATTAGCACTTACAGATTGAGTGGCACACACAAACTCAGTGGCTAGTAATAACAGGGCAATGCAAGCTGTACTCTTACTTCAAGTGGATGTTGCCATTGGCATCAGCAATTAAGATGGAATGGGAATGATGCACAGACAAACCAATGGAGAAAGACTGGCACAGAGAGTGACAAAACACATAAACAACAGTGTTGTGAGCTTCTTCCTTCTGAAGAAAAAAAGAGAATGGACAAGAAAGATATATATTAATTATACAGGCACTTGTCCAAATCTGTAAACTAAAAACATGCAGATGCATAATCTGCAAAAAACATAACAAAGAAATCCAATTACTTCATTATACTTTTTCAGAAGAAACTGTTCAGAAAAATAGAATCAGTACCAGAAAAAATCAGGCATCATATCTCTATAGGTCACTCAGGTTGTAGTCACTCCAGTTAAAATTTCAGTTGCATTACAATCCATTTTACTTATTCTCTAAGTCTGCAATTATTTCTATTAATAATTATCTTAAAAGATCTATTATATGAAAATACTGCACTTTCCGTTATTAGACCTGTTGATTTGTACTTGGGAACAAGCACTGAAAGCCTGGCTGTCAGATCACCTACTTACACTTAATCTGCCTGAAAAACAACATCTCATGTCTACATCTAATAGCTCCCCATCTCTGCTGATTGTATCACTTCCAAGCTTTAGATTCCTATGGCAGACCACATCTACATCTTGCAGACTCTTTATGCATAATCTAAGCTAGAACTTTTTCTAGCCATCTACCTGAACAAATTACTTAGGCTCTTACCTCACATCTCAGATACTGCCATATCCTTTTCTCTGCCCTCAGTAAATGCATTTTTAATCCTCCTTATATCTACTCGGAGCATTGCAGAGTCCACTTTCTGAACATACTACTTAGATGGTGCATTCTTTTCAGATATCATCACCAGTCCCTACCACAAATGCAGGTTACTTATTTGAACCTTATAGTCCATACCTATTTCATAATTTTACCAAAATCACTCACCTCTTGTCAGTTAATGCAGTCACTCACTCATCTTGACATTTTTGGACAGGTACTTTTGTACTTTCTTCTATGTGGTTCCTTATGCCTAGCACCAGGTCTCCGTAAGTGTCCACAAAACAATCCCTGCCTCAAATTCTCTCCTTGGCTATGATGTTTATGAAAACAGAAACAAGGAAAACACCCTGGAAGACTTAAGAGTCCATTCTGTGTAGGTTACACAACTATTTGTGCTGTCTACTATTGTTTCGCATTTCCCTGAATTTTGTATCTGCCTTCATTTGTGGTCTTCAGTTTTATACTTGGCTTTTTTACTTCTGAGGGACAAACATCTGCCTTGTGCTGTACTCCATTTCAGTATATTGAGACTGGGGTCTGTGCTAAGAATATGTATGTGCAACAATAATACGAGCAAAACAGCTCTCCTCCTTGCATCTTCATTCACCATCACAATCCCTTTCCTTTATATACAAAACAATCTCCTCACATTTCCAATTTTTTTTTTTTATTCCATGGCTTTGTTATCCTTCAATTTGGTACAGAAACCTGTTTGCTACATTTCCGCAAATCCCTATTTGTTTAGTTTGTATTTTTTCTTTCCTGTAATTTTAACCAATCTCTACAAAATCCCATACTTCCCATTGTTCAGCCTCTTCATCTGTTTCCATATTTCAAGACCTTCTGTTGAACTAATCTCCTCATAGTCATAGTATTTTTCCATTCTTCTTCACACTTCTCCGTTTTACAGCTGAATAAAACGCATTACAATGAATCTATCTAGTATTTTGCAGTTAAAGAGTGGATGCATGATTATTGTTACAGTCATCCAGGTAATACTAATCCTAAAATGAAAGTAACCTGAGGCTGAAAAGAATGAAGAAAAAAGTTTAAACATGGAATAAAATTTCCAGGACTTTATTTAAGGATATAGGACTTCACAGCTATGTAATCTATAACCAGAACACCTAAGTGCTAGATTCACAAATGTCCTGCTCCAAACACCATTTGATAACAAACACTTCCTGAGCAGGGACTGGAATCCAGGGACTCTCCTCTTCCAGGAAAGTACCATAACCATTAGGCTACACAGATAAGCATGTACTTTCCCTATGATTGAGAAGAGGTCTTACTTCATGAAACGAAGAACAACTTCAGCAGTGAATTCAGTGTGCCTGATTACAAAATGTCCTCAGAATCAATGGTCAGAACAGTTTTGTAAGGAGCAGGAGATATGGTCTCAAAATTGGAAGCAGTTCTCTCATTTCCTGG
This sequence comes from Manacus candei, assembly GCF_025592945.1. Taxonomy (NCBI): domain Eukaryota; kingdom Metazoa; phylum Chordata; class Aves; order Passeriformes; family Pipridae; genus Manacus; species Manacus candei. Next base: position 12,893,669 of record NW_026138115.1, on the reverse strand, counting down.
CTGACTGATATAACAAGGCTGTTACCTCCTGTTGTGTTTGTGTGGGCTCTAATCCAGTGAGTATACCTGCAGAACTCAGCATTGCTGCACTGCAGGTCACAAGAACAAAGAAATACCTACCTACTCATTGGGTAGACAAAGGCATGAACTGGGCATTTGGCTGTTTGGGATATAGCAAGCACTTAGGCAGCTCTAGTGTGTGCTGAAGTGGGCAAATCTTTATATATGACTTCAAGATGATGCCTGGAGGATTTCAAATGCATCCGGATCACTATAGTTCAGCAAACATCCCTAGAACGATGAAGATCCAACTTGTAAGCTCAGCAATGCTGCAGGTAGTCCTACACTCCTACTGGGCTGGCTGAGTCCAGTAAACTGATGACTTTTCTTGTTTTCAGAAAAATTTAAAAAATCAGAATTTAAAAAAAAAAAAGGACTTCCTTTGTGAAAGGGAGTACGAATGTGGGCTCTTCACTCATCTTTTTCATCATCGTGTCCCTCATTCAGAAAAACTGAACAACAGCTGAAATGAAACTCTTATGAAGGTTTTATTCATAAATCTTCCCTCCTGATACTTTCGTAATTGTATATATGTGCATACACGTGTAGTACATCATGATATAACTGTATATTGGTATGCACTACCTGAGATGCTTTCTTTCCAGTGGCAAGAAAAAAAAGACAAGGTTTTAATGATTGTCTTGAAATACTTCTTACAAAAAAGCCAGAACATGCATTTCTAAATAGTAAGATGGACTTTTTCAGGTTAAATTACAAACTACTCTCAGAACTACATGTACAGCTGTATCCCTGGCAGTTCCAACTCCTAGCAAAATCATCTAAGAAGTCAATATATATTGATATGATTGTGGAGAGTATGACTTTATCAGTCAGGCATTTGGAAAATAATTTAAGACAAGTAGAAACCAAAATGCTGCTCCATCTTTAACTGGAAAATGAAAATTCTACACCCAGATACTTTCTTGTAGGAGGTTTTTTAAATTGCATAGATACACAATTTATATAAAAGAGATTATCAATATTTTAAGAAAAGCTACATAAGATGGAACTGTCTTGTTTACTATATTTGCCCCCTGAGCAAATTCAGAAACACACGTCCATCTTTTATAGAAAAAAGCTCCAAATCTGTAGTGTTGTTAACATACAACAATGCTCCTAGGATATTAGAGATCAAAGGAAACAAAGAAACAATGAAGCATAGTGAATGGCATATTTTGGCAGATTTTAAGTTTTTTACTTTCTAGCCTGAAAAGGTGTGCAAATCCCACAGAATTAATTGGTACAGTTTGAGGTATTTAGAATGATGAAAGCATCAATTTCATTGGGCACATTTTTCCTAGTAAATTTCAATTCCTGACATCAAAGTGTGAAAGGAGTACTGCCTCCCCTATAAAGATAATAAATATGGGTTAGGATCAAGGTTTTAAGAAGCTGAAAGGAAAAGTTAGCCACAGCAGAATGTGACTTCTACAGGAAGACTGGACAAAACTCACACATAACAGAAATGGAAGTTTTTTCTTGGAAATCTCACTCTGAAAGAAGAGATTGTGCATTGGTTGTCAAACTAACTGAACTCATACTGAGTCACAGCAATTTGTACTCTTTGTTGTCTCTTAGAGTTAAGCATGTAAGTTGGGCTGCTATTGATCCAGTGTTGGAAGCCCTGCAACTAGCTGCGTTTTGTATCTGGGTGGGTGATCAGCATCCACTGGCCACATCGAGAGGAATAGTTAAAGTTCTCTTATATTCTGAAAAGTGACTCTGTAGAAGTGGCATCATGGTGTTCCCTATTTATTGCATTTCAGCAATTTCCACATCTAGTTTGCACGGCATACAAATAAAGAGGGTTTTTTTTCTTCCAGCTGTATCTTCTGTTTACTCAAGTCACCTTGATATCTCAAAGTCAGTATGGGTTCTTTAGTGTTTCTTTAATACTGCCAATATTGAAAATAGCAAATAAATATTTAGCTAGGTACATCTGTTTACACAGCTATGCTGTAAATGAAAGCAACTTCTGCATATACAATTGGAACACAGTCACAACACTGATAATTTATAAAGCAGAATTCAGTTCATTCTCCTCATACCTGATGCAAGTTATTTAGGTGAAAGAGAAGAAAAAACATTATTATGCTTGACACTACTAAAGAGGTGAAAGAATAAAAAAAAAACAGTCTTCTAAGGTGATTTTTTTCCTACTGAACCATATATTCAATATAGCTCTTTTGCAAAGTGTAACAATATATTTTCTTACCATAAAAATAGAACATAAACCTCAGAGAAATCAAAGTTATATTTAAAAAAATAAACTTTCACGTTGCATTTGGTGAAAACATTTTAAAACTGCACAAAGGGTTTTATTAGTTGTCTAAAATCATTAATTTTAAGAAGTAATGTATATATAACAATCTACTAACTAATGTAGCTCACTAAAAAAATGAGAATGTATATGAAAAACAAGTAAACAGACCAAGACAGAATTTAAGAAAATCTAAAAGGTAGTATCTAACATATTTCATCAAATTCTTTTTCAACTCAACTTGTAACTGCAAAAGGGCTTTCTGAGGCAATTTCTGAGGTGTATTTCTTCATGAGGAAAATAAGAGAATATATAATAGAGAAATCCATACAAACTAATCCCATCACTTCAGATCTTGCAATTTGTTTCCAATACATCACTAAACCATTCTTTAAATGAATATAATGAAAATTACTTTTAATTTTTTTCACTACTAAAAAGTTCAATAAATCTATGATAAATTGTTTTTAGGTAAATTATAACAACACATACTTTTCCCATTTAGAGGGTTTTTTTAAGATTACTAATCATACAATTAAAGGAGATTACTTACATTATATCTAGTCTATAGTTAAATGGTTAAAAGTCCTTCAAGTTAAGAGTAGGCTAGACAAAGTTGCAGCCACTGAGTGTTTCCAAGTCAATGCTATTGTTTTCTGCCTAGTTTACTAACACATTACATACTGAAAGGCATTGACTTTATCTGACTTTCTGTAAGAATCTTCATTTTTACAGTGTGGGTGCTTTCAAAATTCCTAAATTATTGCAAGAAATTCTAATTGATGCTTACATTTTCACTGGAAACCCAAATATATTTAACATTTTGCAACACTGTCCTTCCAGGAAAATCCTTGATATATTGTTTGCTTTTATGTTGTTCCATCAGATCTTACAGCTAGCTAAATTCATCAGTGGTTTATAACATCTTCTAGGAAGAAAAAGCTGTGATTCATCAGTGCAGACAAAGCTGGGCTTTAATCCATTCCTATAACCATATTGCCAAGTCTATATTGTTTACATTGCGTCTCAATTAAGAGACAGGCAGGACACCTGGTACTTCTTTATCTAAGTCCCACGGGCTGCCAGATGACTCAAAATCCATAACAGGTGCTAAGGCAGTGTGAGTGCAGCACCATTAACACAAGCTGGAATTGGATAAAATTTGGACTATGCTTAACCACTTAAAACACTCAATTATGAAATGAAAAATGTAACCACTCTGCACCAAGCTCCTTTACAAAAGGCACTTATAAAGATATGTAGAATTTAAGTGCAAGTGTAATGAACTTTACCTAAATTTTAATTTCAGTACAAATATTGTTCAGAATATAATCTATATAAAAACAGTTATATAAAAAAGTTGTGTTTTTAAAGATAAGCATATAAAAATAAACACTGAATTGAATTAATTCTAACTCTGTTCTTCTTAGGCAGCAAAAAAGATAAAAATGATGCTCAGACTTCTAGCAATTTCAAAGTTAAGGGAAAAAAATCTGAATTAACACTACTTATCAAATTCTTCAACTCTGTACAACCAGAAGTTTTTATTTTAAGGACTTTGGCAAATAAGAGCATCTTACGGAAGGACTTAAAAAACAAGGTTCAACTGAAAACCTGTATGTTAAAAGATAATCCTTTGCACTGAAAAATCCCACTGCAGATCTCTTTTCAGCACTTTTTCATCTAAGGTGACTAAACTAAATATTAAGCTTGGACTCTGACAGAACATGCTGCATGAGAGGAAAAAATGAGTATCAAAAATTTTACAGTGGACAATTACTTAAGAACTATCTGTATCTAAATGTGCAGTAATCCAATTAAGTTTCTATTTAATATTGTAATTATCAAGAACACAATATAGTGATTTTATTAGCAGAGTAAGCAGCTACAAAGTATAGTAAACTGTCATTCAAGACAGTGTCAGAGTATCTATGATAAGCAGCATATTGGCTTAAACTAATGCACTATATGCCTCTAGGGAATGACAGGCTCAGAGACTGGGTTTTAACATCAGAATCTATCCATTAATCTTGACTTAAATATAATCTACTCTGCAGTAAGAGGAAGAATGGGCATTCAATGAATTATCTGTTTGAAATATAGCAGAAGCATATTAACACAAACATATAGTAGAAAGGATCAGTTTCAGTACCATTCATTGAGCATTTGTAGGTTCTACAAACTCTGAACTGCATTTTAGCATGAAATTAAAAGGTCAGATCAAGTAACTGGCAGTGGAAAGACAAATACCTGAACATTATAACAGATTACTCATTAACTTTGGCTGGCTAGCTAGAAGACTAATGACAGTATTTACAAATACTCCACTTGTCCACGTTTTAGTAACAGGCTATGGAGGTGAAAACAAAACAGTGAAGGAAACAGTGCTGAAGCCCATATGCAGGCAGAATTCCTACTCCAGCTTCCAGGGAGGATTTATCTTACTAATATATCCAAGATGGGAATCGATGATTCTATGAGGTATGTTGTGCTAATTGTTTTGAAGCCCATTACAGCTGCCACTGCTTCAGGCTCTCTCTGGAGCGATGCTCCTGCCATCAGACAGAAGAGCTTGCCAGCAGCAGCGGGTTTGCAGGAGGCAGCAGGGGAGGTGCAGGGCCAACGGGCCAAGGGACTGAAGTTTATTAATGCTGTTGTACCAAATGTGCCCTTGAGAGATGTTAAGGTGCGGGCTGAAGTGATGACTGCAACAAATGTGGAATAGCAGAGGCCAGAGGGGAACTGCAACCCTACAAACTAACTCTTGATGTTAGGAGTGGGATTTATCCCCCCTCTGACACTTGGCATTACATCAGTTTTAACTCAAATAATTAGGGTTGATGGAGGTAAAGAATACAGAAGCAAAAATGTCTCTCTGCTCTCTAGTATTAGCATGAATGCTTAAGCCCACTGTTTTCATACATTCAAATATTTAAATTTCTACCTTAAATACTTTTTCTGCATATATAGGCATCTTCATTGATGAGAAAAACAGTGAATACCTTTCATGAAGAAATCACTACAAACTGTAAAACTACAAAAATAAAAATTATATTAATATTAAATATTGTCCAGTTAAAACACTGCAGATATAGATATATATTCATTTGCAATTCCATACTACTAGTAACAAAGAAAACATCTTTCATGAGAAATTGTTATTAATTTTAATCTGTGTACTTTAATAAACTTTACAACTACCTTTTTTTCTTTTATACTTAAAGAGAATGTTTTCTCTTTATCCTGGGTTGCTGCAGTACCAGTACAAGATAATCTACTTACAAGCCTCTTTGGAGGGCAGTAAACTCGATTTTAAAAACAATTTTTGAAAATCAAAGTCAGGTTTCTATTTAAAAGAAGAAAGCAAATATTAATTTTCAGTTATTTCCCTCTTTCTTTATTTTGAACAGCAATTAGCAAAGCAGCCCCTTTGCCCTCCTCCCTAGTGCTGTCAAGCTGTTGCAAGCAGTCTGCAGCACTACAATGGTACTATTGTGAACACAGCCTGGGCTTCCTTCCCACAGAGAGTTAAGTGGGCAGTTCCTGCTGCCCGTGATTGGTGTCCAGTGAAACAATACTTAAGAGCCAGGTTTTATCAGTTCCATGCCAAAGAAGTGAAGCCAGCGAACCCAAGCCTTCATATCATGCTGAACCATATGCCAACCCTGCTGGCCCCTAAGGTTTATCACTAAGAATCAGGATCCATCATGTCCCCTGTGAAATTTCACTTCACATACCTTCTGTGAAATGCATGGCTTTGCTGAAAACTGACCTTTTTCCCCAACTGACAAGAACAGATGGATGGTAACTATGGTTTGGCAAGCAGAAATTAAAAGATTTTCTAATAGCCTGCATTCTTCTATGTTTGGGAGGAGAAGTATTCAGAAGGAGAAAGATCTATTTGTGACTCACGATCTATTCAGGTGCAGTTAATCAGCAATTAAACTATTTTCTCAATGTCTAGAAAGTATATTGAGATTAATTTGACTGGCCAGGCTATGATTAGGACTCATCCTTCGGACTGCCATATGGTAATTCCAATTACTGTAATACTAACTTTTAATCCTTGCTTTATGTTAGTTTAGTCCATTTTTCTACTAACTATGTGGCACATAGAGAATAAACTATAACTTTTTTGTAACAATTTTGACCTGTCTAAATTAATAAATATTTTTACATGAAGTTCATTCCATTTCCAGCTAAATATTTCCACATACTCTCTGGTTTTATATATAACCCCTTTGTCCAGTAACTGAAATACAGACCTGTAGCAGAACAAAGACAAACGATGTGCTAGTTTCTATTAATCTTTTTTTTTTTGGTACCTATGATCTTCTAATTCCTCTGTTGGCACTGGAAAGCATGCAGCAATGGTTTTGATTACCATATGCAGAGCGACACAGAAACAGTTTGCCAACATCTTATTCAACTCACCCAAAAACATCACTCTATCCCAAAAACGTTACTGTTTTTATCAGTGTTGATTGTTGCAAATAATCTCTCACATTTCCCACCAATTTAAATATCAGAATCCACCATACACAGTGCCATATACTTATTTGTATATATACACAGCTTTCGGTGTTTTAACGTACAAATCGTGCAAGTTGTTTGCACAGCCCTTACCTGTTATTAGGGTGAATTTATGACAAGAAAAGGATTAAATCAATAAACAATGCTGTCTTTTGCAACATAAAAATAGGGCTTAAATAGTTTAAAAACATTTCATTCTTTACATCTTAGAAACATCAGGAAAATTTGTTTAATCTTCCCCACTTTTATTCACAGATTTCTGAGAGCTATCAAAGAAATCTATATGAATTTTAACACCTTAAGGGGGCAAGAGTCTTAACATTTTAACAAAGAGCTTTTGTTATCCAAACTGTTTAATCAATTAATAAGGTTAAGTAGGTATTAACAAAAAACCTGTCACTTTGTGTTACATACAAGGCAATCAACTCTGCGTAAAATTGAATTAGTTTATCTTTTTCATCCCAGTTCAAGGACTTGTAGCCTTCTCCCTGCAAATTTTTGTTTAAAAGAGGAATTTACAGATATTTAAAACACATTTTAAAATGAAAGAGTGATTCCACTACTAACTTCTAGTTTACCACATAGAAAAATTTCCTATGTTAAAAATATGTCATAACAAAGAACAATTTCCCTCTCTCAAAGCTGTCTGTACTGACATATCCAGACTCAGAAGTTCTAGGAGGATCATAAAACACATCACTGTTTTTCAGGATAGCCCTCTGCCATCCTTCTATTCTAAAACAGAATGCTAACAGCATTAAGCTTACTCATATTTTGCACAGTAATTAGTAGAACCAGTATTCCTCCTTCAGATGGGTAAATTCAATTTATGAAAGAATGCAGAAGAACCTAGAATATACTTTTCTAAGTAGTATAAAAAGATTTGAGTCTCCCCCATAACTGTCTGTGACATTAGCAGAGTACTCAGGCCTTTATAAGTGCAATTATTAGTAAAAAATTACATGACTAGAGTCAATTATTTTTGTCTCATTTGATATTTTGCATTTTTACCACTTTCAAGAGAATCTCATGTATTTCATTAGGGAAGAGTGACTAATGAAAAAAGCTGTACTATTAATTAAAATATGTTATAGATATCTTGTGATAACAACAGCATTATTATTCTTAAACCCATGCACTTACACTATATCTCTTTAACATGTGCTTCCAGCATCCTAGTTTAGGCCAATCATTTTCACCTCAGTGCCTGACAAGATCATGCAGAGATCTTTCTGGAAACTATACTAAGACACATGGAAAATAAGAAGCTGATTTGTGACAGCCAACACGGCTTTCCTACAGACAAATTGTGCCTGACAAATTTTGTGGCCTTCTACAACAGTGTTAAAGTGGTAGATGAGGCAAGAGCAACTGATGTCATTCATCTACCTGGACTTGTGCAAAGCATTTGACACTGTTCCACATGACATTCTTGTCTCTAACTTCGAGAGACATGGATTTGATGGATGGACCTCTCAGTGGATAAGGAATTATCTGGATGATCACACTCAGAGTTGTGACCAATGATGCGATGTCAAGAAAGCAGTGACAAGAGGTGTTCCTTGAGGGTTGGTACTGGAATCAGCACTGTTTGGCATCTTTATCGGTGACATGGACAGTGGGACTGAGTGCACCCTCAGCAAGTCTGCCGATGGCACCAAGTTGTGTGGTGCTGTCAACACGCTGAAGGGAAGGGATGCCATCCAGAGGGACCTTGACAGGCTTGAGAGGTGGGTCTGTGCAAACCTTAAAAAGTGCAAAACAGCCAACTACAAAGTGCTGCAACTGGGTCAGGGCAATCCCAAGCACCAGAACAGGCTGGGTGGAGAATGGATTGAGAGCAGTTCAGAGGAGAAGGACTTGGGGGTGTTGGCTGAAGAGAAGCTCATCACAAGACCACAATGCGCACTTGCAGCCCAGAAAGCCACCCGTACCCTGGGCAGCACCAAAAGAAGTGTGGCAAGCAAGCAGAGGGAAGTGATTCCCCCCTTCTACTCTGTTCCCATCAGACCCCATCTGGAGTACTGTGTCCAGCTCTGGGGCCCACATCATAAGAAAGACCTGATGGAGTCAGTCCAGAGGGAGGCCATGAAGATGATCACAGGGCTGGAGCACCTCTCCTTTGAAGACAGACTGAAAGAGTTCAGCCTGGAGAAGAGAAGGCTCCGGGAAGACCTTATAGCAGCCTTCCAGTACCTGAAGAGAGCCTACAAGAAAGCCAGAGAGGGACTTTTTACAGGGGCATGTAGTGATAGCAAAAGAGGTAATGGCTTTAAACTGAAAGAGGGTAGGTTTAGATCACATATAAGGAAGAAGTTCTTTACTGTCAGGGTAGTGAGACACTGCAACAGATTGCTCAGAGAAGCTGGGGATACCCCATGCCCGGCAGTGATAAAAGGAGAGGTTGGATGGAACTTTGAGCAACCTGGTCTAGTAGAAGGTGCCCATGCCCAGGGCAGGGGGTTTGGAACTGGATGATCTTTAAAGGTCCCTTCCAACCCAAACCATTCCATGCTATGATTCATATCTGCAGACAGCCCATTAGAAGCAGTAGAGAAGGTAGATTCTGTGGGATTAGAAACTGGGCAGTTACTAATGAAGGTATGTTTACTTGAACATGTGCAAATCCAGAAATGTTCCTAAAGAAAAGTATATATGAGTTTTGCTAAAAAAATCCCAGACTATAAACATGAAAATATACTGGATTACAAAATAGCTTTCAAGCTTCATACTTCAATTTACTCCTCATGTTAAAAATGCATGAAAACCAATTGAAATTATGTGAAATTATGTTCACTACATGAAAATGTAGTAAACACAGCAGCTTTGTACGCCGATCTGCAAGTATTTCTTCAGCAGTTATTTGAAGTGTCTTATGACAAAGACTAAGGAAAGAGTTTAAAAGCCTATCACAAGTGTTGGCTCAATCAGTTGTCTATAGTGGCTAAAATCAAAGGCATTTAAAGTGATGCTTTGGAATTATTCATTGCAAAACAATCCTATTCTTTCAACAGGTAACTAATAAATCATGGCTGAGAACAGGCTTGCACTACCTCTGAGGTCCAATTGTTACTCAGAACACTGTCTACTTTTGCTCCCTGGCGTTGCATTTTATCTCTAATTGCACGATCAAGCCAATAAATTGGACTCAGGGGACAAAAACCCCCTACAAAAGTACCTACTCTGACAAAACCAGAGGTTGCAAGAAAATGCACTTCAAAAGAAGTGAGGCAAGATGAGACAAGCAAAGGAGAGGTATCAAGGCTTGAAAGACAGTCATTAATACTGACAGATTACTGTAATTCTGGCTGTCAAGGTGATCGATTTAAGCAGCATATGCCAATCAATACTCTTCTCATTTACTGAGCAGCATGAGATATATAGTTAGGCAAGATGTTCCTAAGACAGGATTTCAAACCATACTTAATGAACATAAATAGCACAATTTATGCTTTGGAATCTTGGCTCTTTTTTCACTTGGCCTTTTTTTTAATTTGGCAAACTTCAATGTGATGTTATTCATACAAAAGTTACTTTAAATTATTCTATTACACCACATTGCCATTGTGTATAAAATTCCTTTACATGAGATATTTTAAACTGTACAATTTTCTGTATAACATATTAAAATATTATTTTTTAATATAAACATTCTTAAATGCAGCAGTTATTTATGTGCTGTGCATTCTGCTTTTTTTGGCATTACTGGTTTGCCATTCTGAACACTTCAGTCATCCAAGTATGCAAGTAACCTGGTTTTATATCTTCCTGGTATTTCCCCTGGAATTTTGCTTACAGCAGTCTCTTTTTGTTCAAATATACTCGTGACATCACAGGAAAATACATTAATTGGATGCATTAGTTCAGGGGAAAAGTACTGTAAAGATAATAAAGATAGCTATTATTGTCATTGCATACCTACAAGGAGACACACATTAGTGCCATGGTCTAGTAACGGCAGCATTGGATCAAGGGTGGGACTTGATGATCTAGGAGGTCTTTTCCAACTTGGTTCTATGATATACACATGACTCTATAGAGTGGTGACCAGTGACAGACCCAAGGGAATGGCCTAAAGCTGTGTCAGGGGAGGTTTAGGTTGGATATTAGAAGAAGGTCTTTCACCCAAAGAGTGGTTGGGCACTGGAACAGGCTCCCCAGGGAAGTGGTCACAGCATCAAGCCTGTCTGAGTTCAAGAAGTGTTTGGATGATGCTCTCGGGTGCATGGTGTGACTCTTGGGGGATGGTCCTGTGCAGAGCTAAGGGATGAACTCACTGATCCTTCTACGTCCCTTCCAACTCAGCATATTCCACGATCTTGTGAAAACTTCTCTCTTATATTTATGTTGTCTTATAATGCACAGAGAAACTATTACATGATGTCTTTGAAATCTTCAGTTTTTCATGTTATATCATTGTATGCAGGAAATTAATCACATTTTTAATTATTAAAAGATCAAATACATTGGTAGCAAAGCTAGGATTTGGAGAACAGCAAAACCGAGCAATTCAAAGAACAGGAAAGACTGAACATCATATTCTGTACCTTATGATTCTTACTTGAACTTGGAAAACAGTTTTTGTTGCTAAACAGTAAAACAGATTTTAGAAATAACTCTATTTTCTTTTGGAAAAAACTTATACATGGCTCTTACTTGAACTCATATGAAATAAAGGGCTCTTACTTGAACTCATATGAAATAAAGCTACAACGGCAGGACTCAGGGATGGAATAAATATTCACTGAAATCCTGAAATTTTCATTTATTTGTGTAAAGTATATAAAGTAGTTAAAAAAAAAGGGTATCAAGCATTATTAATGTTGGTATCTTCTCCCCTGTGATGACAGAAAAAATTAGTAACAGGTATGTTAAAATCTTATTAAATGTCCTGTATAAAAGTTGCATTGCCTGAAATATAGCAAAGTTTGCAGTCTTGGCATATGGCATATCAAAAAAATTCTAAATCAGAAAGTACTAGAAGAGTAATTATAATGTCATGCATTATTCCTTTCACTATACCAAAACTAAGAGAGAGCAACCCTTATGCCTCTCCCATTTGATACACAGTTGGCATTGATACAGTATCACTCTACTCACTTTTTTACTTACAGATGCTCATGCATCTCTAAGATAGAAAACTTACTGGACCTGGAGGAAGGGAAACGGGCGTTGTCAAAATCAGTGCTTTCCAGCTTTAACTTCTAAGTTTCTGTACTAGTGAGAAATCTTCAAAATCTTCACAAGTTCCATTTTGAAAATGCAAATAAAACAAGTATTCTTAATTAAGTGAAACAACTATGGCCACAGAATCTGAATAATTCTCTTTACTCACTGTATGCCATAATAAAGAACATTTTCTTTATTTTTCCAGTGCCTGCAGTTCTATCTTGAGGCAGGAAATGGTCAAGCAGGCACAGCACACAGCAACCCTTCCAGTTCCAATAAAACCTTTTCTTGGGGCAGTTGAGTACCACCTCAAGAAAAAAAGCTTTTGCTGGGTGATCAGTTTTTAATACAGAGTAAACTTTTAACAAGCCACTCACAAATATTATTTTACTCATAAATAAGTTACTGTCTTGTCAGACACCATATGGGGTTAATATCTTCCCTTTTTCTGGAAGACAACTGTCAAAAGATTAGCTACAATACATCAAGTATCAACTACTTAGTCATACAATACCAAAAAAATAGGAGGATGTCAATTTTCCAGTTTTGATAATGAAGATTAATTTATCCAATAATTTAGGTTAAGATTTATTTGATAACATTTTTAGATGGAATACTTAAAGTAGCATTATGTTTCTGCTATTTAAATTAATTGATTTCATGTGACCAAAAAAAAAAACCAACAAACCCCCCAAAAGAAATGCCAGTTCTTGGCATTAGGTCAAAGATTTTGTAGATTATTAGAACGAAGTGAAAATTAGGTTATGATGATTAAGGATAAAACAGTCATCTATACTCCCGATGTCTAAAATGTCAATACATTTTAGATTTAAAAGATGCTAAATAGAATTTCTTCCTGTGTGTATAGCTATATATTAGGTAGCATCGTTTGGTAGGGGAATACTAAGTAAGACAGAAAGCACAGTGTCTGAAGTGCACTATCTGAAGTGTAGATAGTTTGGAATAATTATTAACACTCTAAAGTTTGTGTACAATGTGCAAAAAGTGACACTCGTTGTTTCACAGCTGGAATTTCACTCCCAAAAAGTTTCTAGTATTTTTCCTGCTTTGTTGCAATAATTTTAACAAGTTGGATCACTGGAGGTGCCTACTATGCCAAGGTATACCTCTTGGCATCTGGCTAAAATCTGCTGTTTATTCAGGAAGTTCAAGTAAAATTTTATATGAAGCCACTCTTTCTATTGTTTAAAATATTTAATATTGATCCATTTCCCACACATGGTTGATTCTGAATTCAGAATGTGACAAAGACCTTGCTCTGAGATGCGAACCAAGAATAAAGCCATTCATACCAGGAATTTCAATGTAATTTAGTAAATAAGGAGTATTTAACAATCTCCTAAATATTGGCCTCCTTATTCTACATCACAGTGAAAATGATTGTTCTCAACATTCAGTCCCATTATTACCCCTGCATTTATGACTCTTACAAGTCTTCCTAGCATATGTGCAGCTGGAGTGTACTCAGGAGATAAGCATGCACTTCTTAAGACAACAACAAATGCAATGAGAAGAAGAAATACATCAGCTATGAGAGAGATAAGGGGGTACTGCTGCTTCACTAGCAAGACAATACAAGTATTTTGTGTTTGTCCTCCGCTACTGTGTGCATATATGCCACCTGTTGGTGAGGGGGTACTGGTACAAAAAAGCCAGTCCAGCAAAAGACAATGAGGGACCAGAGAATCCTTGAAGGGTAAACTAAAGCGAATTCCACAAAACGATGTAAAAACTCTGCCACAAATAGCAATATGCTCTTCACACTGCTGCAGCAATGAGAATGTCAAGCATCAAATAAAGCAGGATACCTGTCATGCATGACTAATGCCTGCTGATGAATTTAGTATATATTTAATCTTAAAATACTACAATATGGAAACATATTATTATGGTATTATAAGTAAAGAATAAAAACACTGAGCAGATAAAACCTTTAAAAATCACTAACAAAACCAAATCTTCAAAGTGTTTTGCTATCTAAGTGTGCTATCAGAGATGTCAAAATAATGTCAGAAAGAGGAAGGTGACTGACAGAATATGTCAGTCTCAGAAAGCTACTTCAGACCGTACAGCACATACTCAAGGTTAGGGAAGACTATAAGAGAGAGATGAGCAAAATTTCCTGTATCCATGCAACCATTATTATGCCATTCACACGTACTACCCATTGCCACATTGTGATTAACAGACCAGCGCATTAAGGAAAAAGTTGCAATCAGGTTACATGAAGAAGACTGAATATCCCTGCTGATTACAAATGACAGCTGATTTTTTCAGTCAGGTCTGCACTTAGAAAATGCACTGTCTCAGAGGATGGATAAGCTCTCCTTGGAAGTAGGAAGGCCAAACTCAGTGCCAATTTCTTCCCATCCCATATGCAAGCAGATCAACACAGTCCTAGTTTCATTAAGAGTTTACCGTGATCCATCACCGCAAGGATCTACAATGTGATATTATAAACATTCTTCAAAACCAGATAAGCAAAGACATACATATATGTTTTTAACTCCCTACTCAGTCAAAAGGTGCCCACCAAACATTACACAGCACCATGAAACCAACCACACCCCTGCAGGTAGGGAGACATCCATACACTGGCTTGGAAATTAATGATTTCTGCTGGTCTACTACTGCAAAAAGAAGAGCTAATACAGGAATGTCACACAAAACACATTTCAAGTACTACAAGTCTCAAGTACTCTTGTGCACTTGAGATCCAAATTTAACTGGATTTCCACTAAGCACCATCAATGTTCCTAATAAACTAGCATTGCCCCAGTATATTAGATACTCATAAGTAAGTAAACAAAGATTAATTTCAAGCAGATCACTTCAGAATTCTCTTTCACTGAAACCATTATGCTTCTGAATTTGTGGAAATCCTTGATTATCAGCTTCACTTCTCCAGCTTGGACTCTGCTTTTGGTGTACCTTCTGAAAAATAAATTTTGTTCCCTTTTTCCTCCCTCTTTGAATGTATTGTTTTCATCACTCTAGTCCTCTTCTTCTTTGCTCCAGCAACACTCCAACACAAGGAAAGACTACCTTGATCAACGAATCCTGTCTGTTTTCCGCAAGAGACACTAAGTCTGGCAGGGTTTCCAGAAAAGCTATTTAACCACAGACCATAAAATACGTCTGCTCCCTACACCCTTCAGCCCATTGCAAACTTAAAAGCCAGTAGTGAACTCCTGCAGCCATAGCTAAAATATCCCAGAGGAAAAAAGCGGGAGACAATAAAGACAGTCCTTGACATCTTCAATTCCCTGCTATTGCAGGAACATAATTAGATTCAACTTTCAAATGTTCCTAGATAACAGACCTTGTCCATGTTACAGGAAACATCCAGTCTTTGCCATTCTTGTATGAGGGAAAATTCCCTCTTGACCTCAAGTCTTGCCATGGCTTGAACACCAAGAGCATGAGCATGTCCGTGACATTTTTAACCAAGAGGATTTTAAACCCCTAAGAGCTAGGCCAGACGTCGAATTGTAACAGTTTTTGCTGTTCTCCACTGACACAACTGATTCCACCATAGCCTAATTCAAGTCAAGGGAGTTTGTAGAGTTTCTTCTAATCTCACATCAAGCAAACAGCTTTTAAAGAACTTCTCACGACTCATTTTTATTTTTACATTATCATACTAAACACCGAATTGATATTCCATCCAAGCCAGATGGAAAAAGAATTCCACCAACTACTTAACAAAGCCACCCTTTAACATCAGTGCCCAATCAAGTGGTACTTCAGAAGCTTCATAACCAAATGATGATGTGAAACCCACCAACCAATGCATCTAATATCAAATACACATAATGCTTTCCCATTACCTTGTTAACCATATTAGGAGACACACCAACATTTTAGTGGAGGCCACATTATGTCATAAATGACATGCTGTGCTTTGATGCATATCAAAAAGTACAATTTTGAGAACTGAATTAAAAATGCAATGCACAGTTCTGTGGAACTGGCCAATTCCTAGACATCGAGCTGCCAAGCTTTGTTCAAAGAATTTATTACAACTTTCATATTCTGTAAAGAAGTTTAAATACATAGGCTTGGGGGGAGTTGTACTGAAAGTTTGTTATTTCAAAGTAAATTGTTCTCCAATTGCTCATCACTATACATCAATATAATGCTATAAACCATCATTTTTCATGGTATAATGATGATGATAATACATTTTAAATTCTTTGACTAAGCCACTTGAATAATGACAAAAAGATCAGACCTTTCCAAACATAAAAATACAATGAATCAACATCTGTCATCTACAGAAATGGCATAAACATCACTTAATGTGATCACTTAAAACACATCCATCATTCATCTGATGTGATCACTTAAAACACATCCATCATTCATCTGTAAATCCATTTCATCATATCTAATCCAAAACTCTGCAAGTATTAACAGTCAGCCACAGAAAAAAACAGTATTTTAGCAACAATCTGTCACATGACAAATACTAGTATTTACAGCTTGGTTGGAAATTAAGCCCAGAATTTCTTTTGGATTAAAATTTAAACTTATCTTTCAATTTATGAAATTCAAAACCAGTATATTCTTGTTGATTTAACTGACATGTATATAACAGAACTCAATCTTAAGATGGGAAGAAGTATAAGTGACGGACTTACCTTATATTTTTTAATTTCTGTTGATAAATCTTTTCTTCCAAGAGCAGCCCTTCCAAAAAACTACAAGAATGAGACAGCCTTTTCTGACACATTTACTAGGACACTAACATCATTTTGACAACAAGTTGGTATTCTGAGCTGAATAACAAAATCTGTATGACAAAAATTTAACAAATTCATCTTGAAAGAAAGCAGCATCCTTGGAATTAGAAAATAAAACTTAAGTCTCTCTAATATGGGATAAATACTTGATATATTTAAGGAAGAAAAGATCATTAACATCACAACATTGCTATTTTAGAAAGACTACTCACAAAATGGTCATTAAAATAACTTTCTTAACAAAAAGTGATAAATACATGTAATAAAACAGAAACAAGCAAATTTTCAGCACCGAATCTATTATTATTTTAATTAAAAAACAGATGGTCTTCATCTGAATACTCTTCTACGGGTTGAAATTCCCTAAAGGCAGGCACTGTCACCATTAAAAAAAAATATTTTCCCTATATTAATCCAACAAAAAAAATAAAATGACAGAAAACATGAAGGTCATATCTGTAGAACTGCAAGGGAATGCATATGCCTTGGAAACCACTTGAGTGAAAGGATACAAGTTTTGGTATAATGGGATTAATGATTTCAATGCACGGCTTGCATTTATAGCTGTTGCACGAACCATAATAGGTAGAATTTTTCCATTCACAATAGCACCATCAAAGAGTGGACCAAAAAATGGAACCTGAATAAAAAATTTAGAAGTTCAACATAAAGCAAGATCTTAGCTGTAACAATTAGCAATCAACATTAACAATAGAGCACTCAAATATATCTCTTTTTCCCTCCTCATTGCTAGATTATCAAAGCGGTCATTATGCTACATGTCAGACCTTTTCTCTTGTGGAAATATACAGCTTGATATCCTTGGCAACAGATAACACAGTATTTGAAGAAAATTAAGCAACTATTTGAATACTATGTCTCATCAAAGATTTTTTTCAATATTTGCTGCCAAAATCCTAGTAAGAGTCATGCCTATGATGTTTATGAGGTTGAAAGGCTAGCTGACAATACTGTAGGTGGTAGTAAGCAAAAGCAATAATTACTCAAATTTTAAAATAGCATGTATCATGGCTTTAGATATTAACATGTTCATAAGGACCAACTCACTGTGCAACTGTCATACAATTACCGGTGCATTGACCCTTCCCTTCTATTTTCTTTTATTCTATCTGTTCTGCCCTTCTACATTATCTATACAAATGGACTGTAGGCCCTTTACAGGAGAAAGTCAAAGTTTGGCCTCTTCGGACCCTAAGTGTAAAGCCTTATTTGTGAGATCAGTAGAAAACCTCAATATTTAGTACAGGTAGCACCCAAGAGGTATACAGAACAGATAGATCTTATGTTTTGGCAAAATTCTCTACTTGGCATGATTTCTCCAATCATCATTGTGCAATTAAAAAAAAACCCAACAAAATAAACACTCAGTATTAACTATCTGCATTTCCTGTACATTTGAATAAAGTTCTGAAGCTGATGACATAAAGCAGGTCAAGAGCAGCAAAATTTGTGCATCAGCTCAGTAAAGGGAGCAGAGCTGCAAAAGAATTTTAGATTCTATATTTTTTTTGCCATCATTTAATGTAGTTCTGAGAATACTGAAATCTGATGGAAGTTACTTCTTTCTTCACATACAAGAACCTCTTTTTGGACTAACAACAATCGCTGTTTTCAACAGTTCTCATTTTCCTTCTTAACCTGCATGCTCCCAATAATCCATCTATTTGTATTTAAAGTAGCAAAAGAAAGAATAAACTTATTAATTAAAAATGTAAGTCAGTAATAACAAAACTGAATATCATTTCATGCATATCAACACCCATCATAAAGGGGTGTTTCTCTCATATACCTCATTTATTAATATTAGTGCTTCTAGTAATATTTAAAGTATAGAAATTCATGGCCAGTCACATCACACACAGAAGTTAGGTAGTACAAGAACTCATGACTACTTTTACTCAGTCAGCGTTCACTACCCTAAACCACTGTTCTAAGAACAAGGCCAGCACTGACATTAGAGGAACAGTCATTATAAAGAATGTGTGTTCATATGCCTCAGGGTTGAATGGTCTTGCTTTACTGAATAATCTCCAAATTCTTGTGTGGAGTCAAGAAGAAAGTGATAACTAGCTTTGAGAGAAAGAAAGGAGTATGACACGGATGGAGGAAGTTGGAGCAGACCATTATTCAACTACCTCAGTTATGTATCAAATTTGACAAAAAGGTTTGGCAAGTTTATTTTAATATTTAAATTATTATGCAGAATATTCTAGCTTTTTCCTAGATTATGTTGTTAGCAGATATGCTTTACAGGATCAGGCCTTTGCAATTTCAAGTTACTGATTTAACTATGCATTGTACTCACTGAGCTCTCCCTTTTCCTCCTGCCACCACTGCAACTGTCAGTGCTCAAGACATCACTTTGTTGGACCAGTCTATTATACCAAGACCTCAGAATGTAAACAAAACTCACGTCATGTTAAACATATGAAGAAAACACAAAAGAAAACAAACCCTTACCTCAGGCTTTTTCATGATCTGGATACTGAACATATGGTTTTTCATGGGATAGATAACTATAAGAACATCACCAAATTCTGTTGGAATTATTCCTCTTCTATAATCTCGAGTGTGCTCTGACCAGACAATGTGTACTTCATCGTTTCCTAAATGTCTTAGCTAGAAAATCAGGGATAAAAACCTATCAGTTTAAATATCCTTAATTAATATTCTATAGCCATACAGCTATATAAAATGCACATATTTCAAAAGGACAAACCCACTAAAAACAAATGAAGAAAAATGAGTAAAAAAACCCAAATTACAGTATAGTTCTTTTACAATTTCAGTGTGAATATTAGTTGACAGTATTGGTTTGTGCTATAGATTTTTATATACTGGTGTCAATTTCTATTTAAATTAACAGATATGTGAATGTTTTCTACTGAAAGCTAAAATTTTGTTGATGTTATCCCAAGGATGTAAAGTGGTTCAACTTGATTTACTAAAATTTGTTCCAGACTGTCATCACAGATAGGCAGCAAATTACTAAATTCTATATGAATGTTTTAAGTATATGAATGAACATCTTTTTAAAAGCTGGGTATCTGAGCACTTAACCCTATAATTCCAGACAAATTCCAAACTGCCTGCCACAAACACAAATTGTTTAAAGGAGAATAGCTACTGCATTTTCCATAGCCCCCAAATTAACTAAACTAAATGGTCATTCCCCATGAAACCAGTATAACTTTGTAAAAACAGCACCCCACCCCCCAAAAACCCCTTCAAAATGGCTTTGATCTGGCTCAGAATGGCCAAATGGGTTCCTCAAAATCCATGGTGTAATCATATAACCAGATTAAGGAATTTCTTCAACATTCTGGAATTATCTGCACTGAAGCTCCAAAACGTTCCTTCTGCTAAACATAACCATCTGACAACAAATGTTCACATTATGCAGAGAGGCTTTATGTATACTGATCAAATATATTCACACTATTAAACATCAGATTCTTTCCAGTAAGCATTATTTCTGAAAATTCAATCTGGAATCTCTTTTTTATCTCCTAGTGCATCACCAGTTACAGCTGACAATTGTCTTCACCCCCAGTTTTCAATTTGTTTCCACAGCTTTAGGTAGGAGGAGTTTGTCAATCACCTTGATGTTATTCAAAGGACTGCACTGTGAACTGCTGTTAACAGGTAACATACAGATACCATTTTGGGCACATACAAAAAGCTATTGTAAATAAAAAGGCAACAATTTGCCATACTCATTTTCAGAACACAACTGAACTTTAAATAAAAGCAAAACATATACACAGTCTTCAGAGAAATTTCACTGCAAGTATTCACTTGTTTATTTTACAAAACCTCCTGGAATGCTACCTTCATCTTATCTAAAGGCTTTACCAGTTGTCAGTAGCAGACTTAAAAAAAAAAAAAAGAAAAAAGAAGCTGTCTCTTCTCATCTCTTCTAGCTTTAAATTGTATCAGACTGAAAAAGGGTTGTATTTCTATGAAAAAAGGATTTTCTTCAGTGTTGAACTGGGAAAAGGACAGATGGTATCAATACCCTCCTTCTTTGATGCTCAACAAGTCATTTGTTTTGCCTAGACCAGATCGTTCATATGTCTAATATACAATGGCTGCAGTGCCTTTGAAGTGAGTTGTTCTTTCCTCTTGTGTAGATGGCTGAATTATTTTGAATAACACTTAGTTAGGGGTGCTCTTGTGCCAACAGCAAAACCAACCCAACAGAAGAATTGGTTATAACAATATTCACTACACTGAGCTTTATTTTACTAGATTAAAATAAAACCAGGCAGCAACCTGAATGACCTATGTGCAACACACAAACAGCAGATGCAGAAACCTTGGATAACATGTAACCATGATGAACATCATAAAAGACAACTAATTGCAGAATTGCTCTGAGAGCCTGAACCTCTCCTATCTTAAGAATCACAGAACCATTTAGCTTGGAAAAGATCTCCAAGATCATCAAGTCCCACTGTTAACCTAACATTGCCATGTCCACCACCAAACCATGTCTCTAAACACTGCATCTACAACATCTTTTAAATACCTTCAGGAATGGTGACTTCACCACTTCCCCGGGCAGCCTGTTCCAATGCTTGACAATCTTCTCTGTGAAGAAATTTTTCCTAAAGTCCAATCTAAACCTCCTCTAGCATAACTTGAAGCCATTTCCTTTAGTTCTGACTCTTGTTCCTTGGGAAAAGAGACTTACCCCAACATCCCACAACCTCCTTTTGGTTACTTGTGGAGAGCAATAAAGTCAATAAGAGTGATAAGAGAGCAATATGAAGCACACTTAGCTGTTTTTTTTTCCTGGTGATAGCTTGGAGCACTTCCATACTTGCTAAGATAAACTTCAAAATACACTACCAAAAAACCCCCCCCCTAGCTCCCAAAATTATCCGAAAAGCAACTTCTCCTTCTAACCCTTTTGTTTTGTAGCAAAAAGTTAATTAAAGAAACTTTGCATTTTGGCACCAGAACAGACTTTTCCATTGATTTTCATCATGGCAGAATTCTATTTTTTCAGTTTACACAAGGTTTGGCTTCACTTCATTCTTCTCTAGCATCACTGTCTAATAAACTGTTATCCTCGGCCTCCTCTCTTTGCCACAGTTAGTCATCTCCTCCAGACATACATGAGACCATTTTCAAAATGGATCAAAGACATGATCCAAGTGGGGAAAACTAATCCCCAAGTTTTTGTTTTAAACTCAGCTCATGTAACTGTACTGGTCTCAAACACAGCCCAAGAAAACAACTTGTTGGCACCTTTTTTTGAAGGTGCAGGAGCAGAAAGCAGGGTTGTCACCTTCTTAAATGGCTTTATCACCAGAGAAGTCAATGAGAAATTGCACCTCAGATTTAAAAAAAAAACAAACTAAAAATTCTCATTTTGCTTCCTCAGTGAAGTGACAGTCAAACTAGCTGTTGAAATATGACAATGATAGGCTATCAGGGACTGATGGGCTCACACTTAGAAGCCAGTGAAAAGCTCAGGGAGGATGACACTGCCTAGCCAAAGAGAAAGCATGAGGCAAATCAGCTGCGACATGAAATGTGGAATGTAAAAAAACTACATGATCCTAGGTTGAGGGATGGTCATTTGAAGCACTGACTGAACTCACTGAACTGACTGCCAAAAAGCAATACATCCATCACTGCACTGCACCATTCCTAATTCAGCAACATTGAACTATTCGCTAAAAGAATTATTTTCTCCTTTACTTAACATCTTTGGAGACAAAAAACTCACTGAATTATTAGAAACAAGTGATGGTGACAGTGTATATGCCAAAGAAATAATCAAAACCATACAGAGTTTAGATAGTGCAGCTTCTTGAGAGCATCACTGCCTTTGAATTTAATTTCTCAAATGTTACCCCCATGTACCTGTTACTGACATCTGCAACTAATCAGACAGGACACCAGTTCTTGCACTTCCGTGAAAGCTATCCAGACAGCGCATTGCTACTGATGCACGCTTTCACATTAGACTAATATAGATTTTGGTGTGATAGAAGTGTACTGTGTGGTTATTTCAGAAGGATTACTGACAAGGGACACATATTTTTGGATATTTGGTACTAAAGCCATTAGTGACTTTTCTCTCCAATTTCAAAGTTTGCTTTATACCCTCATAGATTTATGAGAATACATTCCAAGCTAAAAGAAAATACTACTTCAGAGAAAAAGGAAAATGAAACATTATTTCAAAGAGTTCCAAGTCCTATCAGATGTATTTCACCTCATGATTACTACTGAGAATGATCTGGCAATGATCCAGTTTGACTAAAATGTAGAATGGCATCTCTGTGACATGTAATGGATTGAGAGTCAAAATCAGATGGTGCAAGTAGGTGGATGATGGTATAAACTATGAATGGCGGTTTATAACAAAATGAAAAGTACTCAGGATCAAAACAAAGATCAAAACCTTGTTTCCCTTACGGATAGTCAGATGACTGTAAAAAATAATAGAGAAGTAAACAACGCTGGGTGTTGCTGATTTTATATCTGAAGAATAACTAAGTTTTGGATAAGTCATTCTGTTTCCTTCTTCAAGATTTGATCTTAAGAAGCTCTGACACTAACACAGTGCTCCTTGTTGCTTCTGTCAGATGTCTTCACCTTGGTCAGCAAGCAAAGGTTATGAGAAAACTTGAATGGGGGTAACTTGACTCCTCAACAACACTTGATTCATGGAAGAGATCCAATACATGAAATTAACTTGAAAAGCTTTCCAAGGTCTGCTAGGTTTTGCATAAACTTTTTAGAAAGAAGAATTTCAGATTTTCTTCTCAATTATTCAGTTCCCTATTGAAGGATCTTGTAATTCAGTAGTGTTCCACAACCAAGCTCTCCTGCAAGCACAACAAACATTTGCAGAATCCATCATTCACTGTGATCATTAAACCACAGGAGAGCCAGAACCTGACTTCTTTCAACTTTAATTTGGATTCTTTATATCTTTGTATTGAATTGGAAACATTCCAGAATTCAGTGTTGTGGACAAAGTAGGACAAAGATACCAAACTGTAACCACCTCTTCTCATTGAAACCCTGAAGACAGACAGAAACATGGTTTCCCAAGGTGTGGTCCCGGTGTTATCTAAAAGAATGGGATTTGGTGCACACGGAATGGACAGATGTCAAGACTGTATTCTGTGTTAATGCTTACTCAAAGCTTACTACCAGTTGTGTAAGCCACTACATCTTCACATTCATTTCCTGACTTCATGTTCCCGAATTTACAGCTTCACATGTGCATACCTCACAGTAAGCATATCAAAGTGCAAATCAGTACCAGAGACATAAGGCGCAGCAATAATATAAATAATAAAAAGCCCTAAAATAGTGTTATATTTCAAGTAACTAGTAATACATTATGGCTGAAAAGCTGGAACTATGGGTTACACACCAGTATTCTAACACTCTAAACACAGATCAAACTGCCCCGGAGACTTTATTATCTAAGCATAAGGCAAGACATGAAACAGAGCTGAACAAATGCAAAGAAGCTATAAAAAGGTGTTAAAGACAAGAAAAAGGTCTTCAGCATTATTCAAGAATGCAAGTGTCAAGGTCAGAGAAAGGAAGGTTCAGGGATCAAAACAACAGTTTATGATACAGTGGATAAATTTTAACTGTGTGTACGAAAAGGCTATGTTGCAAGAAATGGTAGGCAGGAAAAAGAAGAGTCTTAAGCACAGACTGAATGTAAGGATCCAGAAAGTAGACCAAATTAAAGATGATTTCAGGCTATGGGCACAAGTGACAGGCACAATGGTCATGTTATCTGTGGTGATCTGGAAAGGTGGCAATGAGAAAGAGATTAAGAGCTCTGTTTTAGACATTTTAAACCTGTGTTGTCGGGAAGACAGCCCTGAGGAGATACCAGAGACAAACAGATTTTTTTAGGCTAACTTTGAAACTCTACTCCATTAGAGCAAATATATAAAAATGACCGACTGTTAGGTTACCTGAAATTTCAAATTTAACTCAAAATACTTTAAAATATTCTTACTCTATAGCCATCATCATGTGTCAGCTCTCCTAATACATTTATGTTAACTGAATACAAAAGAAATGTGAAATAAATACAACCAGGAGGGATGATCAAATCTAATTTTGATACATTAGTGTCATATGCTGTACATGTTACAATAGCAGCCAGACTTAATACGAAGCTGCAGGCTATACTGAAATTTCCAAATGGCAGATTGTTCTAAGTGATACCAAGTATAATTGAAGTAATAAACGATAGTAAAAGCAAAGCACACTGTCAGGAAGAATTTAAGTATTTACTTTTTAAAATTAAATGAGTTAGGTTTCGAAAGGCAAGACAAGTGAAATAATGCAGGGCTCAATTTACAGAAAATTCCTTTTATTTATCTGTTGCATTAACCCTTGAACTCTTGCCAAAATTACTGTAATTTCTAATACCCACTTACCTAAAGGAGGGAGAAAAAAGGCTATTATATTTTCTTATGATACAACAGCTAGCCTCAACTTTTTTCTTCAAAAATGAAAGTGTTTATTATAAGAAGAACAGAACGAGCAGAGATATCTGAAGTAATGGCTTAATGCAGCTACTTTTGTCCATTAAATGTAAGCAGCATGCTGTCCACAGTGTATGTCCCCTCTAGATGAATTTTTCACAAAACTTTGTCTCAACAACTATGGTGTGTTTGGGTTTTTGTTTGTTTCACTTTTTTTTTTAAGCAACATGTGTATCCAATTGTAACTCCAAAAAATAATCTACTAATAATTTCCAACTATAAACCCTCAAGTTCCCATTACATGTTAATAACACAACAAACACAACCCCCCCGCTATAAATGCTGGGAACCATAAACCTTTTATGTGGTTAGGATGATGTCACGCACAACTTAGAACAGCATAATACACCAAAAGCTCAGGATGAATTAGTACTCCAATCATTAGCAACATTACTACTTTTTATTTACATAGTAGGTGAATAATATCTCACAATGCCTTCACTCCTCTAGGAAGTTCCTCCTTCCTCCTTCCTCCTTCCTTAGGAGGTGATAGGCTGTAGAGGTACATAAACGAGTTTCCTCATTCTGTGAACTGAGTCTCACATTACTTAGTCCTGAAACTCTTTGCAAGTTTGTTCTTGTAAGGGTAGTGTAAATCCTTTTTACTCTAAACTTTAATTATAAAAAAATCAGAATGGGTTGCATTATCAGCATTAAACCTTTAATTTACTATTTGCAAATTAAATACCTATTTTATATATGCATTTCAATGTTAAGTTCCTTTACACATTCAGAAGATTTTCATCAGTTCTTGAATTCATGTCTTTTCTTGCTCTTGTTCACATCTTCAGAAACAAATACTTCAGAGGTATTTTTTTTTTTACTACTCTGTAAGACTGATGGAAAATAAGTTTAAAAATGGCTTAGCCCCTGAAACAGTAGAATCTTGATTTTGTAGTGGCTCAACTGGCAGGAAGAAGTTTTGCTTTAATTTAATTTATTTTCCATTTATAAGATGAACCTATCATGTACCTCTAGGCACATTTACAAAATAAAAACCAGCAGCAGTTCAAAGCCAGCTACTGTAAGTTTGCTTGTTTTTCTCCCATTGAATAAAACAGACAAAAAAATCACATGAAAGACCCGCAGAGAAGCTTAAATCTCAAGTTTCTCTGGAGGTCATGAACAGTACATGCACTCATAATAACTACAACTCTTAGAACTCACATGGCTCTCAAATAATTTTGACAGTGTGTGTGAGCTAACCAGGATTTCATAAAACACATTCCTTTTGCTGATGTGTTCAGTCCAAGCATCACGAGTAGCTGCAGAACTAGTATATGAATTAAGACTGTTTTCCTACTCATGTCTCCTGATACCACTTGCTGGTTTCTTGCAAGATGTAAACTTCAGTTGATGCTTTTCTCAAGTTTGGGATGAATTTCATAACATCTCTCTCTGGTGCTGGTTCCTTGACATCTACTGCTTCCTCCCATGCAGACTTTACTTGCTGAGTAGGAGCACTAAAAGTCTCGCTCCCTCTATCTCCTTTACTTAGCCTATCATCATTAAACATGAAATGAACAGCTTTGAAACATGTCTCTATTAAATTCCATTGGAATGGGCCAAAAGGTGTTAGGGAAGGAAGGAGAGAAATAGAGGCTCACAGGCCTCCGTTCTTGGGAAAATATGCTTAAAAAGAACAAAACCAAAACACTGAGGAAAAACAGGAAAGAAAGTCACAGAGAAATAAAATATCTTAAATAAACAGTTGATCAGTAGTTGAGCCACAAATATAATTCCAATCTTTTGATACTCTCTACATATTCATACAGAGCTCAAATATTCCAAATTACTGATGAGTGAGACTGTGGGTAAGGGAGGAGAGAAATAGGCCTGGGGCAAGCTGGAGTTGTTAAAAAGTCCAGCTGACAATATTTTCACAAGTTGAGTCACAGGAGGTCTGGATTAGCACTGAACCTTGCCTGGTAGGAACAGCTATATGTAGATTCAGGGTGTTCTGTGGTGGTGTATCCCTCCCTCCCCTGTCCTTGGGCTGCACTATCATCTTAGAAGTGCTCATTAGGTCTAACAGTACCCTAGGCTAAGCTCCTCTTGAGCTTATAAGAAACACTGTTTGGTACCAGGAACTTACGCTGTCTAACGAGCTCCTGTTTTTTAAGACAGTCTTGGAAACTTATTTTTCTTGCCTGAATAACAACTCAGGTGGAACAACATTTTTGTAATTGAACTTTCAAAGACAGTTACTGAATCGAATTGTGGACAAGATGGAAAATTACAATGACTGAAGTCAACTCACTTGTGACCCCATAAACAGCGGTCCTAAGAGAGACCCTTTGAGCTCTCCTAGACCATCAGTGGGCTGCAGCCAGCAATCTCCCTCTGAGCGGGACACCTCTCAGAGCCAGTGAACTCTCAAGTTTGCTACACTCGGGTAACGGCCATCAATAGAGCCTGGGCTGATATCCCACTCCCCAAGGATCAACCCTTCACTTGTTGAGAAAATGCAAAGGCATCTGATGTGAGTACTGCACTGAACTCGAGGAGAATTTTTCACAGGTATATACCTTGTACATACTGCTTTAGGTCTGTGTGTGTGTGACTGTGAATATGCTGTAGCAAATGTGCTATGAATGCCACTCTCTTAAATTCATAAGTACTTTAGATTCATAAGTAAGTTAGGCCTATAAGTGAATTACTGTTGTGCTTATAGTAAATTCTATGGAATCTTTTGTTAAATTAATTTAAATTAGGCTGTTGCTTAAGTGCTGTTAAGTTTAAGTGCTGTTAAAACCTTTAGGCCTAAAACACTGTTCAACTCTGCGGCTAACTTTGGGAAGAGGTTCCACTCTGTGACTCAATGGGAGGATCTTCCTCATTGCTTTTTATCCTTACCCTTTTTTCATCCCCAGCCTCCATGTAGATCATATTTGGTTGATTTTAGTTTTAGATTGATTAATTTTATATTTCAGTCTGACTTTTCTCTGTGTGCTTTAACCATCACTAGTAAGTAGCAGACTGAACCTTGCCAATGAACTTTGTCGCACTTTCATGTTAATATTAACCCTGCTTTTGCCAATGCCTTTGCTGGTGATCCTTTGAGCAACCTACAACACTCATTCCTGACATGCTCCTGGAAACAGACATGAGATCTTGCTGAAGTCCACAGCATTTTCAAATTAATCATTATTATTTTTCACTGTGACCCATCCTTCCCCTTGTCAATGCTTTGTAATGCTCTAATTGAAACAGATTATAAACAAACATTGTAAGGATAATTACAAGCCGTGTTTTATAAAACCCACTTTCTGTTTAAGAAAATAAAGAAGCCAGTCACCTAGAAACAAAAATACACATTGTTCTATACTGAAACAGTAGCAACAATCTTATTTTAAAATTAGTTATTTTTTGCTATTAAACTATTTTTATAAATCATTTAACAACCTAAGTACTGCCCTGGCTCTACTTCAGGAAATAAAGAACAGAAAGGATGCAGCATCTTAGGCGTACAAGCAAAAACATTTTTAATTAAAAAACACCCCACACCAACCAAACCAACCTAAGATGCAACAGGGAGGATTTAGAACTCAGTCTATAATAAGAACAATAATATTTTTTTCTTCAAGTGGAACACAAAGAACAAAAAAGTCATTAATAATTGAAGCTTGCCAGAGGCATGGCTATTTCTCTCTTTACTAACTGTCTACTGTCTAATTTAATTACAAGTATTAAACTCCATGCTGAGGTCAACCAGCTTCACTTCCTTCAATATTACACTTCAACCAGTGCTCATTAACGTGTCTACTGAATGGATTAGCACATCTGAAGATGTATGTATTCAGGTCGGGGGGGACAGCCTAATGATACCTAATTGTTCATTTATAATAGGACACATGTTCGAGACTGTAAGTTATTATCACTAATGTGGAATTTATTAAATTCTAAAGAAAAAAATACCAATACAGAAAACCATTTTTTTCTTAATGCAGCTATACGAGATCATACCACTGTTTAGCATCTGTGTCTGCTCCAAGACAAAACACCTTATATGAAATAAATATTGTCTTAATATTTTTAATTATTTTTTAAAGGGAAAATTATTTTAATAGCCAAAAGATGACCCTTAAGTGAAATAAAAATCATCTTCAAAAGTACTCACCACATATTTATTAACTGGCATTTAAGGTCTCAAAGTACTAAGACATCATTCAGATGTAATGCTTTTTCTTCTGCACCAACCATTACCTCTCTGCACTTTTCCTCACTTTACATATGTTCCTGACAACAGTTGCAATGACAGCAAAAATCACCAGTATGGTAAAATTAGAATTGGTAGAGAATAATCTATACATCTTGAGCTACTTCAGTAAAATACCAATTATTAGTAGGTAAAGATGTTATGATATTTTATGTTTTGGGGTTTTTTTAAGTTACTGGATTTTCTTTGACTCTAATTGCTCTGGGTTTATTACCAAGGGAAACTTATTTAGAGACACCCACCTTTTTTGTTAAAGAGTCATCTGAATCAGAAGGCATTCTTGTTGACACATGGAACATTACTTCTACTGTTGAGGTAGCAAAATATGGAGTGGTCAATCCAGTGCTTTTGTTTTTTTGCAGTCCTCCCATAAAGCCACAATGACTTGTGAGATTAACCTAGAAATAAAGTCCAAGAAACTTTACCAAAAAAAAAATTATCAGGTGATAAATACACTCTTTATGCTTTAAAATGCACTTTCAACTGAACTTTTAAAGTGAAGATTCTTTTCACAGGAGTCGTTGTGCTTTTTTCTGAAAGAATGCAGACTCACTGACTAGACTGGAAATCAACTGCTGTGCAGTAGCATTCTATATTCCATGGTCACCACAGAAGCTGCTGTGAAGATGAGGTTAGAGAAAAGGAAAGGTTGTGAAAAGATTTACTGCATTATTCCCTGATCACTTGAGCGTAGTCACTTATGTGTGTTTTTTGAACTTTTTTAAATTCTGTGATACCACATCAACTTTGACCTGAGCTCTGAAGAAACTCTGTATGAGAGCCAGGCATTTTTACATTGTCTTGTTACCTTTCATATATTTTTTTGAGAAATTTTCACTCAGTGAATACGAAAAAAAAAATCTCAGGAAAGTAACTGATAATTTGTAAATAAGTTTGTAAGTTTTAGTTCTATGGGGAATAGTCTGGCACTGAAATAAATGAGCATGCTTAATGTGCTGTTTCACTTTTAAAACAGTGACTACAGAAAGTTATATCTCGGATATATACTTGTAATATATATAATATTTATTTATATATATAAATATATATATTTTATATATTTATATATATTTATATATATATATATATATATATATATATATATATATATATATATATATATATATGATATACATATATAAATGTGAATACATTTAATCTTTGCCCATATGGGATATATTTGTTTTTGTGATACTAAAGGATCTAGAATTTAATGCTAAGATATTAAAATATTAGCTGTCTCATTATGGAATATTAATCCAAATTACCAACTCTTTAAACTATCTAATAATGCCTAAGAGAATTAAACCACCTAAGAAGGATATTTGAAGGTACGAATGTGTTTTTGTTTTCTCCCGAATGTGGGAAATAAACATCTATGTTCATGACAGTCAGCAGATTTCTACCAGTTTTCCTCTGTTCCTGTGTAAAAGTCAGAGTTATTATCCACACAGTTAATCTGGTAGTGCTCTTATATACCTAAGGAACATATACTCCTATATGCCTAAGGAGCAAAGAACAAACAAGACAGACACTCATGTGGACACTCCTGATGAGCACAAGTTACAAGAGGAACAAAAAACCTGCAGCTTCTTATGCAGCCAGCCAGGAGCAAAAGCCATTACTGTATTCTGTGCAACAGTGCCAAATAGTACTTTACAGTTGTAATTAAACCTGTATGGCCTAAAAGAAAGGATGTAAAAAAGGAAATCCTTGTAACAGTATCAAACAAGTGACTAAAGAGCTGCAAGTCCACACAGATGATGGGATACATCACATTATTTCTGACTGGTGGAAGAGAATTAGGGTGGAGTGTGTGAACTGATACATGCCTTCAGGCATGCACAACGGAGAGAGTATGTGAAAAGCTGCTTGTTTGTACTTTTTTGGAGTCCCAAAATTTAGCAAAGCTCAAATTTCAATGGACTTAACGCTTTACAGGCTAACAGGGAAATCAAGATGCCTCCCTGAAAGCCAAGTACAGGACTGCTCATTAAAGAATGCCTGCACAAACTTTCTTAAATTGTAAGAGCTTAATTTTAAATAGCTAGTATTACTAATGAAATGAAAACAGGAATTCTTCTCTACATTCCATTTTCAAACAAGTGTATTTCAGTACTTGTGAGTAATGCTGAAGAGCCAAAGACTCAATATATAAAGGGATTTGTAATTTTATCTGTAAACAAACCTAGGATAAAAACATTTTAATAAATACCTCCCAGCCCAGACCAGCTACAAAATCCTCGTAGGCTTGACTTCCCCCAGTATTCGTAAGAATGGAGTGTTTATCTTCCTGTCCCTCAGCAACATAAAACACTGCAATCTTGTGTGTCTCTCGGCTGTAAAACAGAAGGATGGTCATTGCATAACAGTGCCTTTACTAACATGAAACCAAAATATTCGAACAATACAGACAGAGCATGGCACTTCAAGCCTAAAAAATACACAGTGGACTAAAAGTGCAACTATATGGTTTCTTTTGGATACCCTCTACATTTTCATATCCCCATTCTGTCTTTTCTAGTCTCATCTTCTCTAGAGATTAAAGTTTTGCTGTAACTGAGCAGCATTTACCCCTTTTATCATTTCTAAGATGCAGGATGGTGCTGGCTGTACCAATTGTTAATGGAATAGCTGGACTTTTGAAGTGGGCAAATGTAATGCAGGCATTATCCACGCTGCACCGCCCATTATTAAGTGCCTTCTGAACACTGTGGTAACTGCAGCTTATGCAACTCAGTGAAGAATCTTTAAGTAAATAGCAATGTCTTCTGTTCACAGCTTGCTGTTAGACATTGGAGCAACTGAAGGTGGTTTCTCATACTTCTAAAACCTCCCCTGGATTTAATTTGAACTTCTACAAAAATAACTCGATTTTTAATTCTGTGCTCCAATTCCAACTAGAGTTCCGTGTCTTCAAATACCAGGAGCATTAGAACATAGCTAAACAATTAACCAAAGCTTAAAATGTGGAGACTTTGATCTATCAAAGTTTTAAAACTATTCAATGTTGTGTATATACAAATGCTCATAATTATAAGTAATTTTGACATTTGTTTATCTCATGGTATTCTACTTGCAGAATTTCACTCTACAAATAACACCAGTGCAACTTCAATATAATAAAAATAACAACAATACAGTGCAAAATACATTAATAATTCAAGAAATTATTAAAAAACACAGCTCAACTCTCACATCTATGCAATTAGAGTCACTTGAAAAAAGGTACATTTAAAACAAATAAGTAGGCAGTCATTAAAAGAATTTACCATTGTCTTGAATCCAAATTTCTCAGTTCTCGAAGTAACTTCTCATTTTTCTTCAGGAGATGAAAGCTCCTTCTAAACAGAGAAATTTGTAACTCTTATCACCTGTTCACTAATGGATACAGAACAGTACAAGAACATTTCCAGGTCCATTCAAGAATAGTCAACAAATGCTTTTGCCTTTTCAACAGTCCTTTCTTAAATATTTAAAAATTAAGATACCTTTAAAAAAATATACATGCAATTTTTCTTACTCCAGGAAATCTTCTATATTCTACATAAATCTTCTATACTACAGCCATGAGTACAACCTTTATTTCTTTCCACTTTCTTCTGTCAACCTATTGGATCCAACTGGGATCCACCTCTTCTCTACAGAATAACAGACAGAACTCTCTTTGATGCATATATAAGCTGCCACACTTTACTAGGCCATAATATATAAGCTTACTGACAGAAGACACCCCCATTAATCTACTGTTGTAGGGAGTTAGTGCATTAAACACAGAGCTTTTGTTATTCTGAATTGCAGAAGAGAGCAGAGCATAACTCAGTAGTCACCCAGCCAGCTGCAACAATTAAAAGAAAAAAACAAAGCAGTATGCTAGAGCAAGAAAGGCAGTTTCCATTTATTTTCAAGTGGGCTTAAGATGTTTCCCACAAAACACAGTGGAATGAGCCTAAGAGCAGTACTGTTCAAAATCAGACCGCCTTGAGGAATTGAAGATCCAAATAAGAAAGGTTGTAACACCAATGTTTTGTCCGATGCCAGTGATATTCCAGTGACACAGATGATTTCTGTTTTACAGAATATCCATTTCCCTTCATAGTAAGAAAATATTTCAATAACTCTAATATGGAATTTGACAGCAACGGCAAAAGAAGATTTCAGAAAGACCCATAAATTCTAGGATGTTAATATTTGTACATACCCACATGTATATGCAGACATGCACCTAACCACACCCCCCCAAAAATAATAATGTAAACAGAGACATTACTTTTGTAACTGAACATGGTTTCTCTCCTGTTGTTCTAAACAATACCCAAACAATACCCAAGCATGGCCAATGTTGAAATACTTAGTAGGGAACACATCTTTTTCATTAGCTAACACAGATGCAATGCTCTGAGGCTGCATGCAAGCATGCTCTTCGCAGACAGAGCAGCAGGACACTATCCAGCGACACAATAGCTGAGAATATGACACTTTCTGAGTCTTATTCTGGCATAGAAAGGTAACGATTTTTGTAGGAACATGCATGGGAAGCAAAGAAAATACATCACTCCTTCAATTTGCCTTCAAACACTGTTCTAAGGAAAGAAGATAAATCACAATAAAGGCAACAGGTTCCTCCTTTCTATCTCTCTAAATGACAGGCTGAAATGCAGAAGAAAGCTCCCATTTTGCCCTTAGTAGCATATCTCTTCTCTTCTTTTGTTAGCTGCCCTGAGTATTTTTGGCTTAACAAACTCTATGATCAACTACTATTAAATAGCAAGAATAGCACAATTGCTTAAAAGAAAGTTCTTAATTTATGAGTCTTTTTACCTTTTATCCCATGAATTCATTCCCAGTATACTGAGAAGTAATCTGCAGTAGTAAAATGCTGACTGGGACTTTTGTGAGGTTGGCTCATCCTGCTCCATAGCCCTCATATTTACATCATTGAAATGCTTTTCAACAAACTCTCTCTCTTCTGTGTGCTGTTTCAGAATTGCATTGATGACATCGTTCTCTTGTTTCTCTGAGATGCAGACTGGTTGGGGAGCAGGGATGTTGAGTGAGACACCAGTTCTCTGTAAGCATTCAGGGCTTGTAACACCTAAATATTGCAGGAGCTCATCAAGGGCATCTTCTTCATCCCTAATTGTATCCCATGTCGGTACAGTGTCTCTAAATTTCCTTTTTACTTGGAGTGTAATTCCATCCCTTGCAGATACATCCTCCACATGCTCAAAAGATGAAAGAGCATCTTCTGGTTTATCTTGCTGAGATAATGAAAGTGCAAAAGATGTTTGTTGTGAAGATCCACATAAAGATGATGGTCCATACAAAATGGCTGAATCCCACGAGTATTTGCCAGAGAGATCACGCACTATAATTCTAACATTTGAATTAGCAGATGCAAGTCCAGCAGACAGTCCTCCCCCAGGCATGTCATCTTCTGCTTGGATTTGTATGCAAGACACCAAGGAAGTATTGTTTAACACAAAAAATTGAAGATTTGGGTTCTCAAAAAGTTCAGGAGACAGCTCAGGACTTTCACTGTATGGA
The DNA here is from genome assembly GCF_025592945.1 of Manacus candei. Classification (NCBI taxonomy): domain Eukaryota; kingdom Metazoa; phylum Chordata; class Aves; order Passeriformes; family Pipridae; genus Manacus; species Manacus candei. The sequence goes on along the minus strand of NW_026138115.1, from coordinate 12,858,548 downwards.
TTGTCATTGTTTTCACACACTTGACTGGTTAGCATAGCAGGACCTCCGCTCATAGGATAGTGGCCTAAGTGGTTGACTAGATGTGTTATTACAGTACGAGCAGCAACAGAAATTAATCCTTGTTGCATATGAGTTTTCACTGTAAAAGAGCACAGGTTTTAAAAGAAAAATTCAGAAAACAACACTGAGATTTACTTATTCCTTTTGGTCTCCTCTTCACGAGTTTCAAACAGAGGATGAGCACTGCAAGTTTAGGATACATTTAACTCAGTAATAGAAAATATGTATTTTGATGAAGACTGGTCTTCTATATAAATAGCATGAAAAATCATAAGACAGTTAAAGAAGCATCTTCATTATTTTACAGCCTACCATATCTCCTTTGCCATAGCTTTGTTATCAGTATTGTTCTTCTAAAATACACCATTTCTTATCTAGTGAAAATAAATCTTAAATTGCTGATGAAGTAGAGATCATAACTGTGTTGCAAGATGTCCATTCCAACTGCAGCATATTTTTATATTTTTACACATCATTACATTGAGAAATACAAAGGAACATAGATGCACAAAAGGTCTAATCCATCTTAATTTCCCTGGGGAGCATATAGCTGTAGTTACCTCGAGAATAATACTGGATGATTTTAAAGTATAAAAGCAAAGAATAGGCTGTCTATATTGAACAGAATCTAACATTAGCAAAATTTTAAAAAGGAAATCTCATGCCACATGCATTTTAAGAAGTTTCAGACTAGAAAACCTTGGGAGGGAGAAAGATAAGTTAATTTTGCCCATCTTATGTGAAATTCATCCTGTAATGGTATTTCATAACTGGTATTTCATTACCAGTTTTTCCCACCTCCTTCTTTGTTGCATACATTCCACTTGCATGTTATGCCATCTAAATTCACAAAAGAAATTTCTTAATATTTATATCACATCCTGCTAGCCCAGCACAATATTGTTATTGAATTATTTTTATCAAATCCACCCTACAATACCCATGAAGTACAGAGCCGGTCAAAGTGACACTGTCAGACAGACAACCCTCATCTAGTTCAGGGGACCCACTGAAGAACCCAGACACAAAAATATTACACCGTAGGAGAACACAGGTAGAAGAGGGAACAAAATCAATATGGTAAAGTACATGTTTTTGTAGCCTCTCTCTTGTAACTGGGTTTGGATGCCCTAAATTTGGGATTTACAATGAGAAGATAAAACAAGCTGTGGGAAACATTTCATCCAGTTAATAGTTGTCAAAATCAACATCATGTTTACACAATTCCAAAACTCATATCTACTAAAATATTTTAATAAATGAGGGCCTTGAAAATTAATATAAACAAATTAGATATTTCATTTTTATTATCTGTAGCCTTCTTGACGTTTAAAATTTACAAACACAAAAATATTCAGTGATACTGAATTAAATGTCCAGATATTGATAGCATACAAGGAAATTAAGTTATAGTGCCATCTGTTGAAATATAAGAAGGAACTGGAAGCAGGTTTTATACAAGACAAACTGCAAATAAGTTGGATGCTTGAAGAAAAATGTATCAGCACAGTATTTACTAGCACCTGGACAGTGCAGAGGCCAGCCCATCTCTGTCAGGATATTTATGCCGAGAATTTAGCATTTGGCACTGCACAGATAAGTAAAGTAATACTCTTCTCAGTTTCCTAGGAGTAAAGACACGTAAGCTTTCCAGACACCTGCAGTCCCATACTATGTAGTTTAAATGCCTCCTGTTAAGTCCTGATGAGAAACCTGAAGAAATACAAAGGGCCTTTCAGCATATGTTATTACTATTACTGCTGTGTGGCAAACCAGACCATGGTTGTTTAATGCCTGTGTGCATGACTTTACTCCCTTAGGAGCCTAAGGGACATACGGAAAAGAAAAGTGACATAGTGATACAAAGAGTGGAACAACGAATTTAAGTTCAGAAGGTCCATTTTCAGTCCTAACACAGCCTTTTTCTGATAACTTTGCTCTTAAATTAAAGTCATAAATCTGTCACTGTCTCTTTTATAAAATGAGAACAGTACTTCTCACTGAGTCTTCTCTCAGAATACAGTACTGTTGATCTAACGATGACACAGAAAACTTAAATTAGAAGTATTAAGCATACTGAAAAGTAAATTGTAAGATGCAACCTGTTACCTTGAAATAAAATAAAAAAAATTAAGCAATTTTGAAAAATTTTTGCCAAACATCAAATCAGATTTTGCTGATTGTTTCCCTTAGGAATTAAAAAAAAAAAAAATAAAAATCCCAAGTCCAGTAATGCTTTCTGAAAACAGGATAATTTTAAATTAAATTTGCAACTTAAAGGATACATATTAATAATTTATCCCTAGAAGCACATCTCCTTGATCAGGAACAACTGGACATTCAATATATTAAAACAGTTAAAATGAGTATCTCAACCATGCTCTTTGTTTCTGGAGGGCAGGTCAAAATACGCAACAATGCAAGCCATCACAGCTTTACCACAAATTCTACAAACTAAGCCACATCGTTACATGTTAAGGCAGTCTATGCTCACTGCTTTGTTGACCTGTCTTCCTGAGCCAACACCTCACTGCTCTCTTTACAATGTTACTGCCTCTGGCTTGGGCAGTGTAATTTATATGTGTAAACGATCACTTGGTAATTTACTAGAAGCATGTTACATTGTCTATTTTTCTCAGTCTCTGAAATTACCTCTTTTGTGGAAAGGCTGAAGGTCCATCACCACTAATTTGTATTTGTGGCATGACTGAAGGATACCTGAATTTCCTTAAGATATGTTGTTAACTCTTTAATTCAGCTTTGGCTGAACAGTTTAGAAACAAATACGGTTATGTAGTGGAAGAAGAAAGTAATGACTGAGGGTGGAATTTAGCTCTCCTCATCCTTTTAGCCATCCAAAGAATGATGCACCTGTACAGACTGATTCATCCCAAATTGGAGCAATGGGATGAATCACTCTCTGAAAACTCTTCTTTTTTTCTTCATTTAGAGGGAGCCTGAGAGTATTCCGCTTAGCTTAGTTACCTGTATTTTCCATTAGTCTAAACAAGTCTCACTCCTTTCTAATTTTAAACTTTAGCTATGTAGACATCAGATTAGAGACGACCCATCTCTAGAATATCCTCCATAAAACACAAACTGTGCTAATCTGGATGCACTATGTATGAAGTATTTTTTTAAAGTGTGCTTTTTGTCTCCTTTCAGTAAAAAGGTCAACAGTAAAGCCTTAAAAGAAAAGTACTTTCTATTTCTATTTCTTAAATAAAAGCTAAGACTTAACCTCATGTGGGGAAAACTTTTTCATTAGAAATACATTAGAAAAACATGGAAATACATAGAAAAACATCAGGAAAAAAGATCAATCTATGCAAAAGAGTTTAAAATTTGTCTGAAGAAATATGAGTAATAGCGGAAAAATCAATTAAATCAATAACTGATAGACAACTGTGTCTACGTAATGTTACTACTATTTTCCAGTCACAACTATCTCTAACAGATTTGAGATCTATGAAGAACAAGTTTCAAAATGGTTTTGCCTATAACTGCATAAAAATTCCCACATATGTTTATGGTCCTGAAATGAAAAGTAAAAGTTCAGAAGTAGGTTAGCAGATCACGGCACTACGCAGTCTATGTTAGCTTGTGAATAATCTAATTAAGCCAGCTAGTTAGGTGCAGTTAATTAGCACAGTGGCTTTGTGTGGCAAGGTTTGGTAGTGGAGAGGCTACAGGGGTGACTTCTCTGTCTGATGAAGCCAATGCCAGCCAGCTCCATGTTGGACCTGCTGCTTTCCAAGGCCAAAACAATCAGCAATGGTAGTAATGCCTTTTGAATAACATAGTTAAGAAGGTAAAAAGGTTATTGGGCAGAAGCAAATTGCACCCAGAGAAAAGCAGAGTGAGAATATGTGAGAGAAACAACTGCGCAGGAAATGAGGTCAGTGAAGAAGGGGGATGAGGTGCTCCAGCCACTGGAGCAGAGATTCCCCTGCAGCCCATGGAGTAGATCATGGTGAGGTAGGATGTACCCCTGCAGCCCATGGGAGTGGAACAGATACCCACATGCAGCCCGCGCTGAACTCCACGTTGGAGTAGATGGGTGCCCAAAGGAGGCTGTGATCCTGTGGAAAGCCCACAGTGACACAGGCTCCTGGCAGGAATGGTGGCACTTTGGAGCAAGAAGACTGTGCTGGAGCAGGTTTGCCGGCAAGACCTGTGACCCAATGGGGGACCTATGCTGGAGCAGCCTGTGCCTGAAGGACTAAACCACATGGAAGGGACCCATGCTGGAGCAGTTCATGAAGAAGTGCAGCCTGTGGGAAGGACTTATGTTGGAGAAGTTCATGGAGGATTGTCTCCTGTGTGAGGGATCGCATGCTGGAGCAGGGGAAGAGTATAAGGAGTCCTTCCCCTGCGGAGGCAGGAGCAGCAGAGGCAATGTGATGAACTGGCTGCAGGCCTCCAGTACCCATCCCCCTGCACCAAAAGTAAGGAGGAGGTAGAGATTCATGATAAAGTCAAGCCCTGGAAGGAGGGAGGGGTAAGGGTGTTTTGAAGGTTTGGGTTTATTTCTCATCCTAGCCTGATTTGCTCCTTAACAAATTCAATTAATTTCCCCGAGTTGAACCTGTTTTGCCTGTGATGGTAATTGGTGAGTGATCTCTCCCCATATTTATCTCGACCCATGAGCCTTTCACTATGTTTTCTTTCCTCTGTTCAGCTGAGGAGGGGAGTAATGGAGCAGCTCTGGTGGGAGGCAGAGACACACACAGACAGCAATTGTAAGCCTGTACTGTAGCTAGAGTAGGTTGTTGTCGATACTAGCTAGAGGAACAGTTCATCAGCCTTCTTGTAAACAAGGCCAGTGATTCTTTAGATATATGAAAGCACCATAGACTTGCTGTCTGCAAGTTCTGATGATGCAGTAGAAGCTTCCTAATGATGTCTTTACTGTCAGCTGCTAAAAGTTCATTCTGGTCTAATTATAACAGTTTAATATTCTTAACACCTAATTTCAAAGTTATTCTTTGTGTATCTTATACTGAAATCTACCACTTTATCTGAAGCCTACAGAAAGGAGAACAATTTCACAGATAATCTTAGGTACAAGAGATTCCTTGTGAGAGACAGAACTTGGCAAGTCACTGAAAAAAAGAGGCCAGTAGTCATCTTCTTTCTCTACATCGCCTATTTCCAGAGGATTTAAGAAATCTTTGCCCTGCTGTTTATTGCATGGCTTGCTCCAGCATCTCAATAGATCCTGCCTCCGCTACATAGTCCCTAAAAGTCCTGTATCTTCATGGTCTCATACCACATCATGTTGTGGCTAAGTGTCCACAAAACTTGTGATGGATCTGACCTTGAACAGAGGGAGGCATAACAGGGTACATAGATCTCATCCATTAAAGCACCCTGTCTTTACAATTCTGGCATATAAGTACTTTCAGCTTTACTTGTGACCTAGGAGCCTAGCAATTCCCACCCTGCCTTTGTAGAACTTCCCTGATTTCCCTACAGCTGCTGCCCTGCTCATTTCCATTTCTTCAAGCTCTACTAAAAGAGGTTGACTCATTGGCATACTGTTCTGCTACTAGCTTGTACTAATTGACCCTCTGTCTTGATTGAGTCCCAGACTGGTTGTTATCCACTAGTTTTACTCCTCTCACTCCCCCAACAATGCCAGGGAGAACAGATGCTGTGTGATCGGTCAAGCATTGTCAGTTTTATTCTCTGCCTGGCAATGGGTACTAGAAGTGCCAAGGTTACAAGACCAGGGTTGCATTATAATAGCGTAGTCTACCAATTAAATTTCACAGTCTGACTTATAATTCCAGAGCCCTGAAACTTAATTTATCTGGAGAGATAAAAGGAGCATCTGAGATTACTTTTACTAAGAAATTTAACAAGAAATCATAAAAGAACAGATCATGGTCGGAAATGCAAAATGAAGATATCAATGCTAAGGCTTTGTGCAACTGTATTCATTTAAAGAGAAAGCTATTCAGGGTTGTCTTTTCAGATTGCCAGATTAAAAAAGGCACACAGCGTTTGCTGCTAACCCATAATTACAGATTATTACAGAATACAAAAGATGCCAGGCATGAAAAGCTACTACAATTCACTACACTGTAATAGAACATGCAGTGGAAGTTAATTTTGGCAAATGCTTTAAATATTAGCTTTACATAATATGTATAGGTGAGACTGTAATTAGGACAGAATGAATACTTCGAAGCCTCTTTCATTCTGACCCAGCAGATGATTACTTTTTACTAATAAGACCACAGCCATTTGACGAAAAGCCAACTATATTACCTTGCTTCATTCTTCAGTAAATTTAATAATTACAGCTTCTCCTGCCAATAGTTCTCAAATCAGACTTGTTCAATCCAATACTGAGCTTATTAGGGGACAACCCTATGTTTAGAATTCTTTGGCCAAAAAAAGTACTTGAGGATGATGAAGCATGCCTTAGACAAGGGCACAATGATTAGCCATTTTCTCTACATAAAAAACAGCACGTAGTCACTGCAGACCACAAAATCACCTGCTGTTAGCACACAGCTGCTACAAAGAGCTGCTGCATTTATCTGGTTCTTAATACCCTTAAGGAAGCCTAAATGGAACAACTTAATACAGAGGGAGAATAGCACTACACAGAATTTCTCATATCTTAATCTCATCTTTTTCAATTTTCTTCCCAATGTAGCCATTTGGTATTTATTAGATACACTGCATAATACATGGTACTCCTCTGTAGCATAGTTTCCAGATTCTTTATTTCTGAGTAGTGAAGAAAATGTTAATTCCCAGGTCTCCTAAGGTTCTAAGCAGATGAGAGAATATTTCTCTCTTTTTAGACAACTCAGTGATTTTAGCCAATGTAAAGAAATTGACAACAAATTAATGATAGGCTACAAAAATTCACAGAAAGCATTCAATATTGCAAGTTCAGACAGGAAGAAAAATCCAAAATATTCTTAGAAAAATAAGCAAAATTAGGAAAAAACCAAATTAATTTACTGAAACTAAAATGCAAAGTTACATTTATCCATGTTGCAGCACTTAACGCTTTTTGCTGATAAACAGAGCATGGAAGAATCCATGTCATATAGATCTTAGTGTTGTTCAAAACATACTTATTTGAGTTAATCGAACAGCAATTGCTCAAAATGACGTTTGCTCTTTCCATACTAATGGTTCTTCTTTAGTGTCTAGATGTAGCTGAAAACATATGCTTTAGACCAATACTTCAAGACTGCAAACCAAGACAAAATCTTTTTGAAAGAAAATGTATTTTGGCAATTTGACAAACCTTCAGTGACTGGCTGAAGTTTAGAAGATCTCTCTGAGTCTGGAGAATGCAGTGGTTCTGGTTCCTTTAAGCTTTCTAAATGCATAAAAGGATCGTAATCCATACATGCCAGATCAGAAAGGCTTAGAGGAAAATATTTAGGGTTGCTAAAACATTGAGACCCATAGACACATCCATGCAGAACCTAGAACAAAACCAGAAGTTCATTACATTACCTACTGAAATTCCTACTTGATAGTTTTATAAGAAATTAAGTTTATTTTTATTTACATTTTTTAAATTGATTTGTTAGAATCAGGTAGGTAGGACCAAAAGTCGGAAAATTTTAGATGCTTAATGTTTACAGAAACAAACTCTGGTCTGCAAAGAAAATTCTTAAAAGAGTGTCTACACCAAAGTGGAATTTAACAATAAAGAAACAAAACTCATAACAAATCATTAAGCTACTTTTTAGATCTTCTATCTTCTTTAATTACATATGCCAGGTCTAAGCTGCTAGAGCTTTTAATCCCCTTCCCTTGAAAAAAGAAAAAAAAACACCCTATCTTTCTTCTGTATTCCTAAAGACAGTAATAATAACTTAGTGTTTTTTGCTTTGCTGATTTCTAACTGAAATTTCTTGGTATATAAGTTCCATCCTTTTGTCTTATGTATAGATAGTCTTCTACAATACAAGCATCTGCAATCAATATGACATACAAAAAAAAAGTCTTGGTTAAACATCCAAAATGTAAAATAAAATCATCAATTCCAAATATACCAAAGGTCAAGCTGTTACAGTGAAATGTACAAGAACTGAGCCAGCACTCCACATTTCAGCAGTTGAATGGCAGTCAGCTTACAGAAAACTTTTGACTTCATTTCCATGAAAACTGACACTACGTCCATATGTACAAAGCTAGTAAAGAAACATGTACCTTATATATACAGTTAAGAACGGATCTTTCAGTCTTATCATTTTCTGCTCCTGTAGCATGAAGAGGCTGCAGCAAAGTCTTTAATGGCAAGGCCATTATCCAATCCAATAAGCAGAGAAGTAAAGAAACCACCAACTGGAACAAACACTTTCAATTACAAATCAATTAAACCAGCACCTGTTACTTAATATTTATCATTTTATTTTATTTCTCCGTTCTGCTTTCTTTTTCAATTCAGTAGAGTCAACCTTCTGCAGTAATGGCAGGTCATGCTTGTTTAACCACTGTATGTTCAAAACTTACGACATCAGTAAAAACTTTGGCTACTGAGGTATTTAACAAAGACCATCCATTCAACAATTTCTCATCATGGTAAGACTGTGAGCAGATACTATACAGATAGATAAGACGATACTCTCGGTTTTCAAATTTGATTTGTAGGGTGCTATTTTTAAATTGAGAGATAACACAGGTCCAAATTAAGGCTGATGTGCCACTGTGCACAGAAATTTCACTGTAAAGTGAATCACGGATTACACAAAATGGAACTAATTCATCTGCATTTAGTGCTTTATAAATAACACAGAATTTCCTTCACAACATATCAGTAATGTTATGCAGCACTAGGTGTCATCTGAAACAAATCCAACTAACTTGAGTAGGCTACTCAGTCAGCAAAAGAATCAACTCCCTCTCAGGGATGGTCTTAAAGACTGTAGAACAGAATTAGATTAAGACACATACACACCAAATTATTAATAACTTACTGACTTTCAACAATTATTTTGAATTTTTAAAACTTAGCCGTGGAAGAGAAAACAACTCAGACAAATAGCTGCAAGATTCTCTAAAATATTTACCAAGTTAAATAGAAGTCTTTCAAAGAAAATCCACTTACTTACTAAAAAAATGACACAAACATAACAGTCATTTCACATTATGCATTACAAGTTTGCTTCTTGGAAACACCTAACGATCAAGGGCTAAGTCTTTTTATATTAAACCAATTTTTAAGAAACCCGTTAGGACTACGTTTGTCAAAATAGGTATGACAATTTTTTATATGGTATTTGATGTACAATGATCAACATTAGTTCACGTGGAAACTGCCAGTTATGGAAAGCATCCCTAAGCAGAAAAGTGGCAGCCTGGCATATGACTGTAGTCTACAACAGCCCCTGACTTTTTGCAAACAGACGAGAGGTGAAACAGAGCTCTGGAGGCCAAAATGAGCGAGAGATGAACTCCAGCTCCTGTGAGAATGGTAGCCCAGAATGACGGAGCTGTCAGCAACGAACTGAACCAAAGTGCCCAAATTTAAACGACCATTGAGTCCCACAGCCCCAGAGCAAAGCCAAATAATTCAGAAGAGACACAGCTTTCAGGAGGCAGAAAGTACTAATGTGAGTACCAGATAAAGAAAGATCTCAGCAAGGGGACTCACACCCATTGAAAACACAAACAGTAATCATTTTGAAGGATGATGATAATCAAATTCACTTGAACATTACAGGCTATCTTTCTTAAGAACATACATACTATGGAAACACCAAAAAATCTTAACCTTGTAAATGTTTTGCAACGTACTCTCTACAAGTTGAGAGTATATTTTCCCTATAAGACAAGTTTGAACATTCTGCATTAATTTGCTTGTAAGTTCACCGAGGATAAGGAAAAAGGAGACTTTCTAATTACTGAAAACAATCAATCTTGATTAATTTTAAATGCATATTTTCCCACCAGAACTCCACTTGGATAAACAATATTGCTGTAATTCTAGGATGACTATACTGTATTATATGTAAAAAGCCTAATCCCTGATTTAAAACAGCTTTAATTTTGAAACAAAGTTTTGTCATGCACCTTTGTAATTAAACTGACATATTAAAAAGAAATGAAAAATACTCACCCTCTTGTCCTGTTCATAAGAGGAAGCTTCTGTACTGGGTAGTAGATGTGTAATAGTTGCTATCAGAATCTGGGGAAACAGATCATGTTTCTTTTAAAATATAACCTAAATATTAAAATTAAAAATAATTTTTAAGCAGGTAAATGTGACATGATACTAGATTCACGGTTAAATTCTATTAAAGTTATTTTGAGACAAATTACAGTATTCTTTTCTAATTTTTTTAAATAAAAAAACTTTTAATTGAGTTTTGCAGAAGACATTGAAAGAATATGTTCTGCTTGACTGACGTCAGTGCATTAAGGACAATGAAATTACACAGCTACCCCAAATATTCAGATAAGAAGAGAACTTGACTCCACACACTCATAGGGCGCAGGAAGGAATCTGACGCTGGTTTGTGTATGGGGCTGTGTTCCATTATTTCTTAGAACTGTTGGAATTCGTATACACCCTGTTTTCACTTGATCAAAAATATGATTGCAGAAGACCAGAAGAAATGCTTGCTATACCTCTTAAGAAGCTTTCACATGACTCCCTTTGCAGTTACCTGGAGATCTGTCTTTTCTCTGTGGTTTGGACTCACAGAGGCCATAATCTATTTCCTTGTTATGGGAAGTATATACAAAATAATTATTTTTGCTTTAAACTGAAACTCTTTAACGGATATGAAAAATATAATTCCAGACCCATATTTTAAGTAATCACTTTCTTACTAAACTTAAATAAACATATTTGAAGATATTTAATATTAAAAAACCTTGGACTTTATTGACAACATTCTCATGTAATTTTTTCTCTGAGAAAAAACAGGTATGATACAAGTACATTACATGTTAGTACCAGAGTCAGGAGGTAAGTATGCTGCAAATCCCTTCTGCTAGTGTTAAGTAAGATTATGTTTATACTAATTAAATATTTTGTGAAATGCAATTGTCAGTATTTTAATTCCAGGGAAATATATTTTACTGTTTCCTTTAAAATAATTAAAAATTTCAAGTTTACAAAAATTGCTTACTTGAATAATCCGTAAAGGTGAATCAGCTTGATACAGTTGAAGTCTATGTACATAATGTATCAGCATGTTCAGCATACTGCAGGCAACTTGGGCTACTGTTTTATTTGGAAACTAGAAAAGAGAACACAGCACAGCAACGATGATGAAATGATTTCATGTAAGAGTACATTAGGTGGTAGGGTGCTCACAAATTTCATTAACAGTTTTATAAATATAGTTCCTTAAGTACTTATTTACCAGGGGAACAGAGTTAAATTTCAGAAAACTTAAAAGGAATTATTTACTCATAAACAAATGTTAGCAGTAAACATGAAAGGTATGGGGCAGACAACCAATGAGTGGCATACAATGAGGAAAAGGGGAGAGGAGTCTCCTAACTAACTTCAGACTGGTTAGTACAATATCATGAAGCCAGGAAGAAAGAATTCGTTTCGTGTTAACTTAATGCTTTTTAATATAAATGAATCACTGCAAAAAACCCCAAAGATTCAATTCTGAAATCAGAGGTCTTTGCTGAGAACCAAGGCAAGTGAAGAGCCACATACCCAAACTGCAGCCTATAGTACTGAATGCAAGACTAACTTTTCTGCTGTTTGCTAGCAACTGCTGTGTCCAGTGCTTGTTTGAATGGACATGAATGCACCTTGGCTTCTGTGTTTAACTCTGCTTTTCTCTGTTATCATTTAAAGGCAGAAGAATGTTGCTGCACTGGAGCCTGCCTTCCACAGTTACAGTGCTGGTCAAAGCAGAAGGGAATGCATTTGTACAATTAACTCCCAGCCTTAGGAGGAGATGTACACTCTGTTCCACACTCTTAAGTGGGAAAACAAAGAGATTAAAAGATGGGGATATGTTTCCCTAAATTGTTAATGCACAGGACATGTAACTGAGGTTTCTACTTTCATTGCACTTGCTTTAAAACATTAAGCTGTACAGCAAACGACATGGACGAAGTTAATTTCACAAGTAAATTCCTGCATTATTAAAAAAGTAGTTTACTTGTTTTAATCTCACTTTATTCAGCAGTGAAGTTGTCACAGGTATGTGCTGCAAGGTGGCTGTCTACCTCTGAACTCAGAAAGGGGCAACTATGCTGCAAAAATACTTAGATTTAATTTCTTGGCTTTGTAGACTGTTTTCTTACTCAGTCCAGTTCTATTAACCCTTCAGAGAAGGATACATCTCGCAGACCTTAAAAAAAAATAAATCTTAAAGAAAGCTGAAATGCCTGGGCAACGAAGCCTGAGCAGAAAATTAAAGACTTCAGAATAAAATTTTTGAATGGCAAAAAAATTAAAGGTGGAAAATACACTGGAAGAATACTCTGTTCTGGGTCAGCTTCTTATCAAAGCAGAGCTATCCATTTTTACATTTAAAAGAAATGGTACAAGCATAAAGTATGGTGTATGAAGCTTTAATTAACGCTTTTTGTGGTATCTATATAAGCATAAAGAAAGACTATGAATGGCTCTTGTAAGTCATCCACAGAGACAGAAACCAGAGTACACAATGGGTAGTTAATTCTTATTCTGACTTTCCCTGTTTCTCAGTGGAAGCAGTTTCATGTTATTGTCAGTTTTTAATTAATAACATAGCGAACACCTCACATCTGCAAGTCTTCCCAGAGCTTATGACAAGTACACCATTATTTTTTATCCCTCATGAGACAGCCTCTCTTTATGCTGTGAAAGTACTCTGTAAGAGCACAGTAAGCAGGGTATAGATTCTAATGCTCAAGCTTGAGTGACAACCAGAAAAAAATTAAATAAAACTGAAAGCATAACAATTTGATTACAGAACTTGAGATCAAATCCAGATTGCTGAAAACATCCTTAAAAGCTTGCAGGAAACCCCCGAAGTCACTGGAGAAGACAAATGGAGTGGACAAACTGGAGTAGCTTAATACAGAGCATCCAGATGACTGAATGTAAGAAAAAATTACCTGAGAAAGAGACCTAGAGACTTTCCAGAGTCATTGAATAATCAGCCATTCACTATTTAAAAACAGGAACCATTTAGTTTTTTAATTTTTACAGTTTTTTTTAAAGAAGCTCATCAGGCTCTAAAATGAAGATGAACGCATGAATGATTCGTAAGGCTGGTTTACGCAGCCTTTCTGTTCTTTGGTTGAAAAGAATTTTATTTTTTTTAATTTAAGAAAGGAATAAAAGTCAGTGGAGACATAAATTTCACATTAAGATGAAAGGTATAAAGTAATGAATATGAATAAATTTAAAACCTAGTCTTGTGCACTCAAGTTTTATTATTCATGGGAAGAGCATCAGGCAAGAAGTTTTGATCAATATGGGGATTGGCTGAAACAGATCAAACTCTTCATCTGCTTCAGAAAGCTGTCAATATATCACACTTCAAAAGAATGTTGTCCTGGTTTCAGCGAGGATAGAGTTAATTTCTTCTCAGTAGCTGTTACAGTGCTCTATTTTGGATTTGGAATGAGGAGGATGTTGATAACACACTGGTGTTTTGGTTTTTGCCAAGTCCTGTTTATCCTAAGTCAAGGGCTTTTTCTTGTCTCATGCTCTGCCAGTGAGGAGGTATGCAAAAGAAACTGGGAAGGGTGACTTGAACTGGCCAAACGGGTATTACACAGTATGAAACATCATGCCCAGTACCTAAACTGGAGGGAATGTAGTGGGTTTCTGTGGCTGTGTTTTGGTAGCGGGAGGGGACTACAGGGGTGGCTTCTCCTAGAAGCTATTAGAAGCTTTCAATACTCTCTCTTGCACAATATCCTTCTGGACAAAACGTCCAGCACACAGCTGGATAAACACATCAAGTGGTAGGTGAGCAATTAGCTCATGGGTTGAGCACAGAGCGTAACAGTGAATGGGGTAACATCAGACTGGTGACCTGTCACTAGTGGGGTTCCACAGGGCTCTATCTTGGGCCCCGTGCTCTTCAACATCTTCATAAATGACCTGGATGCTGGACTAGAAGGGATACCAAGCAAGTTTGCAGATGACACAAAACTGGGAGGAGCTGTTGACTCCCTCAAAGGCAGAGAGGTCCTGCAGAGAGACCTCAACAAATTAGAGGACTGGGCAATCACCAACCATATGAAGTTCAACAAGAGAAAGTGCTGGATTCTGCACCTGGGATGGGGCAAGCCTGGATGTTTGTGCAGACTGGGGATTGAGATGCTGGAAAGCAGTGCCATGGAAAGGGACCGGAGGGTCCTGGATGACGGGAAGTTGAATATGAGTCAGCAGTGCCCTGGCAGCCAGGAGGGTCAACCGTGTCCTGGGGGGCATCAGGCAAAGCATCACCAGACAGTCGAGGGAGGGGATTGTCCTGCTCTGCTCTGCACTGGTGCGGTCTCATCTTGAATACTGTGTGCAGTTTTGGGTGCCACAATATAAGAAAGACATTAAGCTCTTAGAGGAGGGTAATGAAGATGGTGAAGAGCCTTGAGGGGAAGCTGTATGAGGAGCGGCTGAGTTCACTTGGTCTGTTCAGCCTGGAGGAGGCTGAGGTGAGACCTCATTGCAGCCTACAACTTCTTCATGAGGGGAAGAGGAGGGACAGACACTGGTCTCTTCTCTGTGGTGACCAGTGACAGGACCCAAGGGAATGGCCTGAAGTTGTGTCAGGGGAGGTTTAGGTTGGATATTAGAAAATGGTTCTTCACCCAGAGGGTGGTTGGGCACTGGAACAGGCTCCCCAGGGAAGTGGTCGTAGCACCAAGGTTGACAGAGTTTGAGAAGCATTTGGACAATGCTCTTGGACACACAGTGTGATTCTTGGGGATGGTCCTGTGCAGGGCCAGAAGTTGAACTTGATGATCCTTGTGGGTCCCTTCCATCTCAGCATATTCTGTGATAAGAATTCACTACTTTTATATTTAGTAGTGAAACTGTGTACACAGTTTTTGAAAAGATGCTTGATGGGGTTGGGGGGAAAAGGTGATAATGAACTGGCACTTGCCCATTGCTTAACTCTCAGGATTTTTCTCAGAAGGGTAGTCTTACCACACTGTTCATCTCCACAACAGTCTATTGCTTTCTGGACATTAAATCATGAGTTTAACCTTGTCCATACTTGCAAATAATGTACGTTTAGCTCTCATTCAACTAAGCTTGTACAACACGATTTTGTGATGTATCTACAGCATGTTTAAGAGAAGCATAACAAAATCATGAGATGTAGGGGTCTGGATGGCTGGTTAGGATCCTTTGTGCTCAGACTTCAGCAGAGGTTAATGCAGACACAGCAGTATTGCCACATTGCTGGGAGAAGCACTAGCTATATCCAAAGCAAGCTGCTGAACTGCAGCTCTGAATATGCTTCTGGTATTCCAAAAATAGGAATATAACTGCTGCTAACATTTCTATTCAATGTTATTTGCTCAACTGAACTTACCAGTAAGTTGGACTAGGACTAAAGCTCTCTATCCATTCATTTCTCCTGAAAATAAGAAAATAATCCATTCTGGAAGTTCAAACCTCTGACTACTTGGTAGCCAGGAGATTGCTTGGGTAACAAATTAGAGGTAATTTTTTCTCCCATGACATATTTATGAACTTTTCATTTTACTATTAAACTCAATTGGGAATGTATGCCACTGCTCAGAACAGGAAAAAAGCCAACATGCTTTGGATGTTTTAGCCAACACAAAGCAAAACAAAGTAGAAATATAAAAATCTTTGTTCTGCCATTCAAGAAGTAATTTACGTTTTACGTAAATGAGATAGAAATAATTATGTAAAAATGAGATATGTATACATCAAAGAAAAAGAAGAGAAATCACTATGAATTTCAGGATTAAAAATAGTTCAAATGTTGATACATTGCAGAAGCATGATGAAAACATCATTTGCCCAATATCAAACCTGCACAGAAACTTGATAAAATGCAAGAGTTAAGGGATATTAAAAAACAAGGGGAAAACCCTGGAAGATAGTATTAGTGGAGCTGCAAAGAATGAGTGTGACTTTGCAAAACAGGAAATTGCAATTTAGAGTCTAATACTAAAAGCCCTGCAGCTACCTATTTTAGATGTAGACTCAAAACCTGCATCATGAGATGTGATGAGCTGATCTGCTAAGATATTTTTCAGATTACCATTGCTTAAAAGAAAGTAACAGTCCTCAACATCTGACAGAAGTCATGTATAATGGGTGGACTCCAATTTTTATCAATGTGTATACATACAAAGAGTAGACTATTTATTGAATTTTGATGCAAAGAGCACATAGAAAGGTTCTGAAAATAAATGGAAATAAATTGAAAATACTTGAAAAGTTGAAGCTATTTCTCACAAACATGCAAATTTGCAAAATGCTAAAAAATGACATGTTTTTACAAATATTACTCTATAAAACAAGAACAAATACGAAAAAGATGTAAAGTAGTAGGAAAACAAAAACACTTATCCAGAAAAAAAAAACCCAAAAGAGTCCAGCTCCTGGAATAAGTACAGAAAAGCACTGCCACAGCAAATTAAACATCCTCCAGTGCCTTCCAGGCATGCAGCATAAGTACTCTACATTTCTTTCTAAATATCTAGGTAGGACTAAGAAACAATACTGCATAATGCAGGGACTCTCAAACTCAGAAGTGAACATGCACAGAATGTCATGAGCCTATGGGCATAGTGGGATTTGGCTGGCGGGGGCAAGAAGAGAGTAGGTGAGCAAGGAGCACAAGAAGCTTTGGAAAACTTCTGCTTGGCCTTTGCACTTGCCACCTTCCCACTTTCTTTCCTGGTCCCCTCTTACACTGGATGCTCTGCTCAGTCAGTAGCCAAAGAGTACAAGGCAGCAACTTGGTTTGGGACAGACTTTCTGCATACACGGTAGATGGCTCCCAAAACTGGGATTCCTTCCAATGTCCCCTCTACCATGACCTCTTCCTTTTGCAAAGTGGCAACAGAATGCACCATGGAGGTTTTAAGAATACTGGTAGCCCAGGATGCCAATTAGTCAGGATGTGAGTAACTTGGACAACCACGGCTAGCCTAGGCAGAAGACACAAATGCTGCAGAAGGAAAAACTCCAACACTTTTGCAGTCCAGTGTCTTTGTATTGTTCTCTGCTGGGTGTATATGGCTAGGTTTTGGTAATGGAGAAGCTACAGGGGATTCTCTGTGAGAAAAGGCTAGGGACTGCCTCATGCCAGAAAAAGCAGGTTCCAGCCAGCTCTGCAATGGACCCACCAAAGAACAGCTGAGCCCATCTGCCAAGTATGTGGCGACTTTGTGAAAACATATTTAAGAAAGGGTAAATATGCCACACAGGTACAGAATGAAAAACCAAAAAAAAAAAAAAAAAAAGAAAGGAATGACAAACAGTAGGCAAACACAAAGGTCAGAGGAGGAGGAGGAAGAGGTGCTCCAGATGCTAGAGCAGAGATTTCCCTGCAGCCTACGGAAAAGACTATGCCAAAGGAGATCCACACTGGAACACCCCGCACTGCAGCACTGGATATTTCTTGAGGGCTGTCTGTGGGCAGTCCACAGACAGTCCACACAGAAGGAGGCTTATCCTGAAGGACTGCAGCCAGTGAAAGGAGGGAGGAAGAAGTAGTAGATAGTAACTGTTGTGTATTGACCATAACTCCTCATTTCTCATCTGCTCTGTACTACTTTGGGGTAGAGGGAGGCAGAGGAGTTGGAAACGAAGGAGTGAAGCTGAAAGGGAGGGTTGGGAAAGGTGACATTTTAAATTCTGTCTTTGCTTCTCACTGCTGAAATTATTTTAACTAGCAATAAATTAACTTCCCTAACTCAAATCTGTTTTGCCCATGATGGTAGCTGGTAAGCAATCTCCCTGTCTTCATCTTGACCCATAAGATTTTTCATGCTGTTTTGTCCCTGTCCTGTTGAGGAGGGGTAATGAGTGAGTGGATGGGTGGAAGTTTGGCCCTTACTTAAGGTTAATCCACCACAGGCTCCTGGATCTAGTTACAAACAGATGCAGAAAACCCTAGTGGAAGTCTGGGTCCAGGATGTGGGAAGGGGTATAACTGGACAAAGCCAGACAGAGATAGTAGTGCTTTTACTGAAATCTGAATTGCAAGGATTATTAAAGGAAGATGGGGTGATGGACAAACTACTATGGTCCAAAGGGTAAAGTGGCTAATTATGTATATTAAGATAAAGATCCACTATCTTATCTCCCAGCACACCTTTCCCTCCAAACTTAAAGAAGGGTAAAGAACTCTTGACAGTTCAGAGATCCACTAATTGAACTGAATTCACTCTTTTGTAAGGATTGCAAATGAGACCAAAATAAGGATGCTAAAATGTGATCATGACTTCGAAAAGACAAAATATCTTTACACATCAAGTCAATATACATTGTAAAAGTTTAAGTCTCTCACCTTTAAAGAAACACAAATCACATTCAATGCTTCCTTGATCTGAGGATGATGTGATTCATGAACGAGTTCCTCACAGATCCAAATACCAAGGCTGCAAAGCGCAACACATCTGTAGAACGACATTGGAGGACAAGTGTTGAGAAACATTCTACAAGAATGTGCAATTTTTATGATTTATTATGCCTTGCTAAAGACATATAACAACAAATATGTTTTTAGTATTTCCAAAAGAACTACACAAAAACCTTTACAGTGCTGTAACTTATATAAAAATGAGCAAAAAATCTGAAGTACCCTGGTGAAGGCAGAGGAAAGGACAGAGGAAGCATCCTTCTGACTAACTGAAAAATCCAAAAAGATATCAAGAACTCCTGCATCTCTATGCACTTTTTTGATTAAAACTATTACCTGAAATCAATGCATGAGAAAGTCTTATATTTTTTAAGACAAAGTAAAAATTGTGGTGGAAGATTCCTCCGTTCCAACATAAGAGTTGTGCATATTTATTTAGAGCTTCTGAGACACAGAGACAAGAGAGAGAAATGTTACTTGTTCATAGATGTTTACATTGTTTTAGATTGACAATAAATACGGATGAATAGAGGAGGGTAAATGAATGCTATAGACAGTACACATACTGTGATTAAGTACTTCAACTTCTGTTGTTTCTTCATTTAAATCAGGAAATAGAAGTGTAAAGGTAAAGGGTATTTAGGTAGACGTGTTCAAATCATATGGATGAAATTTGTTCAGAAATGTTAAGGAGCTAGCTTAAGCCATCTCTGAGTCATTAGTAATTATCTTCTAGAACACAGTATGCAAATATTTTAGGAAAAACTTAAAAATTCAAAATCCTCTGGATAAAATTAGAAAGCAATCCAAAATCAACAAGATGAAAGCCGGTCATATAAACTGCAAACCACTACACCTGGGAGGGAAAAATCATAGGCTAGAATAGGAACAGAAGTGGCTATGAAGCCTGTGCTGCAGAAAAAGGGTTTTAAGGCTACACAAAGTCATGAAAATGCTTACAGGTAGCAAAATTACATACAGGAATCAATTCTACATGGTAGTGTAAAACCACCCTGTTTTGTACATTGCCACTGAGAGAATAACTGTAAGACTGCCTCCAGTACATTTTGATTAATCCAGTTTTAGAATAAAAACAAGACTGATGGAATCTAGGAAAAAAAGTGATAAAAATAATAAACAACTTTGGGAAATATTGCATATGGAGGAAATGTTGAAGGGCACACTGAGAATAGATCACAATTAAGAAAGGAAATGGTTAGAAATCTTCTGATGTGCAGTAAGACACATAAAAATTTAATTTCCACTAGAAAAGATTATTCCTATATACTGGTCATAAATCCAACCTGACTGTAAAAATTAAATAAGTATTGGAATAATCTAAGATCTTTGTAATTTTCTTCTTAGAGAAAATTTTCAGGACAATTTACTACTACAAGCTTCTACTGCAAGCTACTCCCAGGAATGTTTTAAACACACTCCAGTCTCAGAGGATGTGGAGCAATCTACACTTCTGCCATGTCCATAGTATGTGTTTCAATTCTTTCTGACAAAAAGAAAACACAAATATATTTAACAATAACTGTAGACAGTTTGTGTAAAGTGACTCAAAAAAAATCTTTAGTATACAGAGGAGTAGACAATTCTAAGTCTGTGTTACTATTTAAGTTTTCTTCATGCTACTGAGAACCATTCCACATCCAGTGATATACTGATGTGCAAAATATCTAGAGTCTGGGAGGTTTCTACTAAGAATGCCAGTTTTGTTATCACTATTCAGAATAGTCTCTGAAAAACTGTGTAATAATGTGGTCCTAATGTTATCATTAAAGAATCACAGCCTGTTAAGGTTGTGATTGCTGAGCACAAGCAGAAAAAGTCCATCAACCTGTCACTTCTTTTTCAGACTGTTAACAGCAGGAGAGGTATTTGATTAATACAGTTCTTATTCTTTAGAGATGGAGATCTGAGAGTAGAACATATTTCAGATAAGTGACTTCCCTGAAGACTAGTTGGGTCAAAACACAAAACACTGAGCCTCTGTGGAAGTGATAAAAAACCAGATTTATAGCTTGGGTATATATATGCATATAATATATATAATCTCTCAGACTTACTATAGATACACAAAGCTTGTGTATCTATGTTCCAAGTACCAGCTATGTACCTATGTTCTCTCCTAGGAAATTGCAAAGACAATTAAGCCTCTACTAGTGGCTGAGCTGATATAGCAAAATTGTAATGCAGATCCTAAAGACAACCTCAGAGTGTGACCCCTATGAATTCTGTACTGCTGTAAAACAGATGGTATCAGAGAAGTTATTACCAAAAAGGACTGTGGATAAATGGCCACTGAGGAGTAAGGCAGTCAGGCTTCAGAAGCTGTGGCAACATCATTATCCCTCCAACGAAGACAAACTCTTCTGTCCCTCAGAAGAAGGTGAGGGGCAGAGGTAACCCAAAGAGACATTGGGCATCTATTCCTTTTCAATCTTAAATTAATGCTATTACATACAGTGGTCCAACTCTGCATTTTGGGGGCAGCATAAACTCAGCATTCTGAAAGGCTGTGCATGCACATATGCTCCGCTCCTATACACAGACCCTCATAGCCAGACAGGATATGGGGATGTGCAGGATGTTCTCTTCCTCTTCCCAGTCACACTGCCAGAACTGAAGATGCCCATACAGTGTGCCTCAGTGCCACAGGATCAGAAACAATATTATGAACCAAGTGGATTTAAATCACTTTTTTCAAAAGCAAAATGGAGAGTGTTATGCTTTTCAGAAATCAGTTTTGTAAAGAACAGGAAAAATGAAATTAACATGATCTCAGAACATTCCCTCCTTCCCCTGTGTTGATATTATCAGATCAAGTGAAGAAACAGGTGGGCTGATGAAAACTGCTCTTGATTTTCCAGCAAAATATTTAAAGGTTCAATAAGCTGATCTTTCCAGGCTTGTAGTTTTTCAGGTATGTAGTTTTAGTATTTTTAAGTGACAATATATATTAGTTGGACATATATATACATTCTTCCCAAACATGTAAGGCACACAAGTATGCTCTTCCTTGGTAGGTGTTACAGACTCCTGTTCCGATCCCATAGGCAGGACTCTAAGTGAAAGCCTCAGAGGATGGGTAAGGAGGAACAAAATCCTAAACAGATTAAGAAATAGAAAACCAATACCTATCCTCTCTGAAGTCCCCTACTTGACGAAGATGCTTAGGTTTAAGCATCAGAGCAACCATTCCCAGTTTAATGTTTAGCTCAATATTTTCTGCTTCTTGTCCATACCATAAAAAAAAAAAAAGCTCCTTTACATTGTATTGTTTCTGTCTGTTTTTCAAATTGAATCATGTGGTCCAATAAAAAATAACTATACCTTCCCCTTATAAATAGTCTTGTCTTCAATGAAAGTAAAAAATGCCTCTGTGGTATGGAAAATCCTTGAGCTGAACACCAGGGTAGGCTGCGAAAGCATACAGCTTATTCTCTTACCCATATTTACACTCTTCCCTATCAACCACTATCAGAGAAAGGATATCGGATTAGACCAGCCCAGTCTATTCTTTTAATATCTCTATTAAAAACAATTTCAAATTCACATGGTGGATCATAGTTTTGTGGTGAAGAAAATCATTAATAAAATGCACACAAACTTTTACTTTAAGATTTCGAATATATCCACCTCAAACAGTCCAATAAAGAAAAAAATCTATTAATTTAGAAGCTCTTTTTATATGACCTACCGTGCAGGACCAGACGGCTCCTCTCTTGCTGAACTTAACACAGTTTTAATTATGAGTTCCTAAAACGAAGTGGAAAACACTCATTGATTTACCCATAACTCCATAACATGAAGCATCAGAAAATCAGAATTTTATTATAGTCCACACAGGCATGTTGCTTAGCTAAGTCTCTAGGATCTGGTCAGATGAATTGTTTGCTTACTACTACTCCAAACTTCTAGTCTGTCTCAGATGCTCATTATTGTGCTACCCCAAGAATATCCCACAAGTTTCTGTCCTAATTTCTGCTGATGAACCATTTATCCAATTTTTGTCAAAACACTTCCACAAAATATCAAGGGTAAAAAAACCAATAAGGGACTCCTTGAAGCTAGCTTCTGTGAATAGTGTTGATGGATATGACAGAAAGAATCTACTACTTCCAGATTTAAACAAGCATTTTTAAAAAATTTAAATAATTTTAAAAGTATTTGCAACTAGTTGCAGAATAAATGACTACAGCGCCTTAAAGAATGATGTCCAAGAATTTGACTCAATTGCAGTGTAATGTCCCTAAAGCTGTAGGTTGCCCTCAATACAGTTCAAATAAACAGCCATTATATAATAGAAATAAGAAAGAAAAAATTCAAAATCAGTCTCCAAAGGGGAGCAAGATATAAAGCAACTCTCAAGTCATCATTTCTCCCTAAATTGAAACAGTTTCAAAACCTTAAGGGGAGCCTTTCTTAGACTGAGCTCTGTGCAGTTTCAGTATACTGGCATACTAGCCAAGGCTGTTTCACGATATACAGGGTAAGGTCTCCATTAATCTTTGCCTTTTGGCTAACTTTTGTACACATTGATGTACAGAAGTTTTCTAAAGCCCCTAGGAACACAGGCAGATCTCACCAGTTGTGAACTCTCAATAAATTAAATAACGAATCTTAAGCCCCTCAAACTTCAGTCTCGGTTGATTAAAACTGAAACACGCAAATAGCCCTAATGGGAGTAGGCTTGAAAGGGTGAGATAACACATAATTTCCTTTTATAAAACATAAGAAAACAGTTTATTATTAACTTAATAGCAATTCTAAAGTATGTTTAGCAGTATAAAGTTGGACAAGATTTTATGAGATCTTGAGTCTTATAATCTATTTGAAATTATTTCTCAAAAATTTTAGTGTCTTAAAATTTTAGTTAGCATTTTCTGGAAAAACACCATATTAAACATATACTAGCTGAATACTAGCAAAATATTCTTAAAATTCCTACCTTAACATCTGTAAAGTGAGACACAGCAATGTCAGGAATATTTGGGTGAAGAGCTGGTAGTTCACGATATAAATTGGGAAAACAAACTAGAGATCCTAAAAGAACCTGTGCTTCAACTCTTGGTGCCTAAAAGAAGAAAAAAAGGTGGGGAGAAATATATATATGCTTACTGCAATCAGGAAGCTGACATTTCTAGCTGCCTTAAAAGAGAACAATAGCTGAAACTCTGTTTAGCTGTTTCCTTTCTCCTGCAAATTCTGCAGAGTTAGTAAACCACAGCCCCTTGGTTTGTTACTCATGCACACCCCATGATCCCATTTTCGAAGACGGTCAAAAGGAAGCAAAGGAATTGTTAGGACTACAGTGAAATGACTGAGCTGCTAACTAGGTTTAGGTCTTAGGTTCAGCTAATTGAACAAGACGTGGAAAATTACCAGACATGACAGGAAACAGAAAAGGTTACAGAGTAAGAAGCTGACAGAGGCTTCAGATATCACCTTGAGGGAGGCTGCATTCCATAGCTGATTAGAGGGGAAATGATGGGATAAACAGTCAGAACTCACAGACAGTTGGAGGGAACTACTGGGAAGCTTTGAGAGAGTACAATCATGCAAGGTCAACAGCACATAGGTAATCATATCAGTATTACTATATAAGGCTGAATCTGCCTGAGTAACAATATCACAAGTACATTCAAATAGTGCAAACACTAGTAGATTTGAGTTTTCAAGTCTAATCATGAAAGTCATTGCATAGCAGAGACATGGAGGAATAAATACTCTTTTAAAATGAAATCTTGGTCAAAATGGACATTTACTTTAAAATACGCTAAAGCACAGAAAAACGGCAGTCACAATTCTGAGAACTCTGAAGTAAAAGAAGATTTTCTGCTTCAACAGTAATTTTTGCATTTTTCACATATTTTCTGGATAGGACTTGCATGTGTAGTGTTCCAGAATAAATCACTGACATTATCTGTATTTGAAAACTGTTACACTGAATACTGAGATTCAAGTTAACACCCCAGTCAAGCTGAAATACTGTTCAGTTTTCTCTCAAATTCTTCCCACTCATCCACAGATGAGAATTAACTGATGAATACTTACATTGAGGAACGACGAAGCAGCCACTCTTCCTGCTGCTACAATGAAATCCATAATAAGCATGGTAGCACCAGGCAAACCAAGTGAAAAGAACTGGGGAGAGCAGTGCTTAATGATTGTATTGACAATATCCTTGCAGAGGAAAAAGGGGAAAAAAGGAAGAGTATCAACATGAACCAAGATGAAAAATGAAGAAAAAAAAGGCAAGTATTTATCAAGGGTAGAAAGTAAAAATGTGAGAAATCAAATTCATTGTGGCCATTAAGATGCTTATTACTGAGTGAAGAGTTAGCACAAAAAGATAAATTCCTTAAGTATACTCATATTAATGTAAGCAGACTGTGGTATACTTTATAGTCAATTTAATCTTGGACAATAGTTCATATCTCATATTAATTTACATTTACCTTTTAAGATTTTTATAACTGATTAACTATCCATTTAAGTATGTACCAAAGAGATATAGTGAGATAACCAGCTATTATACCTTCTTAAAAACATGCTTAATCCTCTCCAATAAGTATTACCTGACTATAGTTGACAAAAAGATATTAGCCTCTTACGTATATCCATATGGAACCAAAATATAAAGAAAGAAAGATAATAAAGTGTTTTATAAGATTGCCTGAATGTAGTTATTCAACACAGCATATTGTGTTCTTGTAGACTTAGTGAAACACTTTTAAAAATTTCTGTACGTGATGCAATTTCTTTTCAAAAGTACTGGAAAAGTATAAAATTATTAAAAACCATCCCAAGTTCACAGATATGCCAAAAACCCCCCCTTTTTTCTCTGAATAATTCTTCACTAGCAGTAATATCCAACTAAATGGCAGTATGTTATAGGAAGATCTGCTGTCCAGCAAGAAAAGCAGCACAAACTGGTTTTTAGAGGACAAAAACTGGACATCTGTCCTATCCATAGCCATCTGTGGAATAATTTTGGACTAATTCTATTTTACCCAGTTAATGAAAATAGGATTGTTTGAACCTTTGATTTCACTATGCCTATAACCACTCCTCAAAGAAGTTCTCAAATTCAACATTTTCACACTTCTGATGCAAAGCTTTAAAAAGAGTGTTTAAGCCATCCAATATTTTCATACTTGTTAATATTAAAACTTATGAAAAAGATCTCCTCCCACTGATTAGATCTGCTCAGTACATCTCAGCTTGCTGGTTGCTATTCTTGCTGTAGAAACAAAGCCCTACAATGCAGTGAGCACAATTTACTAGCTAAACTATTGCATTAGGGAGCAAGTAAGAACAGTAGACTTTAGAGAGATCTGCTTCCTTCTCTTTCTTGCATACTTCAATCTGTAACATATAATCAATGCAAAAGAGAAAGTACATTTTCTGCCTTCATATTTGCTTGAAATGGACTACAAAAAAGGATTTCTGATTATAACCAAAGACATGAAGACCATTTATCAAAAATTTCTTTTTAGAAAAGTATCAACAGCATAACTATTTAAAAAAAACATTAAATTCCTCAGCTGAAAATCCACCGAGTACTTTTGAGAAAATAATTTTATTTTCAGTTATTTATATTACCTTGAACTTCACACTTAAACTTACTTGATCAACGTGAAGAAGTCCACAGTGCATTATATTGTAGAAATGAGTTAAAAAATCCCTGTTTGGAGAAACATCTTGTCTTCGTTTCATTGTCTTACAAATAAGTTTATAAGCATGTAGCTTTCCTTGTTTGTATTTATCAGTCAGCATTGTTGCCTACAATTTCAGAAAAATATTTATTGTTCAAAAATTTCAAAATTGCATTAAACACTCCTCTGCACCTACATTAACTTCCATTTCTGTTTCATAGTTTAGTGCTCAAATTTACCTTGAATAGCCATGGTGTTAGAATTCTCAGTGGTGGAATTAAAACTGGGGGACATGGTGAAGTTAGGTTATCTGTTGAAATACCAAGATTGTCTCTTATCTGCAATTATTAAAAACAAAACAAAAAGAGAATTATTAAAGGGAAATATATAAGGTGTTGGCTTTTTCCTTTTGAAAATCCTGCCCTAACAGGTCAGGTCAGAGAAAAGGTTCAGCTCTTTTACCTTGGCCAGATTCTGCCACAGTTCACACAGGTAATCAAAAACCTGGGCATGAATCTCTGGATCCATGATGCTGTTGACATCTCCCAAAATTCCTAGCATTCGCCTCCACATCACAGTAGCAACATCTGCATGCCATCCTGTAAGTGTTCCCCCAGCCATCACACTGCAACATTCTGAGGGGAATTCACTAGTTTCTGTAACAGAAGAAAAAAAGTATAGTGAGATATAACTCCAGAAAAAGAAAAGTTCTGATGTAACTTTTACATACATAGTCTTCCTAAAGCCAAAAGATCAGGCTTTTAGAGTAAGCAATTTTTTACCCAATCAGCCACCTCAACACTGCATATGTTAAATTCTATGTCTATTATAAACTCTGTAGAGGAAAAAGTGTCCTGTTTCTTATATTCTTTCCATAAATAACATTTAAGGTCACTTCTGGAGCTCTAATACAGATCAGATGGACCCAGTAAGGCCACTCTCCTTTATTAAGTGTTGCCTTACATTCTTTGGAGTCAATGAATCTCCGGAACTTCACCTGCCTGCTTTCAAGTAAAATTATGTTTCAACTTTACATTTTCCCCAATAAAACACAAAGACTACTTTCCTTAGAATCTACTAGGAATGTATTTTATTGCAAATTGAAGGGAAAGGTGATAGCAAACCTGTCTCTAGCTGCTGTCCTTTAAGCAGTAAACACATCAGTGGAGAGGCAACATTCAGTAACCTAGCACCACAGCCTAACACTCACCTAGCTCCCCACACAGATGATTGATCTAGACTGTCCATACAAGGAAACCTTCAATAGATTATGATGGCTCGCGTCTACTCAGATCACACTTAATTATGTAAAGAGCCAAAAGAAACTAGCTATTGAGTCACAGTTTTAAAGCAGCAGGCATTCAGAATCTTCTTCCACCCCCTCAGGTGGATTTTCAAAACACTTCAGCAACAGAATTTGCCGGGATATTCTGGAAATTTCATAGCTCCCACAGGCAAACCAAATTAAACTTAACTCTGAATTCAGCCTAATCACATAACCTCATCTTTTGAACATCTGGACCACTGTGGAGAGACTCTAATTCGTTTCTAGGCTGTAGATTCCAAAGTACAAAGCAAAAGGATATTTCTGTTCATCAGTAGGCTACTTAAAGAAAAGGGTCTGAAATATATGTCAGACACTCTTCTATTTCCATGAGACCACATATGGGAGAAACGTGTACATCGTATTTACAAAGTGAATGTATCTCAGAATTCAACAGCTAAGATAGTTGATGTAATTACAAATTTGTTTAAACATGAAAGGGAAAAGAACCAAACTTTCAAGAAGAAATGATAACATTACTTTAAAATTATGTCTTATTATTTGTTCATCAATAAAACAATCCATGGCAGGGCCACACACTAGATTTAGCTGCCACAATTCTAAGCAACTAAAACAATTATAAATGTGTGGACTATTAATCCACATCTAATAATTCTAATGAAATGCAGGATAAAATGCAAAAGGTCTTTCTTTGCTTTTAAAAGAAATCACTGAAATTAAATATTTTTTAAGTGCAGATGAAATAGCTTTGTACAGGATTGTTTACAACTGCTGTGATATTAAGTCACATATACTACTTCTCTATATTGCACTAGAAAGAAAGAAAGAACAGGTTTGTATTTTTTATTCCAGATATTGCCTAGGTCATCTGGCGTCTGTAAAACAGAGTGGTGGAGCTTCTCATCCAGCTGCAGATCCTTCTGCTCAATATGATCTGCATGAAGAGTGGCAGGAGAGGGTGTCTGTGATCGGGATCCAAGAGCAGATTGGATTGGAGAAGCACTTTCAGAGCCTGTAAATGCAATTTTTAACAGTTACCTTAAAAGCCTTTTCCATTTTCTTGAGCTACTGAAATGTTGTCTAAACACGGCAATAACAGAAAACTGAGCTGCTTTTATGTATCAAATATAAAAACAGTAAGAAGATCTCCCTGTGAATGGTGCTCTGAAAGAAAACAAACTACATGCAGGAAAGCTGAGAGATGAACATCGAAATCAGTTCGGTAATTAGAGGATTAACATACCTCTATTTTAGGTCCAAATAATTTTAAATGTGTTTGTTCTGCAGGAATTTCAGCATTTTGAAGCAGCTGAATTTCTCATCACATTCTCACCTAAATTTCTCTCCAGCAAAATGTTTAAGCAAAAATTTTCCTGGAACAAATGCTTTTCCAGGTTTACTGATGCATGCAAGTTTATTTATAAATAAAAACTCAAACCAGTAACTGATAATCTTTGATGTTTATCTGCTGATTGGGCTGAGAAAATCTGTATGAAGGGAAGGTTCTGTATAGTTGGAGGAGGTTTACTTCTTCTAAGACAGGAAATCAAAAGTGTCTGAATGGCAGTGCTGTAAAGGCATTTTTCTGTGATCATCTCCGAGCTACCTCTATAGACAACTATGTGGTCTCTACTACTCTTATCTGTGGAGAGGGAGCAGGTACTTGTATTTTTCTTTTGCACTATCTTACATTTCACATCCTGAATTTGTCTAAAGCTTATTATAAAAAGCTGAGTTCAGCCAGAACAGTCATGTGGCGGACAAAAAAAGAACAGATATTCACCCAGACTTTCCTACACATCAGCACATGTTAAAATGGAAGAATTCAAACCTATTAACTTTAACTCTCAGATAAATGTAACTGGGACCCAAAATCGCTATATGTGAAATTCAGTATTAGAGATAAACTGAACTTTAGGGACAGTAATGAATAAGTGAGTCTTTTAAAACAGTAATTTTTCCAAATTATTGTGAGATTAATTGAGAATACTTCTCACTTGAGAAAAGTGTTCTTTTTTGTAAAGAGAACAAATTGTTTAAAGAACTAGACAGAAAATGTCAGTGTTATCAAAACCAAAATTGCAGTAAACAATCTCAATTACATCGTTAAACTGCAAAGGTCTCCATCTCCTTTAAATGACCAAGGCAATGAAGCTTTTACCATCAATTTAAATCAACATCTCTATGCAGGAGAGAGGGGCACTACTGCTTTGCACACAGATTACTGCTTCACACAACAGGTAATGATGATACCCCTCTTGCTACTGAGTACTTGTTTTCCACACGCTTACAAAGATAAGGTAAGATACACCCTTAAAAGATGTTCAAAGAAACCTTTTCTTACTTCATTTCCATTCTGCTCATTAGCTGGGGACAGATGAAAGTAGTTCAAGAGAAGGAGCAAGAAAGAACGATGGGGAGGAGAGAAAGTGAGGGAGACTGAGATAGAAAGGGAAGGAAAGGGAATGAGATGGAAAGAATGAACAGGCAGAGAAGGCAGGGAGGGAGCAGAGGAAGGAGGGAAAGAGATCTTTATATGATGGAAGAGAATGGACAGAAATAATTATGAAAAATTTGTGGAACTACAGGAGACTGTCACTAAAAGATACTTCGGCATATAAGGATCTAAATTGGACCGAGACTACCAGGCGTTCAACTTGTTCTAGGACTGGCAAACAGCAGTCAATGGTAAACTCTCATTTACTAAGAATATGAAATAATGTTCATATACCAAAAAGAATTTTTCCTTCCAAAAACCTTCAAAATAAAACTATTTGCAAGGAGTAGTTTTCTGATCAGCAAAACCACTGAAAACTTGTTTCTTATGCGTGTGTTTTGAGGTTGAGTTTCTGCATTGATTTCATGGCATCTAATATAGTGAAGTTCATGTTGCGGTTTCCCTCTCATGGGACTCTGCATACATGCAATTTTCACTAGATAGCTGCCTGTCTTTCATAAAACATCAAAGAAAATAATAGCCTTCTGGTTTTTTCTATGTCAATTTAGCAGAAATTAGACAATGGGCTCCAATATCCTTGGGTGCGTGGAACAGTCAGAGAATTGCATAAGTATTGCATAAGTATTCCTCAGGAAACCCAGCTAAATGCACATGACACACAAAAGTTGCCTCTCTAAAACAGTAGTCCAAGCAAGAAGAGACAACCACAGAATTTCTCAATGGACAACTCAGTCATTAATTGCAATCTTATCAATTCAATTATAGTGCAAACTTGGACAAAAATACCAAACAGTAATGAAATAATCAACTTACAAACACATACAAACAAACAGAAAAAGAACAGATCTTCAGCAAGGACTTTCAACAAGAACACAGTAAAGAGGAAAATGAAGAGGACAAAAGTCAAGCTGAACAAAGTTGAACGAGCCAAACAACAATGTCCATGAAAGCTAATACCATGCTTCTTTCACCAGAAAGGCACTTCTAAAAAGTGAAAACTGCGGGGGGAAGTAAAGAGGTCTTTCCATATCTCTGAAAATGCAGAGTTTGATTTCTCACAGAGAACAAAGTACTGTATGTAGGTACAAGCTTTCACAGATAAATTGGTACTTCCTGTTGGAACTTTCTACTTGTTACAGCTAGGGTTATAACACGAATGGTAGTGTGTAACAGTCATGGAACAAGGAGTATGCAAATGACTATGGACATCTTTAGTTTGGATTTACAAAACCTGGGAAGAGACCAATCTTCAAAATCCTCCTCATAGAGAGGGATTGTCTCTGAGACAGAAGCCCATTCAGACAGGGTTAACTGCATCACTTGGTGGTTGTTACTCTATAATTCTCTCTCTCACTCTCTCAAGAAACAGCTGCAAAATAAACTGGTGGAGCATTGACCTCACCAACTGAAGCTGTTAAACACTCCTTCCTTACAGGCTTACTTTTTCATGAAAACAATAAGTAAAGTACTAAAATAAAAATAATTTCTAAGTTATACCAATGGAAGTGATGTTACATGGCAAAATAACATTTTACAGACAATATAAAGAGACATTAAGATGGATGTATACAAAAGAATCCCATGATACTTCAGAGTGATACACTGGTTTGAAAGAGCACTGTCAAAGCCTTCCAAAGAAAAAGCTTTTCCTGAAAATCAGTTATTTAACCACCAGTAATAGAAGGACTCTTGTAAGAGATCTAGCATACATAATGTGGTACAAGTTTCTCCTCGGTAATTGTATAGATTTTGTCATGAAGGGTTTAAAAATACATTTAGGAACAAGCTAAAGATCCTAGGGGTAACTAAGTCAGACAAAGGTTTTCAACTTATGTTATTTCACACATTACTTTTCAATAGCAGTCAAAAATAATTGAAATAAACATCTTAAAAAGAACACAGATTCATGTAGAAGTTGGAATTTGCATTCTTCAGGATGGGTGAAAAATTTCAGAAATAAATGCACTTTTTTTTTTAGAGCTCTTTTTTTTAATCTACTTTACCAGTAATAGTCGCAGCTTCAGCAGACAATGGTTGCTGATTGAGACTACTTGTTTCTGAATCTATGTGGAGTGTAGTTAGACTGGCCAGTTCTTGCTCCTCAGCACTCTGCTGCTGTCCTGAAACTGCATCAACGTCAGTAGAAGCTGGTGTCCCTGCCTCAGGGCCAAAGCTGAAATCTGTGAGGAAAACACTGTATTAACTTAGAACCTTCAAATAGCACTGAAACGAAAAAAACTCAGAGGCCCAGGATCTCCAAACTCCTCCATGGAAATGTTGTATGTGTATCTTCTATGCTACTAATGCACTGTTGCAAAATTTACATAAAATGTAACAGCACAAAATAATTCTCTACTTTGAATAATCTCTTTCCTATAAGATTGAACCCGTGACTTAACGTCTCCAGAAGACATTCCTGCTTTATGTCTTGTATTCTGCTTGGTTGTTGTAAGGGCACCTACATGCAAATAAAGTAAAAATAATGGACTCATATATTAAGGAATTTATTTGCAAAATTTACAAGCTGGAAGAAATATTCAAGTTTGTTGTAAAATCACTAAACTAAAAATATTATGACAAATGATACTCTAACAAATGTTATTTTCAGCACTAAAGAAAAGTGTAATGCTGAAATGTAGGCTTAAATACCATTATGTAGTTGCATAATAGCAACATATATAAAAATTGCAATTTCTTAAATAAATTTTATCATATAAACATTATTTTTATCTTATGTAATATATGAAGTCATAATTCCTAGCAACCATAATGACCCCTTCTGTTCAACAAGGGTGGGAATGGATAAACAAAATGAATGAAAAGCATTATGTTATTACACAAAGTACATTAATTTTTACAAAGTTTACTAATTTAACCATGATAATACACTTAGTATCTTGATTAATCCATAGCTACACAAAGGTCACTGTAAAAATATCAGAAGCCCTTCTTTTAGTTTTGCCTAAGTGTTTTCAAAAGAATTAAAAACACTTCCAAAATAAGTAAGTAACCTTTAATTTTGATATTTTGTGCAAAATAGATGGATGCACTCCAGGGAAAAGACAATATTGCTTTCTAACTTCTGTTTAGTGTTGTTCTGCTTTTTGCACACAAGTATTATTTTGAAAAGTAGTATTCCACTGCTCTCTTTTTTAATATACTAAAACCACAGTAGCCTCTTCTTGCTGCATTATTTTGAAATCATTAGCAAGTTAATCTCTCTCTACAGAAAATTGCTGGCACACAACTTTACCAGGAAAAAAAAAAAAGGGAATTTGTAATCAATTAATAAAAAAATGCTATTACTTTTGGAAAAATATACTTGCTTTCAAATTTGCGGCCATCATACTGGAAGGCGCTGAAGGAGTCAGAGTGACTGTCTGAACTGATGAGGTCACTGCTGCCCGCACTGGCAGGTGATGTCCACTCGGAAGGTACGCCGGGGTCATCTACAGGACGCATTTGGTTCTGCTTGTTCAGTATATCAGGAAGGTCTTTAGGAACTTCCAGGCTCCCAGGACTGCTTCCTCTTCTTGTCACATTCTACACATTGAAGAGACATAAACTATCTTACAATTTTGGATGGCTTATTTACATCAACTGGAAAAAGCAATCCCACATTTGCTGAAGTCAGAATGTAACAAATAGCTCTTAAGTACCTAAACCAGAAATTGTCATCATACTAAATTTATAGCTAAAGCTTTCCAAAGCCCCAGACAGGCAGCAGCAACTGAAGAGTTCATGCAGTCAGAGAATTTCATAAATACAAATTTTATTTGCACAATGAATTTTTGGACATATATCATAAAAGGCTAAATTTCAGACTAGCATGGGCCACACACATTATAGGTAAGACTTGAAAGAGTAAAATAGTAAAAAAGTATACTACATCTAAATTACTAAAGAAAACCTGTTAACCTTGGTTTCAGGCACAAGCAGAAAAAAATGTCAAGCAATATTGCCTTTTCTGGCCTATAGGCTACCATGCTAAAAGCAAAAATTTAATTTATACAACCAGCAAATGAAATTACTAATTCATGCGTTAATCTCCCTATGATTAAACCTCAACTCTCATACTAGTTTGGACACCAAAGACCACATATAGCAGAAATAAGGCATGCAGATTTGCTCATATACAAGTAAGGTGGTGGTCTATCTGAGGTCTTTCTTTAGGGCATATTTTTCCACAGATAGGACTGTTTGCTTGAGAGGGAAGAGAGACAAAAGTAGAAAAGCCATTTTATGAAATAGCTTGAAATCTTTATGCATTGTGAGACTAATGATGCGTTCCTTTTACACTAGGCCCAATCACTTCTGCATTCTTTTACTATCCTACTACTGATTAGAGATTAACTCAGACTGACAAGCTTTTTGTGATAAGGTTTTAGCATTCAATATATACAGCAACCTAAAACTAATCTTAATAACTTGTGTACTGTTTTAAGAAGGCATATCTATTGCTAATTATAAAAATGAATGGCAGTGTCAGAGTAGTACTCAAACTTATCTTGACTCTTTTCTGCTATGTAAGGAAAGTATCAATTCTCAAAACAAATAGTATTCTCTCCTTTTCTCTCTTCTTCTGGGCCAGCTGTGATGATATCTGTTTTATTAATTTGCAGACTAAGTTAACCTTTTTTATAGACTTCAAGTTAGCATTCTGTGTTGTAATTCAAGACTTATTAACAAGAATACTTTGCACCAATAATCAAGTTTCATAAACATGAGTTCAGTACAAAAGAGAAAAAAGAATACATATAGATAAACTCTATAGATCCTCTCTTGCCATTTATACAAGATGATGATAAATAAACAATTTTAATCACTTGCAGAAATCTTCTTCTGCCCCTTATTAGCAACTCCTTATTGACAACTTTCTATAGGAAATGACCTTCTTCAAAACATCTAATCAGAAAAAAGGATTAAACAATTTTGAAACACTGTATTTAAATTGTTGCCCATTCTGTTCTTCATTTGCAACTTTTGTTTTAATTTTCCCTTTTGTTGCTAGTTAACAAGTACTTATCTCTTCAACTGAGTTGTCTCATTCTGCAAGCATTCAACAGTAACCAGAAATTCTTGACTTAAAATTGATTAAAATTTCTCATTATGAATGACATTCCAAACAACATGACACTTCCGGAAAAGCACAGGAAGAAAACATACGAAAAGCTGGTTCGACTACCAATACACTACTTACAAGATATTATTCAACAGTTGGAAGTGCCATAAAAAAAAATTTAAAAAAAACATACACTGGAGCAGTTTTTTAGTCTGATGCATTGACTATACCTGTAGAGAACAGTACTGTACTACAGCATGATACTTAACTACATACCACCCTGAGGACTGCAAATTTACATAGAAACTATTATTCTGAAAGTGTCCATGTACAGAGATCTTTACAGGTTCAATTCAATGAGACTATTCACCTGACAGTAACTTCTGCATTGCTTCCACAATGAAGATTTAAAAGATATGAAAACACAAATGGTAAAAAATGGCATGAATCTATCTCAAAGACAAGGAATAATTAAGCAGTATTCTTAATGCTGATTCATAAAAGCCAGAGAAATACATTTTAGTGAACTGATTTATAATGTCATTGGCAAGCTCGCACATATATGCAGACATAAGTATTGAAATGTAGCAAGTTTAAACGCTTACCAGTGCACTACCACTGCGGAGTCTCTCAGCTATAAATTCATCCATGAGGTCAGGAACATTTGTATTGCTACTGCCAATATCACTATCAATAGGGTGCAGCTTTTGATTCATGTCCTCTCTATTAGCTAAAAGCAAATGAACAACCATTTATAGTAAAGAATGCATCAAGGCATTTTCAAAACAAAATGCAACAAATGAAAAAACCTGCTAATTAACAGAAATAAAAAAAAAAATCAAAATTGCCGAACATGCATTTTAAGAATGTCCCTCTTTTAAAGCAGACTCTACTTTCAGAATTAGTACGGCTTCTTCTTCCCACTAAGCAGGGGTTAGTTGATTTCCAGTTCCACCTTCAAGAGCAGGAAGCTTATAGGTAAGCACTACTCAAAGTTGTTAATGCTTGCTTTAAGGATAAAGCGTATGTTCTTCCTCCATATCACAAGTAACAAATCCTAAAAAATTTATATGATTCCTACAGGCTTCTTCTTCATTGCATTCTTAATGAAAAGCAACGTAGTGGAAAAAGTAAACTAGGTTGTAACATATACTAATGATAAACGGCAATGTGGCACTGCATACAGTTAGTATAAATAGTGCAAAGAAAACATTACGTAATAAAATTACATGCTAGGACGTGGAATGAAAATTCTAACTCTGGATGATCAATGGTTATGAACAACTAATTAAGTTCACTCATTTATCAGTGTTACATTTTTGATATAACTACACTGTTCATATTTAACTGTGGCTGTTACACCTGACTTCATGATATTCACCTTTAAAGTCTTCAAGTTATTCCAGTTCATGTTCTTTTTATAATAATTTTTCCCCTCAGCGTCATCTCTCTTGAGACCACGGTGTAGTTTATTCTAACAACGAGGCTCTGTTAAATGTTACAAATTTCAAATAACAGGTACTTCTAAAATTGGTGTTTCCTAGATATCTCTTTTTCAGAAGTACAGATTTTGCGGAGCAGCAAATCGTTTTTGCGAGACCCATGACAGTAACGCTCGGGTGCTGTGCTTACAGAGACTGCCCTCAGGTGGCATTAACATCTCAATGCAGGATGCATTGCAGAATCCTCTGTTAATCATGCCAACATAACAACGGGAAAAAAAGAAAACCTGCATTACTGCTGAAAGTTAATTTATTGTTCATTTAAGGTTATGTGAACTAAGACAATGGATATTAGAGCGACAGCCTTTGTTTTTGACCAGTTCACAGAGGTCTCACAGTTAGCAGGAGAAAGACTATCATGAGACCTTCATGAACATCCATGATTCCAAGAGAAAAAGAAAGCAATGAAAGATGTTGCCAAGATGTAACTGCAGCCATTTTGATGAATGAATATAGGAAGGCCTATGTCATGTTCTGAAAAAGACTCAAACAAAACCTTATGATTAGACTCAGAGAACTGTTGTAATGAAATCATTCCACTAGTAGCTGACTGCTGTTTCACACTATTTTTTAAAAATTATCTAAACTGACCTCCAAATGTAAATTTGATGGGTTTTTTTTTGTTTTGGAGGAGGAAAAGGAGGAAGAGGATGGGGAGGAAGAAGAAAACACACTAAATGAACCAGAAATACAATCATTTCAACCTAGCTGGTTGAGAGCCAGGTCCTTCAGATAAGTAAACTACACTCGGTGTGGAATAGCATATTCTGATAAAATATGCATATGCCAATCATACAGTAGGCTGAATTTTAAGGCTCTGCATGATAGATGAAAATTCAGAAGTCTCAAGGCTCAGTCCTTTATTAGGTCATTTACTGTCTCTTCCTCTTCCCTAAACTGATGGTCTTCAGCAGCAAAGAGGTTCAACTAAATATCTTGAAAAGAAAAATTAGTAATTTAAAGTATGTAAATGTAACTTATGCTGGGAGAAAAATCAGCTGGCTGTAGGCGCATGCATAACCAAACAGGGAAAGCAGTGATCATCCCAAAGCCTTTTGATTGCTTATCAGAGCTTGCTTCAGTTGCATTAAGCCAAACTGGTGTTGCCTTTCTCCTTTTGCGCTCTGCACACTGTTAGTGCTCACCTGCAGCTTTCCTTCCAAAATAGCCCATTACATGACTGTACAGATCCCTCAGTGGAGCCTCTGCTGGCATTCTGTTCTGCCTCTGTGGGGAAACATTTGCCTTCGGCTTCGAAAGAGCATGTAC
This sequence comes from Manacus candei, assembly GCF_025592945.1. Classification (NCBI taxonomy): domain Eukaryota; kingdom Metazoa; phylum Chordata; class Aves; order Passeriformes; family Pipridae; genus Manacus; species Manacus candei. Next base: position 12,820,709 of record NW_026138115.1, on the reverse strand, counting down.
AACAGTTTTATAAACACCACCCAGGGAGCCCTGCTGTTGTGCCGACTCCTGACCTGGTGCCCTAAAGGCACTACGATTATGGAACTGACTAACTGTAATACTTTCTTTCTGCAACACAGCTGCTTGAGTTTCTGTAGATTCTTTAATTTGCTTGCTGCCAGCTGAAGCAGCATTAATTGCATCTAGATGTCTATATATTCCAGGTCTAACCAGCTCTGTGGCAGTTGATGAGCTGGTGCTTGTACTGGTACTGCTGTTGCTGCTACTGCTACCACTACTGCTACTACTGAAGCCGCCAAGTTTACGAAGTCTTGCTTTCCAAGCAGCCTCTTTGCTCTCAAGAGGATTGTAAAATTGAACCGATTCTGTAGATGGTCTAAAAGTAACATGAACGCTATTTCTTTTTTTAGTCGTTATTTTCATGATTTTGGCCCTATGAGTTACAGTTTCAGATATACTTCTTTTAGTTGGTGCCAGTTTGCTCGTGCCTGTGACGTAAGGCATTTGAGGGTCAACTTGTGCTTTAGGAAGAATTTTCTTTGCGTGGACAATACGTGAGTTGGTCAGCTTTTCATTAAACTGGGCACTTCTATGCTTTTCACCTACCACTGCTTCCGCAACTAAATCTACATCAGCTTCAGTGGCTGCTTGCCTGTACAGGTATCTCTTCCCTTCTTTGCTGTTGGGACTACTTGACCCATGATCAAATACACTTTCATACTGTTTATTTATATCTAACTGTCTGGCTTGATTGAGCGCTTGATTTCCTGTAAAGAAGTCTACTTGACTAGGTGCAATATTACTTATAAAGCCACTTGGGTTTTGTTCTAGGTGCAGCTCTGTGTTATCGTCTCTTTCTGTAACAGTGATGCTATTTGTGCATCGCCCAGTCTGATCTCTATTTTCTAATCCGTCCAGTGGTAATCTATCATTCCTATTTACTGATGTATCAACGTCATGAGCAGAAGCCTTACATTTATCTATCTCAAAGTTACCGCAAAGTTCTTCTTTTTCTTTAAGATATTCTCTCAGAGAGGAAAGGAGATCATCTTCACCTTCAAGGTCAACATATTGGCTTTGTTCAAAGGCAGTGTTTGCAAATTCTACCGGCCCTATTAAATGACAAAGATGGTCATAAATACTATCCCCAACTTCCAAGGAGGACTCTCTGCTATTTGTATCAGTGATATGGCTTTCAGTGGATCTATGCATTGAAGAGGTCTCAGTGGAACTCTGTAAGCTTGGAGCATGATGGGATGAACTGTCAATGACAGGAACTGCACCTTTGGCTCGCTCAACTGCGAAAGGTTCCAGGATGTCAGAGGTGCTGCTGCTTCGTGGCAGTGGCTGTTCCTCATTTAATGCACCAAAAACTTCACTTGGAGCATCCTCACTCTGTGAAAAATGTCTGACTCGAGGTGGACGTGGAAGAATTTGAGCATCATCAATGTCTGTAGAAAAAAGTATATGTAACATGCACAAAAATTTACATAGAGAGACAATATATATTTACCACTACATCATAATTACGTGACTTTAAGAGCCAGTAAAGTCCAGAGCCTTGTTTTTTCTTAGATACAACAAAAATATTTTTTCCAATACTAGAGTGTTAAAAGCACACGCACATAATATCCAGTACAGAATGTAATATAAATGAGTTAGACCATCAGAACACAGTTTTAAATGTTAACATGCATGAAAACAAACAGTGAGATCATGGAACGTTTGGAAATACAGTTAAAGCTAGAGCTGTGCCAATAAGTTCAATAATTCAACCAATCTTATTCCAGCTGGCTTGTTGAGGAAATGGTTACCGGAATACAAATTAGCTTAACAGTAGTACTCCCTTTGCAGAATTTACATCTTCAGAAAAATGGGCAACTCCAAAGAGAACAAGCAAGTTTTTTTGAAAATTAGGATTGTCTACTGAAGTGGTAAACTATTACTTTCAATTACTTGTATGAATATACATAAACTACTGAAATTTCAGAAAGAATACTATAATACACTTATAAATATTACGGGATATATAATTTATAATTTATAATTTACTTAAGACTAAAAATTTTAAATTACAAGGAAGAGTTGACTATACAGAAGAGATGACTATACATAATGGATAATTTAAAGATATACCCCGTTTCCCTAAAAGAATGTTTTGTCTCTCATCTTCAAAATGTGAAACTAAGTACTTAATGAAGGCTTACCTCCCCCTCTTCTTCCAGTTTGACTCAGCAAATGTAACATACATGAGAATTACACAATTAAGGACTCTGACACAGAAAAACATCCTGCAGCCTCACAACAGTTAACATTAGAGTAAACCCACTTTTGTTTATGAAAAGACCAGAACATGTTATGACCAATTAAATTAGTGATTCCTTGTCTCTGTTGAGACATTTACTAATATGTTAGTATGGGTACAAATCATAGTTAACTGTAATGAAAGCCACAATTCAAACATGGATCACCTAGGAATTGTACAGAAGTATCTTCAGGTCACTTTACATCATCCACAAAAATAAAGAACCTTCACAACACCTCTTCAGATTTCCTGATATGTTATAGGAATACTACATACCATCAAATCACCAGTGCAGGCAAGGCTAAATATCCCGTACAGACAATTCAGCTAACTGCAAGACTTCATGCTATTCCTTGCAGTCTTTTTATGAGATAAGCATTGGAACAGCAAGGTAAAAACAGCTTACTCAATTTTCTGTTGGTTTCTTTCTGATAGAATCCTTTATTCCCCAGATTAATTTTTTACTACCTGCTACTTAAAAGTTGTAGATACACTTTGAAAGTCAGGAACAACAGTAAAGAGCTTAAATGAACACCAGCAAGAGTTATTTGCCACAATAAAGAGACTTACCTTGTTGTTCTGTCTAGAGGGTTTAACTTCAGGACTGCAATGGTGAATTTACTTAATATCAGAACAAAATGTAAGCCCCTTTCTCTCCCCTAACTTTGATGTGTTACAGTCAAAATAAAGTAACTATTTTATAATTATATTTTAAAATATTTCTATTATTACTAAATATAACCTATAAATATTACAAAATATTTCTAATTATTACTTTATGGATCTATATATTTCAGTAATATTGAATACTGATAATCTGAAGTCCCCTTAAAAACCTGTTTTGAAGTGCACACACTTTTCTGAGAATTAGAACTGGAGCTGAATTTTCTCATATTTTGCTTCTGAGCAAAGCATATAAACCACAGGAATGAGGTATATCTGTACTTAACTAAACATACATGTTCCAAGAAGATGAAAAGTGGTATTTCCACTTTTCAGAGAAGTTAAAATTTGAAAATTAAAGTCTGTCCTCATACAAAATTTACAGAATTGTAAAGAAGTTATCAGACAGGAAATTGAGAGATCTATATTGGAAAAAAGAGAAGAGACATCCAAACTATCTCAGAAAATAAACATAAACTGAAAAATCGTCAAATATAACACAGTCCATTGTCCTTTTCCTCTTCAGTTTTGATAAGCAACAAATTTCTCATTATTGTTCTTGTTCAACTTATTACTAACTACGTGAATGAACATCCTCTGAAACAAATGGTGTCTCTCTCTAGTTGGAACTGTTATTTCAAACTCTCTCTTGACTTAGGCAGAGATTAACACAGGTTATGCTCCCATAGTCTCAAGATATTTCTTACAGCTGCAAAGAAAGGATTATAGGCTTCAGTCAAAAATATTTATGATATTATATATATGGGATTAATATACGCAACTATGATACACCGATCTCGTCTTGAGCCCTCAGTATGCATACTTCTTATCTATTATAAACTCAATCTTATCTAAAGTAGCAGCCTAGGAATCACATGCTTGCTTGCATGGAGTAATCCTGACTTTCTAAGATGTTAGAAATAACTGGACAGAGAAGTCACAATGCACACAAAGCAACTCCACACATTGAAATAAATTCAGCTAGATTTATTTCAATGTTGATCCAGAATTAGTCTTAGGTGCTCACATATGCATGACTAGCACATACAAGTACACGTTTTCAAATAAACATGTGGTTGGGCCAATAGAGATTTCTTTTTTGTAGAACTGAGGAAGAAACAAAAGAAATGAAACATGTACTGCTATTGCAAGACCAGCACTGAAAACACAGACAATATTTAAAAATCCAAACAAACCGCTCCTTCCCAACCAGGACTCACTATTGCATGCAACTATGCAGTCAAATTGGGACACCATGAACTCCCAAGGAGTTTGTACATTGCAATTGTGTGCCAGAAGGCTGTGTACCTGACACCTTGTGTGCACTTAAGAGAAACGCTGCTCTGGGTCTTTATATGTTACAATAAGGAAGAGATTGAAATTGGTAGACCTGGGCAATCTCACCAATCATAACTTTGCTTAAATCAACCTTACCTCTCCTTTTCTGCTAGAAGGCAGAAAGAGAACGTAGCTTTTCAGCATCAAGTGGGAGATGGATCAGCTAAAATACAAACTCATGGAGAGACACATTCTGACAAGACAGCATGAGTAATAATAGAAGATTCCCCTATAACGCTGGGAGAGGTTTATATTTCATCATGGAAAGTTAGTTCAGGAAGTAGAGAAAAAATAACATGTTTTGCTTCTCAGCTTTCATTTTGATTTTTTTTTTTTAATAAGAACACACTCATTCTGTGAGTTTCTGGGATTAAAGAATAATTACAGCCATACTGACATTACAGTTATGATTTCTTTATATTTCAGCTTAATGATTACTTACTGCTTTGGGAGCAAGGTTGTAAAGGCCCAATACGCATCTCCCTTTCATGTTAATACTACATTTGACTCTTTTAGTCCTGGTAGATAAGGAAAAATCTATCACCTGCAATTCATTAGTTTGCCCATTGCTTTTAGGAATCTTGCCTACATCTCATTAATACTTTGCTTCATGAGTGGTCTTCTACATGAAAATCCTCAACGGTTCCAGAATGAATAGTTATTTTAATAGTTATCTTGTCAAAGTGTAAGACTGGATTTGTTATGATTCTAACAGGCTAAAGGAAAAGCTCTTTTTATAAATATTTGCAACAAATACACTATACTAAAATCACTTTAATAACTAAACACCTTAAAGCATAAATCACTTCCACTTTCTGGATATTATTTGAAAAGTTGCTAATATTCTGCACATGGAAATACAGCATAACTTAGAAACTACACAAAGGAAATACAATCTTAGGAGAAGCATTCTCTATGATGCTAGATGACTGAATGTCAATACTGAGCTTTTGCAAAATATTTTGTCAATCTACTGACTGATCTTCAAGAGAAATACTATGTATCAATAAATAACAAATTATAGTCAAGTGGGATGTTCTGCCATACTCTTGAAAATTAATATACTGTACAAAAAGTAAAGGTTTGGGTATAAATGCTTTTTGTTGGACTACCTGTCCAGATTTACCAGTGTTCAGTGAGTCTACCTTTCAATGAGGAGTTTTCACAGCTAAAAAGTAGCTGAATACTACTTTCAGAAACTTAATATTAGGCATTCTATTATTTTGGAATAAGTTGAAACCTTCTCTCCTTCAAGCTGTGTTGGATCGTAAAGTCATTTTGGATAACAGGGATATTTATACAATTATGAAATAAGACGAAGGGCTGTCAGAACTAGCTACATATTGTTCATTATCTAGAACACACGGTAGAAGCAATTTGATTACTTCCCAAATTACATACTGTACCTCTGGAAACAGAAAGCTCTCAGAAAATAACATTTACTGTAAGAAAAGGCAAGGAAAATGATAAAGCTTCATGTGAAAAAAAAAAAGAAAAGATAGAGAGCGCAATTAAAAATGCAGAAAATTAAAAGAGCAAAGTGCACTCTGATCCAGTGGACAGTGTATCCTTTACTCTGCTACTTCCCCATCAACACTCTAATGGCTTGCTTTTCTTCACTAGAGCTTTTTAGTTTTCTGGCAGTGTTCAAGATTCCTGAGCACATCATGAAGCTGCTGCAACACCCAGGCTGCTTTTGAGAGGTCACAAAAAACAGGAAGGGCATAAGACCTTTCCTATGTTCAAAGTGCAAAGGACTGTAACATCGCTTTACTTTTAAGAATTATATTGGTCATGCAGTTTTTGTATTGCATGAGTATCAACAGAAAGGATAATATCAAGAGAGTCATAAGGTTTGGGACACATTAGAAGTAAGATGCAAGCCAGGACTTTTCAGAAACATAGATGATGAAATTGTCTACAACAGCACTTTTGCCCTCTTTAGGACAGGATAATTTAAGTATCTGATTATGTGACAAAATAATAGGTCACTCCCTTCTGCAGGTGCTCTTAAGATCTTCATTAAGAATTGACTATTTCCAACAATGCCATGGCCAGGTAAGATGTATTTCCTAACAGGTTGTTCATGTATCATTCCTATAAAAATCCCTATCTTCTAATAACTTATATCTCAGAAAGATACCCTTTGCACTCATACATTTATTAATTTATTACATATAATTTGTATTTTATTAAACTTACTTTGTAATTGTACGTTGTGAAAGTCTGGTCTCTCTAGAGTGGGTACCTTGAACTTTCCTGATTCTCCATTTATATTTTCAGACTGAATACTAAGGCACCAAATTTCTGTTTCGCTACAAGAATTTTGTGACACAAGACAAAATAAAACTATGAAGATTCAGTTCTTGGAAGTTCTTGAGTAACAAAGGCAGATAGGAGAGACAGAAAAGAAACAAAATGTCCATAAAACCATTACTGCCATTAAGTCCTTATATTTGTACACTGTTTTGGATATATAGAGAGAGAGTCCTCCCACTATGCTTTTGGTTTGGTGGTTTGATTTTTTTTTTTCATGCATTGGGACAAAGGCATAACATGAGTGTCAGCCTTAACACACTACTAATTTATATCTACACAATAGATGGAAAGATAACATTATTGCTAAACATGCATTTTTTAAAATCTGTGCTAATTCTAATTCCTGAACCTATTTGTTCAGAGAAAATTGTCCTAGATAAGCTACTGTGAGACTTGTAGTCAACTACCTTGCTGGACCAAACAGAATGTTGAGGAAAACCATAATTCTAAAAAATGGATCATTCGGAAAATAACATCAAAACACAGCACTTTAGAATTCCAAACCACAGATTTTTTATATGTTTTTATATGCTAATGAAAAAGTCATACTGTAAAGCATATTATATGACACCATATACTTCATTCTTTTTTCATGGGAGCTAAAGCGTATCACCATGGTTGTTCACACAACATCTATGACACTGAATTCAAAAATTTACATAGAAAGAGGTAAATGGAAAACAAAGTAAAATTAAGTCCTTCCTTTCCCTCCCTCACTTGTCACAAAAATTTTAGATTAGTTGTACTCTCTAGTAGACAGATGTTATATTGCTGCTTAACAATAAATTGAAAAAGCGAAGATATTTCTCTAATTTTCACTATTATGACAGTAAACATTGGCACAGCACTAACTTCTAACAGTTCCAGAATGGATTGTAAAATAGCATGGTATCTTATGTAACTCAAAATATTAATTCTTAATCTCTTCCCCTCTCCCACCATCCCCAGAGTATTTTTACTTTGAAAAAATTTAATGATTTAGCAGAATTTGAAAGCAGAAGGTTTAAAAAAGTGATAAAGGGGGTGCAGAAATTAGCAGAGGTGGCACTACCTGAAAGCTCATCAGAAAGGGGAGTGAGAACAATATCAGGCAAGAAGGGTTTGGAAGTATGGATCAGAACAGGAGCACTTTTAGCACTGCGTATATAGGCCGATGGCAGAGCACATTCACCAATGGATCGGCTTCTCATGGCTTTAAAAAGGAAAAGAAAGAAGTGGGGAAGGAAAAAAGAAGAGTGACTATAATGAAAGGCTTGTGTCACAGAAAAAGCAGCAACAGAGAAAACAAAGATAAAAAGGAAGAAAATTCAAAAATTAAAACATTTCAGCACGGCAGATATTGGTAGAGCTGTAAGAAAAAAAATCAGTGGACACATAAGACATTCTGAGTTTTCAACTTTTATGTAAAGCAGCAACAATGCCTTTATTATGACAATCACAGAGATTTTGCATTCCAAATCAAGAAACTAATTAACACTTTTTCCCACTGCATCAGGGGTTGAAAAATCAAAGTTTTAGTGTTATAGTTCCACAGTAAAAGTGAAATGACTGAAGTGAAATGGTTTGACAACAAAAAGCATTAAGTTGGTTCTTATCCATAGGGCCTGGCTTTTAATTGATACGGGATAAATCTTGCTAAACTGATGTTAAATCACCTTCTCACATCTCACATCCTGCCACCATTTCTACAGAATAGAAAACTTACATAAGAATTATGGTATCACAATCAAGGTTATATCTGTAGCTTTTCTAATAGATTTAAAATAAATTTTCATGACATTTGTTTTCCTCTGTCAGAGCAAGAACTGATACTGCATTCAACCTTCAAAAAGCAACATTTATTGTTTCAAGCAGCTTCCTTTTCAAACTGTTGCAAATCGGCCAGCTTCTGTTAAAATTATTGCTGATAAACTTCAGTGCATCTTATACAAATATTGTCAGTGCAATATTTGAACTTTTCTCTCTCTATATATATATATTTTCAAAACAACATGGAATAAAGACTTAGAATCTTAGTGCACCTAATCTGCATGGAAATCAAAAGTACATGAATGGAGTGTAGTGACAGTTGAGCGCATCACACTTCCAAACCAGGTTAAAGAATTGCTACTAACATTAACATGTAGATAACCTGGGTAGGTCACATGGAGTAGAAAATACATTTGACAAGTGCAGCACAATTCAAGTGGTGTCTTAACATCAGTTTGAAAAAAAATTCAGAAAGATAAGACTTTTTAAAACTGAAGCCATACTATTTAACTTAGTTTGTAAGACAGAAATCATTTTTTTAGAAGGTAATTATGTGTAAAGTTTAAGTATCTCTTTGTTTAAGAGATACAGTAATAAAATTCAGGATACAGTGATAGATGCATTACATTCATCTCTGTGAATCTTAAAATGAATGTACACAAGAGAAAAAATAATAAGCTACATAGTAAATATTAAGGGTCTTTTCCAACCTAAACGATTCTGAATAAATCAAGCTATTGGATATTGGATACTGTGTTGATTATAAATCTTAACATAAAGTGTTCCTCTTAATTTGACTGGATGTTTTCCACCATATTACATCCAAATAAGTAGTTAAGCAGAGGCAGACTTAATATCAGAATGTGGACTACATATTTGACAATTTATAACCTTCTACTGTTGCCTATAAACAACCTTCCACTGTTGCCTATAAAAAAAAGCAGAACAATAAGATAGTAAATTCTTTCTGATACAGTATTTTATAGGATTAGAGCCTGCTGCCTAAGTGAAAAATCTAGCCTTGTAGAAGATTTTTCAACCCATATGCATACTATGTTTAAAGGCCCTTTTCCAAAAATTACTTTACATAAGTTCAGGCTAAAAATGCACACACTGCATATCAGAAAAGCTGTGATTTTTATTTGAGTAACACGCACACACACATATTTGGTGCAGCAATAAATGTGCGCCGGCATGATGATGGCTCAAAAAATAGAGGTGCACAGATGTACACAGAAATGTGTACAACATAAAACAGATGAAAAAGAAATCCCAGCTTTTTCTTACCATAAAATATTCAACATGTACATCCCCCCTACTCAGATATAAAGAGTATATACATTATTCATAATCAATGGGAATGTAATACATATCAGATATCATGTAACATATTTAAGGTCTGACTCAATTACAGTCTTAGTTTGTGGAGCTAGTGCTAAACTGAAGAAGATCTGACCAGCAAAATGCTCTGTAGAAGATTTTACTTTTTGTGACTGCTTTTTATTACGTGACCCTGTATTAACTGGCACAGATTAAGAAGCATCTGAACAGCTCTCTTTGCAGATCTGAGAGGCAATAACAAAAAACAGTTTGCAGGCATTTAAGACAGATGTAACATTTTGCAACATTTTCCTCATTAACATTTAAAAACCAGAAGAGTTGGGATTCTGGTTCTGGAAATTCTTTGTGGGCTTTACATCTTTTAAAATCATCCTAGCAATTCTGGGATGCTTGTCCACAGATGGTATTCTACAACATGAATATAGTTGAAATTTTAACTGGTTGCAGTAATACAAACTTGGTTGATGAATATCAGATATATAAGACAATTGGAGGAAAGGAACAAAACCATGGAAGCTAATGTCCAGTGAAACTAAAATCAGATTAGTTTGCTGCTAACCAGGTCAATATATAGCTTATTAAGGATAAGTTCCAGTCATTTTAAGGCTAACATCATATAAATAGCCATACTTCAAATAGCAGAAAAACAAAATCATTAATAAATTGACCAAACAACATAACCATCTGACAGAATATCTGAAATATTAACTATTTGTGAAAGAGAAATTTTAACATGATCTTTACCTTGTTAAGAAATTAAGACTTAAAACCACCACAACTGTTAATCACAGACAATCTACATAGAAACAGAAATTGCATTTAAAGTATCTGCGATCCATGAGGAAAGCTAGGTGCTGTCAGCATGAGATACAGGAAAAGCTGTATAGTATTTGAATGTGCAAAAAAGACAGGAAATTTTGGAGTAATGATTTCATTTTCTCTCATTTCTGTATGGCTTACAGGACAATTAATTCTCCCAAATCAACAAGAGCCTTAGGAGAGAACAAATTTTTAAAGTGAAGAATTTTGAAGAATATTCAAATAAAACCTTTGTCTAAATAACCTTTGTGACTTAAAAAAATTAATTGCAAATATTTTTGGAAAAAGAAACAAAATGTTCATTTCTGACAAGGTAGCACAATTATATATTCAATGGCCAATATGCATCCCAAGTTTCTAAAACTGTGTCAGAATGTACCTACTTCCAAGAAGTATCATTGAAGTAACAACACACAATGACCAAAGCCACTACTACTACAGAGATAGTAAAAAAAGAGATATTCCTTAAAGGTTCTTATTCTAAATAAAAAATTAAAATCAGCTTAATTTTCCTTCACATAAGGAATAGCACTAAGATCATCAAGATGAGACAACAGCGTAAAGAAATTCATAGTCCAGTTCATGTTAACATAGTCTAAGCAAATCATATGAACATAAATGAGTCTTCTTTTGAGGAGTTCACCTAAAGCATTGCTCAGCATCACTCATTTCTAACACAGTAAAGAGTATCTGCAAGTAATAAAATTGAGAAATAGATGATTTCAGAAATGGAGAACTGCACACACCCGTGCCAATCTTTCATTATTGCAATATTCAGAGTATAGTAAAAGACAGCGTATCTTATAAACTATGCAGACATACACATATTTTTCATGCTTTCCTTTGAACAGTTTGAAAAAACTCAACCCATCTTGTGTAGTTTATGAAAACACACACTTCAGAAACCTTCTCTGACTCACCTATTTGCAGCATTGCTCAAACCATTTCTCCTTCATACACACACAATGGTATTATTTTCCAGGTCAGCTTAGGCATGTGATCAAACTCACTAAGAATTAATGTATCAAATGTATTATTTGCATTTGCAGTAACTGTAATTCTAATAGACACAAGTTATTCAGCCACCCTCAAAGCACATAAAGGTGCATAATTTACACATTTAACTAATGTGTAAATTATTATAGATAGTATACCTTTGCGGAGAGAAGCTATCCACACTGCTACAGAAGTTATTAATTCCTTACCCTTTCTCAAATGTCACTTCTATCAGCTTTTACAGATACTTACCAACTGTTTTCTGCCGTACTATGCTTCTTGCCTTTTCTGTTCCCGGAGAGCCAGTGGTTGTAGCACTGCGTTGTCTCATTGGTGCTTGTCCAGGCTGATCACGGCTCCAGCCTCTAGAAAAGGACTTATCGACAGAAGACTTCGGGAATTCGTGCCCAACTCCTGCAAAAACAGAATTGCAAATCTATTCACTTCTATTCTGGTATCACCAGATAATTGCAGTTGTGTTCTTTCAAAGAGTTTTAAAGCTGGATGGAATAAATTATGTTACCAAAGCAAGCATTATTTCAAAAGCTCAGCCAGCACTAACACTGGGCGATACTCAAACTTCTTCAGAAGTGTTGGTTCTATTAAGCTACTGTAATTTTATTTTCCAAAAAAATGAGTTCACAAAAGCTGTAGTCTGATAAAATATCTAACTTTTCCTTTGCTATTCCTACTAGACAATACACACAAAATCATACATTTCAAAGCATTAATATTGTGGGGGTTTTTCCAAATAATTTTATGACATTGAGGAACACGAAATAATTATGATAAAATATTTTTACACAAAATGCAAAAGCAAAAAAATGGGATGATGGGCTCAGATTTCCACTCTTTGGAAATTGACAAAAAATACTGTAGTAAGATGGAAAAAATCCAGATTTGAAATTTATATTAAGTAAATAAAGCTGATATGAGGATGTAACAATAACAATACTATGTAAAAAACAAAGGTGAAAAGCATTTGCAACGTATGTCCTTATCCATCCAAAATGACACAATTACAATCATGCAAAGGACAACTTCTTGGACAGTGAGCTCTAGTCCAACATGTTCATTATTATTAGCAAACAAACAGGGTCAAAGAAATTTAGCATAATTTGTATGATATCTATTCCTTCCAAAGCTGCACTTAGCTCTGCGACTCACATTTAGCAATGGAGGCTTTCTCTGGAACTCTATTACCAAAGGCTAAGAAACTTTTCTCTTGTAGCTCGGTATGGGTGATACAGATTATTCAAAATACTTTTTAAAGTATGTATTAAAATAACTATAAATATTCTTATCCCACATCAGACTTTTTTTTTAACTGTGTCTTTAGGAAGTAAAAGAAGAAAGCTGTACGGTATAGGAAAACAAAAAATGCATGGTCTAAAACAGTCTCTCAAGGATGTTTTCATCCACTTGCCACACACTAGAAAAACAGAAGTGTGAATAATGACTCTGCTCAAGATAAGAAGCATAGAAGCATGTGAAATGTTTTTAGCAGAAACAGCCTACAGGAACAACCTCTTTAAGAGAGGGAATCCACACAGATTACTTCTCACTGACAAATTCTAAGATATTGTACCTTCCCTCAGGTTTGACTGGAGAACCAGATCAATGAGAACACAGAGAAATAAAAAGCAGACTAAAAATGACATGTTTTTCCATCTTTTTTACTCACCCTAAATATAATCCTGCCTCTCACTATTAAAACACAATGAACTTTTTAAAGGAGAATATTATCCTTACAAAAGTTTTACAAAAGTGGAAACAAAGAAGTGATTTCTAATGGTTCCATGCAGAAAGTCAGTCTCTGAACTAAGAAAAGAATCCAGGTTTTTCAACTTTCAATCCAGCCCCCTACTGAGGAGGACAGACTTCCTGCTCCTTACCAATTCCAGAACTGTACCATAATAAGCAAATAGTCACCTCCTCTCCCCATATTATGTCTTACAGAGTATTTTCTGCAATGTTTAGGAATCAGTTTGAAAACAGGTACTGCTCATACTGATTATTAAAAGTATACTATCTCTTAAATAATCCACAAGGTCATTTTAATAAAACCTGTCTTCACCATGGACTAGTAATCAATTAGTACCAAAGAAAAGTATGTTCACCTTACATTTCCCCTTGTAACAACATTTCAGGATCAATATTCCAATTGTGCTTGCAATGGCTTAATTTTCACCAGATGAGTAGTATTGTTATTTTCAAGAAGTTATGATCAGGACTCAACTATTCAGCTGCTTTAACATTTTAGTTTAAATTCAACACACCTTTAAGAATTACATTCCATATGTGCCTATCTGCAGAAATTAATCTTAATGTGAGGATTCTGTGGTAGTTCTAAAAAGCAGCTTTACCTCAAAGAAACAGGGTTATTTCAGGTGATAGAGAGGCCTAATTAGGTATACCAATAAAAGCGAAACCAAAATTATCCTGTGCCCAACATCTCATTACCCCAGCTCAAATTCAAATGATGTCTATAGAGTGTTGTCTTACCTTTGCCTTTGTGTTTTTTCTGCTTCTGCTCACTTAATTTATCCAATGGCAGGTCACTCAGGTCCAAGCTATACAAGTTTCTAGCCAATACTTTAGTTAGTGTCTCCATTGTCAGTGACCACTCAGTGGCCAGCTCTTCCCAATATGTCAGTGATGACATTACAGACAGCAAGTCATCCCAAAGTTCTCGAGAAATGTACACATTTAGATTTGCTTTGATCCAAGCCACTATAAGAGTCTAAAAGAATAGAGAAAAGTTGGGTTGTGAACATAACATGACAACATTCAATTGTTACTACTTAAAAAGAAACTTCTAACTGCCACAGAAATTTCTGTGTAGTCCTGAAATTCTTTTCTTCCTCAGTACACACAGACTTTCATGAATTATCAAGTGTAATGTGAACACAGGGCTCTAACTTAAGATACAGGAACAAATGGTTTGACTCATTATCTTGTATATTCTTCTTTTTTCTATTAAAGAACCTTTTACAGAGGACCCAACACAACAGCACTCTGCAAGTGTTGAAAGGATTTGCTACAGCTTTCTGTAAGGAACTACAGAATTCTCTAAGAAATAAAAAAAGCCATTGGTTAGGCATGGATGGCACAGATTTTGTGCTGACTTGAGCCAATTTTGCAATGGAAGTAGGCTAAAACTGCACATATTGCCAGTCATCCTTATCAGTTATTCCAACTCAACTAAATGACAGCAACTTTTTAATTTCACAGTACCTCAAAAACTTGTCATAGTGTCACATTAAAATGTAAGACAGAGAGTAAGAAATGTAACTACATCTTTAACCCAAGCCATTCACATTATCTGGGTAACATATCAATGATTTAAGATGACAAACTAGGCAACAGTGGTTGTTGTATCTAATCTCTTAATTAAAATTAAGGCTGAATTAATTAAAGTGAATTTATGTTTACTTGCCTGGAAAAGAGGTCCTGCAAGTCTTCCAGCTAAAGTGGAATTTTTTCTTCCTTGATACTGCAAGAAAGTTTGGGGTGGTATTTTCAGCACAGATTCAGTAACCCTAAGCAGCACAAGTAGCATCTGCTCCCTGCAAAACAACATTAAACTTGGAGTTACCATTTTGTTATACTTCTGTATACAGTACAATATTTTTAAAGGTAATAACCAAGTTTGATTTGCTCAAACACACTCCAAGCAGGAATATATATAATGATGACAAACAGCCTAACTCGGTTCTCGTAAAAGAAATTACTCCAATCTTCTCTTCACACTTAAGAGTGAGGAATTCCTGTTGCACTCTAACATCTTCTGTCAAGTCATTCAATTGCCATCGCCTTGAAAAGTCTGAAATTACCAGCAAAGTTTTAATTACATTTTCAATCTGGGTTTTTACTTTTTTTTTCCCTGTGAATTACAGGTTTTAGCTATCTTAAATTATCATTACCATACTTCATCAATTATTTTGTGTGGCATAATCTTTGCCATCACGGTCTAGAGTCACTTCTTTACATTGATGCAAAACTGAGAAACAAAATAACAAACTAATAGAATATGTTTTCTATTATCACTCCTAAATTTCCTTGAACTGACTCCTCAGAAGAGGAGATGAGCTTCATATGACATGTAGTGCCAACTCTACTCACCCAGAGTTCAGGAAATGCTATTGACAGATTAAATACCAAGTCAAGTGAAAATGGAGTAAATCAGACATTTGAAATCCCCTTGCTAGTGGCTTCCTTGCAATGGAGAATGGTGTCAGTGTCCTACCTCATTACAGGCAACTATTTAAACGAGTGGGAAATAACATAAATTGCTCTGAAAGCAGGGTCCTTTGTACCTGCTAGGCATCTTAAGCACTGGAAAGGAATAAAACAGTTACGCAGCACACAGACTCCTGTACACAATTACAGGTCAAGAACAACATACATCTGATTATAACAGTTATCCAAGCTTATCTGAGGATTTTTTGTTTATTTTTAAATAAGGTTGTGAAGCTTCATATATGTTTCCATATTTTAACACTTCGATCCATGAGCAAAATGCCCTGGAAAAAATCATCAGTAGCTCCTTAATAGCAGTCTATATATCCCCACTTACTCCTTTTTTCACTGAGGCTAAGCTACCTCAAATTAACTAGGAGCTCACTACAGGCTTTAACAAAACAGCTAACATCCTCCTCCCCCTTTCTAAGTTGTCTGTAATGTTCATGTATTTACTGATTTAGAAAAACTGGTTCATATAGCAAATACCACTCTATTGTGTTTACTACCAAGTAAATTTTCACATTTATCTTGTGAACTAATAATATAAGCTAAAAGCATTAGCATTTTACCATGTCTTCTTGTCCATAGTCACTTGGACTACCATGTGGCGGTAGATATTAAGAATACGTTTACACATATCAGTGTGTTCATCCAGCAGAGCTTTAATTTCATTTGCAGGTTCAAGAAAGAATATATTTGAAGAATTTATTATAAAAACCTGTAAGTAGAAAAGAGTGGGTGTTATGAGCCTGAAGCACTTTCATGTTTCCAGCGATTCAGTTGATAGAACCAGGAAGAAAAAATCTATAAGAGAAAATCTTTATCAGAAAAGGCTGCTTATGCACACAGAAGTATACATTTAAATATGTTAGTCTGAAGTAATGACTAAGCAACAATGAGACTGATCTTTTCCCCATTTTTTTCTACAAAACGTATTTAAATATTTTTGTTCTCATCGACAGATGGTACAACAAACTACTCAGTACGATTATTTTAATATGACAGACAAAAGTAAAGAAGTCCACTGCACAAAAGTTCCACCTGTAAGCCAGCAACTGACTAGTACAATATATGCTAAACTACCTGAAACAGTTCTGGTACACAGCGTGTGCTTCAGCATGACATGGACTGTATTATGTTCTGGGAAATTAAAAGCATTTATCCCACTGGGATCAGAAAGGCTTACCAAAAGTAGGAAACAGGATACCTTCCCCACAGTGGTTGACTTCAGTGGACAGTGAATTAGGACTTTCAGAATGAAAATTATGAAAAAAAGGGAAGCAAGAACACTGTAGGACTTAAAGGAGCCACTACTGAAGTGTTATTATATTTTAGTGTAAGTTTAGGAAGCACTTGAATCACAGATCTAGATTTTCAATTATTTTTTTATCTTTCTTAATCCACACGTACATGACTTCATTGGTCCTACAGTCATAATTTCCCTCTACTGAGAGCTTTGGATTTTTAATTATTAAAAACTATTAGTATGCAGCTTTTATACTCACTAGCCCCAATTAATGTACCTAACCTACTCTACGGGCCTAGAAATAAGCCTATGCAAGCATTAAATTTAAAGAAAACTCAAGAAAGAAGTCTTGGATTATTGATTCACAGAGAAAGTCAAATGTGGTTCCAGGCCAGGAAATCCCTCAAACTGAGACATAGTACTGGGTTAGAATGATGTCTTGACTCAGGCTAAAAAAAACCACAAAACAACTTATATTTGGTAATCAAATGAACCTCTGCCTAAAAAACTTCAACATCAATAATCTTTGAGACATTCTTGGATGTGTAAACCTTTGTGATACACTGCAAACAGATACTTCACTATTTCTTTTCTCAGAAACACTTCATATTTTAAAAGTCATTGTAAACAAAGATTATGAAGCTTAAATTATTGTAAAATATTTGAATTCAAAAGTGATTTCAGTTAGAAAGTTTATTTTTATATATAACAGTGTACAGCACAAAAGATAATCGTATTCAGAAAATCATTCAGGCTGTGGTAAAAATGAGTTTTAATTAGCATGATCACCCACAGCAAAAGTGCACACAGTAAGCTGGCAAACACACAGGACTATTTTGCTCAGAATAAATTTTCTGCTGGATAAAAGAATATTATGGAGTCTGGAGTCATATACCCACCTCCGCGTATGTATGTGCATATGCATATTATACATAAAATGCACACACTTTATACGACCTTAAAAGATCCCCAAATTATACACTCTTTGATTTTCTATAGCCTCAACTTCAGTGAAGCAATTCATTAAACATTTCAAATGTTTAATGCTACATACAATACTACCCCTCTGCCTCTTCTGCCCTGTCTATCTCTCCTGAAGAGCCTGTAACCATCCAACAGGGCACTCCAGTCACATGTCTCATCTGACTAGGTTTCACTTATGCCAATGACGTCAAATCTCTGGGATGGGCAAAAGCTTTGAGTTCCTCTTGTTTTTCCCTCGTGCTGAGTGCATGGGTGTAAAAACATTTCAGGTGTGGTACATTGTAGGCAACACCTCATGAGGCAGATTGAGGTGTCCCATCAGTGATTGTTTTTCTCATGTTTTGGCACACCAACCCATTGCTTAGCCCTGGCAAGCCTGGTATTTGAAGATGTCACACTCAAATGAGGATTGTTTTTTCTGTGATATGATGCAGAGCTGAATGCATGTTCTGACGCCTTTACTGTGGTACCCAACACTGGTATACACGTTGTCCTGCTTAAGGTCAATAAAGGTATAGTGAACCACTGTCATGATTCTAACTGTATACGTCTGTTCTAGAACAAGCAGCAGTTTCAAGTATTGAGGCCATGTTGCTGAGAACACAGCTGTGTTGGGCAGGGCACGTCTCCAGGATGAAGGACCACCACCTCCCTAACATCTTGCTTTATGGTGAACTTGCCACTGGCTGCTGCAAGAGAGGAGCCCCAAAGAGAAGATACAAGGACTCCCTGAAACAACATCTCAGCCTTGGCCATATTGACCAACATAACTGGTCTACTCTGGCCTCCAATCGGGAGGTCTGGAAACACACCATCTGTAACGCTGCTGCTTCCTTTGAGAACGCACACAGGATCACTCTCAAGGAGAAAAGACAATGCAGAAAGAATCATGTCTTGCCAATACCACCGAAGGAGTCTTTCTCCTGTGTCTTTTACCAGACGTGTCTATCTCATATTGGCCTTTCTAGCCACGAGCGCGCTTGTAGCAAATGTGGGTAGAGCCCTTCCCATATCTTCGTTCGCGAAGCCTAGCCATGAAGGGATTTATCATCATACTTGTTACATATAAAATAATTTTTAAAATTTAGAGATGCTTCAGAGATGCATGGGATTCCCTGGCAGAAGTATTGCATTACATTCCACTCTTTATGTGCTGATAGCAAGAGTTTTAGATAATTTCAGACAGATAATTTAGATAAAATTAGATATCAAGTCTATTTCATACCTGCAATACTGACTGCACTCCAGCTCGTACATTTTGCTCTTCAATATCAATTTCAGATGTTTTATGCAAAGTGTCTTCATAACAGCCATTTCTTGTCCAGTTTGAATTTCTAACATGACTCGAGTTCATCCCTTTTTCCTGAAAAATATTTTTTCTTAAAATCCCATACATTTATAGACAGGTAATTTGGCTTTATATTAAAGGAAAAAGGATATAATAGATATTAAATAATAAACAATGGCAGACAAATGCACCTTAAAGATACAAAAATATTTCACGAAGCTTGTAGCAGTTCTCTTAGAAGTATATGAATAAAATAACAACTGTTTTCCTCATGCTTTTATTTGTATATAACTTTTACACAGCTGAACGTTGGCATACCGTATAATCCATCACTTGAGAACAGTTCATAAAATGATATGAAGTTTTAAATTGAACGAACCACATTAAAAAGCTTCAGACAATGGATAAAATTGGTAGCTCACTCATGCAGTGTTTGACAATTGATTTTCCCCAACGGATGCTCTAACATCAAAGTAAACCACATATAAACTAACAAGGAAGCCACTTCTCTGTCTACTGGCATATTAAAAAGCCGCACAAATAGTAACCAAAAATATTTTACCTCTTCTCTTTCTTTTCCTTTCTCTGATGAATTATGGTCAATGTTTTCATCACAATCTACAGTTGTGCACTGCATTATTTCTTCAGGTTCTTTCATAAATAAAGGTTTGTCTTCTTGTTGAATCCATTCCTGATACACCTTTACTACTTTCCTCATGGCAGCTGCTTCACATATTGGTAACAGAAATGCCTGAGTAGAAAAAGAAAGAAGCAAAACCCAGTCACAATACTTGAAATCAAGTAGGGCTCTTGTACAAGTTACAAGATATAAGGGGGGGAAATATAGCCACTGTAGGATCTTAACATACATTTTACTCCTAAATCTAAATGTTTGCTCACTTTCTTTATATATAAACTGAAAAAAACATGAGATTTAAACACAGTAACTTGTCAAGAAAGTACTTGGACAACTTCATTGCCAAAGAGAGAGAGAGATGAGAATCCATGCGGGCATATCTACTTAACATCTAGCCTGCTGAAATTCAGACCCACACACTCCTCAAAAATATGCAAAATGAATGAGCAGAAGTTTTTATTACAACATTTTCCATTCAGAGGATTTGGAAGAGTGGAGTTAATCCAGTTTTAAATGACTAAGAAAAATTCAAATGACACACAATACTGGTAGCCATTTATCTTACTTTTAGTCAAATGAGATTTTACAAAACGGTACCTTAAAACAAATGACTCCCTGAAAAGACTTTAGAATTGTTGTTCCTATAAGCTGTGCATATGAGTTGATGTAATGGCTGATCAGTGCCCTCTTCAGTAGGTTTTCTGTATCTGCCGTACTGGTAACAACAACTGAGCAGAAACCTTTAACACTAGTCAGGTTTTAACTAACTATAAATACATTTACCAACGACCACGACATTCTAATTATATTTTTTAAAAAACAGATAAACTACACCAACACACAGCTTTACTGAGTCTATGCTGTGAATGTTGAAGATTCATTGCCTCTGTCTTTAAGGAGGGCCCACTTAACACAAGTTTTATGTTCTCTCTGTAAATAGACATTTAATACCACTATCACACTGAAAGGAATTGAGCCATGCATTACAGAATTAAACAAGTTCGTCAGTCACACACTTGCTCATCAAGTCTAACAGTCTTTGGCAAGCTCAATATACATTTTTCTGTACCCTGAAGTCTAAAATGCATAAAACTTGTTCCCTACAAACAATCTTTCTACCACTTAGTAAAACTGAAACCTCTTCTTGACTGGAATAACTCAGTCCTAATGTTTTAGACAACATCTGACATATTAGAAATGAATTTACACTGAAAACTCCTGGCTAAATAATGATGTAAATGAGATCTCATAACTGCACATAAAATCTAAATAATCTATATAACTCACAGAGTACTTTGTGAAAAGAATGAAGAAAATTGCCTTTGCTGCCATTTTTCACTGTGGGGACAGTTTTTAAATTGACCATTGATAATTTTAGACTACATTTCATGTCTTAGACCCGGTAAGTCCTTGAGTGGCAGCTGAATTCAAGTATCTCCTTCAGTAACGTGTCCAAGCTCTTCAATACAACGGATATGATAAGCTTCTAACATTTATTTACCTCATCCAAAAATATCCATTTCATCCAGATATAACAGAGTTTTAAAATGTTAAGCTTTCTGCTGTTTAAAGCACTTAGTGTTGTGCACTGGACTTGAAACTTCGTATATTTTTCTTTACCATTATTTAGAAAACTCTCTTGTCTTTGATCTATAGTATGGGGCATAAGGAAAGTCTATCTTGTTCTGTTCTGGCATATGTTCTCAGTTTAAATTTGTTTAGTAGTTTCCAGTTGAGAAACACTATTTTGAGTATGCTCAGCTAACGTTTCTGGTTGCAGTGAAGTCAGAAGCAGAAGCTGTTACCTCCTACAGCCACCTGTCCCAGTCTTCTGATGAACACTATCAAGGTAAGGACATTCAGTTGCTCCTAAAACAGCTCTTTAACAGCTGGAGACTCCCACAGGAGGTTTATGTAAATATGGTTGGTTGTGAGTACTAATAGCTACAGTGTTGATGTATGAAAAGATAAAACATTCACGTTTATGGGGAACTGTGAAGTCTAAGTTAAATGCTGTCAAACTGGTTATTAAAGATATAAAATTAAAAAAATCAGGAACTGGGGATATTCTACACAGAAAATATTTCAGAATTTTAGCTTTTTGATTCTTAAAGGTAAGATGACAGATCCTTAAAGGCAAGATGATAGAAGAACTTTATATAATGTCTGCTGATCAAGTGCTCTTGAAAGAAAACCAGGACGTAATGATAATTTATAATTTAATAATCAAGATTCATGCATTTTAAAGAGAGTTTTTTACCTGTCGAAAAATCTCAGTTAGAAAATTAACATTACTTCTTTTAGAAGAAAAGACTTTGCGGACAATTTCAATATCAGTTAAATGCTCTTCATCAATACTGCAGAGGCTGGAAGAACTTGGTTCTCTCTCTGTTAGAGTACTTGTATTAGAATGAGATTGTTCTGGCTCTGCATTTCTATCCTGTTTATCAGTACTGTCATTTTTGCTGTCCTCCCTTGAAGCCATGCTAGCAGCTGCTCTCTGAAATAAAAATTAAAGAATATTCCATAGCTCATTTTTAGTACAACAATTGAATGCTACAATTTAATATACAACTTAAACATAATATATATATATAAAATATATAATGTATATATATAATATATACAATATATAATGTTTACATAACATATAAACATTATACTTAAACAAGTATAATTTAATGAATTATTCAGTACAATGAATTCAAGAAAAAAAACACACAAAAAAAGGATTCACTGCATTTCAAGAGTTCTTATGTCTATTTGATTAAAAACAAATTGCAGAATTTGAAACAAAAAAAAGCAGCATAGTAGATCGTTCTGAAGTGAATTAATAAGCATAACATTTGTTCAGAAATTCCTTTTTTAACTTTTCATTAGTTGTAATTATCATAGGAGTGCATATTGCTGACATAACAATTAAGACAAAAACATGAAAACAAACACATTTTGGTGCATTTGATTTTACCTGAATATTCTTTGGCACATTTTCACCTTCCATCCCAGGAATATGAGGTCCTGTATGAGGTTTTGGCTCAAGCCAGAAAGACACCAACCATCGAATGACAATAACACGAGCCTTAATAAAAGGTTCCTTTGTGCAATATATTGCCTCATTGGTTTCAGCATCTTTCTTAACCATTACATAGTGGGGCTTTGGTCTCATTTGTGGTATATCTGTGAAGAAATACAACATCTTAAAAATATGTGCAGAGAGAAAGCTCTGTGTAAGAAAGAAATCCTAAAACCATAAACAATACATGTGAACTTTCAGAGGTGTTTTGTTGCATTCACTGTTGCACAACTCATTCCAAGATGTGCTGAAATGAATGCAATAGAGAAAAGTTCAATTATTATAAGACATCAAAACACTTTACTTTTCTCCCAGAGGGAGACAACACTGCTTGGTCCAAAAGACAGAAACTTATATCTGCTATGCAAAACCTTTAATTTTTTTATCTGACAGTGATTTCTATAGCCTTACATCTTTGTTTTTTTTTTCCCTAAACAAGTAAATGTATTTATTTTCCTTGTTTTCAGGGTTTTTTTAAGCTACATGTTATACCCAATATTTAAATATAAACTTCATCAAATTCACTACTTCACATTTTCATTAAAAATTACAAAGAAGTTCTAAGTAGCAAAATAACTGTTAACTAGACTACGACCTATACGAGAAAACTATTTTCATACAAAATTAAGATATTGTCAAATCTAACCATGACTACAATGGGAGATATATAATTCCCAAATGTATACAGCAGCTACAACAAACACAGCCTCTTCTGGCCCTGCAATAGGTGAAATATGAATAGAACAGAGAAATCCTGCTCCAAAGCCATAAGAGCTTTGCAGTTTCACCTAGTGCCACATCTGCACTGGCTACTTTTGCTGGACTTTGCTGACAGACCACAGGCACACCTTCCTATGATTTAGCTCAAAGATGATTCTGTGGCAATAGCTTCTGTACTGGCCTGCCGGGAATGTAATGAATGATGTCCCGCAGCACACGAACTGGTAGGAACTGTGCTTATTTGGAGTCTATAACTGACAATTCCATTTTCACTATCCCATGTTCTACATGATAGTTCAGAACTGTTTAGCGCTTCTAGTTCTCTACTGTGCTGGAGTCATCAGTATTCCTGAATACGCTTCAGAAAAAAATATGCCAGTACTTAATAACTCAATGTGGATAGAATAGCCATGTGTGATAAAAGCACTACAAAGATGGGGAAACACAGGGATAATGTTTTAAAATTGTGCATTTTTCTGTGACTCAACACTGCAAAATGTAATTTCTGGGTTTCATAACCCAAGACAGGGTGCAGAATAGTTCTGCATTACTAATTATCACCCTGAAGCAGCAGCAGTACTTTCATGTGCAAATGACATTTCTCTGGGAGTGGTGTGCCAACCAACTCTAATCCTAGTTCTAGAAGGGCAAGTGTGAGATATGCTCCAATACAGAAAGAAGATGAATATTAATGTGAGGACAGATTATGATATGTGCTGTCAGAACACTCTGCTGCCGGTGTTTCAGTATCCCAATTTTAATCTAGTGACAGCACAAAAACCCCAAACCAAAACACACAGAGCATAAACAAAAATCCAAACCAAAACAACAACAAACAAGACCAAAAAGAAGGAAGCATAAAAAATTACAGTCCTATCCAGGGACAGAGTGATACATTGGACAGAAATAGTACTTCAGCACTGCCTCGACTCTTCTATAGCCTGTAGTACACGAGCAAGAGAGATGTTCCATGGTTTAACAAACCAGAGGGCAGTTCAAACATACTAACGGTGAGAGTCAAAGAAGATATAAAGTAGTCACACTGAACAATATAAAGTTGTTCCCTGACCATATCTTCCTAATGCAAGGTCAAGAGCTACTTTAAAGGGTCCTGCATAACTTTGCCAGTTTATGGTATCAGAATACACAAGCTATCTGGATGGTAGCAAAGAAAAACTACTACTATCTAGGCAATTAAATTACGACAGCCTTTTTAAGGCATCTAAAGTGAAGCCAGCCTATCTGCCAGACTGCTGCAAAGATTTCCTTGTTATCCATACAAATACACAAAATCCAGCACCAGCACTGAGGATATCCAAGATGGTATATCTTGGTGCCATTTCAACAGCCACCTACTTAAGTAGTGATAAACTCATCACAATGCTGCTAAACTGAGGAATGTTCCCAGAACACACTGCTAAGTTACATGCACACTTATCAATGGAAGCATTACTTTTAGAGGAAAAAACCACGATTCTTGCATACCATCCACCTAAGTAAGTAACAAATGCACACAATACTTTTTGAAAAGTTTACAAATGGTTTATTTACTGCAAATGAAAAACCTCAGCACATTGTTTTCATTCTGTGGAAAGCAGCAGGCTAGTGAGAAAATGAAATCTAGTATCTTAAACAGATGCATATATAACAGCACAGTCTGTGAAAGAAGAAAGCAAATGCCTGAGAGCACATTATTTAAAGATGCAAAAATCGGTTCTCTCTGGTATCTATTTGCATTCAGCAGAGCACAAAGGCTGCAGTATTTTCAAAAGGACTAAAAAGCAGTAAACATGTCTTTGCAGTATATTGTCTCCTTTTAGCTTCATGATATCCTCTTGGAACATCCTTTCTATACATTTTGTTTTAACTGCAGTATGTGCTGAAGCTGCTTCTCAAATGTATCCTCCTTCAGCCATTTCCTCTATTTTCACATTTCTGTCCATCTTGGAAGTAGGTATCAAGGCTTCAGATGAGGACATAGACATAAAACCAAAGCAAAACAGAGCTTGTTAGATTGACTAAAACAGCACAAAAGGAAATATTCCCTTCCCCCAACTTTCCATTTTTCCTTTCTGTAATGTTTTGGGTTTTCCACACCTGCAGCCCTTCCCCCTCTGGGTACCTGACATGAGCTGATGCCAAAAAGGGCAGGAAGCTGTAGGTGGTGGAAGACATACACAGGGTAGAAAATGAAAAGGTCAGCAAAACCTCAGTTATAGTGGTGGACTCTTGTAAGTTTTGACCACACTTAATTTTTAAGACAATAAAGGGTTCATCACGAATGAAAAGCTGAAGAAAACTGTAGGATAGGCCACTCTGTTGTTTCCCTGTACATGTAGGAGCCCATTCAAACGGCTTAGAAACGGCACAGAAAGGCACATTACTATAATGGAAGAAGCAATGTCCCTAGAACCTTACTGCCATATCTCTAGTTCTTCCTAAACAGTTTCTAACTCAATCTCAACCGATGTTTAACAAACATCTGTTAACACTACAGTAAGACAAAAACAAGCAAAGAAACAAAAACCCCCAAACCAAACCAACAAAAAAAATAAAATCCCCACAAAAAACCAATCTCATAGGCTTTTCTAACGCAAGGCACAACACTAGCCTTCTTGTAACTGGAATGCTCGGTGCTTCTTACTCTAACCAATATATTTATCTGAAAAGAAAGAAGGAAAGTAGGAAAGTAGGAAAGAAGGAAAAAAAGAAACCTCAGTCTAATATACTATATCTGGTAAAGCCCTGTATCAATGCATGTTTATTAAAATTACTGTTTTGATTTGTACCTCATGACTTCTCCTAGATTAAACATTACACCAGTAGCATAAGAACTGTTTTGAGTAGCAGGCTCAGTGCCTAGTTTGCCCTGCTTTCAGCCTAAATGCTGTAAATTCAGAACAGGCACAGGATTATTTTCAAATAGGGTGGGAAGATGCATGCCAGAGAAGAACTTCCTAGAGGAGAAAAGATTATTTTACTTACCAGTGCTTCTGCTGTTTTCATCACTGTATTGTTCCAAAAATCCTCATCACTGTTGCTGACTTTGCAGAGTTTAAGGCACTCACAGTAATTTTGGAGATCTGTGCCCATTTCTTCTTGTTCCCTATTGTCCTCTTCTTTACTAAGGTGTTGGAAGTTTCTTGTTTGCGGTTCACAGAAAAACAGAGGACTACAGTAACACTTCTATGGAAGACTAAATCAAGATCTTCATAGAAAGAGAAAATATAATTTCCATATTTCTTGTTTGAGGGCATCAAGCAACAGTAGGTTTGCTTTCTCAGCACTGCTTACCATACTTCTTGTAGCTATTTTATCACTGAATCTCTTCAGCATCTTCACATAACTCTTGTTCTACTGTTACTTATGGTTAGATTTATACTGTCTCTTCTCCCCTAGATGAGAAGCTCCACTGTTTATCTTTCCCAAGAAAACATGGTTTTGAAACAACCATCTCTGAAATCCAAATAAATATATATACACTGGAAGAAACTACAACCTTTTCAAAAAACTTCCCTGACAGCCTGATTTTATAATATGGAATTGTGGCTGGACATCCCTACTAATGCTTTTGAGATGCTGCACCAACAGATAAGAGGAACAGTGAGGTGAGGTGTTTGTGTAAGTAGTGTTTCAAGTAATTAAATGGTAGCTTAAAGCCTGAGTACCTGGCATCGCTTTGCAAAGAAGAGTCTTGAACTCTGTTGGCTTACAGCCAACACTGCATGGGTGCATGCAAACCTGATATAACAAAAATCAAGATTTGCAAACAATGTTCTAGTTTAAAAATGGACTAAAAACCTCTGAGTAAAACTCTACTTAGTTTGCTTAAACCTAAAATTTCACTCTCTATGTGGAAAGATACATTCTAGCACCATCAGCTTTAAAGAGTGTGTTAAACTCTAGCCTCCTCTTCCTACTCCAAGCTCTTAACAAAATGCAGTTGGCACAAAAACCTAATTAACTTTGCCCTATGAGAACTATGAGCAAGCACTGTATGATCCAAACACTATGATTCTGTACAGATAAAGCCAATGTGCTCAAAGAACAGCACACTAACACCTTTTATCTCAGCAGCAGTAGTTTCTCTTCAGAGCAAAACTGAGACCAACAACAGAGATCACATTAAAGAACCGTTTTACAAGAACATTTCATTTACCTCAATCAGGTTAATATAGCAAGACTGACTCTAATGAAAGAGTCAGAGGCCTCCACAAACAAAGAATTAAAAATCATGAACAGGAACCATAACATGTTCTTTCATGAGAAATACTTTTGGAGAATGCTTTTCATGGGCAACATGACAAGCAAAAAACTTTGCTATACTCTCTTGTTAGAGAGCACAGTTACCTGCCTCAAACACTGTTAAGGCCATAGAAGGGAAGAATTTCTGACAGGAAGGTGCTAATTCCAGGCCTTGGCAGAGGCAAGATCTGGTTAGCACATCCTGGTTAATTCATCCCCATGGTGATAGACTGTATGGAAAAGAAGCAACTGCTCATATGCATATCATCGGTCAAACAAAGATCATCCCAAGTTATGGGACAGATGGCATCTGTGACCATCAACAGCCACCCAATCACCCTGGAATATGCCTCTGTGGATACCCAGAACTCAGAATTTACGGGCCACAAGGACAACTGTCACAACTCCCAAGAAAAGGAAGAAACTAATTAAACCAACTCAGCAATTGTGCTGAAATCAGCTCCGACTGGGTAAAAGGTAATTCTGGCAGGGGGAGATCATGACCACTGATTCATGGCCCACCAACTCAAGAAATCCATGATGCAAAAGAAGAGAAAGACTGAGCATGCACACTAATTAGCATGAGAAGCAAGGGAATCATTTAACCAACAGAAGCTAGAATACTAATTAATAAGAGAACTATGTAACTTGTAGCCAATAAGCATTAACTCCTTTGTTTGCTAAAATGTATAAATGTGAAAAGATTTGGTAGTCAGCAGCAAACCTTACGGACTCAGCACCCCTTTCTGCACAGAAGTTACCAACAGAAAAATGAACTGGGTACCCCACCATGCCACCGAGCCCAAGGTAAAGAAGGATCATTGGGATGCTGCTGGATCTACAGGTGGTGACTGTCTTTTGCTGGTACTATCTCTCTCCTTCTCTCTCTTTCTCTTTCCTCTATACACTTAATGTTACAAAATAAAGTCAGTGTTGTTCAACTGGCATTTGGTCTAGTTTGCAACTTAACTTGGGCAGAGGCATCTTCACTAATTGCATCATAACTTCCGTATTAAGTAAAATGTAATGATTTTATCAGCTGTGTTAACACTTACCAAGTATAGGGTTATACAAGCTGCTCTCCTTACAAATGTTTGGGAAAATAGAAGGTAAGTAGTATTTCTTAAAATTTGAGAATAAAAATGAAAATCCCTTTTCCTGGTTTTCCTTGTTCTTCCATTCTAAACTCTTAACCTTAAAAAAAGAAATTGGACAAAGTAAACATCTATAAGTGGAATAGAAAGATAATTTACAAAGAGGACATTTCATCAATTATTTCTTTGAAACAAAATCATATACGTTTTAATAAACACTTTCAGAAAGATTAAAAAGAAACTAGCTAGGAAACAACACAGAAACAAAGGCTGTTCTCTTCCAAAACATTGCTTCAAAATGAACTTGAACACACCAAATACCTAAACCAATAGAAATACATCCACCTTTACAAGTCACCTTGCTAAGTCAGGGAGTAAACCCAAATCCAGAGCTTTTAATAAAACTGTTTTACTTCAAAATGTTTTTATAAGAGAAGAATAATTACCCATGCCACTCCAAATATTTCTTTAACAATTTCTTTTAACACATTTCAACTAATAAGTGTCCATATAGTCATTATAATAAGTACTTGGATTCATTTGTATAGTTGGTAATATGAAACAAACATTTTTCAACCACGTGCATCAGAAGATACAACTTTAAAGTTGAGTTACACAAATGTACTTTCATGGATCATGAGTACTAAGCATTTCCCATTATGAAATGTTTTCCTACGTGGTAAGCAGTACAAAGCACAGTAAGTTCTCCGTAAGAAATCCAACATGCAGTTTCCATCTTTGTTTGCAAGGATCCATCTGCCTGCAGAGCTGGGTAATTTGCCCTTCTTTTTTTTCCTTTTCCCCTCTACTCCTCCATTCCTTATTCAAAGCCACGGTTCTATTACGATCTATTTTCAGGGCTTTTAGAGTGCAATACATATTTCATCTCCCAATATAATTCAATAGAACGGGCGATATGTATTATTTTGTGACAAAGTCCTTTAGCAGAACTTAATATCAAAGAAGTAACTACTCAGCTTGCAACTGTCAGTGCCTCTAAAGAAACTTCAGCAAAACTTTCAGCACTCACATACTGAACAAGCCCTTTGACACCTGTCTCAATGACTTATCTGCATTTAAATATAATACTACCAATTCACTACAGAGAGAGCAGTTGTCTTCAAAGACATAAATGCTATTTTTCTCCAAAGTGAATAGTCAGTAATAAGCTTACCCTACAGATCACAAGTATGATGACCTCTGTTCAAACTGGGGGATGCTGGAAGCAACAAAATGAGGTTGCAAATTGTTCCAGCACGGCAAAGTTCACAGAGGAGGATAGATAAAGGGAAGTCATGAAAGCTTTAACATTGGTCATATTTGTACACTGCCCATCTTCTCTAGAAAACCTGCAAAAGTGTGAAGGAAAACTTCTGAGCCCAGCTGGGCTCTGCTGGACAAGTCTAACCCAGAAGGCAGTACCCTGGAACATCTACCATGTGTCATGCAGTCAAGCAACTTGCTGTGCACATGACAGCAGAGCAGGCTCAGAAACAGCATGTGCTAGCTGGCCAGCAAATCAATTACATAACATATAACAGCTAGGCCACAGTTTTTGACAGAAGCTGCTGCCATGCCCTGCCCTGCATTTCAAGTACTGGCTGAGATCATGGTAGTGTCAAACTACAAAGGGAAGGACATACAGTGTGAGCCCGAGTTGCACATTGTGGACTAAATACTTGTTCAAGTCTTCATTTTCTGCACACAGTTGATTCACTGGTTGAAGGCAACAGGCAGGGAAGGGGAGGTGAAAATGGGAAGGGAGCTGAAATCAGCTGGAAGTGACTGATAAGTTGTTTTTCCTCTATGTCACAATTTGATGGAAGATCCTCTGGTAAAAGACCTAGGAATCTTCACATAGAAGACAAGTGAAGATTTTTCTAGGAGAACCTGCTTTTTACAAAAGACACTTGAGGGAGGGGCAAGAGGGAGGAATCTTTAAAGGATTTTTATAAACATCTGCAGTGCCAGAAGTAAAATACTTATTGTAATGGACAAAGAGGTGTTAATCATTTCATACTTGTTTGCTTGGAAACTATAGAACATACCTGAATTACCATGTATTTCAAAAGTGCTTCTAAAAAATAGCTAGTTAAATCTTCTTGTCCTTTATCTCCCGATTGTGGAGGAACAAGTGGAGTGATTTCCTCTGTAGTCACTTGAGCTATTTAAAGAAAAATAGAAGTACATCTAACATTTAGACCACTTCTCATGCATAAATATCTACCGAGTTATGAAGATAGGAATGCACTGGGGTAAGCAGAGACAGTTATAGGTAAAACAGTACACCCATAGATTAATGAAAATCAGGAAATTTTAACTAATAAACCACCACAGAATTAATTTCTTACACATATAAAAAGCACAGCAGATAATAACTAGGTTTTCTTAATGCACCTTGGGAATCTACCTGTCAAAACTGAATTTTTCCAAAAGGTGTAATCCATTTCTTTTGGAATTCATGCAAACAATAGAGTAACATTTATGTTGCACAAATGCCAAATTTTTTACTTACATCTTTCACAATTTTCTCATTTGATAGTCAATCAGTTACATTTTTGTTAAGTTTTACTAGCTACATCTTTTCTTTGCCTCAACAACGAAGCTACTTCAGAGTTGAGTTTTCTCCTGTTCCTGTAGTTAGATGCTCACATTTCACTCTTTGCACTCTGCATTTCACAAGATAACTGCAGAACAGGGCTTAAGGATGTAGCAAACTTTTGCCTGCAGAGCTATCCTGCCATGAAATTTGTCTGCAAAGTTTCAGAAAATTTAATAACTAGTCACAGAGATACTGCCTGCCTCTACAAGCAACAAAATATTAAAATACTGGGTGAAGATGGAAAAAAGGCAACAGCACTTAATGTTCAGAGGAAAAAGCAGCTAACTTCTTATTCCCACTTATGTGAATGCACAGTTTGCACTTACAACCCCATCTAATTGCAATTCATTAATAAGTAAGCTTAAAATCCCACTAAGAAGAATAAATTGAGTTAGTAGGCAAGAGGCTGCCCAAAGTAACCAGTATCTGATACTTACTGCTGGAGTGAACAAAGGAAAAATTGTCTTAAGAATCATCATAAGAGAAAAATTATCCTCTATAAATTAGAATCAAGATAATGACCTTACCAGTAAAAAAAAAAAATCTAGAAAGTATAAAAACCTTATCTCAGAATGCTCATGCTTTTCTATTGATGCAAACCTTTATGACCTCAGGTTTTGCAATTTACAAGGTCTGATGATTTTCAAAGATTTCAAGCTGCAAAAATACCACAGCCTTAATTGCCTGGTCATACCCAGACACATTTGTCCTTACACAGTGCCCTAAAAACCACTCATTCTCTTAAAGGTCACACCAGAAACTGCTTTGCACAGCTTGGTCCCTGGAGTATGAACAAAGCCAGTGCAAATGTTCAATGCAAGCAGAATGTACAACTTTGCAGTAGATGCAGTATCCTCTTGCAATTCTAAAGAATTGCATAAAATTGGTCAGTTAATTTCCCCCCCCTGTGTTAAGCTACAATAGCCATACTTAGGGAAAACACTCAAACAACTCATCCTGAAAAATAACAGAACAGTTGCTACTGAAAGAGGACTTGATAAACTGCTAAGAAACTCATTAATAGCTCCATCATCTTCCTGGGTACATATGTACCTTAGTTTTTGTTACTTCAACTTGCCTTTTCTGTGACAAGACTTGAATTATGTTGAGAATTTATTACCAAATAACTTACTTTCTTGAACATTAAGCGGAGGGTTAATGAGATTATCAAGTGTTCGGGGGCCATATTCAGACTGTGGTGATGAAAATCCAGGAATCAAACAGGAAAACATCCATAATTGTTCTTTACTACAGTTATTTTGAAGAGCTTGCAGCCACAAAAGAAAGAGACGCACGCCCTCTCGACGTATCTTAGAAGGAAAAAAAACGGAATAAGTTATCTTGTCCCAGAACATACAAAAGAATTTCCACTTATCCTGGAAGGAAAAGGTGAGTGATAGAAAAAACGAGGACAAACAGTATGACCACCAGCAATCAGCAGAGCCAATCTAACACATCTGCTGCTTCTGCTGAAATGCAAGGGTAACCCTGGTACATTCACTGCTGTTTGTCTCACAGAATTTTTCATAGGGGTTTCTCTGAAAGAAGAGGAAAAAACCAACACGTGTCTAAGCATTTGCTTGACTACAGCACTGCAAGACACCACAAATTTTTCAGAAAATAAAGACTGCAATAAAATTTCTAAATGTGTTCGTGACTTAACAACAGAGTGAGCTTTCTGTATCAGAATGACCCATTCTACCTTCTTCCATTTCTCCTTCAAAAAGGAGATGGAAGTCCTAGAGCACTCCCCTCCTGGCTCTGTATCAGACGAGCCTGCAGGTGGTTTACAGAAGAATGGAGCAGCTGTTTGCTGCAGTACCAAAACTACATGTTACATTTGAGTGGCTTTTGTTCCATGGTCAGCCATTTAAGTTATTCTACCCACTAGCAAGTCTCTTTGGCACATAGATAACCTTCCATTTCCAAGGTAGTTCTGATTCCTGAATCCTAAAACCAGTTTCCTTGCCTCTAACAATGAACGGTTAAGGCAATACTTCTGTGTTAATGCAAAATCCTTTAAACCACTGGCTACTCTATATAAACACATTACTACTCTGAATAGTTCTACTGAGGTAAAGATGATGATTTGAAGTCATTCTTTCATGACACACAAGTTATGATCTGGTTCTGATTCCTGTGCTTTTACCATAAAAATTTGCTCTTATGTTCTTATTTGTATTTTTAAGTATTTTAAGCAAACGTAGTATGTAACTTTTTCCAATACCTTTAATGAATTTCCAGTGTGAAGAAGCTTCTTTAAAATCAACCCTAAAGAAAAGGAAAAAAATACGTTTGCTTTTGTTCTTTCTTTCTATATAAGTAAGATGTCAGAGTTCTCGGTCAGACTTGATAGTAACTTTTAAACAAGTCCTTGGCAATCTCCAGTTTAATCTTGGTGACCTTGATATCTTCAGGCAACTGACTCAATGCCAGAAGGAAAAAACCAAACATCACCTTTTACAGCTTCCTCATAATGTATAATATCTTTCCCCAAGGACTTTTGAGATGCAGTAAATTAAAAGTAAATCATTCTCAAGTCATCACTATGCATAAAATCAGCATTCCCCATTTACAAACACCAACCTCATGTCAATACTGAAATGTATTACGAAAAGAAAAAAATAAGGAAAAAATAATAATTAAAACTTTAAGCTTTCCACCTTGTCCTTGTTCTTTCTCAGCCACTGTTCTATTTACAGATTCCCAGATTTAATTCTATCTAAAAGAGCATTCACTATTTTGGTGGGGTTTTTTGTTTGTTTTCTTTATTATTATATTTTTCCTTAACCTAGCTTGCAAGAGTTTCAAGACCATAATCCCTGGTACACCACTTAAAGTTCAAGGAAATGAGTAGCATAAACTACTAGTATCTACTAATAAAAAAGATGCTCAAAAAAAATAAAAAAGTAAAGAAAAAAAAAAGTAAAGAAAATCAACTTACCAATACTATGAAATTGCCATCTCTGATGAATCCTTTCAGGAAGGAGTTGTAAAATTTTCTATAAAAAAACAGAACCCAAGGATGCATGTTGCAGATGTTGGTCTCGGAAGACAAAAGAGTGCTTTTGCAAAGGCCACAGGTCAGAAGCCAAAGCACCAACTTAAAAAATTCCCACACTGCTCTCCTTGGAAGCATTACTGTCCTTTCAAGATGATCCCATTCCTAAAGCTAAGAAGCCCAATGGCTCTGACAGACTGTCTGACAAATCCTGCATTAGAGACTTCAGATGTTATTGCAGTTCATCTGGCTCCACTGCCTCTCTGATAGATACTGCTGCTTTTGGCATAGGGAATGCAATAGGATGAGCATCTGCCTCAGCTCTAGTTCACAACAGGTTGCATTAGATTATTCCACCTTTCTAGTGGCTTAAGCTAGGATGTTCAGCTGTCAGCTTGCCTATGTGGCACAAGCAAATATTCGCTTCTGCCTTCTCAGAGGGGTAATGAGCTACAGCAAAACAACCAAGACAGAACCTCTACGCTTAGGTTGGAGGATGATCATCTTCAGACAGTAAGAAACAGAGTAGTTAGTAACAAAGGCAGTTAAAAATTTATCATGTAGCACTTGCAACATATAAATTAGAGGCACTTGTAACTCGTAAATAACCTAGTTTCTCAAATAAATTCCTGGATGTGGCCCTCCAGCACCCTGTGCAACTGCTTCCAAAGCACAGATGACCTAATATCCCCTTATGCAGGAACTAGTGAACAAATGAACTAGCTCTCTTCATATTCACCAACATACTTCACTAATCAATAAATAATAACTGAATTTGTATTCAACCATGAGGTAAGCATCGATCAGCTTTCAGTTTTACGTATTTAAAAAAAAAACCACAGTCCTTGTTCTATAATTAGAAGCCTCCATCAAAAAGGAAAGACAAAAATTTTACATTCTAAGCTATTTCTAAACTATAGTGTCTGCTCAGAAATGTTCTGATTTAATTAAATTATTTCTAATTTACCTAAATTAAGTCAAGATATGCTTTTGGAAAGGATATTGTGAAATGCAATTTTCAAATAATGAATCTTTTTGAAAGTAAAAAGGATCTATGAAAAACAATTCTGCAGTAGCAATCTATTATGAGAAAAATCAGAGATAACAGCAATCAAAAAGTCAAAGAGATCATGACTAAACAAAGATTGACTTTATGAGCATTTCAAAGTGCATAATGCACTATGGGGGAAACACCACCAAAGAGTAATGAACTATCTGCAGACATAGAAAAAAATATCTTTTTCCAGTTTATACATCTTCTTGCAAAACTGCAAGCCAAATTCTTTTTCTTCTCACATAAAGCACATAAATTCAGTTCTAAGCAAAAGGAAGAAGGAAAGCAGTTAAATGCAAAGCGTATTTCCAGGCAAAGTGTATATTTCTGTAGAATAACAGGACTTAATTCAAAGCAAAAAAATATTCAAATTAACTTACCTCAAAAATA
The DNA here is from genome assembly GCF_025592945.1 of Manacus candei. NCBI lineage: Eukaryota > Metazoa > Chordata > Aves > Passeriformes > Pipridae > Manacus > Manacus candei. Next base: position 12,784,600 of record NW_026138115.1, on the reverse strand, counting down.
AAAAGAATAGAATCTAATTCTTCTCTCTGAGACTTGTGACCTAGATGCAATTAAAAATAAATAGAAGATGCACTTTCATTATCAAAACAAAATATAAAAGCATTGATGAAGATCCTTAAATGTGTAAAACAAAACCCTGCCCTTATACAACCATAACTTTGCATTACTTACACAAATAAAAATTACATTTCATAAATACAGTTTATAAAAGGTACAGTTTGTAAAACTTCCTATTATGGCATCAACAGCTGGGAGAGACTAAGTTACACAATATCTTGTTAAAGAATAATTCTGCAGAACACGAAATATAACACCTTAAGAATCCTCACTTTGCAAAAGGACAAACCTCGTCATCAGAGAATAAACACCTCTTGCTCACCTCCACTGTGCATGTCTCACTGCTCTGCCTTTATTTGCAGGTGGTGCTTACACATATTTCTGCACAGCTAATGTTACCATTTGTGACCACATAGGGCTTTATTTACAGCAGCCTGCATTATTTTATAACAAAACCACAAGAACTTAGACAAAAAATGTTCTATTTAGAATACTTACCTTTTTGTTTAAGGCCAACTTCAATAGTCACAAAGTTTTCAAAGAACACATAATATATATGTGAGAAATGTAGGTCAAAAAACTGTTTGAGATCAATTGATTCTGCATTCTCTGAAAAACAAAACAGAATATTGTTTACATTCATAATCAACCACTGCATACCATTAACCAGCAATAAGAACTGAAGATATTTAAAAGAAAAGTTATCATTGGTAAAGAAGCTATTGAAGTTTTTATTCCTTATATTGAGGCTAATAAAATTCAGGACGGCACGCCATAAGTGCCTAGTGAATTTTAAACCAGGAAGCAGCATCTTCTTGCAAGCTCACTGTTTGCATGACAGTAATGCCAGCAAATCCCAATTCCATCAGAACTAGCACTGTACGGATAAATGTGCTTTTAATTGTTAATTTCATAGAAATAAAGTTGGCAGTGGTGCCCAAACTCTACAGCAGAAAGACCATCATGATTCCCAACTGTAATTACTGGACACAACTAAGCTTACTAAAGAAGTATAAGAAGGATGGTAAACAAGGAACACATCTGTTCATTGGAAAAACAAGCTGTGAGGATGTAAACAGCAGCACTGGATTCCCACCGTTGCCTCCTTATTCCCTCCAAGCTCCAACATGCACTTTACTTTCTAGTCTAGCTCAGCCCCCCATACTCCTTTGATTGTGTGGTCTCAGGAGATCAGAAGCTAGGACCTCAGGGATACCCTGAGGTGGAAAAATCACCGTTAAGTATAGAGGGATGTGCTTTCTGGTGTACCTCAGGAAAGTTTCCAGATTCTCTTCCCACAACCCCCCAGATGGTTTTGTGCAAATCCCCAGTAAAGAAATACAGAGTGATTTATCTAGATTAATTTTAAACCAATCATTTTAAACAACCAATTCCTTCAAGCCTTAGTATACACTGAACCAAGAGACACTCTCTGTCCTGTTATTTAACTACATAAGACTAGAGAAATTAGGTGGACAAAACAATAGCATGGAAGCAAAACTCTCTCCTTTCAGAATAATGATGTGAAACAAACAAAACCAAACAAAAATAAAACATGAAGGCAGTCCTTTCACCAGCTCTACACACTGAGACATCATCTTTCACTGTAGATATATCTTCTATAAATTGCCTTCTAATTCTGTATGGGATCATAGGGGTTTTAACCTATGTATTCTAATGTAGAATACATCAATCTTTATCATCTTACGTGACTGGATATACAAATGGTAGAGTAAAAAGCACAAAATGAATCAATTGAAATGCCAAGACCATGGCATATTTTCAGTTATATTTTATTATGTAGCTTTAGAGGACTATCTTAAAACAAATTTTGCTATAGAAGTTTCCAATACAGATTTTGCTGTATCACAGCATTCTGTCAACATCTTGCATAATGAGTGTAGCAGAGCCAGAGTGCTCTAATATAGCTGACAGCACTACATTAGCAGCTAAGATCAACTCTTAAGCAAGGCAGCTCAGCTGGGAATAAACTTAGTGGTCCAGCAGCAAGCATGTGCCTGACCACCCAGAGGATTACCAAACTCCCAGTTCTGCAGAAACTGCTACACCACATACAGATCAGCAGCTGAACTGTCAGAGTTTAACAGATGGAAATGTTATAGGACAACAAAAACCAATTCCACTTTAAACAAGCTAGACAATGATTTTCAGTTGTCCGGACAAGTGCACACAAAATGGAGCTATCGCTAGAGCATAGGCAAAGCCATTACAAACACTTCCATTCATGGGGCAGAACCCTAAGTGAGTCCTAGGCTAGGGACAAGAAAATACAGGTGGAAGAAAACAAAGAGTTTGAGATGGGAGGATTAAAGGAAAAAAAAAAAAAGCAATGACTGAGATGTTTGGAATAAGGGTGGCAGAAGGTATCCTGCAGTCCATATACTTAACTGCTAATGGGAATTGCACATAGAAAGTGGTGGAATGGTTCACTTGATGCAAATGTGCCAAAAAGACTAGTTCCAAATACTAAAGGGAAGGGAGGCAGATAAGCAGGGTCTCTGCCAATCAACACATAGGAATGCTGCATTTTTGCAGGCATGTTAAATGTTTTGTTTCCTGAAATAGGCCCTCATTCCTTCCCCGACATGGATCAACTCTGAAGATGACAAAAAAAAAAAATCCCAAATCAAATGTATTCTTTAAACAATCAATAAAACAGTCAGTAATTTCTAGAGACACTATTCCTAGATTCTTCAGGCAACAAACTGAAGGCTTGTCTACATAACCAGCTGAACAGTGATTCTCATTTTACCACATAATTGCATACGTACAATCGGTACTGTGGTAATGCATTCTGACTTTGGGGTAGGAGGTAGGGTGGAATTGCAGAGGTTTGTCCTTTTTTTTTTAATTATTTTTATTTTGTCTTTATTTATTAAAAAAAAAATATGGTGTCAATGACCTCAGAAAATGCTTGAAGGAGCATTGGTAGACCTGTACTATTACCACTAACATCTAATTAACATTAAAAGCATACCTTCAGAATACAGATATAACTTGCAAGAGTAGGAGGCAAAGTAAAAAATTCCTTGACTTTGCAACTTCTGTAGCTAATGCATTTCTCTCTGATTTCTTCCTAAGATCACACTTGATAGCATAATCAAAAGCAAGATTTTAAAATTCAAACCAATTACCAACAACTGAATTCTTGCAATAAACTGTAATGCATTAGATGGAAGAAAATATGACATTTTATTCAATGGGAATTTTGTTCTTTCATTATGTGAAAATAATACTTTTTAAAAAACCCAAACTATTTCTGTTAATGCTGAAAAACAGGTTTCTTTCTAAGGAAGGGAAAATACAGTTGTTCTTCTGATAGGTTTGCCACCTAGAGCAAAAGACAGAATCTGCTCATCATCAAAGGACACCTAGTGCAAGGTAGGTGTATTCAGCAAGCTGCTGGTGCAGAACTTTGTAACCTTGAGTTCGTCAAGAAGTTTGGAGTTCATTATAAATACCCTGACTAAGAACTATGGCAAGAAGGAGGAGGAGGAAAAAAGCAAATACAGCATGGAGATAACAATGTAGACTTTAAAAGAGTTTGATCTGGAAATTATCTAGTCTGGCCACCTGTAAACATCATTCCATCTCACAGCTACTGCTATACAAGGTATGATCCACAAGACTAATACATGCATGGAGAGACTATTGCTCTCCTTGATTATTGTAACATTAAAACTTCCAGTTATATGCTGCTGTTATAGCTTTCTTCATTAATTAAGGATCTGATTTTTTCTTAATGAAAATGTCTCTAAAATATTCAGTTTACCTTTATCCTTTTGATCAGCTAAAGATACAGCTCCTCAGTTCTCACGTCTTAAACCATTTTCTCCAACACTAGGTCTCTGTCTCTTCTCTATGTTCTCTCAGAGTATCATAAATGTTGCATACAAACATAAAAATAATTTCCTCTACAAGCAGCATATCCTTTTCAGACAGCCTTGAACTGGGAATTTGCAGGAAGTTGCTTCTCTGTTTTGGCTAGTTAAGTCTTTTTTGCCTTTTTAAGAAGAGACATAGCCTTGTTTTGAGGTAAAGTAGGATTAAACAGAAACAGGCTTTCCTCCATAACTTCCAGTACATTTCTTTTTTTATTTTTTAAAAAAAGAACTTAGTTACATGATCTGTGGTAGAAGAATACAAACAAACTAATGTACTCCTTGTGTTCTTTGTTTCTATGTCCGGACTGGGAGAGAAGGACTCAGAAATAGATCTGGCACCATATGAAATAGTTGGAAAAGTTCCTCAGAATGTGAGAGGGAAAAATGAGACATTGCTGTATTCCAACGATGTAAAAACTAAAATTTCTACTGAACAAAGCATAGTTCTAGTACACTGAAATCCTGATTTCCAGTATTTTAAGAAAGCTGTTTGTCAAGAAAATGCAGTTTTCTTCATGCTTTAGAACAGGAAAAAACATGGATCTTTGATTGCTGATTTTTCCTTAATAACTTCCTGTAACTTAAAAACTGGTAGAAATCTGATCTCTCTACTAACTCTGTGTTCAGTGGGTTTTTGTTTGTTTTGGTTTTTTGTTGTTCTTTTTGTTTGGGTTTTTGTTTTGTTTCAAGGAGAATGTTACATTTAAGCACAAGAAGACATAGTACAGTTTCTCTCTCCTTTTCTTCATCCCATAAAGCTTCTAAAAGAAGGGGTTTCAAAGTTCAGCATTAAGTTAAGTTCTCTTTTTCAGTTTAAGTTTTAGAAGTTGTACTTAGCTTATGGATTTCTGTTCTAATTTGATGCAAGAAACAGAGAACCAAACTAAAAATGCATGACTAGCTATTTAAGATATTTGACCCTCATTACAAGAGCATTCAAGTACCAGATCTACTGGAGTTCCTATTTCCATTAAACCCACTGAAATATGGAAGTTCTGCTACTCCCCACCTTATGACTGCAGCAGTAGCAAAGAAGGACCAAAGAGAAAACCCCAAAACAATCAAAATAAAAAACCCTCCTACCAACTTGTGTGACTGTATTTTAGAAACTTGTTTCCTATGTTTTCAAATGGCTCTTTTGAAGGTTAATTGTTCAGAATTTTCTGAAAGGTTACTTTCTTTTTAAGTATCTCAGTATAATATTCAAAACTTACGTGTCCATGCTGATCATTTTAGTAAGCAAAGATTCCAGGTCATAGTCTTCTTGTAGAAAATTTGTTCTGACTGAAAGTAAACCCATTTGCTCCAGTGTTTTTATTATTGTTCATTTATTAGCACATCCCTTTTTAACTGGGAATAATTCCCATTCAGAAAAGTATTTCAATAAAAATTTCACCCATAATAGTACAGATTAGAAGGAGGATACTATTTGAATATCATACTTAGAATTACAATACTAGAGGATCACTTGAACAAGAATTTGCAAAGCTTACGAGTTTACATGTACAACACCCCAATCCTTTATTGGAAGAAGATCTCAGTGGCCTTTAACTGTTATTATACATAATTTGTCTTCCCTGTTCATCTTGTTTTCTAAGTATTACCCTACAAATTATTATAAACTAATCCACAAAATCTGCTATGTATTTATAATTGAGTTGAGAGGAATGCATCTATACCATTTAGATGATGGCCTGCTATACAAAATTAAAATATTATAAAGCATGTAAATTAGTACCTTTCTGCACAGGACAGAACTTTAAAGGTAAACAATCAAAATACTGAACTTAAAAAGAAATACCCCCAAACAGATCTCAGACATATATTAACTTTTCTGAAAAGAACTTCCACCAGTTCACACTGCATTGCAGAAATTTAACAAAATAGTCTAAGCCATTACAGATTAGGTTGTGGTTAATTTTATGTTTTATTTTAAGAGTTTCAGAATTTATACTGTTTATGTATAAAATTGTCCGAGCACATGGTATAACAAAAACATTATACTGTCTCATTCCAAGACTTACTGGCTTCTAGGTCACTTTCCCTCATCCTTACTCAAAACCAAAATAGTAATGACAACTGCAGCAAACAATGACCTGGAAGATGGCCAGACTTCTGGATCTATTTCTGTAAAGCAGAGGCCTGCTACAGACTGACATGTTCAGTATTAATCCTTGTAACAAACTGCTGCCACTAGAAAGCGAGAGTCCTCCAGTGTCCTCCTTTCCAGTTAACATACAATCAAATTAGACAATAGAACTTTTTCTTAATTCTCCATGCTGAAAAATTTAAGGGCTTCTGTACAGGAAAACAGCAGACAGGTTCAGTTACATAGGGATTGTCTCTTGAACAGAAAAGCTTGTAACTGAGAAAGGTTAAGTGGAAAACCTCGGGAACCAACTGCTGGCTCTGGCATAGTTAACACTGTCAAAGTGAAAGAGCCCTGATAACAGACCACAAACGCAAATTTATTAAACAAAGTCTTCACATTTGCAGTAACTGTAGCTGTTTCAGATCTAACTAACAGCTATTTACCAAAAACAATTTTTTTAAAAAAGGTAATTTTGTCAAAGAAAATATTCTTGAAGTTTTTGGTACTGAAAAAGGAACAGATCTAAAGCAATCTCCTAATGGACTTCTATTTTGCATCAGACAAGTCTAAACTCTCAATCACCACCATTTTTTAGATAAAAACACACACACAAAAAAAATTACAAATAAATAAGCAGGTTAACAGCACCAATGAACATCACCTACATACAAACTGTTACACCAGTGCTTTATACGATTGAGCAGAAGCAGTTGCCAGCTCTCCAAGCTAATTCTCTCAGGGTGCTTGCAGCCTCCAGAAGAGTTACACTAGTAAACTTTTAGGAAATACTTCCATAACAATTCACACATGTTCCACAACTTAAGCCTTTATTTAAGCAACTTCAAATGCTTCCATAGTAATGTACTTATTTTCATTCCAAATTGCCACAAGCTAAACCCACACAAACCTTTTCCTTCACAACCAAGTGGTCAGAGCTTCCCCTTTGTCTACCCTGGGGCTTTGATCTGTCTCCAGCCCTTACTCCTGCAATTCAGTAGCCCTGGCCACTGTTGCACTCTGCAAGTGAGTGCAACATTAGCCAAAATACTAAAGCAAAGCAAATCTTCCCCCTCTGGTCCTGACCAAAACATAATTGGTTCATGACTAAGTCAAGGCTGACAGAACATGAAGTCTAATTTCTTAAACTGCATGCAACCTACATCCAGATCCACAAGTTACAGCAGTGACATTGTCCTTTGACTTAGATTTACCAGGAAAGAAAAAGAAAAACAAACAAGAAAAAGAACCAAAACCAAACCCCTACAACTATTGCAAAAAATAATACAGTTTTGCACATCCACAGAAACTTCTGGAATAGTTCTCTCCAAGAAAACTCCAGGCAGCTAGTTTTGTTGTAGCTTCTCATTTGCTCTCACTTTAATAACCATTAAACGTTTTTCATTTATGACTGATGTTGATAATGTGCAACACCAATGAATGCCATCCGGTTGAAGCATTAGGGCTGACTGTCAGTGAAATAGATTTCTTAAATTAAAATCCCTGTAGACAAATGCAATCTCTGTTTAAGTATATTATTTAATATTAAACAATACATCCCAATGGATATATTGGGTCCAACACAGCCCATTTCATTCTGTCCAGTATAGCTTGACTTTTCCCCTTCAGAGATTGCTTACATGAGATGTAAAGCACTAACCAATCATCAGGAATATAAAAACCAAAATAATAAAAAAAAAAAATCCCACACTTTAGATACTCAGTTCTTTTAGTGTTCCATTTTACAAGTATTCTCTCCATGGTTCCAGAGATAAAAGCAGTATAGTTTTGAGATATCAGATACAAATAAAATAATTTACAAGAAGCAGTATATTTCCTTTTTTCTTTGCTCTGGATTAACAGATTACAGGCCTGTAATTTCTCCTCTACAAAATGTAAAAAGAGGGGGGAACCTAACCCAACAAGAAAATAATTATCTTAAGAATTCAGCTCTATAAGTAAATTTTAAACCAAGTAAGTTCATTTGACTTACTTGCACACAGTAAGATTACACAGCACTCAGTAAATATTCAGAGGTTTTAGCTTTTTTTTTTAAATACATGCATTTACACATTCTGACAAATTCAACAGGTAGCACCAACATATTTGATATCAAAACAAAAAGTCAATATTGTTAAGGTAAGATCTTATGAAAGGGTCACATATCTAGTTGCTTTAATTATTTGCAGAATGCTCACAGCAGTGTTTTAACAAAAGGACATATCAACTAAGATTTGATGCTTGAAAGATTACTAGAACAAACTTCTATAAAGTACCATTTTAAAATCGTAAAATTTTAGTTTGATGTTGAAGTCTGATTAAACAGTGCCACATTATAAGAACAATGTAATATTATTTCCATGTTATTTCTTTTTAATGATCCCCAAAATTGCAATTAGCTGCTAATTGACTGGGGAGTGCTAAAAATACATATATTTTCTGGAAAATCACAGGTTTCATTCTGCGGGTAATACCTTATTTCATAAGGTGTACAATGTGCCTCCCCTTTCATCTGCAGAAGAATTCTCAGTGATCACCTGCACTACCAGCAGCTGGCAGCCTTATGGCAAGGCCTTCCTTCTGAAAAGGCTGAGCCCCTGCCACATAGACTGAAGGAAAATCCGTTTGATGTTCCCGTTCAAGATCTATACACTCTAACTACCACAGGCACAAACAGTGAACACAACTGTTACAGCATTTCCACCATACAGAAACAAGACAGTGGTACAATTTGATAAAAAGTCACACACTGACCAAGTCAGTATCATAAAACTGTATGAGATTCAAAGCTACTCCTCGGAAGCGAGAAGAAAAAAACCAAAAGGAGTGGGGTGGGGCAAACACTTCCCTATGGGAGGAAACTAATACATCTCAAAAGATAAAATCTATTAAAGCAAATAGTTCCAGTTGTTCCAAGAAATATACTGCAGCAGGATAACGATGAAAAGCAGATTACCTTTATTCACAGACTGCTAAGTCCCAAGATATCAGACTTCAATCTCTTTCCAATTTTTCTTAGTGTTTCTTAGCAATAATAATATTACTTGAAGGTCTCTTAAAGGCTTTAAACTCTACTAAAAAAACCTTACACCTGTGACATGCATAAATTTGACACATACTATATTTGCTTTAACAAATCATTTAATTAATTCTGAATTAGTCCCCTGAATTTCACAGAATTTTCTTTGGTTCCTGAATTACAAAAAAAGATGAAGAGAGCCAAATTAAAGCAGATCAGAGAACCAAACAGAAACAGCACACTGAAGTGGCAAAGAGCAGTTATCTACAGAATAGTTTCAGGGGGGGAAAAAAAGAAAACAAAAAACCAAAACCAAAAACAAACCACAACAAATGCATTTTCCCCCAGTATGCCTGATTGGTAGCCTAGCACTCAAGAGCTTCCCAAGACAAAAATATTTTACTGTAACTCATAATTTCAAATTCAGTATTCCTAGTTTTTTCATATGTGTTTACATCTTTTTCACTATCTATCCCTACAGAAAGGGATTTTAAAACTTTCAATATCTTTCCACATTAAAGTTTTGCTCTCATATGAGTCAGTCATTCTCATACCTAAATCTTCCATACACTGACTGTAGCAAGAGGACTCCTAAAGTTACAATTGTATTTGGTATAATGGTACATCACTGCTTTATGAAGACACAAAATTTTCTATATATCCTTATGCAGGCTAATTTGCATCTTTTACAAAATTTAAACCAAGTTGTCACCAATGACAGGATACCTTTTCCTAGAGGAATACAACTCACCGCATGCTAAGCTATCTTGTAAAAGATGAAATTAAAAAATTCCATTTAATGTACACTACTTTTAATTTGTTAAAAATAAATGTCACAGCCTTTGTGCTCTCTATTCACTTAGCTTCATATTAGGTACTTTGATATTGTTCAGCCTCTTCTGGTCCTTACTAACAATGACATTACACTATTGTAAATATTTTTATACAATTCCTGACTAGCACTATTGCCTTGCACGATGCGACTCTTAATCTTTTACCATAATTAAATTTTTTAGATTTCTCCTCTTTGGCTAATAGATAGCCAGCAGTCTATAATTTAAAGTACTCACCTCTTTTCATGACTATTCCATTATTTTGGCTTAGCTGAGAACTGCTGCTTTGGATGTCTTGATAAAATAGAGGGAAAATGAACTAATACTCCCTTTCCTCCCCTCAAGTCTTAATCATGAATCCAAGGCCATGCCTGTTTATTGTTGCTGAACCAAGGACTAAAGAGTGCAGAAAAAAAACAAAAAAAAAAGAACTCTGGTCCGATACATCTTGCAGGCCTATTGAAAGGACTGTAAGTTAAAGAACAAGAGAAAATTCTCTCCTTCTCCTGGATGTGAAACTGCAGAAGATTCTCTTCTGGACAGTCTTTTAGTCTCCAACGTGCAGGGGCTAACAGAGATAAACAAAAATTATTTTTTATTCATGAAGATGCTGAACTGAGATTTCCTCCCTCATCCCCTCAGATAGTCTGTTGCCAATAGCTAACTTGGCTCTCCTGAACACATGGAAACATGGCAATTATTATGGTGGGGGAGTTGTCACTGAGGAAAAAATGATACACAGCACTATGCCGCTCAAGCTGCAGGACAGTGCCTGTATAAGAAGCCATCTTGGGCAGAAGTTCTATCTTATAAAAACACTTTAATTTTTTTAATCTGGTCCTGTAGATTAGTCAAAGAAACAATTGGAGAAAAAACGGCATAGAGTTTATGTTTTGGAAGCCACTTTAGGCAGTAGCGAAATTCAAGGAAAAAAAGCAAGGAGGTGATCACAGCAAAGACAAACTTCAAATAATCTGCTGTACACTTGTCTTGCACTACAGTAGGAATGCACACAGAAATACCTTACCCCCTGCCCTAAAAAAGACCTTGTTTTTGTACCTCGTGCACCCAAGAATATCTGCATAACAACAAAATCTTGCAGATGTATCCAAACCAAACAAACTAAGAGTACTGTTACACTTTTCCCTACTTACACAGTCACACACTGTGTTCTCCCAAACTTGAAGAAAGGATAGTGTGGGAGCTGTGCTTCAACAGATGAGATATACACATGGAGGGTGAGGCATCATATGAGAATATCCCCAGCAGATTTAGTCTGTCTTACAGGCAGTAAACAGAAACCTTAGATTAAATAAGAATGTCTGCTTGACACCAAGTTCATGGCTTTCATCTTACAGAATGTATCCAATTATTAAGAAAGCTGAAGAAAAAACGTAAAAATAAATTGCAAGCAACAGAAATATCAAATCTATAACAGATCAGATCAAAATCGCTCAGAGTCTTTTGCAGACTAAAGTAAAACTAGAAATATTCAACGTACTTTGGCCAGGAAACCTAAATTCAGAGAGGTACTTAGTTTCTTCAGAATGCTTTTTTCTCTTAAATTTCAACTGATAAAGCAGTTAAAATCAACATAGAGCAAGCCACCACTGGCTCAGTATAGCTTGTTAGGAAGAGTGGTACATTTAAGGGAGGCAAGAGGAGATATCTGACTACCCAAGCTCTTAGATAGCTAGCTACACAACTATTCTCCATTTCAAGTCTAGATAATTACTATGTTGCAGAAAATAACTCATGCAGCAGCAGATGGTGCAACATGGGAACACCTGTTCCTTCAAACACCAATATAAAAAAGGGAGCAATAGCCATTTTCCTTTGAAAGGAAAGAATCCAGCTTCAGAGGACAAGGTACATAAATACCACCAAACTGTGAACAGAACCCAAAATAACCCATTCAGCATTCTGCACTAAACACAGAATGCAGCTGCCCTTGACCCAGCCCTGCTCATGCATTGTTAAACTGTCAGAAGAAACGCAGGGATTTACTGAACTGAAGAGTCCAAAAGACACTCTGGAGCAAACTTCTTTTTTCAAGGATAGCTTGATGACAATTACTTAGATTTTTACAAATATATGCAACTAACAGATATTTTTGAATGGTTAACTTTAGAGGGTTTTTTCCACAGACTTTTTAGGAAATTATTCCATATAATTACAATTTCCAATTCACTAGCCAGGTTCAGTGGCTCTTCCCATGGAACCGCAGAGGCACTTAAGGGCTTGCCCGCCCTCCTTGACCAACTGTGTTTTCAGATTGCCTGTATGGATGCTCCTCCACATCAATTCGAGTGAGCACTTACTGTTGTAGGTCTTACCTTGAAAACGTACACAAACATAAATTGTTACTGTAAGAACGCAGAGGAAATGGATTAAGGAGCCACAGCACCAGCCACTTCTATTCATGCGCACCAGCAGTTATGTATTCTAGAGAATAATTCACAGTGTAAGCACAGCAGTTTTTCGCCTCCTTCCACAGTCGCCAAAGGAATTTCACCTTCAGACGCGGTGGAAATGTCCGTATCTTGGTGGAAAAGCGGGAGCAGAGCATCCCGGGCCCCCGGCACATTGCTGCGGCCCCGCCGTGCCGGGCGTGGGGTCTGCACCCGGCCGCGGGGTGGGGTCTCTGGCCGGAGCGGAGCCCCGGGCCCGCCTCCCGGCCCAGCGCCCGGTCCCTGCATGTTCCCGGTCCCTGCATGTTCCCGGTCCCTGCATGTTCCCGGTCCTCCCTGCGCCGGGACTCGCGGCCCCCGCTGACCCTCTCCCTTCCCCCCTCCCGGCCGCCTCACCGATGAGGACACGCAAGTGCTTGAGCCGGGTGAGCGGGTCCTTGCGGGTGTCCAGCACCTTCTGCGTGGATTTCCGCACGTCCCCGTGCGGCTTCTTGGAGAACATCCCGCCGGGCCCGAGCCCGGCCCCGGCCCCGGCCCCGCGCTCCAGAGGCAGACAGCGGCCTCCGGATCCGCCCGCTCCAGGGCCCCTACATATCCAGCGGCAGCAGCGCCGCCTCCTCCTTCAGACTCCGGCTGCGGCGCGGCGAGGGCGGAGGGCGCGGCGCGGAGCCAAGTCCCGGGGCCGGGCCGGGCCTGCGCTGCCCCTGCTTCCTCCCCTCACCCTCCGCCCGCTGCTTCACGACAGCCGTCAGGTGCGACCCCATGCGTCCCCACGGCAACCGCGCCCTGACGTCATGGCGGCGCTGCCCGCGCACCTCCGAGGCGCGGCGGGCTGGGCCGCGGCTCCCCCCGGACCTATCGCCCGGGACGGGGAGGGGGAGCAGGAGTGGGACATCGAGAGACTCGCTGCAGCGTCCTTTGCACACCTCGGCAACAGTAACTGGTGTAGGAAAATTTACTTCAGCTGTTTATTAGTAAAATGTGAAGTTATCCCATCACACAGCTGCTCTGGCTAGCAGAGACACTGCAGTGTAGGGGGGAATCCTGTGGGCAATAAGGAAATGAAATTCAGGTGGGGACCGTATTCACCACGGCAGCGACTCCAAACCTTTACTCAAGACTCAGTTGTGCAACCGGCAATTATCTGTCTCATAGTTCCTCTTTCCACACTGGTCCTCAAAGTGCTGCAACTTCTCACCCTGAGCTCCTGCCCAAAGTTGCTTCTCACTGCCTACGCCTTTGGCTGTAGCACTGGCATCAAGATTGAACCATCAGGAGTGGCTGGGTCCAGCACGACAATCTGCGGCATCCTCATTTCTTCTGCGCTCTGCAGGATGGTCATACCCACACTGTTCCTATAGCAAAGCCAGAAATGGGCTTGAGACAACATTTGTCCCAGTCCCAATCACAACCTCACCAGTGAGGTCTGCAAGAACAGCCAGGGAAATGTATGAGGTGCCTTATCAACTCTGCTGCTGAGGGCTGAATTATAAACATTCAAAAAGCCTAAAGTTTCTCCTAAAAGTCCAACACTGGTTTGCAATCATGAGATAGAGAATTCTTGGACTTTCCAATAGACCTGCTTTATTCATTTAAGACTCATGATTTCCAATATCTCTTTGCTTGGACATTTTTAAACAGTCCCTGGTGCTCAGTTTTGCATTGAGGAAATCCACTTCCATGAGCTAAGAGTCCGATTGCAGCAGCTGGAGTTTTTAATATTGGCAATATTTAACTATTTAAGACGTTTTATAAAATAGTAAGAGTTGTCACCATTTACATACCTGTTACATAAATAACATAACCCAAGTATTTAAATGCATGACTAGTTAATGTTAGAAGCACAAGGGCAGTGTGATTTAGTCGGCAGGGCATCAGTGAGGGAGTCAGTGTCACCTGCCTGCCTATGTGGTGTGCCCCAAAGCATCTCATATTCCACCATCTCTGTAAATGAGATCTGAAGATTAGCAATGTTAGGTAATAGCTAATATTACAATTATTTATTTTATTATAGCAGAGTACATTTTAGCTCTCTAAAATTTGACAGTGATACATTAATTTATGTGCTTTGTTTTCTAAGTTTCATTCATTTTAAGCACATTTCCGCATTTTGGCAATCTTTAAAAGATATCTTTTCTTTGGAGAATTTGCTCGCTTTCATGATAATTTTTAGATCTTTAACTGAAGACGGAGCTTAAAAACAATAAACAGAGTAAGACATCACTAAAATATTAAATGACAGGAGGGAGTGGTGTTAATTAAGATAATAATGGCTTCTACAGAGAACCTCCTTGTGCAGATCACACCAGGCAGGAAGGGCATGTTCTGTGCACAGGAAAAAACGTGATCTTGAAAAGGCTTGACTTTGAAGCATGTGACTTCGGTGCCTTTGAATATGCATGAAGGACAAGGTCAGAAAACAGCAGAATTAGTTAGGGAGAGGTTAGGTTCTGCTGCATTCCAGGCTGCTATTACTGTACCCAATTCTTCACATTTAAAGAAAGAGCTTTCAAAACACTTTTGTCCAGATGTGAGGAGACCATCATAGCTAAGTTTAACTGAAGTTTTACAGTAGTGTAGAGAATTAAGTGCTGCAGAACTTTTTGCCCCCTTCTTGTTACTATCTCTACAAGGCCCATGGGATACTCAAAGTAGTGGGGGTAACTTCATACCATCAATTAACTTCTCATAATTTATTTATGATTTCCAAATATTTCAGCTGTTGCCACATACTTAAAAAAACATATGAGTATTTTTTTGCTATATCAAAGAGTGCACAAACTCTTCAGTTCTAGCCTGATTCAACAGTTCACATTTCAAATGGATAGATTGTGCTTTGGATTCCTGCCTACACCCACAGATATCCAAGTTTCTGGAAATTTTGCTTTACTAATATTTACACTACATTAAGGTACATGATTAAAAGTGAGTTAAAATTACTTAGAATTTCACTAAGTATTTTCCAACTTCAGGTAGCTAGCATGAATCTTAAACCTAACCCCTCTGAGGTGCATGTACTGAAGACCTATTTGCCCACATGGTCCTTCAAAGGGAAACAAGACATTTAAAAGGATGGTTTAGAAGTGTTTCACTGCTTCTGATCTTTTCATATTTAGCTTCACAGTTTCCTTCCTAAGGGGTTTGTCTTGCTTTTGAGAAAGAAGCTTCTCTAAATTGCACCCTGGCCAATTGGAATGGTGTGCTGTAATCCTCTGGGTATATGGCTTTGCCTGTGCAACAGTATTCCTGTTCATCTTGAGTAACAAATTTTTAGTTAACTTAATTGCAACTCTTTAATTTGTGAAAAAGACACTCAAACTTAGATATTTAAGGTTTAAAAAGTCAAACCCACGATTCTGTGCATTTTAGTAGCCTAGTGTAATATATTGATACTCCTTTCACCTAAGGAGTCAAATATCAGGATGCTGTAATGTATTTCTAGTATAAGAATAATGGAACACCTAGCTGTTCCTTCAACAAAATCCTGTTATTGAGAAAAAAACCCAACATGATTCCCCATCTCATTTGCACAAGTCCATATCTCACAGATGAAATCTGGAATCTTATGCTTCTGTGTTTAAGGGAAAGAGCTCTTCATGAGCTTATACTCTGCTTTTTTTGTTAAGCAGTGTATCAGCATTAATACCTTTGTGTGAGCATCGTGTAGGGAGTCAGAACACTGCAGTGTTTCCAACCACCAAAGATCCCAAGTTTGAATAAATTTTTCCAAGAGCTACAGGATTCATGAAGCCAGCTTTCCTCTGAATTTGTACACTAGCCACTGCATGCCGTGAGTCACCTTCTTTCACAACCATAAGCCTTTCTTTGTTTAGTCCTTCCCTACCTATTTGAGATGGGCAAGAGGCTGGACTGCAGTTAAGTCTTAATTACACGTGTACATGTTGGCAAGCTGACTGTTGTCCCTCGGAAGGGTAAAAGCAAAGTGAACACATTTCCCTCTCTGGGACATTAATAGTGGTTACTTTTTCCAGATACTCTTTCACAAAACACTCAGAACTTGGTATCTTTAATACTTGTGCTCTCATGTAATATTAGATCTAAATTAGATAATAGCTTTTAAAGTAGCAGGAAGACTGTAGTTGGAAAAATAAAAAACAACAAAAAACCCAGAACCTTCCCCCAAATAACAACCCAACAATCATTACCTAAACTTTGTTTTCTTAAAACGCTAGGACCATGCTCAAAAGACAGAAGGAGTATATACTTTCATACAGTTGGAAGTTATTTTTAACTGATGTAATCATTACTAATTCCTGTCCAGCAGCACCAGAGAATTTAAACTTTAGCTATGCAAAGTCACCTCTAACTCACGTTTGAATTCTAATGTAAGCACTAGCACCCATATCTGATATGAAAGAGCTTTTGAAATGTGAATAGACCAATACAATAGCAGTTGCAACAACTTTTTTTTTTAACCTGAAGTATTCACACACTCTCAGCCACTGAGATGCTTTATTTTTCTTCCCCAGCTTATGAAATAGTTTTGCAATATTGACAAACTCACAAAAGAAACTGCACGTCTGCCAGCCTCTATGGGAGGGACAATTTTGTAAATATTATTTCCTTTCTATCAGAGGAATTATTTTGCTCCCATCTCTTCTGTTATCTCACCTGCAGGAGTGAACAGGATATTTTGGAAATAGGTCATCCCTATTTGTATTTATTTTGATTGGTAGTTTCAAGCTTACTTTACACTGTTTTCAGCATATATCAGACTATCTTGCCTAGATAATACATGAGCTGAGGAAGGGACATGATCCAATAGCCTTCAAACATATCTCACAGCTTGCACTCTGTGACTGCTGCTTTAACTTGCTGCTGACCCTGACCTGCATGGAAAACAGTCTTTTTAATATTCTTGTGACCCACCTCCTAATAGTGCACTTTGAATTTCAGGGTGAAGGATCAGATTTAATTTGATAAAGTATCCAGTGTATAATTTCTTAGTGATAAAACGTGGCATAATTTGGTTTGCTAGAGTTCACAAACACCCCAGTGGTTTCTTTCTGGCTAATATGTTGATGTCCTGTTCCCTTTGGAGGACCTCACCCTCCCACAACCAAACTTGTGACATACTACGTCTTCAAACTGGGAGAGACTCCTAATGAAAAGGTATTTCAAAACTCATTAAGATGTGCATTATATTGCACACATGGTAAAAGCTCCTTCATCCCTGCTTTTCCTTGAGTGTTTCATCATACCTGCATCCTAATGACTCAGATTATATATCTTTGGCTTCTCTCTTTACAAACTTCTTATCTGAAATATTGAGTTACTATGCAGCTACTCACTACAACAAAAGCTGGCAATAAGGTTGGTAATCAGAAAGTTAGTAACTGCTTTTCAGATTCTAAAGTGATACATGTTTCCACTCACTGCCTCCATTCAACAAATTAGGTGTAAAATTCCGCTCTGCTTCCTAGCTTTTTCTAAAGATGTCCCAAACTGGGAAAGGGGATATCATCATCTGTGCTAGCCAGCATCTTATTTATGATTGTTACTACATCCAAATTTTTTCAATACCTGCTTTCAATAGAATTTCCGGTTTTGAATTTTTACATTGTTGCCAACTGTCCCTGTTAACGGCCGGTGTATTTTTTAATTGTTAAAAAATACCACAAAAAATACCAGCTGTTAATCCTCACTTCCCCGTTAAATGTGGAGCTGAGCAAATGAGGATGATGACAATCACCTTCTTAATGGCCATCTTACTCTGATGAAGGGTATGAGTCATGACCTAGGGAAAAAAAATCATACCTTTGCAGGCACCTAATGTTTCCTTTCACTTATCTTGATGGTCAGTCTACAGACTGGTCCTCTGGTAGCTGACTGGATTCATAGCTGGTATGTACACACAGTAAGACACAAATCTTTGCAAGTCCTCTAGTAAGCTAGACAGAATTTCTTCTTTCCCCACTCCTAGCATTTGCCCCTAAAGAGCTGATTAAAGATAGGTGTTGCCACTTTATATGTTAAGGACTTATAGATGATCTGATAAATTAACTTTATATTTCTGGAAATAAATTATAAGCTGCCACAAACACTGTGCCACCATATGTAGCCCCTGGAAGTACCCTTTACTTTTAGCTTTTCTAGCTCTCCATTTGGACAGTCAGGTTAACTTCAAACAGTACCTTTTTTTCTCCTCAAGACAGTAAATGTTTGTATTGTTTTAGCTGGGTAATTCCCCCCTCATCTCCCCCCCCCCCCCGCCTATAAACAGAATAGAAACATGTAAAACTGTGTATTATTGAAAAAAGTTTCTGGCTCAACTCCCCATCATGGTTGCTGATTTCCACCGGGGCATGGGAACTTTATTTCTTTCTGGAGTTTATTTTTAGCTCCTTTAGACATAGTTCCAACTGTTTGAATAGGAAATTACAATCAAGCCAAAGGTTTCCTGTTTTCCTGTCATTCCTCTCCCTGTAACTTTCCAGTAGTTTTTTTTCTAGTCCAGAGCCTTTGATTTCTAGTCTTTTTATCTTGTTAATCCAAAAGGCAACACTTGAATTGGAGATTGTTAGGCTTTTTTTTTTTTCCCCTGAATCCCTATGGATATCTTAAGAGAAATTTCAGATCCAGATTGTGAAATTCCCTGGTTTTCTTTTGGTATGTCTCCTGCTCCTTTTTCAGGCTGACTCCAACCTCATTTCAGCCATTTGAGTGTCAGTCGTCACTAAAAACCACTTTTACCAAGTTACCTCAAAAGAATACCAGCTTAAAAAAAAAACTTCCTTGGTAGCCGCCTCTGTCAGTTTTTAAAGCTACATGAACCAGCACTTGGCCACGCTTCGGAGTCCCACAAGTTCCCTGGGAAATCCGTGGGGACAACGACAGACCCCACCCCAGCCGAGCTCCCTCACGCCGCGGTCCCGCCCGGCGGCTGCGCATGCGCGGCCCCTCGGCCCGCCCGCCCCCAGCTGCCTCCGCGAGGGACCGGCGGGACCCCCGGGAGGGGCTCCGGGGCCCTTCGGGACAGTGGGGGCAGCAGAGAAAGGTCTTCGGCAATGCAGCTTCCCACTGGTGCGGGCCTAGGAAGAGACCCAGGGTTTCTGCGCTACAGTTCTTTTACAAATCGTGGGTTTAGATTAGGTATTAGGAACAAATTCTTTACTGTGAAGGTGGTGAGGCACTGGAACAGGTTGTCCGGAGGAGCTGTGGATGCCCTGTTCCTGAAAGTGTTCAAGGCCAGGTTCGATATGGCTTTAAACAACCTGGACAAGTTGAAGGTGTCCCCGCCCACGGCAGGGGGGTTGGAAGTAGATGCTCCTTAAGGTCCTTTACAACCCCAAACATCCTATGGTTCTATGAAGAAATAACGAAAATTATGATGGGTGTGGAGAAAGCATGCCAGGTTTCGCTGGGTCCTCAGCTGGCTACAGAGCCAGAGACAACAGAAACAGGAGGAACAGAATTTGCACACTGAAGGATGAGAGGTGGCTAATCTTGTCTAATATTTCTCTCAGTGTTCTTGAGAAGAGGTGGCACACCTACATACACTTCTCTTGTGAGAGAAATTATTTGCATTGGATATACAGAGATGTGGGAGAAAAGAAGTGAGTAATGTACAGCAATGGTTATTGTGGTTGCAGTGGGCAGCTGTTGCAATGGGGGTGGAAGTCCATGGGGAAACTCAGAAGTTATTAGCTGCCTCACAATATAGCCTCCATACATCCAGCCAGAGTGCAGAGAGGGACTAAATCTCGATCTCAGTATGAAGAGCTGCTACTGCCAGGCACATACAACCTTAATTTCACTGGAGCAGTACATCACATCACTGAGACACACAGTGCATCTCTACTTCTCCTCCAGTTGGCCCAGAGTTCAAGAGTGAGCCTGTGCAGTACAAGCGACCTCACTGTAGCCCCAAAGATACCACCCACACCAACCTGCAGGCCACAACCAGCTCTGTATTTCAGGACTCTTGAGGAGCTCTGCCAGACTTCCTCGTACATGCATATGTCCTGAGGTGAAGCTAATCAGTCCCTCAGAGCAAGGGGACAGTTTGGACAGGTTGTTCCAGTAAGCATCACTTGTATTCAGTACATCTTACATAGCACAATTAACAGCAGTTGGTCAATGAACAGAAAAACAAAAAAACCTATTCCAACACTGCACAAATTGCAGCATATCTGTTCCTCTCACATCCCTTCTCACGTGTCCCTTCTCATGTCCACTCTCTGTGGACAGGTGTCAGCTTCAGGGGACCAAGTTAAGTCTGATTTAATTTAAAGCATAACACAGAACATGACACTGGGGAAGAAACAAGCTCTGGTGGGGAGGCCACTATTCATAGAATCACAGAATAGTTTGGGTTGGAAGGCACCTTAAAGATCCTCTAGTTCCAACCCCCTGCCATGGGCAGGGACACCTTCCGCTAGTTCAGGTTGCTCAAAGCCCTATCCAACCTGGCCTTGAACACTTCCAGAGTTGAGCCATCCACTAGTTCTCTGGGCGACCTGTTCCAGTACCTCACCATCCTCACAGTAAAGAATTTCCCCCTAATAATGGGGAAGGGAGGTACCTCTTTCCTCTGGGGTGCGAGGGGGAAGGTTATAAGGAGGTGGTGAGCCACAAAGGACACCTTGCCAGGATGCAGCGCTCCTGGGCAGGAGCGCGGGTGCCAGGCGAGTGGTGTGGGGAGACGTGAGGCCCCACGTCTTCCCTTCGCTGCCCCCGCCACGCGCGAACACCCGGCCCCGCCCGGCCGCCTGCGGGAGACGCGGGCAGGTGCAAAGCGCTCCGAACTCTGCCCGGCCGCGATGGAGCCTCTCTCGGTGACGAGAAATCCCGTGAGCGCCCCGGGACGGGGAAGGGGCGCGGGAGGCCCTCGCTCCCCGCCCGGCCCCTAACGGCGCCCCGCAGCCGCGGAGCGTTCCCTCCATCCCGCGCTCCCGGCCGTCTCTCGGCCACTCCGTCCCTCGCCTCTCCGGACGGACCACAATTCCCAGCGCGCCGCGCGCGCGCCAACGTCAGACGCCGTCGGGGCTCGACCAATGGGCGGGCGCGCCGGCGCCGGGCGGGGCGGAGCGGCCGGTGGCGGTGGCGGAGCGGCGGCGGGAAGGGCGGGCGCGGGGTCTGCAACAGCAGCGGCGGCGACGACGATGCCGGTCCATTCCCGGGAGAAGAAGGAGAATAATCACGATGAGATGGAGGTGGACTACGGAGAGAACGAGGGCAGCAGCTCGGAGGAGGAGGAGACCGAGAGCTCATCAGTCTCTGAGGAGGGGGATAGCTCAGGTACCGCGGCCGCTTAAGGGGTACCGCTGCCGTTCCCCCAGCGCCCAGCTCTGCCCCAGGGGCACACCGGTCCTGTTCCCCGGCTCCGGTGGCTGCCGGTGCCCACCCCCGCCGTGACCCCGCCCCTCCGGCCCGGCCCAGCCCTAGCTTCGGCCCCGCGGCTCCTCCTCGGGCCGCCGCGCCGGCCGGGAGGCAGTAACGTGGCGGGGCGCAGGGGCACGGAGCCCCGTTTCACCCCGAGCCGCCGGCTCTGGGGCCAGCTGGCACCCGGCCTGGGGCCGGGGCGCGCTGCCCCGCTCCGTGGAAGTGCTGTGGGCTGTACCCTGCTGGGCTTGGGAGCGTGCCCGCTGAGCGGGGTCCTCGCTGGGGTCTGCACTTAAGGGCTTGGCACACGTACATACATACATGTACACATATACATACGTGTGCATGCACGCACACATGTGTGTACGTGTATATACGTATGTATTTCTTCGTATGCAAACAATTAGGTGTTTTCAGACCTGTCTTTGAGGGGATATTGGCAATACCATTGGCCTCCTTTGCTAATCATTTCAGTTTCTGCTCTGCTGAAGGTCCTTTCCTTTTTCCGTAGCTTCCTTCTGAACTGTAGATTTGGAATTACATTAGTAGGTGAAATCTAGCTTTAAAAAATTACTTTTTCTATGCTCAGTTTACAGTGTGTTATAGAAAGGTTATGATCTATTCAAACTTTCCTTGTAATTGCTTCTTTCTGTCTTTGATTTTAACACATCTTTCCAGGTGATTCCCAGTAAAAGTTTATGGTGCCTTATTGGACTAGTGCTGAAATGGAAGACTGTGGGTGGAAAGGAAGATGGCCAGAGTTAGTGAACTGTGAGAAGTCCTGACATGGACGTGGGCCAGGGCCAGTCCTGGTCCTGACATGTGTTTTCTGGCAGCTTAAGTGATTTAGAGTGGTCTGCTGGGATCCTATCCCATGCCTATATTGACTTGTGGCCTGAGTGCTGGAAGAAGTGGGATGCCATGAACCAGACAAATTAGGCAGCTGTGAAATTATATTTTTACATCTGTTATTCTTGTGATTGATTTATTTGTGTGCTAAAGTCTTCAGTGTACAGTTATTTCTTAATTTTTGGTGTTGAATGATTTGGGAGATCTTGAAAGTTAAATTCTAGGGCTTTTATATTCACACTGACTGATGCAGTTCAGGGAAAGCCCTGCTTTGCTGGTGCTGTGTGGACTCATGGAGCTTGTCCTCATCTGCCTGTGCATGGACTAGCAAGGTGCTGAAGCCCCACAGGTGTGGTACAGACACAGCCAAGCTCACTCTGCAGAAGTAGAATGAAGACTCTTCCAGTGCTGAGAAAGTGTGGCTACAGTACTGGGAGAGGGTATAGTCGTTCCCTTAGACCTTGATCTGAGTTAATTCTCACTCTGCACCAGAGTTGATCCCCCAGTAGAGGCCTTGGTTAATCCACAGATCCAGATAATCTGCCCATGGTTTATGCAGAGCTTCCTATTAATTTTTTTCCTTTGTCCCCTTCTTCTTCCCTATCCCCCCATATCTTTGAGCTGGCAAGTATTGCTGCTAGAACCCCATTTTACAAGTTAGGTTGCTGGTCTGTGGTGTCCACCTGGATCAAAATGCTGACTGCTACTGTCCTGCCTTTCATCCTTACCCACCCCTCCTGATACTCTGTGCCTTCCTATCCCCTTTCTTGCTTGTTTGGCCTTTGTATGCTAAAGTGTCAGAAAAATAACTTGTTGAAAAGATAGCTAGTGAAAACATCTCAGTGAAGAGTCTGATATCTAAATGGGAGGCACTGGAGACTATGTAAACCAGTGGCTAGATAGACTGCAGCTCATTAGCAGCAGAAGGCATAAGTGGCAATTTTGTGAAAATATGTAAATATGTCCAACTTAAATCAGTTAACTAGATGCCTACATGTTTTGTGAATTTGGGACTAATGATTTCATGTGTTTAGTCTGGAACAGGTGATTTTTAGTTCTGGGCCGTTCTCTAATCTGAGGAAGATCTTGCATCTTGTCTAACACAATGCTACACAGGAGATGTCTTCACTCAGTGAACTGTGAACCATATCCAGATATGGGCTTGAAAGAGTCAGCAAAATTAGTATGATGTAGTGATTCTATTTCTGTCTGTATTAGCTACTGATTTGGCCAAATAAGAAAAGAGAATAAGTAGTTCTGAGTAGATAGTGCTGAGGCCCCTTATCTCCAAATTAAAACCTTAGAATATCCTGAGTTGGAAGGGACTCAGAAGAATCACTGAGTCTAACTCCTGGCCCTGCACACGACAACCCTGAGAATCACACCGTGTGCCTGAGAGCATTGTCCACATGCTTCTTGAGCTCTGTCAGGCTTGGTGCTGTGAATACTTACTTCCCCCGGAAGCCTGTTCCAGTGCCCAGGTACCCTGTGGGTGAAGAACCTTTTCCTAATATCCAACCTAAACCTCCACTGACGCAATTACAGATCTACTGCTGGGGAAGGCTGATCAGTTTTTCCTTACCCCTGTTCTCTCAAAATGATTCTGTTGAAAAACAGGGCCAGAAAAATGTTCTTGGGTTGTTTTGGTGAAACCTAAACTAGGCAGCATTTTTGTGTGCTGGTGGTTATGCTGGAATAAAAGTGAACTTGAGTTCACTTTTGGGTACCAGGACAAGCAACTGGAAGTGATCTGTTGGCAAAGCATACCTGATGCTGTGCTATTTGCAAAGTAACCTTCTCCTTTCCTTTCAGATGTGACTTATGAAAGCATGCTTCAGTTCTGTTATTATAAGAATTGTACATGAACTCAAAAGGGAATACTGTATTTTGGATAAGAAATTCATGGAGATAGCTTTTCAAGAAGTTCTGATACACGAAGTTTGTTACATCTTTCAGGAGAAGGCAGAGAGAGGATAAAGGAGGAATATCCAAGCATATTGGGCAGTAGGTGGATGAGGCACAGAGTTGTTAAGGTCTCCTTGATGAGGTCCAGGAGCAGCACTGCAACAAAACCCACTACTTACTTTGCCCATCTTAGCCTTCCAGTTTGTATTGTAGCTAGATGCCATCTGGGAATGCCCTTTCTTTATCTCTTATTCTAGCTAATCTTTATGTCTGAGAAAATGTAATTTTCTGTGGGAGAGTTTGGTGTAACATGTGTAAACTTAGCTTTTTCTCTCCCAGCTTCCTGGCTGTAGTGAGAGAATTGGCTCTGTTAGTTTCAGCTTTGAAGTTAGCTCTTTTTCAAAATTTGCCTGGTTTCCTCTTTGTAGTTCTGTTATTTGGTATTTCTAATGAAAACTTTGAAGTTTACATGTCCTCTAAGACGCTTTGGCTGATTTTTATTGAAGGCAAATATTTCTGTTGTTTTGTCCTTATCTTGCTTTCTTCTGGGATTAGGAAGGAGTAATTGTGTTTTAGTGAATGTAATCTATGAGTGTGTCTTTAAAACAACACAAGAAGCTCTCCAGATAATTTCTGTTGCATTCCACAGAGAAATGCTTTTAAGGGAGCACTTTAAATGTGATGATTACAGGAAATTACATGCTTGTCTTAGTGTCTTGACAAATATGAACATACTCCATGGCAGCATATTGCTCCTACGGACATAAGATAATTAGCACCACAAGAAAATAGTCTTAATTGAAATTAGAAATGTATTTTTTTTGGTGTTAAATTTGTCTTCTGCTTTACTTGCATTCAGCCTTTTTTTTTTCCCCTCCAGTAGATGCCTGACAATACAAAAGGTGCTGTTAAAAGAAGCATGAGTTGTCCTATCCCGTTCCTTTTGACATTATGTATTTAGTAAAGGTTTTTTATTGACTGGGATTTAGAATAGCATATTAGAGATGAATAAAAAAAGCCACAAGTTATGATTACCATCCTAGAGGAGAATTTGGCCATTTTTTAAGCACTTTATGTAGGCCAAGGCTTATTAAAAAAAGCTATTTTAGGTGCTGTTACATTTTAAGTACTATGTGGGGGTTTTTATCTTTAAACCAGGCTGCCCTAATTACTGTGCTGGACTGCTTGAACATAGTAGGAAAAAAGTGACTGTGATTTTGGAAGTGTTTAAAAGTACCTTAACTACTTAGTGCAGTATGAAAGTATGTGGGAAATCTGAGGTGTTGAGACAGGATGGGCCTATCAGCAAATGTTTTAATATGAAATGAGCAATCCCACCTCCAGTGTTGTAAATTTTCAACTGGAAAGCTGTGAGATTTGATCCTAAAACCTTTTACTTTTTCAACACTCCATATGATCTAGTCAGTATGTTGTTTAAGGCCACGGGGAAGAAATTTTGTAAATTATATCCATTAAAGATATTTCAGGACTCTAAAAACCATCATTTTATGAATCTTACTGGAGGCAGAATAAAGATGAAACAATTTAAGAGTGAATGTGAATTAGCACGTGAATTGACATTCAGTATGAATGATAAGTCAGCTGAGGGGAGACTGGAGAGTTATGTGTCATTTCAATATCTACAAGAGAGTCAGCTGTGCCCTCAGATGCCAGTGCATAACAGTTTCCTTGCAAAACAAGTTTAAAATGTAAAATGCAGTCCCCTTCCCCTCCAACAGTAGGTGTGCGCTGATCTTTAGCCAGGGTTACAGTTCTAATAGTTTTCTTTGCTTTGTAGTCCTTAAACATATACAAACAATAAAATTCATATTAACTTAAGAAAAGCTTCTGAGTGAATTCCTTACTAAAACATACCTAGAACAAAAGGCATGTTTCAGAATAAAATGGGAAAACTACTGGTATCCCAGTGCTTGTTGCTGTTTGGTTTCACAGGGAGGTGCCTTCAAATTTTAAAGAAGCTTTATTTTTATAGCACATAAATGCTTTAGACAACTCTTTGAGTAATATGATTGCCACATTCCTTAAATCTGGCCAAGCCGAAAGTTGACGGAGCAATTTTGCTTGAGTATTGCATTGGACAGCCAAATAAAACTTTGTTCTTTAATCTAATTTCCAACCTGATTCTGGTTCTACCTTATTTTTGAGAACAATATTTGATATAAAGTAGTATCTCTTAACAGCCTGATACGTTCTTCCTCCACCCTCCCCATTCAATGTATTTAAGTTCTGTCTTTAAATTTTCTTGCTCTGCTTTCAAATACTTCAGGTTATATTTTGTTTTAAAACTTTATACGCACTTTTTTGATTGTACTGACTGTAGTACGACAGACCATACTAGGACTTGGAGTCATAGGTGCCATTGTAGTACACATTGGTATGCTCTGCTGCCTGCTGGTTTTCATATCCAGGTAGAGAGGGCTAGTGTAGTTTTTAGTCCTAAAAGCTTGTAATGATTTCAGAAACAAGTTAAGTGCAGAAATCGTCACACACTGAGAGGTCTGAGTAGACATCTGAGTTAATCAGATCCTTCCAAGTAGCAGTGGCCCTGAATCTACTCCTTTCACCTCATCACCTTTACAAATTGCCATACTCTTTTGGAAAACAATGAAAATGAAGACTTGCATGCGGGCGTTCTGTAGTTGGTGTAGGAGACAGCATAAAGAAGTTAAACGTGTTTATTGGAAAAATGTGAGGAAGAAACAAAAAGCTCAGAGTTGTTTATGGTCCAGAGGAGTGAGTCCAGGCTACTGGTTTCAGGATTCCACTTTGCCTTTCTGTCAGGAGGTAGGATATTTTTTGCCAGAGTAAATGCTTACATAGATATGGCCTCCTTAGGACAGTGCCATCTCTTAAACACCTGGTCTGTTTGCACCCTTTCAGCCCCAGTTCCTAAGTGCATGGCCATCCCTTCTGAATGCTTCCTACAGCTTGATAACGGGTCAATTGTACTGTAACTGTTGAGAGCTAATTCCTGCAGATACTGCTGCTATAAAGCAGTTTCACATATCTGATTTTTAATAAGGCTTAACAAAACCTTTTTTTTTTTTCTTCTGGGAAGGGTGGGAAACAGTCAAGAATTTTGTATCTTAGTTTTTCAGCTTTCTAGTCTAAGAAATGGCAGTGGAGATAACTGATGTTCAGTAACATCAGATGTCTCAACAGAGTGGCAAAATTTTTGGCAAAACAATTGGTATTTATTATACTTTATCTTCCCAAGCTAAATTAAAAAAAAAAAAATCAGGAATATGAATTAAATCAAAAACCATGGAAAGAGTTTAATGTTAATTACTCTTGCTGCATAAAAGCATATAAAGTCAAATTTCTGCAAAGTTCTAGACTTTTAAGGCTAAGAAATATTTCTTTAGAAATGCAGCCATTTCAAATGGTCATTACAATGAACTACAGATATTTTTACAATTATATTTCAACTTCAAAGATCTCTTCAAATTGCACAGGATGAAACCTATTTCAAAACCATGTGTTATTTTTTCTTTAAAGAATTTTAATAAAACAAACCTTGAATTTTATATGACAAATGTAATGTTGCTTGCATTCCAGGGATGGCTTTTGTTTATACTGACTCAGGATACACTTGAATTTTCAGTGGTGCCTAATAATTTCTCGTGTTTAATGGTATCTTTCATCTGGTATGATACACAATGTTTAGTTTTTCTGTTTCATGCGTTCTAATGTACACTTTGTATTATCAGTCTTGAAATTTAACCTCTTGAGGTCTTACAGTGCTGTTGTTTCCTGTTTTGAGAAAAAAGAATTACTGTTTATGGAGTTTATTCTAAAATTAGGTCTAAGTTTCTTACTTTGTAGCTTATATGACAAGTGATTTCTCATATTCTGCTCTACGTGAATAATAATATAAGGGGATAAACTGCTCATGGCTAGCTATAATTCAGGCTTTCTTCATATTCACTAGAAATAAAATATCCAGTTTATTTGGTTATATATTACATTGTTCAAAATTATTCTTTTTATTCTTAGAAATGGATGATGAGGACTGTGAAAGAAGAAGAATGGAGTGTTTAGATGAAATGTCCAATCTCGAAAAGCAATTTACAGACCTTAAAGATCAGTAAGTATTTTAATGTTTTAAGTGCCTCATTTGGCAATCCATTCCATGAAAATATTGTGTGCAGCTGGTGTTTTTTTCATGTATGTGAATGCTACTTTTGGAGGAGAATAAGGATTGGGAGTTCTGAAATTATTTGCGGGCAGTTGCTTTAGAATAATTTTATGTATTTATATTTTCTTTTTTTTTTTCTGTAGGGATAGTTTTGAAATGTTTTTGTTGTGAAGGGCTGGTGTGGGTCTATTGCATCAAACTCCTTAGTAGATCTAAGGAATTGTGATTTTAGGGGAATTTATTTATTTATTTACTCGATGTCTGATTGTTTTATGTATGTAGGACAGACTTAAGTACTGTTTTTGCTAAGTAAGAAATTAGATTTGGGTTTTGGTTTTTTTTTACAGGATAGTGCAGTAGTTTTTGTAGTTGGTACCAATGAAAGTTTCTTGTGGTGACTGCAAACCAGATACCAGTACTAAATAAAATGAAAATACTGTTACCTCTCTGTAGTTCGCCATCGTGGCTAGGCTTCGCAAACGAAGATTAGTAGTTTACCATAATACCTACATAAACAGTAAAAACCTGCTAAGTAGAAGAGATGAAATTAATAGCCACAGTTATCAAAAGTGATTGTCATTTGTATTACAGCCAGATATTTGTATCATAGAATCATTAAAGTTGGAAGAGACCTCTGAAATCATAGAGTCCCACCACTGACCTAGCAATGCCAGGTCCACCACGAAACCATGTCTCTAAGCACTATATCTACACATTTTTCTGAACACTTTCAGAGACAGTGATTCCACCACTTCCCTAGGCAACCTGTTCCAATGCTTGATCACCCTTTCAGTGAAGAAATTTTTTCTAATATCCAGTCTAAGCCTCCCCTGGTACAGCTTGGGACTATTTCCTCTAGTCCTGTCTCTTTTTACCTGGGAGAACAGGCTGATGCCCCCCTCCCTACAACCTGCTTTCAAGTAACTGTAGAAAGCAATAACGTCTCCCAACAGCCACCTTTTCTCCAGGCTAAACAACCCCAGCTCCCTCAGCTGCTGCCCACAGGACTTGTGCTCCAGACCCTTCACCATCTTCATTGTCCTTCTTTGGACAAGCTCCAGCAATGTATGTAAAGTTAAATTTGTTTTTACGTGTGCCCAGACAAGCGAGATGCATCTGTTCCAGTTTAAATTTGTGGTAATTTGGCAACTAACTTAAGGTACCTGGCGAGTGAAACTTTAACAAGACTCGGTCTATTCATGGGCATATCCTTGAATTGAAAACCTAGTCAGTTGTCATGCTTTAGATGCGCCTTTATGTTGTGAGATATTTCTTTCTGCTACAGAACTGAGACATACAACTTGCTTTGTATAACAGGACACTGTGAGGTCTGGAAACAATAGGGTCTGGAAAGAATTACCTAACAAGAAATTCCTTGCTGCAGTGCCTAGAGAAGATTGTTTGTACTGCTATTTATTTGGCTGTGCGTGAAGAAACCTGGGAAATGGAACCAACTGATGAGTACTGAAGCCAGTCGGTACTGACTGGTTTGGCATTTGGAAAACTGTTAGCTTTTGAGGTCAGCCCTACTCTTCCATCTGTCCAACAACTTGGATGAAAACAGTTTGTGGAAACAAACCTTTTAGGAGTGAATATGAAAGAGGGTGGTCATCAGAGGAAGGAAACAAGTATTTTGGGGGGTTTAGGTGTTTGAGGAGTGGTAAAGCTATGGTATATGGAAAAAGGCATTGCGTAGACACATTGGCTAGTTGAGAGATAGAGGTATTTGTATGGGCTAGAAGAACAGTGATGGTGGGAATAATAGAAAAGGACCATTAGAATGATGGAAGAAGGATTATAGGGAGAAGTGGCTGTGAGTAGGGAGATGATGAAGTTGGGAAAGAAGAAAAAGATGCATAAACAATGGGATTTTTAGTCACAACCAACAGCAGAGATGATGTAATGACTGGGTCTGTCTCCTCATCCTTTCTGGGGAAACTGCATTTGGATGCTGTAAGTAGAATTTGCAGTGGTTGGTAGCATTTATCCATTTTAGGCAAATCACTGTTTGAAAATACTGGATAAATAGTTATAGTTCATCAACTGCTGCATGGTACCAAGTGCACCCAGTCTATGAGTGCTTGCTCTTATGTAGCTGGTACTTGGTGCTGTATAGTCAAATGTTAGTGACTGACCCAGTGCACTCTGCATCCAGGCTTATGTTCTAGCTAAATCATTCTGCTGTAGCTCTCTGTTAACCACCATGTGCATAGCATGCTCATCGGGGATTGAGCCCAGCAACATGATTTCAGTCCTATAAACAGAGATGCAGTTTTTTCTTCTTCCTTAGAGATGTAGATACATACACTTCTAATTGTTTACACTCACTTTCCAGAAAGGCTTAACAGACATGAATAGGATATTTCAAAAAGAAAATATGTCTTGAAAAATTCAAATGCTAAAAAATCTTCACTTTGCTTCAGTGTTCCATAGCATTAACAAAGGAATGACAAAAGAACAACTATGTTAAAAATATTTCTTCCACCTTGTGTTTTCTTCTAGATAAAATACATAGGAATACATACTTGTAAATAAAATGCATATTTTAATTTCTATTTTTTTAAGACTCTACAAAGAAAGATTAAGCCAAGTGGATGCAAAACTACAAGAGGTCATAGCTGGAAAAGCACCAGAATATTTAGAACCACTGGCAGCTTTACAAGAAAATATGCAAATCCGAACCAAGGTGGCAGGTAGGCATGTAAAATGAGTATTACTGTTTTAAGGTGTAAACTTCCTATGCAATTTAAGGCCAATCTTCTCTTTTCTTTAGAATTGTTGAAGGAGTGTGTTTTAAAGTTAGAAATCCTGTGGCATGATTTTAAATGTAAAGTAGTTTCCAAGTAAAAATGAGTAAGTTGCTTACCTCTTTGCATAAGTTGCCTGAAAACATCAAATTAAAAATATGGCTTTTTTATGTTTCGTTTACTAGCTACCTGTCTTTGGGTAGTAAGTACAAAATTACTGAGTTGAAAACTAATAATTTTTATTAGTCAGAAGATTTGGAATCAAGTCTACACAGTGGTCACTGTTGAAGAGATATGTAGGTTCTGTCTCATGAAGTGCTTGCCAGATCATCTTAGATGATCATGTTTTTTCCTGCTCTTCTAGTCTATGTGTGTTCTGCTTCTCTGATCCCATCTTCCTGTTCCATCTAGGGAAGAAGAAAAACCCTATCCTTGACAGCTTTGATCTAAGCTGAATTTTAATTATTAAAACTAATGTTTAGATAGGCTTTTATGCTCAGAGAAGAAGGCAAGAACTTTGATCTTCTTCCACTATGCAACCGTATATAATCATATGGAGCAGTGGTATTATGGAAAGACAAAGTTCTGTACTTCTCTACTGTAAATTTGTTTCATGTTACAGCTTGACTCCCTTAGGAGTAATTCTGCTGTCCAAGGGTTACGTAATACAGACTGTCAGAGATCCAAAAGGCAAACAGTCATGGTCTCTCTAGCCAGAGAAGCTATACCACTGTCTTTTCTAAGAAACTTAGCAGAAACATTGTGCAGCCAAACTGAAAATGGCAAGCCTTCTTATACTTTTCATAATACAGTTTCAGTGCTACTCAGTATGTCTTATTGGTACTTTTAACTTTGGGAATTTGAAATCTTTTGATCAGTTGCATCTCTCTCCCTCCAACTCTTTTCTGTAATGCTTTTTCTCAGCTGCTGACCCAGAATTTCTGGGTTTTAAGTTCTTAACCCAAATTTATGTGACTAGTCCTAAGTAGCCCCCTTCTGCTTTGCAGAAGGATTGTGGGTGAACTTGCAGAAGGTTTGGTATAAAAGCAACGATAATCCAGGCTTTCGATTTTCAATTTTAAATGTGATTGTCCATCTGTGCTTTCATGTAGGTGGCTATGGATATGCATTTTACATGTTCTCCTGATTGGTCTTCAGCAGCACTGAAGGTCCATGTTCCAAAGTAAAAAAAGCCCAGCATAAAAACTGCAGTTTCCTTGAGGCTGAGAATAGAAAACAGTTTTTTTTTAACTTTTTGTCCCCAACTAAATGAATTTGATAAAATTATTCTGGAGAAAGCAAGAAACTGCGAAATAGGCTTATTTGCTCTTACTATTTGAGAGCCTTGACTGTTACCTGAGAGAGGGGAGAAGAAGGTGAGAAATCCCCAAACTAAACTATGTTTAGCTAAACTTTGAATATAATTGCATCTGTGGTAGAAAAAAACCTTGTGTTTCGCTACTCTCTAAGGCACTATTCGAACAAAATATGGATCTTGACTATTTCAGCAAGTCAGAAATACAATAGAACTGTTCATAATTGTGTTGTTCATTTTCAGGCAAATAAGCAGTGACCTAGGTATGCCAGTCAGCCATGAGTATAAAAAAAACCCAACATAACATAGCAATGTAAGAAAAGAACATTTCAAATTCTAGATCAAAAATGACTTCACAGCAGAAAGATGATTGGCTTAATACTTGGAGGTTTATTATTCAGAGGAATGGCTGGTAGTAGTGTTGTTCCTCTTATGCTGTGTTCATTTATTGTCAGTTGAATTCTAAGGGAAGTTGGTTTTGAAAGTTGTTCTGTTGCGAGATACCACCAGCATGTGTGCAAACTTAACTCCTCAGGTTTCTAATCTGAAACCATTTAAGTATTTTGTGTTGAATGCATTGAGCATACTACATCAAGTCCTGTCTCTGCTTACCAGATACTTACATTTCAGATAACTCCTGAAATGTAGGATTTACTTGTTCTTATTTTTACTCTTTAAAAAAGCCAGACACTGTAAGTGCCTAATATAATATATCTGTATTTTCCACTATATGCATTTTTTGGGATTTGCAGGCAGTCTTAAAAGGGAATTCTGAAATTGGATAGTTGCTAAAGAAAGTAATATTGCTATAATTTGTATGATTACAGGTATCTATAGAGAACTTTGTCTGGAATCTGTGAAGAACAAGTACGAATGTGAAATTCAAGCCTCTCGACAGCACTGTGAGGTTGTGCCAGCTATTTCACATTGATAACTAACCTCATCTAACTTTACTGTCTGTCATGCTTTTCAAGTTCAGTGCGTGTTTTTATTCTTGCAGTTGTTTGCTATTTGAATGCAATTGCCATGTGATATTTAAGTCCAGGTAAGAGGTTATTCAAAGCATCTAAAAATTAGAATCAGAGAATATGCTGAGTTGGATGGGGACCCTCCTGACTCTGCACAAGACACCCCAGAAATCACACCATGTGCCTGAGATCATTGTCCAAACACTTTCTTGAACTCTGTCAGGCTTGGTCCTGTGACCACTTCTCTAGGAAGCCTGTTCCGCTGCCCAACCACCCTCTGGGTGAAGAATCTCTTAATATCTGACCTAACCTCCCCTGACACAACTTCAGGCCATTCCCTCAGGTTCTGTCACTGGTCACCACAGAGGAGAGATCAGTGCCTGCCCCTCCTCCTTCTCTCATGAGGAAGTTGTAGACTGTGATGAGGTCTCCCCTCAGTCTCCTCCAGGCTGAACAGACCAAGTGACCTCAGCCACTCCTTAAGGCCCTTCACCATCTTCATTGTCCTCCTTTGGGTGTTCTCCAATAGCTTAATATCTTATATTGTGGTGCCCAAAACTGCACACAATACTCAAGGTGAGGCCACACCAGTGCAGAGCAGAGCAGGACAATCCCCTCCCTTGACTGGCTGGTGATGCTTTGCCTGATGCCCCCCAGGACACGGTTGGCTTTCCTGGCTGCCAGGGCACTGCTGACTCATATTCAACTTGCCATCGACCAGGACCCCCAGGTCCCTCTCTGCAGCACTTCTCTCCAGTCTCTTGTTCCCTGATCTATACACACAACCAGACTTGCCCTATCCCAGGTGCAGAATCCGGCACTTTCCCTTGTTGAACTTCATATGGCTGGAGATTGCCCAGTCCTCTTATTTGTTGAGGTCTCTCTGCAGGGCCTCCCTGCCTTTGAGGGAGCCAACAGCTCCTCCCAATTTACTTTCATTGGCAAACTTAGTTAGTATTCCTTTGAGTCCTGTGTCCAAGTCATTAATGAAGATGTTGAAGGGCTTTTTGCATATATATAGCTAAGTCTTCTTATTTTTCATTATCAGTTTCTTATTAATAGATTCCCACGTGATTTTTTAACCTGTGTTATAAAAAGATTACCAAGAAAGTAACTAAAATATCTGACATAATTTTAGCAAAAAAACACCTTACATTTTAATAACAAAACCAAAAAAGTCTTTTTAAGATGCCTTGGACAGCTACTGATAGAACTGTCATTTCAAAAGCAGTTACAAGAAAAATATTTTACTCTCCTTAAACATAAACATTCCATTTTAAGCATCTAAATACTGGATACTGTAGTATAAGCACCCAAGAACATGTATGTCCAGTGCTGTACATAGCTGCTTAGATCCTGAGGTTTTCATCATAGCCCCTCTTGGAGTTGCTTAAAGGTGTTTTCTTCTGAGTGGTTCATGGTATTCCTGAAGTCTGTGGTTCCTACTATACCAATAAAGCAAGAATGTGCATGTGTAGTTTTAAAAAGCTTTCCATTTTTCTTGATGCCTTGGGAAAGAATTAGGTATAATGAAGGACTACTCATTACTGACTGTCTTTGCTCCTGTGAGTACTCCTGAGGTTGAACAGAATCCTCTAAGACTTTAATCTGTGATTGAATGATTTTTTTTGGCTATGTATTATTCCTTTTTAAGGTGGTCCTTGTCCCTTGTTTTCCTATTATGTCTACTATGAAACCTTAAGAATTCAAATATTCGTCATCCAATAAGGGTCTCTTGGGGTAAAAGCTCTTTAAGTTGGCAATGCTCCTTATAGGATATATATTCCACTAGAATATAACTGTTCAGCAAGAATGCCTCTGATGCCTGTAATAGCTTTTCACACCTTATTTGTCATCAAGTACTTGAAGCAGAACATGTCTAAACACAAACACTATTTAATTTTAAAATGGATTTTTAAAATCATCTCAGAACAAGTAGCACTCATTTGGCACTTCGGGTATATATTTAAATTCCCCTTGGAAATGGTTTTTTTATAATTAGGGGTTGAAAAGTATATGAAAAGAGGTCTTTCCAATTTGAATACTTTTAACTTGAAGGGAATGATAAACATGGCAGTCATTTAGTAGAGCAGGGTTCTTTGGTTTTGTCTATTGCTCATTTGTTTTGCTTTGCTCCAGCACACCATCTTGAGCATTAATAAAGGTAAATTTCTGTTGGTGTGCTGTGCTGTGGGCAGGAGCAGTCGAGATGCAGACATCTGCTCATTTGGCTGTAGGGAACTGCAGCTTCTGACAGACACATGGTAGCAAATAGCTAGATGCAGTAACCTGTGCTGCTTACGCTGTTTTTTCAATAAGTCCAAGCTCTCTATTTTCTAGAGCTGTTAAAGACACTGCTTGGTGAAAACGAATGTTAAAATCTAACAATTAGTTGTATTTCCTACTCATTCACTTTTGAAACGGTGCAAGCTTATGAAAGAGCAGTAAAGCCTTACTGCCTGATTTCCTGGAGGCTTGGAACTCAGCTTGATTCTAAGTTACCGTTCTAGAGAATTTAGTGGTTTTTTTGATGCTGCCTTTAAATGAGTAACTGATCTATACAGATGCTGTGTCATTTTAGTATATCGGTCCTGTGGGGTGGATTATAATGAGGGCAGTTTGCCACAAAGTTGATTTTCTCATTCTGAAACACTTTGAGGTGGAAGAGGGTGTAGATCACACAAGATGCTGTAGAAAATTCGTATCAGAGTATGGGTTTGTTTGTCTTTTTAGATACAAAGTGCTAATGATACGCCTAACATGGCAGGCAGTAGATTAATCTAATTGTTGGCCTTTTAAATGGACCAACAAGCTAACTTTTCTAAAGTAGTGCTTTAGAAATGTTTCTCACAGCTTTAAGCTAGACAATTTTGCTTTCACAGCTGTCTAAATTATGTCATGTGCTCAAAATTCTGCCGTGGGAAGGTAATTTTCAGATCTATGAAAATCAACAATTATAGATACTGTGGGCATAGATGATAATTCTCTGTAAATGACTGCAGACTTGTTAGTATAGGAGGCAGCTTAATAAAAAGCTTTCCAAGAAAACATCAGCTTTTGTGATTTTGTAATGAAAGGTGGCATAGAGATCACTACTTTACTGTTACTCACTGTGAATAAATCTTTGCTATCCAGAAGGAAAATACTGTGTCATAATGCAAACAGTTATTCTGGAGAGCTAGCTGCATGTTCTTGGTACTGATATTTGATAAATATATAACTATATTTTCACTTATGCTAAGTGAGTGTGCTGTCTTTAATGAGATAGGATCTCACACTAAGAAAGTGGATACAGGGAGATGTCATATGCTTTATGGCCTCTGAAAAATTTTCCCCTGAAACTACTTTTACCTTCTGATGCTACCTCTTAACACTGATGCTTTAAATTGTCATATATATTTAGATGATAGAATTTAAGTGATGTAAAAAATGTGTAATCTTGCTTTTTTAGAGTGAGAAGCTTCTCTTGTATGATACCGTACAAAGTGAACTAGAAGAGAAGATTAGAAGACTTGAAGAAGACAGACATAGCATTGACATTACCTCAGGTGGATGGAAATTCAGAGTTTGGGTTTTTTGTTGTTTTGTTTTTTTTTTTTTTATCTTCTGGTGGCTACTGATTAATTGACTGTACACAAAGTATATCTGGTGAGTTTCAGGTTATCCATTAAGATGCTATCCAGCTGTAGACTTTGGGCAGGGGGTTGAATTTAAACTTAAATCAAACTTTGGTTTAGAAATTGTCAGCATCCCTTGAGTGTTTTGAGAATATTAATTTATGCCTGCACAATCATTTAACAGCTTCATGCTGTTCAGACACAGCATCTCACCAGAAAATGTGTTATTTTTAATTTTTGGACAATGTTTTCTGCTGTAAAAAGAGTTAAACATGTAAATGTTTCTGATTCATAGCATGTTCTTATTATATCTTTTCAGAATTATGGAATGATGAGCTCCAGTCCAGGAAGAAAAGGAAGGATCCATTTAGTCCAGATAAGAAGAAACCTGTTGTTGTATCAGATATCCTTTTACTGAAATCGTTATTTTTTCTAGTAGTGTTTGCAGTTTTATAGCTACTTTTATCACATCTCATTAGTAACAAGTTGAAGTGATAATGCATTATCAAAACTGATCTTTGCATGGCAGATGTTACTTAAATTAGAAAAACCGTGTTGACGCATTCCATTATGAAAATTGAAATTGAGATTTTCTTGTCTAACTACTGGTTTTATGTAGAGAATGTTTCTAAAAATTGATTTTTCTAAATCTTAAAGAAATAGAGCTATGAGGCAGAAGCAAGTTAGGCATTGTGTTTGCAAAGGATAACCTGACTTGAATAAGGTGTAGCTTTGCTCCTCATACTGGAACATCTTTACCACAATGTATTACTTCTTAACAACTCCATAGACTTTAGAACCCTCTTTGATTAAGTGTTTAAAATTCAAAGAATTGAGATGGTTGGCAGGGAGGGTGTTTTTGGGGTTTGGGTTCCTGTAGAGTGAGTATAGTGTTTAAGAATTTTGCATTGATGACTTCGTGCTGCTGACAGCATGCAGTGCAGCTGAAACTTTTTAAGTTTTAACACCTAAGAGACAGTATCATCCTCCTCCAGAGAAAGAAAGAGATGCCTTTACAGAGTGTTCTCTCTACTCATAGTCCCTGCCTAACATTTTTATAGGACAGAGATGTGGACTCTTAGAAGTTGCCAAAATCATAGAATCATATTGTAGAATGGTTGGAGTTGAAAGGGACTAAGCAGTGACACCTTCCACTAGTCCAGGCTGTTTAAAGCCCCAGCCTAACCTTGAACACTTTCAGAGATGGGACATCCACAATTGCTCTGGGCAACCTGTTGCAGTGCCTCACTACCCTATGAGTAAAGAATTTCTTCCTAACTTCTAACCTAAATCTCTGCTCATTTAGTTTAAAACTGTTCCCCTAGTCCTATCACTATATGCCAATGTAAAAAGTTACTCTCCTTCGTTTTTATAAGCCCCTTCTAGTACTTGGAAGGTTGCAATGAGGTCTCCCTGGAGCCTTCTCTTTTCCATGTTGAACAATCCCAACTCCCTATCTATCCTCACAAGAGAGGTGCTCCAGCTGCCTGGTCATCTTCATGGCCTCCTCTGAACCTGCTGCAACAAGTCCACATCTTTCTTGTGCTGAGGACTCCAGAGCTGCATGTGGCACTCCAACTGGGGTCTCGCAAGAGCGGAGTAGAAGGGGAAAATGCCCTCCCTTGAGCTGCTGGCCACTCTGCTTTTGATGGAACCCAGGATACAGTTGGCTGTCTGGGCTGCAAGCATACACAGTTGACTCATGTCCAGAATTGTGGAGACTATCTAAAATAGACCAACTCCTAAGTATTGACCTTGTACAGTATAAAGGCCATTTTTTTATTGTTAAGTTGCTGCAAAAAATCCTGCTCCTTTCACAAGGTTTTGTAATGTTAAGAGAAGGTGGGAAGGAAGAAGTTTCTGAAAAATGTGTCATCACTGGGACACTCTCCTTCAACATGGTTGATTTACTGGAGCACATCCCAGATGGATGATTTGTCCTAATTACTTACGACTGTTCTTCTGTTGGGTTGTGTCACAAATTTAGTTTAGTAGAGAGATTTTTTTAACTAGTACTTAAAAGCCAAGTGGTATTAATCAACAGTTACAAGTGGTTTCATTAGTTTCTTAGTTCCTTTAGCAGTTTCGGTTCCAGGTTGTGTGAAAGTGTATTTTCTTTGACTCTCAGTCATCATTGTCTTCAGGATGTCCATATAAATAGCATTGGATTCTGTGAATTATGAGCTACCTTGCCATTTTAGCATATATTCCAAAACAAAAATACTAACATAGTATTAGGTCTAAAATCCCAGCAGCTTCAGGCAGTCCATAAAGTTGAAAATTCTTTCAGTTATGAAGTAAATTAATTTGGTGGTTTTGGTTATAGTTTTTAAATAGTTGTGAACTTGTCAGTTTGTACAGACCCGTGTAAAGTAAATGGAATTTTAAGCTTGCATATTCCATTTTAGGAAATTTATTTTTTAAACATCCATAGCACCTTTTCTCTAAACTTGTTTTTCAGACATGAAATGGAGAGAAGCAAAGTAAAAAGTGAAGACTGTTGTAAAGGAAGAACTGTGCTATACAGAATGTTGTTTTGAAGTTCATGTATTGTTCTGATACACACTTTTTACTTTGCAGCTGATAGGTTAAGGAAGGGGCTTTTGCCTTTCTACTTCCTGTTTTTTGAATATTTGTTATTCTTACATGTGGTGCTGACTATACTTTTCTCTCAAAGATATATGATGCAGAATGCTGTAAAAATAATTATTTTATTAAAGCTAATACTAGTGTAGGTGCTGATTTGCTGTGGTACCTTGAAATTGCAGGGAATTTTAATCGTAACTTGAATTATTGCAAATAAGAATGATTTCTTACAACTACCAGGAATGAAATGGTTGTATCTCAGTTGTTTATCTAATCCTCATGTTGAACTCCAGTAGTCTGAATGTCTACATTCTGTTACTTACCTCTTTTAATAATTTTTAAAGTTTACTTCTAGGTTGCATAATTGAAAGATATATGTGTTTGTGTGAGCTTTTACTTCATGTAGGTATTCTTTGTGTGAAAGTTTGGAAGAACAGAGATATTAATATGTTTCTACAAACATTAGAGTAATTTTATTATTTCTGTTTGAAACAGTTTTCCCTAACTTTTCCACGCCCCTATATAGTTTATATGTTACAAGACCTTGATATACTTGAAGACTGGACAACAATAAGGAAGGTAAGATGAAAGGATGAATGCCAGTGGCTATGGGTTTAGTTTGGGTTTGCATCTAGTCCTTTTGCTACTTGAAAATATGAAACTGTGTTTCTTACACAATCAAAACACAAAATAGATTTTTATTTTTTCAGTAGTCAGCTAATCCTTTCAGTTCAAGCTATGCTATTGTTATTTTTTCTGATTCTACCCAAGTAGTTCAGAGGAATCCAATAAAGTGGTGTAAGAGGTTATCTCTAAAATGGGGAGTCCATAATTTTCCATGAAAAAGTGAGCCTAAAGCCTGTATTGAGTGGATCTGCTTTGTCATAGTCTAGCACAATTGGGTAGAAACTACGATAGGATAGTCTGATAGGCTTAGACTTCTTCTTTAAATGAAGATGTTTTAAAATGTATATCATATGTTATGTTTCTACATAGTAAATTTTTTTTATTCTATGAAGATTTCTATGCTTTGACCTCTCTGTATACTTTTTTTATATAAAGTGAAAAGCTGTGTTTTTCCCAGATTACAAGAGAAACTTGGTCTACAGGAAGAGAAATTTGTTAGATGAATTGATGTATTTGCTGCATAATGCCTTTTTCAGATTTTTGTAAGACTGTTGAAGGAACTTGATGTAATGAAATGCTATCCTTGCCTTGCACTTGCAGTCAGAAAGCTTCCCCTAGTACCCTCATGCTTCCCAACTTATGGAATAGCAAACTACTTAGGTAGATTAAAAAACTTAGTGGGAAATGTCTCCCATTTTGTTTCCATCCTGTTTTCTTGTACAGATTTCCTAAACAAGAAGTAAAATGTGACCTTTCTGTGTGAACTTGTCTGACTTTTCTGTTTTTATTGCATCAGAGGAAAAGACACAACATATCTTTCCCCTGAGTTCTTTTCTGTAGTTTTACATGATTTTTCTGGAAATAATTTAAAAAACCACCAGAAAACAAAACAACCAAATGAACACTAAAAAACTCCTGAGTGCTTCTTTTTTTAATCCTACTCTAGTACTGCGTGCCATCTGGAGTTTGTATGAAGGAAAATTTCTAAGCTAATAACGTATAAATCAAAAGAATAGATTGTTCATATAGCATTTTGTTTTCCAGAATGAGTTAATGTAATTTTGTATTTTTTTGACAATTACGTAACATCAGTTTTGAGGATTTAATTAGAAAACCTTCAAAGTTATTTGGAATCAAAACTTACCAAAGAAGATGGTTTTTTCACCCTCAAAATGTTTTTTTATGTAGTTACTAAATCACCATTGAACACACCTTTTTTTTACATTTCTTCTCATTGTGGTTTTTGCATATAAAAGCAAGTATCCTGAGCTACACTGCATGTAACTTCACAGTTAAAGCTGGCAGTTCAGAAAAAAAGACTATACTTGCTGACTGACTTCATCTTCTTTTGTGTTTCAAGGCAATGGCTACACTGGGACCACACAGAGTAAAGCCAGAACGTAAGTAAACATTGTCTGGTTTCACAAGACAGAACTTGCTGTGTGCAATGGTGCAAACTGCATCTAGGCAGATTGTATTTATTTTAGCTCTGGTATACTGATGGAGGATGGGGTGAGGTAGCTGGAAGGTGTGGCTTTCATCTTTCCCTTCTCTCAGATGCTGATACTATTAGCTTGACTCCTGTTGTTTCTGTTAACACAAATTCTAGAAATTATCAACAAAAATTGAAACTTTTAAACGTGGTTTACACCACCTAATATTAGCAAGATATGCTAGGCGTTTGCACAAAATGAGGCTGAGAGCATCTGGACCTTATGGGTGTGTTCCAAAGGATTCTCACCTTCATTGCAAACTACAACCCCAAAAAAGTAGAGCCATGGGAAAGGAACTCATATTTGGCACTGAGATGAGAAGCATGTTAATGCTAGGTAAAATCAAATGTTTGGAGATGAGGAGGAAAAGGGATAGAAGGCAAAAAAGTCATAGCTTCTATTTGAAAACAAAAATATAACTTTTATCTGACTGAAAATAAAAAGGTATCTTGCTTCCAATTTTCATGCAATAATTAAGAAACAGGCTATGTTTGGAAAAAATTGTGTATTCTGTGTGAATCATTTGATGAAAGTGTATTTAAACATCCAACTGATTTCTGTGAAGTCAATACTAAATTACTTTTATTAATCATTTTAGCACCTGTAAAATTAGAAAAGCATCTACATAGTGCTAGATCTGAAGAAGGAAGACTCTACTACGATGGAGAGTGGTACGGACGAGGACAGACGATATGCATTGATAAGAAAGATGAATGTCCTACAAGGTAAAGATGAATTAGTTTATGCAGCTCTGTACATTCATGTTACACAATAGCTAGGATGATGGTATCAAAGAATAAGGCCTATTTGGAAATACTGACACATCATTAACATTTAGTAGTTCACCTTGGAAGACAGGCATTACCAAAGAAAGGTTGAGTGCTGGACTGGTGAGAGATGCTAGTAAAGGTTGGAATTCACTGAAGGTTTGTCAGGTTAGGATCTCAAAAAATTTGAGCTCTTACTGGTTCTGAATAGACTTTGAGTAATTTTTTTTTTTTTAGTATCTTAGGAATCTTGCTTTGAGAATTTGATCTGTTGGCCCACCCCAAAATAATTAATTATGGAAAAACACTTTATACTGTTGAAGATAAGTTTTGTTTTCAGTTGATCAGTGCTCTGAAAGAAAATCGTTGGAACTTTTTTACGATATTTCCTTCTCTTAAAAAAAGTTCTACCTGGGAACAGACTAAATATTACAGTGCAAATTTGATTGAATGTTTAAGATGTATAAATGTATTTTCTCTGTATGGATAACATTTGTAAATTCTAGAAGTGTGAGCGTATTTAAAATCAAATGTATATTTTACATTTTACTGAATGGGGCAAATCAGTCTAAGCCCAGTGTTGATTAAATATGATTAGATATTAAATTAAAGGAAAATTGACTTTAATTTCATATAGCAGTAGTTTCCTGTAAACTGACTATTTTTTTTCTTTCTTGTATATGGTGAAGGGGAACAAATTTTGGTTGTTTGGTGATTCTGGTGTTTGTTCAGGGCTGAAACAGGAAGATATTTTAGTAAACTATATATTCTGTCTGAAATTTAAAAAGTTCTGAATTAATTTAGCAGAACATAGCAGTTGTACTGGGCCAAATAAATATCTTAGTACCTAGTGTCTGACAAAAGCCAAAAACTGATGCTTAACAGGCAACTTCTAAGGTTGAAGAGTTTCCTACTGGGAGTTTTGTCACACTCATTATGCACTTTATTCTCTGTGTTTTTGCTTTTTTTCCCTCCCCATCAATCTACTTGAAGTTATTTTTCTCCTAGGGGAGAAAGTTTTGTTCACTCTTTGTATTAAAGGTTACCACAAGGAGCATAAAAGCAGGGCTCATGTAACAGCGGTTC
The DNA here is from genome assembly GCF_025592945.1 of Manacus candei. NCBI lineage: Eukaryota > Metazoa > Chordata > Aves > Passeriformes > Pipridae > Manacus > Manacus candei. Next base: position 12,740,822 of record NW_026138115.1, on the reverse strand, counting down.
GCTAAATCAGCTTTGAGTTTATTTGTTATGGTCTTGGTATAATGATTAACAGTTAGATACATTTTATGCTTTAAATCATGGCTTCAGGCTGTTTAACTTTTTTCCAAATAGTTAATATTCAATGTAATTTCAAGTATGTTTTTTTTACCATGGGTAGTTTAATGTTGTGTTTTCTATGTGTGACTACTGTTCTTTTAAAATGTTTGTATACATTAAGGGTTTTCTCATAAGGAAATAAAAGAGATAGATGGCTGAAACATTAACTAACTTCACTAAAGACACATGCAATTGTCAAAGAATTCTGTTGAAACTATCCTTTAAGTGGAGCCAGTATCTTTTGGGCCTAGCATTTACAACTAATGGATAATTTCATTTACTGTATAGAAATACAGCTGAAGTTTTGAGGTTATTTTTAGCTTATAAGATTTCTAAATTTTTCTTGTTTTTCTTCCCCTGACCTTCCTTCCCTCATTTTCTCTAGTGCCATAATTACAACAATTAACCATGATGAAGTTTGGTTTAAAAGACCAGATGGAAGCAAGTCCAAGCTGTATATTTCTCAACTACAGAAAGGAAAATATTCAATAAAGCATAACCACAACTGACCTAACTGCTAACTGGATATGAAACAAGTGGTATTGCCATGCTTGATGTGCCATGGGGTGAAAGTTGTATTTAATAGTGTTTTGTATTCCTTATACATTTACAGCAGTATCTAATGTGTATTGGTTGTGCTGTATGTAAACTTCATATGAACGGCCTTCAGAAACCTGAGGGGAGGGTAAATCATGTTGACAGACATTTTGCCTCTGGATTGGGTCCTAAAGTGCATAAGGTACGAAGTATTCTTTTCAAATATAACGCTTCAGAACTTCTCACATTTGTTAAATGAAAAAAAAAATCTGGGTTTTTTTCCATTAGTGACCAGTTGGTGTGCAAAATATGATAACAATAATTACCAGCAACTCATTTTGTTTTCAGTGACTGTGTCTTGTGGATGTAAATTTAGCCTGCTCAGCTGTTGCTTTTGAATAGATTGTAACATGCACAAGCATTCTTTTATCCAAAGTGGACTGATTTATTAAAACTATTGTCCTCAACAGTTCTGCTAGTACTGACTGTGTTATATTTTGTAAGGTTTACTATATTGCTTGTAATGAGACAAAGCCAATATTTTGAGCTATGTTTTTTGAAGAGCACTTTTCTAGTGTCAGACCCTATTCTATAGTAACGAATCATTGGTGGTTTCTTTTTTCTTGATTGCCAGGAAAATTTATGCATAAGGTAGACAGTGTTGCTCCAACCTGTGTTATGTGTAGCCCACAAAGAACAACTGTGAGGATGGTTATGTAAATGCTGTTGCATGGTCTGCATGTTTGGTCCACAGTTGTATGAAATTCTATGATTCTATGAAATACTATGAATTTTTTTTTCAAAAGGAAAATATTTCCCCAGAAATCATATATTTGGGAGAATTTACACTGACTTTTTTTCACCAAAAGCTATTTTCCAAATTTCTGTACCCCATTTCATCTTATTGTACACCAGAAATATTTCATGCAGCTTAGGAAGCTGAATTTCATTTAACGTCTTTAAGCCACAGAGAAAAGTCCTAAATCCTTGATGTTACTGTGATGTGCTTCGAGCATCTAGAATGATAGACGGGATTGTTGAAGAATTATTAATGCGTTGGTTATGTGCACTTTAATCTCCACTTATGATGATTCTTCTTGGAGAAAGAAAGCATCCATTTGCTTTAAATGATCACAGCAAATGAGAATTTTTATTGTAACATGTAAATTAATTGTCTCTTCTAGTGCAGGGTGGTGACTACTTTCCAAATGCCAAATCAGTTTCTGCTGAGTGATGCTTTTCTACAATTGTATGACATTAATCAAATGTACATAAAGTATCGATTGATATGTTGGCTTTTAACAATATGAACTGTATGTATACAGTTGTTTGATAAACTTTTTGTAATAAAATATTTGCCTTTTTTAACTTAGTATATAAATAAATGATCTGTGGTAGTGGACATCTTTTATGTTGTTTTGCTTTTTGATTTTCAGTCTTGTTGGAATTGCTGATATACCAAATGCTAAAGGGAAATATTTTTAAATTTTCAGAAGGCCTAAAGCTTTTAAAGACCTTTGACTTGCACTTTTTTCTTTTGAATTTTGAGAGTTTGTATGTATAGATTGATTGTTTTTACAATATTTAAAAAACATATCATGAAGCTTTATTCTGGGCTGTTTATAAATCAGATGTAAGCACTGTTAAGAACCTCTTAGCTGTTGATGTGCTTGAAATCATTTGCATTTAGGCCATACTGGGAACCCTAAACTGTTTTTGTGATTCACCCCTTTCCTCTTTCCTCTCCTGTATTCTACATCTCTCTAGCTGCAATTGATTGTTTCTACAGCTGTTTCTAACCTGATCTCCTTGTACAAAGCAGAACTTTGTACTGACACTTGGTGAGTGTGGCTTCTTAATTCAGAATAAACATTCATATCAACACAACAGGTAATAATTGTTGCAGCATGGATTATTGATAAACAGCAACTGGGATCTACCTGCTCCTTTTCTAGAAGTACATGAAAATGAGCTATGACTTTCCTTTTTACATGTAATCACTTTTGTGTATGTGATTGGTCTTTTTTTATAATTGGTTAATTGTTTCATGCTTACGCGAATCATATTTGGTACGTGCTATGTATCTTTTTCATACTTGAACAGGTAATGGTTTGCTTGCTCCAACATAAAATGTAAGAGGTGTCTTCAACAGATTTTAGTCCTTTGAAGTACAGACATTGTTAGCCTGTTGTCCATCTGTTTTATCTTTCACACCACTACATTAAAGCTTTTCAAGCCTTGGTAGTGTTGTTTTAACTTACGAATAGGATTAAGATCTGTAAAGTGCTGAAAGGAAAAAGATGTTTGGTATGTGACTTATTCTGTGAGATACAGAATAAGTGTGAAAAGGGAAGTAAATGAAGAGTAAGAGGCACTGAGTGACAAAAATAACTTTCCGTACATGTGTAGAAAAGGTTTCTGTATCAGTAAGTATGTTTCAGATAAGATACAATTTGGCTTTCGGCAAACATGCAAAGCAAGCTGATCTGTTCATCTTTCCCACAATGAAGTATCTGGTATATTTAGTTGAAATGCAGTTGATTTAACTTGACAACACAGTGCATAAATATCATGTGAACTTTAACTTGATTTCTTGTAATAAGCATCTGTTAAACTTTTCAAATGCACCTGCATTTTGGCACTTTGTCATACTGTGTTTGTTTTAAAACTATAAAAATTGATTATTTATGGCCCATGGAACATCTTGTTTTATATTTGTAAGCCAAGGCTTGCGTGACTAACTCACTACCCCCATCAAGTGGTAAGACAGGATTAAATAGTAAAATTTTCTCTCATTTTTAAAACCTATGCTGTCTTCCACCAATAGGTTCAATTTGTTCTGGGTGGGTTTTTTTGTTTTACTTTTTTTTCTTTGAAATGGAAAGGAAAAAAAATGGTTTTGGCTTTTATCAAAAGGGAGAAGTACTAATACAGCTTCCCATCTCCTGGAGAAATTCTTCAATTATTACTGTGGAAAGAACTGCTTTTTTTTTTTTGCCTTCTTTAGAGGACAAGGTGAAGAGGTAGGGAGAAAGCATGTGTTCAATAGACCTTGCATTTAAATAGCTAAAATCTTCATTTCTTTTATCCATATGAGGCTTCGAGCAACCTGATCTAGTAGAAGGTGTCCCTTCCCACAGCACAGGAAATAGAACTTAGATGATCTTTCAAGTCCATTCCAGCCCAAACCATTCTGTGATTCTGTGAGAACAGATTTGTTGGAGCCTTTCACTGTTCCTCTTGTTAGGTAAATGCCATGTGCTTTCTTCTGTTTCTGCATGTGACAGCCCTGTCCAAACACCCTTTTACAAGTGGCAAAGTAAGCTCTAAGGGCACATGATCATTCCTAAGAAAGTTCTTTACCACGCTCTTCTCAGGCAGGGGCACAATTACTGTTGGAATTAAGACCAGGCAGATAATATTTTACCTGTGGTACCTGAGGCGGTACCTGAGATACCTCAGAGTCCTGACAGGGTGCTCTGGGTGATGTATACTTCCAGGTAGCACTGTTGGTGCTTGCTTGGTGTCTAGACGTGCTTCAGTGTTTCTGCAGCATATGTGTAGGTCAACTGCATGGTACATCTGTAGTAAATCAGCATGGAATTTGCAGTCTTCAATTTAATCAAAAGCGCAATATGTATTGAGTAAGCCTGATACTTCCTGGAAATACCAGCCTAAATGTACTTGCATGTCATTATGTATACTTTTCTTTCTCTGTATGGAAAATCTGGTCTTGATGGATCAGATGCGACCTCCAACATTTAAGACTTGATTCTGTTTTTTTCTGGAGCTACCAGCCTGTAAAGCTGAAAAGTGATGTGTTGAGCTGACTCCTGTTTCAGTGTTCTGGCACTCCTGCAGACCTCACTTCTAGAAATTTAACTTTTCTAGATGTTGCATGAAGAGTTTGAATGCTGAGGGTGAGCTGAGAAATCTGCTAGCAGGCAGAGGACTTGAGGTTAGGTGCAGTGCTGTACACACAATGTTGAAGGAAATTCCTACTGCAGTATAAAGATTGAAAATGGTAATGGATAAAGGAAGGGATGAAGTGTGTGTCAAACACCAACATTTAAAAAATAATGGTAAGATGAGTAATTTAGCCCTAGTTACACTGGGCACTGGCTGAGACAATTTCCGATAGGAAAAAATACTGTATGATTTTGTAAATAACATTTGTTTCACATAGTAATGAGTTCAAAAAAGACTTAGTAGGTAAATGTTATGTTTGATATTTGCAAGCTTACAAATGTCATTGTTACTCTTTTGGTATGGTTTGTCTGTATGAAAGAATATAAATGTATAGGACTCAGGCCATTTAGGAATGCAGTAATCTCCAAGTTTTCCTAAAACAGTGTTTTCAGATGTTTTAACTACAGACATGATTTTTACTGTGTTGACTTGCTAGATTTTTTAAAGATTATGTTTTTGAACATAGTAATTTCTTTGAATAATAGAAATTATTCAAGGGGGGTAGTGAGTTAGTGATAGAAAAATACATGAAGCACACTGTTTAAGAGGTGGCTAGCAGCACGACAACTTGTGTCCCTTATTAGCATGTCAGTTCCATAGGAAAATCTTCAGACATCACCACTGTCTTCACAAATAGAAGCTAGCTAGACTAGAGTAACAGAAATTAAAAAAGTGGCATTATTTCATTAAGCAGCACAACGTTAGCGGGTCCTTTTGCTATAATAACATCAACCTGAATCAGTTGGCCCAAGTAGGAACATCAAATTTGCTTTTCCTCCATGGCCACGGGGTGTGTGATGGGGGTACCCTGCTCCCGTGCTCTGGAGGCTCATGATGGTGAAAGCCTGCAGGTGGCAGTAAATTTATGCTGAAGTTACTTAATGGTAGTTTTAGAATTTTCTGTCTAGATCCTGTTAGATTTTTTTTTTACATGGTTTCTTTAAGTTGTAGCACAACTACAACTGGTTTTAATCCTAATGCATACTAATTAAGGGATAGTGGAAAGAATAGACAGTACTCAGAGTTCTAAAGAAGGATTATCTTTCGCTACTGTATCATGAAAGAAAATTGCTATGTAAAGGCTTAGGAAGGAACAAAAACAGATTAGGTACTGTCTAGTTGCTATAGAAACAAAATATGCAATTAAACAAAATGAAATATATTACATATCTTACACTGATGAAAGTACTTAGGAAAGGTGGTGCAATGAGTTTTTTAAATTGCAACACCAAACCCAGAAATAAACAGAGGGTTCAGGTTTATTTTTCTAACACAATTTTCACCTATTACACTTTTTGTACTTGGTTAACTAAAACAAAAAATATTTTGTTTCCTAGGGTGAATCTTATAAAAAGGAATGTCAATAATAAGCAATAAGTAATGCAGCAAGGATTTGCATCAATACTGTTGCAAATTAATAACAATAATATTATGTGACACTAATAATACAATTAAATGAATACAAAACTTAAGCATATGCTGTTTTGGGAGAAAAACCCAAACAGTATGAACTGTTTAATTACACTTTAAAATAACTTTTAACAGACCACTTCCATGTTTATTATTGTATAAAAGTATCTGAACAGTTTCACACCCTTACTGTATAGCTAATAAAGACAATTTCTTAACAAAAATGTGTGTCAAAAAAACTTTCTTGTAACTTGATTGTAAGTCCTGCAGGTTTTGGATGTTTCAGTACACACGGTTATTGCCAGATGCCAGAAGAGGGCACTTTGAGGTTCCTCATGAAACACAACTTGCTTTTAAAGTTTAACTCGAATTTTCAGAATTTTCTTTTTCGTTCCTGTGGAGGAACCACAGTTCCTCTATCATAAAATTCCACTGCTTAAAGTTCAGAGATGTAGCAGTGATTATTACTTCTCTTTGCTGGTGTAACTCTGAAAGTGACCGAATTCTGGTACTTATAAATTGAGGAGGCTTATTGCTGTGCTAGGGTCACTTACTTAGTACATCTCAGTGTGTGGCCCTGGGTGGTGGATGGAAATTGGTTGGCTTTGTATTTTACACCGCCATCACCATCTCTCAAAAAAAAAATTACATACATAGAGGGAATTATGGTATATAATTCTTATCTTTATTGGTCATAGTGAAGGAAAAAAAGGAAGAGTAAAAGAAATCCTGCACTCAGTTCAATGTATGATTTCAGGTTCAGGTGGTGATGCTAAAACATGGCTAAAATATCAGAATCTACCTTATGCTGACAATGTTGACCTTCAAAGTACTTTTTGTGGCACATCTGCACTTGCCTGCTAGGCTTCTATGGGAATGAATCTCTTATCCTTTCTTACAATCCTGCTGAGGACATTACCTGCCTTAATTTAGCACACCTGTTCCCAAGGCTTTCCACCTTTGGGTAGAAACAAAGAGGAGGAAATGTTGAATGGGCACAGAGAACCAGCTCTGCTGCAGAGGTAAAGTGTATCCAGGATCCCTGCTCACTCAAGACCAAAAGGGAAATAGAGAAAAAGAAAAGTGAGTAAAAGACTGAGTTCTTTGAATTCAGTAGGAATTGATTTGAGATCTGTCTGCCTGCCTTTTATTCCTCAAATTGCTTCATCTCGGGTGTGTGTGTCCTGTTGTTTTTGGCTATATTTACACTGATTTCTAAAGCATTAGTCCAGCTAACTGACCCTATCAGTAGAAGTATCTTTAACCCCTCCCAAAAAAACACCTTAGAAAAGTGTATTGATTTACTCCTTTTATTTTTTTTCTCTTTTTTTGGAGGGAGGAGGAGGTGGAGGTGTTTAAAGACATTTAAGTTCTCAATATTTTAGGATACCTGCCACTGCTAAGACTTCCGCATGCAAAATTTTGCATTTTTTCATCAGACAAAGTTACTTGGAGTCTTTCATAACGACAAAGTAAGCCTACTGTAACTGATGAACTGGTTTTTGTGTTTGTTGGGGGTTTTTAAAAATGTTTTCAGAGTTTTTTAGATAATAATAACTTAAATAAACATACATTTTACAATCAAGACCCAGAATTTCACTGAAGTGGATAAATCAATGTCACTGCAACTTGAAATGTAACTAACCACGAATCCTGCAAAAATGTTTAAAAGTGAGGAAAGAGACACTCAAAAATGGGGTGGAGATGACCAGAAAACTTGGACAGGTATACTTTAAATGTGTTTTAGTGAAAACTTTGATTAATTATTAAGAAACAAGGTTCTAGTTTTCGATATTATGAAAGCTTCTTTATAGGCATTTGAAGACTCTGAAGTGAAAATTTATATTTTCTTCTTTATAGGCATTTGAAGACTCTGAAGTGAAAATATATGTTTTATTAGTACTATTCATAGAAATCACCTTTACGTCTAATAAAACATTTTGAACTTTTTTCCTGAACCTAAATGGGATTTTCAATTTCCCTCTTTTTGTGCGGTCCATACTTGTCTTCTGTGGAAGACTTTGACATTTTCTAGAGAAATAACACCTGCAAAACTAAAAATACTGAAATGAGACTGTCACTGAGGTACCATGAAGTCTTTGCTTAGATTATAGATTGAGTGGATTGCATTTCCAGTGGTGCATGTATGTTACAAGATTCTTGTCATCCATTGAGATCGAGATGGCAGCGATGTGGGGAATATACTTCAGCTAAAGTTATTAGGTCCAGTGAGAGCAGCGGAACAAAACAACTGGAGTTATAAAACTCACTAAAAGACTAAAAAAAAAATCTTACTGGGTATCTGAATCCTCTATTATTCTGTGGATTCTCTGGATTGCTTGCCCTGTCTCCTTGCTAGTCTGTTTTGGCATATTTACCTTAAGGCTTTGTAAGACATTCTTGCAAATTCCATGATTATTGCCTTCAGAATCCCACCACTTCTATCTGAATTACTTGAAATGCCTACAGTGAATTATCTGGCTACTGCTTTCTCTTTTTTGCTGTAGGACTGCAGCACCCTGGGCTAGTACAATACCCTGGTCATAGGTAAGGAGAAATACTTCACCACAGGCAATGCATTTAAGTGTCATCACTAGAAATTTTATATTGTCTCACAATAATGCAAAATTTGACACAATTTACCTCTCCTCTTAAATTATTAATACCATGCTATGCTCCAACAGTGTGTTCAGGATCTGTAAAATACCAAATTCCTAATTTCTGTGGCTATACTATACCGATATGCTTACTAATGTTATTACAAATTGGCTCTTAAGCCATCTACGACTTCTTAAAGGCTGAGACAATTCACTGTTATTTTCATCCCTGACTTTCTTAACCAACCAAATTTCCAACCTTTCTTATCTTGGTAAAATGAGAGGTAGCGAAGGGCTTGAGAGGCATGCCCAAAACCTTGGGGGACCAAAGTTAAACGTCCTGTTTCAAGCCTCTCGTGGGCAGAACCCCGAGCTGCAGTTATGCAGCTGAACCTGTTCTCAGTGCAACTGCTGCCCTGCTGTTGCCTGAATATTGGTGGTGCCCTAGAAATGGGAAATTCAGTGCAAGCCCAACCCCTGAAACAGTCTGGAGTTTGATTTTTTGTTTATTTTCTTCCTAACCCCACACTGCTTGTTTCTTACCTCTGTTGCCAGCCTTTCTGGAGCTGAAAGCAGCCTGCAGCCTGCTTCTGCCTGTCTAGTGGCAAAAGCAATTGTTCTATATGCAAAAGACCTACATGGTAGTGGTAACCAGGTACTAAAGTGTTTCCAATAAACATTAATTGCAAATATGCAATAGCTTCAACAAGTGAAAGTGCCAGTCCCTGAGATTTGGTGCTGATGACGTTCCCTGAAGGTCTGGGATACACAGCTTCACCTCTTCAGTACCTGTGTTTGATGTGTTTGAATCAGAGATGTTGTAGCCACCTGCAGACGATGACTCCACCTGCGTGCTCACTCTCACCTCAAAATCATACAAGGCTTTGCTACTTGATTCCTAGTTACTATGGGGAGTTTGGCTTGTAGTCTCTGCATGTGCCTGTCCCCACTTGTAAAATAGCACTTCCTTGGGGGAAGCCGTGAGATTTAACGTTTGACATTGATTTATCAGATTATTTGGTTGTGGGAACCCTAGGACTAACAAAAGTAGCCAGTTATATTACACAGAATATATTTTGAGCCCAACACAATAAAAAAGTAGTTTTATATTTAAAACTATGAAGTGGGATCCCGTTCTTAATCATACAAGAGTTCCATGGTATATAACCAATAGCTGACCCTTATCAATTTTTTTTACTATTTTAACAGCAGGAATCAAATCACAAATCAGTTTTGTGAGTGTATAATTTCTGTTTCAAGAACTCATTTGTGCTGAACAGCCTAAAACTCAGCACCTGTGGAAAAAGTTGTGAATCATGATAAACTGTATTATTAGTTGCAGAACAGTTACTAAATTCTCATCTTTGTCCAGGTTCTTTCATTCTCTGATTGTGTGGTTTTGCTGCTTTTATGACTGGAGTATTCATTATAACTTGAAATAGAAAGCAAAGGAAAGCTTTTTGGGTTGAAATGCATTTTTTATTATTTTTTTTCAATTCTTCCAGTGTTTCCATTTTAAATAGTTTGAGATGCATATAAATATTCCTAATGATCAGGCAGTAGTCAGCCAACTAATGAACATTTTTACATTTGTCTACAAATGAACATTTTTAATCAGGCTTCATCTGAATGGGAATTTATCATAAAAATTTCACATGCAACTTGGAGAAAACTGTTTCTCATTTTAAGTAATGCTCGCTCTTTGTAAGTTTCTGTTTGTTTGGTTGGTTTGTTGGTGGTGGTGTTTGGCTTTTCCCCCTCCTTGGATATAAATAGCCCAGTATTGTTTTTTTTTCGTCACTATGTAGAATTCAGGGTATGTGTTACTTTATTGTTCTACTTTATAATACAAGAAAGATTTTTGTTACGGAGGACTAACCATGTTTTATTTTGTGAAGCAGGCTATCACAGCAAGGGCTATCTCTTTGTACCTAATATCAGACTGATCTCATTATCTCCAGTTTTAACTTTAGAAACATATGTAACCAGACTATTAGCAATCACATTTGGTGATAATCATTTGGAAAAATTTTCAGCATCACCAGCTTTTGGGATTTGGAATCCCTCCCTTGGAAGAAGCAATTGTAATATGAGTAGTAAACCACTTCCCTGGCCTTGAGGTTATAATCCTCCAATCAGGATTGAGTAGCAGAAATACTCCCAATGCTTTAAAGACAAGAAGTGGAAGATGTTGTAGCTGGTGGAAGAGGAATGACCTTAACCTCAGACTTCAGGTCTCCTCTGCCTCACTCCAAAGGGAACAGCAATGTAGGCTATTGTCTCTCACCCATGAGTTCTCATACACTGTAGCAAAATGCTTTCTCTGAATCCTCCCGCTGCCTTGTCTGATGTAATTAAAGCTGATGAAGTTCTGAAATTTTTAGAGTAGAAAGACATGCACAAATGGGTGGTATAGTTGAATAAGTCTAATTTTCTTAGAAAGCTAAGCTAGATATGTGCATTTAATATCAAAAATAGTGAGCAAGCAAACCAAAACCAGGAATAGTGTTTTGTTTCTTTTGCATTTTTTTCATAACTGTTATAATACTTTACTGGTTAAAGTTAATCCCAAATGCTCATACCAGTGCCTGCTATTTTTTTGGTATCCTGTGGCCTGAAATTTCCCACAAAATTTGTAAATTCTTTTCTAAACTGCTAGGAAGTTATTTAATATAATTGCAAAAAGAGTATCATGACCATATTTTAGGGTTTTCTATGCATATCAACATGTTTAGAAATTTTATTTTTATGGTTGGTGCAACAGGTGTAAATATGTGTAATAGGTATTGATTTTCTTTGGGAGTTTTTTTCAATACTGTTAGGAATTCTTTAATAAAGGAAAAAAATAAACAGGATCTAGGGATTTGCAGCTTGACCAAGTGACACGAATTTACCTGAGGAGCTGCATGCCTGTGCTGCACTTCTTTAGCAGCTTATGTATTGCATTTATAGCTTTGCTTTCAGGCCTGTGCTGAGCTGCATGTATGCCTTGGCCACAGGATAAATGTTGCCAGTGAACTGTGATGATGGAGTGTGCAGGCAGCTCCCCACTGGTATCAGTGATCACACCACCCCAGTGTTCGTGTCTTTTTCTGAAAATGTGGCAACAAGTTCTCCTGTGAATGTCCTTTTTGTTCGAAAGTAGAAATTAATAGAAATGTTTGAAGAAAATGCATAAAAGCTTAAAAGCCCCAAATGGAGTACGGATCAGCGCAGCATGCTGTGCACTGATTGGATCCCCATCTGATGCCATGCAGCTCAGGATCCCCAGTATCTGAAGAGATGTAAAATCATCTATACTATCCTCGGCTTTTTATAGTATTAGCTCCACTGAATGATATTCTAAGTGATACTTCAGAGTGTCTGAGTGCCTTTCTTATTTGGATCTTAAGAAAGCAGGACCTCTTGGTGCAGAGCAATGGCACACTAATTTTGAGGGAGAAATGTAAAATCAAAGGATACTAGTTTGTGTTGCTGGTATGACTTGCAGAAAGTAAATGTACAGAGAAGAGTACTATTCTAGTTGTTCTGAATGCCAGATGTTTAGCTTTTTTTTTTTTTTTTATGCTGTAGATAAGTCTAATGATGTTGGTTTAGCTCTGCACATGGTACGTACTCTCAAAATAGGAGGCCTGGTCCTGTACCCGAGAATACTCTGGATGAACAGCATTCCTGCTGCAATATCTGTTCCAAGTCTTTTGAACTAAAATTGCAGTCTAGTTGAAACTTTCTCAGCCAGTGATCTTTTTATTTGTAGTCATGCAATGGACCTGTGATGTTGTATCAATAAATATGCTTCTCAAAACCAAGTCTTCAGAGGGTAAAAATGCAGTATTAGATGGCATGTTCTTTTTTTGTGATTGCCCAAAAGACCTAAAATTTCTCCCTACAGCAGTGTGGTGGTTTAAGCATTCTCTTTCTGTTTGTCTCTTCTGAGAATGGAAGAAAGTATCTTGCTAGAAAGTAGGGTTTTTCCTGTTTAGTTGATTGGTTTTTATGTCTTTGATATGCTATAATTAGGAATAAAACTGATAGAAGGTAAAATAAAATGAAAAATCTTTTCTTGCTCAAGTCCCTTTATAAGACTTACCAAAATATATTACTGTGTTTTCAGGGTCATGTTGACCTCTAGTTTTCTCATGCAATTTGCACAGAAAATGAATATATGCTAATTATGTAAGTTAACGATTAAATCCAAGGATTTCTATTATTCTGAGAAGAAAGGACTGCAGAATCCTGATTCCTGGAAGGAAGGGAGCCTCTGCCAGTTGGGGTAGCTTGGATGTGGTCAGGTCGACTTGGGCTTGCTGGTGAGCATTTTGCATGTGAATCGCTCTCTCTCTTTTGTATACTTTTATTAATATTGTTGCTGTTACTATTCATTTTCTTATCTCATTACTATTCCAGTAAATTTTGCTTGTTATTACCATTATCTTTACCTTTTGTGCCTCCAATTCTCCTTCCCATCCTGCCGCAGGGGAGAGAAGGGATAAGGGGGGAGAGGGGGAGGAGAGATAGGGAGCAAGCAGCGATGTGGAGAGTCTCAGTGGGAGCACTAAATTGGGAAGTACCATTCCTAACTAACCATGACATTTCTGTCTCCAAAGACTAATTTTTTTTCTTTATTTCTTTTCTTCCAGGCTTCAGGGTGGAAAGTTTGAGTTTTGCCCCATGCGGATAAAAATAAAAAACTCTTGCAGTGTTGCAGTTTGCATGATGGAGGGAACAGTTTGTATTCGTTAGGAAAACTGTGAGCCTAATGTATAACTTGCATAATCTGCTGTATTCAACTGCTACAAATATAAAAACCCCAACTGTTGTTAGCCAAGTAGATATTTTCTGCCTCAAATTACTTTATAAACTCGGCTTCACATCTCCTTGTGGAAGACAGGCCAAAAATAATATTATGGCAAAACTGTATTAGGGAAGCACAAGTCTAACATTCCAGCATAATTTACACTGAGGTTACAACACACCCACACATATTTATATACACATGTAAATTTACACATACATTTATCTACAAATAAAGACCAGTTGCATCAAAGGGAGATTTACAAACCTACTGTGCTACATCTAATGCACTTAACTCACTCCCTTAAGTGTTTATTTACTCAGATTTACCCCAGCTCAGAATTAATCTTATTTCAAGAAATGAAGTATCTTTTCTGTGGCTGTGTGATGGTTTAGTACGCTATCATCAAACCTGTTTTATAAGCAGAATTACTTAGTGTGGGATGTGCTCGCCTGTAGGACCACAAGTTTGGGTGTTTCTTGGTGACCCCATAGCAAACTCTGAGATCTCTTCCCACAGGTACCTCACGGTGCTTGACCTTTCAGTCAGGCCTTTGCTGAGACATGACCTCCCACCTTGAGATACAGGCAATGGGAATAGTGAACTTCATGCTGTTGTCTGAATTTGGTACAAATGTGCTAGTGGATGTTGTGACAGAAGTGGAACAGCACAGTGCCTGGCTCCAATGGGCAGCAGATCTCTGCCCTGGCTAATGACTGTGGCAGGAGCACAGGAGCCTGCTGGTGGCATACTGCTCTCGCATGAATCCCCAGTAGATGTGCCACTATTGTACCAGGCTGCTTGTGCACAGTAAACGTGCTGCTCACAAATCTAGATCTAGTGAAGGAGGTAACCCTGAGCCAGACACAGTCATAGCCATCCTTGCCTGGCTCTGGACTCACAGGCAAAGGTTCAGGCTGTGACAGGGACTGCTTTCAACACATGCTGAATGATACATTGCAGTACAATGAGGTAAGGGGTGTTTAGGTATGTTGAGTTGATCTCACTTTTTTGTTTTTTCTTGCCTTAAGCCAGTTTCAACATAGTCCATACTCCCTCCTTTGCCTTCCCTATACAAGCTAAAGATATAGCCTATATATAACTGTATCTGAAACTTGCTCATCATCTGTTGGCAGCAAAGGCCATGTATTCTGTGAACATCCCACTCCTGGGTGCAGCAGACCAATTTATCATAGAAAAAATCCACATACATAAGAATTACATTGGTAATTTATAGTTTAGAGCAACGGTCTGTGGCAACTTCTTATTAGAAAACATGAAGAAATAAAATATGCATCGTAAGGCTCCGTATGTGTTGATTTGCCTTGCTTTTAAACACATACTTTTCCTTTTAAAATTTTCATTTTAACAGCTAGTGCATGTGCTGCTGCTCAGCTAAAAGCACTTGAAAAAAGTTTTGTGACACAGTCATTCTACTAGCTGACTTTTGCTATTTTTTATTTGTTGGATGGTGTATTTTCATTTGTATTTTCAGTACACATTTGTATTACAATGGTTGCATTTTTCCATGAAGGACAACTAATGTATTAAGCAGTCCAAACCAGGGCAGTAATTAGTTTGGGAGAGATCAAAGGGTACTCTTCTAAATCCCAACGATTTGATGGTGGTGAGCAAAACCAATAGCCTTTCTCTTGCCTTGGTCTCCTATTAATTTTCACTCGTTTGCTGCAGAGCAGCTGCTTTCTTGTCAATCCAGTGCACTGCTTGAAAAAAATCCGTTGTAACAAATGCAATTTCAATGGGGTTAGTAAAACATCTACTCTTTCACTTAACCTTTCTCTTCTGCGAGTGACTTGCAGGAAGAAGAAATTCATTCAGCAATGGTGTCTCCAAAACCCATCAAAACGCATCACAGGGGGAAAGTGTGTCTGAAGCAAATGACATGTTCTGAGATGTGAATTAGTCTGTATCTTTGCCAAGTGACAGCACAAACCATGTGCGTAAAGGGGAGAAAAGAAAAAGAGTGAATATGAAGTGCCGAATACTCTGAAGAGAAGTTGCAGGTCTGGAATGGTAGTATTAACAGCCCACCATTAGTATTGTCAGCAGAGAGATTTCTTCCTTAATGCACCCTGCTGAGCTAGATGATCTCTTGAAATCTATTTCAGCCTAGCACTTTCATGATTTCATGACAGTATCTCAGTATTTTGGCTAGTACTTGAAGTCCTGTTCTCTCTCCTTATTCTGCTCTCTATTGTCAAGTGGGTAGGGCAAAAAAAGAGGTTTGTTCCTTGCTCTTAAAAGCAGAGGCTACTGCTGTACTCTGCAAGAAGAGAGACGGTGGGAGCACATCTGTGTTCCTGTCTGGTGTGGATGGAATGTGAGGCAAGAGGAAAGGAGATCCTTGCTGAAGAAGGAGGAAAATGCAACATCACCACCCTACTGCCCCACTGAATGCTATAGGAATCATAGAATCAGCCAGGTTGGAAAGGACCTCCAAGATCATCAAGTCCAACCCTTGATCCAGTACCACTGTGGTTATTAGACCATGGCACCAACTGCCACGTCCAGTCTCATCTTAAAAACCTCCAGGGATGAAGAATCCACCACTTCCCTGGGCAGCCCATTCCAATGGCTGATTACCCCCTCTGTAAAGAATTTCTTCCTAATATCCAAACTAAACCTCCCCTGGTAGAGCTTAAGACCATGCCCTCTTGTCTTACTGACAGCTGCCTGGGAGAAGAGACCAGCCCCCTCTTGGCTACAACCTCCTTTCAGGTAGGAAGAAATGATGGAGGAAATTTTGCATGCCAGAGCAAAAGATAGATAGAAGTTGCAGAATGCCTTAGGATGAAGAGGAATAAAAGAAAAGAGCATCACACTGCAAAAAGCCACAGTGTTTCCTTCCTTTTACTGGTTGTCTCTCTGCTTGTCTAGTGAAGAATATTTTGATAGCCCCTTGCATGTGAGTGGGAGAAAAGAGATTGGGAGAACTTCTCTATCAGTTTAATCAAGTACCTCTGCTACTATGTGCTGGTCTGAATTTTGATTCCTATGGGGTTCTCCCACTCTCTGGTTTTATATGAACACTTCGTAGATTACAGAGACAGTGAAAGGCTTTCCCCTTGCCTGGCTGGGAACTGGGCCAATGGTTTACTAAACTAAGGCAGCACTTGCTTCCTTTTAGTACCGGTGGAAGAACTGCTACTCAGTCCCAGATTTAATTCTTGCAGGACAGAGTAGCTGGAGTCAGATACTTCTGTCTGTCACAGTTCACACTGAAATTATATCCTGAAAATACTAACAGTTTGCAGTTAGCTGAATAGATGCAAAAGCCCTGTGGCCGTCACATCTTCCCCATAGAGATTTGTGACCATTTAAAAGTCTACCCATTTTCTTAAGTATTTCTTATGAATGATAGAAATCCACATATGTTTTTCCCACAAATTATCTGTAGACATTCTTTTGCTACAGGGTTTTTTTTTTTGTTATTGTTCATATCTTTGTATTATAGAATGGTGAAGGATGTGCTTAGACATGATTTGACTGGAGAGGTGCCTTGTTCTGTACTAATGAGAGAACTGCACCCTCCTCTCAGTCTGCAGCATATTTGTACCCAGCAAGGCCAAAAACTTCTGTGTTCCGGACACTGTCAAGTTGGATACAATTGTTTTACAGTTGGAGTGGGGGTTAGTTTGTTTATTTTGTTTTACTTTAGTTTTTTTTCTAATTGAATGAAGATATTGGTGTAAAATGGGATCATTGCATTGTCAGATGCTGGGGCATTGTCTCACTCAGCACTCACAAATCGTGGGCTAACTGAATCCTTACGTCATGTAGACTGCCTGCAAATACAGCCAAATGGAAATGAACTCTGTCACCCCAATTGTTTTAATGTAGGTTGTTTCAGTGGGAATACTAGTTATTGTTTTCAACTTATGAGCAATCTCTTTGAGTTTAATTTTAAATTCTCGGACAATTGTAAAGATGTTTCATTCAGGTAGCCATAATGAAACTTTTTTAATGTGATATGAAGGCTTTTAAAAACACTTCTTTAAAAAGGAGCCCATTTGCATTAAAGAGAACCTTTTCTCTTACTGCTTCTTTTCTCTTACTGCTTCTGTTCTGAACTCCTTTGAAGTGACAACATCTGAGATCTATGTAAAGCTCAAGTGCTGTGTATGATTGCATGAATGATGTGATATTAAGTGGTTGACCTACCTATTGTAGACTTTGTAAGGCACAGAAATTTTTATTACACAGTGATAAATATCACACTATGGAGAACTGAAACTGTTGCTTCCCATTTGAAATGGAAGCATTTTTAAGCCAGCTGTAATATTTTAAACACAGATATTCTTTGCTTTTTGATTAAAATATAGAGAAATAAATCTTGATCTTTTTTTTTTCTCATCTCCTAAAGGTACCAGCTAGTATTGCTGAAAATCCTGCTCTATATTTGGATAAATTAAAAAATGTAAGAAAAATTATTTAGCCAAAGCTTGCTTTAGTTAAATGAATTATTCCTCCAAGTGTAAACAGGCAGTGTTAAACATGTTTATAGGACCTTCCAGTCCTCACTATATGTTCTGTTACCAGACAACATAGCAAGAAGGCCTGGGTGAAATAGAATTGTAAATTCTAACATTTTGAAAAACCAGTAGGAGCTATTAGTTGTGAGTTACAGGAAGATTTTTAAAAAATAAATTAAGAAAATAAATATTGTCCCATAAGACACTTTGGCATATACACTAAGACCAAAATTGTATAAAAAGAGCCAATGTGCCAGCTGGGTACTGAAGACTCCTGCTCATTCCTCTGGGAGACGCATCAGGTTCTTCGGTTTGCGGGCTATGAGGGGCAGCAATGAGAAAGGGAAATTTTTGTAAGTGGGGAATTGGAGACATGGAAGGAGAAGGCCAGCTGTGAAATTATTGCAGTCTGTGAGTTTGTGCACGTTTATAAAGGCATCGAAGTCTAAGTCGTACAAAACAGCAGGAGTTCCTTTCCCGCTTTGCGATTTAAAGTTCCCCAGAGATCTGCTGAGCCTTTACAGTCACAGGCATGCAGAGTAAAAAAAGGAGTAAATAACGAAAAGCAGGTGATTCTGCCCTGAGTTTTCCTCAGGGAAAATTAGTTTGAAAAATTTTCCTGTTGTGTTATTCTGGTAGAATCTTTTATGATATCCCTTTCAAATTGTATAGCAGTATTTAAGGTCAAAACACGGAAAAAAAATTGTTTCTGGACAGCAAATCTCTTAAAAGTTCCAACTGTAGTGGAAGTTATTACAAAGTGTGATATGCAGATGAACACAGCTTAAAGGGTTCCTGCAGGTTAGACATTTTCATAGACGAAATTTCTGCTAAATTTTCTGGAACTTCTTTATGCTGGATGTGAAGTGGAAAAGAAGTATTAACAATTAGCAAACAGTTAAGTACTAGAGAAAACCTTTCATTAATCAGGATATCTTTGGCATTTCCTTCCCATCTTTCAAAAGCTCAGAGAAAGAAAACAAACATGCATAAATGTTCATGGAAAGGACCGTAGAAAACCTGATGTAAATGGATAGGTGTCTATATGTGTCTTACGGTAATTTCTCTCTACATTTATAGAATTTAAAGCAAAACCTCCTTTTATTCTGTCCTATTGCTTTCAATAAGGAATCATGTATCCCACAGTCAGGTTGATTTAATGATTATTTGAAAATGGTATCACTCTGTATCACAATTTTTAATGTTACCAGCCTGAATTTGGAATACGTTAATTATGCATAAGTGAAAACACATTGGTAAGTAATGCAAATCATACCCAGACCATTAAACATAGAAGTAAACTAAAATATTATTTTAGTGTTTGTATTGATATAATGAATTCTTTATTTGCAATAATAGATTTTGAAAAAAGCTACAGCAGCTTGGGAAAAAACCTCAACTTTTAATGGTAAATCTATGTACCAGTTAACAGGATGCCAATGGGAAAACACCACCTGTATCTCATTAATCTTAGCACTCTTCATCAGTTCTGTCATATAGTGGATTTTCTTTGCATTGAAGTGGAGAAATGTTGAATCTGTTGCATGTGCAGGACTGACTACTGCCTAGTTCATGTTTCTGGCCCACAGGTCCTCTTCTGTCTATACAGAGTAGAAGGTGTCTCCTGCTGGTAAATGGGGGATTTGAAAAAGAGCCAAAGTCCAAATGAGAGGTTTTTATCAATGAGGTTGGACTCTTGGGGAATTTTTCCTCTCACCTTTGTAGTGCTGTGCTTAATTCTTTTCCTACAGTCATCTGGGAATTGTATTTAACCAATTCACTATAGAATAAAGACCTAAAACACTGATGTGGTTTCTTCTGTTTCTTCATGTTAGTTGGAGTCATAGGTTTTGGTTTTTGGTTAGTTTTAGAGTTGAGGAAAGCTTTCTGGTGAGTGGTCTACATCCATGACCTGTGGCCTGTCCTGACTGATTGCCTGTAATTGTGGGAACCCCTTTTGGAATGAATCCTATCTCAGACTCTTTGAGTGATGGAATTTCCCCAGGCAGAATTTTCTTTAGTGTTTTTGTTTTCTCCCCTTCTGTCTCATATGAAGGATTTGAAAATGAATGCAAGTCTTTAGGCCTAAGCAAGGAAGATGTCTGTCTTGTTCAGAAGTAATGTGTTTTGTGGGGATGTTTACTTCCTTTCTGCTGCACATTTACCACCTACTACGAGCGGCAGCAATGGAAATTCATAGACAAAGTTATGAGCTGTTAATTAGAACAGAAACTGTGGCAGTTCTTTTGCCTTGGATGTGCTTTGCAAATTCACTTTGTATAGATGTCACATTCAGAACTGTTAGGAGCCCTGTTTTTATTGTGTTCTATTTTGTCTCTGAAACATTAGAGGTGAACATTGTACTTAGCTGAGAAAAAAAGATGTTCATGTTCATAGTGGATATGAGTTCAACTGTATTTTGATTTAATTTCATTTTTTAAAATAAATCAAAAGAACAATGTGCCCTCTAAGAGTTAATGAAATAGTGTAATAATGTATCCTGTACCATTGTGGAATTCACAGTTTCCATTCTTGCTTGCAAGGTCCAATCATGCAGCTCAGAAAAAGTAAAGGAATTTATTTATGTGTACCTTAAAAACCAAGTTTTTTGCTTCCCACAAAACGAGACTTTAACATTGCCTACAGTTGGTGTGAATAGTAAAAGGAACAGGAAACAAAAAAATCCTTTGGAGCTCGGTTCAAGGGGGTCTGACACACTACAAGAGATCCACATGACATCTGCACATTTTTCTGTATGTTAGCGCTGGAAAGAGGATAGAATTACCAGGAAATGTTGCCCTGTGGTTTCTGTATTGAAGTGGCTCCATCTGTGCCACCTGTGGATGACATGATTGGAGCATTAGTTCTTGCTCTGCCTTAGCACTATTGATAACTCTGCTTAACATCACCACAGGGGAGGCTTTGTTGGAGGCTGCAGTCACTTTGCCTGAGCAATGGTGTACATTGGCTCCTTCATTCAACTCTTTTTTCTGACATTATCGCATTTCAATGGGCCACCAGTGAAGCCATTCAGTGAGAACATGCAGCGGGGCTCCTGGGTGGCCTGGGACTGAGCCCAGCACCCCCTTTAATGGACTGCCGTCCGCAGCCCATTGAGCTCCATGAACTCCCTGACCAAAGAGAAGTGAGACAAAGATGTCCCTCAGTGCAATGTGTAGGTCAGGGCTGGACAAAGGCAGATAGTGATAATCAAACCTGTTTGATTGCCCCAGTGAAAGGGGATGACTACCACCATGGACCACCGTTCCTGCTGGGGTTGTGCCCTGCGCTCTGCTCCGCCCATCACCTGAGCCTGGGGGCTGCAGCTCTGAGCACTTAGCTGAGTTCTTCCTCTGCTCACAGAGGGCTTTGCATTCCCTTTATGCTTGCAATAGGTGTAAGAATCACTGCAGTTTGCTTATAAACATGCATATAACCCTCTTGTTTCCTGTTCACCTATACAGCATGTACACACTTGTATGGGCGTGAAATGTCAGAAGCAGCTGAATGAGTTAAGTGCAGAATGAAATTTCTCTCATCTGGCTATTTGTGCCTATGATTTTGATACAAGTAACAATCTTTTTCAAATGTTGACCCAAGATTGGTAAATTCAAGATGGAAAATGCCAGATACTTAGTTGTGTCACTCCCTTAAATAACAAATATGCTCAATATAAAAATCCCTTCTGTTGGAAGAGGGTGTTCATTGTTTTTTGCCAGCAATTACAATTTATTTTTTTTTATTTTTTGTTGTTGTTGTTTTGCTTCTAACTTACATCTGCTGGAACTTACAATTGTTAAAACTACTCTGTTAAGTTAGCTGGACAACAGTTGGTAGTGATAGCTTTATTTCTAACAGTCAAGGAAAAAAAGGGGAGGTGGGAGTTGGCGGCTCTGAGGTCTGTACTGGTCTACATCTAGGATGGTCTGATTTGGATCAGTGTCTTGGGAGCTGTTCCTTTGCTTGGAATATGGATAGTACGCAAGACTACACCTGTCTTTACATCTCTGTGTGCTCTCCCTCAACTCCTTTAGACAAGGAGTTATGGTGTTCCATGAAGATTAACAGAACCATGTTAGAGCAGTTAACAGAGCTGTGAGAAACATCCTGAACCTCAGGTAGAGGTTGTGAGCTCAGTTGTCAAATTTGCTCATTTGATGAACTGTTTGGTGATACATCTCTGCTATTTGTCTGTGTGGATCTTTGCTTTCAACACTGTGAAAATATCTACTCAAAAATTTGTATGGGTGATAAATGCCCTGCTGCTAAGGGGAATCATGAATATGCCACTATATGTTATGTATCTTGCATCCCATTTCCTGCTTTCTTCAGGAAATACCCTTGGGACTGAGTGATTTGATACCCAGATTATGTGTACTTGCTCTGTGATCCATCTTTCACAGAACTAACCTTGCCTTTTCTAAATCACTTCTCCTGTCTTTGCTGTGCATGTGAGTTTTTCTGCAGCAGCAGACCATATGACAAACTCTTAGCTTCTTGTAAATACCAGATTTCCATTTTGATTGAACATGAAGGACAGGAAAGAAATGAGTAATTTTCTTTCCTTGAGATTATAGTGCCTTACAGCAAATATTCTATACTAGGGCTTTTTCAATTTTGTTTTTTTACCAAAATTAAGACAAAATGGACCTAGCCTAAAAAACCTCAGGGAGAAAATGGGAGGCATGTGCATGTAGAGGCGGGAAGAGGATGCTAAAGTGGCAAAAATTAGTTGAAAAACATGGTGGGCATCTCAACTCCATACTTCAATTATTTTGAATAGACTTTGGTTTCAGGGCTGTGAAACATACAGCTGAAATCAACAATATGAGAAGAGGGCTCTACAAAGAAAAGACCTGAATTGGAAAGAAGTCCTTTCAGAATGCTCAGGTTGGTTAAAAAGACAAGGGGAAAAGGGTGCCAAAATAAAGAGAGGGAGCCAGGTGAAACAATGGACCAGGAAGGAGATACTTGAGACTGATTTTCTCAGAGGAGATTAGAGAGATCTAATTAAAACCCCCAAATATATGTAGAGTGGCAGGAATGACTGAGCCAGTGTGTCAACCCAGGGGTCTTACTTCCCAGTCCTGTTTTTTTAGTGATAAAACTATTTCCTACATTACATAAACATCCATGACTTTGTATACCTTTCGGCGCCATTGCAGTTGTGCTAATTTACTGCTTTTTCAGGACCAAACAAGAACTCAAACAGCTAGAGAAGCTTTGGAAGAATGAGTGGGAAGACTTCCTTACCTTAGTGCATTTTGATGATTGCTAAGCAGGTAAGCTAAGGTGCCATAAAATCTCATGTTATTTTCTTAAAACACAAACACAAAGAAGCGGTATGTGGAACATGTGATTCTGTATGAGAAAACAATAAATGTCAAAATTTATTTTTATAACTGCAGGTAAATTGGTAACTTCAGATACTGAATAACAAAAACCATGTCACCCATTGCCTTTAAAATGAGATTTCAGCATCATCAGTAAAGAAAATTATTCCTTTTCCTCAAATGGCTAGTGAAGCCTACAACAGCTCATAACTGACTAGATCAGAGCTGTTTGGGCCTAGGGCAAAGCAAGGACACAAGATTTTGCTACCGATATTAAAAAAGTCATTGTTAAGAGAAGAATCAATGCAGTCTCTGGGGGGCAGCACACTACCACCTCCCGTGCCTGGATCTAACAACCACTTCAACTTCACACATGATCTTAGAATAATTGCTTCTATTGCTAAGTCCTCAGAAAACTTGGATTTATTTCACCAGGCTTCCTACAGTAAGTACCTTGCATTTATTTTTATACATCGATTATAGGACTATGTTACTTAACATGTGGTGACTTTGCAAATATTACCAGTTTTATGAGTGCTCAGCAGTATCAGTTTACTTCTTCCGTTGTGCCCTTGTCTCCTGTAACCCCTCTGGTATAAAATTACCTTGACAAAAATGGTTCTGGCCATTTTTTCCCTGCTTCCTGCCACATTGTTTCCATCACTGTAAAGGGTCCTGATTCATGGAAGAGCAGTGCTTTAGAAAGGATGCTTTTTTTTTTGCTTCTTGCCAAGTTGTATCTGTATTGGGTGCTATGGGATCTCTTCTGCACACATTACTGGAATCCCAGAGGGGTAGCTTATCTACTTGACATTCCATAAACCTAGTTATAATAAAATGGGCCTATGGGATTCCAAGCATATATTTGTTCCTATGATGTTATCAGTAATCTAGAACTGTGCAATGAATAATGAAGAGCCCAGGGGCTGATTTGTCTGAATTCTTTTTTTTTGTTATTAACTGTATTCGAACATGTGTGCTACAATTGAAAAGAACAGGAGAGTAAGGAGCAGAATTTCTCTTCATTCTCCAGTAGTTTCTACAGTAAAATGTCCTACTATAAAAGTAGGAAGTAGAACTCTCTTTGTACCTAGATGATGTTTCTTCAGTTACTAGTTGTGTTTCTCAAAACTGAAAATGACCACATAAGAATGGTTTCTCTAATTTGATTGATAATTTATATGCCCAATAGGATAGTTTTTTCAGTAGAAAGTTTCAAGAGAAAGGAAAAACTTTGTACAGTCCAGTGAAATTTTATCCATTGTTTTCGGTTAAATACAAATTTTAGGGTTTTAGGGACCATTCACAAGAAGAGCAAGGAAAAACCTCCTAGAACTATAATCAGTAACAAAGAGTCCACCAAGATTGTATAAACCTACATTCAGATCTCCATGTTGTTTGAAAGTTGCAAACCAGGTCTCCTGCACCGGAAGCCTGTATAAAATTCTCTCTTGCATATATGAAAGCTACAGGGATTTTCTTCAGAAAATGTGATGGACTCAGAACTGTTCTTTTCTTTAAAAAAATATTGCATTTCAATACGCAAATTAATTTTAAAATAATTAAAAATTGTCCTGTATAAAACTTTCTTCATCTCTTCTTTTGCTGTGAATGATTGTAAGAATACCCCTTCTGTTGTGAGATCAAGGAAACATAAGAAATAATTTGTGCTTTAAAAAGTGGACTTTATCTGCATGTACAGTCACTAAAATCCCCCATCATCTATGAGCCCCTTTTCAGCTGTGGAGATTTTTTGTTTTCTCATGGTCTACCATAGCATCAATTATTATACTTTTAAGAACAAATTATCGAAAGGCTATGCTAAAATTCTAATCTTCAATATCACTTCATGGAACAGCTGCAGGTCTCTTAACTTGGCCTTGACAACCATATTTGCCGAATCAGAATCTCATGATTATTAGCTCATGTTATTTCAGAACCTTCAATAGGAAAAAAAAAAGCTTATAACAATACCCTAGATATCTTCACATATTTGGAGTTATTTCAAATGTTACTTACCCTGATTCTGCAAGGGTTTATAAAGCCTGATTTTTAGAATGGTTACAATTCAGGCCTGTAATGATTTTATCCCAAGTCAGTGCTGCAGGCATCTTAACTTCAGCTCTATCTTTCTGTATTTTTTATGAAATCCTGTGTTTGAATGAAGCAAAGAAGTGAGGACAAACAGAATATTTATAAGGCTTTTATAAATCTAGACCATGACACCTCTTTGTTGCTCATCATCAATCTTGACTATAGAACTGTTTATATCCAGGAGTAGTTTTTCCATATATGTTCTATGGTTATAAGCCAAGACTTCAACTTTAAGAGCATGTGAGGGGATTTAGCATTGTGAGGACAGACATGTGGTAAAGAAGTTTGTAGAATGTGTCAGAGAAGAAGGATGTATAAGGGTCAAAAGTTAGACT
Organism: Manacus candei; assembly: GCF_025592945.1. Taxonomy (NCBI): domain Eukaryota; kingdom Metazoa; phylum Chordata; class Aves; order Passeriformes; family Pipridae; genus Manacus; species Manacus candei. Next base: position 12,715,163 of record NW_026138115.1, on the reverse strand, counting down.
GGCAGTGTGAGAAAAGCATGAAAACAGGACTAGAGAGGGTTTGAGAAGAAGGACAGGCAGCAATCATTATTGCAGGTAATTTGTGGGGGGTAGATAGGTATTTATACTGGGAAAGAGATTATGATGCCAGGTTCTGTCACAGTGGACATCAGAGCAAGCAGGGTAAACCACAAGTAATAATTCTGGTTAAAGTAAGAAGACAACATTATATTTGTTACTGAATTAGCAGCTTTTCAAACACTAAATCCCACAATTCATGAAGCAAAAATCCTTCTGAATGCTAAACAACTGCTATAGGCAATTATTTTTGCCAACAAACCCACAAAACAAAATTTCCCAATCACCTCAAACTGCTGCTTTGTGTAACTCACAAAAACTGGTTTTAATAAGCAGCCTGCCAGTAGGGAGAGCCTCAGAGAATCAGCATACCACGTTAGTGTGGTGGTTACAGGTTTTTTCCAACCAGAGATTTGGTGAGCCTGACTAGGTTGGGTTGCACGTAATAAAAGCTGCATAGGATAGTTTGGGGAAGCTGATGTGTAGAGTCTATTAGTTGTATTTAGTACTGCGCACCTTGTATCAGATTGAGAATGTTATTTTAAGCAGGGCTTTCTTTGCCGTCTCCGCTCTGATGATACACCTCCAAGTGGGAAGCCAAAGCAATGTATCCTGCTGGAAGCCCTGGTACTTGACAGGAATTCTGTGAGGGGCATCTGATAGAGGAAACTGTTAATGAAATGTAAGCCCAGGGTGCCCAGTTTGAGCTCTAGGAAAGATGAGATAAATCAGTTAGGGGGTCTAGAAGAAACCGATCATTCACGTTTCAATGGAGAGGTGCGTCTTTGTGTCAGAGATAAAGCCATGCCTGAATTCAAAATCACCAGTAAGTCAACTAACATACAGACAAAATCTAGGCTCCATGACATACTTGAGATGAGCTTCCAAGAGAAGGCATAAAGAGATTTTTATTTTGCTTGTCCTTGGTTCTACCTCAACAGCACACTTATGTGCAGCATGTCTGAGTACAGCATTCCTGACCCATCAGTGTCACACACATCATTTCCCCTTGTAGCAAGACAAAATGTTTCAGGCAAAGGATGTGACATCAAGTGCCATGAAGACAAAGAGGATTTACAGTCAACTTGGATTCTGACTTCTGTATCCCCATACCAACAGTCTCTGCCCCACTCACTGGTGCTGCATGAGCATGAGGACAGCAGCATGGAGCCGTCTCAGGGAGTACAAGCAGGTTTGCTCTCCTGACTCTCCTGGTTTCTATAGGCAATGAGGTCACGGCCTAAAAACTCTTTCTGTGGACCATTTTTGGTGGGGGGACAGACTTACACACAGCACTCTTACAAATGTCCAGCAATGAATTTCTAGCAAGCTTTGTAGCATTTTCATTGTTTAGGAAACAAAAAAGTTAACATACTTTTTTTTTACAAAAGGTTCTGTGGTAGTCTGGAGAATGAGAGCTGATGTTAGTGGCACTCTTGTAGTTTTTTTTGTAGTAACATTTCCTCATGTGCCTGACCATGGATGTAAACGAGGACAGAGATCTGTGCTTCTCGGGGAACCTGAGTTCAGAGCTCTCCTGTCCCTCTGAGAACCTCTTTTGGAAAGCGATGGCTGAAATATGCTGGTAGACTGTGGCAATGCAACCTGTCCCTATTGGCAGCTTCTTAAGTTTCCAAGGGGTTTTTCTAAACTGTAAAATAAAAGTGTAAAACCAGGAAGAACAGAACTGTTGTAAACAAGTTGGGAAAAGCTCAAGCAGCCTAGCTCTTTCTTGGGACAAAGGAGCCACAATAACCAAATTCAGTGGTTCCGAATTTGTAGAGGAAAAAAATAAAGTGCCAAAACTCTTTTGGGACAAAGTTCTTGGGTGGATTTGATATGTCACTGCCTCACTGTGGTGTGCAGGACTGATGCGAAAGGTGAGTTGGCAGAGCAGCACTGCAGACCGGATCCTCAGCAGAAGGACCAGGTCCAGCAGACCAGGTTCTCAGAAAGAACATGGGATTGGGAGCCCCTGGAGGAGGACAGGGTCACAGAAATTGCTAGAGGCTCTGTTGAGGCATGATGTTGCTTGTTGTGAATGGTTGGTATATGTTTTTATTTTTCTTTTTAAATTTTGCTTCCAATTAAACAGAGTCTGTTTAAGTCTGCACATCCCACTCACTGCTTGATAGCAGAGAGTGGATTGTCCAGAACTCAAATGGGCCATATCAGGATGGTATTTGATGAATATTCCCTTGTTTCCTGTGTTGCAGTCTGCTCTGCGGTGGTTTTAGCATGCGTTTCTAAATTTTGTGGGATTTGGAAACTAAAATAGATGTTTTGAGTGGCAGGATAGCTATTTTCTTGAGCTCAATCCTGCCTGGCCCCAGCAGAGTGCCCCAGCGTCATTGCAGGGGAGGAGCGGGCTGGGGTGAGCCTGCAAGGCACAGGACGGGCTCCATGTGGCACTGTTGCTATCTCTCGGGTGGTGGCCTTCCTGTGCCAGGTTTCTGGGGAAAACAGGGTGAGATAGGCTTATTTTAAGTGTTTCAGTGATTTAGGAATCGAGCCTGGCCCACACGGCTGTGAGGCAGCAGTGTCAGAACGATTACACAGAAAACTGAATCACTGTTGAAAGACCTCCTTAAACAGTTTCGTTCCTCCTGTCAGTGCAAGCGGAGCAAGGCAGTGAATATTGGCTGTAAACCCAGCATGGGAGGTACTTGTTCCACCTGCACTGCACTTTGAGGGTGGAAAAGTTTGGCTTTCCTCTCTAATTTACTGCTCTGTAGTAGTGAAGGGAGATGTTTTGCCCATGTTACCCTCTTTGATCTATTCTGAGTAATTTGCTGCTCTCTGCTGAATCACGAGTATAAATTTCTTTTTTATGACTGTAACCCTAATTTTTTCCATCTAACTCTTTATTTGATTTAACTTATTGAACCATTATTGAATTTGTACTATGTAAACATCTATCTGTGGAACTCAAATCTGACAGAAGAGAAATCAATTAGGGTAGGAAAAAACTCTACTTGAGGAGTCTTGAAGGACACTCAGCTATATTTAATATCCATTGTGGGCAGGGAAGCTTCTATAAGGTGACTATTCCCTGACATTGGGAGTGTATTTACCATTAAATCATAATTGGAATATGAGATTGTGTTTTATTATCCAGAACTGTTAAAATGTAGAAAGATTTTATTTCTACTGCAGGTCAAAAAGGTGTAATAGGAGGTCATACATATTTGAACATTTATATCTTGAAAAGTGTAGATAGCAAATATTTTTAAATACTTTTCTTCCATATAATACATTGAAGACAAACAACATTATACTAGGTTCATCTGTATTCACAAAAGGGGCTGTATGTTTACTTGAAGCTTTGAATTTGCATGGCATATATCCTATGCAGCCTTATAGAAGAAATATTTCCATTTTAGAATTCAACTTTTGTAACCTTTGGCAACATGTAGTATCAATGGCTCTTTGTTGCTTAAAAAAAGTGAAACTGTAAGCTATCCACAAGGATATGCAGGGCATTGCTATAGCAACACAGCCTCCTTCCCAGCACTAAGAGAGAAGTCATGAATAAAAGATGGGGTTCTAAAGACAACAAAATAGAAAAGGTTGTTTCAACCCTTCTAATACCTGACATTTGCAGTTATTTTGTTAAATGCAAACCAAAAAAAAAAATGTTGGGAAAGGGCATGCTTTTGTTGAAAATATGCGTTTATATTTTGGGAATGTCACCAAGTAGATATACACTTTTTGCATACATCAGCTTAGAGAAAGGAAGAGAAATCAGTAGCTGAAGCTGACAGCACGCAATTTCTTAAAATTTACATTAAAAAAAAAGTGTCTTAAGTATCTATCTGACTTGAAAAACAGTGTTTGCTTTCTATCTGAATTAACACAATGAAAATATAATGTTGGAAAAACATCACCCATTTTCCGACCAGTACTTCATTTTTTTTTAAAAATTGAAATGGAAATTGTACTTCAGAAAAGGAAAAATTCTCAGTCTCAACAAATTTGTATTTTCCTTTAACTCAATAGATATTATAATGAAAGTAAAGCTCAGTCTCATTTTTCTGTGTTCCCTACTCCACTTTCTGGCCCTTAGTATTTTTCATGGAAATTATTAATTAATTAACTGTGAGGCATAAGGACAGCTGTATGGTTTGAAAGCGTCTTCTTAAAAATGCATGTTATTTGTTACTGCATTTCAATTCATATTAAGTCCAAGAGGGACAACAAGACCATTTCCTGAATATGGCCTTGTTTACTAAAATATTCTCATAAAAAATACCCTTGCTTCAGAGAAAAATTATATTACTCATAAAGCACTTTATTTGAAAAGTAGAGGAACATTTATATATTATAGTATTGTTTTATTTACTCTTTGGAATAATTTGCGGTGTGTATCTGCACTTGGATTTATTTTATTTGAAATGATATCATAGTGAGAGATGACTGTTGGTTATGCTGGCAAATTTTCACTGAGTAATTGTAAATGTGATGGAGGAAGCAATGTGATCCAGTAGTGGTGTTAAAACCCCCTCATCTGTCAGTCCCACATCTTGACTTCGAAGTGGGTAAACTCACTTCCTTCAGTGCTTTTGTTTGCTTTGGAGGTACACTTTGCTTAAAATTATGTCTTTCCACTGTGCAATACAAGTATGAAAAAAGATGCAGAATAACATTGCTCCTTGCTATTAGAAAACCCAACTGTTTGTTCCCTGCCCCATCCCCATTCCAATCCAGTCACTTTTCTGCCCTTTGATATAGAGCAAACAGATGAGACATCATCCCAGACGATCCCGAGAAATGCTTTGAGCAATTCTATAGCCTTTAAATATGGCATGAATGATCTTTGGGCTTGCCAAAAAAAAGCTTCTGCAGGGAGCTTGTTACTTTGGTGTTTCTTTGCATTTGTGCTGCTGCAGAGCTGCTGGTTGTTGCCATTGCTCCAAATCCTCTTTGTTCTGCTGGTGGTTCTGCGGTGTGTCACACGTCGCACTGAAAGCCTTCCCTTGGCAAGACTTGTGGCTTTTTCATAGCCCTGGACACAGTCTTCTGTCTCCCTGCGGAATTCTGGTTTGGTTCAAGAGATGTGCTGTAAGACAAACAGGAATGGAAAAAGGATATATCTGCATTTAATAATTTTGGAAATATTCAGCCAGTAAATTTGTTTCAGTTTGGACATCTCAGGACATTTCCTATGATCACAAAGCCTGTAAAAAATGTGCTTTTCCAAAGAAATATCTCACCATCTTCTATCACAGATAGCCTTCACTTACACTACTGAAGTTTTTTTAAATGAAAAGAGGCACCTGCCATCCAACTCTGTTCAGCAATACTGTTATGTGACAGTATTACCTTGCAAGATGAGGTGAGGGGGAAAGGCAAAATATCATTGACAGTATTTTGAGGGGAATTAAAATTTGCAGGTGTTAGCATACTATTATTCTGATCAGCAAAACTGTTAAGTGCCACTGCCACAAACAGTTACCAATATGATCCCATGCCAAGTTGTTAAGGGTATTTAGTACCATTTTTAGTGCAATTTCATAATGATTCCTTTCTGCAGCCCTTCAGATGACGGGCATGCTCGGACAAAGAGGAACCATTTCATGTTCTCTTTGCCACTTTGAACAAACCTGTAGTTTCCTAATCCCACCATGCCATGATAGAATGCTTTGATTTTTGGACAACAACTTTAAATTTCCAAGATAATTCTTTGCTATGAATGTCAAAATTAGCCTGTTTTGACTATGCTATCAAGATTTAGTTTTGTTTTGAGCAGATGTCTGTCTAATGCACACTAAAAGTGATCTGTTAGTTTATTTTTTCCTCTAGAGGTAATGAGAATGTTTTTGTGTTTATCTTCTACTGTTCTATTACAACTGCAACTTAAGTTGCTCGTACCTATTTTGTGACTTTTTATAGAGAAGATACATGTTTTTCACTTGCTGTGTCCTCTTTTTCTGACCTATCTGCCTACACAGGGTCTCTTCAGCACTGAGAATGGTCACTGCTGTGTTCCCACTGTCTATGTACCTGGACACTAGGAAAAGACAAACCGCCTGTAAGCATTGAAGGGGACGAACAGATTCCTTCTCATATTGGCAATTGCTGCACAAATGGATTTTGCAACTCTCTTCATGGGAAAAATTATTAACATTCATCAAACCGTTCCTTGCTGCTACTGGGTGAGCCAGTTCCAATATATATTCCAATAGTGCCTCTTAAATCATGCATCCCTGTCCTAGATTTTAGTTGCCTCCTGTTGAAGGCCTTTAGAAGATGTGATATGGTTTATTTTTGTCTGATCCCTCATGCTCATTCATTCAGTACTGACCTCTCTAAAATTGTGTGAGGCAGCTGCTTCCTCCACTGGGTCCAGGACTGTGTGCGACCTGGACTGTGTGCGACCTGCTCTGGCACTCTTGACCAGAGCAACTTTCTTACTGTGATTATTTAACCAATTAGTAAATAAATTTATTTAAACCTGCATAAATAACAAGTAATGAAGGCCATGCAGTACATAGCATTGCCTTAACTCTTAATGGCAAGGAAGTTGCAGTCTAAACAAGCTGGATAAGTGCGCAGAGAAGAATAAAGAGAGAACCGTGAACATAAAGAGAGAACAACGAAGTTATTCCCAGTAGAATTCACGGTCATTTTTGTTATTAATTAAAACATTTCTGAAGAAAAAATCTCTTGCTTACAGGAATTTCATTCATTCTTAATGAAGAAATAACTAATAATTAGATAAACTGGAAACTGGACTATTCTACTGTTTTCACACTCTAAAAAGAGCACATTGTAATGTATTTCTCGATTCATGAATTTGTGGGTTTTTTGGCTAAGAGAAACACTTTTGCCTATATGTAGACAAATCCAGAGTTACTCAAGCTCATGTGCTTCTGGGATATAGGATTTGTCACATGCTAAGGCAGTTTTTCAAGAACCTCATGGAGAAAAAATTGGCAGAGTATGATTGAGAAGGTTTCATGAATGCCTTGCTAGCACTCTGTTAAAAGAACCTCCTCTCCTCATCAGTAGGTTTTAATACAATTGAAGTTAAATATTTAAGTTGCAGAAAGTGGAGCAAACACCTGTTAGCTTTTGTGAATAGATGTGTATCCAACAACAAAAACTTTCATTATAATGTTTTACAGACAGACAAAGTCTCTTCAGAGCTTTGCAGCTATACATCCTGTTGATTACACTGTGAGTTAATTAGAGGCAAGAGTACTAGGGTGTAGTGTTGTTCTTCAAAAACTCATGATGTTGGCAAGAAAAGATATGCAAATGATTGCTTAATACCTGGATAACTTCCCTGGTTTTTGTCTCAACTGGAATCTGGGTCTATATTTGTGCAAAGTTCTTTGAGGACTGTGTTTTCAAACATCTCACTGATGTTAACATTTTTTAATATTCATCACAGGCCATCTATTTATAAATCCCTCTGTGCATTCCATGAAACTACAAATAATGTTCAGGTGGTAAAACTGTAAAATAGGATTTGCAAGACAAATGTGATTTCCACTCTTCTTTCACGGCCCCATGTTCCCCTGGTTGCTGTGCATGAGAAGTACCTCTGTTACAGATGAGTGGAGATGCAGATGGGAGGAGAAGACAGGAAGAATGACTTGGAGAAAAAAGATATCCAGTTTTGTTTTACTTTTACAACAACATACTGTTGAACAAAACAAGTGCAAAACCAGAGTAGAAAGAAGCTAGCACAGTAAGATATCTGCTGTTTTCTGTAAACTGTAAACAGGCGTGAAGATCCCTAAGCCATTAAGTTTTCTATTCTTATTATTTTAAGGTGACTCCATGACAAGATTGTGTTTGGATACTGAGATATCAGGGGAAAAGGCCTTTACGCCCTGGACACCCTCTTATGAAAGAAATGGGTGTGAACTAGCTGAGGCTGGCTTAGACAGAGGCTGTGTTCCAGGTACCACTGCTACTTGAACACAAAGAAATAAATCAAGAGGGGCTAAAAAGAGGAGGGAAGCCAGGTAGATGAATAAAAGAATACACATGGATATGGAGGAAGAGGAAAAGAATGTAAAAAAAAATCAGGAAAATATCAACAGAGAAAAGTGTAGCAGGAAGGAGAAAAATTGTATTAATTTTGAAAAGGATAAAAAGGAAAAAAGGGTAATTTTTTGTTCTCTTTAATGAAAAGTTTGTTGCAAAAATATATTTACATATTCTTGAAATTATTTTCAATGTTGTGTGCATAGATTTGTGGATGCTTGTCTTTATCTTAGATTGACTAAATTTGATTTCTCTACAGTCTTGCATGAGGTAGTTGTGTGTAACATTTTATTATATTTTAAGGATATGTGAAAGAAAAATATTGCTTTTCTGTGTGAAGTGCATAGAAGGGGGCTTTGGTTGCAATCCATGTAATTACAGGATGGAAAATTCCTCTTGGCAGTGGCGCTGACATTCTTCAGTTCCTATCATTTAAATTTCAGGCGGTCCTGGAAACGGTTGCTAGTTTCATACTCACTTAAGAAAGCAAGAGGCCCAAACATGGTCTTTAGTCACCTTTATTCACCCTTGAATTCTGTTCAAAATTTGCTTTACGGCACAGTGGTTTTAGATCACTCAATATACGTTTACTTATAGGAAGCTCTTTTCCCATCCCCTGACTACTTCTGACTGTGCTGGGGTGGTCTTAGTGAATCTGGGTTAAATGAGCAGAGCTTCATTCTGCTCTTGTTTCAGGGGAGCTCACTGAGCTGGGGAAAAAAAAAATTGTGGGTAAAAAAAGAGATAGAGAAAAAATTATAAAGCACTATAAAATGATATTCTTGAACAAATTTCATTGTGATCTGGGTGATCCTGATTAAGTGGGGAGGTCCCGGATGGCTGGAAGTTAGGCAATGTGATGCTCCTCTACAAGAAAGGTTGGAAGGAGGATCTGGGGAACTACAGGCTTCCAGCTTGACCTTGGTGCTGGGGAAAGTTATGGAACAGATCATCTTGAGTGTATCACAAGGCACATACAGGACAACCAGAGGATCAGGCCCAGACCTCAAGGGTTTAGGACCAACCTGCTTGACCAACCTGACCAGTTCATCCACCTAGTGGGTGAGGGAAAGGTTGTGGATGTAGTCTACCTGGACTTCAGTAAAGCTTTCCATATTGTCTCCCATAGCATTCTCCTGGAGAAGGTGGCAGCCCACGGCTTGAACAGATGCATTGTTTGCTGGGTTAAAAACTGGCTGAATGGCTGAGCCCAGAGAGAGGAGGTAAATGGTGCTCCATCCAGTTGGTGGCCAGTCACTATTGGGGTTCCCCAGAGCTCAGTATTGGGGCCAGTCCTGTTTAATATCTTTATCAATGATCTGGATGAGGGGATTGAGTGCACCTCACTCAGTTTGCAGACAAGCTGGGTGGGAGTGTAGATCTACTGGAGGGCAGGAAGGCTTCATAGAGGGATCTGGACAGGCTGGATCCATGGGCCGAGGGCAATTTTATGAAGTTCAAAAAGGCAAAGTGTCGAGTTCTGCACTTGGGTCACAACAACCCCATGCAGTACTACAGGCTTGGGGAAGAGGGATTGGAAAGCTGCCTGGCAGAAAAGGGTCTGACGATGTTGGTTGACAGCGGCTGAGCATGAGCCACAGTGTGCCCAGGTAGCCAAAAAGGCCAATGACATCCTGACTTGTAGCAGAAATAGTGTGGCCAGCAGGGCTAGGGAAGTGATTGTCCCCCTGTCTTCAGCACTGGTGAGGCCACACCTGGAATACTGTGTCCAGTTGTGGGCCCCTCACTACAAGGAAGATATTGAACTTCTGGAGCTTGTCCAGAGAAGGGCAACAAAGCTGGTGAAGAGCCTAAAGAGTAAGTCATATGAGGAGCAGCTGAGGGAGCTGGGGTTGTTTAGACTGAGGCTTAGGAGAGACCTTTTTACTCTCTACTAGTACATGAAAGAGGGGTGTAGCAAGGTAGGGGTGAATCTCTTCTCCCAGACCACTAGTGACAGGAGAGGAGGACATAGCTTGGGTCCAGGGGAGGTTCAGGTTGGACATCAGGAAGAATTTCTTCACCAAAAGAGTGGTCAGGCATTGGAATAGGCTGCCCAGGGAAGTGATGGAGTCACCATCCCTGAAAGTGTTTGAGAAACAACTGGATGTGACACACAGTGCTATAGTTTAGTTGACATGGTGGTGTGTGGGCAAAGATTGGCCTCAATGATCTTGGAAGTTTTTTCCAACTTTAATTATTCTGTGATTCTTTGATTTGAAGACTTTGCTTATGCCAAGCTGAGTCATTTGCTGACTTTGACTCATTACAGCAACTCTCAGTAATGTAAAATGTCAAAAAAAGTGAAACACTATTTATATAATATTGAGATTTCCGAACTTTTGAAACTCTTTTCTTTTTTAAATAAGGCACATTGAATTGAAATATATCTTGTTAAAACATTGTTCTTGAAATTTTCACCTGCAGCCTTTGTTTTGCTCCAAATTTACCAAAAGTGACTTTTGTTGTGCTCATACGCAGGGTAGTTGTTTTCAGATAACTTGAGATCTGTCACAGTCATTCATAAAACATGGACAGAGATGACTGATGCTGTTTAGTGCTTTATATAAGCAAAAATTTGGTATGATCAACCAAAACTAACAATCTGTTAAATATTATTATGGCCAGTACAATGTGGCAATTACTGTCACAGAAGAAACATTAGTTTGGTAATTCTTTTTTGGTTGTTTTGCCTTTGGATATGCTTGAAAATGAGAGTGCAAAGGTATTTCTGACAAAAAGGTACTGAACCTTTCACACTATGTGCAAAAAGTAAGAACAAATTGCTGACAGATTGAAATAATTTCTATGAGGTCACTCATGTCAATAGGAATACACAGAATTTTTTGTTGTTTTAGTAAGAATTTCTTTTAAGCTGATAAATGGGAAACTGCAATTATATTTTTTTTGCCTTTTTTTTTTCTTTTTGGTAGCGCAAATGGTAATTAACTCTTAGGTCTGTTTTTCAGTTCAATAACCTGGGAAACAGAGATTGATGACGTGATAACAACGTTCTCTTTTCCTTGCAAGATTTTGTATATTCATTGAATGATAAAATGCAGTGTTTAATATTTAGCCCAGATGAAATGTTCTGCAATTCCATGAAAAAGGCAGGCTTAGTCAGATTCAGAAACTAAATTACTTTCTAGAACAACAGCAACGAAAAACCCAGAATAATAGATTAAGATGATCATAATATAATGTTTCACAAATAATCCCAGATAGTATATGCTTTATTTCACTTTCTTCTTTAGTGGAAAGGATTTAAATTATATTTTTATGTTAACTATGTGCCATACAGTGCACTTATCCATCAGTATTTCCAATTCTTAAGGCTGTATCTTAATCCACAACAGATTATTAAAAATAATAATGAAAATAAAATTAATTTTATCCTTGCAATTATTTTCTAAAGTCATAATGATGATCTGTCCTTCAATACTGGCCACAGTGTTCTCAAATTCAATATCGCAGAAGGCAGAAAACCCACAACTTTTTACCCATCTGCCCACCATAATGCAATTTACAACTAGAAAGTACATACAAATGAATAACCTTTCTCAAGAGAAATCAAGTGAAGTAGCCCAAAGGGTAGAATCCTTGCAGAAGACAGTTTAAAGCTATTAGAGATGTCTAACACACTGGAACTTCTATCAAAACAAGAAAATAGAACACCCTGGCAAGATAACATAAAACTGTTAAGAAATAGATTAAAAAAAAGTTGTTGAGCTTTAACTTGATAAAAAGCATTAGCACAAGTAATAACAGCATTTAAAATAAAAGTAGAGAATCTGACTCTAGTTCTGACAAAGTGTAAAAGAAACATTCAAGAAAGATAAGGTTTTAGCAAAAAAACCCCAGACAACCCTAAATGAAAGAAGAAAAAGCAAAAAAGAGGTGTGGTTGTTTTATATATTTTTCTTTTTTTTCAGTGGAGCCTTTCTGTGTGCAGAACAAACTAAGGACCTTTGACTTAGTCATGGAAAAGATTTAGAACAAATTTATATATGTATAGTAACAAACCAACAGAAATAAATTGTGTTAATCTGAGAAGTCTAGCAGAAATCAAAACTAAACTGTTGAATAGATCCTGTGAAGGATAACTACGACTTACATCAGCCCTGATACCTGAGGAGTGTAAAGGTGATAGCTGTGAAGCCAAGTTTTTTAAGGAACCTGTACGGTGTGAGATTTAAGTTTGTTAGTGTGTCTGGACTGCATAGGGAGGGGATTGGATAAAATCATAAAAAAGATCAGAGTTAGTATGGTACAGTGTTTCAACGTATTATAACAGAGAAGAAGTGGCACAACTGGGATATTTAATAGGTGTCTCATCAATGGCTAACAAATTGGACATGGAATAAATTTCTTCCTGAATTAACAATGGGTTAAAGAACAGGGAAAAAAAATAGGATAATTTTTTTCCTAAAAGATTTAGTAGGTGAATGGATGTAGCTTTATATGTTATTCAACATATTCTTAACTAGACTAGCAAAGGGTGTGAATAAAGAGACATTTTTTGGCTGATATGAAATTATTGAATAGCCAAATCTTACTGTAAAGAGTTATGTAAGGATATTAGTGTTGAGTGGTTGGATGAGAAAAGACCAAATTAATCCAAAGTAATCCTCCCAAGGGAAAGACAGTTTTAATGATGAAGCTCACAGTGGTGGACTCTAAATTAGCAAAGATCTTGAAACTTTTCTGATTAATTTTTTTAAGACATAAAGACAATTATCAGTAACCATCCAAAGAAAAACAGATTATGAAGCATCAGGAAAAGCATGGCAATTAAAAAAAGAATTGGAAAGCTTGATTATGTATCTATTGATGAAATGGGAACATAGTGAATGGTTTGTGGAAGCATAGAGGGAAATAGACCTAGAAAGAGCAGAGAGAAGAGCAGAGGGAAAGATTAGAGATATGGGACAACTTCTCTGTGAGAGATATAACTGTACCAGTACTCTTCAGCTTGGCAAGGAGACAACAAAAGGTGGGTCTGATAGAGGAATGCAAAATTATGAATGACAGGAAGAAACTGAATAGGGAATGATTACTCACTGTGGGGTACCCAAGGAAACTGTTAGGAGCAGGTTTAAAACAAACAAAAGAAAGCCCTTTCCTGCATAACAATATTGCACTTTGAGATTCATTTCCATGGAATGCCAAAACTACAAATAAGTTCAAAAAATGATTAATGATTAAACAATTTTATAAAGGAAAGACCACGAAGAGCTATTAAACATGAGATGGATGATTTTGAACAGAAGTAGCTGGCAACTACTGCTCTACTTTCCCTCTTTCATGTGGTCTTTTTTCCTAAACATCAACTGCTGATCACTAGCTGAGAAAAATCTTTTAGTTTTTAGTTTGATCTAGCATATCTGTTTTTATGGGAAACAATATAGAAAATAAGGTTTATTCAATACTAAATATGTAAGCTCTCATTCTGCTATCCTTAAGCAGAATAATAAGCTGTCCAGGCTTATTGCCAGTATTAAAGTTAACAAGGTTTCATTTGGGTGGCGTGATTAAATGTCATATAACTGAGCACTTCAGAATCAATAACATTTTAATAATAATCCAACCAAACCCTTCCATTAAATGATCCTTTTTAGACATTTAGTATATATCTAGTGGTGTACAAATATTTTCTATGTTGCTAAGAAAAAGTGAAAAAAATAGAATATACAGCTTAAGACTCAATAATTATGGTGTGGATTAAGGACAACTAAGAGAGATATATCTCCACAATCCAGCAAGGGAAGCTAATTCAGTTTTTCTATAGTCTTGCTTTAGCGAAGCAAAAATGAGGAAGGAAGGAATGGTTAAGTATTTTCAATATCTTTATGTTTACAAAATAGTACCAAAAGAACAGTAATCCAGGTGTTTGTTGTACTTTATTACTGTGTGAATGTGGAGACTTCCATTCACTTCAAGGGCTGCCCCCACTAAATGTGTTTCTGCAGGAACAGAAAACAGCCTGGTTGGAGAACATGGGTGTCATCATGGATCTGCAAAGCTAATGTAACACTTATCCTTTCCCTGTCAAGGTCCAACATGAACAAAACCTCTACCCTGGAATCAGTATATGAAAGGTCTACAAAATGTTAGCAGGGTTTTCCTCCATCCTTTTCTGAGGAGAGAAAATGAGATTCTTCTACCTGCAAAGATGAGAAAATTACAGTTTGAATTTACTTTACTGATTGAGAGTATTCTGGAAAAAAAAATCCATAAATATTTGAGGAAGAATGAAGCCCTTAGAGCTCATGCAACGGGAGAAATGAGAGAAAATGCAAAGGCTGGCTGTTTAAGTTGACATCAGCAACTGAAATATTGAGTTGAACTGTCAAGAATCAAGTGTTCTCTCATTTATTTAAAATTTATAAATAGGTACAATTGTATTATCTGTAATATTCACTTCTGAAAGCTGAAGAATGACAGAACCCATTTGAGTGGGTGCCCCATCACTCAGTCAGCTTCCTAATGGAGCTGGGACTTGTATTGCCACTTGTTTCCAGGATAAGAGGTCTGGTAATGTTAAACTCGACACTGGCTTCATGTGACAATGCATGTGCACCCGGACAGGCTCCAGCTGTAAGAGTAGCATGTCTTCTGTGTCAAGTTGGACTGGCTGGAAATACCATGTGGAGGTGGATATTTGTGGTGTTGGATATATTGCACAATGGCAATGGGCTGAACGGTCCTGTCAGGATGTAAGCCTGGGTGTAAAAGTACTGTCTTGAGCACTATATCAACATCCCGACCTTTGGGACTTGGACAGACACTAAGAAACTTTTCTCTTTCTCCCTGAGCAGGGCTCAGGTGCTGTTGCACATGCTCCAATGTCCATGTTTAGGTGTTTTGAGGAATTTGTGTCAAAAATGAGATGCAAATTGAAAGCAGGTATCAGGGAGGATTAGATTTCAAAATTACTGTCTTGAACTTTCACATTTAAGTTCTTATCTGCTCTGGCATGCTTGATGCATAGTGGTCACTGCCAATTGCTTTCTGATTACATTTGATGTATGTTTGCAGCTGGTGGAATCAAGTAGTTATTTGCAGAAACGTGCTGAAGTCACTTCTTGAACTCCTGGAATGACAGTTTGATGAAACCAGAATAGAAATGGGATCTGCATTTATGCTGGAGTAGGAAAACTCAAAATGGAAAAATTCCTCACGTGCGGTCTAGATGACACAGTATCAATGTAGGTTTGATTTCTGTGGGCTAGTGGAGAGAAAGTGTTGGGGGATATGAAAGACCAGGATTCAGTTCCTTTTGTTACTCTGCAATTTTGAATAAAATATACAAGACCCACAGGCTTTGATTCTTCATGCTGCTAAAATGCAGGTAGTAAACCTTGGCCGGATTTGAAAATTATTTTGTATTTAAGACTGATTATACAATTTGGAAATTATTTTAACAAAGAAAATCAGTATTATTAGTACTTCCCCAAAAGTTTAAGAATTGTAAAATAGAAACTTGTCTTCTTGGTGACTTATGTCTGCAAGTTTGTACTGGACTCCTGAAATGAGTCTGTTTTTTGGGTTGTACAGTCACAGAAATGCTGGCCAACTGAGGTGAATCTGATATAAGTAAGGTATGAACAATAGCTCCTCTCCTACCAAGATACAAAATACTGAAAAAAGTCATTGTCAATTCTTTTAGCAATATGCAGATTGTAATATTTGAAAATATTTGCTCTCTTTCCCAGCAATACAGTTTCTGCTATCAGAATTAAGATTTTCAAGTAAACAGAGTTGATAGAATTTTTTTCTGAAGTATCCATACAAAATTGATGCATTCAACAACACACTTCTTCTTTGTGTTTAGTTGTAAAAAACTCAGTTCAGCAATTTAGCATAAATATGGGATCTAGTGCTGTTGTACTGCTTGCATGCTGTTACACTGGTGATAACTAATTACTGGAGGAAGGATGGGGAGAGCAGGCATATTTCTTTCCATTTGCTAGGATAAAAATGGTGGAGATATGGTGCAAAATATTCTTCATGTTAATACTGATTATGCTTTCCCTTACTTTTTCATGTATGGAACACATTTTAACACACATAATCCTCTGTTAATTGCGTGACATTTCAATGGGGCAGTAGAACAATAACAGTGTTGAAGAGTGTGACAGGGAATGGTGGTTTTTTTCATCCCCCAGTATTCTCTGGCAAGGTCACTGTCTGAATGGATCACCTTTTGTGTTGTACAAATAAGAGATTTTGTGATGCAGTTGTCAGAAATTATTAAAAAGTTAAATTAAATTTTCTAAATTTGAACACAGGTTTTCTGGCCTTCCTTGTGCATCTGCATTTTTGATAGTCTTCAGATTTGTTTCTTGATTTGAAAACATGATTTCTGATATATTTCCTCTCTCACTGTGTGTGGTAGTAGTGTTATGTTTTCCTGAAGCTGTTGTTGTTTGTGATGAATAGGAACTATTGGAATAATCCATAATGATGTTAATTCACATTCATTTGTAGTGCTGCTGCCTAGATACATAGCAATCATTCCAGGAGCCTCCGTTCTGATAAGGAAAAATATTCATGATGAAGAAATCACTGATTTTTAACTCATTTGTTCTTTAAGCTCAGAATTACACCGTTTTTTTTTCTAATGAAGAGAAGAGAAAGGACAGGTATATGGATAGAGGTTCTGAGGATGAATACGTATGATTTTAGTAACCCTACAGTCCTGTGACACATTGATTGAACACACATGACGTATATTGTTTTAAACTGAATTTTTTATGCCACAATATATTTAAATGATGAATGTCTTGGATACCACAATACCAGCATATCACCTATTGCAACACTCCCTGTTCATCCCCAGCCTTTTAAAGTGCTGATTTTTCATTGCAGTAGCCTTTATTTTATCATATTAACAAAATGTTGAGAAGTGATAGCTTTTGGGATTCCCAAAAACTCCAGAACCGGTGACTGCACGGACATCAATTTATTTGGATAGAATAGTTGATGAAGAAATTGACCTGCAAAAGATTGTAGATGGAGTAACTTCAGAATCTATTTCAAATGGATACATTGTGCTTTCCCAAATTATTCTCAGACTCGCTAGAGTCTGTGCTGTCTACACATCCAGATGAGATTCACCTAAGAGTATTGATGAAGCTGATGGAATTGCTCACCGAAACACTTTCTATTATTTATCATCAGTACTGGCTAACTGGGGAGGTACCAGCCAACTGGAGGTTGGCCAACGTGGTGTCCATCTACAAGAAGGGTTGGAAGGAGGATCTGGGGAACTACAGGCCTGTCAGCCTGACCTTGGTGCCAGGGAAGGCTATAAAACAGAGTATCTTGAGTGTGTCACAAGACACATACAGGACAACCAGAGAATCAGGTCCAGCCAGCATGGGTTCAAAAAGTCAGGTCCTGCTTGACCAATCTGACCTCCTTTTATGACCACCTAGTGGATGCCCACCCAGTGGATGAGAGAAAGGCTGTGGATGTAGTCTACCTGGACTTCAGTAAAGCCTTTGATATTATCTCCCACAGCATTCTCACGGAGAAGGTGACAGCCCATGACTTGGATGGGTGCCCTGTTTATTGGGTAAAAAACTGGCTGAATGGCCAGGCCCAGAGAGTGGTGGTGAATGGAATTAAGTCCAGGTTGTGGCTGGTCACTAGTGGTGACCAGGGCTCAGTAGAGGGGCCAGTTCTGTTTAGTATCCTTGTCAATGATCTGTATGAGGAGATTGAGTGCACTCTCAGTCAGTTTGCAGGTGACACCAAGTTGAGTGGGAGTGTGGGTCTGCTGGAGGGTAGGAAGGATCTGCAGCAGAATCTGGACAGGCTGGATCAGTGGGTTGAGGCCAGTTGTATGAGGTTCAAAAAGGTAAAGTATCAAGTCCTGCACTTGGGTCACAACAACCTCATGCAGCACTACAGGCTTGAGCCAGAGTGGCTGGAAAGCTGACTGGTGTAAAACAACCTGGGAATGCTGCTTGACAGACAGCTGAACTTGAGTCAGCAGTGTGCTCAGGTGGTCAAGAAGGCCAAAGGCACCCTGGTTTGTATAAAAAATGGTGTGGCAAGTGGGGCTAGGGAAATGATCGTCCCTCTGTACTTGACACTGGTAAGGCTGCACGTCGATTCCTGTGTTCAGTTTTGGGCCCACTACTACAAGGACTGACATGCTAGAGCATGTCCAGAGAAGGGCAACAGAGCTGTTGAAATGTCTAGAGAGTAAGTCCCATGAGGAGTGGCTGATGGAGCTGGGATTGTTTAGGCTGGGCAAAAGGAGGCTCGGGGGGACCTCTCTACAGCTACCTCAAAGGGGGTTGTAGGAATGTGGGGGTCAGACTCTTTGTCCAGGTAATAAGCAACAGGATGAGAGAAAACAGCTTCAAGTTATGCCATGGGAGGTTAAAGTTCGGTATTAGGAAAAATTTTTTCACTGAAAGGTTGTCAAGCACTAGAACAGGCTGCCTAGGGAAGTGGTGGAAACACCATCCCTGAAAGTGTTAAAAAAAGTGTAGATGTGGCACTTGGGTACATGATTTGGTTGTAACTGGCAGTGCTAGGTTAATGGTTGTACATCATGATCTTAGAGGTCTTTTCCAACCTTAACTATTTCATGATTCTATGATTTTACTTTTTGGAGAATGGTATTAATAAAACTGAATCAATTTCTAATCTTCCCTATGAAATCACAGTCTTTTTAGGTAAGAAACTTAGAGCCCATAAACTTTTTCTTTTCCAAAAGTGGCTTTGGAAAACACAAACTCATGAGAACTAAGTAGCCAACTCACTTCAGAGGTCTCTACAACGCAGGTAATATTCTCAGTAAGATAATTACCAGATAATATTCTAAACATAAAGAATATAAAAATAGAAGAACTTGAGAGACCATACTCACATTAACAGAAAATAAGTGTGCAAGACAACAGCAAGCCCTGATAGATACCAGGAGGAGCTGAGTACTTGTGTTGCCTCAACATGTGATACAACTGTGGTCATGCAGTTCTGCAGTCCCCACTCTGACTGCTGCCTGAATCCCACACTGACACTTCCAGCTATTTCGGCACAGTGTTTTCTCCCCCAATTCTTTCCACATGTGGCTTCTACTTCCATTTTCCACAGGACTTCCCCTATTTCTTCCTGCACAAACGTGGCAAAATGTGATTTGACCTTTTTTCCTCCTCTGTTCTGCCTTTCTTACTGTTCTAGGTTAGCGAGCCTTCCGTCCTCCTTTGTGCTTTACCTGGTGACCACATTTGTACTCTCCACAACATCATCCATAACTTCACACTCTTTCCTCGCAATAAAAGCATATTTTAGAGTCTATAATATTCTAAAGTGTTTTATAATGATGAGACTTTCCTTCCTATCTACTTCTTCTCTTCTTTTTGTCTCATATAGATGCTCTGTTACCAAATTCCCTTTCTGTCTTCCAGTTCCCCCCTCATCCCCTTCATCTGGTTTTGGGATCTGCATTTCACTGATATTTCTTTCTGTCACTACAGCTCCTCTTTTGATAGATTTAGTGAACAAGTATTCCACCCCTATCCCTTGAACTTGTTATTCCCTCTCAGCCTTTCATTTGCTCAGATCCTCTCCTATTCTGACTCCTTTTTACCACTGAATGCTCTGGGAAGTATTCCCTTAGAGAAGTTGTCTGATTTGCCTTTCTTACAGTTTTTATATCAGTTCTGTATGAACTATATCTGTTTTCCTTAACCGTATCTCTGCGTATCTGCCTGTGAAAACTTCAATTTTAGAACCTTTTAGAAAAGGCCTCAAAAACCTGTCTCTCAACTCCAGTTTTGGCTGAATTTGTCCAGATTAGAATCTTAGGCCAATTTTCTTGTATAGCCTCAAAGAGTCCTGTGAACTCATGTTTGATTCAGAGATAGCTACTAACCTTTGATTCTAATTCCAGCCTACAATTTAATTTTACAAGTATAAATGTTGCTATACCTCTGTGTCAGTGACACACATAGCATGGATTTGCTATGAGTTGTTTTTCCCATTCAGGCTATCTTGATGATTCTTTCTGCAAAATTTCAAGTCTTTCCTGTCTTTCTACGTAGCAGAAGTTGGCATTATTTTGTGACTGTGTTACTATGGCATACTTTTTGTCTTTTGTTGTAATTTTATTCCTCTGACTATTCTTCGTGTTGCTGCAAAGATCTTCCTTCCTGTATTTCTCTTATGTTTAATTCCCTTGCTTTGCAGTATCTGTGCCCCTTTGCTTCACTAAACCTAATCTGTTGATTAATTCTCAAGGCTTTTCACAACTGTAGCACAGTTAGGACCTTATCTTCAAGACTGAGGGTGAACACCAAGCTCCAGTTAGCTGTGGAACAATTGCTATGTATCTAGGTAGCAGCACTACAAGTGAATGTGAATTAGCATCATTACAGGCTATTCTAATAATTCCTATCCGTCACGAACAACAACAGCTTCAGGAAAACATAACACTACCACATGCAACCAGACAGGGAATATATCAGAAAGCTTGCTATCAAATTAAGAAACAGATCTGAAGACTATCAAAAATGCAGATGCAGAAGGAAGGCTAGAAAACATGTGCTCAAATTTTGAAAATTTATTAGAAGCTCATCCTTCTTCATCTACTTGTTGATGTTTCTGGCAGACACATTTGTTTTTTTCACCACAGTATTCGTATACCTCTCCCTAAGCTGGAAAAGGGGAATATCCTCATAAGCAGACCCAAACTACTCTATTATCCTCCAAATCCCTGCTTAATATGCTTCTTAACTAAGATTAATACATGAGAGTATGAGTAGAGTCTTCTGAGATCAAGCTGAGCAAAGCTGGTTGCTTTATCTCCCCCACTGATGTCTGCACTAATTTCCTCTGTACTTTGCAAAGTAAGTTGTCTGAGGCAGAGGCAAGTAGCATAAACAAAGTGCTACAGCAGTGCAGTTGATACGTAATGATTTTTGAAGGCTAGCACTTCTAAGAGATTTTGGGTGGTGGCCTACTGTATGTGAATGCTACAGAACATGTACCTCTGGCTGAAGAATGAAGTGTTATGAGATTGACTTTTGATTTCCTTACTTTGGTGAAAGGTTTATTTTATTTGTATAATAATGGTGTGTGTGGATAACACAGGATGATAAATATTGAAATGATATGAGGAAGTGATTCATATTTCATGGAGTCTGGTCATGACCTTCTTACAATTACTCGAACAAATTACATTAATTACACCAAATTACATGACAGGCAAAGGAGGTTGTCATTAGTATCCATTACATAAAGCAATATAGAAAGAAACTGCCTAGTTTTCTGTGGTAGTTGACTGTAAATATGACCACTCTTACATAACAGCAATACATATTCAAGAGGAGATGTTAGTTTTGTTTGTGTAGTTTTCATAAACTTACATATTTCAGAATAAAAAAGTTGTCCCTGAGTGATAAAGTCAAGGAAGCCTGGATTCCTATGGATTAGAGTCTACTGTGCCCACTATTGTAGCACCTTTTCCACTTCCCTCTAGGTCTTCTGTAGTATCCTAAAGTAAGCAGTAATGTGGGTGCCATACACTGACCTCCTGTCAGTGTGTTAGCACCAGCTGTGTCAGTGTGGAGTGATACAAGAGTAGTTATTAAACTGAAGTAAAATGTTAAAATAATAATAGTAATAATAACGATAATGATAATAAGGAGGAGGAAAAGGAAGAGGAAGAGGAGGAAAAGGGGCATAACAAAAAGAGAGAGGGTAATAAAACGAAAGGAAAGAAATACACAATACAATTCTCACCACCCACTGACCGACATGCAGCCTGTCCTCGAACAGTGCTCAGTCCCTCCTCGCCAGCTCACCCATGGCATTTTATAGTATGTAGCATCCCTTTGGCTGGTTCAGTCAGCTGTTCTGACCAGGCTCTCTCCCAGCTTTTTGTTCAGATCCTCACTGGCAGAGCATGAGACACTGAAAAGTCCTTGACTTAGGGTAAGCACCACTTAGCAACAACCAAAACATCAGTGTGTTACCAACATTATTGTCATGCAAAATCCAAAACACAGCACTGTACCAGCTACTAGGAAGAAAATTAACTCCATCCCAATCAAAACCAGGACAGATAGGTACAAGTTTTCCTAATACCTGACATAGTTGAATTTTTTACTAGGCACAATGGAAATTCACATTTCAACAAAAATAATTTATTCTTATTTTTTTTTCAGTGGGAGAAAGAAGCTGAAAGACACAGATAAGATCTTGTTCCTCCTTCACTTTGTTTTATAAAGCCTTTCATTTTTTCTTCCCTGTAGTGCTTGAGGTGTGTGTTTTGCTTTTGCTCTTCTTATTTGTTCCATTATTCATTCTTAAAAAATTTTATCTCTATTGTTATTTTCTGTTAAGAAAAAGAATTTTAATTAAAATCTTTCAAGGTAATATTATTTTTAAAAAGGTAGAAAAATGTATGAAAATAATTGAATAACTCCCTCCTAATACTTTTTAAAAAAGTTTCTGATTGTCTGTGAAGAGTTTAGAGAATGTGACAATAATAATATGTTCTAGAGACTGGTTTAATCCATTATCTCTATTATTTCATTCTTTTGTAAACAATTTTTAGTCAACTGAAAGGTTTAAGTAGCTTAATAAAAATGGAGACAACTTCCTTTTCTGTATGTCTGAGCAGAGCAGACCCTGAATGTAATTTATACATTAACTTTTAAATTATTGGCAGACTTTTTCTTTAAATGCGTAGCTGGATTTTTTGTCTAGCACTTGGACTTACGGGCAGTAGATCCCTAAATACCTCTGAGGGGTGGGGTCTGAGACTCTGCTAAATTAACTGACTCTTGGGAGACCGTTGTAGCAGCTTCATGAAGGACCATGTGCACAAATAGCATGTACAGGTATTTGCTTGCACATACATAGTTTTTTCATGCAGTAGGCATGCTAAGAATAAATCAAACTGCTTTCATAAACTCCTGTTTGTTTCCTAGGTAGTTGAATGTACAATTTGATATGTGTAAAAAACCGCACCCATTAACAACAAATGGGTCTTTAAAAACTGCACTTAATCCCCTAGGTGAGTGATGAAGCAGTCATTATTTGCACATAAGCTCTTTATTTTCAAAAAAGAAATTAAATCTCAAAAAACCTAATATTCAAAAATCAAATAAGATCTCATAAATTAAGTCAGGAATACAATCAAGAAATTAACATGCCCTAAATCTTTGCAAAAGTGACAACAGAATCTTTTGGAGAAGACAGGAAAGGAAAGGTTTGAATGAAGAATTAAAAAAACCAAAAACCAATAAGTTAATCCTTTAAGAAAAGGATGAAAGGGATAAGTGCACAGCGGTATCCAATACAGCATAATCAGAGGGAGTGGTGTGATTAGCATGGGTGCCTGTGACCTTCTATCCCCCCCCCAGGGCATCTTTGGCATCAGCCCAGGATCAGCCTCAAACTGGGGATGTCAACTCCTCTGTCGCCATTATCTAGAAAGCATCTTTAAAAAATTCAAGATTTGTGTATGATTAAAAAAAATTCCCTCTTGTTGTTCAATCAAACACTTTAAAATGATGGCCCAGCACTCGAGTTTGCAGAATAAATAACATATTTCTGCTAGAGGTGCACTGTGTCATCAAGACGGAAGATGCTAAGACAGTCCTGAGGCTGGTGACAATTGTATTATGTATTATGAGATTTCTGCAGGAGCTAAATATTTTAGAGATCATAAGAATGGAAAACCTGAAGAAAAGAGTAAGGTTTGTGCTTTGCCTTGCACTGATTGAAGCATTTGCTGAATTTGTGCAGAGGAAGCTTTTCGTTTTAAGGCTGCCTAACACAACAGGAGAACTTGCCTTGCAAGTGTAATCAGAATTTACAATGGTTTCTATATTATTACAAACACACATACCTTTTAAACTATGGTGTTGAAATCCGAGTCTTCAATAGCATAGACTGAAATGTCATATGTACATCTACGATGCATATGACAAAACATGCATATGCACATCTATGATGTGCCTATGCCACAAGATACAGGGAGAGTATGGGGCACAGAATTTAGCCATTTCACAGTAAATTAAATAGGACTTCTGAAACCTTTTGAAACTGTATTTTTTAAATTTTATGATTTTTAGCTTGCTTTATAAATGTTAAGCCTTGCTGTCCTTTTCCTGGAAATCTATGACACTAAAAGAAAATTTACTTGTTTGATACGTTATTACAATTTTTCTTCAAGGTAGCATTGAGCTTTAGTACTTAGTACTATCTGCTACTGTATAATAATTTAAATCCACTTTAATGACTTTTGTAACATAAATGTTTTAAGTATAATAACAATTATTTTAACAAGTGTTTCCTGATTCCAGGCATGTGTAAAGAAGATGGAGTATGTAATATGTCTGACCAGATAACTGCTTTTACAAATTATATTCATTCTTCTTTATTTAGCTGCAAAATGAGGAGAGTTCAGTGTAGTTCAAGGAAAGCATTGTGGTAAACAGACAGCTTAAATGTGAGCAGTGTAAAGAGCAGCAGCTTGCAGAAATATTGCTATAGATACTAAGACCGTATCCTGCCTCGCTACGGACCACACATAATTGAATCATGTTCAATAGAAGGCCATTACAAAACAGTGCTGATTTGCAATGCTAATATGGTGAAGACAGCTGTCACTGGGAATTAAATATGATCATTCAAAGCCTGAATAAATGAGGTACCCATTATCTTCTGGCTCTGCTGCAGCCTGCTTAAAGAACACAAATAAATGATACTGTCTCAATAACCAGCTCAGTTTTTCCTTCTAGCCATAGAAATATGAAGAAGACAGAGGAAAGAGGGAGGGCAGACAACAACATCAACAACAAAAAGCAGAGTCAATTTACAAAGCCACACAGAGAACCAATGCCCTACGACTTCATTTGCAACAGAACAGTATTTGTGGAAATACAGAGAAAAAGCTCTTTAACCAAGCTAACGTGTTCTACTGCAGAGCAGGCATACTTATTTACAAAAAAACCCAGTGAAAAACCCCCATGTGTCTGAAAATCTCAGGCACTGATTTTCCAAAAGAAATCAATTAGAGATGCCAAAATGTCAGATGTACTGGAACAGAGTCTGCCAAGAGTGATAAAGGATAGATTAAGGTAAATTCCTTTTCCTTTTGCCATTCAGTACTTTTAATGGCATAAGGTATTTCAATTCAATTTCAGTGAGAACCATAATCTATTCACACGTAAAATGCTGATCAAGGTAGAAGAAATTTGCATTTGTTCGAAGAAAAAATTTGTGGGAAGTTTGTGCTGTTTCACAGACAGCAAAAACCCCAACAGTGGTAATAAGAAGGAAAAAGAAAAGTTAATATAAAAATGAAGGGTATTTCTACTTCAGGTAAGAATGTCACAGCCAATTACTAGTCCCTCATGTAGTTAGTTTAGTCCTAAGTGGAATCTGCCTGTTTGGAGCTCCAGCTGGGCAGGGCATTGAAGAAAACGAATCCAAGTGAGAGCTGTGCAGGGCCGGGGTCTGCATTCCACAGGTAGCACCCTCTGGCTAGTCTGCTCTGTGTCTTGGTTGAGCAGCTGCCTGGGTTGTGGTGCTAGGATGCTGGCAGAGGGGAGCACTGGCAGCTGCCTGACAAGCAATGCCTTGTATGGTATCTAATTACCAACTCAAGCCTATAGGAAATGCAGTGTAAAATTTGCGCTTTAAAGGAGAAAGAAGACAAAGTAGTAACTCCCAGAAATCCTACAGACAGCAGGTATGCATGTGTGCAAGTGCTTCTTTAGATCTGTGATATCCTCAGAGGATAGCAACATATGAAGGACTATAGAGTTGTTTTTCTTCCATTGAAGTATTTGCCCACCCACTGCCTCTTCAAAATGTTTTACATTTTCCAATAGGAAAAGCAGCTTTTAGAGCCTATAAATAGCCAAAATAAGCTGGGCAAAGTAGGAGGAAAGGAGTTGAGAATAATGATGACCCAGGCCACTGTGTCTTGTAATGCCAGGTCTCAGAGCAAGTGACCATTCTGGGACCTTTGACAGCCCTGTGTAGGTACTAAACAGGCAACAATTTTTGCAGTGGAGTTGGCTGTACACGTGAGAACATATGCTGGTCTAGAATGGTGAACTAACTGCAAAGAAAATAAAAGTATGAGCACAAGATTAACACATTCACTACATAAAACCAGAAAAAAAAATGTTTAGGAGGTATATGACTGAAAAATTGCGTCTGACATAAGATTAAATACCAGCAAGTGTAAGGTCATATATATGGCACAGAAAAACAAATCAATACGATGGGTACAAAGTGGGGATTAGCTCTTTAGAAGTCAGCAAGTTTAGGAATGGGTGGAGTTTTAAAGATAAGAAAAATAAATGTGAAGTTGCAAATGGAAGCACAGTGAATGGTGTTGGTGAAACATATTGTGAGGCAGTGCATGAATGAAAAGCAACAGTGTTTGCAAGACACATGGCATTAATGCATCTGCACTTGAAATGCTGTGTTTGCTTATATCCTCACATGTACTAAAATGCTTATGAAGTCAACAAGAAGGACATTTAATAGGGGAGAAAAACATAATACAAAGTACATGTGTAATGATGATTAGCACCATATCTCTCTTCTTTAGAAACAGGAGGATTCAGATACACAAATAAGCTAAGCTATGCCTGAAGAATATTTATATTTTTGAAAGAGATCATGAATGTATGAGATACCAGTGTAAAGCAGGTGTGAGAGGATTTTCAAGGCCGGAATCCTTTGGTATCTAAGCATTTTGTAGATAAACTTCACTTGTGAAATAAAATAGAGCAAGGCCAAAGAAATACAGATTTGAAATCACTATTTTAAGTTCCTTCATCTGTCATTTACTTGATAACTATGTGGTTTGCAAACCCATTATCTGTGAGCCACTAAATAGAAGGTCTGTTGTGCCCTACTGTGTGAATATCTTTAATGAATTCTCTATTTTTGTAGTTTCACTTGGGGTTTAGTATTTTTCCTGTTTTAAAGCCCAGGGAGGGAAAATCTTGTACTAAGTGTTTTGAAACTCTGTGGGTGCAATACAGCAGCTGTACATTTAATATCAAAGCCTTTGATTATGTTTAACTGAGGGGTTCTTCTTCCCTACCCTATTCCTTCCAGTGTCTCACATATTTCCTGCAGATTTATGCATTTTACCACTTAAGGAATTTCAAAATACATTTTAATTGCTAGGTAACTTTGTCTGTAGGACTCTGACTGATGCAGGTTTGTTGGTTTTTTTAAATGTGACTGGAAATGCCACAGGTGAAACACAGCCAGAGAATTAACCAAGGAACAAGAAAATTGTCACACAATGTATGATCCCACAGTGCTGTGCTTGTGGGTATAACACCTCTCACAGACAAGTGGAATATGTATAAGCAAGGCCTTTCAATTCCTCTCCTCTGACTCTGGTCCTTTTGTGGTGAGACTTGGAGCAGGATTCTTCCCATATTTCTTCATTCATTCCATCTCATGCACTCCATGGCCACAGTATTATCTTGTCCTTCTTCTCCTTTTTATTAGGTACTTTTACTACCAGACAGATTATTATGTCCATGTAATCAGCAACTTTACTGCCAATACTACTGCATTTTGATGTAGAGGCTACTGTGTTTGTTTCACAGCAGTAAATGCAAGACTCTTTTGATAGCTTTCTTCTCAGGAAGGCCCTCATGTGCCACTGGATAAATGAACAATCTTGATCCTTTACAAAGAAAAGGTAGGATAATTCACAATTCTCCATTGTCAGTAAAGCACTCAGTATTCTCACGTGTTGTAATCATAGATGTAGATGTGGCAAATGGTGAGCAATTCATCCACAAAGTATCCTGCTAGCACTGTAAAATCAACTTTAGTGGTGCCAAATAAATGACTGTTCTATTAATAAATTAATGTTCTATGCCAAAGTGTCTAGTGTAGTAGATGAGGGAAAGACTGTGGATGTATTCTACCTGGACTTCAATAAAGCTTTTGATACTGTCTCCCACATCATTCTCCTGGAGAAACTGGCTGTTCATCGTTTGGACAGGTGCACCATTTGCTGAGTATAGAACTGTCTGAATGGGCAGTGCCAAAGAGCGGTGTTAAATGGAGTTACATCCAATTGGCACACAATCACTAGTGGTGTTCCCCAGGGCTCATTATGGGTTCAATCCTCTTTAGTATCTTTATCGATGATGTGGACAAGCAGATTACACCCTCACTCAGTTTGTAGACAACACCAAGCTGTATGGGAGTGTAGATCTGCTGGAGGGCAGGAAGGCTTCATAGAGGGATCTGGACAGGCTGGATCCATGGGCCGAGGCCAATTTTATGAAGTTCAAAAAGGCAAAGTGTCGAGTTCTGCACTTGGGTCACAACAACCCCATGCAGCACCACAGTCTTGGGGAAGAGGGATTGGAAAGAAAGGGCAAAAAAGGGTCTGATGATGTTGGTTGACAGTGGCTGAGCATGAGCCACAGTATGCCCAGGTAGCCAAAAAGGCCAATGACATCCTGACTTGTAGCAGAAATAGTGTGGCCAGCAGGGCTAGGGAAGTGATTGTCCCCCTGTCCTCAGCACTGGTGAGGCCACACCTGGAATACTGTGTCCAGTTGTGGGCCCCTCACTACAAGGAAGACATTGGGGTGCTGGAGCTTGTCCAGAGAAGGGCGATGGAGATGGGGAAGGGTCAAGAGTACAAGTCTTGTGGGGAGTGGCTGAGAGAGGTGGGAGGTTCAGGGGGGCATATTATTGCTTTCTATAACTACATGAAAGGAAGTTGTAGCATGGTGGAGATCAATCTCTCAGCAACAGGACAACAGGAAATGGCCTCTAATTGCACCGTGGGAGGTTTAGATTGGATATTAGAAATTTTTTTTCACTGAAGTGCTGGTCAAACATACGAATAAGCTGCCCAGAGAAATGGTTGAGCTACCACCCCTGAAGGTATTTAAAAGACATGTAGGTGTGGTGCTTAGGGACATGGTTTAGTGGTAGACTTGGTAAACAGTTGAACTCAATGATCTTAGAGTTTTTTTCCTAACCTAAATGATTCTAAATATCCTCTTGTAGCTAATTTGTCAATTTAGATTTATATTGTTTCAGCATAGAGAGAAATAAAGAATCATAAAGCACTTTATTAAAGTAAGTAAATTTAAATTGACTCTACCATGTATGAGGAATCAAGCATGTAAGGTGCTTGGAAGAAATGAAACAAATGTTATTGTAAGATATATATTTGATTTGTACCAAAGGAGTTCCAAGAAAACTAAAGATACGCATAACCTAGGCAAAAATTAAAAACAACCACAGGAAACTGCATGGACATGTTCTTCAGAAGGCAAGGGGTTTGTCCCCATCCATCTGCCTCCCTTTTTACATAAATTACAGAGCTAGTGAATCTTGATTTCAAAAAATTTTGGCCTTATGCTTGACTGTGATACCCTAAGTCCTTCCTATTCCACTTCTATCTTCCTACACTGTTGAAAGAAAAGGGACAAAGCATACATAAACACAGTATTTACCTTTTGACTTAAAATGAAAGCACTTGTAACTAAAGACCAGGGAAAAGGTGAGAGGAATGGAGAAACAGGTGATCTTACTATCGGTAGCTGGAGCGCTTTCTGCATATTTCAATTCCAAACTAGGCTGAATACTGTCACGTTTTTGCTATTAGGTCTATTTATTTCAAATTCCTCTTGAATGCTGCTGAAATCCATAGGAAAATTCCTGTTAATTTCCAGGCTTTAACTACATTTATTTTCCTGTCTTTTACTCATCTTAGGGTACTAGAATCTAAATTTTCTGAAATACCTTCTTCATGATGCCTAGATCTTATTTCATTTCCTATTTTATCTAGGTATCTAGAACAATTAAGAAAGAAGAGTACAGATGATGGTGATATTGCTTTCACTTAGGAATGGAATAAAATCCCCTTTGGATTATCTTTTTCTTGCAATTAAGGAATGCAGCTTGTGTCTATGATGGAAACATAGTGAGGTTTGGTGTTTGTGGGTTTTTTTCAGACTTGCACAACTCACAGATTAAACCAATGTTTGCCATAGTAAATGGTAAGTCATTGATGGAGACTAATTGTGCTGCCCCATAAACAAAGATTGTTGTTAAATTTTGATTTTTATTTCTTAATCTTTACCTATCACTGCAGAACTCTCTGAGAGTTCACTTTTCATGATAAGGCAAGCTTCACTGTTTCCTAAATTCCTAGTGGCGTACTGTCTCATAGCTTGGCATCAGGGCTTCAGGTATTGCCCAGATCTTATTATCATGGTATGCAAGAGATGCACTGCAAAGTGAGTGGAACTTTATAAAATCTTCAAAACCTTTACGTTAGAGACCTATGTGCTTAGATCTCTACATAGTCTAGCAATTATTACTCTTTTCCTGCTATATGTGGATGGGTGCAATTGGGCTAATTAAAACCCAGCATCAAAACACTGAGTAGGTTGAATATATTTGTTTGAACTTCTGTTAATCCTGTGCATAAACTGTAATTTATTTCCTTTTCTCATTATGCGTTAGACTGAATGGAATAAGTGTTGTGCTCAAGTGTTTGCACCATGTTGATAAGGTTGGAAACATAGCTATGAGCTGTGTTGCACAGCAACGAGTGTATTATTTTTACATTATGAGACCACAGTAATTTTTGTATGTTATACTCAAAATAGTAAAAGAAACGGTAGGTGAAGCTCTCTCTTCAGTAGAGCTTTGTTTTCATTTTGCATTTTTCAGTCATTTTGTGTCTTTCCCAAATGGTCTAAACTGTATTATTCTTCCTTTCAAATTTAATAACAAAAATCCCCAACAACTTCATATTAATTATCCGATTAGGGGACATAACATGTTCTTTCCGTCCCTCTCTATTTTTATTCTTGTTTATTTTTGAAGTGTGAATGGGGTATAAAATCTATCCAATAAAAGGGAGATGGAGATAATCGAACTCTTTTCATACAGTCCCAGGTAGAAATCAAATCCAAGACCCAGAGGTGAAAGTTGAGCTCTGTAACTACTTTACCAAACTATTCTTGGTAATTATCAGCATGAGCATAATTATTAATGTTTCAATTATACTCACAGTATTGCAACTCTCCAAGGGGTTTAACTCCACTGATTTTCATTTTGTCTTATTTTTTTGGTAGACATCCAGTTGGAACGAAGTTGCTGAATAATATTTTTAACACAAAAGGGTAACATACTTTTCAAAATACAGGATCTATATGTTTTGTCCTCAATGACACTTGTATGTTTCCAGATTTTAATTGCTTAGTAACACTGCTTGGCATAGTGAGTAGATTTAAATAGATTTAAATAACTTATTACACAGGAAATAAAAAACTGTATCCAAACTTCTCTCTAAAAAACATAAAGTTTGAAATTGAGATCTTGATTAATAATACTTTATCCTTTAATTTAAAAGTATTATTCACTCTTTGTCCGCTGCTTAATAACTTTTTACATATGTTTCTTAAAATTTACTTGGCCAATGGATGAAGTCAAATAATGTATCTATTTTAAAATATTTTTTGGTTATATTTCTAAACTTTTTCTGAATATTCAAACTTAAAATGCTTAGTAAAATCAGGATTTGTGATGTGGGAACCACATGAGATATTTCTGTGCCTTTGTTAATTCTATATAAATCATCTTTAGTGCTTGTACATTATGGTCGAGTTCAAGTTACTTGGTATGTGAGCATCTCTGAGTAAAGGTACCATATTGTTCTCTATTTATAGGAGTTGTACTTTCAGGAAAGGCTTATGAGAGAGACCAGCCTATTTGAAAGAGGAAAGGAGATTTCAACTTGAAGACTGAGTATAACAGCAGAAGTGATTCTCATCCTAGAGACATGTGAACTCTATCATTCTAGCTAACTAGGCAAGCATTTGTTGAAAAACATTTAGATGATAACTTGTAACAGTAATTTAAAAAAATAATTTGAATGAAGGAAAAGTTGTGTAAGTAAGTGTGAAGGATTAGCAAATTTGTGAGAATGTGTTTAGAATATTTTATATGGGCAAATGAACACTAAAATATGCAAAGCTGTTGAGCTCTTGTATCTGCTAAAAACACAGGTCAACTCACAGAAAAATTCTTGATAATTGCAACAGAAAATGCAAGTTTGGACCAAAGTGATTATACATTTGTTTCTGTAAGTTTGAAAAAGATTTGTGCTAGCCCAAATTTCCCTGAAATAGATTTATTAGAAAACACTGCAGCTAGAGAAGTGATTATGTATCTTGAATCTATTGTTCTCTGTCGTCTGTAGGTCTATTACCCGCCAGCAAGTCACACTATTATGGGCAGGAATTCAAGAAGCTGGCAGAGCTGTGCAATCTCAAATAGGTATATGGTGCCTCTGAATCATTCTCAGCCTAGCTACCAGGGAAAATGGCATACAAAATTTTATTTTCAACAGTGCCCAGACACAGATTGCATACTGGGTTTGTGACCGATGAAATGGCACATAACCACTACATCAGCAGAGGATTCATCATGAACCTGGTGGTAATGGGGGACATGAGCTGCAGAACCAATTTATAGGGATTTTGTCACGAAATTTTAACATATACACACTGTATGATACCATTTTACGGCTGTAGCCGTTTTGTCTCTCCTGACAGTAAATGCATGCTCACTCCTTGACCCATCATCTGTGTGTGAGTGCAATGCTGCCTGTCTCCACGGTGCCTATGCTTAGGAGAATGTTGCAGAGTTGCTGTACTCCACATGGAGAAGTTGCACTGTTCCCAAAACTCACTTATGAGATGAAGGTTAGCAAGGATCTGCTAAAAAAAAAGGCCAGGGGTAAATGATAATGATAGCTGCCTGAAATAGGAACCAGAGCAAATGGACTGACCCTCTCCTAGTAGTACTGATATATGATGGGCAGGGTTTGAGCACATTGGGTGATTACACAAGGCACTTCAAACTATCTGAAAAGTTGTTAAGAAAATTCAGTTGATAGTATAGGTGACATAGTTATTCGTATCATATTCATATATTTTTCTCTTACTGCCTTTTTTTTTTTGCTCTGAAAGGACATCATGACACTGGGAACTTGACACCTAGGGGTAAATGGTGCTATGGAGATCTGTTTAGTTATAGCTCACTAGAAATGGTCAAAGAATAAAGCCATTCTTTTGCAAGAACTGTGTTAAAAAACATGACTGAACTAGCGCACCAGAAGTTAGCGTCAAGTTGTTCTGTGGCCTTCAGAGAGGCCTTAAGTCAAGCCCATTTTAAAGCATATGATGATCTTGTGCTAGGACTCACCTTTGAGCAAATAAGGACACCTGCCTTATTTAGACAAAACTTCAGTGTTTTCAGCGGGTTTTGCACTGAGGTAACTGCAAAAATCTGCCTGTTGGTAGCAACTGATGTAAAGAAGTTCAATATTTGCTCTGATATTTCCTTAATTTTAAACCAACCAACCCACCAAAAAAAGCTATCTCCCTTGTTCTGTCAATGTTACAGTGTTATAGTGCATATTCTGATTACATTATGTCATTTATCTCCACAGAAAAAGAGAGTGTGAGGAACTTAGAGAACACATGCCCTGATGTTAGCTAGATGTACAGTTATGTTGCTGCTCTAGATGGTTTGGCTATGGATCCATGTGAAACATGGGCTTTGAAGTACATATTTATTTATGTGTTATATTTGATCCTGAAGCAGCAATATATTAAGAAATGACAAGTGATTTACCTGTACAAGTAAAGGGGTGAAAACAGTATGCCTGGATGACTGGAGAAACATACAGAGGTACTCAGAGCTCTCAGCCCTTCCCATTGTCATTGACAGGAGCTGGTGGTGTTCTGGGTATTTGTTCTTAACCCCAAAACCATAAAAAGAGTTACTAGACTTGTCATCTAATTATACTGGATGAGAACATACAGCAAAATTCAATAATCATCTTCATTTTTTTTCCTAATTTCAACTAATTCTTCTGTACAAATAGGTATTTAAATAACACAGACTGTAAAAACAGCAGCAATGAGCCAGTGTATGTGTCTAGAAACTCTCTTATATAAATTAGTGCCTTTTAGAAACCATTGTAAACCATGTTTTCTATAATTATGGCAAACCCTAGAGTTTTACCCAGGTAATAGTAATTTTTAGTGTCTTCACCATTATTTTCCTTTTTATTTATTTAACTATGACTAACTTAAGCAGACAATGTTAAGTGGGGAAACAGATGTTGTTAAATAGCCTGTAATTATGCCTTTAGTTATCTGTTACCATCACAAGGCTTGTCCTGCTACTATGACCAGAAAAAGTGACCTGACTGATTTCACCAGTAACCTTGCCAGTATCCGATGTAGAATAGATGGCCTTATTAAGCAATCAGAAAAAAATAAATAAAAATCAACCATTACAGTGGAATAGTAATCATCAGTGTTTATAGTAGCCCCACAATGCACAATCAGAACCATGAATTCTGCTAATTGTGTACCTTCTGCATCCAGAGGTGCCTGCAATAGTAAAAAAAGGGAGTTGAAAATTAGTGTTTGTAGCAATTAGTTTCTGTCTACAGGCATAGCCCAGTTCACGGAAGCCATGATTCAAACAGGGATTATTATAGTAACTATGGTATTTAAATGTCCTCTGTCATTATTCAGCATCAAATTTAGCATTGCAGGACTAATTTAGATTTACTCTTTAAAATATGTTTGTAGGGAATTTTTAAAGTCACAAACTGCAAACCATTTATTTTACTTTCTCATGTTTCCCACATCAGTTGTTTCCTTTTAAAGATTATGAGCCTGTATCAGATTCACTGTGGATGTAAGTGTGTGTGCTATTGAATAGATGAGACTTATGAATGACATAGCGGAGAGTGTTGGACTATTATTTTTCACAGAATGATCTATAATATATGGCATGTTGAGGGATTTCATACTTCATACAAATGTAAGAACTGGAAGTTTGTTTTTTATAAACACAGCTACAAATTCACACCAGTGAGCCATGATATACAAGTGCTTTAGAAGAGAAATTTAGATATGTAATTTTCTGAGTAAACTGCTAGTGTATTTTCAGATGGACCTCGGTGAAAGCTCAGTAGATTATATTAAGTTGGTTACAAAAAGCCTTTTACTCTTTTCTTTCCTTTGAATCTTTAGCATTTCTGACTTAATAATCTGATAGACAAATCTCTGTTCTTCAGTCCTTACCATTATAGACTCCCTGCTGTAGGTGCTTAAGGGGCAAATTAACAGTAGTACAATTCAAGTAACCTCTTCACCTTTGTATCAAAGCATCAGCTGCATGTTCTTGCCTTGCTAAAGCTGTCCATATGGTTACAGCAGACCTGTGACAAAAGCATACAAAAAATGCTTAGAATTCAGGAAAATAAACCACAGGAAGATATAGGGAAAAGGAGGCAAAAATTCTTTAAGTCAATCCTCAGTCTTAGCTCTGGTCTTTAAAGGTTATACTGAATAACGGAAATGTATCATCTGCAATTATTAATAAGTTGCATCCTCATAAGTTAACTACTGTTTAATCCGTATGTGATTAACTGTGTGACCTTAAAAGATTGTTATTAATACAAAACATTGCATTATGAAACTATTAAGTTATAGGAAAATATTGGTACTTTGAAGACAATCAGAATGATAAGTGTGATAGTTTTTAGAGATACTATACCAACATTTCCTCTGACTGATTGCATTACATATTGATATTAGCAAGTATCAGTACGTAGTGCAATCAGTCAGTGGAAAATGAGTGAAATGTGAACTAATGAGAGCTAATTGTCTCATATAATAGCAAGGACACAGAGTTCTATCAATTAAATTAGTCTGAGTTGAAACAACTATCAGTGTAATAATGTTGATAATATCAACCAAATTAGATGTAATGAAATAAATGGTATGCTAAAGATCAAGGATACCCACTGGTTTCGATTCCTGCCTCCTGCTAACTGGTGAGAGATCCTCATGACTTTGGGCTCAGTTTGCTTCAAGTTCTGCCTAATGCACAGCCTGAAACATGCAGTTCTGTACTCAGGGCATAGGTAATGCGGGTTTTGTTTTGATTATTGTATTTTGCATCTGGCAAATGGGGGAAGCCCTCTGGGAGGTTGAGACAGTGAACAAATAGTAAAGATATGCCATTAAAGACTATTGCTAACTTCAGCATAGCTGTTGGTGAAAGCAGGAGATGTGATAGGTGAGGAGTGCTGACTTGAGCATGCAAGATGTTGAGGCTTTTGTTTTTTCCTTTGGAAACTACTTAAAATGAACATCTGTATTGTATGATCGGTAATGATCTCATGGTACTCAACATTGTTTTTTCCCTCCTTGCTTCGTCCCATTATTTCCAGATGCTGTTAGGCAAGGCTCCCAAAGCTGTTCCAAAGTTGTTCACAAACAACTAAATCCACATGGGGACTGATTGGTGAGGACTAGGTTTTCAGAGATACTGAGAACACAGTAGCTCCCATGGAGGCTGAGGGAACCATTTGGATCATCAGTCTTTCAGTCCTGGTATTTCGGAATTCATAAGTGCAAACTATTACCTTTTACTACTACAGTGATCCCTTCACTTAAGAGTTGGACTTGATGATCTTTGTGGGTCCCTTCCAACTCAGAATATTCTGTGACTCTGTGACTGTGAAGATCAGAGAGATGATGGATGGACCAGTGAGGTTACAAAGGTACTAGTCAAACTAGAGAAGTATCTGGGAACTCTGCTACGACATCATCACAGGTCATGTGTAAATGTGCAGATGTACTTTCTGAAGTTATAATAATGAGTGAATAAACTTGACAGCTAATTATCCTAATACATAAGGATAAATAAAATATTTAAATTGTGTAAATAATTAAATTGTAAATTTAAATTGCATAAATAAATATTTAAATTGTAGAGTCTTACTTGTTTACCAATGGCTGTTTTTAGTGGACCTTCCAGTTCCTTATTTTCCTTTTATTTTTCATTTAGTAAGACTATTATCTCACCCATTTTTGAGTTGCCATTAAATTCACCCCCCTCATCTGTCAATAGGCTTTCTTTCTCTTTCGTGTTTACTTTCCTATCCATAAAAGCCTTTTTAATTCTCCCAAGCCCCTTTTTATTTATTCTGAACTTGACTGTAATGCTACACTGTGCCCTGGATAAGTAGTTATATTGCCCTAGGAGCAGGCCAGATAATTAAGTAGAACTTGGAGCTCTGGTCTCGCCTTGTGCTTTGCTCCTGAAGACAGAATTGGATTGTGGCTGCGTGTATGCACTCTAACCAGTAACTTTTTCTGACAAATCAGAGGGAAAACCATTTTGTAGATACAGTGACTGATTTCCCTGCTGATCTACATGCAGGCAATGGGTCCTGCTCTCCATGTCAAACTTCTTGCTAGTCAAGAGAGCAACATGCAGTAGGTAAAGTAATACTTCACTGCCTTTGTGAGCCTCAGCTTCAGCGCTTGTAATTTTCTTAGCCTTGAGCTAGACAAGAAGTTCTCAATGCTGTGGTGGCCAGCAGGCACATAGGTACTGTCAAAGTGTCATGGTCAGGCAGCCTAGGGAGGGAAACAGCATCACATCTTGGTGCATCATCAGTGGAGTAATGTCTAGGATAGTCCATACTTCTAGTTTTTGTTTCCCCATTTCAGCTTTCTCTAATTGAGTCTGAATGTTTTAGACTAACTTGCTAAGGAAATGGTCCTTCTAGGATTTTATTATTTATGTGTGTATATGTCTCTCTGCTACATTTTAGTTATTTCCTTTCTCCCTTTCTCTTCTTCCCCCTCCTTTATAATTTTTCAGCCTATTTTCCAAATCCACACAGAGGACTACAGAATTCAAAGACGTTTGGAATGTAGGTGGTCAGGTAAGGAAAAGAAAGAAATCCTGTGAATGCCACCTTGAGGAAAATGCTGCAGCCTGTGCTCAGCCTCCATCAGGCATGAAAAAATCCACTGCTTGGTGAAGTTTTCCCTCTCATATGGGTTCTCTGGTATCTAATGAAGGAAAAATTCTGGTTGAAGCATTTCCCATAACTGGGTCATGGGTAAGGGCTTATACATATACCTTCTCTAATGTCAAGTAAGGTCATGCTGTACGTTAACGTTAAGTCAGTCAAAAGACTAATCATCTACGACACAAAAATTTGACAGCTTCTTTAATTTAGTTTCACTGTATGCTGCTTTCTTCTCCACTTCTTTTACCTATCTTTATAATCTCAGATATGTCAGCAATACTTCACAAAGCCAGTGTTTAGGTTTCTTTTTCACAGGATCCATCTGTGGCACATACACTAATTCAAATCAATAGTTGCCTTTTTTGAGGGCTCCCTTTCCATCTTTAGGTTATTTTTTAATCAGGGACCCGTTTAT
This sequence comes from Manacus candei, assembly GCF_025592945.1. Classification (NCBI taxonomy): domain Eukaryota; kingdom Metazoa; phylum Chordata; class Aves; order Passeriformes; family Pipridae; genus Manacus; species Manacus candei. The sequence continues at coordinate 12,676,776 of NW_026138115.1, read as the reverse complement.
TTATGTCTTACTGTTCTGTTTTCAGATAGCTTCTGACTGCTGTTTCTTTATTTTTCTCTATGAATTAGCAGGGTTTCTTGTTCTGGTTAATAAAAGTTTGTAACTTGAGAACCTTCTTATTACACGCGTGACTGTATTTGTTATCCAACAGAGAGATGGGAGGTCAGGTTCTCTCCATAATGGTTTTTACAGGCTGGAGAAATAATTATCCATCCTTGACTGTGTGCTTTGTAGTCAGACCTGTTCTTCCCTCCAGGTTTGCTCAGTATGTGTCCTTTCCCATGCTCAGTGGGGCAGGAAGGTTGCCATATGTGGCCAGTAGTCTGCCCTTGTATAACATTCAGGCTGTTGCACTGCATTGCCATAAAAACCTAAAGCATTTTCTACTTAACTGATGCAACTTACAAGTCAAACCAGTGGGACTAGTTGATTTGTAGAAGGAAAGAGGAGAAACTAGTCAGATGTTTTCTCCATAGTCAATACTAATCAAAAATGATGGTATGGGAATGTGTCAGAATATTTGTCATAATGTAGGATAAAATGCTAGATAATCTTTCCTATATTTTTGCCTCTAGCCTTCTGTCCTGAATACTCTTGTGAAAAAAAAACCAGCAGGTATGACATCTGACCATGATTTAATGACCTAAAGATATGCTATTGTCAACAACTGTAACCACTTTCAAGGAACCTTCACATTTGGCTGCTGCTGTTTTATCATGTATGTTGTGACTCCTTTTGTTTTTTTTCTTACCTTTGCTTTTGTATTGCTTTAAAAAGACAACAGAACATGCTGTGAGCTAATGTTTCGCTTGTAAAAGGTTATGGATTAAGCTCAGCTGGTTTCTCAGCCTAACACAGGGTTCATGATTAGAAGAATGAAAACAAACATGAATTGAAAATGTCACTAACCTTTATTGGGCCCTGAAAATCCCTGAGCCTGCATGACAGGAGGCTTTCCTGTTTTCAACAGAATAAAAAAGATTGAAACAAAACAGCACAGATCTTGGCTATTTACATCTTTTAATGAATGCTCTTCACGTTGGGGTCTCTTTGTCAATCTCCCAGTTTTCAAGGGTTTAGCTGTGAAAAGTGCGGATGGTATCACATACTCTTATAAATCATGGAGTAGACATCTGTCTAGGATGTTTTTTCCTCCAAATTATGCCTACTGTAAAGGACAACATTTTAAGCTTCATTTACAACTACGCATGTATGAGGTAGCCAATTATCCAGTCTGAGTGTTCAATTGCAGAAAAGCTGAATAAAAGCATCTCTAAATAATGCAACAATTTTATTTTAATAAATTCAATCGGACAAAATATTTTTATAAATTCTAGATGACAGAGTTGTTTGAACTTTTAAACTGTTTATTGAAAAAAAATCCAACAAAACCCAAACCCCCAGCCCTTTCACTTAAAAAAAAAAATCAGTTCTTGCTCTAGTTGCTGTGGAAGAACATGCCCTGTCTTACCAAGGGAAGGAGGAGCACAAAGCCAACTCAAACCGGCCAGAGTGGAAACCAAAAATGCCAATGATCTGGGATCCTTTGCTCTGTCAAAAGCACAGATCCAGGCTCAATATCTTAGATGTACAAATTGAAGGAGACTATTGTATGGTATGATTGCCCTTCCTCAGCACTAACTCTTCCCACAAATTAGGGAAGAATCAAGCATTATGTCTGCCCTTACAAACCCAGATATTCCCTGCTTCCTTATTATCGTACACTGCTCAGCTGACTTTTTTTCCCAGTCAAGCTACCAAAACCACAAAAGAATTACCAAATGTTTTTTCATCTACAAAGAAACAAGATATATGTTTCCCTTCATTTCAATTTTTTTAGCTGCATGTTTTTTTAGCTGTACCATTGCTTCACTGATTTCATAGGTAACCTGAGAAAATACTTTATGGAGGAAGAACACCAGGGGATCCTGCAACCAAATTGATTTCGTTCACCTGATCTATAAATGTCTGGTGGATATGGAATTTTTCCTCACAAAATCACATTTACCTTTCTCACAAAGCAAAGTGAGGCAATATAAACCCACGCTTAGTACATAATTATTTAACATATCCTACCATTTCATGGTGGAACTCTGACCTGTAACTGAGATTTAATGAAGTGCTTTGGCAGAGAATTAATATTAGGGGGAACATAAACCTGCAATTTTTTTAGTCTCACTTCATCCAATTATAGTTTGTTCTTATATTACATAATCTACTTTACAGTTTTGTTGTAGAGACAAGAGTGAGATCTTACAATAATTTAATGAGGACTAGGAGTTGTAATTTCTAACTCTTTTAGTCTTGCAAATATTGAGGAAAGTCATATTTGATAAAACTTCCTAAGGTTTCTTAATAATTTAGGACCCTAATCCACAGCTTCAAAATCATCTGAGGCCTCAGTTTCTAAAGATACGTGGACATGTGAGTTCTGTTTATTGAAAGTGATAAACCAGATTAACTGAAAATTGAATAAATGGCTCAAAAACTAGAGTGTTAACTCCTTAAACAGTTGAGCTTAGGTTGAGAAAGGAGGATTTGCAAGGCAGAATACAATGTCCAGGTGTCTTGCCACACAGTGAATACACATCTACAATCCCACATTCTTTAAGTGGATGAAAAAGGTAGGGAGTATGGTAGAGAGCTACCTAATTACCCATGGGAAGAAATAACTAGGAGCATTAGGAACATGACTACATATCTCATACTATGAGTATCATGCCTTGCCAGTTACTAAATTACCTCTCTGTCATCTCTCCAAAGCCAACTTGGAGAGAAGGCATATGAGTCTCTATAACCCCGTAAATCCGTAATTGTATGTGAAGGGTGGAATGTGTCTCTGATGAGCTTCTACAGAACAGGGCAGTTTGATGCAGCTTGACGGTTAAGATGCTCACATGGAAAACAAAAGTTTAAAGGGGATTTGATCCTGCATCCCAAGGAAGCACTTCTGATACTACTACTACTATTACTACTACTACTACTACTACTACTACTACTACTACTACTACTACTACTACTGACTAGGATGAGAAGGATTGGAATGAGGGAATGGCTGGCTTCTCCTCCTGGCTGTGATTTGTCTGAGGTTAGACATCCTTGGGGTACATCTGACATGTCAGCTCTTGAAAATGGGACAGGTATTAGAAAACATTGTCTGGGAATATCGGTGAGTTTAGATGTGAGACAGACATCAAATTGCTGAGTGCTTTCAGGACTCAAGCACTTCTGCTCACTCTATGCAAAAACTTGGTCTCCTAGGAGATTTCTCTTATGGAAACTTGAGGAAGTTTTGAGGATCTGAATTTTTGATTTGGGTGCCTAAAGTGGTATCAAGATGCCTGCATACTCCTCTTGAATTCTAATTCATGGAGGCAACTGTTTAAAGATAGTGTGTGAAAGTGCATGAAAGTGCTTTATTTTGATGTCAAAGGTTACATGGGCAATTCACTTTATTTTGGTACGCTTTGTCCAGGACACATAGGATTTTCAGTATAAATAGGTTAGAATTAGATTATTGGGCTGTTCAGTAACCTTTATCTATCTATCTATCTATCTATCTATTTGCCTTAATATATTTTTAAACACTGAATATATGTGAAACTAACTAGCCATAAAAGCCCAGTGGGCTGAGGTTCCAAAATCACTTATTCATCTTTGTAGTTTTTTTTTTTAATGTCATTTTACTGCTGCATTACCTGTGGTGTGGTAATAGAAATGCAGAAAATAAAAAAGTGCTGGCTTTTTCATTTTGTCTTCGGCTATAATAGTTAAAATCTCATGTTAGTTTTCTGGGAAAAAAAGAAAAAGAAAACCATGCTGAGAGCATTTGGAGCAATGTAAAATTGTTTAGTTTAATTTGATAAGCTCTTGAGAACAGTTTCACTTATTACATGGTGCTATATAATGTCTTGGCATAGTTTGGACTGTGTGAGAGTGAAGCATGAACTGAGGCATAACTCAGTGACCATTGTTTTCAGTCTTAAAAATACATGAGCACACCTGATTTATAACCAAAGCAAGGAGCTAGTGACACTTGGCATGTAGAAATTACTATTTAACTTGGTGCCAGTTTCTGCTAAGCTTTCCCAATGTACTTTTGTCTTGGCCTGACCACTTTTGACTGTTCAGGGAGAAAGGTTCCCTCCAGCAGAGAACTGAGCCAACTGTTTAAAGAGTGTTTTTTCCCTAATAAAACTTTACAGAACTTTTATGTGAATTTAGTGTTTGTGAAAGGCCCTGCAGTGACAGCCCAGGGAACAGAGGCCCTAAGCTCATTGACAGACCATGTGCAGTGCAGACAGGGGTGGTAGCAATGCTCTGGCCCTTCCATACTCACATGTGTTCTTCACAGCCCAAACATGATTACCTGTGGTAGATAAAAGATTGATGAGGTCTCTGATGCTCTTCTGCCATTTGATTTTCATCTGAGACTACCTCAGGATTGCAGCCAGATTCCAGATGTAGAGAGCTTTTGTGGTGTGGATGCCCGAACACAACCTTCCTCTTCACAAATGTAGTGGGAGTGCTACAGGCGCTGGAGCTGTGGCCCCTGTGGCCCGTGGTGAATACCACGGTGGAGCAGCTGTGCCCCTGCAGCCCATGGAGGACCATCGGGGTTCAGAGGCCCACCTGCAGCCCATGGAGGAGCCCATGCTGGAGCAGGTGGATGCATGAAGGAGGCTGTGACCCCGTGGGAGGCCCAGGATGGAGCAGGGTTCTGCCGGAGACCTGTGGCCTGTGGAGAGGGAAGCCCATGCTGGAGTAGGATTTTCCCGGGTAGGACCTGTGGCCCCTGTGGGGGACCCACATCAGTACAGCTCATTTGTGAAGGACTGCACCCCATGGAGGAGTGACCCATGGGACAGCAGTTTGGGAAGAGCTGCTGCCAGAGGGATGGACTCATGCTGGAGAGGTCCATCAAGGACTGTCTCCTATGGGAGGGACCCCACGGGAGCAGGGGAAGGACTCCTCTCTCTGAGCAGTGGCAGAAACAACAACTGACTGCAACACCTATTCCCCATCTCCCTGCACAACCGAGTGGGAGGAGGGAGAACATGGAAGGAAGGAAGGGTGGGAGGAAGGTGTTTTTAAGACTGTTTTATTTCTCACTCTTTGGCTCTTATCCTGTTAGTAATTAGTATTAGTACTATCCCCACTTTGAGTCTTGTTTTGCCCGTGAAGGTAATCAGTCACTGACCTCTCCCAGCTCTTATCTCTACTCATGAATTCTTAGCTGGTTTTTTTCTCTCTCCTCTGTCCAGTTGCAGAGGGAGAGTGAGAGAGTGGCTTTAGTGGGTACCTGGTATCTGGCTAGGGTCAACCCACTACAACAAAGTATACAATAACTTTTACCAAGTAGTCTTCTTTTATTGTAATACTGAAACCAGTTAGATTTGTACCAATAATTTCCAGTGAGTGGAACATCTTTCATTTAATCCCGTTCTTTAGCTCAGTTGAAATATGACAATTAAAACAATGGAGGAAATTTCCTTACATTATAGAACTAGAATAGAAATGCTTATGTAGGCATCACCAACACTAGTTCTAACACAAAATGTTAGGTAAATTTGTATTAAAATCAGTTGCACCTCAGAAGCTGCATACAGTGTATTCAAATTCTATAATTCAAGACAGCAAAGGTGTTAGAGACTAGAAGTTGTGTCAGGATTATCTTGACAGCACATACACTGAGGCTTTGCGTTTGACATACATACCCTCTTGCATTAGCTGGACAGGCTGTCCCACTGAAGCCCCATCCTGATCTGAGAAGGTCACATCACTCTTTTCCTCTAAAATGAGAAGAGGATTGCTGCTGTTCATTGAACAGCCCAATGCTGGGAGTGACGCCCAGGAATGGGGGAAGAGGCATTGTTACCACCACCAGATGAGGAAGGCCGTGGGGGATTGAGCAGACCTATCACCCTGGACTCAGCAGGAAAAGAGGATCAAGCATTTTGAGCAGTTTTAGGCAGGAAAACCAGTACAGGTGATTCAGCAAAGATGTCCTACCTTTAGGTATAAAAACTAGCACAGCTCTGAGTATCCAGGACACTTTTTTACAGGTATCTTGAAGGTTTAAGCATTGAAAACTGTTTCAAATTATGGCTGAGTTTTGTGGACTGCTTTTAGGAAGTTAAGAGGAGAAATACTGCCATTTTTGACTTTATTTTGTCTTCTTGTTGAGCATTTTTGAAATGACATGAATTATGATCTGTGAAACAGTTATGGTGAGGTAATTAACATTTTCACTGGGGCTTTAAAACACAGGAGGAATAAAACACCTAGAAATGGAAAATGCACTTTTCCCAGTCTGGCATGGGCATTTACTGGAGCTCCAAGGAACACTTTCTAAGGAAAAGAAACATCTAAAACACTTATTATTTGTAAGAGTAACATGAAGATTACTGGTTCTCTTGAGGATCTGTCCCATTGTGATCTGAGATTAAGTGCCTTCATATTTTTGTGGTGATTCAACTCTGAGGGACTTGAGTCTTCATTACTAGTTTCTCCTAAATAATCATTTAAAAAGATTAAACCTCAAATAATTTGAGGTTGAATTCAGTACAGCTAACTATGTTTAGAATTAAATGCAACAATTCAATGATAAAAATGTATTTTCGGATGATGCTATTTCAATGTTGTGGTGGTTTGGGCTAGGCCTTCCTTGGTGACTAGTTTGTAACCAAGGAAGGGTCCAGATTTACCCAGTATTCCCTACGATTTTTACGTAAGCCAGATTATAAGAAGAAAGGAGGAGAGGCCTTCGCTCTCTTTCCTTCCGGCGGCTTGGAGGTGCAGGTTCCCTGCTGTTGAGTCTGCCGTGTTGGGGAGCGAGGCCTGGTTAGGCCTTGTCGACCTTGGGAGACAGAGGTTGCCGGCGATCGTTCCAGAGCGACCCTCGGTTGTCCCAGGAGAGTAGTGAGCTATTTCTTTGTTAACTCTTTTAGTGGATAGATATTGGGCTGCTAATTGGGATATTTATATATATAATATTTTGGTTTTGTTCCTTTTCCCTTCCCCCTTCCCTTTCCCTTTCCCTTATTTTTTTTAATTATATATAAGTGTAAATATATTTATATATATCACTTTGGTTGTCTCTCTCTCGTTTCGGGTTTTCTTTCGTTTTTTTCTCCCTTTTCTCCCTGAGGTTTGAGGGGGGGGGGAACTCTGGTGGTAAGGTTTGGAGACTTGGTAGGGAGCCAGCTTCAAACCATATCAAATGTATACACAAAAATATTGCTGAATATTTCCTTATTTTTATATGCTCTGTGTGTACTTCTGAAAGACCTACTGTAATCTTGTATTAATTTATTAATCTTAATTTTGTCGATATTGAGAATTGGGAGAAGAAGAGTTTGAGAAAATTAATGTGATGTCCCTCATTCACCTGTCCACCAAAATCCCACCTATAAAGCAATTCTTCCTGTATGACACTGAAATGTCTATGCATTTCCAAGCTGCAACTTATCTTAAACAAGCTGGTTTCATTGCATTTCATGTCATGGTTCCCTCCAAATGCTTCATACACAGTACTTATATATATTTTGTCATTTAGAAAGTCTTCCTAGGTAGTTAAGGTATTTCAAATAATTCTGTTCATGATCCACAGCAGGATTATTATTGACTGATGCATAACAGTATCTTGTACTCCTGATGGAACAACATTGTTAGGATATGAACCTGCATATACATGCAGTAATGGGAGGCTAATTGCATTTGCTTTAACAAACTAGTTTATTGAAACAGGCTTATTATCTGGCCCATAATTTCCAACCTGAGTTTAATGAGTTCCTTTCTCTTTATTTATCTTTTCTCTCTCTTCTTTCTCACCCTCTCCCTTGCACTCTCCTTTCATTTTCTTGCTCTTTCTGTCTCATCCTCTTACTCACCCCTGCCCTCTTTCTGTCCCTCTGTCTCTCCCTGAAATCATGGACAAGTAGCAGGAGCTTGAGCTACCATCTCTGCTACAGTTCAAAAGATGAGAATGTGCAGATGACACTCCCTTGGATTTGTGTAGCATGATCAGTGACTTTTGAGGCCTCTGTGGCATGCACTGTCCTTGGAATAGTGTCACTGAGATGAGGGAGAACTGTCATAAATCTGGGCCATCTAAAAATAGGGCAGCTACTCAGTGACTAAGCTTTCACTGTGCTTTGCTCCCCGTAAGGAGTGCTTACCTGTATTAGGGGCAGCAAAATGTCCCAATGCACTACTTACAACCTCAAAATAGAGCTTACCCTGCAAATAAGTGGCTCCAAAGACTTATTCTAGCCCTCTATGCTGGAATAACTGTCTTGCGGCATGAGTGCAATGACTGCATCCTGATGAGGAGTGGTGTCATCTGATGCTAAATGACAAGGGAGCAAACCAAACACAGGAAGGTCTTTGCTTGCTGCAACAGCTGCTCCCGCTGCTAATTGAGGCTATGTATCTGTGGCATCATCTCAGTGCCTATTTTAGGCTGTTTCCAGCTGTGAAGGTTTTTGTCTCACAGCTAGTGGTATCTGTGCAGCTGGCAGAGTGAGGTAAAAATAAACACAACTAATTCAGCAAAGCAATGAGAAAAACGTACAAAGAACGTAAAAATAATATAAGCCAAGGTTATTTGGGAGAGACATCTGAGTTTGAGTGGAGAATGACTGATCTTGCATGGAAAAGGGTTGATCACCTTCCTGTGACTGTCAAGAAAAGCAGAAGATTTTAATCTGAATTTTGGGTTTATTAAATGTGTTGAAAGCTGAAATTTTCCAATGGCCCTTTTGACAATTCCTCTGCAATGTTCTACACATATGTTTAAATATTAGCTGTGAGGGAAGCATTTCGAAGAATGAGAATATATTTATTCATTTATTATTTTCTACAAACTCCTTGCCTCTTTCCTGAATAATAGTTAAGCAACTACTGCTAGTTAGAGGGCTCTTTATTCCTCTTTTAGTTTGGATAGTTCTCCTTAAAACCAAAAATTAGTACCATCAAACTCACTTCTCCCATTTTCCCACCTCTCTTCCAGTAATACCCATGTTAGCCCTGTTAAAACTGCATTAGGGGTGGTTGCATAAGTGCTGGGCAGATATGTGAGACCCTAACTATGCACTTCCCTTATTTGCAAGGCAAGACAAAACCAACCAATTTTCTCCTGCAGTTTAATATATAACCTGTTTGAGTCCAGCCCCTATGCAGGCAATTTTAGGGGGAAAATATCGAAATGGATTTCCTGATAATCTTTTACAATATTGAAACTTTCTGATTATTGTAAGAACCTTGACTCTGGAAAATTGTCATGAAAAGAGAAAATTTGAGACACAAAAAAACCTATTCAGTGGGTACTGTGTTTATGTGCTTTTAAGTATCTTACCTGCTGGTCAAAACAGCTATAAATATGTATAACCAGAATTATTTTAAAATTCATTAAGCTTTTTAATGTATGTAGTTCTGGAAATTTGTCTTGAATTTTAGTGACAAGAAATGTAGATACTTATACAGTTATTCCAACAAATCTCTCCTGTTTTAAGTCTCAACTAAATCAAGGGTGTTTTCCTCTTTGAAATAGAATTTGATCTATTTTATTTCAGTAAGGTTTTCCAGAGGTATTTGTATTTATATTTTAAATACTTTTAGTTGGCTACTGTTTTGTGAAAAATGTAGGTCATGTGTTAATGCCAAAACCATCACGTAGTTTCACTAACTTAGAAAATTAATTTTAGTTTTCCAGAGGGAAAATTCCAACTACAACATGGATAAAATACTTTTAATTTCCTACTGAATTCCCTACTTTTTATCCCCCTTTACTTCCATGTTTCTAAGTGTTTATTTTTACTGATTTGCCACAGAGTTTTGGATATACCATCACTACTGTGCATCATTTCCATGGGTGTGGAGCCTGCTCTAACAGTGCCACATTCTAGCCTGGAAATACTGACTTCTGCTCCCTTCAAATATGCAATAAATTTATTCCTGCCTGAACTTAGGGAACTGGCATTCCCAAGTCAGTCACATTACCTAGAATGCAAATATGTGCTACTTACAGACAGACATGAACTAACAGAAAGTTAAAATAAATGAACCTTACTTGCTTTTATCAAGTTGCTTAACTTGATAGCCTTGCTCAACCATTCTATTTACAATGTTATTAAGTGTTTTCTTAGTGCATTCTGATCTATTCTGTTTCGCAAGGAGAGACGGTACCTAGAAACACAGAAACAAACATTGCAACAGATTTAAGACAAGTTCATAAAATAATATTTAGTTAATCTGCAAGTATAGAGAAGTCCTTATTTTGTCTCTTTGTTTCAGGATATCCATTTCTCACAGATTCCTGTAAGACTGGTGTAGAGGTATATTAATATTTTTATATGGCAGTAGAATACATGAAATCATGTCTCCTTATATAAGCTTTAAATTGAAGCAGTTTGTCCAACATCACCAAATTAGATGAATTTTAATATAAAATAAAAGCTTTAAAAGTTGCTAAAATGCAGTTGAGTTTAATGTTCTACCACAGTGTCAACCCTGAAACAGTATTGAGTAAGGAAAGAAACTTGTCACACTTCACTCAAAAGAATATTTTAATGTTCTCATTTAGGAACAGCTCAATTATAGATATATTTGTAAATAAGTAGAAGCTTTATATCCCCTCATCTCACATTCAAACATCTTCAGCTTTAAAAAAAATCCTTTTTCAATTTTACAGAAAAGTATACGAGTGAAGCTCATTATACATGGATTTACACTCAATAAACCCTGAACTAGTAATGGGACTTTGTGTCTTGAGGAAAGATTATGCAGTGGTTAAGCTCTCAAAGACATCTGTTAAAAATATTTGCCTTGCTCTGGATTCCTGATTTTTTTTCCAGTGCATTTTTTGAAATGTGTGCATTTTTTCAAAATGTGTGGATTTTTAAAAAACCTAGACAGCAATGTTATACCTGTGAATGAAGCTTTCTAGAATACCTGTTTGCACAGCCAGAGGATAGATGACATCTATTTAGCTCTAGAGGAGGTTTTGTCATTGACTCTGCTGAGACCAGGGTTTTATTCAGTCGAGACCTCACATAAGGATGCAGCTCCTGTAGAAGTCCCTCGTTGCCTGCCAGGCTGCTGCTTTGCAGCCTGCAAGAAACACCACTGCCATTATGGACAGAAAAGCATCAAAGTGTAACCTACACAACTCCCTAATTTCTGACTTCTGTTCACAATGCTTTTCCAAATTCTGTATCTGATGAGGTTGCATCTCACCAGCTTATGCCTGACGGCCAAAATCCAACAGGGAGACATCTACCATCTTTGCCCACTAGCCTGAAATTGCTGCAGTGGAATGAGTGCTGCTGAACAACAGGTCTCCCCATTGCTAAAACACTATCCTCAATGCATCTCCTCTCAAATAACTCACTCAGATTGCTTTCCACGGATGTCCTACATAAAGGGACAGTGATCCAAGGAGAAAAAAACCTGACAGTTGAGGAGAAGAAAAACTTTCTGTGATAAATAAGAATCAATGATTTTTTTTTCCTTTTTTCCTCAGAGCATCCCATTTCTTTTATCAAGCCACCTAGGTAGATTCTTGAATCTGCCTCCTGTAAAGGAGGCATAAACCTGCTGCCTGAGCTGTCTTAAGAGCTTGATCAAGCAGTGAGGTAAGTGCCTTTTACTACATGGGAACTACAAGGTCAGAAGGGGAAAAAGTACTGACAAGATGATTATGAGCATTAATCATAATAATATCGAGGTCTTATATAGCACTTTTCATCAGGAAATTTTAAAGCACTGTACAAAAGAGATGAGTCTCATTATCTCTCTGTTTTAGACCTGAAATGTGGCCTCCAATACCTCAAGGTTTGTTCTCTGAAGGGAAAAAAAAAAGACTTCTGGAATCAACAATACCTATTCTGTGTTAAATTTCTAATAATCATAAGAATATTTTTAAATCTACTTGTTCTGTGGACTCTGTAATGGAATTTTAATTGCTTTACTACCAACTTGAGATAAGAATTATGTTTATTCATTTGTTCTATCAGGATGTTGCCATCAGCAGATTGAACCAGTACACTGACATTTGCATTCTGAAAATCATGTTAGCACACTCAATTATGTTGCTGGTTACTGCTTCATTTGTTGGGGATTGGTAATTGAATATTACGTGTGTTGTGATGCACAGTAAAATGGATCAGGGTAAACCACCTTCAAAGAGGGTTCACGCCAATCCTTCTCCTTTGCCTTTGCATAAACCTTTCAGAGCATCCTAGCTCAGATCTTTCACACTAACTAGCAATTGAGAGGTGTTTTTTTCTATTAAAAGAGCCTAATGCTACCAGAAACAACTAACTATGTCCTGAATGGCCCACAGTGGAGTTATGTTCTACAAAACAGGAATATTACTGTAAGCTGTTACTGAAGGGCAAATTTTTACCTTCTGCTGTCAGGAAAATACTTATGTTTTATTGCGTTAGAAGATAGACCTTGAATTCTATCAGCAGAATTTTATCCTAGGAGAAAAGATTTATGGCTGCAGAACCTCAGAGAACAAAACTTGGTGCTCATCTCTCTGCAATGGCTCTGGTGCAGGGAAGCTCAAGCATTTCTTTGGGATTTCGTTTCTCTCTGGGGCCAAGGATGATCTGTACAAGTGAATCTTAACGAGAAGAGAGATCTTCCAGAGTTGTGAGGAGTTGTAAATATCCAGGAGAAAAGTCAGAAATATAAATAAAAATATATATTTATCTGCGTTGAGACAAATGGAATTAGTGAGGCAGCATTTAAGAAAGTTTAAGGTCACTCTATAGAAAATGCAAGTTTGAGACCTGACTCCTTGGAAACTTTTGTGGAATGATGTTGCTACTTAGAAGGAGGTCACTTTTGAACTGTATTGTGGACACTGACTGTCAGTTTCTGCTTCTACTGTAGGGCTTGACCTGTTTTCATTTATGCAAATAAGATCTGAGATGTGAAATACATACAGGGAAAAAAAAGCAAAACTACTGAAACATGCTGCATTTCAGAGCATTATCTGTCTTTCTACAAAGGGCGAGACCTTTTTGTATAGTAACTGAAAAAATTTTTATCTAAAAGCAAACTATCATGTATTCTCCTTTTGTCTAAAAATAGCTCTAATGCCAGACACAATGGCTGAAGTACTATATGCTCAGTTTTATTTCTCTTTCATTTGCTTTTTTTCTTTGTTTGCAGTCATGATAAGGAATAAATAAGACTGACAACTTTAGGTTCACTTAAAGCATCAGACTTGTCAGCTCTGTTGGATATAGATCTAACAGATCCTGCACCAGCTGAATTTAATGCTGTTCATGAACTTCATGTTTCCTGACTCTGATGAAATTAGATTGTTTTTCTTAGAACTTTATCTCAAAAAGTCTTACCTATGTGAAAGATCAAAGATACTCAAAACCCCATACCAAATTGCCCCCAAACACTGGACCAATATTAGTTCTAGTTGCATAAAGCTTAATAGTTTTAAAAAGAAAATTCAAGCTTGCACTTCAAATATGTCTCATGACAAACTAAATCTGAATTTGCTAAAGAATTCAATACAAGTTTTTTAATATATTTGGTTTTGTTCTATTTTTGGTCATATACTGTTTGCCAGCAATCTTCAGATACATTGGTTCTTCTAAAGCATTTGCAGAACAGAGAGTAATTTTTAATTTTAAATTCCTTCAGGTGAGATTTTTGGTATTACAGGTCTGTACTATTTTGACAAAATTTACTAATTACTTATTTGGGTTCCCAGATGGATAATTGCAAATTTAAAGAACCAAGTTTCTCTTTAAAATTCACATTATTTTGAACATCATTTGTGGCCATACATTATAAGGAAATAATTAGCAAAGTTCTTTGCAAGAATAGTAATACTGGATATGCAACAACAAAGTGAATGTCTTTTAAATTTTTAGAAAATCCTGCAGGGATTTTTTTCCATATCTGTCCCTATAATAGTATCTATATATAAGATGGGTTTTGCTTAACATGTGTGATTTAATTTCCAAGTAGAAAGAGTGTAGGAACAAAGCACCCACTGAAGCAGCTTTACATTCCTGGAGTAAGTATGTACTAAATTTATATCAAAAGACTTGAAGGAATAGGACAGTTTATGGCTTACTCATATGTTGTGCTGACTTCTGTCAGCTTTCAGGAGTCACTGAACTGAGAAAGTCAGCATTTCCTACAACTCAGCACCAGATGAATGCCACTAATCCAATTACTTCCTTCCAGCCTCTCCCAAATGTTTGTGAACTTGTCGTCCATCAAAACAAAGAAGGAAAGAAAAAGTAGCATCTGTATAGCAACAAGGTGAACAGAAGCAGATGGGCATACGAAAGACACACTGCTTGTGCCACGTAAAAAAAAAAAATCCATCACCATCCAGCAGCCTTTGAAAGTCCCTTCAAGTAAGACTCTGGAGGTTTTGAACTAGCTGTGGAGTCAAGAGGCCCACTGGGGTTTCTCCAGGCTTTTGTACAGCCCGTTTCTGTGAACAGACAGCCCTGTTTCAGAGAGGGGATTAGCCTGATTGCACATAAGGCAAAAGGAAAACTGCAAAAGATGTAGTGAGGATGGAAGGACTGAATGCAAGAAACAAGAGTGAAAAAGAGTGAGGCAAACAGGGTGCTAGATTTTTTGTTAGCAAGTGTTGTGATTTAACCCAGCAAGGAGCTGAACACCACACATTTGCTCACTCACTCCTGCTACTTTCAGTGGGATGAGGGAGAGAATTGGGGAAAAAAATAGTAAAATTCATGGTTTGAGTCAAAGACAGTTTAATATGACAGAAATGGAACATAATAATAATAATAATAATAATAATAATAATAATAATAATGGTAGAGGGAACAGGAGTACAGGTTCTTCCTCTGTTCTTCTGGTACCAAGAAATAATACTGATAGGAAGAGGCAGATCCATCAGGTCAATGAGTGACTCCAAGTTGGAGTAATTAGAAAAATTTTTGGTTTTTTGACCATGGGATGATCTACTCAGCACCTGATCTATTGACACCTTTGTCAGAGGGGCAGAAGAGTTTTAGCACAGGGGAGCTGGTGGGACTGGTTGGCAGAGCTTTAAACTAGCTTGGAAAGGGGATGGGGACAAAACCAGGCTTGCCAGTGACGAGCAATTGGATGGTGTGCCAAAACACGAGAAAAACAGCCCTGGTGGGATCCCTCAATCTACATCATGGGGTGTTGGCTACAATGTACCACACCTGAAATGTTTCTACATCAATGCACACGGCATGAGGAACAAGAGGAGCTCAAAGCTTTGGCCCATCCCTGAGACTCGACATCATAGGCATAAGTGAAACCGGGTGGGATGAGACCTGTGACTGGAGTGCCCTGTTGGACAGATACAGGCTCTTCAGGAGAGATAAACAGGGCAGAAGAGGCAGAGGGGTAGTACTGTATGTAGCAGAAGGGTTAGAACTTATGGAGCTCACAGTTGGCAATGGCACAGTTGAGAGCCTCTGGGTAAGAACCAAGGGGCAAACAAATAATGTGGATGTTATTGTGAGAGTCTGCTATAGACCTCAGACAGGATGATGATGCCAACAAATTATTCTTAGAGGAACCAAGGGACACTTCCAAGTCAACTGCCCTTGTCCTTATGGGGGACTTCAGCTTGCCAGAATCAACTGGAAGCATCACATAGCTGGTACAACCTGGACCAGGAGATTCCTAAAAAACCTGGATGACAACTTTATGGAACATATCCTAAGGGAGCCAACTTGGAAAGATGCTCTCCTTGATTTGCTGCTTGTCAACAGAGTGGATCTTGTGAATGAAGTGGAGATTGGTGGCCGTCTTGGTCACAGTGACCAAAAAGTGATCAAATTTAAAATCTCTCTTGAGAGGAGGAAAAGTGCCAACAAAACCTCAGTTCTGGACAGGAGGAGAGCAGACTGCAGGCTGCTCAGGGAATTAGTAAGTAAGATCTCTAGGGAAAATGATTTTGCAGGTGCTGAGGTCCATCAGCGTTGGTCACTCTTCAAACACCACCTCCCAAGGGCACAGGAGCAGGCAATTCCCAAATGTCAGAAGTCAAGCAGGGGAGGCAGAAGGCCGGCTTGGCTGAGCAGGGATCTTCTCTTGGAAATTAGGCAAAAAAGGAAGGTGCATGCCCAGTGGAAGCAAGGTCAAATGACATGAGAAGAATACAGACATGCTGCTTCCTGCTGTAGGGAGAAAATTCGTGTGGCCAAAGCTCAGCTGGAGTTGAAGTTGGCCAGAAATGTCGGGGACAATAAAAAGAGTTTTTTCAAATACATTAATGGCAATAGGCAGTACAGAAATATCATCAGCCTGTTACAGGATAAGTATGGTCACCTCACAAACAGAAACAGAGACAAGGCAGAGTTGTTTAATGCTCAGTGTTTAATGTTTAATGTTTAATGTTGTCCTGTTTTTTCAAGAAGGGCAAGAAAGAAGATCCTGGAAACTAGGGGCTTGTCAGTCTCACTTCAGTGCCTGGTAAGACATATTCTGTTTGCTCAATCCATTTAATTACAGATTTAAAATATCAAAGAAATGTGCAGTGCACATGCACCTCAGGTAACTTTGGGAAAAAAAATTAATATCTTCAAGTCTGAAAAGGAAAGTTGAGTTCTTTCAGACCAGGTTTGGAAATCTCCCACAGATTCTCACAGAAATCCTTCCACAGTTTGTTGTGCAGTCAAAGACCTCAGGACCTGGTCAAGACTAGATATACTTAAGTTGCTGACCTACAGGATGAAGATGTTAAGAGAAGTTATTGTACACAACTCTAAATAATGCCACAACAGGTTTTGGGCAAAAGAGAAAACAAAATTGAAATTATCTGTACACATGTTGGAATTTCTGTTTAACAGCATCTTTAAAATGATTGAAATAGCTAGATAAAGTTTAGGAAAAAAACTTTATGAGAAACTCAGTCTGAATCCTGTGCAGCACCCAAAATTGCTTTTCTACCACTTTTTCCTTTCTTTGACAAGCAAGCAAATTAACAATGAGGGCTATATTTTCTTCCAAAAGGGTTTTGGAAAATTCATTTTTAGGACAAAATTTATGAGAAATAAACATATTTCTTCATCACGTACTGCTGTACAATAAAGATTTTCTGGGTTTGTTTTTCCCTCCTGTTCCTCTGCTTTCTAAGGTTCCCTATCCCTCTTAGCAGACAATAGATTGCTAAGATACCTGATTGCTTGTCTAATTTGGGGAAAATCAGGTAGATTGATCTTCTGTCTGCTGAAGAAACGCAATGCGAGTTTTCACACCACTAAAACTCCTTCTGAGAGTCAATCCACTTCTTGAGACTGAACACCCCAGTTAATTCACTACAATTGATACTACTAGCGTTTTGCCTTTCTACATCTTTTCTCCAGTTGTAATCAGCTGCTTTGTAATCATTTGTTTCAAAGTGAAATGGATGTAACTTTTTTCTTTATTACTATTTATTTATTTGTCACTGTGTGCTACCATTCCAAATACCAGCAAAATGCTTGCCAGTGCCACAGAGGTATTTTGGTGGTTCTTCAAAGGAGAAAATATGATGGACATTGGAAAATATGTTATTATAAGACTCACTAAAGGAAAAAACCACTAAACTTTCTTCTTTTAACATTTTTCATTAATATATTTGCAATTTAAACCAAACAACAGAAGCCTACTTTATTGCAAAACTGACCATATGAAAATAAAATACAAATAAAGTTCTTCTGAAAACTTCAGCCTACAGAAGAAAGTGTATTGTAGTGTGGAAATTGTCGTGGAAAAACTGTACAGGGTGTCTCCATACTCCAGCTTGAGCTGCACCAGGAAACATTGTCTGTTGAAGGCAGACAATGAAACCAGACAGGGATATTTTATCCTATAACACCAAAAGCATTACACTGCTGTATTTAAAGGGATCAAAGCATCCCATCATCTTTGGTTCAACAGCAGAATGGAACAGAAACTGAAATAAAAAGCAATCTTATATGTGGGAGACTTGTCAAGTTTGTGTTATTCAGTCAATTTTTTCTGTTACTCTCCAGCATAGCTCTTGAATACGTTCAACCTCTAATAGCATGAGAGACTCTTTATTCACTGAGGAGGTGTTGATTAATCAAATTATGCTTGGAGTTGTCTGAATTTTCTTCTTGGAATTCAAATACTCCAATGCAATTATTCTGTGAAAAATTTACACATTTTCACTGGCACTGATCACTGCTGTGGTTGATATGCTCTGATAAAGTCCAGTGTTTCTAGGAATATACTTAGGTCTACATTTTTCTAATGATTAATAAAGATTTGGAAGCTCACAATCCTAATACCAAGATTTTTTTGAAGATTAACCGGAAATAAGCTATAATCACGGTAACCCTTCTAATATTTTTTATGTCTTACATTTAGTCAGCTGAGCCAGGCTGGTTCCTGAGCTGGCTAAGCCAGCCAGGAACAGGGAGCTAAGCTAATCAAAGTAGTGATACCTTTGACTAGAGCTTGGGAGACCTGGAAAGGCATGGTGAGGATCAGTTGACTAAAGAGTTATGTAGTCCTGGAGGAGGTGCTGAGGGCCTGGTCCTGCCAAAAGGTGCAAGCAAGCACTGCACTGCCTGCACTGGGATGCCTGGGCTATCTGAAGGTCTCTCAACTAGAACTGGTCTTCTACATTTAGGGAACTGGCTGGTGCTCTCAGTATTCAGCATTATTCATGGTCAGACCTTTTATTGTGTGTATCTGCTTAAAAGAGCAGTGAAACGGCCTTTAATTTGATGACAGTTTTGTTTTGGTTGATTTTAGAAAATAAGTGGAAAGCAAAAATATAGAAAGTGATGTACACCTAGTGTTTACTCTCTACACACTACTTTGTTTTTAAAAGAAACTGAGTTCTCACAGGATTTTTCTCTTCTTATGAATGATGGTGCCCTTTTGAAGTTTTCCAATACCAGGCAGAGGAACATATCTGAAGTATTTTTGTTAGGGTCCAGTCTCAGTAGAAATAAAATAGAATGTAAAGGTTTTGAATAATATTTGAATGCTACAAGTTTTATGGAGAATTTTGTTTTTCTTTTGTTGGTGAAGTTTCTTACATTCATCTGCTTAATGCAACGTCAATAACTGAACCTCTTTTTCTTTTTAATCTCCACAGTGTGACTTTCTGTAACTATTCTGTTGAATTTATGAGATTATAAACCAAATATAAAACCTTATCAGAGCAGAAATAGAAGACTAGGAAAAGAGTTGGCCAAAAACGGGGAATTTCCACTCCATAAGAAATTCAGATATTTTGAGATTTGGTTTTGTATCTAACACTCTAATACTAAAAAAAGTTATGTTTGTTTCTTTTGGATTAAATATTATTCTATATATTCGCAAAGTTTTCAAACACTCCTGCCCTGATCACTTCTATTGCTTGTGCTACTTACAGACCTAGGCTTCCCTGGACATCTTGTGAAATGCAACCCAATGGCTGGAAGTCCCCTACGTGAAGGGACGTAGGGGCTACAAGCGACTGATCTGTACTTCCTGTGAAGCACAACGTTAACCTGAACCGATACATAGATGCATATTTGATATGAAATACAATGTTTGTTTGCAAAAAACCAAACCAAAGAACTTGTATATTTTGACTGGAACCAGCCTGAGCCTCAGAGAAATCCCTTTCAGGGGAAAACTGAGAATGACAACAGGATTGAAGCAATTAAGCTAATTCCAGTTCTGCAAAACAGATGTTTTCAAAAAGAGTAGTATGTATAGGGAAATGTCTGAGCAGATCTTTGTTGTCTTCATGGCACGACATATCTAAACTTTATAAACGAATGGAATGTTTTGCCCCAAAACTGTGTAGTTTTATGTTTTATAAACAGTCCCATTGTCCTGAGAGGTGAAAAATAACAGTAAAATACAAACCCAGGGTAGAGCTGGAGACATAAATCTTATCCTAAGTTTATACACAATGCAGGGAAATGAAGAAAACACACAAATACAGTAGGAACCATATGAATCTCTTCTTTTAAAGTTTAAACCAAAATCGCTTGGATTTTGTCTCAGGCAAAACTGACATTATAACTTTAAATAAGGGTAAGTCATGTGAGTGTATATATACATTATCTATCTATCTATCCATATATCTAGATATGTCTCAAAATACACTAAGTAAAATTTAGGAGGTGGAAAGAGAGAGACACTGCTAGCATGCATGTGAAGAGTTTGCCTACTATCAGGTGGAATTCAAAGTTATATTTATTTGACTTGGGAAATGTGATCTTTCTCTTTAAGTTCATCCTTAATTTTAAAGCATAATTTGTTTTGATTGAATTTCTAATGTTAATTAGTGAGGCTTGCACCATTAAAGACATCAAGAACATATAATTATGTTCCTTATAATTATACCATAATTGTTTTAGTATGTTAAATGATCTAATAGATTTTTTCCTGTTTCAACAGCAGCACTACTACCATCTCTGTTTTATGAAATAACTGGCAAGCATTCAGTAGGTGCTTTCAAGCATTTCAAGTAAAGTTTTGATGGGTATTCATCTACTAATGAAATATTCATGCATTATATTTTTCTCTATGACAAGTGACTTTCGCTGAAGCGCCTAATGCTTGGTTTGCTTAGACAGATATAACATTCAATCAAACTAATGGAAACTGTGGAGTACTGTTATACTGGTTATTATTAAATCAAATTCTCTTGATAAATATTGAGTCTCTGATGTTAAAAAGCATTTCTAGCATGATGCATGGATAGTAAGGCAATAATCTGGCCCCTTGTTAAAAATGTTAATGTTACAGCTGTCATCATTTAACAATTAACATGATTTCTGAAGTGCAGAAATGCCTTAGAGTATTAAAAAATACAATCTGAATGCTGTTTGAGATTTTTCTATATTGTGTAAGCATTCACTCCCAATGTAGAACAATTGGACAAGTTTATATTACCAGCAAAGTATAAATATTTTGTCTGCGTAAAATTTAGTATTTCCTTCAAGAAGCATTACTTGCACCCATGTCAATATGAAGAGATTAGTTTTGGTAATTTCCCAGTACCTCTCCCAGAAAGCTGGAGAGAGCCTTTTTATAAAGGCGTGCAGTGATTGGACTAGGGGGTAATGACTTTAAGCTGAAAGAGGGTAGGTTTAGATTAGAGGTTAGGAAAAGTTCTTTACTGTGAGGGTGGTGACTAAAACAGGTTGCCCAGAGAAGGTGGGGATGACTCATCCGTGGAAGTGTTTAAGGCTGGGTTGGATGGGGCCCTGGGCAACCTGCATAAGTGGAAGGTGCCCCTGCTTGTGGCAAGGGTGTTGGTTAAGGGCCTTTCCAACTCAAACCATCCTATGATTCTATGAACTTTAAGTTCATTACTTTTTGAATGACACTGTATTGGCTTCTTCCGGGAACCCAAAGGGACTTGGTAAAAGAGCCAGCTCAATGGGGAAAGTACCAAAGGAATGCTGGCAGAGAAGATGTAGAGATGGTCAGTAATGAAATTGCACTGTTTGATACCAGTTAAAGGAGTGACCAAATACGTAAAAATATTTCACCCATTATTTGATCTGTTCTAAGGCACCCAGAAAATAGACACTGTAAATCACACTCTCTATAAACAGGTAGGATTCACAGGCCCTGGTCAAAAAAATGGTCCTCTCTCATCATGTATCATGAAGGTATATGATTCTCTGCCTTCACAAAAGAATTTACAATGTGTGGATGCTGTGTGGATGCAATGAACGATATTCTGGGATCAGGTAACCTTTGCTCAAAGCTAAAAATAAGATCCAGATGCATTCTGAGGTCTGTATGAATGAGTTTGAAAAACTGCCTAAAATCTAAACTAAACTATTGAGTCACCAGTATGTAGTGACCTCCTTTGTCACCCTCCAGGCTGTTGAAATTGTGAAAAGATGTCAACACCAGGAGGACTGAAGCTTATTCCTTCTTGTGGGCCAATTCTGCCAGCTTTATGCTGAGTTATTTGATTTAAAATACTACTATACAGTATTCAGGATCAGCTAAATTATTCTTTTAAGATTGCTGTTTTATTTTCTTTTTTTTTACATTTAAATTTTGAAGGGCAAAGCATGGTGCTAGGAAAATTAAGGAATGTGTATAAAATTAAGGAGCAGTGACTCTGTAGGGAAAATGTTTACTCTGCAGGCTTTTCTCTTTAAAACACAACTGCTTTAAAGTGTGTGTATTTAAAGAAACTACAATATATGTGAGAAAAAAACATGAAGTGCATAAGGTGGGGCTGCCGTGGCTAAGCACTCCTTCTACCAGAATACTACAGTGAAATCCTACGTAAGTGGTCAGAACACAAGTAAGAGATGCCTGTGGGTAGTCCCAACTTATTCACAAACCCTTTTGAACAATTCTCCTACTTTTTTAAATACTGTTTTTGGCAAACATTTGATACTTGAAATACAAAATGCATGAGTCACCTACTGAGATGGGCACAGTATGTGGTTCATTGAATTTAGCTAAATTGTGAGTCATCTATCAATGGTCCTCATAGTGAACATACTTGTAATAATTTCACACATTACAAACAAGAGTAGGTATGATTTTTCAAGATTTTATCCAAGCATTTTTCACTCGGAGTTTTTACTCTTTTTATTGTGCTCCATTTGATGTTGTAGGAAACTGCTAACTTTTTAGTGATGGAGGATAAAAAGAATAGGTCATTTGTTCCTCATCAGTTTAAGCAACAAAGAACCAGAAATGCAAAACATAACATATCATAAAATACTGTTTGACAAAGCAAAGTCCGCAACATGAGATCGAATGAATACAGATTCTTATATAGCTATTGAAATTTATTCTTCCACCATAACATACCAATTTATAAATAATTTTAAAATTCAGAAGCAGCGGTTCTGAAGGAGAGATCTGCAAATTACCACAGATTCTGACTTGCCAAAGACACATGGTAAATTTTTGTGGTTTGCTTTGCCTTTTTGATTGTTTGTTGGTTTAGGGTTTTTTTGGCATAGATTGTTTTCTTTTTTTTTTTTTTCCATAAGAGGAACACTAATTAGTAGAAGAAAAAAAAGATGAAAATTATGTGTGTATAAAATAGCTTCATAACTGTGGTCTGTTGGATACAGGGAATATGGTCTCTTTGCAGCAGAAAAACAAGAACATTCAGGCACAAAAGGTTTGAGCAGTTTCTTAAACGAATTCCTTAGAGGAACAGGAATTCAGCATCTCTATGATGAAAGTGGTTGGGTGGTCAGCCCCAAAATACTTTACTTTAGCGCCAGTCTTTGATAAAGAATCTTTCCCTGAATGTTTTCGTGAGCATGAATGATGACACAGGCATTTAAATATGCCCCTGAAGTGGTTATTTCAGTAGCTATTTGAGACTTGGAGGCTGTGAACCCCCCGTGCTCAGAGCACAGGAACTGGCCCCTGCTCGGCTCTCTCTTCTTGTGCCCTATATTTTGTTCTTGGGGCGACCAGGAGGCCCTTGGAGCTTCCCGTGCACGAAACTGACGATGGAATAACTAGTCTGTTATGACAAACCTGTATCTTGCGACTAAATCCCTCCGGAATTACACTTTACTCTGGAAAAAAACCCAACAAAACAAAACAACCCACAAAATTAGCCTTTTCTCCTGCCTCAGCCCCGGCATATCCAGCGAAGCTCTGCTGCGTCACCTTTAGAGCCATTCCTATTCTCTTGGCCAGCAGGTTACCTGACACCGCAGGACACGGCGGTGCTGCTGGAGGAGCCGGGCCCGGGGCTCCCCGCTGCTCCCCAGCTTCTCGGGACTCCCCGGCTCCCGGGCGCTCGGCGCGGAGACAGAGGAGTGCCGGCGGCGCCGCCCGCCGCTCCCGCCAGATGGTGCCCGAGCACAAGGGACACTGCGGAGCCGGAGCGGGGCCGGGGATCGGGAGCTGGAGCGGGGCCGGGGCGGCGGGAGCGGGGCCGGGGATCGGGAGCTGGAGCGGGGCCGGGGCGGCGGGAGCGGGGCCGGGGATCGGGAGCTGGAGCGGGGCCGGGGCGGCGGGAGCGGTGTCCCTGCCACTGCCCGGTGGGGTGGCAGTGCCTAACCCAGCGGCGGCACAAAGACCCGGCGCTTCTCTTACGCGACTTTAACATCTCCCAAAGTCTGCAGCTCCGCCTTTGACCCCCGCCCCGCCGGGCTTTCCACAGAGCTCGTAGAGGCATTCGTCCGCCCTCCACCGCCTGGCGCTCGGCTTTTCCTTCCAAAATTATGGGATACTTGTCGATGTGGAACAGGAGCGATTTGGCAGCGGGGGTGGATGAGCCTGAAAATGAGACCATGCGGCTATACCAAAGCACTGGTGGTTCATCAGTAGGAAATGTAGGGAGGAGCAGGAGGGGCACACACAGCCAGAGGTATGAGCTGTGCGCACCGGGGTGGCACCTCTACGCGCACCCACCTGTCCCGTGCGATAGTTCTTGTTTTAACAAGTTTAACGAAAATAAATAAATATAAAGTTCTTGTAGTCACTGTTAAAGAAGATGTCATTGTGTACTGGCGCAATTTCCTGACCAGAATGTTACTATTGAATTGCTAGTGTTTCATATTCTTTCTCTCTACAACTCATCAGAAGGAACCTCTGGTTATAATATGAGTCAAATCATGAGTGTTTGGGTTTTTTTGTGGGTTTTTGGTTGGTTGGTTGGTTTTTTGTGTTTCTTTGTTTTAAGAATAAATAACTATTTGGGTTGTGTGCACACATGAATACCTCTGCAATCCAATGACAAGGAAACTTAAGCAAATATAACTATTCCTGCGGATCCTGTAGCCACCAGCCTTGGAACCTGAATGTAGTGTGAGCAGGTCAGAAAAAAGCAACACAAACTTCTCCCCCCTTGTTTCCTATTTAACCTCATTTTTTAACTCTCTTAAGAGTTATGCATTTTTTGGCACAAATTATCATCTGGACAAAATGCTTTACCTTTGTTAAGCAGCATGAAGATAGCATTGGGACCTGGAAGACCATGATTAGATAAGCTGTTTGAAAACTCTATTTTAAGAATTTGGTGAAGCTGGCTTTTACATTTGCAGGCTTTACATTTTGAATGCTTATTTCTCATTTCATGATGTTTATGAGTTGCAATGAAGTAAAGCTTGAGGAGACAGAGAGTTATTTTCTGCTAAATCTTAATAAATGACTAAGTCAAAAATATAAAATTCAAATATCGTGGTGTTAAAGGCACATGTCTCTAGCTAACTTAGGTGGATTTATGTCAGTAATTAAGAACCTGGCTGACAAAAGTTTTGAATTGCATACTGTGGAAAACAGGAGAGGACAGACATGGAAAAATTTAATGAAACCATGGCAACAAAGGGGCTCAATAGCTCTATACAGGTAAGAAACGCAGGAAATGTATCTGTAAGATAAAGAGGCTTAGGAAAAGAAAACTCTGCAGCCATAGGGAACGAGGGAAGCTTATCTGCCTGACAGATAAGATCAAGAGAAAAAAGATTATCTTCCCTTAGGGTGATTAATTACTAAGAAAACTTCACACAACATCTCTTTCCCACTCAGAATTTACATCTGTGGTGTCTTGGGTGTGTTGTGAAAACTGTAAAGTATCAGTGCTTAGTTACTTTGCTGGTCAGAATATCAGAGCAAAGGGCCATGGAATGAGTACCAATGCTCCAGCCTTTCCCAGTCGTATGGAACAAGAAGAGTCTGGAAAAGTTCTACTGGAATTTATTGGACAAATAATGGGACTTATAGGACAAACAGGTGACTAATCCTCATGGAGAAAAGGTCCATTTGGAAGGACTCCTACAAGATCCCTTGATCTTTAACTTCTTCATTAGCTGTGCTTAAGGGAACTGTGTAGCTTGTCAGTCTTTAAAATTTTTTAACAATGTTTTAAATCAGCATATTCATGGCTTCATAGCATCGTTTCAGGTTGTCTGGTGTGAATTAATTTTTTTGGACTCTATTTTCTCTTGTGAGGAATGTATTGTCTTCTTTGAGTACTCATTTATGTGGATCCAGTATGTTTTGTTTATGAGAAATTAGAATTCTGAACATCAGGATCTTTCTAGAACATATATATAAACCCTGATTTTCATGCCTCCAGGCAAGGCTATAAAGCACAGAGAATTAATGGCTTTTCCCCAGCACTCTTCAGATGCAACCCAATGACTGCTCAGCTCATCCTTTTTGCGAACCTTAAAACCTGTAAAACCTTTCGTCAGAGGTGTGAAGAGCTTTTTTTCTTTCCTTATTTGAAATGAATATTTTTTTTAAGGCTATATCTGGCAGCCCTGTCCAATAGTGTTTTACATCCATGATGTCTTCTATGCCAAATTCTGAACCTTTGGGATTAATGTACAGGCATAGTCTGTCCTACGTAGGGAAAGTCAGGCCCCAGAGAAGTGTTCAGCATGTTTGTCTCTCTCTGTGAATGCAAATGCTTGGGTATTCTTGGCTTAACATCCTTAACACTGGTCATTTCATGTAATTTTAACAACTGCAGTGCTGATAATGTCAGACTAATTCCCAAGCTCATGACATTGAAGTCTCCGTAAGGGAGCCTCTGGTGGAAAATAAATATGGTTCCAAAAATCTTCATGGGATTCTTCAAAAAGAGGACCAAGAACATTATATTGCTTGATGTCCTCTCTTACCTCTTGCATGGAGATGCAGGATACACTGCTAGGTGATGAATGCAAAGGAAACCTCTGTAATAATCTCAACATCACTATCCATACTGATAAACCAATTAAGGAACAGTGGTGCATCCAAATAGATGATTAAACACCTTGTCAAACAGTGTCCTCTACAAGGGATCAGCAGTTAACACTGATGTTTGTAGCAGCTGAGTCACTTCATAAAACCATATCTCTTCAACCCCACTCAACTAATTACTTCCACTGGTTTCAATTGAAAAATCTCCCTTCCTTTTTGTGGACAGGAACCTTGAGAAAAATTCTATTGTATCACACTGGAGTGATACTGCAGATGACCATTGTGGCTACTAAGGATTCATGACCATTACTGCACACCAAGGAAGTGATGCTACTGTCCACCAGCATCTTCAGCCATAGATGATCTACACTAAAGTCAAGCACCATCCTTCTGTGCATGAGCTGGATGAACTGTTTTTGTCAGTCATTCATAGTAAGATCTACTCACACAAGGAGTAATCATTTATCCTACGGTAGTGTTCTGAGATGCTGCAGCCAGTCTGGACACCCACCCATATCACTGTAAATTCTGAAGGGTTTTCAGGAGCTTCCTATACAATAATGGAGATCCTCAGAGTCCATCACCCACCCCAGTGAATGTAAGTCCTGGAAAGACCTCATTATCCTACACACCTACAAGGCCATGGGATTCTAAGGAGTGCCTGTTACAGCTGGGCAATTTACCACTCTCCTGGTGTTGTACACCAGCTGTACTGCCTAACCAACACTGAGGAACTGAACAGGAGAGAAGTCATGGAAGTTGTTCATCAATTGCAATTGCACCAGCAGAGGCTGATAACCATTGTCATAAAATGCTGCAGGTCAGAAATGGTCTGAAACCACAGAAAATTCAAGTGAAGCAATTGAAAACTTTAGAAGAAAAAAACAAGCTTAAACAAGCCAGAGGCTGCAAAACCACAGGGAAAAGAAAACCTTACTTCTTTACACTGGATTCTGATTTGAATAAAAACAGCGTTCAAGGCTTGCTACAAAGGATCAAAGAGATCAGATGACTAACTGGCAAGAGTGAAAATGAGGATTAGAAGCGGCAGAAGGGAACCTGAACCGGAACACAAACCAAAGCTTTCTGCAGCTGAAGAGGCTTGGCAAAAAGGATCAAACCATCATGGAGAACGAAAGCTTCAGGCACAATGAAGACGAAATAATGCTTGCAAAATCCCAGGTTGTGATAAAGGAGACCAATTGCCTAAAACCACACTTAAAGTGCCCGTTTCTGCTATCTAGCTTTTTGTGGAGTATTTTTGATTAATTAAGTTTTGGTTAACATACAGCACTGAAATTTAGATGATGCACTAGATAATATATTTTCTTGGAATTTAAATGATTTAAATCATATATAAGTCAGAACCAATTCCATCTGTTACAAGGACAAAATTTCAAGGGACTGATGGTGTTTGAGGGGTGGAAATTGGGCAGCAGTTGGGTCTAATGAACACCTTCATGAATACGATATGTGCCACTCTCTTTTCATAGTCAACATAATCCAGGCAGCGTAGGGGAACTGAGCTGTCATCAGCTCTGTTGATTCAGTTCCTCTTTAGACAGTTGGTGCTGCTGAGTTGGTACTTGCCTTTTACCGGAAAAGCTGCAAAGGTATTTATCCTTGCAGAGTTGTATACAAGTGTGATGAAGCAAGTCAGGGAGCACTGCTGACTGCTCAGCTGCTCCTACCCAGATTGTCACACTGACCCCAGCTAATGTATTTATCTCAAGTAGGCCAGCATATATTCACTGGAGATCTTCCCTGCTTCTAGTGTCATTAATAGACATAAAGTCCATGGGATCACCAAAATGTTTGCAAGCTATTTGAATTATGGCTTTCTTCAGCTTTGAGCCCTCCTTCTGGCTGTGGAGGCAATCAGCTCTATGCCCAGGTTTTGCTGAGCTTTGACAGCTCTGTGGTGTGCTGTCATCTGCAGTGCTTCTGGGCTCTTTTTCAAGTGCTAGTCACTGCTTCATCTTTCTGGTGTTGTAACCTCATGCTTTCTGGGATGTTGTAGGAAGCTTCCATGGCTAGCTGGGGTCACAGATAAGCAGAAGAATGTGACAATGAACCTCAGAGATCTCAGCAGAGGCTGAGAAATCATGGAAACACTCACATGAGCGGGCGCGGGACCATCTCTGTTTGCACAGCAGTACCTGGACCTGCAGATAGCCATTTCCCTGCAGAAATAGCAAAGTCATACTGTTTATCCTCAAATACCATTGTAGTGATTTGAGAAGCAGAATTCATAACAGATAGCCCATTACAGGGAGAAACAGGACTTTGGTCTTCTCTGATGTTTCAGGCACATCTTTGATCCTTTCTGCAGGATTTTATACCATTTCCAGTCCCAGATGTGGTGACCTTGCATAGGTCTTGTTCTTCCCTGCTTCCTTCTGCATTTGGAATGCTGTGGTGGGAAGAAGTGAGTTCATCCTGCTTCTTCATTTCAGTGTCCTGCCTTTGTTAGGACAGCCATCTGAGGCTCCTTCCAGATAAGTAATTCAGAAAAACTTCTCTAAATTGTTCTGAAGGCCAAATTAGCTCTTTGCTTTTTACTGTGGGAAAGATGTGGATGGATAACAAGGGTGGCAGCAAATTACCTTTTTCTTATCCCTTGATCTGGTCCTGGGTATAGCTTGGCTATAACTGTGCAGTAAAACTGGCGTTGAGATTGATTGCAAGTTAATAAAATCTTTCTGTAAAAAGATTTCTGAGGTGAGCCAGATGTATTTCAGCAAGAGAGGAGGAAATGGAAGAAAGAGGAGTTGGTTCTTGTGGGGTTCTTTTGTATATTTAAAGTATCTCTAAATACAGTTGCAGAGGCTGGGTCACAAATCCTGCGGTCAGGTGAAATATAAACCAATGTGAATAACAGAGTGAGTATAAGTAAATATTCTTTATAAGACTGGTTGAAAACTTTTGCCCAGAAAATTCTTTGACATCAAATAAGGCAGATAATCATAAAATTATGGGTTTTTTTTCTTTTCATAATACAGGCTTTTCTTAACAATATTGAAATTTCTCACCCACAACAGGGGTTTGAAAAGGTGCCTTTTTAGTGACTGAAGTTGTTGAGGCTGGAGTTGAACAAAACTTCAGAATAAGTAGAAAGTTGTAGCTTTGGTTGGACCAAAACCAGACCTTACGACCAGAATTATGCACCCAGTAATTCCCACCTGGAAACTATGGGGTTTTTTGTCTACTTTTCTGTCTGAGCTTGACACTTTTATCTGGATGTAGGGCACATATTATCAAGGCTAGGAGTGATGACTTTTTCAGCTGGAAGGAAAACCACCTTGTACTGAGCCTGGGAAGCCATGGTGAGTGGCAACACGAGTCACAGGGGCAACATTTCCAAATATTAATCTTTTGTATTTGGCCAAAAGAATTAAACTAAAATTTCTTTTTACTCTGAAATTGAAATTGAAAAAATGCTCCAGGGAAAATGCAGTTAAACAAGTTCCTTTTTTTCATCCTAGTATTCCAGACTTCCTTGCAGTCTCTATCAAGATTTCTGTATTCCTTGCAGCTAAAATGTCTGTCTTCATTCATTAAAAAGCAGAGAAATGAGTGGAAATGCTGCCATATTGTTGTGGTGTGCTCTGCTCTGGCTGCAGGCTGCTGCTGCTATGTGCCAGTTACCTGGGAGTTGTGGGACCAGTAAGTCCTCTGGGGCCAGCAGGATGCTGCAGCTGGGACCAGCACGTACCACTGACCCAATGCAAGGTTCCTTAACCTGAGAGTTGCTTTCTGGTAGCACCATAAAAAAAGGCATAGAACTTCTAGAAATTTTGGAGAAGCCAGCTTATGCTACTGTATTACTCCAAAGTTAAAATCCTTCTCCTTACAGTTTGTTGGTCATCCCATTTTTGAGGCTGGCTGGTGTTGCTCTTTGTTCTGAACATTAACCCAACTTTGTGGCAGGATCAACACCTCCTTGGATCTGGGAACCTCCTTTAGTGAGAACAGCTTTTCTTCCTCCTCCAAAACACAAATGCAGGGTTACTCTCTTCTGCTTGAAGTATCTTTGGCCATCTGATCCCTTGGTATTTTTCAGTGACTTCTGGGGTCCTTGACTTGACCTATTGGGGTGTCTTTGATTTTGGTTTATGTGTGTACAGGATGTATTGTCCCATATAAAATATATATAGTATGAGAAGGGCTAAACTTCTAGTTTACGTGATACATGAGACGAATGTGTGTGCCTTTCAGAATGACTAATTATATTCTAATGGTTCAGTTGACTTGGAAATAGTGACAGGGACACATAAAAGGAGAAGGATAAGGAAGATGTGTTTGTGGGTAAACAGAGCCATACAGGCTTGCATGTTTCCTGATTTAAATAGAGACAATGTGGTTTGATATCACTAGGACTGGTGGAGTGTTTTTGGAGTTATTTTTCCCACCATTCTGACAATGACTTACTATGTGCCCTGGGGTAAGTAACTTTCTGAATTTCTTTCCCTTTCTACTTTGCATTTGCTATTTGGATTGCAGACTCACTGGCGAAATGGAGCTTCTCCCCTGACATATTTGTGCAGCATTGAACTCAGTAGAACTGTGTCTTAATTAGTGTGTTCAAATATGGATGTAATGCAAATAATAATAATAATTAATTAAACATTTAATCATCACCAGTGTTTACATAACATTGCTGGCATTTCATGCAAATGTTTTATCTAAATATTTTGTGGGAGTTTTCCCATGTATTCTCTTCAAAATAGTGCTACACATCTTCATAAGGGAGAAAAAAATGTATTTTTTATGGTTTAGGATCATTATCTCTCTCTCTCTTTTAAAATATTCTCTATTGCAGCTAATATTTTTTTTCCAACCATTTAAAAAGGTTGTATTTGGTTTAAGGATATTGGACATTAGACAATAACTAGTCTTTCTTTTATGATAGTCCCTGTCCTCATAGAAGCTCTTTAAGTAACCTACAGTGTAGGTTTCCACAAAGAATATCTTGCAGATGCTGAAATGCACAGATTTATTTGGTTGTTTTTTATATAGTTTAACCAGCTGATTCTGTATAGCATGAACTTAATTACAACAAGCTGAGTATGGTGTTATCCCAAAAGTTTAGTTAGTCCATGCTGTTGCTAACACTGGTAAAAAGAGTGCTCAGAAGTGTCAGATCTCAGGCTGGTGGTCAAACTTGAAAATGATTCATATATATAGCATCCCTCTGTGGTTGAAAAAAAAGGAGACTTAAAACATGAGAAAAAATAATGCCAGCACTATAAATGGCAAAGTCTTATGAAATACAAAGCTATACATGGCATATTACCAGGGCAAAAGCAGTTTTGGCTATTGATATAAAACTGGTGGCAGAGTTACCACTCTGTGCCTTGTCCTGGGTTCTACATTACCATTGGATAGCAAACCAGGTTCTGTTATTGCCAATGCAACAAAGAAGAAACATTGTCTCTGAACAAGGTTCAGAAGGCAAAAAAGCTACAGGTTTAATTATTGCAAGTTGAGTTTGAATCTGAAAGCTGCCTAGCTGGCCAGCTGCTGGAGTAGTGGGGTGTGAGAACACACCCAGGGACCTGCAAGGCTCTTTGCCCTCTCTCTACAAATCTGTGTGGTCTGTAGGTAGTTCCCAATCCCCCAGCACAGTCAGTGGTCAAAGCCATCTGATCTGAAGCAAGACAGAAAGAGATTGCTGTGGCTGTCCTCTTGTGACAGAGAAGTCATTCTTAGCAGTACTGCCCACCAGAAAACACTGTCCTTCTCAATGCCACCTAATTGGGTCTCTCACTTGGAGACTAGACTGATTTCCAGAATAAAAGACTCCACGTATTAGTTGTAGTTCCAACCAGTGCATAGGAGTGACATTCATGGAGAAGAGGGAGAAAGGAGATCTTCCTGTTCCTTCTCCCTTGTTTTTTAGGTAAGAAGCTGCTAAGGGAAAGCTTCATATTACTTCGTCCTTCTGCAGAGTTTTTCAAAGAACCTAGAAACATTGTAGTCACTAAAAGATTGTCCCTCCCTAATTTTTCCAATGCTTACCAGCAGGTCTTTGGTTAACCTGGGCAACAATATTTTTTTCCCCACAGAACCGCAATTCAGTTCTTGCAGGAGTGTTACACATGTTCTTGGAATGTATGCACCCTCCAAGTGTGTGAGGCACCTGTGCTACTGGGTGGCCCTGCTTTATCACAACATTTAAATTAGGAAAAGTAATTTCACTTCATTCTGTTAAGATAAGGAGTAAATAATACAGTGTCTGTAATCATGGGGACAAATACAAAGGACAAGACAATACAGTTATGTTTTTTAAACAAGACCCTTTTTTTTGTTGTTGTTTTATTACTTCAGGCTAAAAGGATATTTGGGTGGAAAAAAGACTGTGCACTGTTCATTAAGTGGAGATGAATCAGAGATGTGTTCCACAAGAGATCTCTGTTCCGTATTCCACTTGGATAATGAACAGGTCTGCGGCATTGAAGGGAATGGCTTTCAGCAAGCTTATTTTTGGCAATACAAGCTGTTTGGCACACTGGTTCTCTTAATTTCAACTCAACCAAAAAATGTAGTCAAATTCCTTTATGAAAGCAAACCAGGAAAAAAGAGAAGTCTGTGTCCAAAGCAAAATAACTAGAAGTACGAAAGACTAAGGTGGTGATTTTTTGGGGAGGGGGGTGGGATTACCATTGTTTGGTAATGCAGGGCAAGTGCAGTGGGTGGAACACAGCTGTAGGTGTTTACTCTGGAAGTAGAAAGGCAAGAGCTGCAGCAGGAGAGGCAGGAGAACTCAGAGTAGCACTTTCTGTTAGACGAAGCCAAGACCAAGCTTCTTGTGAGCAGGTTAGTGTTTGAAAAGGCAAGCTAGAAAGCATATCCAGATGAACTGTTTTGTGTCTGTTCCTATTGTGCTCTAGAAAGAAGAATGATGTGTATATTCATTGTGGATAAAAAGAGTTGTAGCAAAGAAATACCTGATTCAGATCACAAGCTTTGCCACCTAATAGAAACAGTTCAGAAATCTCAAGTGTTGGCTGATTACGACTAGAAGGGGAAACAATACAATAAGTGGATATATATAGGTATGGCTTTTCCATTGGAACAGTCTGTTGTTTGAAAACACTGTTTCTACAGCATTCTATGATTCTATTAATCTATGAATTTTAATGATGTAGTAAAGGCTAATACAAAAGACAACTATATGCAGGATAGGGGGCAAGAGGTTTTCCAAGAACTGCAATTTTCCTTATGTCATTACAGTGTTAGTTTAAACAATCTGCAACTTCATTTAAACAGACAGGCTAGTGGTCAAAAATCCAACAGACAATTTTGCATGGTAGCAGTTTACTGAAACTGATAAGAATGTTTGGGCTTGGAAAGGACCTTAAAGATCATCTAGTTCCAACCCCCTGATCTGTCAGACTGTACTTGTGCTTGACATTGCCCTGACCCAGGTGCAGGACCTTGTACTTGGCCTTGTTGAACTTCATGAGCTTTGCACAGATCCACTTCTCAAGCCTGTCAAGGTTCCTCTGGATGGTATCCCTTCCATTCAGCATGTTGGCAGCACCACATAGCTTGGTGTTGCTGGCAAACTTACTGAAGATACATTCAGTCCCACTGTCCATGTCATCAACAAAGATGTTAAACAAAACCAGTCCCAATACTGACCCCTGAGGAACACCACTCATCACTGCTCTCTACTTTGACATTGCATCATTGATCACAACTCTTTGAGGGTGATCATCCAGCCTATTTTTTTATCCACCGAGTCATCCATCCATCAAATCCATGTCTCTTCAGTTTAGAGTCAAGGGTGTTTTGCAGGATAGTGTCAAATGCTTTTCACAAGTCCAGGTAGATGACTTATGTTGCCCTTCCCTTGTCCACCACTGCTGTAACCCAATCCTAGAAAGCCACCAAAGTTGTCAGACACGATTTACCTTCGGTGAAGCCATGCTCTCTGACACAAATCAGCTCCTTATTTTCCATGTGTTTTAGCATACTTTCCAGGAGGATCTGCTCTATGATCTTGCCAAGCACTTAGGTGAGACTGATCAGGCTGTAGCTCCCTGGGTCTTCCTTATTACCCTTTTCAAAAATGGGCATTATGTTTCCCCTTTTCCAGTCAGCGGGAACTTCACCAGACTGCCATGACTTCTCAAATAAGAATGGGTAGTGGCTTAGCCACTTCCTCAGCCAGTTCCTTCAGGACCCACGGATGTATCTCATCAGGTCCCATGAACTTGTGCACCTCCAGGTTTCTTAGATGTTCTCGAGCCTGGTCTTCTCCTACAGTGGGCAGTTCTTCATTGTCCCAATTCCTCCTTTCAAGAAGCAGTGATTGTTCAAGAAGGCCTTTTTTTGTGTGTGTAGAAGGAGAACTACAGTACTAAAAAAAATAAGTGTATTGAGACTTCTTTCTTCTTCAGATCCAGAACAATTTTAAACAATCTCTATTCCCACAAAAATCATAACTGCCCAAATCTACTTCAAACACATATCACCTTTCTTCTAGGATTTACAGCCAGGCAGTAGTGAACATTACATTTGCTGAAAATAGAACACTGGGGGATAGGAATCAGAACTTCCTATAAAATTGGCTCAAAATAGGTGATGAGTTTGCACAATAAAAAAAGGCAGAAAAGAAGTTGAAATTCTTTCAGTATTTTAAAAATTAATTTGATGTCTCATTTTAAAACTGATTTCAGAGTCAAATTGCTGAACCTGGAAGTGGGTTTTAAAAATAGGCTACAAAAGACAAGCCTCTAAAAACCAAAATGGAACCCTTTCCCCCATGTTTCAGTTCAGTCACTGAACTGGAAAAACACAATTGATTTTGGTAGTCTGAATCTGGTACTGTTGTCCCTGAAAACAGTATGCAACCTTAGCAGGCGTTTCTTACCATCTGAAATTGTGTGTTGCCTAAAAGAAAACTCAGGGAGAAAAAAAACTCCGGGGGAACTTAATTTTGAAGGTAAGGTGAGGGAAGGTTTTAATGCCTCCCAGACATTGGGGTTACAACTTAGGCACGCTGCTCCCCAATCCAGTATTACAATTTTTTAAATAATGTCCATCCAATCCCTGAGTTGTCCACCCTCTGACCTTTGCCCCGTTCCACCCCCTGATCCGCCCCTCAGGAATTGGGTCTGGGGTTGTTTTGGGACCACTCCTTCATCATCTTCATCATCTTCAGACACACAGTGCACACAGAGCACACAGTCCTTGGTTATATCTTGCAGTTCAGGCTAGGGAGCAGATGTTCTTAAACAGTAGAAGACCTACCTTGAAAGAAGACTAAATATGCTAAATGGAATTTAAGGGGGAACTGATATGGGGAACATGGAATGGGTTAAGAGGGTTGGGGATCTGCATAGCTACTGTGCTAAAGGGTGAGGGAATGAACGCAGCTGCTTCTAAAATCTACGTTTGCTATATAACTACTTCTAAAACTTATAAAAATTGGAATCAAAAAACCTTAAGGCAACAAATGAGTCTAACAATTTTAGATGTATAATAATTATCTTTTCTGACATTCTGTCTGACATATAAACTGAATAGCAAGGCTGTACCTACTTGGCCCTCAGCCTCTACCTTTTTCACAAGCCTGGCAGGAGCTTAGTGGGCATAGGTGAGGTCTCATCAGTCTAGAGAAGAGAAGACTGAGGGGGGTTGCCACTAATGTGTATAAATATCTCAGAGGTGGGTGTCAAGAGGATGGTGCCAGACTCTTTTCAGTGGTGCCCAGAGACAGGATGAGGAGCAATGTCCATAAATGGGCTAGATGATCTCCAGACGTCCCTTCTAGCCCTAAAAATTCTGTGATTCGTTTTCCCTGCTCTCAAGCTACCAGCTGGACATCGCTGTCCCCAGACCACCCCAGGCCTGGGCCAGGAGTCCCCTTCTTTAACCTGATATCTGCCTTCCATGTGGCCTGGGACCCTTTAATTTTCCTCAGCTAATGGCCTTGGTTAATGAAGTGTTTCCTCCAACTCCTTTATCTAAAATAAAGCTGAAGCTGTTACTGATACTGCTTCTTTAGGTGTTTTCAGCTATTACAAGGACATTTCCAGAACTAGCTCAGTGATGTAGTGTAAGCATTTGCTCTGGGGAGACAGGTGGAGTTAAATTAGATCTTTTATTGTTGTTCAAGTTATAGATTTTGTTGTTTTGATGGGTTTAATAGTCTCAGCAGCTGTCGAAAAAGCTGTAAGCAATTAAAAACTGATTCTATTAAAACCTCTTCTATGCCTATTAATGTTAAGTTTCTATTTAAGACCGAGGTGAAAAGAACTTTGTGGTAAAGTTCAGTTTTTACACTATTTGCTGCAAAGTGGGCTTTGCTAGTGATGTTAATATTTACTAATGACAGTGCCAGTTATTCCTGATGTTCTGGAATGATTAGTTTGTTCTAAATGAACTAGAGATTACAAATAGCTAATTTTTTGCTAATGGTTAATCTAAGACTTTAATCTGAGAAAAATCCATTAGTAAGAATCAGACTAGATTTATCCACTGCATCAGAATAAATCCCAATGGTGATCATTAGTGAAAGATTTTAAAAAGCAGTAGAAATGGAAAAGATTTGGAGGGATCCTTGCAGAAAAAGGGGCAGACTTAATTCTGAGAGGTGTTATTGGGAGTGTAAGGTCATGGATGTGAGAGGTGCGTATTCCTGTCGAGTACTGTGTCCAGCTTTGGACATGGTACTTCCAGAACAAAGCAGGTCTTTGGAGAGAGAGGTCGCAGGAATAATAAAGAAATTATACTTGCTAAACTATGTGGAAAGCACAATATATCTGTATCAGTTTGTGCTAAATAAAGAGAAATACAAAAGGGAACAAGACACAGTTCTTTCAGTATGTCACATATGTCTATTAATAGAATGACAATCTGTTATTCCTTATGTCCCCTGCAAGGAGGATGAGGAATTAAATGGGTTTTCCTCAAATGGGTCAGTGATAATATCTGCATATACCCAGAAGTCTGAAGCATAACCTGAACACTCTTTGCAATAGATTTACCTGCTTTTTCAGCTTTTGTGTATTCTGTTAATGTTATTTCATAACCTTAATGTTTA
This sequence comes from Manacus candei, assembly GCF_025592945.1. Classification (NCBI taxonomy): domain Eukaryota; kingdom Metazoa; phylum Chordata; class Aves; order Passeriformes; family Pipridae; genus Manacus; species Manacus candei. The sequence goes on along the minus strand of NW_026138115.1, from coordinate 12,639,065 downwards.
ATCTTCCTTACTTTTGTAACTACCAGTTTTATTGATAATTCCATCAATTATTTGTATTGTTATTCATAGTATGAATATTTATTCTCGCCCAAGACATGTTGGAAATTTTTCTTAGACTCACCCAGATGACTAACAATTGTGCCACCATTCTCATTTTAGGGTGGCACTCACAGAGCTACTAGAAGTGGCCACTACCACTGTGTGGTGAGTGGTGGTTCGTAGCACATGAACCAGAGCATCATGGCACCATCATTCCTACTCCTTATATTCAGGTGGGCAGAGGTGGATGCTCAACACCCCATTGTGCAGAGCATGGGTGTTCAAGATATACAGAGGAACTGGTCCTAAATGTTGAGCAATGAGGTTTGACAACAAAAAGTAATAGTCACAATCTATGTGACAAGGATTATAAGCATTTATACCAAGAGTAAGATTCTATGTACCTCTGTATTTTATTAGAAGATAACTCATACATAACATTTCACAGAGTAACATTCCACATGATAATTCCATGCAATATGACCACCTTAAGTAAAATGTAAAAGAAGAAGCACATTTTATTAAAAAAATGAATATGAGAAAATTGAATTACAACTGATACACTAGGTGATCTTTTTTTTGGAGATGATTAATTCCATGTGACCAGGCTGAACACAGGCTGTACAAATAATACTGAATGTTAAAGAACTCTGTTAAAAAGGCTAGTATCTGTAAAAAAAAAAAACCACTGAAAAAATTACACATGGCATAAAGCCCCTGGAACAAAAGTACTTCATTTGTGCCAATGCAAATCTTTTCATTCACTTCAGTGAAGGCAGGTTTTATCTACCATTTCACCTCACATTATCTTATAATGTGAAAATAAGATTCTGCTACCAATGTAACAAGAGAATTAGAGTACAAGATAATCTTCTCTGTAAAATGGCAGGCTTTTGTTCAAAATGTCCACAATCATTGGTTTTATCTGCCTTATCATCTCTTTTCCTCTCTGATGAATGCAAACTGTTTGGGTAATTTGCTTTGACCAGATCTGTGTCTGTGAGATCTTAAGTGGAAAAACTATTTGCATACTTAAGAATCCTGAGAACAGAGAGCGGCATTATAGTTTGGGATTTAGTTGGGGGTTTTTATCCCCTGTGCTGGGCCAAGAGAGACACTTTACATTTATATGTAGCAATTACCATTCCTAATTTTTGTAATTAAACTGTCTTGTGAAAAATTTAACATATAAAGTAGAGGCTGCTGGGCTAAGCTTCCTGCTATTTCCTTCCTTCATTTTTAATATATCAGGCCATAAAAGTTTGGCTATCTTTTTCCCTCTTTTCTTCTCCTCTGACCTTGTTTCAAAGTTGTTTTGCAAAGCATCTTCTCTCAAAAAATGTGGTCTCCAAAGTAAAGGTAGTTCACTGGAACTGTTATGCAGAAATACTAAGGGGTTGATTCCAGTATTTTTTCTAAATTAGTTGCAGAAATTAAGTATTTCACACACACACAAAATTGTAATAGATTGGAAATTGCAGCTGCTACCTTATGCCATTTTTTGGTTGAAAATATCAGCACTGCTTAAGATGACTGACAAAGAAGCACTGACAAAAATGAAATCTATGCAAAAATACATGTCATAACAGTAGTTACTGAACTGGTTATATGTGTGTGTGTATGTGTGTGTTTGACAAAATGCACAAATCTGCTTACAGGCAGGACCTTCGTCCTGATGGCAAGAGTGATGTGATGAATAAAGCACACCACTGTGGCTGCATCAGTACAGAGAAGTCCGTAGAAAATGACCACACCCCTTTTGCCTATAGAAAATTTTATTTTAAAAAATCCAAACAAGCACGTGTTATTAGCAATTTTTTTTCATTTATATTCAGTCATCCAAGGGTAATTCAGAGGCTGAAAGAGAAGCAGTGCTAATTGGAAGTATTCTCTCTGCAAAAACTGCAAAGCAGAGAGTAACACACTCAAATGGGAACTGGCAGAATGCTTTTACTGATAATACTCATGTACAGTTCTTTATCCTTTTTGACCCCTGGTTGCTAGAAAAATGTAAAACCTATGGTTAAAAATATGTATTTTTTATATTAAAAAAAATGGCTGTTGCTGGTAAGAACTGAAACAGATGCATTATCTTCCACTAATAAGTTCTCACTTTTTCACAGGGCTGCAGTGTTGTTTAAAGAATATGGAAATAACACTTGCATTTCTCTCTGTCTCTTATGGTGGTGTTTCAGATTATTTACAAATAAATATATTTTAAATAATGCTTTGAACTTGTGCAGCTACTCTCACTCAGGAGTAAGATACTGTAATTCTGGGAATTCTACTTCAGGATATTTCAAAGCAAATGCCAAATTATTACATTTTAGGCTATAATCTAGTTAGAAACTCACATAACATTTCTATGATGTATAAAAAAATTATAATTAATTTCCATTATCAATAATGTAGCATGTGTGACCCCTAATGTGGATTTATGATGTTTAAAATTTTACAGATATTAATTCATAGTTCCTTCATTTTGTGAATTTCAGTAAAAGTGCAGCATTCTACGTGAATTTTAGCATTAATTTTTCAGGTTGCTCAGACTCACAGTAAAGAATTTGCTTGCTAATTCTGTAAAATAGAACTGCCTGTATCAGTAAGCAAAGAAGATCTTATGTCCAGATGCTTTATAATTTATATGTGTTTTTTAAACTATTGAAAAAGTGCAGCCTGTGGGCAGGGAAATCTCATTACTTAAAATTTGCAGTTCAAGAGAATTTAAAGTTGTACAAATGGATTTTAACTTTGATAAGAAAATTGATTGGAGATTGTACATTGTGAATACATTAGGTTTATAAAGACAAAACATGCATGAAGGGCAATTACTGCTAGTGTTGCTATATTAGTATGAATGTTAATAGCATGTTTGTTTTTGAAATGGGTTATGCATTCTGGTAAATGTCTGCTTGAATCTAGTCATCTGTGTATCACTTGTCTAAGTACTCTCATTTAAGATGCCATATCCCTTCTTGTAGCAATAAAGGGGTAAAGCAACATTAATATTAAATAATTAGAAAAACAAAAGGGGAATGATTAAACATATTTACATAATTGAAATAACACTGAGTCGCAGTGGGAAATCGGGACAATGTTGTCTCCTTTCAAAGTAATTCATAATTCAGATTTTTAATTATGGCATATTCATTCATTTAAAGATGATTCTGGATGAGAGGGCCACTAATGAAATACAATCATTAGCATCTAAACAAAGTAATTTAGAAAGTCTCCTTTCGGGGAAAAGATTTCTAGAACATCATCAATCACACAAGATATGCAAAAACAAGCAATTAAACCACACACAAGAACTACAACAACCTTATATATTAGTAATGTACACATGAAAACATAACTGATTACAATGATTAGAGTAGGGTAGTGTGGTTAATTTGTATGTTATGTAGCAATTTCATGGAAGAATGTACCAGGACAGACACATCTCAAAAAAAATGAATGCCATGTCATTGATATATGTATTAAATATACTAATGTCATTGTAGTCACTGTCAAGTTATCAATAAAAAATCCAGTGACGAGAATCTGGAATCATGTTCTTCAAAGACACGTGAACTGTGGGATATGGTTTTGGTTGAATTTTATTTGTTTGGGTTTTTATTCTGGTTTGGTTTTTTGATTTTTTTTTTAAATTTTCTTTTTTTTTCCCCCCCTATTTGTATTGTATTTGATTTTGTCAAATTGGCAAAATATAGGCTTAGGAAGATATTTCATGAGAGAAGCAGGTGCTACATTAGTTTCTCATTAACTACTCAAATCCTGCTTTGGGCTTATAGCAACAAAGAGTTCATAGACATAAATGGGTCAGTGATTTACAGGGTCTTTCCATATACACAATTACAATTCATTAAACATGCAGCAGCATTAAATGAACAGAGTAATTCTGCACGACTTTTAGTGCCTCTGTGCAGTGTCCTGTTAAAGGGACACAAAAAAGACTGGCTTTAAACACCTTCTTCTTTGAGTTAAATTATAATCTGGTTGTAAAGCCATACCATTTCCGCCTCTCATGTAAAGAAAAGGCAGGAACAGTGGTGTGTGGGTGCAAGGAGCATCCTGCCGCAGTGAGGCAGGAGCGGCTGGTGTAGCTGTGCTGCCTTTGATAACCACCAGGCTTAGAAGCCAAAATATGTTCTATTGATACTCAAAAGATAAAAATACTGGTTAATTTTCAACAGTGCTCCTTCATTTGACTTTACAATTTATAGCAGTGAACATTAATGCAAGAATAGCTTGGTTGAGGAGGAGTTTAAAATTAGAGCACCTCTTCTCATTAGCCCCAGCAACCTGACCCAGGGTGAACAGAGAAGTAATTTGCTGCCAGATCCTCATTTTGCTTCTGTTATCACTCCTTGTAAATGAAGCGCAGCAATTTATTGTAGCACCTCAAGGAGTCAAGAACATAATGTGTAAAATACATACAAAAAAAATCTTTCTTCACATTCATTAACACCCAGCACATAGAGGCTGTTCACTTTTCACTCTAATGAAGGAGGGGGATCTTAAATCTAAAGCTTTCCAGGCTGTGAAGAAGGCCTCTTCAGGTCATTAGACAGAAGCTGAGTTGGACTGAAGAAAGGTCATTGACAAAAAAGGGAGAATGGCAATATGATGAAAAATAGAAAATGGATAAAAGAAGAGACTTTAGAAAGCTCAGAGAATGGAAAGTACATTTTTGGCATCAGTGATCAACCCTTCTTGTCTCTATGTTCATTTTCTGTTGTCAGTGAAGAAAATAATATCTGGCTTTTTATTTAGCTGGGAATTGCTCTTGTGTTTGGTCAATTCTCATTTCATCACCCTTGATCTGACCTTGCAGGAAGCATTCAAAGGCCTATTTTTAAGGGACCTTTGTCTGCTGGCTATAAATTCAGCCCTTCATTTTGCTGTTTTTTATTAAAAACCTGCAGCCTACCAGATTTAATGTATTCTGATTATGATTATGTAACTGACACTTTCCCCTTAGGGAGATCATTTGTCTCGCTAGTCCTCATTAACACTTTGAGTTTATAGCTGTACATTAACACCACATTCAGGAATATTAGGAAACTCCTATATGCAAAATCATTTATATTGGTAATAGAAATAGCAGAACTTAAAGAGAAGTTGGGAGCGCTTCTTGAACATGTGCTGAATGCAGAACATTAACATGTACTTAGGGGTGAAAGGTACCTAAGCCAAGAGGCATAGAAACTCATGCAAAACACCCTTTTGTTATTTACCCAGACTCCAGTGGCAGAAAGGTTGAATTCTGCAGTTCTGCAGCAGTCACCATTACGGTTTTTTTTTCCGCAGATGCATATAACTTGCATTGGTATAACCAGGTTTGACATGTATACATATCTGAGGATAAGGATACAACAAAGTAGGGGTTTTCTCTGTGTTACCATTTTTGTTGTTATGGACAAACAAATATTCTTTTTCTCATAATATATTTTCTTAAGTTTGCCCACATCCCATTGCTGGATCTTCCCTTTGTACAAGCTAATCTCATAAATTAGAGTATATATTTTATAGTAAATGCTTTCCCATTTAGTTAACAGCATGAGACCATTATCTTGTGACAAAACTCTGTTCCAGTGAAGACTCTTCATTAAATAAGTAATCATCCTTTACATACAATGAAAGCTGGAATTAGTAGTATATAAATATACCATGCTAGAAAGCCATCATTTGACAACAACATGACCTACATCAAATTATGCCTTATTCTCTTAATCCTTCTGGAAACTGGTATGCAGTTATAACCTTTGGATAGTCATAGACCAAAAACTCCCAATACAAATGAGAGGTCAACATATTCACCGTATCAAAGAGAAAGTAGAGATTATTTTGGAACTCCACAAGGATTTGGTTTTACTTTCCTCTAAGAAGCACCCTCTTGAATTATGCATGCAAATGATGCTGCAGATTGCTTTATTTGCTGCTGAGCTGGAACAGCAGCTTGCCCAAAACTTATTCTTCACTGTACCTCCAGTTTTCTCAGCTTTGTTGTTCAGCTGCTGTCTTGGTATTCGGTTGTGCTATTTTTTAAAATTCAGATAGCTTGGCAGATAGAGGTTAGGGAATGGTCAGATGAATGGTCAGACAGACAGAGCCTCTGGATTGTTAGCACTGAAAACCATATTTAGGTGAAGAAGCCCGAACCCCCCCAAAATCCATTCACTAGCCATTAGAAAAAATTGTCTGCTTGTTTAAGTAATTTACTTCACCTTACTGCTCATTATCAAGCAGAATATAACTAAAGGGAATAGACATGAAGTCTTTTTGTTGAGTTGAAAGGAGTGTGTCCTGGACCACCAGAGGCCAGAGCTCAACTGGCTGGAGGGAAGAGAGGGGATATTATCTGTGTTGTACCTAAATGTCCAGAATAGCCAGCTCCAATTGGCAAACCATTGTTGTTCACACTGCTCTTCATATGGCTCTGGATGTTTATATCACATTCTCTAAGAAGATGACAACACAATAGCTGCAATACTGATATCTGTCCAGTGGTACAAGAGTACATTTACAAGACACACAAGACATACATTTACAATGGCACAGAGCCATTACAGACAACCCCAGGGATTTTTAGAGCAAATTTGAAGCTGGGGTATTCAGTGAAATACCCACACATCCAGTCCCTCATATTGGCTATCTAACATTTAGCCAAAAAGAAACAGGGCATCTCTCCATAACTGGAGATGGAGAAGAGTGGTCACATTGCACCTGCATGCCAGGAGCCTGAAGGCGTCACGAACATATGCTGCACTCCGAAAGAAAGTGCTCCTACCTGATGTTGCAAACACCTTGACAAGTCTAAGTTGGTAAAATACTCACCAAACTAAAAACCTCTTTCTTCTTTTTCCCTGCTGAAAGGTATGAAAGTTGAGCTGACATTATATCAATTGGGTTTTTAAAAATACCCCATGAACAATGTGATCTGAGACAACTTTAAATGGATGTAATACTTATTCATAACTCACTGAGTCTGCAGCATTCTTTTACCTGCCATCCAAATATCAACATTTTACTTCCTTCAACCACTTTCTACTTTCCTAAAAGGTGATAAGACATCTCACGTAACATATACCTGAGATATACATCTCATTTCTATAGCTACAAGTGGACTATATGTAGTGGTTTCACTCATCTGGCCTCCCCTGGGGCTGGAAATGGTTAATCCCAAGTAAGTTTCCAATGCAGGGGCCAATGGAGAGTTGCGTTTTCGCCCCTGTGAAATTAGCATATTACAACAGCCAGAGTGTTGGCAGAGAGAATCAGAGCCATGAGGGGTGGCCGAGGGGGACCCCGAACCCGGGGTCCCCCTTGGCCTCCACGGCCTTGGCTTGACCAGGGCCGGGGTGGTTTCCTTGCCGTTTCCCCCCACTGCAAGTGGGGACAGCGGTGATTGTAAAGCAGAGATGGAAGAATTCCAGGCAGAGAAGAGAGAAACTTCAAGCAGTCTCGCTGCCACCTCCCCCACAATGGCAGGGGGAGGGAGCGACTCAAGCTGAGACTGGAGCAACAGAGAGATGGGCCGAGGGGCTCGGAGATGCCCTACGTGAGGTTTGGACTAGGGCAGCCGAAAACTGAAGGACGAGGAATGCGGGGGAATGCTCCCCCATTGCCACATGGAAGTCGAGCTGATGCAGCAGCTGAGACAGAGAGAAGCCAAGCCAAGCAGGCTTTTTCTGGGTAAGGACTTTGATGGAAGCTATTTGGGGTATAAGACTGAGCAAAAACCCAGAAAATCTTGCAACCTGGGGAGAACAGTGGACCCAAAGTGGAGAAGTCCCTAAAATCTTACTCCCTGGGAGGAATCTTCACGAAGCGGGGGGAAAGGATTCAAAAGCTGACTCCCTGTAGCTCGTGATGCAGATCTGATGAAGCAAGTGTTCCCTTGCAGTTCAGGAAGAGACCTCAGCAGAGGCAGAGCAGTTGGTGGGGGTGCAAAAGACCCCTTCCCCAGTACCCCAATGAGAGAGAGACTTTAGCTTTCGTCCTGAAGGTTCTTCTGGATTGATGTGGGAGGTCCCTGGGGGTGGTAGAAATTGTATTAACACTGTGTATTTATTTGCTTTTTAGTTTCCATAGTTTTTATTCTGTTAGTAATAAATTGTGATATAATTCCCCCATGCTGAGTTTTGCCTGTCTGAAAACTTCTCTTTCACATTGAGGCAAATTGTAGGGGAACTTGGAAACTGGATTTTTTGGGAACTTTCAAACCACTACACTATAGCAGTTCAGACAATAATTAACAATGTTGAATCAGGAACAGTGACATTTCATAGAATATTCACTTATTCAATAGTTTGTTAAAGCCAAATAAACAAAATGTTCAAGAAAAGAAAGACTGACTAGTTTCAAAGTCCTGAAACCTTTGTTCAACAGGTATCCAAATGAAAGATTTTTTCATTTTTTTGGAAAATATTCTAGAAAATGTCTCAAAATTTCACTTGTGAAATTCCTTGGTGATGTTTTGGTCTTTCCTTTCCTGGCCCTTTACTTGAAATTGATGAAAAAAAGGGAAAAAAGGGACATGGAAAGCAAAAATAAGACAACCGTAACCTCTCATTTCTCATAGTATGGTTATGTAAAAAGACAAGATTTCCAAAGCCCAATATTTTTTTTTATATAAGAGGCTTAGTCTTTTTAAGGTCCAAAAGACTTGTTACTGAAAACTGCCAGTGAAGTTCTAGAAACAGATTTTTTTCTTATCATCAGGGTAAAACCAATTATTTTGACAGTGTGTATTCTAGCCTTGTGTATTGTATGTACATTAAAGAAGTATGTATATACTTGCTTTAATTTTCTTGTACGATCATTTCTAATTCTTGCCTCCATTCAATCCTCCTCTTCCTCCACTCTCTTTTCATCCAGTTCTGTTTTTCTATATTTTTTACTCACCTTGAGGTTTAAAATAGGGAAGGCTGTCTTCTGGTTTTTACTGGAGAGGGGGACACAAAGAGCTTTTATGCTGATTGTCACTCTGTGTGGTGAGGAAGGAAGAGCGAAACAGTAGAGGTGAGACAACCAAGGCGCAGAATGGGGAGATGGTCCTGCTCCTGCCCTCTATAATTTACATACTATTTTAGACACTAAAATTGTGACAGCTTGCTCTTGTGATAAAGATGTTAACAAGAAGAGAAAATGACATTAATTTAATCTATTCTTGCAGGTCATGCTGAAATAAGACTGTGATGATACAAAATTATAATAATAAATATGGTAGTAATTTCACAATTCTTTACAGATAGTATTCACTATCTTTTCACATGCAAATGTCCTGTCTCGTCCTTCACAACAGTGATTTTTGGTGCCATCCAGACTCTAATTCAACATCTTCTAATAGTTGATTCTATAATTACTTTATATGTCAAGAACAACGTAAAATACTATTCTGGATTAAGATCTCAAGATGGCTTTACTTTTACTACTCTTTCCCCTGAGCCTTCCCCTCAGGAGCATTTCAGATTTAGACATTTTTCATGTTTTCAGAAGCAAATTAGGTCAGTATTCTCAGCTCATAGTATATTAATAACCAAATAGTTTACCAAACACAAAGTATTGTAAAAAAAATTTAAAGTTATTTTTGTATGAATGAAAGTGGTGATTTGATTTGTTGGTATTTTTAGTAGCCAGACAAACCTGACACATTAACTCCCAAATCCTGAAAACTTTATGGGCAAATGACTATTTAAATCTGAAAGGGATATAGTTGCTTAAAATTCAGCACTTTTAGAAGTTCCTCATTCAGTCAAAGAAATACCATCTCTTCTAGAGACCAATTCAAACAGCAGTATTAAAATTATTGAAAAAAATTCTAATCTAATCTAAAATTTCAATTCCAGTCTAATTATAAAAATGAGAATTGTGTCATCACAGTATCTCTATTTTTTTCCAGATTCGTTTATTTTAGAATGATTTCCAGTAAGCACTATTTATGACATACACTGGCATTGTCATTGTCTCTACTGAACTAAAACTACTGAGTGACACCTCACAGGCAGGAGCATTACTTTGCTCAACAATGAGCCCTTCTAGTGTAGCTTCAGCAGCACCATCCCCACCATGTGTTTTGTTGAGTTTACACCTTCTGTGTAATCTGATAGATACAGAGGGTGGAGCTCAGCCCCTGCATTCTGCTTAATAGCCTCAATTACAGGTGGAAAAGCATACGGTATGTAAATCAGTACACACTAGATGTGATATAATTGCAAGGTCAGTGTGGACAATGTTTTGCTGAAGTGCTGCTGTAAGTGAATAATTTCAATGATGAAAGTGTATTTTTTCATATTTGAGAGCTAACATACTGAACTGGTCTTTCAGAAACCTTGCTCCAATTGCACTGTGGTGTTAGACTGCAGAAAAATAGTAACAGCTAGACTTCCCCAACTTCAACAATAAATACCTAACTCAGCAGGTAATGTGACATGTAGCTACTCATAATTGTACTGGGATTTGAAATGCAGTGCTCTTACATTTAGTATGGGGAGTCATAGGAGAGGACACTGGAAAGATTTGGCAGTCCTAAGCAAAGATGGTAAGTGAGTAGTATCTGTTCACCTGGGACACTGAAAGTATTGAAGAAGAGTGCTGAAATATAACACAATTGGTGGGCCCTGGTCCATGTACCTCCTTCAAGAGCAAAGTTTCAGGATCCTATATGTGTTTTGAAAAGATAATTATGCTTTTCTGTAACAATTAAATTGATTTCAACTATTAATATGAGCCATATGTAATCCATCCAATTTAGCTTTCATCTAATATCAGGATTTATTTCAGTTTACAACTTGCACTGGCTTATCAATTAAGATCTCATCTGATGTATTCAGGCAGAAATTGTCAAGATATTGAATTTAAAATGCTTTTAAACATTTTTACAGGAGATTTGCAGAAAAGTCCCTTACTCTACTTTGAAGCACCAATTATTCCCATAAAACAATTAAGCATCAATTTGTTCTTTCATTTAAGTGTAAAGTAGGTGATTCAGTGAACAGTTGCTTACAGACTTAAATGCAGAAGTACTAATGATTTTAGCAGAATTGCTCTTTTCATCAGAGAAACACATATAATAATGAAGAACCACAGCAGTCAAGAGTCAAGATATAAAATCTGGCAAGATCGTAACAAAGGGATAAACAAAGAATATTAACTGTATATAAATAAGTCTGTGATCATGTGGTCTATTTGAGAGCAACATCTAGCAACATCTTTCATTATCTGCAGCTATCTGTCTTTTTCATCATTGCGATTTGCGGCGTGAAGACTCTGAGATAACTATTTAAATTAACTTACTCGGTTTTCACAGTTCTGATTTATTGAGGTATATTGAATTAAGCTGGTTACTACCCAATAACTTCTGCTGAACACCACAGTTACTCTTTTACTTAACTTTGCTGTTCCACATAGTTTATTTCCTGTTCCACATATATTACTTCTGATTTATTGTGAAATTCAAGAATGTAAGTATCTGGGTAAAAAAGGTGTTTATCAGCAAGGACTTAATTTACTACACATAAGTGCCATTAGTCATTACTACTCTTATACTGCAAAAGACTTGAGTTAGCCTTTCAAGTAACACCATTTGTAACTAGATAGAGAAGGTCAGGAAAAAAACTCAGCTCACTATTCAAACTCAGGTCACTGTTCACAGTGGTAGCGGGAGCCATTCCTGGAAGGAAGCAGCAAATGTGGCCTGGTATGGTTACCTTCCTTCCTTTTCCTCCTTCCCATTTGCTTTTCACTGCAATGCAATGACTTTTCCTTAACTGGCTGGGAGAGCAGGAGGAAACCAAGCCCCACAGGAAGCTCTATCAGACATGTTGTATGCACTGTAATGAAATAAATTAATTAAATAACATAAAACTAAACAAATTAGTTTCAGTTATAAAAGCCTGTGGAAAGTTTCTGCTTTTACAGGAAAAGTTGAGAGGGGATTTTTTAAGAAATTTTACTTCTTTTCTTAAAGCTCAGCTTACTGGTTTTTAATGCAAGACAAAAATTTTCAAATTTTGCAGAAGAAACCCTTTAATCAAAAGAGAAAAATGTACATAGTGAATTGACATCTCTTTCAGATTAGCTTCCTTTCTATTTCAACTGTTTAGTTGGGAACAAGTATATTATGCACTATGATTACAGACAAGAACAGTGACATTGAAAAAATAAATAGCTAATTGAGCAAGGTGGTTTTTTACACTATGGCTCAAACAGTGAAAACAAAGAACCCCTGAAAACATCCTGCTGGCATCAGTATTCCTTTCTGCATGACAGCAAGACTCACACTCTTCCCAGCTCAAGGAAAATGATGCTCTCTCTAAAACCCATGCACCATACTTTGTTCTATTGATATTTAAATAATAGTAATTTATGCAAAATAAAATTGATTTTCATGATCTTTTATAGATCGATAATGGGAATCACTGGAAGAGAGAGAAAGACAGCTAGAGACACCAGAAGCCCTATAGTGGCCTTTGAACATTGAACATCATGTCTGCACGGACACAAAGGATGCCCCTGTGGCTAGTAAGAAATGTTTAAAGTAGTTACTTGCATGTTATTACTGCATTACAAGGAGGAATACATCTGAGTACTAATTTTATTAATGCATGTGGATAAACAAATTTTAAAATTTTCTATTCTTCTGTTGATATCAGCCTCCTCCAGACAGAAGAAAAGATTTTCTTAAAATGACAGTAATAACAAGAGTAAAACAAATTTGCCACATAAATGAAATAATTGTAATCAAAGAGTGGAGTTATCACACTAAGAGCATTTCAGTGAACAGGTGAATTCTGTGTATAACATAATCAAATTGTCAACATTGTTTAGTCTGGTCCTACTTTTATTAATTTCCTGGATGTTCTGAATAATTTAAATCATCATTAATTGAGTAATGAAACATTCAGGAAAGTTCAACTGGAATAAAAATTTTCTAGACACAATTTCCACTTGTACTTGTTAATACAGATTACATTAGATTCAAAACATTAGTAAAAAGTCTGAAAGACTATCAGAAGAAAACTGATATTTATGAGTGAGTGGTGCTTAAACTCTGAAGTTACTTCAAAGGGCTTGGTAACACCTAGTATCAAAGTGCCAATGAGATTCCTTTTATACAAATTACACAAGAAATAGAAACCTGGGGAATTTCCCAAAGAGGAATATCCAAGGTCTAGGAGAAAGAGGTGTCTCTTTTATAGAAGATTATTCCTTGTGAACATTTAATTTGCTGATATCACTGAGTGACAGTGAGGAAAAGCTGGTAGCAAATAAAAGTTTATTATGTTGTCCTTGTCCATCAGCTTTTGTCTTCTTCAAGTTCAGTGATCCTATTTGGGTCCAGGGAATCTATTCATGTTCAATTAGGCCCAGCCCAGGCTCAGGAAAAGAACCAATTCTTGCAGGCGGGGCAGGCAGCCAGTCATGGTGAGGAGGGCAGCAACAAATATTGCAAAATGAGACAAAGAACATCTGTTTGCACAGGGTGGGCAGGCACCCAGAAGGCTACCAGCATCTGCATGGTAATTGTAAACAGACCCTGCAGTCCAGCAGGTTGATTAAGTTAACTCTTTGCTGGAAATATTGCTCTTGGTCATTAATTGTGATCTTTTTGTTCAGATTTATTTTTTTCTGTGAGAACTTAATCAATCTTAAAGAATAGCCATTCCAACTATGCAGCTGCTTTTTCTTTATCTTACTTTATATTCACAGACTGGTCTTAACAATGTGTGCTACAAAGGGGAGAATAGGAAACAATAGGTTTAACCAGATGTTCTGATAAAAGATAACATTGAAAAAATTATAATTCTTTAAAATAGAAGCTGATGAAGCAAAAACGGACAGTCTAAATAACGTCACTCCAAATGGTAGAGGTGGACAAATGATGCTAGAGTACATTATTCCCCTCCACTGGATGAAGTGACTTTCAAGGACTGATTAGCTCTGTGTCTGAGAGGGTTAACCCCCTGCCTGTTATAACAAGTGCTTCTGAAAGGGAGAGCTGATCTGACAACTAGCTATGCCAACCATGAAGTTATTTCAATACTTTCTCTGCTAACAAGTTGATTAATCCCATCATCATTTTGAAAACCCATTTTATATTGAATAAATCATATTCTAATAAAGAGCATTTAGGAGATGTAAAACTTTGACTTCTTCTCAATGATGCTATCAGCTCCTCTGCAAATTTTACCATTTCTGGCTCTCTGCAAGTTCTGTGTGCTGAAGGTGATGTTTTTTCACACTGACTGAAAAGCTTAATTTTAAAAATAAAGTCTTTAATATCCTAGTGACAAAGTCACATTATGAATCTTCTGCAGTGAAAACATACCAATTTTACTGTAAACACCAATGTTAAATGACTCCATTATTTCTATTCTTTCTCCTCATTTTTCCCCTTTCTACTATTATTAAGCCAAATGTGATACAAACAAATGACTGCTGCCTCTGAGACCACATGACAAATAACACAATGCACAAGGGAAAGTTCAAACAGAATGTTTTGCATTTGCAACATCACCTAATTGTTTGGACCATGTAAACAGCCAGTGAGGAAGAAAAGAGGCTCCAGTTAGCTAGGGAAAGTTCTCATTTATGCACTCAGAAATGCAAAGATTTGGAAAATACAGTGGAATTGCAATAAGGCAAATTATAAATGTCACAATAAGCATTTTGTTTTTGTAGCACAGTTCCTATAATGACATAACCTTTAAAACCATGTGAAACCCATGAAAAATAATGCAAAGAAAAAGACAAATCTCTATTTTTAATAATATAGGTCCAGAATCTCATGTACATTTAAATACAAATTGCTATTTAAATACAAATGGCTATTTTGTAATGAGGAGTTGTTAGCCTAATAACTTAGAAGATATAAACCCAGACAAAATTAATAAGTAGCATATCAGAGAGAAAAGGGTACATCAGTAACAATCAGAAAGGTTGAAATCCCTATATTGTACATAACTGATAAAACTATATAAATCAAATATATCCCTGGCAGTTGGGAAGTGGAGATGTTCTTTCTTTAACTTTCAGATGAAATCATTTGCCTGCACCAAAAGAGGGGTCCTTTAGCTTACAGTAGTTGTGAACCCTTGAAAAAAACCTCTCATGGATATTCTGGTTATGCCACACTTCTTATTCACAAGTGAGGTGTCAGCCCATGTATCAAGGAGGGAGGTTGGAGGGTGAAGAGATGAGTGGCCAGTCAGGCTGGGACAGTTCAGTTCATCTGGAAGTTGAGGTTTCATAGATGCAAAGGCTTCAGGTACTTATGCAAAGCCCTTCTCTTGGTAGAAATGAGAGTTTCATCCCCTAGTGGGTTATTTTCACTTTTTAATTTTCCCCAAGCACAGAAAGCATTTTTACCTTGCCTTCCAAAGGGACAGTAGTCTATCAGAGAGCAGTGTGGATGACACCATTGCAACTGCCTGTTGCGTATGTGGGGGAAACAAGTGTAGAAAGGGGAGATCAACTTTAAAGAAGCCCAAGTAGTATTTAAAGGTGTAGCCATAAAAGATGTGCTTCTTGCAGAGATGGGCCTTTTCTCATATGTGCAGTGTAATTATAGGAAACATGTCCTTGGACCACTGTGGATAAATAAGTCTACAGTGCTTATCAACCAGCTAGAGAGAGAGGTATCTTGGTGGTGGGCTAGTGGGAACGGGAAAAGTGGAATAACTTATTTTTTATCTTCCTTGCCTACTATGGCCATCTCTACTAATCTTTTTGTTGTCTGTCTTTGAGTTTAGGAATAAATAATTGCATTTGCTTGTACTAGCAGTGATTTCAAAGTTACCCATTTCTACTTGTGGTGTGCCTTAAATCTGTGGTCCTGAGGTAACTCTGAAGCACATTGTTCCAAGCAATATACCATGCAATTGAAGATACCTTCCTTCACCTACAAGTCAGCAGCAGTACTAAAGGGACAATCTTCTCGTCACTGGGAAGAGTCAGGAGAAGGTGTCCTGACCGAAAGAGGTCATGGTGTATATTTGTGAACCTTGAGGACTTGAGATGTTCCTCTGTAATGGTTTCAGCTTTGCTTTAATCTGGGTAAGAGGGCTTTAGTAACAAAGATTTTGCAGCACCAACAATTTTTTTTTCTCTACCTTGCATTCAAGAAGCTACCACTCCAACAATCCCTCGTGTGAAATTCTGAATCTATGCCATGTTTTATTGTAAAGTCCATGCAGCATCACAGGCTCTGTTGCAATAACCTTGGAACAAGGCTTGTGTCCTTTCTCCTCCCTTGTTTCTTTATTATCAGATAAAGCGTCCTACAGATAGGCATCAAGTCACAGCCTGGACTCAGGTCTGTCCTCTGCCTAAGGGAATTCAAGCCCAGAGTATCTAAGTTTTTTAACGTATTCAATTAGTTAAGCAAGATGCTATTTACCTGGAACTCTGAAAATTTTTATGGTATGAATGTGGAGACATTCCACTAAGGGCTATTTTGCATTTTTAAGATCTCATATTCTTAACTAGCCTTTTTCAGGGGATGAACACACCTAGTTAAATACATATTTTCTTTTCTTAAAATTTAATTACAAATGTGTTTCATTTGTCCTATCTTGTACTTCTTAAACTAGAGGAAAGGAGCGCTATCACAGTAATAGCCATGACTAGAAAAGAAGAAAATAAAAGCTGGAAGTTCTAATCAAAACTGTAATCAGAAAGATGACAAATGGTGAAGACTATTAAATTTTCTTTGCTCCCTTGATGAATTTAATAAAGAACTAATCAAAGATCATTAGAGGGCTTTTGTGCTTGGTGTGCATTGTAACCAGATTGCAATTGGAATTTATGTTTTAGTGGTTATCTAGTGTTGAATTGGACCTTTAAATACAGAAAAGAGACATTTTTAGCATTTTTCTTTGAAAATATTTATTTTAAAATGTCAAACCATGGTATGTTGCTTCTATGCTTTACACAGTAAAGCAGAGCCTAGTTCCTTGTGGTTAGAAATTTTAAAATTAGTTTCAGTGTTTAGTTTGAATTTTCTGGTGATCTTTGATTATTTCTTCCTTTAATTTTGAAGGAAAATTAGAAAAGAGACATTCCCTTACCAGGCAGTTATGTAAGTAATCTGATTGCTAGGACTATTGACAACCTATAGAATTCCATAATAACATGGAAATTCACTTTTTGCAAATCTGTAGGGTTAATTTAGCATTCTTAAATTTTAAAGTGTGCTTTTTTGACCTTATTTTCGTATTCCATATTTGATGCTGAAGTAATAATACTTAGTAGATGCAGCAACTGAAGGTGTTGCAGAAACTGAAGGTGTATTTTTTTTTCTTCTGACTCTTGATATCTGCAGTCTTAGGCTGGATGATGAAAGAGAGATTGTACTTTCCTTTGTTTGAAATGTAATTAAAAGAATACTTGAATATGCTGGAAGAATGTGTACACTTCAAATACCTAATTTATAGATAGCAAGAGTAATGATATGAAAAAAAATCTTCAAGCTCTTTTTAAAGTAACTCTTTGGAGGGTCTAGTTAGCTGGTGATCTATAGCCAACTGGTTGGTTATGACAAGGGATAGGAGCTAACTGTTGATTTCATCTCCACTCACCCTTTGTGTCACCTGGGCAGTTTCTGAATCACTAGTTGGAAAGTGCTTAGAGTAGTGTGCTTATCATAGCCGACCTCAACATCTGATCCCTAAATTAGGGAGATTTCTTGCGGTAATGTGCAAATATTAAATTAACAAAAGAATTAAGAGTTGTGGATCTGCTGTTACAGAATAATGTGGGATCTAAAGTGGTCTAATATGACACTTCATCATTTCTGTGGGAACAACATAGGTATTTGAAGTGAAATTGTTAAGATTGTGATGGACATATGAAAATTTGTAAATATATAAATGCAGAAACAGATCAGCTGTTCAGGTAATCAGAAAGAAACCACATTATCCTGCAATATCTAACACAGATGCAACTATATCCTCTTGTTTGAATGTACAATGTCCAAAAGTATGCTTAGGCTTTTCAATAGAAAAATTGTTAAAGGAAAATGGGATATTAGCCTCCAAAATAAGTGCATGATAGTTTTTGGAATAACTCTGTCTAAGACTAATAAGATGTAAGATCAGGATCAGACTTCACAGTTAGCTTTGGCTTGATTCCATATTTTTGAGAAATTGAAAGTAAGAGAAAGCTTGGCCTCTGTGAATTAGCATGGAATGTAAATTACTACCTGTGTAATGAATAGGTCAATAATTTCAAAGCTAATGTAACTCAACCACATCATCAAATCTACAGACATTGGATAATGTCAGATAATGGTGAAATCCTAGCAGAAACACCTTCTGGCCTTCAATCTGCATAAACTGTAATTGTCTGCAAGCAATAAATAATTTCAGTCTTTTTCACAGTGAAAGAGCAGATTTTCAAGAATTACAGACTTTTTTGGATGTGAAGGTCCACTCAAGTACAGGGGCAGCCCCTGACCCTTCAGCGACCCATGCAGAAATGCTTGCACCCATTCTGCCTTCTCTGCCTCCCACTGGGAGCTTGGTCTGTGCAGGGCACAAACCATGGAGTGACCTGTACCATGAGCATTGCTTGAATTTCTTCTTGGAGTGACCTGTGAGGTTGTGCTGAAGAGGGGTCCATGAGCAAGTGAGGGTGGCTGCATGTGGTTAGCTGGGAGGCACAGGAGGGACACAGGGAGTGGGGTTACACTCAGCACAGACACAGTGTTCAGGTCCCATTGTGAGCAGGAGAGGAGAGGGAAAGACTGCAAACCAAATACCTCACTTACCTTCCTCACTACACATGTTTTAACTACTTTTTGTGCTCTGTGGTGTTGAACATATATGTGAACTGCTCTGTAACCCTACATTTTGCCATCCTGTCTTAAAGGTTGTGGAACAAGGTAAAAAAGAGGTTTTACATTCCAAATGTGGGAATATTGACAATGGGAAAATAATGCCATGAAAACCGCAGTTTGGGTTTTTTCTAGAAACACTATAAAATTCACTACTCAAGCACCAGCATTTTTCCAAATGTGCTCTTAAAAATAGAATCACAGAATCATTTAGGCTGGAAGAGACCTTTAAAACCATCGAGTGCAACCACTAATGGATCACTGCCAAGTCCACCACTAAACCATGTCCCCAAGTGCCACATCTACACATCTGATCTAAACCAACTCTCAATTTGAACCCATTCCCCTTTGTTCTGTCCCTATATGCTCTCATAAATGGTCTTGCCCCTTCTTTCCTGTAAGTTCCCTTCAGGTACTGAAAGGATGCAATTTGTTCACCCGGAAGTCTTCTCAAAGGAGAGAGAGGTGCTCCGTCCCTCTGATCAGCTTGGTGGTCCTCCTCTGGACTTGCTCCAACAGGCCCATGCATTTCCTGTGTTGAGGACCCCAGAGCTGGACACACCATTCCACATGAGGTCTCACCAGAGCTGAACAGTGGGGCAGAATCACCTCCCTTGACATGCTGGCCACACTTCTTTTTATGTAGCCCAGGATACATTTGGCTTTTAGGGTTGCGAGTGCACATTGCCTGCTCATATCCAGTCTCTTGTCTACCAGCACTCTCAAGTCCTTCTCAGCAGGGCTGCTCTTGACCTATTCGTCCTCCAGCCTCTACTGATGCCAGGAGTTGCCCTGAGAAATGTGCAACACGTTTCATTCGGTCTTGTTAAACTGCATGAGATTCCCAAGGATGCACTTCTGGAGCCTGTCTAGGTCCCACTGGATGGCATTCCATCCTTCAAGTGTGTCAACAGCACCACTCATCTTAGTGTCATCTGCAAATTTGCTGAGGGTGCACTCAATCCCTCTATGTTATTAATGAAGATGTTAAGTAAGACTCGATTCAGTACAGACCCTTGAGAAACACCACTCTTCACTGATGCCCACCGGGACTCTGAGCCATTGACCATTACTTTCTGGATGTGACCATCCAACCAATTCCTAATCCATCTAACAGTCCACTGCTCGATCCATCACTCTCTAATTTGGAGAGAAGGATATTGTGGGGGGCCATGTCTTACAGAAGTCCAGATAAATAACATCTGTAGCTCTTCACTTATCCACTGAGGTGGTTACTCCATTGTAGAAAGCCACTAAGTTGGTCAGACAGGATTTCCCCCCCTAGTGAAACCATACTGGCTGTCTCAAATCACCTCCCTGTTCTCTCTGAGCCCTCGCATAGCTTCTAGGAGGATCTTTTCCATGATCTTCCCAGGCACAGAGGTGAGGCTGACAGGTCAGTAATTGCCAGGGTCACCCTTTCTTTCACTTTTTTCTCTTTTTCCAGTCACCCAGGACTTCCCTTGACTGCCATGACTTTTTGAATATTGTGGACAGTGGGTTGGCAACTACATCAGCCAATTCCTTCAGGACTCTGGGATGCATCTCATTGGATGCCTCTCATTGAGTGCCATAGGCTTGTGCACATTCAGGTTCCTCAGGTGGTCATGAACCTGATTTTCACTTACAGTGGGAGGGACTTAGCTCTCCCAGTCCCCATCCTGTTGCCCATCCGCTCAGGAGATGTGGAAAGAGAGGCTGTCATTGAAGACCGAGGCGAAAAAGTTAAGTACCTCAGCTACCTTCTCATCCCTTGTTGCCTGTTCATAAGCATTGTTTATCAGAGGGGGTATGCCTTCTTTAACCTTCCTTTTTGGATTAATATACCTGTATATACCCTTTTATTATTAATATACCCTTCTGTTATTCTTTGCATCCCTTGCCAGGTTTGGTTCCATGAAGTCCCCCATGAGACTTATCCCAGCCGCTTATAGAAGATTTTGCTTGTCTCTTTGCCCTGTTTGCATAGTCTGTAAAAGACTCCCACCAGGATAGCTGCAGTATGGAGATAATCACATTCCTATCAACAGTAATAAGCATGGTATGTCACCATTTATGCTTGTTTGCAAGTTATTTGAATGACTGTACTCACCACATGACACAGTACTACAGAATAGGTTTTAAGGAGGCAGTATCTTTTAGGTGGTCTTTCCCATGTAGAAGGAACACTGTACCAGAGACATAGTTCCTTCTAGTTTATAATCCATGAATTTAGAAGACATGGAGTGAAGCAGTTATAGTGTGTGGGCAACTGCATCATGCTCCTGAGTCCTGTAATGTGCCAAGTGAAAAGAAGGTCTGTGATGAGTGTAGGCTAGGCTGTTGTAGCAGACCTACAATGTGAAATCATGCCTACAGAGTACAGAACTGCTGCAGGGTTCCTCTGAACGACACCTAGATGGAATCTGAGCATGTTCCCAAGAAAGCACAGTCAAGCTTGCTTTTATAATTCCCAGAGAGCCACCACTATCCTCAGCAAAGTCTTTCAGTGACTAATTAACATCATTATAGAAGAGCCATACGTCATTTTAAGCTTGAATTTGCCTTGGTTCAACTGCCAGCAGTTGGAGGTTGTTGTACCTTTCCTTGGCAGACTCCAGAGGTCTTTATTACATTTTTGATTCCTATACAGGCACCTGTAGATAGTGATGAAGGTACCCCTTAATATCTACAGTTATCTGCAGTTAGCTGAATGTCATTCTGCTAGGGTACAGAGAAGGAAAGAGAGGGAATTCCCATGTTTTTAAACCCTGGGAGATGTACAGCATATTTAGTCTTTTGCTCTAGAACATATTTATCACCCTTTATTTATGAAGATCTTTTCTTTAAGTCTCAGGTCTTGTGTACATTCCTTCTAGTTTGACTAAAAAATCCAATAAGGAATTATAGCCTTGCATCTATTATTCACTTCTATTTTACTGGGGGATTTTCTAAGTGCACCTGAATGTACAGACACTGTGGAGGCCAAGGACTGAATACACCCTGAATTTGAGATGTTAACAGATTGATTTTATTTTCTTTTTTATATAACTGTCATTACTTTAAATCTATTTGGTCTTCTTTTCAAGAGAAACAAAGGTCATTCCAACTCTCCCTAAGAAATCGAGGGCTTCCAAAGGAAACAAAGAGATAGACGATGCAAAATAAAACATCCTCACCTTGCAGCAGCAGGAGAGGCTCAGTGTGTTTGTGTGTGCAGCTGTGCCCTCCTGAATCATGCACATCACTCCTGCAGCAGTGCTGGCACCACTCATGCTCCCAGATCCTTTTGGAGGCAGAGGAATGAGGGATAGGAGCTGATGACAGAGGAGGGGAAAAGCCTCTCCCTGCAACAGTGGTAAGGAAGAACAAAATCATTGCCCTGGATCTGCACTCAGTGTCAGGTTTGCTTTTGATGTGCTGGAGATGGAGGCTGCATGCTGCTTTGAGCTCAGACTGCTGTGTGAAACCGTCCTCTCAGCAGGCAAACATGCCCCTGGCTGTGGAAAGCGTCCTGCATCCCTGTTTTGGGTACCTGCACTGTTGTATGCCATTCCCTATGCCATTCCCGCTGTTACATTAGGGCTTTCTCTTCCTTCAATGAGAATGGAAAAAACAGTTCAGGATCATGCCCGACTGTTATAGTGCTTTCCATCTGGAAATATCAGGGTTCCTTACCAGGGTCACCTTCACAGGTTAAACCCAGATTTGACTGGCAGCAAAACCCCGGTCCTACCTTACTGTTAGTTCTATGACTGATGATTATTTAATGTCTCCTCTATTGTTCACCTGGGATTGTATTGTAATGCAGTAAGTATAAGCACAGCTACTTATGGATATAGCAGGAAAGGGATTTGTACCTACTCGTATTTATTTCCAATCACTGTAATATTTTTAATTAGAGAAAATAATTAGAGAGCAAAAATAATTAGGAGACAAAAAAATAGTAAAATTAGTTTTCTAGGCCTCTGTCATTATATCTAGGCAAAATAAGCCATGGTTGGAGAGAAAAGTCTATCTTCAGATTTCCCTCAAAACACAGAGAAAGTAAAAAGGCGTGGGACAAGTGAGAGGAAGCAGGTGGAATGTTGTAGATTTCTTCCTACGCGTGGGAAACTGCTGCTGCGGAAGATATGTCTGTGTTGGAGTCAAAGGTGTAATGGCAGCAGGAGCTCCAAGTTGCTGCTCTGATTGCAAGGGGCTGGGATATACTCTTGTTCCTGGACTGCATACTCATGATGTCTTTGTTGCCAGAGCCAGCTATTTTAAAGCTGGAGTGGGTGTGTTTCTGTACACTACAACACTCATGTTGCTCACAGACACAGGCACACGTGTGCACACACATGCACACACACATGCACATATATACAGGCAGAGCTGCAATTTACCTACCCCTGCCTGCAGCACTGCAGCCAGTGCTCATCAGTTTTGCTAACAGCATTGCACAAACAGGCTGAGTCGTCATACCCCTCCTGCCTCTTATACCCACGCTGACCTTACTATGCAAAACCAGTTATCTATACAATATGGAGTATATTGTTTAGAACTGCTCTTGTATTAAAAATCATCAGATAACTCATTCAGACACAATTCTACAGTGAAATCAGTTGTGGGTTTTGTAGTCTGTTGTCTTGCATCATTTGTAACAGAGCAGAATTAATGCAAGATGCAACTTTTTCATTTTGTTTTGTTGTTTTTCTTTTTAATACATGGAGAGGTGCCTTTCTCTCTCACTTCCTCTCCAGTTTGTGGGCCTCCTGGTACTACACAGCAGTAAATAAGTGTCTGTTGTTCAGATATTATTCACCTTTCCCTTTTGTTCTAGACAATTTTGATGATACAGTGTGAGAAAACAACTCGAGAGATAGGGTTATAATGTTCGTTTTTAAGAGCCGTAGTTAAGTGTTACATTTGTACTTCTGACTTGTTGTCTTCTATTGCATAGTAAAAAGTGAAGAAGCCAAGTACTTTGTTGTATGAGTAGAAAATACTTGTGCCCACAATTTAACTCTTCAAACAATATATAGGAATTAAAGCATAATACATGTAGTTTTTCAAATTATTGAAGCCATTGTAGTACAACTTAAGTACACTGTAGTACTTCCTATAGTTCTGTGTCCCCAGCAAGCTGTCTTTCAAATATATCTTACTGCTTTATACATTTAACTAACTTTTCTTTACTCAACAATTTATAGAAGCATAGCATGCTCAGCCTGTTCATAAATTAGGCAGTATAACTTTAATACTTGCTTGAACTGAATGTTCTCACTCATGTTTTAAAAATTACTGTAATTGAGCGCACAGTATTAGTAAGCATCTAATGGCCACTGAAGGCATTTTTTCTTACTTGTCTCCTTAAATATCTTGGTTAAATTATGCAGACAAAATTAGATACCAGCCCTCTGCATAAACTCTGAAGAAATAATTAAGGAGTCAAATTAAATACTCCTGTTGAAAATAGGAAGAGTCTTGTCTAGTTTTAATATAAAATATCTTCACATTTACAAATCTTCTGGGAAAAAAATAGAAAATATTTTTTTGAACTTCTATCCTGTTGGTACATCAGGTACAACTTTAACACAACTCATCAGAGTAATTTGCTATTTACCATTTAAACCACGACAAAAGTATCTTAAAACTTCTTTTGTGCTCTTACCATTTTTTAAGGAGCACATTTATACACAAATTGCTTGGTATCTCTGTATCAAGGCTTTGATCTATGGCACTATCAATTGTTGGCTCAGGTACAAGAGACTGTAAAATATACAAAGCTGTCTGCTTCAGACTCCAGTTGAGGTTATAAAGGAGTCTGTTTATACACAGCCACTCGTTAGCTAAGTCAGTCAATATTTACATGTTACAAATATAATGCCTTCTTTATGTTAGATAAATTATTTAATTCAACCTCTACGAAACTTCCTTTCAAGAGACTAACATTTGCAAATAAATAACTTTTTAGTTCCTCAAATATAATCATAGGCTGAATACGATCCTTTCCTTCCTCTCTTTTTTATCCCAACTACTTGGTCAGCTTTGACAAAACAGTAAGGAGTGCTTTAGAAATGATACAGAAAGCCATTTATGATATGTTGCTATACAGTGTATTTTTTTGAAAATGTCATCAAGCTGGGCAGCCAGCTTCAGTGCTGTGTTGCATATATTTTCCAAGTTTGCTGTTAATGCTATGTGCTGTAGTTTAGTATACTATCATCCAAGAATTAAAGTTCAAGCCTATAAGACTTGGTAGTTACTACCATTACCAGCATGTGTCGTGCTGATAGAAATGCATATTGATACATTACATGACATATGACTCTTGCTTAATGGCTTGATTATGACTCTTGTTTCTTGATTAATGCTTTCCAACATATTAGAGCTAGAAGCAACAGTGCCTTTCTCCATTTGTGCCTCACTTTCTGTAAGGACTTCTTGTTGATCTCTACAGAGCTCTGTGTCTTCTTATTATTTTAGTACTTGACATGACACAAAAATGTCGTGATTGCAGATGATTATGACAATAAACAAGACAGTAGCAGCATCTCTCAGAAAGAACAGGGAATGAGGGGGAAAGGATTTCTGACCTTAAGTGTACACAAGAAAATACAGACGGGTGTTCATCATGTTTCCTGATACAGAGAGTGTTAAATCCTGAGCTCTAGTTAGGTTTCCAACATTCTAAAAAAATAGTGTGGGTTTGGGGGTTGGGGTGTTTTTTGCATTAAAGTAAATTCAGACTGCTTTCATTATGTGACTAAGAATCTTTTTTTTTCTTTTTGTATATGCACATAGAGAAAAATATTTTCCTGATATTAAGTATTTCTAGCAATTTTTTATATAGTCGTGTCATCCTTGTAACACTTCTGTGGCGAATTGTTAGTGACATTTTTGTGTAAGTGTTTCAAGACATTTCAGAGATGTAAGAATGCAAGTGACATTATTTGCGGATGTCACCTCTGACAGTTTTAGAATTTTTATGTGTTTCTTCAGTGGCTCTAGTAATGACTGTTATCTTGAGTATTATTATACCCAATAGCTTATTGTATATAGCCATTATTTCCTTAGTGAAAGTCCTTAGCACTATGACAATAATGCTGTATATGTCCTAAATGGATACATGAAAAGTGTTTTGTATGGGAAATGCAGACACAGATTAGGTTTCCCAATGCAAACAGACATACTCTACAGAGTAGAGTAGAACATAAAGCAGTATTTTCCATGTTGTGCCCCTTAAAAAAAGGAGAGAAAAATATTGTTAGTCTTGCCTCATCCTGAATCTTCTGTTTGTGAATATTCCTAGAAATTCCACTGTTGCTGGCGATTTATCGACACTTGAAAGATTTATGGCCCACCTACTTTTCATTTTCTTTTGCAATTTATTCACTTACAGAAATAGAAACCCAGGAAAGAA
This sequence comes from Manacus candei, assembly GCF_025592945.1. Lineage (NCBI taxonomy): Eukaryota > Metazoa > Chordata > Aves > Passeriformes > Pipridae > Manacus > Manacus candei. The sequence goes on along the minus strand of NW_026138115.1, from coordinate 12,612,798 downwards.
GCATAAAATTAAACATATGCAGGTGAATTGTCAGAAGGAGGAATGTAACCAGAAGAGCATGGTCCAATTGACTTGGCATGCTCCTGAGATATCTGAAGACCTGAGGCAAACCTCCCTCACAAAGGTTTACTGGTTCCTAGCAAGCTGAAAGGATCACTTTTGTGACCTGCAAACATAGTGAGTCCTACCCTCGTCTCTCAGGAGGTCATGTCTCTGGTCTGGGTCCCCCCTCCACCAGCCTGCTGTCACCACTCACAGACCCCAGACACAGCAGGCAATGCATCGCTATGGTTAAAGGCTCTTTGCTCCCTACTCAGCTTGTAAGGGTGAAATCAGGATGGGTGAAGGAAGTTTGTGAGACTAAATGAAATAGGATGGGCAAAAAATCTTGTGGATAGTGAGGGGTAAGAAAGGAAAGAGGAGGGAGGAGGGCCTAGGGGAAAGAAGGATTATTTTGAGGTTGTCTATAAATCTGCAGTGATTTGGTGTTTGAGACTTATCTCCTATCAAAATTGTTGCTTGGAAAAAGGTTACAAACTTTGTGTTGGTGTGAGTGGTTACTCTTCTCAATAGAGCACACAGCATTCCCCAGCTCAGATCACAACACTGTGAGCATCTCATTGCCCACCTGCATCAGGCATGGGCAGAGGTCCTTTTCAACCACCTGAAATGCCCCCCCCTCTTTTTGTTTTCTTTGTGGATACCTAATGCCAATATTTGATTTCTGTCCAGCCTCACAGAGGCCGAGTGTGGGAAGCCTGAGCCAGCACAGGGTACTAAACCGGGACATACCTCTCCTCCACTTAAGAGGTCGGAGTGGTCGAGCTGACTCATACCTTGTAGCCATCAGGCTCCTGGGGGCTGCAGATACTCTGGAGCCTATGTACTTGATTTTAAAGTGGAAGAGAGCTGCAAGATCCTCTCTTCACACAGCATTTCCTTCTTGAAGTGGTATTACTGTTAGCTCTAAAGAAAGAATGTTCTCATACTGAAGATTACACTAAGCCCTACTATGTTTTATTTATAGAGTAGTTCCCAGGGAATATTTCCTAATTTGAAGATTGTGGATTGTGGATTTTTGACGTCCTAAAGATTTTCTACTCATTTGACCACTCATTTTCTACTCATATTTGACTACTTTAAAATGATTTCCTACAGTTAGCATAAAAGCGATCTTTTGTGCTATTGCTCCTTTTGCCTAAAAATGTGAAAGTAGAAGTTTAAGGTGTCCTGTGAAGGAAAACAATATCATCCATAAAGACCTTTACCTTAATGATCCCGTGGGATTCAGACCTGTGCTGTATGATGAAATGTAATAATGTTCTTTACATTTCATTTATGTGAAAAAATATCATTTTATTTGATGCATTACAGCTGGGTAGCTGGGAGGTTTGGGTTATTTCTCACAACCCCTATGTACTGCATACTGTCTGTGAAAGCAGAGGAGCATAATTTTAAGTTGTGTGGACACTACATCAGAGAATCTCCCCATGCTACCAATTAATCTCATAAAACATTAATGTAATCCCTTCACAAATATGTAAATGCAGTACCACTATGGGTCTGGCAAATAATAAACAATACGCATCTTATCCTGGGCTTTCCTTCATGTAATTCTCAGCAATAATTTAGTCCTTGTCTTCCATTCTGAAGGATTTAAATGGAATGACCTTAATTCTGGTTTTGTTTGCTCTTTATCTACTAAGCAGCTGCAGTGAAGACCAAGATAAACAGTAAATTAACAGTGGTACCTTTTATAGGGCTGATTAGTCTTAAAATATGCTCAGTGGAAACAAAAAAAGCTTAAAATGAGGTCTGAGAGAGAGGTTTGTACTCTTTTCATTGAAACTGTTGTATTTCTTTCAGTAAGCCACAAATACTGACTTTTCATTAAAATATGTTCTTGGAGAGAGGTTGTTTTTGCCAGCACAGCCTGTGTAATACTTCAGAAGAGCAAGGTATGTACCTCCAAAATAACTTTACATTCTTGATTTTTCTGTTTCAGATGAGAACTTTGTGGGGAGTTAATTAAAAATATTTACTGATATTTCATATGATCCATTTTTTGGTGTTTATATATGTAATCAGTTGTTAAAACCAATGCTAGAATTGATACGGGTGATAGCTATAGTGGGTGCAGCTGGCACTCCTGCAGTTTATAAGTACTTTGCAGAAATACATTTTTAATATATACAAAGTGTGTAGAAGAGAAGTGGCTCGAGACAATGGGTGAATAGCATGGTTTATGGCATGGCTTAACAGCACCTGACAACACCCTGCAAATTTTAGGACTGGATGTGGGAAACAGGTTATCCATCAGTCAATAAGGCAAAATGTACTTACCTTAACTGATGTCAGTTAAAGCCACCACCAGATAAAAGGGTAAAAAACCACCTTGAATGGAATTTCTTGCATTACATGTATGTCTCCTGAAAGGTTACCCTGCCGGCATCACATGGTCTGCTCCCTTTACTCCTTACTGAAGTGGAGGGGAGAGCAAGCTTGCTGATTTAGCCAGCTTGCTAAATCACCCACATCCCCTTTCTGAAGCACCTAGGCATTCCTTATATGTCTCCCATCGAAATCCTGACCCAGCCTGACCCTGCTTATCAAGCATTTGTTGTTCTTTCAAAGATTTGAAAGGATTACAGCAGATTAGCTAACACAGTCTTTTCGCTATATTGTTCTGTGTGACAGTCAGTTCTATAATAAAAATAAAGTAGAAATTTTGAAGGAAGTTTTAAGAGTAGGCATACTGCTAATATGCTGAATCTCGCATTGTGGTACAGTTGAATTAAATTTTGCATTTTTTTAATCTGTGTTTATCAACAGCTACCTAGTTTCCCTTCCCCATTTTTTTCTGGATCTAGTTTAGTTGTAATGAAATTCACCTCATGTCTAGTAAAAGTCAAACCTGTGAGAAGACATTTTCCCATCTGATGTAAAAATGTATGTTTGTGTTTGATATAGAATATGCATAAATACAGTTTTCATGTTGTTCTCATGCCTATTTTGATTTTTAATTTTTTATATAAATGTTCAGGTACTAATACATTAAATAGTAACCACAAAGTATTTGGACATTAAAAAAATGGGTTCCCAAGAAGAACTCAGTTTTGAATTGGGACTGAAATCACATGAGAGGGATCCAAACCAAATTTCTTCAGGGGTGGGAGGGTAGGGAAAAGAAACAAAATAAAATAGAGGCAGAAAGGAAAAAAGCAGCTGCTACAAAGCTGGAATAAAGGCATCAACAAAAGGAAATTCTAAGGGAAAGCCAAGCTCCCAAGCAAGTCACAAGCCTCAACTACTGACTTTGCAATAATGTTGAGTTTAAAAGAAGAAAGCCAGCTTGGACAGTAACTTCAAAGCCTGTCTCTCCAATGAGAGCTGAAGAGCTGACGTCCCGGAGCTGCAAGTAGACAACAGCAGAACAATATGACACCAGTTCCCTTTTGAAAAACTAATAAATTGTTTCTTTTTCTTACATTTGTTTTTGACTCAGTGACATTTCTCCTTATTTATCATGAATGTTTATCATCCTGAAAAGTTTCATGTATTTTTTCTGGCATCAGTAATTTCTTGAGGTCAGGCTGGAAAACGGGAAGCATTCCAGCACAAAATTCAATGTCAAATACTGAGCCTTGTTTGAATGTGTGTCCAAGGGTGGCTTTGAGGTGAGCAGGCTTTGATGGCCACCACACCTTCTGCCTACAGAGCACCAGTGGCTCTCAGCTCAGTGCATGGCCCATGCTGGTCAACCCATCCTGCCACCCAGATGGGCACATCCTGTGCTCAACCATGCCCATTCCTATGGGCTTGATGTCTCCCTGGCCTGTAGATCTGGCCTTATGGGAGACTATGGGCCAGTGACTCAGAGTTTAGTCCTGCATCTCAGTGTTGCACAAATGGCTGTAAGAAACTCTTGCCCTTTTGTACCAAACTCCCTCTTCATTTTTTTTCTTTTAGAATAAAATTTCCTTTGAACTTTATTTTCATCTCTCTAGGCAAAGAGAATTCCACCTGCTCTGGAGAACTGTCAAGTGTTTTTCATCCTCACTGTCTTCAGTGTCACTGGTCTCTGTATTGTTTTTGCAAGGCACAGAGCCACGTATGACTGGGGGCTCATGTGTGTCTTCTGTTTGTATTAGGAGATTTTAGAGATTTGAGAAATTCTGGAAGGGGAGTCACTTCTATTTAGAAGTTGAATTGTGGGTTTGAGAGTTGAAATGTTGTCAGTAAGGTCTGAAATCACCTTTTGCGCTTGAGTAGCTGCATGGCAGACAATGGTTAACCACCTGCCTGAATTGGTGGGACAAGTTACACATCATTTGTCCTGCACTTCAAGTTACAGAGAAGTGAAACAACTCTGGCCTGGAAACTGCACAGCCAGAATAGCTGTGCCACTGTGCTCAGACCTAATAAGCTCTGCTGAGTTACAGAAACACAGATTTGGCAGTTCTGTTATTTTTGTTGACCTCTGTCTGGAGCAAGTCCCCTTTCTTTCTCTCTGTCACTTGTGGCTGTTAGGTACGGAGAACAAACGCTGCTTTTCTTTTTGTTGCCAAGTTATTAATTGATGTTCATGAGAGGATGGGAGGAAAAAAGCTTTGTCTGGCTCTGAAAAGCACCAGATGTGCTTTTTTGAATTGAGGAGAGGAATTAATTAAAATGAGGTAATAATATTAATCTGTCGACTGCAGTTAATATTGGCTGTAACAGGAGGGGGAGCTCTCAGCGCATCAGGCAGGAGAAAGGGGTTGGTGGGGAGCTCAGCCGTCCCAAACCAGATGAGTGCTGGGGATCCTCCTGCCATGCAGCAGGAATGGGGGGAGGGATGTCTTGTCACCCCCTTCACCGAAATACCTGCATAGCTGGGCTGCTGCCACATGCAACCCAAAGACAGAAGCAGGAATGAATATTCAGTGATGAATGCGAGTGGAAATGCTGACGGGAAGAATTAAGTACAAATTAAGAAGCATCGGGATTCTTCTTAAAGTGTGTCTGTTTTGATTGCTTTTTCTGTAGATTTTTGCTATGTATTATATTGTTTAACAGAGCAAAAGAAAAACAGAATACATGTTTACTGTGTACTAAGCTGTAAGTACCTTTTTCAGACATCAGTAATCATCCTTTCCAGCTGAGAAGGCAATACACTTGCAATAGAGCTCTCCAAAAAACAGCAATTGTCCTATATTAGTGTTTCTGAAGCTATCCCTTATGGAAAAGCTCTCCTGAATTTAATAAGGGTAAAATGAACTGGGCTATATAGTAATTTCATAGAATTAAAAGAGAATTAGGAATTTAGCATGAATTATACCTCTGCCATAGATGAGCCTGTCAGTAGTTGACACGAGGCTGTGTGCAGACCTGCCTCTGCTTTGTGAGTAAATAATCCGTGTCCATGTATGTGAGCTTGATAAATCCTGTTTTACTACCCAGTCTCAGAGGTGCTTGCATGCACAGTCCTGGAGATGCTGGGCATATGTCCAGAACACCTCAGAGTAGAGGAGCACAGAAAGGCAGGATTGCTGCTGTGTTCAGCAAGTGCTTGTGAAATGCAGGGCCAGCTGGAGTCCAAGGCAAACTCTAAGTAAGAGAGTCACTGTACTTCAGTGTTCTTTGGCAAATTGTATGAAGGCTACCAATTTTTCTAGCTTTCAAAAGTAATTTCTGAGAAAACCAGAAATGACAAGGGATTTGTGGAGTTAATACCCGTGGGAAGTCATGCCCAAGATGCCCAAGCGATTTTGTTATTGTGAAATCCCCAATCTCAAGGTTTAAAAACACAAACTTCATGCTATAACATTTTTTTTCCCAAAGGACAACCCATTTTTCTGTTACACATAATAGCTATCTATTAAAAAGCTTTATATTCATGGCAAATTTTTTTCTTCTTCACCCAAATTATCCTGACATTATTCAAAGAGCTACTCCTAGGATTATGTGTTTGTATAGATTCCCCTGCAAGGAAATCTGCACCTCCTACCGTTTCTTTTTAGATTCCCAATCCGACACATGGAGGAGCTAAGCACCTGAGAAGCAAAAACTTCTTTCAGGTGTTGTGTGTACCACCAGCAGTCCTGAGTGCAGGAGGCACATGGGGTATGGGAAGGTCCCAGTCTGCTGGGTTCAATAAACAGTCTAGAAAAATACCTCACTAAATAAAGAAGAAAATAGAAAATGTCATTCTCATTTTACAGGCTTAAAGGGGGGAAATATATGTCAACATGTATTACAATCCGAATTAAGCCACTCTGTGCACTTTTTCGTCTGCCTGTGCTAGCAGTTGTAAACCTCTCCTCGCTCCAGGTGTGTGAGATATTGGGCAGCTGAAAGCCACAGCATGTGAACCTCAGTGGCAACCACAGTGCACGTTCTGGCCTTGCCAGCTTTATAGGAAAGCTGGGTTACCTGTAATACTCATTTTTTGCTTACCTTTTTTAAGACTCTTGAGTTTTATTGATAAAATAGTGCTGTTTTGCCTGCAAATTCATGGAACTTTGGTGACATCCAGTGACAGGTTCTTCTGAAAGGCATTTTTTCTCCCTGGAATGATGGGAGAGAAGTATTGCTACCCTCCTTGTTTCCCTTAATGGGATCAGTAGATAAATTTGAGCATAGGCTGAAAATTAGACTCTCAAACCATATGCTATTTTTTTAAGGCAGTTGGATTTACATTTGGTTCGCTTTCAATATTTAATGTGTAAGTTGCTGTTGGAAAAGTGTTAATTAATCACAGTTTAAAGCCAATATTCTGTCTGGCAATCCATTTAAGTAAGCTAAGGCTTTTTGAAGAACTTTCTCAGGGTTTCTCCCCTAATTTTTCTGAGATGGCTTTTAAAGAAATTATCTGAATGTCAAAGTCAGACCTGTGAATAGTGCCTGTTGTTTTAATTTTTTTTTCAGACAATTGAATTAATATTAGAGTAAAACCTCATTTTGTGGGGGAAAAAAAAGAAAACCAGTGATTACATACTGTGATGATGGTATAAAATGTAATAAACTGTGGTAGCTTACTTCAAAGCTCTCCATTCCCAGATTAAACTTTAGAAACAAAATAATTGCATTCAACTCCTACAGTGTAGTGTTTTAAACTAAATAGAATCTGAGGTTAAATGACATTGCAAGCTGGAGAAATGAATATTTAAAAACTATATTCAAGCTAAATTGCCAGATGGTTACCCTTGTATAGTAACATCCAAATCATGGCAATTGTTCTTCTAATAAATATAATTTCTATAGCATTTTCTTTGATTATTCAGTTAACCGCCAGTGCTGTTTTACCTCTTTATAGTAATGTGTGCTTTCTTTTTTTAAAAAAAAAATAAAGAAGGAAAAAAAAAGAACTTGGTTATTTCTTTGGTCAGGGCCTATTTGCTCCTTTTTTATGTGAGATTTTCAATACTCGGCAATGATGCCGAGCAAAAAAGGTCCATCCACTTCACTTGTGATGCCTCGTGCATTACCTAAAGCACAACAGAACAATGGCAGACAACAGAGCCTTTCTCCCCACTAACAATGCAGTCACCATGACAACCAGCAGAAGAACGTTTGGCCAGGAAAAGCTGGGAGCTTGGCGGACCAGCCTAATCAAAAAATGGAATAACATGACAACAATTACACTGATGAGTGAGAGGGAAGCTACCGATGCATTCAGACACCTATGGCACTGTTGGCTGGATGCATTCAGCATTATTTTTTTGTTTTGTTTTGTTTAGTGTCTTCTGTTTTTTAAGAGCTGGTAAATAGACAAGATGGAATTGTGTAACAGAATGTCAGTGCTCTAGTTAAACTGAAAATTCCTTTTCTTTTGCTGTGCTACTTCAAGCACACTGAAGAGGCTTTAGGAGAGATGAGGTTTTGAAGTGAAATATGTAATAGATACAATATGAGTGTCACAAGGCAACTTTATTTAGCTTTAAAAATGTAAACTTGGATTTTCAAATGTGTGGATGCAAATAAATATGACCAGATTGTGTAATGAATAATTAGCTTCACCTTTCATTGGAATTTCAGAAAACTGGACACATGTCAAGCATTGATTGGAAGTCATGGTTTTTTGTTTTTAGACTACTGCATATTAGTATTCATCCTAAAATTTATCGTGGCATTTTGTGCAGATCTCTCTTCCAGCTCCAGGGAAACTTGAACCGGAACTGTACATGTGCCACAAATAAACAACAGACATAATGATGTACTTCTCTGAAACACCTCGAATTTAGTGTTGTGTTAATAGCATTCTATTATAAGCTCCCAATTGTATGGTAGAAGTTCTGGTATTTTCTTTATAGGAAAGGGGTGAAGGAAATTGGTGCTGTGTTACTGACAAGTGAGTCTGTGATTTCTACTGCTGAAAACAATTTATACATTTTAGGGAAGAGAATGGACAAGGGAACCTGTAATTTTAGAATGCTGAGGTATTTAGGGATAGCCCAGAGGTGTAATAGTTTGAAGACAGCAGTGAGCACAAAACTCTGGACATTTCTTTGTGGTTTATCTGATAATGGCATTGTGGAGTCATCCAGCCAGTCCTTTCCATATTACCCACTGCCTTAGCCAAAACTGCTTCTATTCTCCATCCTGCCCCCTTTCATGCCCTTGCTGGCTCCTGGGCAAATCTTGCAGCCAGCCTTAGATAAGATATCAGGTGGAATTATTAATTATTTTATTGTATAATTAAAATAATTGTCTAAAAAAATCCTCAGGAAAACCCTTGCGTATGTTTGAAGCCCTTTTAACTTGACTGATTGTATAAAAGAGCCTCAGCCATTGCAAAGAGAAAGGCCAGGCATTCTCCTACCAGCTGCAAATCTTTGCTTGGCACAGCCATCAGCATTCATTGTTGATCTTCCACCACATAAGACAGAGAGATTGCTGCATGCCAGGCATGGCCCATGCACAGCTCATCAAACTGAGGGTGGAATATAAGCTGACAGCAAAGCCAGGCAGCCATCATCACACACTGGCATCATCTCCTTATGGTAGCTGTACAAGAGATTTTAGGCTGCTAATTTCTACTTCTCTGCCACTTTCACATTAAATTCTACTCTCCCACTCTCCCACCAGATTCCTAGCACCAACTTCATATCTGAATTCAGTACTCAGCTAGAGATAGCTCCATAGAGATCCTTACCCCTTATACTTCTTGTTTTGTACATGTACAAAATTCTTTCCCTCTTGCCCTCTGAGATGACAGTCATTCAGACACTGATGCTGATCATCCCCAGACTACCATCAGCACTGAAAATGCCTTCAGCCTAGCTGATCTCAGGCTTCTTGGAAGTAAAGTTCCCAGATCAGCAATGAGCTCATCTCTCAAACATCTCTCCTCTTGGAGCTGTAAATGTCAGTACTACAAAGAGGGATACAGGCAAATTAGGTTAGATTGTTTGCTGGACACCATTTAGATTAAATTGAATGAGGTGTTGGACAGATTAGAATAACTCTGGGTGATAATGGTAAAACTTAGCAGAAACCCTAGGAATAAGGTAGAAAGGGGAGAAAATGGAGAGATTAAGAGACTAGAGATTACACTGAAGACAACTTCAGGTCAGCCATACCTAGGCTGGGGATTGGGCATAGAGGACACATTAATCCAGAGGATGTTAGAAGAAGGCTGGGGCCATCATCAGGGTTGTATAGCAAAATATCATGCTTACCCTGGCATTCTGTTGACCTTGGATCTACCCCGTCCTCTTACACCTGTACTGTTGCTGCACTTGGCCTTCTCCTGCTTGCCTATTGAATGCTAAACATTAGAGGACCTGTTTTTTTTCGTCTTTTCTACTTTCAGTTTTCTATTCTTTCCACATAAGGGCATGCCTCCTTGCTCTGCTTCTGACTGTACAACACATTAAATATCCTCAGGCATCCATGAGGGGAGGCACAGAAAGAAGATACATCATAGGGAAGTGAGCCTTCTTTCTACTAGAAGTGGGACAGCAAATCCTCCACCTGCCTGTGCATGGCCTCTAAGGTAACTTGAACAGACTGGTATATCTGTAGGGTGGGCTATTTACTTTAAAATCTAACTCTGTAAGAGAACTGTAAAGGTAGAGACAAGTGCCTACTCAGGAGATGGGCGACCCTGAGAAGATCCCAGGGTGGGTTGGGTGGTAATAATATCTCAAGGGAACACTACAATATGTGCTGGTACATCAAGTCAAAAGAATAAGTGTACCACAAGTGTAGGAATTGAAGGCATGCAGAAGGAGGAGATTACAAGTCAAAAAGACTTATGGTCCCCTTGCAAATCCCTGAGAAAGCAGAGGACAAATCAGGAACTGACAGAGGTAGCTGCAGCCATGCTGATGCTGAGTGTGAGAGGCTAACACTGTAATACGTCTGCACTCAAGGCAGAGCCACTCACTGGTCTGGCCTCCTGTTTCCCTGACTCTCCCAGTGAAGAAGGGAGTGGGGAGACAGTGGGCTATGGAGGTGTGCCATGTTGGTTTGGTGTGCCACTCATGCAAAAAATTGTCTTAGCTCTGCAGGGTATTACTTATACTTCAGACTTTACATATCATTAAAGGAAAAATTACATGTAATAATTTGAAAGGCTAATTCTGGAGGAATTCTGTCAATAACATGCAGCTAGCCCCAAGTTGCATTTTCAAATGTTTTCAAACTTTATATATCTATTTTTTTTTCTTGGGTATAACCCATATATCAGACAACCATCAACATTTAAAATTACAGTACTCCAACAGTAGGTGCCCAAGTAACCCAATCTCATTGAGTAATGTGTTAGTTAATATACATGAAAATACAGTATCAGCTGCTTTTGTATGCAAAAGGGGGGGAAGGGAAGGGAAGGGGAGGGAAGGGGAGAGAAGAGGGCACCAGGATAAAGTGCTGGGTAGAAGAAAACAATACAGCAAAGGGGATCCAAAGCCTGATAAAGACAGGAATAAGGAATGGGGAAGGAATATCCTCAGAAGGGTCTGAAGAGGACATTTATTCCAGAAGGCTCTTTTTCGGACCTGAGTTGCCTATTTACTTCAAGTAAACAAACACTTTTATTGCTTGCACATGTTAGCAACCCATAGCAGAAAAAAAAAAAAAGGTATATCATTTATGCACTTTGAAATGTGGTATTTGCTTCCCTTAAAGTGCACTGGAAAGCTTTACATGCTACTGAGATCAGGCTACTACTGGTCTGTTCTAGCTCAGGGTACTTTTTTTTTCTGATTTAGATACAGGTGTTATACTTGCTCTTTTTCAGTCTCACAATCCCTCTCTGACTTGTTAGATTTTTAGTTTTACTCCTTTTTATAGCGCTCACAATTTCATATGTCAGTCCTTTCAATAGTCTGGGATGAAGATTATCTACTGTACCTTTCCTGAACACATTGAGCTCTTTGAAATCTTTTCCCAGCTGACATAGAAAATCATATTCTAACCATTTCTAGACACTTTTCTTATTACCCAATCTGCTTTTGTTCCCAGCTTCTACTTTGTTATTGTAAATGAAACCTAATGTAAAATAATATAGTTTGGGGACCATACAGATGTTATTTTTAACATCATCTTCTTTTCTTTATTCTTTCTTCTCTTATTATTGTTGACAACAGAGAACATTTTGATAGACAGTTTCCACTTCCTTTGTAAAAACATTTTGGGTAAAACCCTGACTTTGGTCTTCCCATGACTTCAACATCATGAAAATATTTTCTTTCTCTTTAATGTATTGTAAATAAGAGATTTTCAAAACATGCTGCTTGATTATGCGTGATTTTACTGAGCATTTTTAACAAGGTGTGTATTTTTTAGCATGGTATAATCTTTAAATTGCTGTGGGGGCTTGTGGGGTTCAAACATCTCATTTCTTTTTAATTTCTCTTTCCCTGGTATTTAAAAATTATGATAACTGATAACTTTCGTGAACTTGAGAAGAAACATTGGGTTTGAGTTAGAAATAGAAGGTTGATTAGCACGTTAAGGAAACAAATGGTAATGTTTACACAGTATACTTATTCTTTCACTTCAAGTTTTCCTTCCTGCTTTTTATGTTTATTCTTTCCATATAGTAGCCATATTCTGATCTGAGTTGCTTTTTTAGGCTCATGATGTTTTATCATCCATAATTAATATTACTCTAATAATCTTTAGGAACGACTCAATGTACTACCCTTCACTATGAGTTGTTCAAGGCTATTTTTATGCCCTAGTACACTGTTAGCAAGGGAACAGTCTGCACTCAGAGCTACTTGGAGTACAGCAAAACTTTTTCTTCTCCCCACTCTGCTCCTCTCTGTTTGCTGTCCCCCACTGACAGCACGATCACCCAGGCAGGATTTTCCTTCTTTGTAGTGTCCCACTCCATTTCCATCCTTAGGACAAAATGAGGGGAGAACTCACGGAACTGCAGTTGACAGGGGTATTTGCAGACATCTGGAGCACAATATGAGTCTCCATTCATCAACTGATAATTGGCTGAATATTGCATTGCATTTTCAGGGTTGGGTTGTTTGGGTTTTTTTTAACTTTCTGCCCCTCTTATGTATCCACTCTGTCCTGTCCTGATCACTCATCTTCTCCTCCTTGTCCAAGGCCCCTCACTTTTCTTTCCATGAACCTCTTGTAACTAGCATACCCATAAGTAAAGTTGTGCCCCTTGCAGCCTGACCCGGACAGTCTAGCTGAGATAAAACCTAAGCCAGCCTTACTTAAGGAGTGTGTTCTGTGTAAACAGCTGAGAGATCTTTGTTATCAAGGGCTACCAGAAAAGTGGTTCCTGTTTCTGAATGTGCAACAACAAAGTTTCCACTCACTATATCCAGAAGAAATGCCCTTTACGTTCAGTGAACAAGCTTTCTAGAGGAAAGACAAGACAATAGTCTTACATAGCATGAGGAAAGCTGGCAAGCAAACCAACCCTGAATCTGAGAAGTGGTTGAACTGAAACAATATGAAAAGGCTGGAAACTTGATACAGTCTTTACTTTTTTTTTTCTTCCCTCCCCCCCTCCCCCCCTAAGTATAAAGGGAAAAGATGGGTGATATTCAGCTGACAGAATATCACCAACAGAAACAGTTGCTCAGGCTCTTACAGAAGATATCTTTTTACTTAATGCAGGACTGGGAATATTTGTCTCCAAAAAACATAAAACCTTCAATAAAACCTCATGCAACAAAACAGCAATTTGAACTGTGAATTGTTTTCCACTATCTGGCTATAGAGACATATAGTCATTGGTGTTGCATTCTTACATTGAAGTTAAAAAAGATGAATAAAGAACTAATATCTAAATGGATATCAGTGGAAAATGGGATTATTTGAGGGGACTCATCTCCTAGGTGGATAAAAATAAGATATTCAGGTAATTTTCAAAATGCAAAGCTATCTTATACAATGGAGACAGCTAAAAAATACCATTTGCTAGCCTGCAGAGAATGATTTGTAGTCATCAGGATCCTGCAGGTAATTGAGGATATCTGCATTGGCATATTCTGCACTACTGCAAGCATGTTATTGTAGTGAAATGATGCACATGTACGAATGTAATTGCCCTCTAGTGCATAGCCCTGGAACTGATCCCAGCTGGGACATAGGACTACACTGCTCAAGAAAGGAAAAAGATCCTGAAAAAAAGTTTGAAATTACTTAAGACAAAACCAAACCCTAGTGGCATCAGGAGGCTCTGAGAAGACATGGATGTGGTCAGGAAGGGAACCCAGTATGCAGCAAAACCATCCTGTCATCTGAACCAACACACAGTAAGTGGGGATGACTGGGGGATTTGCTTCAAAATCTCAGGGCTCCTCCTAACCCAAATGCTAACACAGACATGGCCATTAGGAGCCTAAATAACCATAGGCCTCTTGTTCTGCATCACTTCCAGTTGTTTGCACAGGGTCATGTTTCACAGGAGGCTCAGGGTGCAGTTCCATAGCCTTTCAGTAAATCTGTTATTTCTGTTAGTGCTGACAAAAAATGAAATGTTCTGAAGGTGCTAATTCTTTCCCCAGGTGTGCGAGAGAACGAGCCCTGCATTTCACATGTAAATCACAAGCAAAATCCTCACTGTGCTAGTAAGAAAACCTTGAATAAAAGTCCCCCAACTCCACATTGGATATTTTTTTTTTTGTTACTACTTACTACATGAGATGTAATGATATTGCACAGCAAAGTATCTTGACTCTTGATGGAAATTAATTATTTGTCAACTTGTCTAGTTCACATACATGTCTCACTAGTATTTTGTTCACAAATATGAACCCTCTGTTGGTCCTGTTACTGTGTCTGGTGTTCTAGGTAATGTCCCTCACTGCACTTCCCTATAACAAGCTGGGTTCAAGTTGTTGAAACTTCTTAAGGTCTTTCCAGTATGGCATAAAGTCTGGATTCCTTTCAAGTCAGTGGTGAAATTCCTACTGACTTGCACAGAATTTTGGCCATATTGATCTCATTATATGGCATCTCTTCATAATTTGTTTTTATATAAGACCTTGTCAAAGTTTTAAATCTGCAAAGCTGTATCTGAGAGTTTACATCCTTAATAATAAGATCTACATATTTTCTAGTCATCAACTTAAAAGAAAAAAGTCAGGTTTTGCAGATCATTTTGCTGTTTTTCCCACCGTTGTCCTTCCTTTCAGAAAGAATAAATACATTTCCAGTGCCATAGAGCCTTTCCACAACACCATCTAAGAAGTGGCCTCTGTGACCAGACATTTGCAGCAAAACTGTGTTGCTACATTTAAATTTCCAAGACTCAGTGGCAAGTAAGTTAGTAGAGTTCTATTATAGTTGTGATGCATGAACTGCACATTGTTATGGTAATGACATTTTTCTTTCTTTGCTTTGAAGTAGCGGAGTAAATACAAAGAATATCATGTTGGTCTTGGAATGATAACTCCTTTGCCTCCATTCTGCATAACTGTGCAGTAATCGGAATTGCATGTGAAAAAATTAAACCACTATATGGTTCGTTCAGTGTTTCTGCTAGCTTAACAAAGGTCAAAACTAAACCAAAGCATCTGTAAGCATTAACTTCAAATTAAGAGAATGGAAATATACATAAAACTTTACCTAGCCATCAGCCATGACACCTAGGAAGTTTATCTTCTGGTTCAAGGATGGCCTTGAAGCAGGATCCAGACCAGCACAACTGTGCTCTGGAAGCATCATGGTGGTTTACAGTGGCAGTAAAAATACAGTATTATTTCTTCGCACAATCATCATAAAATATTACAGCTGACCAGATGGTGGAGCAATTACATTTCCATAGTTCTAAATGGCTATTTAGCTTATTCACTTGTGAACTGTTAATTAAATTGGAAAATATATCATTTATATTCAAAGGGAAGACGTAACTATAGGGGACATGCTTAAACAAGACTCAAAAATTTTATTAAACCAGAGATCCATTTCCTTCTCCTCCCCACTCAAACTAATAATCAATAAACAAAAAGTCTTTGATAATAGACTGTGTTGTAAACAGATGAAAGGCAGGAAACTCGGGGAGCTGAACTGTGATGAGAGCACATGTGCAACACGTCAGTTGTTTGCTGCAAAAGATCTGAACCCCTCCAGCTATGTGGGTGAACGCATGCTGCACTGAGGATCCCTCTCACACACATAGAGAGATGATGTGCTGTGCGAAAGTAACCCCCTCCTCCAGAACCAGACAGCACTGACAAAACACCCTGTGCATCAGATCAAGTTTGTGTGAGCATTTGTCTTAATTCAGCTGCAACAGCTTGTGAGTTCAGCTTTATGCAATAGCTAATCAATATGGTATTAAATTCTATTGCAAACTAAGGTTTAATTTAGCCAAAAAGACATACAATTCAAAATCCTTATCTATTAGGACAATGATACATTTCTCTATTGTTATATATTCCTATTGTTACAAAGTGAATTTTTGCATCATTACCTTGATATGGGTACACAGGAGCTAATTCATTAACAAACAAAGGAGTCTGGGGATTGAAGTGAAAAAGGCAGGGAAGGTTTTTAGGAAGAAGCAATATCTTTTATTGGACAATCTAACTTTAATGGAAAAAGAACAGTTACTACTTCTTTATGACTGAAGCAGATGAGAGCAGAGAAGAGTTTAATGTAGCTTAATGCATTTTCTTTAAATCTCTTTCTTTAGTTAATTCAGCTTTCCTGAGTGTCTCTGCATAGACTAACCCTCAGGCTTCTGAGTACAGAACTACAAAGTGTTGGGAGTGCTCAGCTCCCACCCAGCCCCCAGATGAACGTATTTGTGTCTCAGTCCTTCTGTGGTATCACACCTTTGAAAGGGTAAGGCACCCCACCATCTCTATCCCACAGCCATGGTTTGCCTGAGGGCAAGGAGGATGTATATGCTCTCTGCTGTAGTGTGTGCTGTGCCTTGTCTCCCTTTCCCCTCTCCTGGTGAATCAGGATTCTACTTCTGATGGACAACTACAACTGCCCTAAGCCTGTTGGGCTTCTCTCTGCCCAGGGATCAGGAAAGCACAGTCTGCTTTTATTGTCCATGAGGTTAAAAATACCCAAACCAGCTTGATCAAGAAAATGTAAAGGAAAAAAAAAACAAGGAATGGAGACCTATGTCTTATCTACCATACTTCAGGCACCAGAAGACCTTGGTGACCTGGGTTTGTTGAGGCAAAGCAGACTTTCAAAACTGGAGTTTGATGTAATTTTAAAAAAAAATTAACATACTAAATGATTTTATGGTATGTCTACCAGGGGTGTTCGTACACATAGCTGATCATTTCTGTCCATTTGATTTGTCAGTAATTTTCAAATCTTCCTCATGTTAAATGTAAAATATTTGTGAGAGCTGCAGGAGAAGAGACTCAAACACACCTATACCACGGTAGCTGCAACACTGACATTTAGGAGGAATCATCCAAGTACATAATTCACAATTTTTCTTCTTCAAAGGACTTCGGAAGTGTCTCATGTTAAAGTAGCCTATGAGAGTACCTTAAAATATATGAAATTATATGTTAGAAGTAGTATTCCTAACCATTATGTAATATCTATAACTTAAATTCTCTCTCATAAAGACCACCCCTTAAGACTTGTCTCCTCTTTCCAATGGGAAGCTCACAGCTTTGTGCCTGCCCTTGCTCTAGACCCCCAAGCTCTGCTGCACCATCACCCTCATGAAGCCTGGCTGGAGGGGAGACGACAGCATGGCTCTTAGTTCAGTGAGCAAGAGCACTGCTCTTTTAGAGGACAGGCATGATACTTGACTCCCTGGGTGATCTCCAGGGCAGTGTTTGATGGTGAATAAAATGGCAGATGATCAGCCAAGGCAATCTGTTTTTTTCCCTGCTGTGGCAGTTTCTAAATGCAGACCCAGAGCAGGAGCTTCTCTTCACACTTCCTGGCTCCTCAGCTAGAACCTCTGTAAGGTTACTTCCTGATGATTCCTCAGACTTCCTTTGTCATTTCCTGGTTCCTGTATCCCTTCCTTTTAACATTGTGGTTGTTCTATAAATGTATTTCAGGTAGTTTAAACTCTGTCATGGATGGCACTACCAGCGTGTAGTGGACTAGCATCCATATTCATATCTAAAGTCCTGGATAGTCTTGTACAGCCAACCCTCAAGCCAATTTTTACCTCCATGTCTTTACTCCCCTCTTAGTGAAAGCTAGCACATGATGTAAATATGAAGAACTGGATTTCTTAACAGCATTAGAAGGCATGTGCTCTCAATGAAAAATAAGGGACAAAACTAGAACTAGCTGCTGCCTCTTTTTTTGAGCCAAGTCTGTAATACTCCATTAAAGAAAAAGAGAGTCTGAGCTTTGAGAGCAAAGCCAGTTCAAGCCTTCGCACTAGGGAAGGACAAGTGTATTGGTTTCTGTTTTTAACATTTTGTTTATAGTGAAAAACATAGTGTGTTGGGTCTAGCTCATATCATAGAAAAAGCATCTTTAGGTGGGAACTATACAAAACAAACTCAAAATTCCCAAATTTGAGAGAACTATAGTTAGCATTGTAATTGTATAGTTAGCATAGTAATGCGTAAGTGATGCAAACTGCAGGTACTATCCTCACTTTTCTTTATCCAGAGAATCCCAAGCTGCTTCACAGTGAATTACTTCAGGAAGACTTTGTTCAGCAGTTTTTGCGCTCATTTGGCATTTAGTGAGGTGGGGTGTCCACATGATACGCTTAGAAGAGAACAACTGAAAACACTGTATCGAGTCTGTGGGTATGACCTTTAGCAATATGTTAACAGTCCCACTTGCAGACTATTTGCAGGAATCAGTTTTCCTTTCCTTCACTTCAGTTAGATGTTGAATTATACAACTCTCCAATTCTTCTGACTGGTCTTTCTGTTCTCTGGAGATTGACTCATTTCCTGTATTTGAACAAGATAGTAAAAGTGGATATAAAATATTCTTTTGCAATTGTAATCAGAATAGCTCTCAGTGCTGATATTAATAGTGAATTCTAAGATGCTGCCTGATAACAGCTGAGTTTATGGTTTCATGGGCTAGATTCTGCTCTCTTATTTCATTGTAAACCCAGGGTAACTCCGAGAAGTCAAGGGACTTACTCTGAATTTCTGCAAAGATAGCAGGGGTCTGCCTCTTGCTGTGTTTATTCTATGGTGGGGGGAGTTATGTTATCAATCTGGATATGTGAATCAGTGCATAGATGAATCAGACATTCTCTAAACTGAAACCTCTGCTTTTTGGATTCATTTGTATAAAGAGATCCATTATTTGACTGCTTCTCTGACTCGAGTAGATCTTAAGCTCTATCGCCTCTATCAGACCTTCCCTGTCATTTTTTCACTGCAGTCTGTACAATGTTCTCCAAAACATCAAAGCATGAAAACTTGCAGAATTCAAGACAGAGGTACAGAAACAACAAGCAGAAATAGGTATCTTTTATCAATGAGGCATGTGGCTCTTAGTACTTTTAAGGAGAGGCTGCTGAGTAAGAGCTCTTTTGGAATGCAGTTTGTCTGTTAATTCTTGATTTTGCCAGCTGCTATGTTACTTCAGACTTTGCAGAAGTTGTGGTCATATCCATGTGTGCATTTTTGAAGCAATGTGTGAGGATCTCACACTGAGTCATGTTTTGCTGGTTAGAGTTCAGAGGCTGAACTTCAGAAAAAAATTCTGAAATTCACCTCTTTCATTAATTCCAGTCAGAAATGTTCCTTTGGCAAATCTACCCTAAGCATACAGAGGAAAAGTGTCAAACAAATAACATATTGGAATTTCATGATCATCCCATGCCAGTTATTTCCTCTTTTGATACAAATATCTATTGTGGCATCTTCAGCTTAAAAAAGGAAGAGAAAACACAAGCCTGTCTGGGCTCAGACCAAGGCAAGTAGAGAAGAATTGTCTCTGCCTGCAGGCTGGGCTAACTACTGCAGTGCACATTTTTAAGTCTCAGAGAAGTTAGGCATTAAATACGGAACTTCATATTTCTCCATGGCCACCCCAATTCTGCAGCAACTCAAAGATACCTTTGGTGTCTCTTTTGCAGGCTTAAGTGTGTGAACTACATTGGTTGTCTACTTGTTTTCTAGTGTGTATGTTTTCCATGTTTCAAAGATTGCCACTTCACATTATAACCCAACTTTCTAGGAGAGACGGGGATGGGAAAAAAACCAAACCAAACCAAACCAAACCAAAAGAAAACAAATTACTAGAAATCTTATGACAAGACACATCAAAGCTGGTACTTACGTAACTTTTCTTATATCAGTATCTTTTCCAGAAATATCATCCTAGATATATGTTAAGAATATCGTTGGTCTTTTTTAAGGTTGCAGGAGCATTCTGAGTTTGGTCTCAGTTGTCTGAAGTAACTATAGAAGTTAGGGTTTAGCTACAGTTCAACTTTCCTCTGTACTACTGGGCATTGCAAATGAGCAGATTTGAAGCACGGTTACAGTCTGATTGCTCAAGCTCAATTTGGAAGCAATGCCGTGAGAAGTCTGCATATGTTTAACCTGGTGCTGTGCCCAGATCCAAATCATATCAGTCCTGTGTTTAAACCAACAGGACAGACACAACAATTTAGACACCTGTCTCATGTCCAAGGTTTTGCACATCCTACCCCTGGTGTCTACACACCCAGTGGATTTCAGGAACTTTCATGAGGGAACAACTTTTAGGGAAAATAGAAAAAGATTCTGATCATACGGGCCAAGATTTACAAACATTATGTTTTATTAAGTTTTGGGCTAGACATAGATATCAAATTGAGAAAATCATAGGAAAGTCATTTATGGGACTCTAGGGTTCACAGAAGGTCCTACAAGGTACCAGAGAGATGAAGCTGTCTGAGTACTCCTAGCAGATCACCATCACCATGCCACAATCTACTGACACCTTTTGAGGGAAAGGAGTGAAAAGGCAGTTTGGTTTTGAGGTCCTGTTAGAGAGTCTACAAAATTCAGGGAAGTTCAAGTTATCTCTTGACACACATCAGTAAGTGTGGATGACATACAAGCTTCATGACAGCTCAGCTTCTCAGCTGGATATCTGGCTCCTGGGTATCTAGATGATCTTGAGAGCACTACTGGCAAGACTAATGCTAATGCAACTGCCTTAAATCCTTAGCCCAGTGCCAGACCCATTGCCTGCTTTTGCAGCCCTAACAGCCACCATTCATCTGGCTGAGGGCTCTGGTCCTCTTTGGGAGGAACAATGAATATACACAACACATGCCAAATAGCAATGAACTACTTGATTACCTAAATGGAACTGTGGGAAGTAGGGCTGATGGACCTAACTGAATGCCAGATTGTTATTAAAGCTGGGTTTAAAAGTGACACCATTTCAATGTGCCATCTCTTGGCAGACTGCCTGTTCAGAGGACCCTTGCAAGGGATCTCACTGGGGGATGCTGGAGAGTGGAGAGCTGTCAATTCATGTGAGGAGGTCTACAAGGCAGAACTATTTTATTAATGGAGTGTTTGGCTCTTTTGGATGCTGTGGGAGAACAAGGAGGCTTTGTCAGCCCTCTTTTCACCTTGTGTGAGACAGGGCAACTAGAATTGGTCCAGTGCCTGCGGGAGTTTGTAATCGTGGCAGAGGACAGTCAACATGATGCTTTGCAATCTCTTGAGGGATTGGGGCACTTCTTGTCCTAAAAGAGAATATCATTATGTGTTTCTTAGATGTCATAGACATATATAAAATAAAACTTAATTCAGGAAAAGTTTACATGCTAAAATATGTTTGGCACATACAACAAAATGCACTGATGGACATCATCTGACATGGAGTAAATCAGGTGCAGCTACTTTTTAATGATATTTGTCTTCTTTGGTCTTGACTGTGAATATAGTTGTATTTCCAAATATATACTTGCTGATGTTTCATTTCTTCAGTGCTGTTGACATAAAAGATCTTTGCACTGAGTATGCTGTTTGCTGAGGAAAATTCCATTTGAACTCCAGAGGAATCTGAAGAATTCTAACAGAAGGTTCGAGGGGGCAGGATTTTAATTTGCGCTGTCTTGACTTAGGTCTGCTCCCTTTGAAAACAGCCATAAAGCTAACACTGATTTAAATGGATATGTAAGTAAATCAAACCCAACTGCTTTGGGAAGCCCTGTCCTGAAAATTCTGAGTTCTCAAAACTTCTGATTTTATTTCTAAAGTTACATTGTGCCTTAAAGTTAAAAAAAAAAAGATCTGCCTACTTAGATTCTCATTCGTGTGAGTTGAATTCATTAATTATAATCTTTTTTAATGAGCAGCGTTGTTTCCCATAGATTTATAAAGTCTGGAAAAAGTAATGCTTTCAAGAAATTTCACCCAGGAAAAAGAAAGGCAACACCGTGCTGGTGTTGAAACAACTTGTTTTAATTTTTCGGATTAGGTTTTGATGATGAATTTTATGTGCATTTTAAGAAGCAATATGTAAATAGATACAATGTCAGTTTAAAATAAAAATTTGAATTAAATGTTTAAGTTATTTAAATAAATAATTTTTAACTAGAAACTTTTTTCTGCCTGAAACTTAATTTGCTGGCTAACTTAAAAAATATTTGTCATCTTTTTGAATTGCATTTTGCAGTTTCCTGGGAAATAGAAAATACCACTCCTAATAGTTGTAATATACAGATGTTTTTCTTAGCATTGCAGAATGAAAAAATTGTTATATTTGCAGAGCTATACTTTAACAAAATTTGTTACAACATGGTCAAAACCCAGGTATTTTCACCTTCTAAAAGAAGGAATGTTGCTCTTATTTTTAAGAAAGGGACATGCATTTTGGAGAAAAGGGTTGATATGATTAGCGCTAAAATAATTGAGTTCTTAGTGTGGGAATTGGCAACTGGGAAGTATTTGGATTGATCGATGGGGAAAAACTAAGTAGAAGGCAGAGCCCTGATTTTAAGTGTTAGTGAGATTGCTACTGGAAGAAGAGAGGGTTTGTCTATCTGCCCTTAAAAAGGACCCTGACATAGGAAGAAATTACAAGAAAAAATCTGGGAAATCTGTCTACACTAAGAAAGCCTGTCTACTGTAAGAGACAGACTGTGGTGCCATTACTTCCAGTTTACAAGAAGATGAAGATCAGGCATGACCATGTTCTGTAATTTCTACAGAGAAATTATTTCCAATAGCCCAGAGCTCTTGAACTTTGCAGACCAAGACACAAGTAGGTAGAAATAATTCAGACTAAAAATAAAGTGGTTTTATGATAATGCTAATTAACTTTCAGAAAAACTTGCCAAGAGATGGAATAGATTTTCTGTCATTTGAAATCTCTTAAACAAGAGATTCTCTAAGACAATGCACAGGAATTACTAGCTGGAAACCTCTGTTTGGTGTCATACAAGGGATGGATTAAGATAGTCCCTTCTGGCTGTAAATCTGTGCATATGTATTTTAGATAGAGATGACAAATAAAAGAGGAGGATAGAAAGATGTAGAAGTTGACAGTAGAATTATCCGGTTACTGCAGATATCATGGTTTAATATTCAAACTTTGATTAATTTCTTTCAAGATTGATCTTGAAAAGGCTCAGGTCATTAACATTAAACTAAATCAGAAGAGACTGTAGCTGAAGGGATCTGCCATGCGATGCGTTTTGTAGTAAGGCACATCCGCAGGGGCTGGGGGTGGGGATGAAAAAGTGAAGGATTTGTGAATTAAGAACAGGCAGTCAACCTGCTTATCTTTGATGACTTTTTAAATCCATAGATTCAAAAGGGAGTGCGTTATATTTATATAGATGTATAGAAAGAGGCTTCTGCACTGAACAGCTCCTAATGCAGGTAAGATCCATGTATGGATCACTTAAAGAAAGTTAAAATAAAAGCAGTTTTCCCCCCATTTCCACACATTGCAGCTTTTGGCCTATCCACTCATAGCTAAAAAAGCATTCTTTCCTGATAATCAAGCTTCAGCTGTCTGAATTTCAGGCCGAGCCTCTCATCTTGAGCTTTGCTGAAGAGCTTCTTTAATTAACCATTATACCACAGATGTTATTGATTTTTTTTTTATTTTTTTTCAAATCTGGTTGAAACATCATTGTGTTGGATCGTCGCCAAGACGAAGGCCTGAATTTTTTGTGCACTGCTTTTACTCCTTCTGCATACCTTATTAGTCTCCAACTCTGTTAAGTGCAACCCTTAGTATTGACTCAGAAAATATAACATTGATTTTTAGCCTTGCAGCCGTGATCTAAGGGCTCCTAATTTGGAATGTGGAAACCAGAGTTCAGTGAGAAGCTATATTACTGTACACTTCCTACAAGTAAGACCTTTCACTTTCTTTACCTTTTTAGCACACTTTTGATGTGGTTTAAAGTTCTTGGAATCCTTTTGTTGCAAGAGGAATAGAGAGAGCAACATTTCCAAGACATGTCTGCTTCCCTGTGTAAATAAACATATGTTTATATCTATTAAAAAAAATAAGAGTAAATAAAAAGTCTGATCTGTAAAGGTGCAGGTCACCACAGTTTCTAATGAATTCAGCCAGGCTGTGGCAGCTCGGTTCCTCTGCAAACCTGTTTGCTCACCTTTAGCAGCATAAGCGTAATTTAGGGAGAGAAATTTTGCTGCCCAGGTTTCAGTGCTTTGGTGGCATTGTTTTAAATTTGACTGCATTTTTCTCTTTTAGTCTGTCATTGGAATACACATGTCAGTTGTTAGAACTGTGTAACAAATTCAGTAGATTTAATTCTTGAATTTAAGGACTCCAATCTGCAATGCTGGAGGGGGGAGGGTTTATGCTTTAGCTTGTGGGAAAACTATGTCCAAGCCTTCAGTAATCTCAGTCTTCATAACAACAGCACATTCCGTTCAAAATATGTCTTCCTCTGATGATGAATTCGAGAACTAAAACAACAACAATAGGTTCCCAAATTCTGATAAGATTTCTCGGAGCTTAGCGATACGTTATTTAAACATAATTTGAAGCTTTTAAAATACTGTAATGGCACCTCTTGACCTTTCCAAAATCACATGGAGCAAGAGATGGTGAAAAATGTTTATTTACTCTGCATTAGAAGCTAAATCCCTGTTCCTTCTTAAAACCGGTAGTTCTTTTATGCTGGGTAACTCATGCATGGCACTTCCATTCTTCAAACAAGAGCTAGACAGTCCTACTTGAACTGCAGAAACAATGACCTGCAGTCTATCCTATGCCTGAGTGATAAACAACAATGCAGACCTCTTGACAAGCTCTGGCATCAAGCGCGGAGTCTTGCAGCTCAACATGTCTGCTGAACAGAAGTTAGAAAAAGAAAAGATCATCTTGTAAACAATTAATTAATGTTTGTCATGAATTATCATTTTTACTTCCTTCTCAAGAGGCTCAAAGGGAATAAAAAGGCATTTTTGCAGGTGGTGGCATTCAAAGTAAGGGCAATCAAATGTTTGAGAGCAGTGGCACAGCACTTTGAGTCTCTAAGGGTGAATGGTGCTAGGATTAGAGCACAGCAGGGGGTTGAGGGTTTCAGGTGTGAAGCTTAATGTTTGTGATCAGCAAAAAAAAGTCTTGAATTTATCTAAACTGCTCTTCTGCTAACAGTACTTCTAGCACATAAATGTTCTGAAAGTGACAAGTGTTCTCATTGCTCTTCTAATGCAAACATGATCTGCATTTGAAAGATGCATCCCTTTTGCCTAAATTAGAATGTGCATCACAAAGAGCGTAAGATGATGACCCAAAAACAGTTCTTTACACACACACACAGCCTCTCTCACCCCTCCCCCCACCCCCCCTTCAATTCAAGATACAGCCACAAAAATGCAAACTTCCACTCCTTTTTACAAAGCTACAAGAGCTGCCACTCTGTCCATTATTCTGCCTGCACCGCAGGTTTGTAATTAGGATGCTTTACCACCGGTGCTTCAGTTCTTATCTAGCATCATTCACAGAGTTTCGTGTCTTTGCAGCGCTGTGCCGAGCAGCTCAATTTTATTTCGGTCAAGCAGTTTTCAGGGATTTTATGCTGTGCAATCCTAACGCATGCACACTCCTTACCTCCTCCTCCTCCTCCTGCTCATGTTGCTGAGCACCACAGAGAAGACAGCATGATAGGAGTCCTAAGAATAAGTTAAAGCTTTTCTGAAGATATTAATAGATTTAGGACTTGTATAAGACATTTGCTAACCCGGGGGGGGGGGGGGGGAAAGGAAGGGGAATGGTTTCAGTAAATAAGACTAATAAACGGATTGTACAGATTATTCTCCATCTCTCCTGGGACCACCTATTCTGCCTTTTTGGAAATATTTTTCCTCTATTTAACAGTAAATAAAATCTTTGTAAGCAGCAGGAAGAATTGCCCCTAAGAGAAAAAGTATTGTGCAACAGAGGGTAGAATTGGAGGCAGCAAGAAAAAAAGTCCTCAAATATATGTACCAGTGTAGGAAAACCTTCATGGATCCTTTTTTTTTCCCTTCAGATGTTTTCATGATGCAACATGCTGTTACAATTTAGTATCCAGAGGGAGTGTGCTGCCTTCTAGAATTTGAGAACTATTGAGGTAGACAGTAACCATAAAGGTAACTACAAATATATATATTCTTACACCTTAATTGAAAAATTGGAATATTATTGTCTAATTATTTACTTTACAGGCCTAAAATGACCTGGAAGATTAGGTGAATAACCTCATCTTTCAGTTAATAAACTTATCTATTTGTAAAATAAGATTTTTAATTGGTATATTGGTAATTATCTAGAGATTTTGATCTTTATCATCACCTTAAATGAATATAGTAAATTAATGAGATATTATGAGATAAAAAAAGAAAGAGGAATAAAGTAAAATAGTTTAATTTTTTCGAGTCTCTCACATAAACAGATACGAACTGACAATAATTGATTAGTATATGTTTTCATTAGCTAACATCTTAAGTTCAAGGACTAGATTTCTATTCAACCTAAGGTCCTTTCACCTCTCTTTGGCAGAGTGTCAGGGACTGCATGACACAGCACTTTCTCATCAGAAAAAATCTCTATTTGTCAAAACAAATTAGTTCTAATCTGTGCTATGGAAATATCTGTTTCTAGGCAGTGGTGGCAGGAGAAAGCATCTCAGCTCCAGTTCAGCCCAGGGTTATGCTCTGTGGGAGCAACCAATCTCTGGCTCAGAGCTCTCACTCCATTTGATTTAGGCAAGAGTCTGGACATAGTCTTTGCTATTCCGGTGAGTCTCTAAATCCCTTTTTTGGGTGCTCATCAGCTGTGCTGGAGGGAGTCTGTCTTTCTGTTTTGGAGTTGTTCCTTTTTGTGTCATCCCTGACCCTCACTCAGGCAGAGGGCTGATACCCAGGAACCGTTCATGTGCTCTCATCCTTCCTTGCTCATTCTTTCTTGCTTGCTTTATGGAGAAATAACTAAAAAAGAAAGGTCTTGATGAATTGCAGTAAGTAATGGGGAAAGGTTTGCAGCTCAGGAAAAGTTTTCTGTGCAGCTTAGTGCAAGTCCCACACAAAGACAGTTTTGAATAAAGAACCAATGACTTGTGCCTGCACTTTAAGGACCCTTTTACACCTTCAAAGTGACTCAAGAAGTTCCAGAAATGACAGGGCTCTGGTCCAAAGTGTTTCTGCCATATTTCCTTTTGTTGGCTGCTTGTTAAGGTGGAGGTAGGGAATAAAAAATACCAGAAAGTGCTGTGGGACTGTTCGTTTATTTGTTTGCTTTTCCCCTCTCTCGTGCTGCCCCTCCTCTCCTGATCTCAAACTCTTCTGAAATAACTCATCCTCCCGCTCTCAGAGGGGCTAGTATTTGGGGGGGCTCAACTGGGACCTTTCCTCTCCGTTGGTCAGGCCCCGTGTCAAAACACTCCTGACTCCTGGGAAGTCAGCTCTGCTGAATCCTGGGGTTTGCCAGTGCCAGTCAGCTGCTGTTTGAACTAAGTCCTGACCGCAAAATCAAAAGTGGGTCCAAAGAAAGCTGTAAACAGTGTGCAATGAGCCATTTGAAGGCAGCTGATGCCTCATTTGGGGTGACATGTTGTGGCTGATGAGTGTGGATGATGTGGGGTTTTCGATAAGTGCCTCATCAGTATCCTCATCATGATCGTGTTGCTCAGCCACGGCGTGTGCCCTGACTTGATTGTAATTGCCTGAATCTGCTCCTGCTGCTCAGGAGCGCACAGTAATATGCAATAAAACAGCAAGAAGTGAATGTTAACCATCTGAGTTCTGACATGGCTGCTTGCAGTTCAAGTTTTCCATTAAGGACAAAAAAATCTATATAGACATACAAATATGGATATATAATTGCATGTTTAGAATAATTATTGTTTGTATATGCAATAAACTCATTTTATAAATAATGTATGATGGTCATATACAGATAAATAAATAGATGTGTTTATATACATCTTCCCCTGACCCCTGTCTATACTGTATACAAACGAACATCACATGCTCATGGTCTGTAGGTAAAGAGCAGAGGGATGAAAAGCATCAGGATCATGCTTAGAGTCAAATTTTTAGAAACCTAAGGAGAACCTGTAGCTAAATCTATGCATAATCTTCATGAATCTTAATAACACGTGTGTGCATACAGATAAGTAATTAATTTTTAGATGCAGTTAATCTCCTCATGTAAATGTGTGTGTATGTGTGTGTGTGTGTGTGTGTGTGTGTGTGTGTGTGTGTATAATTGTGCAGGTGTGTCGGGGGGGTAAGGTACACATGCATATATACTTTGTAGCACTAAATTAGTCTTTGGAGAGAACGCAATTTATTTTCACAAGTTAACTGCTTTGGATTAATTCTGTTGCAGCACTGGTTGGAGAGAAAAAGAAAAAAACCCGAACCCTAAACTTCCTGACCTCTATGCCTGTTACGTCTGACCATACAAAGTACTGAGAATTTATGCCAGGGGGAAGCCTTTCAGATCAGAGACCTTTTGTAAGGTGGGAACCGTCATTACTCTGTTGGGGTCCCAGTGCATGAGAGGGGCTCCAAGGCAGTGTATTCATGCCCATCTGTGGCATGGATGTTGTTGTTGAATTTAAAATTACTATCAGCTTTGATAATAGGTCAGAAAAGTAACAAACCAAACAGATTATGGTTGTATAATTGTATCTGGTGTCTCAGATACACCTTTGCTTTGGAGTTCCTGTATGTAGCTAGTTTTTTTTAGCATAGTTTGGGGAACATTTAAATAATAAATTTAAACAGGAAAATTCTATTTGCATTCAGTTAATGCTTGATGGATTGAACGTGTGGGTTTTCCTCATCTCCACTGTGTTATTTAAGCATTTCAGTAAAAGTGCAAAAAAAGGTCTTGAAAATGTTATTTGCAGCTGTTGTTGCTACTGTGCATCGTCCTACCTGCTCTTTGGCTGCATACGGAGAGTACTGCTGGAAGGTACAGGTCCTGCTACACCGAGATAGAAAGATCAGTGTTAAAGTGAAGGTGGATAAGAGATTGTTATTTGCAGACCAAAATCACCAGGGCATAAGAGTTTTTGAACCCTTTAAAAATAATTCTCTTTCTACAATTCAAGTGAAATTTGCACTGTCTTGGAAATGTCCTTAAAATCTTCATTATAGAGAAGAAATCTGTACAGATTAAACACTCTAAGTCTGACCATTTGAGAGGTAAGACAATCACTATAATTATAAATATTTCTGTTGTCATGTGTGATCAAGTGGTTTCGCTGTTGTAGCTTAAATATATTAACTTTAACCCTTTTTAATTACGGATTTAGCACAATGGTGACTGAGTCCCTCCTAGAATCCGGCAATCACCCCGGGCCTCTCTTTATGCTCAAAATATGTAGACTAATAGAGAGAAATTCCAAGGAGGATAGAAAACATGACTGAGAAGTTGGAAGGATTTTTTTACGAGGAAAGATTAGGAGAATGAAATGGGGAGCTTTAGTTAAATGGGATTAAAAGCAACTAATCTGCATGGCTTTTATAGTTTCAAGGGATGAAACCCATAATTCCTCTTAAATTAACTATGCTTCATTCTTCAAGCTTGTGTATCAGATATCTGATTACTGCTTTACTTATTAAAGAAAAACTTCTACTATCAACAATTTTGATTTTTCATAATTGTGAGAAAAGAAACTGTTCAGAGGAGCAAAATGATAACAAAGGGATGGGTTATAACTGGGGACAAACATACAGAGTGTTCAGATGAGGAATGGCATTGCTTGACTTGGTAAATATTGATTCTGACTATCAGGAAAGAGAATTTTTTAAAGCTAACGATAGCTGGGCACAGGCCCAGACTTCCTCTCAGTAGCACCTACAGGTAGCAAAACAGTTTTTCAGAAGGGATTCTAGGATCTCCATTGCAAGAAACACAGATTACCAGTTTGGATTAAGAACTGGGACAAGATTTAGCAGTGAGAGCAACCTGACAGACCCAAGTTACACAGTAATTCTTTCATTTGGTAATTTTTCTTATCCTCTTTTTTTTTTTTTTTAAATAAAATATGCATTGCCTCACATGCATACAGACAGCTTTGATGTGATTTATTATTATCATTAGAAAATATCTTGAGAAAAATTTCATTATGAGTTTTTCCAGGAACTTTCTTTACCTTCAGAAAGGGGCAGCGTGTGTCTTAAAAATTTTTTATACTAACTTAAATTAATCCAAAACCAACAGCTTTATGCAAACATAAACCAAAATTAATGCAATGATGAATTGGGGCCCACATCTTGGACCTTTCTGAATCCTAAATACAAATCTGAATCCTAAAAACAAATACAAGGAAGATGTGGTTTGTTATGAACTGGATATTTTTTTAACTTTACAGGATTAATGGATCTTCACAAGAAAAGTTTTCTTAAGAGATGGAGGATAAACAATTCTTACAGATTGTAGTTTCTACTTGAAAAACATCACAACAAAAACAGGTGTGTTTTTTTATCCTGGAAAGTTTTTGTAGCATCAGGATTCCTTTGCAAAAAGATAGAGAGTATTAAAAAAATAAACAAATGAAAAAAACCCACCCAGGATGAAAATCTAAGATTCAGCATAAATCCATTGTAAAAATCATATTTCTAGCTCTTGTGTTCATGAAAAAATGCACTGGTCCAGATTCTTGTTCTGTATCTTCTAGATCTCCTATCTAGTCCTGTCTGTGCCAGTTGGGATCAACCAACTTGGTGGGTTTGGATGCCGCTTCTAACTCCAGTCCAGTGCTCTGAGCCTGTCTGGTATAGATATGGTAATGGAGCACTTGTTGATAAATTATCAAATAAATCCTGCCAGATCTAAGCTGGGCTGCAAATTCATCCTTCCCTCCCTGCTCTAACCCTCCATTCCTGCAACAAACATGATACTACCCCCAATTTTGTTTTCCTCTGCTCAAGCTATATTACCAGAAGGGTACAAGAAACTGTCCTATGGGCTAGATATGCTCAGCAGGTGGGTAGTCTTGAAACAAAAGAAATTTCCTGGGATTTTATCTTTCTCAAGTCAGCACAGCAATGACCATATAAAGAGTTAATTGTTGATAATGGGGAATTTAATGCTGGGTAAGAAGAATGACATCAGATAAAAATACGATTGTCCAATAGTAATGTTAGAAATCATTCACATCTCCTTGCAAGTTGAAAAGGATATTTGATTTACAAAAAACTTCTTATTTTTTTTAACAAACAGTAAGTTCAGAATTAAATTTGGAATTAAATTCTTAGTTATTCAGAATTACATCTTTTTCACAGTATATGTGAAGGTTGCAAGGAAGAAATGTGTGCATGCTGCACCCCCAGGCACCATTGGTACAGCTGTATTCCTGCTCTGGAATGACTCTGCTAAAGCCAACACAGGGGAGGGTGATTTGTGGCCCATCTTCTCCAAAGGAGTTTCAAGCTCTCCTTTTTACCAGGCCTTGTTCTTCTGTTCAGAGCAGAGCCTGCTGCACACCTGCATCTGACTCCTTGCCACCACCACATAAGGCATCTCTCAGAACACCAGCAGGGCTGAGGGGGCTCTTATGAACCCTTGCCCACCTTCTGTACAAAACCCCAAATATTATGTTTATATTATATACACCAGCAACATCCATCTCCTTCTCAGAGTGCTGCTGGCATGGTCCCCAGGCAGGGGCTGCACCTGGCCAGGCACACTGTGCTCAGAGCAGGGAGCAGAGCTCAGCCTGCACCACGGTGCACAACACACAGTCTGTGCAGCTGCACTCCAGGTGAACTTTTCTCTTTCTAAATGATGGCAAGGGAAGGGATTATTTTTGCCTCACTGTGGCAAATGTTCTGCCTTCACTCTGAACACGTCCCAAATATTTCCATGTTCTCAAGATAACTTCAGAGATAAGGGGTTATTTGACTCTGCCAAATTGTGGCATTTGTTCTACATGATGTATAACTAGCAAATATTTACACGATTAACATCTGAATTCAAGCATACTTTAGTAGTACAAAGATGCGATTAGATTTTTTAATGGACATGGCTCCCACTTTCCAGCAAAAATTTAATAGCTGAGTCCTGCGGGGAAGTCTCCATTTACTGAACTTTTATAGCGTTAAAAATATCCTAGGGTACATTTTCTAGCATGCAGAATGGCGCAGCACGGAATTTAAATGAAATACTGTATTAAAAATGAATGAACAAAGTGTATATTGTCACTACCCTCATCCTTTCCTTCCTTGTAGAGCCAAAATCATTTAATGACTGGTACTGACAATGGGCATGGCCCTGGTGGTTGGAAGAAACATCATTTTTTTTCAGCCTGAAGATCTGGAATAGGGTGCTAAGAGGCTCTGAGCATGCCTTTGGGGCACCTCCTCAGCCTTTTCCACTCCACTGGAGACCTGCTGGCATCTCCAGAATGCAGTGACGAGACACGGAGGCAACAGGCTCACATAGCTGTTTTACAGCTTCCTCAATCCCAATGTACACAGGTAGACAGAGGCAGTGGCAATGGCATGGGCCTTTCCCTTTTGCCTGAACACATGCATCTGTGGCTCCAGCTCGGTGTGGGTGTCTCTGACCCCTACCAGGTACCCTGAGGGTTCTGGCCTCCCAGTACAACAAGCTCTGGTAAAAGTTCCTGAGCTGCGGGAGACAGCCATTGGGACTTCCCATAAATTTCTCCCAGTTTGGTTTTTAACGAAATGTACCTTTTCTGCCTTCACACCATTGCCCTCAAGATCAATGGTGGCTCCCAAGCTGCCTAAGAGAGGGCAAAGGTTAATTTGCCCATCAATGCATTTGGAGATAGAGAAATTAAAATAAAACAGCAGAATCTCAAATTGCAAACCCCACCACCTTCTTCCATTTCTTCAAACAGTTAAGTAAACTGCAAAATACCCAAGTTGGTTTTGGTAGGAAGAAAACTCAAACCAAAACATACACAAGGTGTTTCATCCCTAACGATGATGAGGACAGTCAGTGGTCAGATGAATAACCTTCTGCGTGCTACCGGGGGCTCAGACTATGAATCTGATGTAAGTAGCTGGGTGTGCCATAACTGCAGAATCAGCATCTTGTTTTGAAAGGACTCCTGCAAACCCTGCAGGAACATTTCAGTACTAGATGGTGTTGCTATGGGCACCAAAGGGAAGCTTAATATAAGAGAAACTGTCTTAGGAATTCATGGGGGATGGGTGTAAACAGTATGTGTACATAGGAACTGGAATGTCCCTAGCACTAAAAAGCAAATAGCATTTTTGGGTTTTTAATGTTCTGTTAATAACATTTTAGGGTAGGTCTTTCCAGAGGAACAATATAAGTTGGTACCTTTTTTTCAAGATGCTCGAAGTGAAATATAGGTAAATAGATGATCGAGTTCTGTAAGGTACATCTGCATCCTGTGTAGCAGAAGCATAACGAAATCTGGATGCTACAGATAGATATAATTTCTCTGTAAAAACAGATGTTAAAAATGGGAACAGAAAATTAAGGAAATTGAAGGACTGCAGTTCTCTCTAGTATTTGGGAAAGAGGATGTCACTCTGCATTTGAGTACAGTTCAAACTTTATTCAAGAATCACATTGGCAATGGACAGCCAGATGATTTAATTCACAGCTAGATTTCTCCCATTCTGGTTCTCTCTCTGCCAGTGTAGACTACCTAAGTAGATAAAAAGAACGAAAAAGTACCCACTGTAGAATATCTGCAAGTGTATCTCAAGACGGACAAAGAGAATGCGAAATTAAATTCTTGATGTGAAAAGAATGGGACAATGAGCCCCTCTCCCCAAGATACCTTTGGAAGGGATTCCATTTCAGTTCTTTCTTGCTTGCTTGCTTGCACTATTTTTCATTGATGCATACCAAAGAAAGCCTGAAAGCTTTTTATTATTTCTTATTTTCTTCTACTTTTTAGTATGTGGTATAAGTTCTTTTTTAAAATATTATTTTCCTGCCAATGTTAAAGCAGTTCCCATTTTTCTAGTTTGTTTCTGACACCTAGCTGTGATCAACAATGCTTCTCCACTGAATCACTTCTTTCATCTATTCAGCTTCTGTTATTTCCCTTATCTCACCTCCCCCCTTCACCAGCTTACCTCTCATTAACCCTCAGGGTCCCAAACATATTGTATCTCTCCCAAAGATACATATTTTTATTCAGACATAAGTCATTTTTGCTTGCTAGCTTCAGTTTCCATAATTCCCTAATAGAATAGCTGTGTGTAGTACATACTCTTTAAGGTACGGTGAACAATAAACCAAGACATTAATTTATACTTGTGCATTGTACACTGTTCCACTTCACCTTTTCCCCCTCTGAACCAATAGTCAGAGAAAATCTAATTCTTTTTGATGTAAGAAATATAGTTCTATCCACATGTAAAAATCTGCTTGACTACTAGTCTTGTTTGACCAACAAAATTAATATTTTCTAGAAGTCAGTTTAACCCATTGCAGTATATTTAAAATCATGTTTTAACTTTCAGAAGTAGTGGTTGTGATACATTAAGCTCAGTTTCTGCTACAATAAGACATACAGGATGTTTCCAGGAAATAAGCACTCTTTTACCTACACTAATGTATTTATGGCCTGTTTTCAGATATATAACTACCTTCACTTTTCTGAGGATGAAAAATAAGCAAAACCCAAGAGGTTTACCACTTGAGTTTTAGCTATAACTTTTGTGATTGAAACAGGTGAAAGCAGCTGGAAGTACATCCAGCTATTCATGTAGACATCCCTATCTACTATCCCTCCAATTAATTGTGTAACCCATCTCCAATCATGAAGTCAGATAAAATTCATATAAAGTTTTTGGATATGTGTGTTGTGAGCATGTGAGCATGTAAGTTCAGATACACATAGAGAAAGCTCATTGCTCATACTGGTAAATAAAATACCTGTATTACATAGACATCTATATTTAAGAAAAATTAAGGGAGATATGTAAATACAGGGAGACTATATAAATAACTTAGAATTCATCATGGTTGCATAAAGAAAACCTCTTTGGAAAACACATTTGTTCCTTGCTATTCTATATGTTATTAGCATTGCCTCTAAATTGAGGTTATTCAAGAACCATAGAAAGTTAATACAATGCTGTGTTAATACATTAATGGGTGTATTTATTGGAATAAGGTGGAAGTTTCCATGCGTGAATGTCTCAACTTCAGAACTTAAAGTTGGATGATTTGATGTTTATAAAACACAAATGACTCTTTTTTTTTTTAAATTTAGGCAACATTTCTCCTGATTTTATTGTGTAACTAATCATTATCACTTGACTGTACAAAATATAAAAAGAAAAATCCATAGTAAATGAATACATCTTTCATATTTTTAAATGAAATGTTTATACTGGTTTACAATAAACTTTTTCAAAATTCAGTAAGATTTTAGCACAATTCAATGCAGTCTTTTAAGCAAAAACAAATTACACTCAAGAACATTCTCATAGATAATAAAAATAATTGCCTTCACTAAAATTTTCAAGTTCCTGCCAGAAGCAAAATAAATATTTAAGTTACATTTTGTGCAAGTAGTCCTTGCTAATTTCATCCTCAGAGATACTCAGTCCTTTATAACTTAATCACTCCTTCATCTTGTATTTATTACTTCAAATGGTTAGTTTTCTATTACAGAGGAACTTATTGCTGTATCAAAGGCTTAATTGAGCTCCTTTTAAAAAATCATGATTGTCACTATAAAATCATGCATCCACAGTAAGTGTGTTTACAGAGAACTTACAGCTTTAAATTTCACTTAGAAAAAAAGCCTTACACTTTCCTGCAGGTTCTGAATGCAGATTTACTATAAAATAAATGAATAATAATACCAGGTTGTTTTGGAAAGAGTTCTTTCATGCAATCCCTGCATTTAGCACAATCCCAAAATGGCAGCCCAACAGGTGGCCCTTTCATAGCCTTCAGCCCAAACAATCGGGACAAAAAGGACACCAAGAATCGAATGTTCTTCAGGATTTAAAAAGCTGTTCACTTCCCTTTGTTCATTTTCAGATTTAGCCATGTTCGTTATTGTTGAGCCACAAATGCAGGACATTCTTTTTTGACATTTTGCCATAAATAGACACTGACTGGGGCTGACTAGCCAGCTAGCTGCTTTGTCACATGCAAGCGGAAACTACTTCACAAAGCGAATGCATTCTTGGTGACTCAATGGCCCCGGCAAGCACCGGTTGTGACATGCGGCAAATCTGGCAAAGTCTAGGTTAACAAAAGTATGGGTGACAAAGGCTGAAGTTTCTCTTCCTATATTTTCCTCCACAGTAAGTATTTAATTCTGGCCTAATGAATTTGCCTGGAAGACTGGGTGACATTGACAGCCTCTTGAAACTCTGAAAATATACTTTTGCATTGTGGGCCCTCTTCAGAGGGAACTGTTAGCTAACTGGTAATGACAGACTTCAGGGGTGAAATCTAAGTTGAAATACTTGTTTCTCTGTATTTTAAAAGTTGTGAAGGTTTCTTATTACAGTGATCTCAGTCTCAACATCCATAACAAAAGATAGGCCCGGTCCTGTGGTTCTTTAATGATGCAAGCAGCCCTTACAGCTGCCTTCACTGTGCTGCAAGGAATTACTCTCACAAATAATGGGTGTAGAAGCACAGATCAAACTTTTTCCTTCATGTGTATGAATAAGTGTGTAAAACACATCTTGTAAAAAAAGCAGAGCTATCTATAATGGTGTCTAACTGTTCAAGAATAGTAAATGAATTTATCTTCTAATTTTTAAATTGCCATGTCTAATCCTCTTCTGCTACTGTGTATTTTAAATGGAGTACACACAGTGGTTTTTTTATTTTTAGTTTTGGTTTTGGTTTTTGTCTGTTTTTTTAATTTTTTGACATCTCCTGACAAGTTCAAAAATTCCAGGACCTCCCGCTGCTATTACCTTGGAGATTTTCCAATGCTCATCCAAGTCCAGGCTTTCTGACCCCTGCTGGGATGTGGATGAGACCTGTATTTGTAATACCTCTAGTGTGTGGGATGAAGGTTTGATACTAGACCCTTGTTAACCTGTTAGATTGAAATTAGACCCTGTTAATATCTTACTTTCTACATTAAATTTTTGGTGGAAAATGTGACTTGCTTCAAACTGTCTTATGAAAAGCTATGATGCAGATATAAATAAAAGAATAATGCATTTTAATTTTAAAACATCTACATGAAGAATTGTTTATAAAAGTTTAAAATTATATTGGATCACTGCTGATAACAATTCCAGCACAGGCACAAGGAAACGTGTCTCTCAAGCCCTACTGCTGCCAAAGGCAACAGTACAGCCTAGAAGAAAAAAACCTGTAGGTAAAGACACAGTCTTGCCTATGTTAGTAAGGTAGCAGCTATGCTGAGCAGTGAATTTTTGCTCTTCAGTTCAAAAGCCTGAAGTCAGCAATGGAAAAACTCAGTGTTAAATAGGTTAATGAATGAAGCCAATGTTCAGTGCTGTTTGTCATCCCGATATTTGTTTCATGGTTTACCTGAGCCCACTGTATGTGGAGAAACCAGTTTATAAATGAATGAAAGGGTGAAAGCCAAGACCTGCTGTTGACAACCTGAAAATACTTGGGCAAACCTCTTCATTGCGAGTCTCCCCTTTGAGGGAAAACATCCACTACGGTGTTTTCCTTGCAAACCTTCATGGAGGGCTGTGAGTCCTCATGGTGTTCTTCCAAAGGAGGAGGCTTCTGCCTTTCTTTGTAGTACAGAAGCAAAATTTTTCAACTTTTTAATAAAGCCATGTAAAATCCATAACCCTCATGGACTTCAAGGGAAACCAGTTAGTAAAATGTTTAGGCAACAACCAGTCAAAATGATTATTGGGTGCTAAATGATGAATAAGCACTGTAAGAGGATTTTGGCTTATTTCAACCACAACGTACACACAGACCAGAATGGTTAGCTTGTAAAAAACCACAGTAAAATGACACAAAAGAGAGACTCGATGATCTTTCCACTCTTATCTTTATTTTTAATTTTATTCTAGCAATACTATCATTCCAAATTTCCCTAACAACTATTTTAAATCAAGATGTCTTTCATCAAGAAAAGTATTTTTATAAAACAGATACATACATTTTCCACTAAAGTCCAAGTTCCAAGTTAAAACTGGGAAAAAAATAATTCTGTTTGTGTGGGAGTGCTGATTTAAGGGAAGAAAAATAAGAGTCACAGGATACAGAGAAACTTCACTAGAACATATCAAACAGCACTGAAAGTCAAGTAATGGGGAGGTAGAAGCAGGGAAGCATTCAGCTTTACCTCCCTCCAGACAGCAATAAGTCTCTTGCAAATTTAGCTGTCAGAAATGATTGCTTTGTTTTCAACAAGTGGCATTACTTCCTCTTATACTGGAATTAAAATTGATTGAAATTGATTCATTACTTTTCAATATTTCCCACACTCCTTCATCACTTCCAGTTTGAAAACACTATTTCAGTGAAACAAGCACAGATAGAAACAGCATATGCTTCTGGGTTTTGTATTTATTTCTTTCTTTGAGACATCAAAGTATTAAGATGAGATACTGGCATAGTAGTTCATTTTCCTTTAAAAAAATGCTTTCAGAAATTATGTCTTCCTTGGGGAATGAGGTTTTTTTAAATTTTTTACTTATTTTCCTGAGGGAAAAAAGGGAACAGAATAACTATAAACTCTTAAGCAGCCACACAGAATGGTTCAAATCACAACAAAAGTTTTGCTATGCTGCTTGAGAGGATTTCCCATTTGAAGTCTGGCTCCCGCTTTTGGACTCACCTGGATGAAGGGCAGTGAGCAAACAGTGATGCCAAGTGGTAGGATTAGCCCAGGAGCGGAGCCAAGCAGGACAAGAAGCCTGTGACAGGCAGTGACCTGCAACGGAAAGCAGAGTGCACTGATGGTTCAAGGAGCTCGTGACAACATTTCATGGTGAAACTGCCTGCAGCATAGCTCTGCCTGCACTTCTTCGGTTCCAGCAGCTGTAAAACTGTGTTTGTTTGGATTCAGCTGCAGCACCAGCTTACCTAAAGTCTTGCAGCAGCAGATTACAGTATAATTCAGGCATCTATTCTGTAGGATTACTAAAAAAAGATTGTATTAAAAAGTCTGCTTATTCTTGTCCCAGATACATTATACGAAAACATCATTCTAAGTGCAGGACCCGGACAAATCCCTAATATTTCTTGATCTATCATGACAGTAACCTTGAAAGACAGTCTTTATGATGCCCATTTACTTATAGGGAACTGATGGATAAAGCATGGAAAAATCAAATGTTTTGCACAAAGATTCACCAGTAACTTGTGGATGTGGAAAGCACTGCTAAATCTCAACAGAGAATTGCAACCATCTTTTCTCCCTGAACACAGAAGTTTGTATTTAGTCTAATTGAATTCTTTGCTTTTCAGTGTTTCTGCCTGCTTGTATTTCAGACCTTTGCTGACTTTTGTTCAGCTGTAGAACCCCACATGAAGCCAGAGTGTGTTGCTTTGAAACAGAGACTAGCATGTCATCTCTATATAGACTCACTGCTGAAGTCCAAGGACTTCCCTTATGCCAGTGGG
The DNA here is from genome assembly GCF_025592945.1 of Manacus candei. Lineage (NCBI taxonomy): Eukaryota > Metazoa > Chordata > Aves > Passeriformes > Pipridae > Manacus > Manacus candei. The sequence goes on along the minus strand of NW_026138115.1, from coordinate 12,573,420 downwards.
CTTTTTCTTATGTTCCAATAATGAGAAGATCACCAAAAGCATGACAGAAAAAGGGAGGATGAAGGCAGTTATCTGAGCAAGGGAGAGCAGGTGAGAAAGGGAGCAGTGCTTGCAAGTGCTTGTCAAGAATGGGAGTGACTAAAATAAATACAAAACAGCTGGAGTCACAGGGAACATTCTAGGATAGGGTGAGAAGGAAGGCAGGGTTTCTTTCTTGCCATGAAGGTATGCCATGTTCTTGATGATTAATACCTGCTAAACCTCTTTTTCTAAATCTTGCTGTAGTAAATCTTTTTTCCCTCAGAAGGACGCAAACAGGCAACATTCGCTGTTGCCACACAGCAGTCTTTGAATGACTGACAAAGTGAAAAGACATAACAAATATTTTGTAAGTAATAAAATCTGTGGAGTTACAAAAATGACTATATATAACAATCTCCATAAAAAACTAGATTCTGAAGCTGATTTCTTTCTCAGTTAATCCTACAAGAGCCCTGAACCCTCATTATAAGCTGCAACATTGATATTACTTGAGAGAAAATTGGTTCCTGAAGCCTGTAGTCATTGCAGGTAGAATCATGGAGCTCTGTGTTGCTAGGAGTCAGAAACACCTTTTTCTGAGACATTCTGAGGGACTAATAGTCTGGTTTTCTTCTGCACAGAAACAGCTCTTCTCTATGCATTTAATGACCTGATAACCCTTAGACTTCTTGGTGTCTGTGCAACTGCAGCAGCAGCAGCCTGTCAGTCATGTAACCAAAATTTGTTCCTTCCTCTCCTGTCAGACTCCTGCTTCTTTGTTTTCATCTCCTCTGTGCTAACAACCCTTCTGTGTAGCATCCTGCAAGGTCAATCTCTGGCATTCTCCTTTGGCACATCTTGTGTCATCCTGGTCTCTTCCCTACCTGTACAGCTATCTGTGCTGGGTAAGTGTCTTTTCTGCGGCTCCAACACCTGGAACAACCTTACTTTGCCTCCTGTTGACCCTCTGTCTTGTTTCAAATTGCATTTGAAATAGCTTTTCACCTTTGCTATATCTATTTTTCCTCTTTGCTGCTTGTTGGACTTGTTAGAGGTACTCAGTGAAGCACTTTGGCACAGCTAAAATACAAGTCCATACACACATGTTCTGTATTAAACTGGAATTCACTGGAAGAACAATTTGTTACTTGATACGTGGTATTGTAAAAGCAAAGCAGAGATGAAGCACTCCCTGTAAGTGTGAGTTCAGAACTGATGCTTCCCTCAACCTGTGCTGGAGGGTATATCAAAACTGTTTCTCCATGTTGCAATTAGCATTATCAACTTTTAACATACTGATTTTTAAATGCTCTCCATTTTGCAGTGTTTTCCTCCTTTGCTGTTTGCAACATGTATTAATGAAGAATTGTGAGTGTGAGAGGACAATGTTTCTCATCTCCACAACGTAAGAAATGTTTTTATCATAAGCCATTGCAATGTCAGTGAAGGTTTTCCACTGCACTGGAGAATTCCTGTACTGTGTCATGTTAAACTGTGGTAGATAATTTTTATTGTTTACCTTGGCTGAATGCCAGGTATCCACCGGGCCTGCACCCAGCCTCCCCTCTGAGGAGAGGGGAGGAGGAAAGAGGAAAAAGGAAAAGAAAAAACGTGAAATCGAACCTGCTAAGAAAGGCAGTTTAATATTTACATAGAGAGGAAAACAAATTGTAAAAACTATACACACAGAAAAGAACTAACAATAAAGACTCCTTCCCCACGAGAACACTCTTCTCCTCTGAAGAAATGGCCCAACTATTTGTGCAGCTACCCAGAAGAGAAAGCCCTTGCTTCCTTCTAGTCTCTTTTATATCTGAGCTGACGTAACATGGTATGGAATACCTTATTGGCACAATATGAATCAGGTGATCTATCTAGTCCCTCTTCCCTCCCAGGGAGGGTAACAAACTCACTGCAATAATTCAGCAAGTGTGATGATGTGCCCTGCAGCTGAAGTTACAAGCAGTACAATCTGCTTAGCTGTGTAATCTGAACAGGCTGCTTTCCCACAATGGTAGTTTAGTCTGTATTAAACAGAAGACTCTTTCTGCCCTCCTATCCCATTTTACGATGCTATACTTGGTGGCAACAAATTCTGAAAAATTAATGTGTACATGAAGGCAACAACCCATATATTTTCTTTCATGAGTTTTGTGCAAAGGCTATTGTTCAGTATTTGAGCTTGTTTGATACTACACACCTTCTTGGCCTGAGAAGTGTCTGGTTAGTTAAACTCCTTGTTAGTTTTCTTCAGATTTATTAGTGGTGGCTCCTGTGACTGATCACAAAATTAATCCCCTGCAAGGTGGTCAAGCAAAACAGTTGGCACACTTAAGCAAATATCTATAGTATGATGTGTACAGAATTGCTGGCATGAAATTGTACCTCTCATTACTGTAATAACTGCTGACATCTTGCTTTCTTGCTAATATACATACAAGTTACATTCATGAAGCTCCAGGTACATAAAGCAGAGGCTGGAGCACTAGGTAATTGATGGTACTTCATTCTTTGAATGATTTGGATGATTCGGGGTCTGGTGTTGACAACAATTCTTCTGTATAAAGACAACTACAATGCAGGTTCTTCAAACTACTCCTCATATACCCAGAAAACTCAGAAATAAAAGAGAGCAAGAGCTAGGTTTGCAGACCAGTGCTTGGTAAAGACTTGCTTGTGCTACGTGTCTTTTCTAGGAAGCATCTAGCCAGACTCCACTGGTCTTGACAACTCAAAGGGGAGTGATGGTTTCCACCAAATGCAAAATTCTGTATAAACTGAGTATAAAATAATGTAGCATATACATGTACATGTGCATAAAATACTATGTATTACAAACTTACTAGAATTATCATAGAACAGGCTACGGAGGCATAGCTTTTATTCTCTCACAAGTGTTAGTAGGTGTATAATTCGAGTTTTGAGACAAATGAGTTTGTGACAATTGATTTATCCTGGCTGTTGCTACAAAACTGCATAACAGAGCATATTGTAGAACCTGTAAACTGGGTCATAATTAAGTAAGAAATTTTATTATATTTATGTATAAACAACTTATTTGTATTCATAGTAGATTGTCTCCACAAATCTATTCTTGTCTCAGAGCCAAATAGAAATTTAATGTCATTGTTATGTTTAGGTGAACATCACGCTCTTATATTCCCCTCTGTTTGGCCTTGAATAAAAATCAGAGCAACAATAATATAAATGGTATGAAAGTAGTCATGAACGGTAGCCCATCTGTACTGGACAGAATTCTATAAATCAATTAGATGGTCATAAAAAAGCTAATCAGATGTGGATGAATCAACTGTGGAAATAAAACAGATTGAACTCTTATGTTTATTGTTCATGTAGAACCCTTTTTAATAATCAAGATGGGTAAATTACAGTAATTAACCTTTAAAAATTTAGATGATTTCCAAATAATAGCTTCGAACAATGCCTATTCTTTTCATTGTTAATTCTAAGTGTTTTGCCCATGACAAGGCAGTTTCACTACAAGATCTACAGAGGTAGTTGTTCTGTAGTTGTGCTTTCTTTTTTCTTATTTCTCAATCATTAGACTTTCTACAGTACATAGTCCCACTTCGCCCCCATCAGATAGGACTTGAAGTCAGAAGAAATCAAATTCATATATCCTAGGAAGCAATGTCAAGAAAACTTGGCTCCTAGAGACCACTTGAGTTGGGTCTCACTGTTCTTGGGTGGGATAGATTATCTGACAGGTCATCAAATCCTATTCCTAGCCACAGGAGCATCTTGTCTGGGTTAGGGCAACTCTGGCAGCAAAGGCAACGTGTAGCCCAACACTTTTGGACAGGTTGCCTGGATCCTTAGCAACTCACAGGGCTGGGGATAGTTTCATACACTTTTTGCCATACTTTGAGGTAGCAAGGAATTGTGACAGGATTATATGGCTTCATGCTATAGCATGAATGAAGAGAGATCTCTACTGCTACAGAAGCCTGGAGTACTCAGTAAGTCTTCAATTGGAAGGGTTAGGGGAAACAGTTGCTTTTATGGGGGAAGGGAAAAAGTTATCTGTAAGGGAATCTTTCTGTAGACTGTTTTTTACCTCTTCAAAGCTCTTTCTCCAGGTCTTCATTAAGGAGAGGATGGCTCAGCATCTGTTACTGTAGAAAACACGTTCTTTGTTCTCACCGGAACAAATGATTTGTAAACTGGTCAATCAAAAATGTATTTTTATTGTCCTTCAACTAATTCATCTTCAGCATTCTGGGGTTAAAATTTCTCAGTAGTGTTGTAAGATCTTAATTACAACAAAAGAGATAACTTATAATGTATTAAAAATAAATAAATAATCCAGTACAGATCACAATACATTGGATGGAATGGTGAATGGTTTGAGTTTCCTAAATTACTGATATTACCTGCTGATATGAGGGCTGTTCAAAAGGGCACTTCACTTTTGGGTTTATTTATTAAAATCCTGCACTCAACTGTAAGAAATTAGCCTCCTAGAGATGAATCGCTCCCTATTCAGAGGAGCCTGAAGCAACAAAACCAATCATGCACACACTGCAGAACTGCACAGTAACACAAGCTCCAATGTTTTATTACATCTCTCACACAGGGTGCTAAACAGCAATGTGAAGTGTTCCTAGAGGGAGACAAATGTTCTTAGCTTAAAAGTGATGCTCTTAGATATTTCCTCAAATAATTAATACCAAATTTATAGTGCTGTATTATTATCCTTTTTATCTTGTAACTGGAAGCCCTTAATAACTGAGGTGAAGTGTGAAACACTGACAAAACCTGGAAAGATCACTAGATCAGCATAAATAAGGAGATGGAATGTCTCATTTTATCTGTGAATTTTACATATTGAAGCTGGGATTAAAGTCTGTCTTGAGTTCTTGCAGTGGAAACAAAGCTAACCTTTCAGTTCTTGGTTAGCTACAGGGATTTTAGCATTTCCTTTATAGCATGCACCTTAAAGAGCAGAAGAGAGGCAGCTCAGGTAAGTGCTTTGGCAGCCTTGAATGCTTTGCAATCTCTGTAGAGCAGGACATAACATGGTCAATCTCTCTTTCCCAGCTAGTTTACAGCACAGTAAGCTTGCTGTTGTTGATAGCGTGGAATAGCTGTACACTAGAACAATGGTAAACCTGTGCTGGGTAATTAAGCAGTGCAATTCTTAATTGACTGGAATTTTAATATGTATAGATTGGAAATGTGTGGGAAAGGTTCACAAAATTTCCTCTGAACCTTGTGATATATGATCCTGCAATGGGTTTCAGTTGTGTTCAGCGCAAGAGTTCCTCGATGGGGAAACCTTCTATATAGAACTAATATTATGTAACCCAAATCTGGGTGGGTTTTATTTATTGCCAAGTTAGGGGTTCACATTGTCCTAAGAGAATTGCTTTTCTTACTCCTGTGTGACTTCAGAAACAAATGGTATTTGTGCATTGATTGATGTCAATAGGATTTCCACTACTGAGTGGAGGGGGGGGGGTGGGTAGTGATGCTGGGGCATCCTCTTAAATGTTGGCAGTGCCCCAACAGACCTGCTGTTTCTGAACAGAGAAGGGCTGGTGGTAGATGTGGTGGTTGCAGGCTGTCCTGGGTAGCAATAATGAAATGATAAGGTTTTTCAATCCTCAATGAAGTACGGAAGGGGGTCAACAAAACTTCTGCCTTGGACTTCTGGAGGGAGGACTTCAGCCTGTCCAGGACACTGGTTCAGAGAGTCCTTTGGGAAATAGCCCTTAAAAACAAAAGGGTCCAGGAAGGCTGGACATACTTTAAAAAGGAAATCTAAAGGGTGCAGGGGCAGACCATCCCTATGTGCTGACAGGTCAATTGGCAGGGAAGACCACCAGCCCGGATGAACAGGGAGCTTTGCTGAAATACAGGGACAAAAAAGAGTTCATAACCTTTGGAAGAAGGGATAGGCAACTCAGGAAGAATACAAGAATTTTGCTAGGTCACATAGAGTAAAAATTAGAGAGGCGAAAGCTCAGCTAGAACTCAATCTGAGTGGCTAGAACAGCCACTGCTGTGAAAGATAACTGAAAGTGTTTTTATAAATACATTAACAACAAAAAGAGGGTCAAGGAAAATTTCCATCCTTTATTGGATGCGGAGGGGACCATTGTAACCAAGGATGAAGAAAAGGCTGAGGTACTTAATGCCGCCTTTCCCTTCGTCTTCAACAGAAGGACCAGTTATCCTCAGCTGAACTGGTCCCCCCAAGCTGGTAAACAGGGACTGGGAGCAGAGCAGATGCCATGGTATCCAGGAGGAAGTAGTTACTGATGTGCTGTTCCACTCAGACACACTCAAGTCTATGAGGCCCAATGGGATTTACCTGATGGTGCTACAGGAGCTGGTGGAGGAGCTCTCCAAGCCAATCCATCATTTATCATCAGTCCCAGTTAACCAGGGAGGTACTAGATGACTGGAGGTTGGCCAATGTGACATGCATATACAAGAAGGACTGGAAGGAGGGTCTGGGGAACTACAAGCCTGTCAACCTGACCTTGGTGCCGGGGAAGGTTATGGACCAGATTGCCCTGAGTGCCATCATGTGACATGTACAGGACAACCAGGGGATCAGGCCCAGCCAGTAGAAGTTTATGAAAGGCAGGTCCTGCCTGACCAACCTTATCTCCTTTTAAGACCAGGTGACCCACATAGTGGATGAGGCAAAGGTTGTGGATATGGTCTACATGGTCTTCAGCAAAGCCTTTGATACTGTCTCCCACAGCATTTTCCTGGAGAAGCTTGGACAGCTGCATTGTTTGCTGGGTAAAAAACCGTCTGAATGGCCAGGCTCAGAGAGTGGTGGTAAATGGTGCTACATCCAGTTGGTGACCAGTCACTATTAGGGTTCCCCAGGGCTCAGTATTGGGGCCAGTCCTATTTAATACCTTCACTGATGATCTGGATGAGGGGATCAAGTGCACCTCAGCAAGTTCACAGACAACACTAAGTTGAGTGGAAGTGCTGATGGGCTGGAAGGTAGGAGGGTGCCACAGAGGTATCTGGAAAGGCTAGATTCACGGGCCAAGACCAACTGTATGAGGTTCAATAAGGTTAAGTGTCAAGTCCTGCACTTGGGTCACAACAGCCTCAGGCAGCAGCAGTCTTGGAGAAGAGCAGCTGGAAAGCAGCCCAGCAGAAAGGGACCTGGGGGTGCTGGTCAACAGTGGTTGAATGTGAGCAAGCAGTGTGCCCAGGTGGCCAACAGGGTCAGTGGCATCCTATCAATGGCACACTATCAAAAATAGTATGACCAGCAGGACCAGGTGTCCTAGTTAGAACACCTGAGACCAGTTCATCAGTGTGTAGATGTAACCCAAACTGTGTATTCTACACCTTCCATGTCATTTCCCAGGAACTGTTAACAACAGACCATTTGCAGCAGCTGCCCAGAGCAGACCTGACCCTTCAGGCTATAAGCTGGGTGTTAAGAGGCCTGAGAAATAGGAGAATGTTCCTGTCCTCACAACCACTACAAACAATTGTGGAACTTCCCTCCCTGGGAGAGGTACTGGGCATTCCTGCCTGAACCTGAGGGTATATAATCTTGGGGTCTTGGGACTTCTGGTACCACTCATAGGATCCAGAGGAGGACCAGAACCTCAACCAGACTGCGACCACCACTCTCAACCAGCCTGAGACCATCACTTGCACCAACAGGTTTTTCTTCTCCTTTTACTTTTGGACTCAGGGGACCATGTGGGGCTCAGCACGGGGGCCAATGAACACCATTCTGTTCATGCCCCAAGGTGCCAGGTTATATATCTGGGGGTTTGTGGGCTAAAACCAATTGTTCATCTGTATAATTGTATTTATTGTATTATTTTTATTAAATTGTAGCTCTGACTAATAATCTCTTTTGGGTTGAGTTAATTTCTCCTGCCAGTTTACCTTTAAACCAGCACACCAGGGAAGTGATTGTCCCTCTGTACTCGGCACTGGTGAGGCCATACCTTGAGTACTGTGCTCAGTTCTGGGACCTTCACTACAAGAAAGACATTGAGGTGTTGGAGTGTCCAGAGAAGGGCAATGGAGCTGGTGAAGGGTCTAAAGAGTAAGTCTAAAGAGCAAACCTCTTCTCTCAGGCAACTAGCAACACAACAGAGGCAATGGCTTAAGCTGCGCCAGGGGAGGTTCAGGTTGAACACAGAAGAATTTTTTCACTGAAAGGGTAGTTAGGCATTGGAATGGGCTGCCCAGGGAGGTGGTGGAGTCACCAGCCCTGGAATTGTTCAAGAAACAGTTTACTTGGCATGGTGGTGTTTAGTCAAAGGTTAGACTCCATGACCTTGGAAATCTTTTCTGACCTTAATGATTCTAGGCCTTTAACATTACTGGGATTATGTATGCTGGAGGAGGGTGAAATGGACCACATAAGTGATGTACAAAAATGCATCTGTACAGTTTTATCTATGTACATCTAAATCACTTCTTCATACAGTTCAGATTCAAACCTGGCCTTTTGCCAAGTAAGAGATGTTTCTGTAGCAAGCAGCAGCCACAGCAGTGCTTCTCAGAAGATAGGCCTCTGGATGCCAGGAGCAGCCTGAGAAGAAAACATTATATAAGGGAAGTTATCCTCAGTGTTAAATAGCTCTAGATGGAAACAGGGAAGGAAAAGATGATGTGTAACAAAGATATAAAGTTCCCTTCTTAAGGACACTTCCATGCATCCTTTTGAAGGCAAGAGTGTAGATCAGCCCAACTTCAGTAAAAAGGTATTGGTCAAGCTGTTGAGACATGTCAACAAGATAGTAAACACTTCCTCTGCTTTTACTTCATCTGCAGCTACCTTTCAGACTACTTCAGCTACTGCAGCCCCACTTCTCAGCAAGTGCTGTAGTGCTTCAGGTGCAGAGGAAGAGAAGCATAATTGGTAGATCTTAAAAATGGATGGTGTAAGAGGTCTATCCTGCATCCACTTTATTATGAGGCTGTGGTGGATTGGGTATTTCACTTTTTTCTGAAGAACCAGTCCTTACAGTAGAAGTTAACTGTAGGAGGTCAAGCCCAAAGAGACAAAAAGCAAGCAAGGATAAACTAGTAAGACCATTAGTACTGAACACCAGAAGAGTCTTGTTCCCCTGTCCCTTTGTGCATACAGGTCACCTAGCAGAGGAAGGAAAACTTCCAACAGCTTGGCAGCCCTCTGAAATACGCAAGTACTTTTAACATTTGGCTCAGAGCAGAAAATATCTTTCCACTGAATTATTATAGTACAGGAACATTGGCATTAAGCATTCAAGAAATTGAGAACTTGAAACCAAAGAATGGTAAAGGACTAGTAACAAAGCAAGATGAATATCATGACGTTTTTCAAGCTTATCCATAGCAAGTTATTTGATAAATTATATAGGGTTAATAAATTACAATCCAGAGTACATCCATCATCATCTCCTTAGCTATTGTCATGCCACAATGTATCTTTATTATGCTTTTAACCCTTAACTGCTATGTTGCTGCCATGTCAATAGAGGAGAAGGAGAGTTCCATGGCAAGAGATCTTTCAAGTAGCAGGCAATTCACTACTGAAAAAGCCACTTTGAAACTGCAAATGCAGTCTTTGTAACCAGTCTCTCTTGAGGAAATCACCTTCAGAGAAGCATTAGCTGCAGTTGCTACAACAAATGTTAGTCTAGATAAGAACATGGAGTCACAGAAAACGCCTACTGTTCTTCAAAGACTGTGTCCAACTCAGTACTGTTCATAACACCTGTCACGGTGATACAAGGACATCAACGATATGACTGCTGTAAGCAAAGTAGTTAACATAAAACTCCCTTTGCAACAGCTACTTCTCTTCTAAACTGGAATAAAGACAGTAAATAAAGAACTTGTATAAATAAAAAATGGTTTATTAAAACAAACAAGCAAAAATAAAGTGTCACAACAAAATCACACTGCAGTGTGTGGGCAAAGGTCTGACTTTAAACTACATAGCATCCATGATTCAAAAGTCATGTAAGCATGCAAATGGAAGGGAAGTTGGTGCCTTGCTGGCATACTCCTCAATATCTCCCATCTTTAGAACATATTGAGTTTGTTAGCAGGGTATGAAGTTTGAATTCACACAGAACACTGAGGAAGTGAAGAACACTTGTTTTTATTTACACATATAGGATTTTCATAACCACTTGTCAAACAAATGCAATTTGCTGCATTTTTAACAGCTGTGAAAATGGTGACAAATTCAGGAAAAAAAAATGCAGGTAAGCATGCATGCTGCAAGATTTTTTGTAATTTTTTTCCCCGAGACAGTTTATTTCTGAGGAAATACTTAATTTTATTTCACAACTCTATGCAAACTACTTAGGTGAAAAGTACTCAAAAGACAGCCCTTTTAAACACTTAGTCATAAAGAATTACATGAGAGATATAGCTTTTGTATGCAGGTTGAGACTTTCCACACACAAACAATGCTGCAATCCTTCTTTATAACAGAAGGGAATGGATTATTAGAATGATATTCCTGAAACATTCTTCATTTTAAAGTAACTATTTCATTAATAAGAATGCTTTTAAATGAGTTATTATGAAAGAAAGCTTTCAAGATCATCCAAATGGAGCTTATATGCATACTTTGTCTTCATTGCTAAAATCATCCCCAAAGCACACTACCCAGGTCTATGGTTTATGTGTAAAGCACGGTGAAGATTCTGCAAAGACTTTTTTTATCGAAGAAGCTGCTCAGCCTCCTTGGACTTGCTTTCTTTTGTTTTCCTCAGTAATGCCTGTTTTATAGCATTAATCTTTTCATCAAGTTCAGCCAATGAATAGTTCTGCTAAAAGAACAAAATAAAAATCACAATCATTTACATCTTTTACTTGCTAGAGAAGTGGCCTAGCACTTGATACTTGAGGTCACTGCATATTGCATTAAGCGACAGAAATACTTTTGCAGAATTGTCTGAATCTAGTCTTTGGCTATTTAAACCTGAAAAAAAAAAGAATGTAAACTTAGAAGAAACAGACAGTCCTAATCAGAGATTGATTGATATAGCCATGTTATTTCTGTTAGACGTTTGTTTAATCTGCTCATAAAAAAAACAAGAAATCCTTTGATGTTAAAGCACCAGATGAGACTGTAGATCTCATGAAACTTGGGGTTTACAGCTGAAGGGTTTTTTCCTATTGTCCAACATCAAGCTCCTCTGCGCCCACTTAACCTGACAATCTTTCCATGTCTTCTTACACAAACTGGTCGTCATCCTTTTTATAAAAATATTTCATCCTATGGAGGATTTTTTTCCTCATATAAACAAGCCTAGTTCCTCAATTCTCAGATGGCCCACATCCCATTCTAAGCATTGTCCCCAGTCTCTCCGTCTCCAAGTGTGATGGTTAGTAGCAGACAGCGTTCCAGCCATGGTCCCACTTGCCCCAAGGACAACTTCTCTCTTGTGGTCTAAGGTACACAGTTAATGCATTCTCTTATGTGATGGTGTTGTGAAAATGGCAAGTCTTACTGACTTAGGTTACTATCTGCTACAATGCTGGGTCCTTCTGCAATACTTTTGCTGAGCCAGCCATTTCTACTTTTGTCTCTTCAAAAACCAATAAAGCAAATTGAAAAATGATTTTTAAAATCAACATAAACCATTAAGCCACAAAACAAAACCAGAAGGCATTAGTGATCAGAATACAGAAACTGCTTGTTACTCCCAGCTTGATTCACATCATTACAGATTTGTTTTATTCTGTCATCCTTCTAACCGGTGAAAACACCGACTTACCCTAATACAGATTCTTAGAAGACTCATTTCATTGTAACACCTATTACCTTTCTGATTCTTTCCCTCCTTGTTTGCCAGCAAACTATCTAATACTGATGCAGCTATTTCTGAGAACTCAGATATTTGCTTGGTAGAACTTCTGCTTACTTTCGCTCCAAACATCTTAAACTTAAGATAAACAAAAGTTAACGGCACTTACATGGGGAGGTTGAACCTTTCTCCTCTTGCCAGAACAGCTCTGAAGAAAAGACATAATCAAAACATACTTAATGTTGCACTAACAGAAGACCACAAATAATTCTGTAACAACATTGACAAGAGTCTTTAAAGTAAAGTAAAAACACTGACTGCCATTCCATGGATTAAAGAAATCTTTTTTATAATTAAGTACTTTGGATCATGAGAAATACTACTGGAGAAAAGTCAGAACCTGTTCAAGCTTCTCCATGCTTGGCAGTCAACAGCTATCAATTTAACTGAAGCTTCCTTCAGACAGAATTGAGCTTTTGAAATATTTATGCAAAACTTTAGATAAAATATACTAATTACTGTGAAACACTACTATTGACACGATCACCAATTTTTCTCTAAACCTCATTCTAGAAAAGACTCAAAGCACTTTCCATAGAAATTTCAGCTTATGAAAGTGTACGTTTTAACTTATGGTTTTGAACAACTTGAAGGAATAGCCTCACAAATAAAGAACTTTACTGACCTCCAATACAGATTAAAAAATGAAATAAATTTATAATATTGCCATTTATTTTTATTGCCGACTCTTCTTTGGCTGGTCTCAAGGGAGAAGATATAAATTAAAATATGATCAACAGGAAGAGAGGTATTCCTACTGTTACATGTGGAAAGAAGAGCAAGACAACTGACAAAAAATTTCTACAGTCAAGTAGAGCCTAACGTAGTAACGACTAATGTTCTCTTTGTCCTAATATACTTCGGTGAGTGAAGGTTAAGGTGTACTATTCAGAACTCTGCCTGAACACCAGAAACAAAGAAATCTAAGTCATAGAATCGCATGAATCCTTTTGGAAGTTATTCACATAGCTGATTGTTAATAATTAGATCACGTACAGAAGCCCAAAAGATTTCAGCTGATTTAAGCCATTAATGATTTGTATCAAAATCAAAACTTCAGTCAATTTTCTTGACATAAGAAACACTTCGGATTTTAGGGCAGAGGGGAGAAATCCAACCTCTGAGATATATTTCTCACAAATTATTTCAGCTTGAGTGGCTGCAATTTTTTCCCCCAACAGATAATATTTTCTTTGGAATGAGAAATTAGGTAGACATGAATATGAACTTGACTAGATGTAATGTAGCCACTACATCAAGCCAGAGTTGTCTATCAAAAGTGTCTGCCCTCTGACTCCTTAAGTTTTTCTCTGTACATCAAAGATTTAAGCAGAAAAGGCCCAAATGCACTTAGGTATGCCAAAAGGTGAGAGAATTTCTTACTACAGATTGAAAATATTCAGGAGACAGTCCTTCCAGCTCAAGGATTTTATCTTCAAGCTTCTTAATTCTCTGATAAATGTCTCTTGGTACCGGGCCACCTAGATGCATCAGTACAAATGCAAAGAAATCAGGAAAAGCTCTTGAGTAACTTTTAAAACTAAAAATTGCAAATTTGACATGTGAATTCTTCAAGACCAGCTATCAACCAGTAGCTGAAACAAAATAAATGGATGGGATAATAAAAAGGAAGTATAATTAGTATAATTCAGGGTAAAACCTAATTGATAAGCCAGTGGCAGCCAGTGAAGGCAATAAGACAACTTCAGCATTTGGCTGAAGTTCTTACAATGCATTGGTCATACACGAAATGTTACCACTTCAAAACTGACAGCAGCATTAGAGAGGGCAGATGGGATGGCAGAGCACACATGAATTCAGCGCTGATATCTAAGATTGTTTTGAAAGAAACCTATCTCCACTGGACATCAGAGGTTAGAGGACAGTTATGAGTTGTGCTTGACAAAAAACAGCATTTGCCTGGCTATAGGTGGGAGAACAGGGGTGGGGAACGTGTGTGTCAAGTGGAATAAAAGAGCCTTGGGGGATCAAAAAAAAAAAAAAAACCACCACAAAAAACTCCAACCCCCCCCGACAAAAAGCCAACCAAACAAAAAAACCCCAACCCACAACAAAACCCACAACACCACAAAGACAACAGCAACAAAAAACCCACCTCAACCCATTTGCTGTTTTCATCTATACTACAGCAGCTTGGGCTTATCAAAAAGATCAGTCTTTGCAGTCTTTGCAAGCATCTTACTTACACACAGTATTTTATAAACTGAAATAACTGTTTATTACAAGCGCTGGCTATTCCAATTAAAATGACAGTCTGGTTCTGAACACTGACAACCAAAGCCATAGCAAACTTTTACTTCTTGTCACCCATTTTCCTCTCTTTCTGGGTCTTTTAGACAAGACAATTCTATTCCACAAACTACTGAAATAAGCACTAATGTTTGTGGGGTTTTAGTCATTCACCTATTTTGTCCCTTCAGAGAAACAATTTTTCAGGTAGCTTCCCTCCTTCAGTTCTGCTCTCTACTCAACACTCAGCAGCTACTAATTAAATTGGCTAACCTCTCACTCTTCATATTGCTTTCTCTTAGTGTAAAGGGAAAAGAGCACTGCTAGCACTAGAAGAAGCTGTTCTGAAAAACAGCAGGTGAGTCAAGATTAACTCTTCTGTTGCCAGAAACAAAAATTGGCGAGCAGGTAGATGAGGCATGTTACCTGCTCAGATTAATACTTTTTCCACAGCTGCTGGGATAAGCATCAAATAATCTTGAGACCTTCCCCATGAATGCTGATTTGGACAGGAGTTGAGTTGGTATTGCACACTTTCACTTTCTTACCCTATACTGTAGTTAAGCTGACCTCTTCCTTCAAACAAAATTATCTATCATCTTTTATAGGCACAATGTGGAAGCAATGACCCCTCCTTAACTACCTCCAGTCGTTATCCCCAATGCACATGAACTGCAAAGCTACCACACATTGCCACCCTAATACTGGTCAGCCACTTTCAAATTCTATTTCCATTCACAAAAGCCAGCTTATTTTTCAGACAGCTATACAGCTAAGCATGAAGCTCTCACTGCTGCCTCAACTGTATCTAGGCATATCCTACTCTCCTTGCTGCCAGAGGACTTTTAATACAGTACATATTCAGAGGAATCTAGTAATCTAGTGAATATTCACCATATTCCTAGAGAATGGATTGGCATCTATTCAGTATTCAAAAGACAAAATAAGTCAAGCGTGCCTGCAGTGTGATGTGTAGAAATTTCACTTTACTAGATGAAGATCTGGGCTTTTGTCCTGTTTTGTAAACAATTTTCAAGAAAAATACAAATTCCTTCTTGATAAGTGCCTCATTGATTTATAATATAAAAAACTGGGGCTGTGGTGAGGAAAGCAACTACCTAAAACATGTCAGTAGCCTGGTGGCTATGGCATTTATTTTAGTGAAAGGTGTGGACTCACATTTGCATGGCTAAAGGGAAGTACTGACAACAAGCTTCCCAGATTCTGGGAAATAAGCTTTACACTTAATTATTTTAAGAATCATCCACTGTTAGGAAAGGTTTTCAGTTGTCCTCTGGGTTGATTCTGTCCCCAGGACATGTTGTCCATGAAGCAGCACTGAGAACTAACCTCAGCTTTTCCTGTTCAGTGGGTCCAGTCAGGACAACTCTAGTGGCTATGAAGAACCCCTACCACCAAATATTCCACGTTGTTTTAAATCCTGTTCTGAAGTGCCTCTCTCATTTGCCACCACATAAAGTGTACATTCACTAACTCAGCATCCCGATTTGGGCTTAAACCTGGGTTCCGTTTTGGGCATAGGATTGTTGCACTTGGGGTGACTAAACCCTTCAGTGGATCTACCCACTGTTTTACAGTAACAATTTTTATAGACATGCCCAGTTTTACCATAGTAATGATAACTGTAGTATAAACTGGCATACCAATGTCAAAATTAAAACACGATACAAACCTGTTTGTAACCGTAAGTGTGCTTCAATGTTTTGCAATCTCTCCTCAACAGCTTGGTTTCCACAATCATGCATGGGTAGGCTGGCTTTGTGACTAGACCTAAGCGCTCCTTCAGACCTAGTCTGAGGTCCGTATGTATTTACTACCCTAGAAACTAGGTCAAGAGAACACAAATTTCACATATGAAACATATATATAACTAAAAGAATCAAAATATTCAAACATAAAAACCCGTGTTAAATCAATTTCACACAAATCTCTCATACGAAAGGTCCCACATGCATTAAGATCAAAAGTTGAAGTAAAAGTATTTTCCTATTTTTTGCATGAGCAACTAAAGAGGACAAAAATCTAGGACTTCACATATGCAAACTAAAAGATTTACTCATACATTCATGTAAAATAGCAGTACCAAGAATTTGTCATCAGCTGCTGATAAATAGCAGAAACCTTGATATCTATGTCAGCAGTTGTACATGTGAGCTGTTATGAATGCAAAGAAGAGGCCAGACCAAATATTACAGGAAGCATCATAAATACATGAAGACATGGAGAGGTAAACAACCAGAAGAACCAGTATGAACCTCAACAAGGAAGTTCACTTCTAATCTTTGTTATTTGAGTAAAAGCTTTAGTGACTCTACAGCAGATTCTTTTACCCATGCTGAGCCATGTCTTCATCAGATGATTTTGATCACTTCTCTTTAAGTCGCAGTCATTTCTTAAGTCCTTCCTGATACAACTACTGCAGTGTACTGTAGACTTAAAGACTTTGTTGGCAGTTCCAGACACTGAAGCACGCACACACACACACACACACACACACACACACACACACCTTCTTACTCAGTATTTCATGAAGGCCACATGCTACATTCTTGCTTTAGTTTATGCTGGTTTTACTTCCAATTCCTTTCTATTCTATGTCTATTCATGTTTCAGTTATGAACTGGTCCTTGAAGCGCAAACTAGCACTCAGTTTAAAAAACTGACTCGTGAAAGAGCTTCTTAGTGAAAGATTCTAAAATCAAACTCACTTGCCCATCTCCCTCTTAACTCACCAGACCTTCCAATACCTATCATTGTGCTTCACAGTATTATTCTGAATTATATAATTCAGAATAATTAACTGGTTTTTAGAACCAATATCAAGTGGATAACTGAATACTACCTCTCTCAAAAGAGAGACAAGAGTTACTTTCATTCTCATTTTGGGTATTTTTTTTTTTTGTTTTTAGACAGGGTAACTTGTGTACACCTAGAGAGCAGCAGATGGACAAGCAATATTTTATACATAACTTCTGTTGGACAACCATTTCTATACTATCTACTCCTTTCAAAAAGTTAGTGCAGTGGTAAACTTGTTCCCCAGTCTGCCACTTCCCATAAACCTATGTCTTGGAACTTTCACTGTGTCCCAAAACTATTTTCTATTTCAATACATTATACCAACTAATGAAGAATAGAAGATAATTCTATTTAATTTCCATTCCTTAACTGAACTGCTGGCTTCATCTTTGAAGAAAAGCTAAGAATTGTTCAGCTTCTCTGTCCTGCTCTATCTTTTGCACATTTCCTTTCAGACAATGAAATAGGCTATTTTGTTTTGGTCTTTAGCGCCTAAGCATTAGTTTAGTGAAGCAGATATGGGATTGAAAACCTTGGAGGCATTTTACTGGAGATGTAAAATTATTCACTAGAGTCAAAAATCAATATGTTTGCATTATACAAAAAGTTCTGAAGTCAAAAATTCATCAATGCTATTATATCTGGACAATTAATAAAATGGGTATTAGAAGAGTTGCTTACCCTTTATATGGCTTTTAAATCCAGGGTAGGGTGTGAAAATTGCATCTGTTCTGGCACAGCTATTTTCTAAATAAATAATAATATAGAAAATGAGGTCTTAATTATGTATTATTTATTTATTTAATTTGTATTTTACAAATCTAATTAAAATGTTTCAGACAATAAAAACATTAGAAATACTTCATTCATTCTATAAACACTTGCCCATTAATAGTTTCATACACTTGCATGGACCTACTGGTTTTAATTGGATAAGTCTCTCATATAAATGTATGCACACATGTACATAGTAGTTTATTGGATCAGGACTAAATTTACTTGGTTCTTACTTCTCACTGTGTTTCTCTGTAACTTATTTCTTTCTTCCTGTAGAAGCCTTTTTCCTGCTTACCAGTGTTATTTTGGTTTTATGCCCTTTTCTGAAACTGTTCTCGTATTTTTAGACTGATATAGTGTACTCATCAGCATTCTTTTTTAAGTCTTCCTGCATTTATTCTGATGCCTGTGATTTATTGCATTTGTTTAGCCATAAAAACCTACAGTAGAGACCATCTCAGTTTATTCTAATGTTTACATTTTAAACTCTGTTCATTTACACTAAAGCTTTACATGTATTTTATTTATTATGTCTGAACATACCAAGAAAGATCTTACAATTTCTTCTGTATGTAATTAAAAATTTTAAGAATCAGTATTTTACTATCTAGCATATTCTACTAGACTTCAGATGTCATTTGAATTCCAACTAACGTTCAAGGAATTACTCTCCTAGAAGCTTATGGAACAACACATATTGATCTCCAAGAGCATAAGTACATTACAGAGACAATGCACATCTGGGTTCACAGGTACTTAGAAAATGTCTCCATACCACTTATGTATCTAAAAGTGTCTTCACTTTTAAGATGGATTTGCCTACAGGGTTACTGATCGTATAAATGGAATCCAGCCTACTAGATGGATTTAAGATTGTTTGGTTACCGATACAGCCAATTGTACCAGTTGGTGTATGTAAAACAGCATGAGCAATGTTAAAAGAAAAATGTTTTTTTAAGTAGCTAGTAACTCAGATTGATTGTAAAAATAGTTCTTTGTAATTTAACTAGCATTAAATTAACTTCAGTTGGAATATGCAATTCACAAGGCATTTCTGAATTGCAATTCCATTTACTTTGGAGGAACACCTAGTTAAGCACCGGGAACAATTGCTACAAAATCATCTGATCTAAGATAGAAATTCTTAAAATGAACACAATAATAGCTATAATCTTTCCGTATCAGATGCATTAAATATTGTCATCCAGTGACTACTTTCTTTGTTTTTCTGACAACTGCAGTGCACATGCAAGTTCCTAATTTTAAAACAAAGTCACTCATAAAAGAAAGTTCAGTTTTAAATATAGATCAGTGCTTTTGAAAATAAAAAAATTATTAAAGAAAAAAACCCACACAACTTAAATTGCTATGAAGATTAAAGTCTGGCTAGCCAGTTACCTTGATTACAATCAATAACATTGCAAAATTCCCTGACATTATTTTCATTGATCTCAGCTTGTTTCCTCTCGATGAAGGCTGATATCCGCCTGTCAATCTGCAGGTAATAAACATGATGGCATATATCTACTTCATTCTTTAAATTTAAAATTTAGAAAGATTTTTTTTTTTTTGCTTGTTTGTTTTTAAATTTAGGTAAATCACTTACTTCTGCTTTTCCAGCTTTTATTTGGACCACCTCTGGATCAAAATGAATACGAGTGTCCTTCAGATCTCCCAAGTCATAACTTGGATACTTTTCTTCAGTCTGACAGTTACCATCATAAATATCTGAACTTGTTTCACAGGTTTGGCTTTCTGGTTTACCTGCGGGTTCAACATGGCCTATATTTTCCTCTTTAATCAAAGTCTGGAGTTTTTCTAAAAGAGGCTGAACAAAGAAAACTGTATGTTAGGGTTAAAAAAAATAAAAGCCAAAAAATCCTATAAAAACAAAAAGCTGAGTACTACCACAATTTCCAAACCAGACCAACAGAAATAATTTTTGGGAATTACAACATCTTCCTCTAATGGAGTACAGTAATAAGATTAGAAAAAAGCCCTCCAAATACTGTGCACACCATGATTCTGACCTTTTTGACCTGTGTCTTTTAGAGATTTGTAGAGGAAAACTCCCAAATTTCTGTGACAATCAGTCTGTACTCCCCTGTTACTAGCTGAATCAAAGCTTCAATCGCTGGCATCATTGCCACTTAATTAACATGTCATTCAAATGCTTACTCAGAACAGTAAGGCTTAGTATTTTTTCCTCCTTAACATGAAAGCCAGTGCTTTTACACTGTAAAGCCTTTTACTTTATCACCACAGCACTAGGTTCTCCACTTGAAACCACAGTTGCCCAACTGAATGAGAGAACACAGACATGAAATATGTAGGCATTATCCCGAACACATGCTTTGCTTGACACGGTTGATTATCTACTTAGGTCATGAAATTAAATGAGAGAATGCACTGACATTTGTAGTGGCAAAAATGCTTATTCTACTGCACTAATTCTTACACGTGATGTAATAGCAAAACCTCAGTACATATATCTGCCACTGCCTCTTTTTTAATTTTTAACAGTTTCACCTAATCTGAATACCATAGCTTTATTTTCTCTCTAGTAATTATTTTACTTTTTTAAAGACAACATGATTTTTACCAGTCATGTTTCCTTACATGGAATCAAATTCCTACTTGCAGTGTTTTGACAGCTGGATGTAAATTTTACTTGCCTTTATCTTGCATATTTTCTCTTTCTGTTCATCACACCAAAGATTTGGTGGATGTCTGGAAAACAAAGGGCCTTTCTTTTACCTACAGACAAGCAAATACAGAAACTTCCTTTCTCATCCTCTCAGTACTACTCACCTGAAATAATTCATTGACTAGCTGAAGCAAAATACTGGTATTCAAATCCCCATCTTTTACATATGAACTATCAAAGTCAAACAGTGTTCAGTTACTAGCTGACAAACAGCTAACCCTCCCTGCCATGCAACTAAATTACACGTACTTTTAGCAAGGTAGGAAAGTTTCAAATAGTTAAAAGAAATGACAGTAATGGTGACTGGCTACTTGGCAAGATGAGACATTAATGTCAAAGAAATTACTCTTTAAAAAAAAAAACTACACTGAAAATATATTTAATTGCAGTAAGACACTCCAGGATGTGTCATGCTGGGATAATGCCACTTCTTGAACCACTGAAAGCACTCTATGAGCCTCAAAACTCACCCAACGCATGGAATCATTATCATAGCATGACACACACCTGCCGTGTCTTATTGCTTAATTATAACCCACCATAGATGGAAATGTATCACATTTACAATGCAAGTCTAGAAATCAATGAGGCTGCATTTATTCAGCCTGCTCACCTACAGTGGCTATTCTCAACACTAATCTGAAAAATCCGTAAGCGTGAGTACCTATGGAGTATAGTGGAATCCCAAGCATTTAATACTTTTGCATTCCTTTTTTGTTGAACAGAGCAATGTAAGATCAAAACTACTAAAATTTTACAGTTTAGATATATAACTACTTTCAGTTGTTGATCACTTTTGTCAAGTCAAATGCGTCCCGTGAAATATTTACCTGTAAACATAAAATATGCTCCTGAAGTGCACTAAAGAGCAATGCTGGCTGAAGTGCTGATGTGCTCTGAAGCTTGCTCCAATCGATTACAACTTTCACAATATCGTCTCCGAGGTTAAACTTCAACAGGGCAAAACAAACACAATAAAAAATTATGTTATCTGTATCAACATCACAGAACTATACAAGACAACAATTATGCTCAGTCTCATACAGACCCACACCCTTTTTATATGAGGACATTGGAAAGGTTTGATATTAATTATAGTCCAAGCAGCTGTCGTGGTATTTGTAGAGTATATTCAAAAATTAAAAATTCCTTACTAACTCATCATATAGTCATTGTATTAATCTGGTCCTTAGCTTTATTCAATTAATTATTGTACAAAAACATACCATTTATGTTGATCACTTGTACCTACTTCTAACAGCCGCTAGCACCACCAGTAGGAAGAAACATGTATCCAGGATGGCAATCCTGGATGTTCATATATTTTCTTCAGAGATTTGTAAGACTATCTATGCCTGCATGACCAATGTCTTGATGGCATTATGCCACAATTTTTTACTTGCTGCAAATCCAAAGGAAGCTTTGCATTAAAAATGTGTATAAAAATAAATATTTAAAAAATCTCAAGGTTAAACAAACTCTAGACTACACAGCACCACTACCAAATCCATTTCCAAACCACACTATTTTCCTGTATATGCATTTGGATCAAAATAACAATTGCCACGGTCTATTCTGTTTACCAAGGAATTGCAATGTTTAACTCCCAAACCAATAAACACATATAGTGAATCTGAAGTTTTATTTAAAAGAACTACATATCTTCTATAAGCTAAAAATAAACTTTCGCTTTCTAATACAAAGCCAATTGTCTGTGATCACTAATTAACTACACACATTCATTCACACCCACCTTCACCATTTTTGTTATACTAAAACTCTTCAAGATCTTGAAGTAATGAGCACTTTCATTTCTTAAAGCCAAGTAGGTTTTTCTTCAAACAAACATTCTGCAAGTGATCCCCAAATTCTAAATACAGATAAAATTCTTGTTTAAAATCAAGAGGACGTACAGTACTCTGCTTGCCACACTGAATTCCCAATTTATATGCATATTTGTATGTCTATCCCTCACTCCTCCTTCCATTAAAAAAGGGGTTGTGGGTGAAACAGAAAAAGGTACCTCAGGAAGATGACAAAAGTGACCTTGAACTTATAGTCTAAAGACATCTACCTTCTAACAGCATCAAATATTACGGATGAGAACATAGAATGCATATGCATTTGTTTCCTGAATCCACTGCACAGAGTACAAGGAAACAATGGGAAATGAATACAAGACTGCCTCCATCATTCTGAAGGAAAAGCTGTGGATGATAAGTTGTTCCACATGAGTTATCACAATTTTGTATGTAAAGAACTATAAGCCTGAGCCTTCCTTCTTTAGTCAAAGATCAGCCTTTTTAAATCCAGCAGTAGTTCCCAAATTACACAGCAAACAAGACAGTCTGACTAGATATATAATGTATTTTAGACAATTTTCACACATTATTATTCCTGTTTAGTACTTAAGCTACATAGGATGTAAAAAAAGTAATGTTTTAGGAAATAATAGTTTTAAATACCTTTCAAAATCACGAATGTATTTAGAATTTAGGAAAACAAAATTTACTTTAAGAATTAAGCCATTGTGTGTATGTCATCATCTGAAACATGTATTTCTCCACAGAGTTTCTACAGTAACATCTCCTATATACTCTATTACAGACCACTGTCAGGGTAAAAAAGGTGCAGCTGTAAGCTGTTGTAATGAAACAAAACAGAAGTCCTACTGCAATTTCCTAATAGGCCCCCTTTTTCGAAAAGAATCAGCTGATGTGTGCCTTCATACCACAGTGCGCCACTACTGTGTCCAGGTGGTTCAATGTACAAAACCTTCAGAACTTCTGACTTCAAATAATTTAGAGGCCAGTAACATTTTCAACTCACAGACACTGTTTTTAAATACAATTAAAGAATAAACCCCTCCTCTATCCAAACAAGTTTCCAGTACAACAGAGTAAGTTCTCGGTGTTTCACGTCCTTATACCTATTAGAACTGTAACAAACAGGTTTATAAATTCAGTGTTTTGATAACTTTAAGGCCTTTGTCTGTTTATAACTCCACAGCCTATTCTGCAGCCATTTACAGGATTGTAAATCACTCCAGCTCTTTGAAATCTGTTTTATGAAAAACACTGTCACTAGAGTTTTAAAGAACTTTCCAGGATCAGCCATATTGGTTTTATGAGTTGTTATTCTCAGAAGTCCTCCCAGTCACTGTGCTGCAATTGATTGCCCTAGTAAAAAAATTACTGCACCAGAAATATTCCTGTTTACAATCCAACCTGCTAACATAAATCCAACCTTAACTACTATGACAGACCACAAACTGTGACTGCTAAGAATCTGGCACATGCTCACTCATCTCTATAAAAGAAAAACAGGGAATCCGTACTTTCAGTTAAAAATGCAAGACAGATTGCTAGAGTCAGTAAGTGGGTAAAACACCACAGTTAAATCTAACTCAGGTGCTGGCAGAAAGCGTGTAACTCAACAGCTGGAAAGGATCTTGACTGAGCAACTAAAATGACTTTCCCAGCTAAGATGGAGCAACCAGCCCCTTATAGTTCAGCACAATGGACAGTAAAATGGGTCTGCTGTCATGGAAATAAGACAGTCCAAATACCAACGAAGACCCTAACTACTGGAACTCTACTGAGGGGATGCAGCAACTCTAAACTGGTCTCTCACAACTGTCCACGCACACTCAGTTATTTTAAAAAATCACTAAGCTCTCCCCAGTGACATGCTACCTGTACAGCAAATTTTGGAGAACAAGTAAGCTACTGAAGAAAAGGGAGAAAGTAAGAGTATTTAATGTAGTTTTGAAAACAATCAATTAAACTTGTGATGAGTACCCTGGTTAAGAGCTTAGGAAACTTTCTCGTTAGTCTTCTTTGTGGTTTTCATAAATACAAGAGTTCCATCTTTTCACCAACATTAACGTTGTAAGTACAATACTATGAATAACAGCATTACATCTAGATAAACTGACATTCACTAGTTCTTCACTGGTCACATTTAGAATTTTCACCAGGAAGAATTATGGGGCATTTCATCCTCACTACATAACTAGTTTTCATGTCTCTGTGTATGATTATCAAGTTGTTTAGCACTGCACTCCTATTCAAAAGCTAGGGTAGTTTTTAACCACTTCAGAGATAGGAAAACTGAGACTCTTACTACTCAGTGCCTGAATTTTCAAGCCCGTAATTTGGGATGCTGTTTGTTTGAAAACTGAAACAATTACTAGCAGATTTGGAGGTGAGAAGCAAATATAATACAGAGTTCTACACAGACAAGAGGGGAAATACTCTAAAAATTAATTTCAGGTCAGCCAGCAACTACTACCAAACTGCCTCTGTATCTAAGAGTCCATTTCTGAGTAGCTCTGTTACATAAACATACACTAAGTTACACTAGCTCCTGCAGATATAGCTCATCATCTGGTCCCAAACTTCTAGAGTGCTAATTTTTGAAGCAAGAGTGTACTTCTACTGCCTTCAGAGAACTACATTTATGTTTCCACAGTGGAAAATAAATTAATCTGTAAGTTATTTAAAGTAATAGTTGTTACTAAAACCTTCTCCTGATAAGGGCCTCCCACCACTACTGTAACATCTGTTAAATAATTCATAGCCATTACTCAACCTAAAGTAGGTGTTTCAACTTAAGTACCATAGAGCAAAGCTCCTTCAAAAATTCTGATCCACTGAGATGCACTGTTTGTTTCACAGTATGTTATTCCAAGGCAGGGCTAACTTCAACCTCCTGATCCCTTACACACAGTAAGCTTTCAGTAGCGTTTCAATTCAGAATCGCTGAATGTGAAGATACAGCAATTAGGCAGACTGCAGTATCCCACGGGAGAGATCATCCGCCAAACTACTAATTGACACGAAACGTCCGGTCACTACGAGGCAAAGGCACGGCCCCGGCTGTGAGAGAGCAGCAGCAGTACCCTTCCGCCCTAGGCTGCCCGGGCCGGGACGGAAGGAGAGGGGGAGGCCTCCGGCACCGCCTCCCCGGTAGCCACGCTCCTGCGGGCGGGCGCGAACAACCGCCAGGAGCGAGGCCGCTCCCTGGTTTGTAGCAGACTTGTGTCCTCTACAGCGCCGCAGTCTGTTCCTGGAGCCCGGGAGGGCCCCGCAGGCCGGACACAAGCAAGAGCTCGGGCCCCCGAAACGAGGTGAGGTGAGCTGGGCGCGGCGCCAGCCCCGCCTCGAGCCTCCCCCTCCGCCCGATCCGCACTCACCTGCCCCGCCAGCCCGGCCAGGCAACGCAGAGCGCTGCTCGCTACCTCGGAGGCCGCGAGGTCCGTGTCCGGAGCGCTGCTGCCGGGCGGGAACGGGCCGGGCGCCGCCGCCGCCATAACGCCGGGCCGGGCTTGGTCGCCGTCGCGCCGCGATGACGAACCTGCCGCTAGCCCCGCCCCGAGCGCTGATGGACAGGCGCGGCAGCCAATCGGAAGGGCTCTCCGGCAGATCGGCGCAGGGCGCGGGTGGAGTCCTGCCTGCGCCGTGCCCGACCGTGCCGGGGCACCTTGGTCCCGCACCGCCCTCTTTGCCCCCGGGCTTCATCCTGCCCTGCTGCAGGCTCGCCGGAGCGGTCAGCGCGGGCCCTTGTCAGGCACGCTTATAGGGGGACAACAAGTGTTTATTTAAGTGCGTCAGATTGCTGCCCTTGCTTCAGCTGTGTTTTTCTGGATACACCTTCGCTATTTTTTGTTCTTCAAAGATCTGACTCTTCTGGTTACAGCAGGGCTGTTTTTAAATCAGGCTACAAGGTTTGTCAGAGTACTCTGATTATGGGGATTGCAAAATTGCGTTCCCTGTAAGATGGTCTTAATTCTTTCCTAAAACAGTGTAGTGCTGACAAAGATTTTTCTACCTGATGCTTCTTTTGATACCCTAATTTTGCTCCTCTAACCTTCATACTAATTCCTGTTCTCTGACACCCCCCCGCCCCCAATATCTTTTATTCCATTGGAAAATGGTAAGTGCTGTTGTATATACAAGTGTTAAAACATTCTTAAATAAAAATGTTAGAAAGGCAGATAATTTTTTGGACAGTTATTTTAGGTGTTACTTTAAAGGCATTTCCCTATAAAGTATCCAGATAACACTTACCTAAATTAATTGAAAATAAATCCCACTAAACTGAAGGCATTCAGCAACAGCAGTTGGCACAATATTTCAGAAGACTTGAGTAGATCCAGCCCTTCTCAATTCCAGAGGAAAATAAGTTCCAAAGAGGACTTCAGTGTTAATGATTACAAATATATTTCATGGAGAGCTGCAGTTAGCAAGAATATTTTACCTAAGGTGAGCTAGATGGCATTTAGCTGGATTCAGTTGATGAGAACCATTCTTTGGGTTCAGAAATGCTTACAGCAGAACGTGTTCATGAGTTGGAAGCTCGGAAATATATAGCAATTTACTTAATTCCTGCAAAGATACTGTTTTTGTCAAATGACAACATCTTGAAAACATACACAAAATATGTTAGTCAATTAAGATAAATTGTGAAATTTTGTTTCACATTTCTGTGCAACAGTGTTAACTCCAGCTCATGGTCAAGCCGTGACTGCTTCAGCCTGCCCTACTTCTTGCAGTTTTGGCTCCGGACAGGCAGCTGAAACAACTCCGCAAAATGTAATCATCTCATTTGGATCAAATTATGAAGCTTTCAGAAAAAGGGAAAATACACTGTCCTTCCCCCACCAGCACTACAACAATGAATAAAGGTGTAAGTAATTTGCTGGACAGAACAGAATATGGAGCATAGATGTAACAACCTGGCATTGTTTGTTGCTTCTGTGTCAGAGGAGACAGTTTGCCCTGGCTGATTTCCCCATGACCTGCAAAGATGGAGCAAGTCCAGGCATTTGAATCGAATTTTAACTTCAAGTGATGAACGCTCAGCTCCCTGATGAATTCCACTTTTGGAAAATGCAGCTTTCCTGGAGTGATAAGCAGGTGTGTGCCTACTTTAGCAGCGAGCATGTGTAGCTTTCTTAGTTGAGTGACCTAAGATCTTTCCTTTGCTTTTGAGCACATTATCTTTACATCTGCAAGAGGTTGTTTTGGGGTACAAAACATTTCAAGTGAAAAATACATAGATAAGCAGAAAGATACTGGAGGTTATGTTGCCATATACTCAGAAATACTAGGGAGATTGAGTGAATGTGGACGATACCAAGAGACCATGGAGGCAATACCTGGTTATTTATTCAGTGATAATTACAAGAGTAAGCAAAAGACCGTGAAGTAGTCTGTAGAGTTGTTGATGTCCTCCTATTATTTACCAAGCAAAAACTAGATCTCAGTCTTCTTCCTGTTGACAGCAAATACCTTCTCCTAGAGAAAGAGTAACAATTCCCATGGGTAAAGATTTCCTTCCTACTTTCACTGTCTCAGAAGACCTTGATCTGCATTGTGGCTGCTGACTGGATAAATTCAGTATAGTCTGAAACATCACAGATTAAATTATGCAATGCATTATGCAAACATGAACAGAAGTAATCCAAAGTAATATAAGAGATTAGGAAAATGAGAGCATGTGGGAAAATGAGAATAGGGAAAAAACGTGGAAATACAGCTAAGACAGAATATGTTAAATGTTCATGTCTAATGGAAGAGACAGGCCAGAGCAGAATGGTTCCAAAAGATGATTGTATGCTCACTGCATGTAGTGCATGGTAAAAATGAATGCACTTGCAATTGCTTCTGGCAGTAAAGCTGGCCACAGTAAATCCAGGCCTCCCATAAAGACAGAGGAAATTATATGGCATGCTTACTAAAGCTGGTGAAACAATAAAACATTGGAAGCTCTCATTGCTGGAAAGATACTGGCAATTTGGAATGAATTTATAGGAAACTGGCAAGAAGTGGATTGCCAGAGATAGAGATACTTGTTTAGAAGGAATCAGAAGATTTAAATATGTCTAACTTGGCAGTAATGTCCAGCTATTTTAATAATGTGACTACCAAAGGAGGGAATAATCTGCAATTGCTTTCAACATTCAAGGATAGAGTTATCATGATAATATTAAATCTTCTGCAGCTTTGATCCCTGAAATGGATCTGTGAGGCCTATAAAAGCTTCTCCCGCTAAAACCACTGTGAAAAATATAAGCAGGAAACCATTAAGTTCTTAAATAGCAAATATTGTTGTTGGATTGAAATGATTTTCTTTTGATTTTGGACTATTACTTCTTTTTATTTGCCCAAATTCTGTTTAGTGTCCTTATCCTGACATGAACATAGACCCATGGCCCTTCCTTTCTGAATTCTTTTACCCTCGAGATTTTCTAATACTGTTCCATGCTTTGCCATACTTTATTTTTCATGTCTTTGTTTAGTAATTTTACACCATATTTAAATTTTATCTACCTGCCTGCCCCCCCTTTCTTGGTGCCATATGCAAATAAGATTGATTCTCTCTGCACAAAAGTCTTCAGTTCAGTTATATAATTTGGGATCGAGAACTGACCCCTGCTGCAAGTCCCAGCTCAACAGCTCTTCTTGGAAGTCAGCAAACTGTTATTATAATTATTCTGTGTTCACAAATTCCAGACTTCTATAGCTACTTTGAAAGATTTGAATATAAACCTCCTTCCTATCATTCTTTGTGAGACTATCACATGAAAATGTAGAAGGTATCTTGCAGAGTAGGTGTCCATGCTCACAGTGTTTCCCATCTGTAAACTGTCAATAATTTGACACACGCGATGTGAAATTAAGCACTCACACCTGAAGACAGTCTAAAATGTAATAACTTTCCATTGCATTAATATGTACGGGCCTCACATATTATATATTTAACTCAGGTTTAACAGGACACTTGAAAATCTATATTTAACAGGGAAACAGGAATTATAGCATATTTATTTCAGAGAAAATTTAACTTTCGGGATTCCTTGATTACTGAGTACTTGATTTTAAAAGATGTAGCTTGCATCTTTATTAGTATAACTTGACTATTATTTTAAAATAAATAATAGTAATAGTTACTTTGGAATATTTTAAAAAGGGTTCTTCAACTATGCTATGTACAAGCTTTTCACATAGGTGCGAGCCAGGTCTTTTTCTAAATATTACCGTTTTCCTACCCTTTTCTGTGGAACAGTTGCACTGCTCAAATTTAAATTTACCTCCTGCTTCAACAGTTCAGCTTATAAATTTCTGTACTCTGTAGCTGGACAGTTATCATCTAATAGATCACATCTGTCATTATTGGTCTGATCAGTCCTTCTGTATCCTAGTAGGCTCCCCCATTGACTTGAGGAACCAGATCTGTATCTGCTTTAGATGTGAGATTCATGGACTGATAGTTGAAATTAGGGACCTGTATTATGTAGTTGAGTTGAGCCTCTCAAAATAGCCATAAGGAGTTCATATATCCATATGGCAAAGTAAGATAGGTAGCTGAATCCTTTAAGCTTAAACTTATGAATCTGTACAAGTAATGTACAAATAATGCCCTTTTTGGATATAAAGTAACTACAAAGTTATTTGAATGATCTCATTTGTATTATAGTAAATGAACAAAGGATTACACTCATCTTTACACTGTCAGTATTTTTCTAATGCAGAAGAGGCATTTGTTAATAGGGAATATGGAGTCTTTGACATTTTGGGTCCCAATCCTTCAGTGAAGCTAGTCATGCACCTGCTTATTTGTGCACAAATCATTCTAATGAATTCTAAAGGACTATTCATGTGCATAAAGCTAAGCCTGTGTGTAAAAGCCTTTGCAAGACTGGGCCTAGGTTGTAAGTTTGATAATGACCTGAGACTGATTCAGCAGAGAAAAAACAGTCCTTTTAAAAAGTTGAGGAGTGTAACTCCAGCTCAGCTGAACAGGTATGGGCAGTGCTAAAAGACAAAACTAAAAACTGATCAAGAAAAAATGGCAAGAGATATAAATCTTTTTTTTGTTTATATTTTATAATACTGCATTTTACCTTAATCTTATTAATTCTTGGCTGCATTTTATTTTCATTATGGCTATGAATTCCACTTGAATAACTTTATGTCAGGAGCTTAGAAATTTCCTGTTTTAATTTCATATATATATATATATATAGCCTGTGTGGAAGAGTAGATCCACTTAGAGAATGGTAGTTGTGAGAAATCATAACTAGACTCTTCAGGAAATTTTTGCTTAAGGAGAAGTCACGACATCAACACTGTTTCAGAAAGAAGTGTACAGAAGAGCTTTGTGCACTTATTTGTTTGTACCATGCAATATTCTGCCTTCTGCTGCATTTTGTGCTGCACTGCAGCAATTTATGTTCTCAGAAACAGCACAACACCTGCAGGAGCCTCCGAACAACATCAGGGGAATTCCAGTCATTGTGACGCATCTCCTGAAACCATTTTCTAGATATTCCTTCCATGAGTTGCTTCCATCAGGAACTTCCATAGAATTTGGTAAAGACTTTTCATGTGTTTGATATTAAACACACAGGCAGTGCTACTGAAAGTACCATGAAAAAAAAATGAAATTACTTAAATATAAACTGAGTTCCTGCTTGGGCCTATGGTGTTTGGCATTTGATATTGTGAGTGTATGAAATAGGCATCTTTATGCACAAGAAATGTTTTCCTTTGCATATAGCTAACTGTTGTCTTAACACGATCTGTTCACTGGCAAAATAGTCACTCTACTCAGTGGCCTTTAGGTAACGCTGGCTATGAAATGACACTTGTTTGTTAGGCTCACTAAGTTAAACTTGATAAAAAAAGAGGGAAAGTGTCTTTGTCCTGCAGCTTAATCACTTTTATTCACACTAAATATTAAAAAAATTTCAGTTTCCTCAGTTAAAGGATGAATTTAATAGCTCAGCTGGGTGAAGAGAGCAGATTAGGCATAGACAAACCATACCAAAGCTGCAGTGGGTGAAGGTGATAGCCCAGAGACCACCACTGCTGACTTTATTCTAGTTGTTGGCCTTGGGGACATGACAGATCTGTTGCTGTTTGATGCAGGAAAAAGAAGGAACAAGGTACATCTTATAAGGCATGGTTCTCCTTTACTAACCTTTTAAATTATTATTTAAGTGAAGATTGAAGTTTTGGAGTTGGAGAGTATTTTGCTGTTTTATAATTTAGCAGTTCAGGCTGAAGTTTCCTTTATATTCTTTCTGGCTTTATACAGGCAGCCTAGAAGATGGACATTTGACAGGCCACAATAGACTGCTCCTTTCCCAGGTATCTCCTGCTTGTTTCCTTTATCTGTGAATAGGAAATGGCTTAAAGGCACCTGTGTTATGAAGGTCCCAGGGGCAGCTGCCTGACTAGTGAATGCCTGATTATGTGTTAACATGCTTTGTCAGATATTGGCAGAATCTGTTCTCTTCTTTTGCCTTTTCAGCAAGGGTACCATTGACAGACTGGCTACCCATTTATAGAAATGTTGTCCATCAAACTGTGAGGAAGGACAATGGTGTTTTTCTGTGACCAGTGACTGTGGGAAACTTTTCTTTGGCTATTCAGGCAATTTTTGTAGCTTGCTCTGAAGAGGAGAGACTGATGAGTGCAAAAAGTACAATTAAGCAAAGCCAGACTTCAATTGAAGGCTGTAGTGTAGTCTGCTTGTTCTCATTTTTTATTTGGAAAAAAATCTATGGGTTTTCACGTTGCTGTGTGGCATTCAGCGGGGGGCTATTACAATCCTAAATTTTTTTTCTAGACCACCTAATTCTAAGTAAAAATTAAATGTAATGAGAGCCACTTGGAGTTCTGAATATTTTAAAGCATAATTCCCACAGAAGGGATTCGACCTAAACTGTGGAGAGCATCAGTTGGCTAATTATAGCTGCATTTTATATTACAGCAGGTGTCAGATGCAGTCATCTCAATAAAGTCCACATAATACTCTGAAAAATAACAAAAGCTTTTCTTTGAATGTGGGTACTAATTTCTGCTAGGTGTCATATGAGCTCTGATACTTCTTATTGGCGTTAACAAGAGCACTGCAGCACTCAAACATGCTTTTTGCTTAGGATGAATTGATACTGTAAAGCACTTACTAGTCAGCCTTGGCAGATGTCAGTAGTTAATACTAGTGTTGCAGAGGTTGGTATATAATGCAAAGAGTCTTATGTAAATACTTTTAGATGATGGGCTGGTTTTGAGAATGAGTGTGAGCCATGCGTCGACTTACTTAATGAAAGCTGAACAGACAACAGCAGAATAACTGCACTTCCTTTAACTTCTGTCTTAAGTCCTCTGCAAGTAAAGGGCATATGGGAAGGCAGTAAACTAGGTGAATAAAAATATTAAACTTGATAAGCACTTCATGTGTTCATACTATTTTCCCAATTCAATGGAAGCAGCAAGTTTGAGTTACTGAAATGATTGATGAGAAAGGTGTCTCCTAAGCCTTGAAACTGAGGTTCCTTAAAGATTATATCTTCAGAATAGCCTGCATGTGGTGAAACTACAATCTATAGACATTTGATGGTCATCTGACTTCCTAAAAAAAAGACAGAATTCTATGATTCCAAGAGGATTGTGTTTTAAAATATTGATGAATCATTAAAATAAATGCTTAAGTGGGAAGCACACACAGAAGCCCTTGAATACAAGGAATTGTGATGACATTGAAGTGGAGTTGCAGACACAATGGGTAGGGTGAAAAGCAGAGGCAGGAAAACCTGCCTAGCTGGTTGTGCTTGGCCTAAGATGCAACAGAGATGTTTCCCAAGATTGCCATGTACCCTGAGAAGCAGTAAGATAGGAGATGCTTCAGTTCCGAATAGCAGGGTCAGGTCATGAGGGGCTTGCTGCTTCTCCTGAAGGGGATAGGAGGTACCTGGTCCAAACACAGAGAAGGGTTTCAACAATGAATGATGCAGGAGAGACAAGCATGTACTAGCAAAACAAAGGAAATGTGACAGATGATCAAATCTTCCAACATCTGAGTCTCCTGCAAGAGCAACAAGCTACTTAATGAACTACTGTCTAGTACACCATATACCTTTCCCTCACATCATCTCCCCTGAGAAAAGGTAGTCCTAAACACCAGGCAGCCTTTGTCTTTTATACAGAAGTCTACGGAGAATTGCAGAGGTTATATAAATAATAAACACAACTTAATGTTATAAATATTTTATTTTTAAAATGTAAAAGCCAGTCAGCTGAATAAAACTGAACCACAAGTTCCAGCATGTTACCTTAGCAACTCTGTAAGAAAAAGGCAATCACAGATTATGAAGTATTATTTAATGTTTTGTAGAACTGCAGAATAAAGTATAATCTTATCATGTTACATACTGAATATACTAACAGGTAGGAGGAACCTGATTTTGGTCTGAAGTCTAGATGCAATAAGTGACTCGTAAAAAATAAATGTAGGTAAATTAGAGTAATATATTCACACTAAGAATACATGAATTTCTGGTTTAACATACACATATTGTTCAAGAAGAAGTTTCTAAATACAATACTAAACATATATAATCCATATTAGCCTCTAAACCTGGTCAAAAACAGATACAGAAACCAAATAGAGGTACAGAGATAAAAATGAAGGAGAAATAATTTCTTGGCTAATCTGTGCCTGGCATCTGGGGAGCAGAGGGCTGTCTATGAGAGAACTGCTTTAGCTCTCACACATCAGGTTACCTCTAAGGAAAAGACCTATGAAAAGGCCTGATAACAAAAGCCCAATTACAAAAGCTGAAGGCATGATTGCCATTGTATAAATGAATTTACTAATTTACCCTTTATTCCACATAGCCTCTTTCTGAAACCTTTTAATATGAAAGCAGCCCAGCTCAACTTGGAAAGCTCTTAGGAGTTCTGTGAAAGGCTGGGAAGGTAAACAAAAGGTTAAGTTAACTGCAAGAACTGTCAACCTAGTCATCCTTTAGTTGTCTCTCTTTTAGCACAAAAGGCATGAGGAGACCACCACTGTACTACATTGCTTCTGCAATATTGTTTTCCCATGTCTTAAATTTCTGATCTTGGGATGTGCTCCTGTCCATGTGATACAGAGCTAGGTATTAAAGAATAAAACCTCCTCTTGCTGGTAGACATTCTAATTTTTTTTCATTTTAGGGGAGAAGGTAAGGGATAGTTATCAGCAAGTAGAGGTGCTGCTGTAAAAAGTAACTACCAGTAGTGTCACTCAAAATGTATTACCCTTTGTAGATTACAAAAACATAGTAACTTCCCCTTGTGATGTCTCTGAAGGATTCTTTGGAAGAAGGCATCTAACAGTTCCTGTGGTAATGACTGTTACTGCCCTATATCTGACAAGAGTTTTATGTGTGTGTAATTTTCCTCGATTATTATAAAAAAATGAATGTGTCTAGGATAATTTTGTATGTCACCTACTGTGAAAATTGTTTTGGTGGCAAGCAAAATCCACTACTCCATGTTCTACACTTCTTGATATTAGGGCTTACATGAAACTTACTGCACTCTCCTTTCTCCATGGTTACTGCTACTTCTTCCCCTCCATTTTTGCTTTTGGATTACAGAGATGTGATTTCAGAGTACAAGCAGCACAGATGTCAGCTGAAGGTCTGTATCTGCCAGGTGTCTGCATAAGAGCTGAGCCAATGTATGCAGCTGAGCACAGCTCACTTTCTCACATAGGTGTTCAGCACCATTTCTCTGAATCATAGCCTTGCATAACCTTTGGAAGTACCTCTGGGAAATTTTAGAATGTACTCAAAACACAATACTTTGGCAGGCAGAAGTCAGAGGAAGTCTTGCTCTGAATTCATTGTGAATGCTCAGAAAAAAGAAGTGCTTCCTGCATTTGCTGCTGTGGTTGCAAAGGATGGGCTTAATGATGTAAAACATTGGGAAAGTACAGGCCCTATATGAATATATCACCTATAAATATAAACATATATAAATAATCACCTATACTCAAAGAAAGGTGGTGGGAGATCACTTGGGTTTGCTGACAGACTCCAGTAGAGAGAGGAAGATGAATCTTTAAAGCCAACGAGGAAGTCATGTAGTCCTATAATAACTAGGAGCAAATAACTGATTTTTGTAGTTTGGGAGTGCAGGATTGTGTCATTCTGATCTCTGTGGAACTGTCTTCCACTTGATAGGGCTCAAAAGCATCCAACACCTCCTTTCTGAAAGTTGAGCTTCACAAATTGGGTCTCCTGAGGAGAGAAGTGGTGTGATCCAATATATGCACCATCCTGTGATGGTACCACAGGGAGATAGATGAACTTTGCTGTAGATACTGCAGCTACACACCAGTAGACAATGCAGATTACAAGTTATTCCAGCCTAATGCTGCTGGTCCCCATGTGCAAACAAATGCAAGAGGTGGGAGACTGGGAACCTTTGACTGAAGGGGGAAAGAAATCTGAGGAAGTAAGAAACCAGGTGATGGCTTACATAGGAAGCAGGTTGGGAAAGAAGAGGTTTGCACCTCATAGGACCAAGACCTTGAAATAGGTCAGGGAACAAAGGAAGATAGGAATGCGAGAGAGGAAGTTCTGAGCGTAGTGCCTACTGTGACTGACACTTTCAGGGACCACAAATGGAGCCAAAGCCTTATGTCTGAGAAGACCTTGTGCTTCTCGAACAGTTTTCTAGGCAACATTATTTCACTGTCTTCATGAAACATTAGAACTGACTACAATGCTGTAGGTTCAACAAACTGGGGAGATTTGGGGAGGAATGTTGTTCTCTAGAGTAACTTCACAAGATCAGCTTACAGAAAGGGATGGGGAGTGGGAGGAAAAAAAAACACATGAGAAACAAGAACTGAAAATTCCCAGAGCATTTCACCAAACAGTATAGCTATCAGGAAGATCGTTTTTGCATAAGGGAATGGCAAGATCCCAAGGGTGCCATCAGTGCTGTACATTATACAGGGACAAGTTCATCCATTACTGGCACTGTGAAGAACTGAGTTATGCAGTCTAATGGTGGAGAATTTAATTCCTAGATCCAAGCCTCTGGGAGTGAAAAAATGGTTCTTGTTGCCCAATGTGAAAGATGTGTCTTCTTTGAGAGCTCACTTCTTTGCTTTTGTTGAAGGAGAAAATAAAAAGATTTTCATAAAAATGAGGAGTAAACATTTGACAATATATCTGTGGACATAGTTTCATTTTACTTTGGCTGTGCCATGAAAGACCATGAAATATCTTCATCTGGCCTTTCATTAAACTACATTATCTTTAAACATATATCAAGGCAAGTAAAGAGTTTGTAATATTAAAAATATTTTAAAAGACTTTTCAGGTAATGTCTATGTGAAGGTTCAAGCAATCATCCAAGGCCAGAGTACTTGAAGAACTGAGGAACTGTTAAATTACTATGATCTTAAAAAATGATTACTGTAATACTTTGGAGAATACATTTTCCATAACAAATATAGAACATATTTTCTAATTTCTATTATGGTTATCAAGGTCATTCCGTGATAGAATGCAAAATCTTTTCTTTTTCTCATTCAGATACTGTCAGGTGCATAAATTCTATAGCTAATATAGAAACACATTTAAAAATTGGAATTTATTAATGAAGAGATTATGTCTTTGCCCAATATCATACAATAATTTTTATCTTCTGAATGGAATTTAACAATACACAGACTCTGGCTGGCTTTATTCCACTAATACATGCTATTTGCAAAAGTGTGTTGCCTTATATGTTAAACGCAGTGCACACACAATTACCCTAGCATTCCTTGAAAATTAATTTCAAATACACATTTATTGTAAGTGCTTTGGGGCAAGAACCTTCTTTTGTTATTAAACAATACAAATGGGATCTTGGCCCATAATTGGGGCTCCTAAGCACTGTGAATTCTTTCACCAGTGTCTCACATTCTCTTTCTCACTCTCTTTGTCCCTCTGCAGATTATGCCAGTGTTTACAAAGGTTGGGATCCTTTGCATCCTCATCAGTTTTTACATTTGCCCAAGAATCAGATTCAGTTTAGCCTAGCATTGTTCACAAAGATAAAAGGGTGACAGATCCTGACACATTTGTGCTTTTGAAAAGTGGAAAAGCTGATTTAATGCATAAACCCTATAGTAAAGCTGTCTCCAAGGTGAAATTGCACCAGTCTTGGAATAAAAAGTGGAAGAAGACAGATACTTAAACTACATACAGTGATGTGCTTGAGCACTCTTTCTTATAGTATAACCAGAAAATGCTGTAATTGCCTTATTTTCCAGTTTTTAACTACTGAAACTTGGCTGATTTCTTTGTGATCAAAGACACCTAAGACACCTGATTTATGTCTTAGGTAATAGTCAATCTTCTTCGCATGTGTGGGCTTCAATCACTATTATTTCAAACTATAATACCGGGCAAGATATATTACTGAATGCTTATTTTACAGTTTCATTACTGGAACAAACACACATGTGAACCATGCATTAGTCACTGAATTACTAGACCTTAGTGGTTGATTTATACATGACAGATCAGTATGTTCTATCATAAATAAATGATTTAATTTACCAAAGTATTGATAATTCTTTGTGAATTCAATGACAGTGATTTAGTAAAACTAGAAAGAAATGTGAAATTATTAAAGACATACAAAGAGCCAGAACTGACAAATTACAAGTCTCTTTCTAAGGGCGGATACTTTAGCCTGCAGTTGAAAAGAGCTTTGCCACTGAAAGAGCATTGTGACCATAATGGTTGTTCCCCAAACAGGAGTGGTATAGCTACAACTATTCAGTCACAGGTTCTTAGGTTGTTTGTATAGTATAAAGCCAGTGGAAACCATTTCAAATCTCTAACTGGACCTCCCACATAACATATATCTAAGATTTTCCTGGAACTAATTCCTTCAGGAATTAGAGTATGTTTGAGAAAACATGCTAGTCTTGATTATGACATTTACAGAGATAAAAAATCTACCACAGTACTGAATATGATGTTTCAATTAGTATCATAACAATGAAAAAAAAATGAGTCCTCTAGTTTAGATTTGTGTAACCTTTAATTTAAGCCACTGAGTCTTATTACACATTGATTTGTCCAAAATGGAGACATGGATGAAACTTCATCTTTCTTTAGTAAAAACCTTATAGAACTTGGAAAAATCATTACTTAACTTGCTTTCTGAGCTTCTCTACTGACAGAATGTAGTGTGCAGAAAGCATATGAATTTACAGTGCTTGAGCTCATCAGCTCTGGCTTGCCAGGCACACCCATCTGATCAATGCTAAGTAGGTAAGACACAAACTACCTCACGTTAAAGACAGTTTTAATGCAATATACATGAGATTTCTAAATTTAACTTTGATATGAAACAAACTGCCTCTAAAAAAGATGGAGCCACCAGCAACGGAAAAAACCCTCTCCTTTTATTCAATACTCTTATATACATGTGCATGCAGATCACATGAGGCTGCAGTTATAATTGTCATATATGCATCAGGGCAGGCTAACCTTTATATTCTCAGAGGTATTCAGCATGTTTAGGCTTTATTCTACTGGTCTGGTAAGGGAGTAGAATTATATTATTTGAGTTACAGTCTGCATTGCACATAGGTTATAGCTGTAGTTAGGATTGTTCTTAATGCTCATGTGTTGACTTTAAATGAATTACGGTGGATAAAAAAGTTGTCAGGGAAGGAAAACAGTTGATGCCAAAATCTTTTTCCGTTCATTATTAATAGAAAGACATCAACGGAATCCTCACTTTCAAGAAAATCACAATTAGAGGCTGGAAAAAGATTAAAGAGATACAGGTACAGCAGAATGTCAAGGGAATCTTGCTATTATTTTGTCTCCTGGGACATGTTACACAGAATTAGTAGCCTAATTATGGATTTGGACTGTAGAACCACTGACAGGCTTGTGACTGAATGCAAGATAAGCAGAGCTCGTGGTTCCACATTGAAAATCTGTATTCTGTTGCTAAAGAGCAGAGCTGATAAGGACAACTGATTGTAGTGGGCTGACCCTGGCTGGACACCAGGTACCCACTAAAACCACTCTATCACTCCCTTCTGTAACTGGACAGAGGAGAGAAAATATAATGTGGGATTTGTGAGTTGAGATGAGGACCGGGAGACATCACTCACCAATTACTGTCATAGGCAAAACAGACTCAAAGTGGGGGTATTAATTAACTTTATTACTAACTGAATCAGAGGAGTACAATGAGAAGTAAAAGAAATCTTAAAAACACTTTCCCCCACCCCTCCCTCCTTCCCAAGTTCTACCTCCTCCCCCCAGCAGCACAGGGAGACAGGGAATGGGGGTTACACTCAGTCCATCACAGATTGTTTCGGCTGCTGCTCAGAGTCCTTCCCCTGCTCCCCGTGGGGTCCCTCCCAGAGAGACAGTCCTTCATGAACTTCTCCAGCGTGAGTCCATCCCACAGGCAACAAACTGCTCCACAAAAATCTCCACAAACTGCTGCAACGTGGGTCACTTTTCCACACGGTGCAGTCCCTTCAGGTACAGCCTGCTCCAGTGTGGCCCCCTGACAAGGCCACAAATCCTAGCAGGAAAACCTACTCCAGTGTGGGCTCCTCTCTCCATGGGTCAGCTGGTCCCTGCCAGGACCTTGCTCCAACATGGGCTTCCCGTGGGGTCACAGCCTCCTTTGCGCATCCACCTGCTCTGGTGTGAGTCTTCTCAATGGGCTGCAGGTGGATCCTTGCACGCCCATGGACCTCCATGGACTGGAGGAGAACAGCTCCTCACCATGGTCTGCACCACGGGCTTCAGGGGAACCTCAGCTCTGCCACCTGGAGCACCTCCTGCCCCTCCTTCTCCACCAGCCTTGGTGTCTGCAGAGTTGTCCACATGTTCTCACTCTGCTCTTCTCTGGCTGCCATTTTCATCTGCCCAATAACTTTTTTTTCCCTTCTTAAATATGTTATCACAGAGGTGTTACTATCAGTCCTGATCTTAAATATGTTATCACAGAGGTGTTACTATCAGTCCTGATTAGCTCAGCCTTCACCAGCAGCATGTCTGTCCTGGAGCTGGCTGGAATTGGGTCTGCAGGACATGGGTGAAGCTTCCAGTAGCTCCTCACAAAATCCACCCCAGTAACCCCTCTGCTACCAAAACCTAGCTGCAAACCCCCAGTATCTTACAGAAGATATTCTCTTTCTGTACAGGCTGTGTGTATCTTTAATCCAAATAAGATGATGTTGTTTGCTTTAATTAATTGAAAAGTTTTGTCCTGACCTTCTTTATACAGAACCTTGAGTGAACAATTTTGGATGTCTAAGATCTCTTGAGACAGAGGTCTATCTTGTATTCTTCTTGTGCTTTATTTTCATGATTTGGAGAATGTTTGAATTCTCAGATTAAGGCTATATCAAGTGTAATTGTTTAAAATGTTCCTACATATTGACTTTCTTTTAATCCCATCAGTCTTCCCCATGTTTATCCTGATTAGGATTTCTCTTATCTGACACTCAAACAAAAAGTGAGAGATTGAAGGGTAATGTGGTGTTAACACACTTATAATCTATTAACTATAGCATTTGGGCCTCAAACAAATGTCTGCGTAGGTCTTGGAAGAAATAAAAAGCAAAATGGTGCTGTGCAAACTAATTCTTCGTTTTGTCGTAATATTTCCAGAATTGCTGTCATGAAGCTTTCAACATGAAGCTTGACATTCAAATTGAAATCTCAAACTGCTACTGATATTGGAGAGGAAACAGAAAAGGATTAGAAGAAGAAATAGTAGAGAATTTTTTCACTAAATCTATTCTGGATTATATTATGTACTTGGGTCTTGTGGTAGTGATATGTTTAATGCAAATTGACACAATAATGAACTTTGCTGAACAGATATTATAGTACTCTGAATTTCATTGATATCTATATATCCCTATGTAAATTCCATAATTTCACATAATAAAATATATTTCTATCAAGTGTGTTGCACAATTAATCTTAGATACTTTAACTACAGTTTGTCTTAGTTAAGAATTTCAAGAAGGGTTACTTCTTGCAGTCTTGGGTGTCTCCTGTTTTTTCATCTTAATTTTGGGACTTCTTTAAAATGGGATTGATTTTCAGAGGTGGAAGTACTCACCTGCTTTCTGTAGGGCACATATTTCAAAGGTTTCTTTTTCTGGTGTTCAAGCACAGAGATGCTCAAAATTTTCATTTGTTTTTGAAAAATCTTGATGATACCACGTGTTCATATTTTAAAGCACACAAAATTTTGGAAGTGTTGAGAGGATAAAGGCTAAAAAACTGTGTCCTGTAATTATCAGATTACTTTCCTGGTGAATATGTTGCAGAAATTATTTTATTTTTGCATATAATTATTTTTTTAAAAAAAATCTGTATTCTGTGAGCTTATGTTAGAAGGGGCTGAACATGAGTAATTCCACTTACATTAACAATACTTTTTCAGCATCTGCTTAGATTTATATACATGCTTAAGTGCTCTGTTGGGAATTAAGTGATGTGGGTTTGGATAGCCTGATATTGTTATTTCTGTTGTCACTAAATATACATAAAGTGAAAGTACAAAACCCTATCAATAATATCTGTGTTGCTCTATTCCGGTTTGTTTCAGAATAATAAAGTTTTCCTCTTTGAAAAATTATTTATTTTATTCCCTTACCAGCATCATAGTACATTATATTAGTCCTTGATTTAAAGTATTCCTGAATACTTTCTGAAAATGAAAACCAAATATATGCTATCTATTTGTTCCCTGATTATGTATAACCTGAAAGAAATTCAGAAGGTAGTGAAGCATGACCTTTCATTCCTGAGGCAATATTGTCTATCCTTCATCAAGCTGTGCTTTTCTAAATGGTACCCATTTAATGTCCAAAAATGCTTTTTAAGATTCCCTCCTCCCAAAAGGCATCAAAACTAAATGGTCTGTAATTTCCTGAAGTGTTCCTGAGTCCATCTTCAATAATGACATTATGTTGGCCATTTTCCAGCCATCAGGTCTTTTTCTGAATAGAACAACTTTGTAAAATGTCTGCAAAACTTGAAATAATAACACCTCTGCTTTTTTTCCCTTTTTTAAAAAGAAATATTAAATATTGTTAGCTGTTTATTAGTGGAATGCTGTTATTAAATGTCAATATATTATTATAACATGTTATAGATGAATTATTTGTTTTTCTTTCTCAAAACCACTTAATCTAGAAAATACTCATTTGAGGTATTTAATTTGCCTATAGTAAATGTCCTTAAAGTGAGGTATTGTTTTATAAATAGTAGAAGAGCTATAAAAAATCCAACAAGAAAATTAACAATAATACAAAAGAGCTAAATCATTTCGTTTAATGCATTATCTTTTAAACTGAAAGACAATGTTCATGGAACAGATTTGAAAGGTAAACTAGCAGAAAGTTAGAGCTATCCTTGCTATTTAATCTATATTAATTTCTTTTTAAGTGCTTCAAAACTAAGATACAAAATAAATAGGAGAAAAATTAGATGTAGGACATGTACAACAAAACTGCTTAAAAAGGTGGATATTAGAAATGCTTCTAGTACACTTGTAGATGTCACAGCCTGTATTCTCTATGTACACAGGGCAAAAGCCAATAGCTTGCTAACACAGGCCCTGAATGGTCATCGTACAGGAGTTTAAGCCTAACTGTTCTATGTCCATATAACAGAACAGTGGTTACTGCCCCACAGAACCCACATTTGAAATATCGGAAGGGAGAAAAATCTGGTTATTGCAAAAAGAGG
The DNA here is from genome assembly GCF_025592945.1 of Manacus candei. Taxonomy (NCBI): domain Eukaryota; kingdom Metazoa; phylum Chordata; class Aves; order Passeriformes; family Pipridae; genus Manacus; species Manacus candei. The sequence goes on along the minus strand of NW_026138115.1, from coordinate 12,530,411 downwards.
ACACAGGACAAGAGTTAATCACTGCTGTCAATCACTAGCAGTCGCTATGGAACTACTTTTGAGGGCTCCTCATTAAGTCAGTGCTAACTGACTGACCACATACATCCTCCTGTCTGAACCAATTGCAAGGTAAAATATGTTATGTGAAAACTGCTTTTCATCAAAATAAGGCTATGTGCATATATGGTCAATTGCTACAGCTCAGTCAATGCTCAGCACTTTGGTAAGAGGTGGTACTGCAAGTTGTTTAAGCCTTGTGTTTTGATTAGTAATTTTTGTGAAGTTTTTGGTGGTTTGTTCAATACATTCCTCCAGCACTTCATTTGCAATACAAATTTTTCATTTTAAATAATTCATACTTAATTACAGTAGTTGTCAGTTTGTGTGGTCCTTTTCATTCTTGAAATGCTTTAGAAGCATTAATTCCCACAAAGTTTTGAGAAGCAATTAAGTATTAATGTTCCATTTTTACAAACAAAAACCAGAAAATACAGAGGTTGGGCAAACATTTCAGAACATCAACTGTAAAATTAGGCACTGACTAGATAGAGACATGATCTAATTTTCAGAGGCACTGAAGACATTTGCATATTCAGAATGGAAACTTTTGTCCTAATAGCTAAATTCATAAAGAATCTTGGATACCATATTACTGAGCATTACAAGTTTTTAACTACTCAAGATCAAGATATGGGAGGAGTTCATTAACTCAGAATGTTTACAGCAGGTGAGCAAGAAGCTGCCTAAACTAACACAAAAGAAAGACTGATTTCCAGATTCTCACAATTCCAGCTGTATAAATAACCCTTTACAAACTTCCCTCCATGTGGGCTGAAGAACTCCACATCCTTTTCTGGCATGAACTGCTTAAGTCATTTCTGAAGAAAAAGGAGATTGAGAGAACTGGGGATTGTATGATCTATTTCCTCACAAGACCAGGCAAATTTTAGGACTGCTATTTAACAGCTCCAACAACCAACGTAGGATTTGTGTCCCAAGAAGAGATTTCAGCTTAACAATGAAGCCGTTGAGAGCTGTGGTTTTGACCTTGCTTTTGGTTTTGACCTTGCTTTTTCTCTCATCCTGAGGAGAAAACTGAACCTGGGAGAAATACTGTGATCACCAGAGTATGGTACAAAAAGCAGGTCAGTATGTGCCTTTATTTTAAATAAAATAAATATCTAACACTGAGTTTCACACAAAAGCAGTGTCCAAGATACACACTTCACATGCTCTGAACACAGCTACTCTTTCAGGATTCTCAAAAGGCATGGATGGGATGCACCCAGTTTCTCGCTATGAACAAGGGAAAGTGTGCATGAGGCGGGTGTTCCGCTGCTGAGCATTTGCGAACACATATGGAGAGAAATACTGAAGTAGTGAGAATTTTAACTGGTAGTATCTCTGGTCTTTGTAACTGAGTTCCAGCTTTGAAGTGTTTTACAAGAGTGGTGTTGAGACTGTCACAATTATACACCCTAAGGGTATGTCTATAGTGATAGTTATTCTCAAATATTTTGAGTCCCATGAGCCATTATTTCTTGTTTGCATCATATATCTATGGGCTGTTTGGTGTAAACCAAATTTGTTTGCATTCATTTTTATTTCATGAGCATAGAGGTAAGATTTATCCCAAATATCCTTGTGGGACAGTGCTGTGAATCATTTAGCAGCCTTGTTTTTTCTTCTAGGCAAGCTGCCATTTATAAATAGTAAAGAAAGCAAGGAAGTACAGAAAGAGTCAAAAGCAAACAATGGACACATTCATGGTGAGAGTGTACAAGTATCTTCTGATGTGAATTTCTGAGGAAATGTAGAAAGGCATGGCATAGTATTGTCAGAGGCATGAGTATTGTCAGAGCAAGCTTCATATGCTGAAGTGTGGCAGAGCTTGCATTACTGTAGTAGACGGCCGATGATCATGTTTACATGTTCACAATTCCTAAAAAATTGTGGGTTCAGGACTGAAGGTGACTGTAAAATTGACCCCAGTACAGGCATGACTGGAGTAAATTATCTAAAGCTACAAAGGGGATTTGGAACCAGACCTAAAATCAGATGTTAGATTTTCTAGCTTCTTCCATCTGTAGCCCAGGTCACTGCACTTTACTTCTCCAACAAGTTCAATCAAAACATAGAAGTTCAGCATTACACTCTCTGTTTAAGAAAAATCACATAACAATGAAAAATGAGTAATAATTGATGTGAAAATTGTTGAGACATTTATATACATATGATTAACAAAGTATTACATGCATTGATGAATCAGCAGTTTTAATAATTTCCAGTGTGATGAATATGCTAGAGTTGTAGATCACCAGGAAGAAGATTAATATTCTGTGTATAATTATACACATTTCTTCTCAATTCTTTTTTTGAAGACAGACAGCAAATAGGATTTAAAGCAACAGTCATTCACTTCACAAGAGCACAAAGAAAATACATAGAGAACTGCCTGCCCCCCACACCTGCCAGCTTCCAGAATCTCTCTAGAAAACAATTTCTACTTAGTTTCCTGTCTACTCCCATCTTTCTCCCCTAAATTTGGTCTCGTGGCCCCACTCAACATTCTTTTTCCCTCTTTTTTCAGGGACAGAGAGGCTCTTGGCCTGTGGCTGTCCAGTGCTGGATAGTTACCCTTTGCTGGCAGTGGTCTTACACTCTGTCCCTGGCATGCCTTACTGTAGCTGTGTGGTGACTCTTTCTGTGGGTCCGTTTGTAATGAAGCCTGCACTGGCTGAATAGGTTGAATTTCATTTGAAGCCATTTTGAGAGTATGCCTGTGTTCAGGGTCTTTGATGTTTTCCTCTTTCATCAATGGGCGCCACTGTACCTTCTTCTTGTACATAATTACAAACTGTCCATCTTTAACCTTTCTTGAAGCATGTCTCAGCATTTTTTCCCGGCTCACCTGCACACTGCCTTGCCAGAACAGACAATGATCTCTGCATTGATGTAGCATTTTTCAAGTGAATAGTCTCTTCCATCCATTTTCCATTTGAAAAGAAGCATATGGGCTTCCTACTGGGATGAGAAGTTGCCTGTCTCTATCTCAGCCATTTGACACTATTAAGATTAAACTTTGCTGTGCTGTTTTGTGTATTGGCACAGGATGTCTGGGGTAGAGTGTGAAGACAGGGCGAAGTTAAGCTTCTTTAGACCATCCAGGTATCTATAATACTCTGAAGGTTGAGTGTTCTGAGGTTCCCCACTTGCTATCTGTTGATGAGCTCGAAGTGCACCCTGAGGGGTGGATAGTGACTAGGTAGTGTAGACAGTAAGGACACTCCCTGGGATGCTGATGCAAGATAACATAGATTTAATTGTTTCTGCATCTGTGTGTCAGTGGTCATTAATTTGCATTTATTGACTGCTTGATACTATCACAGGTCTACAACATAGCAATCTCAATAATGTAAGAACAGCAGCCAGTCCTATTTCAAAGAACTAATTGGATGACTCATCCTAAACATCAATTAGCACGTTCAGGTCCTTAGTGATGATTTTTTAAGCATAATTGTTAATTTTCTTGTTGAATTTTTTTATAGCTGTCATCTGTTGCTATCAGACAGTGTTAATACGATTCACAGTGGTGCTCTCTTTGTAGGAGAAAAATGAGAAAAACATTTTCGTACTGCTGATAGCTACTAATTATCTTTGCTGGGGAGAACTCCAGGCTGAAGAAGTATTTAAATACATAAACTGGCAGAAAATCATGTTAGGTAAAATTATTTAAATTTTATTTCAAACTCCACAATTTCTAATAAAATATCTGACTTTTGTTGGAGCTGTACAGGTCACCAAACTAGATGTTTGCCACAGTGCATCCACCCTAGTCATCTAGCTGAGTAAATTTTTCAGAGGACTGCCTGACTCCTTCTGACATTAGAGGTACAACAGGAATGCAGTGCGCACTATTTCCCAGTTCAGGAGGACTCTTTCCTTGCTGTTTGCTGAAAATATAAATAGGCTAGATTCCTGCTGCAAATGTAATGGGGCATCAAGATAGCTCAGCCATAAAGCATTCCGACTGATGGCAGCATTTTTTTGGAAGGGAAAATTGATCCAAGCTGACAGCTGTGCTGGAATGGCTAGACTGCAGTTAAGTCGTTTAAGGCCAGTTCTGGTATCTCGCCCTGTGCTGCAGCCCAGACATAGCATAGAGCAGCTCCTATGCAAAGGCACATTTTAACTAAACAGTTATTTGAGATTTCCTGCCTTTTGTCAGAAGGACATTAAGACAGTTGGGTTTAGAAGTTAATAAAAATAAAGACAAGTATAAATAAAGGAATATATTCTGAACATGGACAGAGTCTTTTTGCTCTTGCTGTATAACGGGACTGTAAAATGGTTCTGAAAACAACAGCCAAAATCACTTTAGATACCCCAAAACTTCTACACAAGCCACCTTGAGACAAGATAAGATGCAGCACTTGGCTGGCTCACTCTAAGAGCACAGTGGGACCCTGTTCTGCACTGCAGCAACCCCTCTCAGAGGAGCTCATCCAGCTCTTTGGTGTCCAGCTATTCAGGTAGTCACAACCTGGAATGCAGGTCATAAGCATCTGCAGATACTCAAATGTAGCCATCAGTGCCCAGAAGTGGCAACATCTGAATGCTCACAGGTATTCAACAGTAAGTGAATTGATAGTTTTGCTTTACTTTTTGCTGCTAATGGTCTACTTTATAGAAACTACACTTACATATGGCACTCTTGTTAGTACTTCCAGCAGAGTGAAAAAGGAGTGTGTCTGGAGAGCAAGCTGCCTAGCATCACTATAATAAATCTGTGGTTCAAGAAGGTCTGCACAGTCTTTGTCCCTAGCTACCTGTAGTTTGGACAAAGGAGATCTTGTCCTTTTCTATGATCACCAACTTAATTATCAGAATTAATAAAAATGCTCTAGGATTTTTTTTTAACTCTCTTCCTCCAGTACATTTATATCTGTTGTCTGCAACAATGGCTATGTCAGACCTTTGCTTTACTTCTAGGCTTAGGGAAAGTTTTATGAAGAGAGATAGAAAAGTCTGGGATTCATTACCTGAGAGAGAAAAAATAAAAGGGGACAGATATGATAGATAGAGCAGTGAGAGGCAGTGAAGGTTGAGGAGGAACTTCTGTTCACTGAGGCTAGGTTTTAACTGCAAGATCTGGGGATACTTCTCATCTTCTGATCCAGGTATGGAATGTCTCTGAGGTGGAGACATGACTTCTTTGTCCTGTGCTTTATGTTGGTCTCCATGGAAAACGAACCTTAATGTGAAAAGCAACAGTGCTGGTAGCATACTCTGGTCAGGTTCCTACGCAGACCACAAAGGTACAGAATCCTGATGCTTTTAATTTTTTTATATTTATACATGCATAGAAAGATAGAACCTTCCAGCATCTTCTATTCATGTTTTTGCTCTTGCACCAGATTTTTTTTCAAAAACAAGTGCGATGATTTTAAGACTGTGATCATCTGTTTCTCATCATCAACTGATAAGGGCAGAAGAGGCAGTAGCTGTTACATTATCTAATGCTTGTCTGAGCATATGTGGTGTTTTTCCAGCTCTTCTATGTAATGCCCAAGCTTGAACAGAAGGTTTGGAGAGTGCCTCCATCCAAATTACCTTGTAGGCGAAGACAACTTCCCAGAACTTGAGAAGTGCATCTGTCAACTCGATGACATCAAAGGGGGATGTTCAGCCCTGGTTACTCACGTGGCACAGTGAGCACTCTCGCTGCTAAACAGCTTGTCTGTATGAAATAGCAATTAAGTGCTTCATTCTGTGTAAGGGTCTTAAGATAAAGCAGTTTTCTTCTGATCTGACAGTTCAGAAATAGGTGGGTAAGCTTTGAAAAACAGAGTCATTCTGTACCGGCTAGTTTGGGCATCTCTCTCTTACCATTCTGTTATAAAACCCATTTTGAGATGAGTTTAGCCCAAAGTATGTTTAAAAGCTTGACACCACCATAGCCATATATTTTGTGGGTTTAGCTTCTAAGCCAAATCCTCCTTGTTTATTGCCTAAATATGTTTAGTGCCTCTAAAAATCAGGTCACGTACTAACTTCTTATATATGAATATGGCATCTGCAGCCTTTACCAACAACAAGTTTCTATTTTCTTCCATCTCATTGATAAAGATATTGAATAGCACTGAACTAAGAATAGATTTATGTGGAACCCCATTATATAATGATGCCCTCTGTGCAATTACTTTTTAGCTGTATCAGCCTTTTCACATGAGTTAAAATTTGCTGCACAGATTTTATGTTGTGTCACATTTAAGCAGAAGGTCAGATTACAAGGTAAAATAGCTCAGTTATATTGAGCAACTTCCTTTAGCAACAGAACCTTTTCATTTCATCAAAAGATGTAATCAGTTCTATCACTAATTTTCCATGAAAACTCATTCACTGAAATGGATTATGCTACTGTCTTTATAAATTTACTGATTAGATCTCATTCTATTCTATATCTCAGTATTTTTGTCTGGAATGAAATAAGGTTGCTGGATTTTTACTTACTTTGGTAATGTTGTGTAGGCATTTTTTAAAAATGCTAATGTGTTAGATGTTTCCCAGTCCACTGAAACTTTGACAGCATTACAGTGTTTTTAGAAGATTGTTTCATGAGGAGTAGAAAGACTTAACCTTATTTTCTTTGGAGTTATATCTTCCACCACTCACTGCGGTCATCCCAGCCCTCTCCACATCCTCTAAATCCTTCCCAACAGTTCTGCCATGTCATCCCCTCCATGTTTCTAGCTATCCTCCATCACATCACCTAGCTCCCTACATCCTACACCACCGCTGTGTGCTCCTTCCTGTGTCTTTGATCTCTGATACAGTTGTCCTTGTAAAAAGCTCCATGTACTCCATGCTCTTTATATTCTTCTTTCCATGTTCTCTACCTCTGTATTTTGTCCTGCCAGCTGGGGAAAAGCCAGCACATCTGGCACAGACATGCTGGCTGGCTGGCTGGCTGGCTGGCCAGTACATGTGTGATCCCTGAATAAGCTGGCTGCTCCTAAGTGTAACAGACAATGAATTCTCCTCTGTGCCATGAATAGGCTTTCTCTTTTAACCAGACAGTATTTTTTAAATTAAATATAGAGGAAATTAATTCTCTGTGCCTCTACTGAATGTGACAGCAACTAACTCAAAGGGTACAAATTATTTGGGGGTGGGGAAAAACATGGGGAAGGAAAGGAAAACTGTTGGCCAGCTGAAGGGGCAGCCACACAAACCGCATTATTTCTTAAGTGCATATACAAATCAAGCTTAGAATGCCTCTTCGGCCAATTGCTTTAAAACTCTGGAGTTCATACTATACCATTCTTCAGATCTGAAAATTATTTAATGTCAGTGTTTACTGTAAACATTCCCTATCATTGGGAAAATAGGAGGTATTTTTTTAGCACTGAAGTATTACACACCATTTCTTTCCAGCTACCAAAGAGAAGAATTTATATCATGCATTGATATGAATTAATAATATGTTTTTACAGTAATGGGTCTAATATCATCTTAAAATACAAAAAAAGAAAAACACAGCACATCTACTTAATAACACAACCCTGAGATTAAGAGGGTCAGTACTAGTTCAGAGGCTTTAGCTCGAGACCTGTAAAAAGCACAAGCTACAACTTGTGCTGCCAAAGAATGCTCTTGTTAACTTGACTCATGCGAAACCCCTTCAGTTTCCCAGTATTGTGCCCTGCACTGCCCCAGGCTAGAAAAGTGCACTTCACTTAATATACATATAAAAATACTAAACAACATACATTCTTCAGCTAGAGCTTGAAGCAGTATCTGTGCTACAATCATATATCACATTAACATTTAATGTTATTACTGCTTCACAGGTGCAACAATTCTTGGTCCTTGCCCCTGTGGGAGAGCGGTGGTTGACTTCTATTTCTTTTTTTAACTGTTTACATTTTTACTTCAATCATAGTTTGTCTTATCTCTCCCTCTGCAGGAGGGCAATCATCAGTGAGATTTGCCGCGAATACATTGTGGCTGATGTATCTAATGGAACCTGCACTTATAGCCAGACCTGTCAATAACCCTAGCACCATTACAGTAGATAGCTTTTCACAAGATTGGCTTCTTCTTGCAAAGATTATTCAGTACCATATGCGCAAACAACAGCAGCCATTATTGCCCTTTATTTCCCACCTCTCCTTTCCTTAGACTAGCGTGTCTCTTTATTATTATTTGACAGCAATGAAGAATAGCCCAATCTTTGCCATCATTTGGTAACAACAATTCTTAGCACTTTTCATGTTCAAAAGGCTTTGCAGTCATTATCTAATTAATCTTCACAGCAGCTCTATGAGACTGGTAAGAAAGGTTTAGCCTCATTTTATAGATGGGGAAAATGAAGCTGTGAGTTTAGCCGCTTGATTTTTCAAAGGTGCTGTACATTCTTGGTTCCCATTGAAGTTAATGAGAGTGCAGCGAGAACAACATCTCTGAAAATAAAGGAGCTTGTGCAAGCTTGCAGAGGAGGTTACTATCAGAATGCAGTGGGCATTCTTTGGTCCCAGACTCAAGCTACTGGGCCAGGCTTCCTGCAAATCTGGGTTGTCACTGGCGCGCCGGCCATTAGACCTTGGATATTCACAGCTAGATTTTTATTTAGATGTTTCAGTGTCACAGGGGAATATTTCAGAAACTCTGTACTTGAAGTTTCGCTCCTGGGGTATTTTGTCTGTCCTCATTCTAGAAAAAAAAGCCTTTAATCTCTTAAAAGATGTCACTGTGCAATGCAAGAAGTAGGTTTCACATACACTGGTTCACTTGCAGTTTTATGGCTACATTTTACAGAAATGGCACTTATTTTGAAATATCCCTTAGGCACTAAAACATAGAGAGAATGCATTCTCTAATGCTTCACTAATTCATTGAGGTGGCTGCTTTACCAGTCACTGTCAGATCCTTAATCAGTAGAGTTGTAAAGCTTGTAGATATTCAGCAAAAGTGCTTAATAAAAATAATTTAATTCTAAATTACAAGAGTGCTCTTAACCCTAAAGATTAAAACTGATTGTTTGATGCACTGCACCGAGTGATAGAAATTTGAAAATAAAAGCTTTCCTTACTTGCATCAAAGTGAATAAATCTTCTAGCCTTCGTATCCCAGTGTCATGATATTATGCTGTGATAAAATAAATCATTTTAGAGCTTTAAGTTGTAAATACAAAGTCCTTCAACCTGACTGGTGACAAGACGAGAAACTGGGTTTTGAAGAAAAGACCAAGCATTATGGTTGATGTTCCTATTACATGGTTCTTGAAGGCCATCTCTCTCTGTTGGTGTACTTTTTCCTGTGGATTTGTAAATCCATCCTATAGTCTGGCTGGTGATGCAACATAGTGGAGCGCTGTAGTGGTTGTTGAATATTTTTGGTAATAAATTAGAAAACATCTTCATCTCCCCTTTCTAAAATATACTGTAAAACATTTCTATTCACCCCTATATGCATGGATCAGTCCCACCAGACACGTGCACATGCACACACACACACACGCACATGTACACACACACATTCATGCACCACCCATGCACACACATCCCCCCCCTCCTTTGAGCTGATCACCTTCTTTTCATACTCCTTTACAACAGTAAACACTCAGAAACTGGACCAGCAAAGTTCAGACTTTGGGTGGGCAGAGATGTTGATATTTATTTACATCATATGAAAAGTAGTAAAAAAAGCATTTTTAGTTCTCACATCAACTTTTTTCACTTGAAATTATTTTGCAGGTTGCTCATAGTCAGAATGTAACCTTTTTGAAAAATATTAGTAGCAGTGATTTTTTTTTTTAAGAAATAAAATTCTTAATATTCTTTTTAGGCAGTTAGTAATAAAATTATTTCTTTTTACCCAAACTCAAAAAATGTTAGTATTTTATTGTCAGAAAAGAGGAAATAAAGGTGATGGATGCATCTGGATCTTGAAAAATGTAAAAACTTATCAAAATATATTCATTTTTAAAGCAACAGAAACCTTTTAAGTTCCAGCACTTTTCCCATACGAGCAAAAATCATCTTTCTTCAATATCTATTGTGCAAATAACCCTCACAGAAATATCTAAAAATATTCTCCTCCTGGCTCTTTATATATCGCCTGTCTTCCTGGACCAGATGAAGGACTTGGCTAAGAATTAGTGCTTTGCAGCAGGACTCACCTGGATGTCAGACTCTGTCACAGTTCTGTATTTCTCTCACTGCTGATATTGTTTGTATTCAACCTTCATCATTTCCTGCTTTATAGCCAGATGTTTTCAGATGCATTTTTACAGCTTTAATAGAGCTTTTGTGGATTATACAGTGTTTTATTTGTCTAGTTTGGAGGATGTGGGAAGATGCAGGTTTTATTTTCACTGAAGTCCTCCAGAATTGTGATATGTAATCTGTCAGTTCACAGTACTGAAAACTGCTTATAAATAAAAGATATTTAATTCTGTCTTATAATGTTAAAAATCTCCCGCCATTATAAAATTATTTGTCTAAAAACTTTTATGTGCTCTGGTTGTTCGGATTTCCCTTATTCCAAAATAGAAATATAAGTCTTGGGAACAAAGTCAAGGAGTCATATGCCTTTTTTTTCTTGTAATGTTTTCTGATTAATTTGTACAGTATGTTTGATTGCTTAATTGTTTAATTTTACCTTCCATAAACAAGATTAATTGCAACTCGCTAGCCTGAATAAATATAAAACCATTATAGTAAATAAGTACTGACATTCTACTTCTGAGCTATAATGAACACTTAGACAAAAAAGTGATGCAGTGCAATCCTCAAATTTTTCCCGACACCTACTACACAACATTAGAACAAAAAAGGAAGATTTTGAAAATATTATTTCATAGGCTTACACCCAGAAGGCAAGAAGGACACCAATTTAGAGGCCTGCATCTCTTCTGCCATCGCTCCTGGATCTACTGGGACAACCACCTGTTTCTTGCTGGTTTGAAAGAGAGTAATAGGATCTCACAATCCTTTAAAGCAAGAAGAATTTCTACTACATTTAGAGGTCACTGAGCTTCAAAGAAGCCACTGTCAGGATTCAGGAAGGTGCCTGACTTTGTGGATCTTCCATCATACACTGAAAGCCTTATTCTCATCACATCATACTGTTATTATACATATATACTTATATACATATATACATACTAGTTCACATAGTGCACAGCTTGGCAGATAATGGTAGATATTATACATCATGATGCAAGAAAGAATTACTAAAAATTCCATTGGTAAGTCCCATACTAAAGAAAATTGCAACATACTAATCACCTGATTCAAAATAATGTTCATGTAGCATTATTTACTAGTTTAAAATATTTCTGTCCCCCTGACTCCCAAGTAACAGACTGGATTAGTTAATCAAAGTTAACTGTGCACACAGCTTGTTGATTCTGAACTCCTTTTTTAACGATTTCACACAAAACCAAATGTAAACTTAACTTTTCTATCTAGGATAATAATTGTGAGCACAAAATACAATAGGACTTCTGAAATGGCAGTTGAAAAATTTTAACCGAATTTGACTGCTCTGCCTCTGCTCCTTCTTTCTTCTTTTGGCAAACCCCAAGGTACAGTGTACGTAATCAGGGTTTACAGTAGATATGTAAAGGGTGACCAGTTAGCTAAAGATAATGTTGCAAATATAATTGGCCATATTAATAAAATTAAGGGATTAACATTTCTGTGTTTACTTGTCAGGACAACTATGGTCAAATATGAGTATTAATAGTTTAGAGAACTGCTGTTAACTTAGAAAGCACAGTCTCATTTTTCTACATCTTGCATAATTTTCCACATGTATGCAAATAATATGCCACATTCACCTTCTAATAATTTTGCAAAAAGATATGTGGCAATATAAAATGCACAAAACTATATAAAGGCCAAAGAGCAGCAGGAAAATGGTTACTTCCCTTGTTTATATCACTAAATACTAATTTAAGTCTAATTTAGATTACTGGAAAGGAAAAAATCTGAAATTAATTGTAATTGTTATGATTTTTCTCTACTTGTTTAGTTTTTGTATTTATCTCAGTTTAGACATTTAAGAATTATAATATTAATTTCACTGCAACTTATTATAAGCTTCTCTGTTCAGTTAGATTTTAGCAAATACATTTGCTATTTTAACTATTTCTACTGATTATTTTGTTTGGAAAAATTTACTGTTACAAAATCACAAGCTTGGATTATGTTTTGGAATTTAGCCCAAAACTAGAAATTTATTGAGATGAATTAAAATTATTTGTCAGACAATGCCATTCATCAGAGTTCTTTTTCAACCAATATACATATCCTTGGTACTCAACATGAATGTTATATAACAGTAATTGCATAGTACAGAAACTCACCTGTCTGCCTAAATTTAAAAATAATTTCTTAATACTTGTATTCCAGAGGGAAAGAAAAATGTTCAGAGTAGTCTAATGGCAGATTCTCAGCTCATGTAAATTAATATTAAAATCACTGATTCAGAATAGTTATTGTTTCAATGGCATGAGAAAAAATGTATTGAGTTTTCATTTCCAGGAGTTTTTCCTTATTCAGCTCTGATAGATGTATATTACTAAACTCTTGAATAATTCCTTTTTAAATTAAACTGTGGATTCATATCTTACCAGATTTATGAGTCATTTATATTCTGCTAAGCCACACTACCCAAATGGTTATGTATACAATTTTGATGAGCTGGTAGTTCAATACAGAGATAATAGACAGAGCTTTTTTTGAAGTGGGTATGGGGATATTAGTACAGTTGGTGTATAAATATGTTATCAATATGAAATAAAAAAACTGTAATAAAATCAGTTTACCATGAGAAATCATATGAAGTTTTAGTCCAAAGTTTTGCAGAATGATGTTGATATGATAAATCCACAAACATGGTGATGCTAAAATTACTGTGAACTAACTACATACTAAGCACTCTATGTGTGTAGGTAACGTATTTGAGTCCACTGAAGACTGAATATGGGTTGTGGTGGCAGAATTACCCCCAAGTTATGTAAAAACAAAAATTTGAGTTTCTCAAGAAATTCACTACTGTGGTAGTTTTCTGGAAAGCCACTAGGTGGAAGTTACTGAGCAACTTTATTCCACTCACAGAGGCCATTGTTTTCTAATATAGGGCTGTAAAAGCGTAATTTTCCTTCAGTATCATCCATGCTAGAGTTTCAAGCAAACAGCACAAAGAGTTGTTACTAACAAAAGTCCTGGAATATAAAGCCAGGACCTTTACTGAGACAAGCACTAGGTAGGAGTTATTCTACTAATACTAATGCAATTAAATTGCTAAAAAATTCACGAAAGTAGAAAGTATCAAGCCGGATACAGATGAGAAATTACTCTAAAACTAATCTTAGATGGAGAAAGAAATTAAGCACATACAGTATTAAATCTGAGCAGAAATTAGAAAAAGAGTCTGGCTAAAAGTGCAGAAGGAAAAAGCTCTTTCATCAAAAATGCTTCCAGATTTTTGAGGTCGCTATTTTTATTTTATAAAATTAAACTCATAACACAGGCTTTACAATAAATTATTCTAAGTTTCACTTTCTGGTCTTTTCTGAACTTGTCAGTACAAAATCCAAATAGAAGTGAAATTTGCATTTCAGCTTGAACTCTTCCACTGTATTTGCAGAAAAGTTGAAAGGAATGCGACTTCAAATCGGTTACTGAACCTCTTCTAAGAAACAAAGACTTCCTCACCATGCTGAAGATGAAGACAGTTCTTCCCCCTGAATTTGCCCTTTGCTTTCTAGTCATCCTGATTTCACTAGTAATGAAGGATTGTTATTTGGTGCTGTGTCAAGGAGGATATGAATAGCAGAAGGCCATGCTTGCAGTCTCCATTGCAGCTGTTGTTTTCTCTGCTGTAGTCTTTACTGAAGAAGAGGGTGGGATGCACAACATTAATAGCTGACACGACTTGTGTTTCATGTCAAAAGAAAAATTTGAGCAATTCTGAAGGGTTTTTTGCTGAGTCATGGGGTAAGGAGTAAAGAGAACCAGAGCAGAGCATATCATCCACTTTCTGTGGTCTCCAAAAGAGAAGGAAAACAACTGATTGTGAAGCATGCAAGTATAGAAATCACAACTTTGGTACAATGCACACTGCTGGGAATACCTTGTGCGTTTCGTGCAAATCTATAGTGCTAATAGGCTGCCTAAAATATCTGAAAAACATCACTTTTCATGGCAAAGTTTTGTTGTTGTTGCTCTTGCTGTTTGTTTTGTGGGAGTTCTGGGGGGTTTATTTATAATAATTGAGTAAGCTCAATTCAAGGAAGTAATTACCAGAAAGTCTTAGCATATGAGAAAAAAGTAACTTTGCCTTTTTAGCCCTTTTATTCATAAGGAAAAGAAGTAGCATAATTGTGTTGCTTTATGTAATACTTGGCATTAGATACAAAAATCAGGAAACTGATAAAACTTGATAACATAAATAAATAAATCAATACCTAAAGGAAATTCTTATGACCTTATAGTGATTTTTAGTGGGATGAAAAGTGAAAGTTCAGCAAATCACTCTAAAGTCTGCAACCATTTTCTCATGTAAGGATTTATCCTGCATGAATCATGTTGCTACAACATTTGTAACAGGAATATGTCTAGATAACGTGATTGTTATCATGAGATAACAATGAGAAAAGTCATGGGATCGGGCCTGAAATTCTTTCAATGAATGCTAGCAGTTGGTAAACACATGCCAATAACCAATATGAATATAATTCCTCATCCTCTACTACTTCATTGAGCAGAAGAGAAAAAAATCTATTGAAAAAACCAAGAAGGCGGCAAACAGTTGAGAAAGTGATTTTTGAAGGGTTTTATCCCTTCCTATCTGAACCTCTTGTCTCCAAATAGATTCTTCCATAAGTCATTTGGAATAAGAAAAGAAAGAGATATGGGGAGACAAAAGTCAGTGACAAGCTAAATGGATACTCACTCCAGACTACAATCACTCCTCAAGAAAAGCCAGTTAATGATACTTGAGACAATGGGCCTGATCTCCTGCTCTTCCATAACCACACTGAAATGCTCCCACTGGAATGGTTTCATAGCAGCCTGGTTTCTGCATCAGTCTTTCATCCTTTGTGGGAATGCAGTCTGTGGGTCTCACTATGGGAGATGATGATGTGACTGGGGCAGAGTACATGGAAATGAAATAGTTCAGAAGACAAAGCTGAAGGCATCTTAGGCAATTAAATTTGTTGAGATTTTTTTTTTTCTTTTATGCATTCATTTAGCAATTTTGACAAACTGTGTCAGTTTTCCAGGCTCTCTTCTGGAGAAGGAACCCTCCTGCAGCGTCTCTAACCAACAAAATGGGGCTTGACTGATGAGATCTTGGAGTCCTGGCTCCAGCAGAAATGCCCAGGGTCTAGAACACCAACCCTTTGACAGTAATCTTCTATACTTTGAAAGATGGAGTTGAGCATCTGGCGTTAGGACTTCTGTAACCTGCTACCTCATAGTGATAGTGCTCTGTGACTTTTGGGGCCTTTATAAGATGTACTGATCTAGATGTTCTCTGCAGTAAACCTGGGGCAGAGATGGTGGAGGCCGGGAGAGGTGTCTGCTGCAATGGCTGGCACTTCAGCTGAGGGCAGGAAACCCCAGGGATGGAGCACAGTGTTGCAGAGCAGTTATGGTGTGAAGAATGAAGTAGGATGAGTAAAGGGAGAGGAACTGGAGGACAGAAAGAAATTAGGAGCCGGACAGAAACTGGAGATAGAAGGATGGGAGTAGTCGTGGTCAAACAGTGTAAATGAGACAGTGAGGACAGCAAAAAGAGGAAGACTTTGGGGACATGAGAAAGAGCAATGGAAGAAGCTGTCTGCATGAGATGGGACCCTGAGGGACCAGAACTTCAGATGATCTTTTCATCCACCTTTCAATCAGCTGCAAAAGGTTCTGTGACCCTAAATATTTCAGTCCAGCTAAAGAACCCCTGTGGAGTCATGTGATGATACAACATGAAAAGCTTGTTTTTCCAAAGTCTAAGATTTTATAACCTGGGAAATTATTTAAAAAAAAATTAAAAAAAAATCTATATATAAAGAGTTGTATAAAGTCATATAATCAAACACTCAAATTAAGGATTACATGAATTAAGAATGCCTTTATTATTCAGAGTATAGTAGTATACTCTTTAATTCCATGCTTTGGTAAGCTTTTCCAGCACGAGAAACTTTAATCTCAATTCCCTGTACATAAGGGCTACTCTGAGGATAAATTCATACTATATGCTTCAGGATATGCCTCAGTAACTCTATCTCATTATTGCTGGAACCTGAGAACACATGCCCTCAATGAGAAAGGGAGTTGTAGGAAGGGACTTAGAGCCCTGATGACTAAGGCAGTGAAATGTTGTCCTAATGAATTGCTTCTTATCCCAAATTCTGCCATGGAGTTCCTGTATGATGCTGAGAAATTACAAGCCATGATTTTTACAGAAGGACGCTATTTTTATTTTGTCACTTTTTCAAATATCACATTTGTGCTTCGCTGTTATACCAAGCTCTGACCTCTGCATCTTAGAGCCCTTGGAAATTCGACTGTGAAAATGAAGTGCCTTGAAAAGTTAATATACAATGAAATTAGGTCCTTGTTCCTTCAAATCAGATACACATATTTACTCGTCACTATCAATTCAGGCTTTAATGGCAGTGCCTAAATATGCGTTGTGGAATTTCAAAGTGCCTTTATACTGGAGAACTCTTTGCAGAAGGGCATGAGGAAGGGGTGTGCGTCAATCCCTTTTCCCTAAAATTGTTACATTCAAAATAAACCTATAAATCTGGTGCAAAAAGCAACTTCAGTAAGCAGAGTCATTGCCACATTCTCTTTTCTGGGCAATCAGGCTGTACCCATGGGATACACTTTCCCTGACTTTTGCTTGGCCACCCAGAATACAAGAAGGATAATATCACCCCTCAAGGAAGGACCAGCACAGATCTAAAATGGACTTTTATCATGTGCTTTTTCCACTATCGTGATGTAAAAACCTCTAGGCTGAGTTTGCAGGATTTGGCTTCTGTGGTAATATTAAATTATGGGGTTTGCCTTCTCTGCATCACCGTGTTGTACTAGCACAAACAGACTGCTTTCAAACCTGACCTGCTGACTCTACATGAAGGAGTCCTGCTTTGTGTGGATGTACTAGTTCAGGCCAATATTGGCTAGCTCAGTGATCTTTGCCTTGAGATCCACTCCAGTATAAAACATGCCTCCAGGAAATATCAAGAGCTCTGTCCTGCCCAAAACTGACTAGAGATCTCTACAAAATACAGTTCAGGGCTCCATTTTCTTTCCACTTTCAGCAGGAAAATGGATATGCTGCCCCTTTTCTTACAATAACCAGTTATTGGAGCTATGCTACTTCAGTCAGCGAAACCCAGAGTGAATATAGTTGGAATCCCCACAGGACATTTTATAGAAGGAGATATCAGGATTTCTGATATTCAGTCATTTACTCATGTCTTGATAAATATATTCAGCATATAGTTGGACTGTCTTTGTACCACATGGAAAAACTGTTTTGTATTAAAATGTAAAACCCAAGATGCCAGAAACTAAAATCCTCATTCTAGTCCAGGACTTCACCATTAATCACGCTCCTTCTTAAGACTTGATTTTCTGCACACAGGTTCAGGTTCAAAACAAGCAAAAGGAGAGGAATGTCTTGCTAGAGTTATGTGGGTCCAAGAGAAGACCAGACAACTACATGTAAAACAAGCACATGAGAATTTAATAAACAGAAAAATCACATGCAACTTTGGAATTATCAAAGTAGACAATGACTGGAGGCTGGAGGACAGCTCAGAAGTGCTGTACAACTTGTACTCTTTCTGCTGCATTTGCTCTTTGTCCCTGTCAGTGAACAAGGGAACTGTCAGAAAAAATGGCATATGCAGAAGGAAGGGTGATCAGAGAAGAAAACTCAGCAGTAACCCATTCCATGAAGATCAGCTACCTCATACACTGAATGAGGCACGGCCACATGAGAGAAAAAATCCAAGAGTTTTATTTGTGATTGGAGTTATAGGGTTGTGGTTGCAGTGCTGATTTAAAGATGACAACCTACTCCAATCTGTGTGGTGGGGGAGGATAACTTTGATTAGATCAGGCTAATATGTTTAAAAAGAACTGGCTTGTCTTTGTATACACAGTCCCTTCTGCAGCTGTGAAATAGAAGTAGGACCTTCTAAAGCACCAGCAGATCCTGCATGATGAAGGCAGTTTTGCAGTGTAGTCACAGAAGATACTGAAAGAGGTTAATATAGACAAGTAAATTGTGGTTTTCCTTAGCTTTTGAGGGCTTGTCTTTTGCATTCTTTAGATGTAGATTTTTTGTATATTATTGATAGGAAGGCTATGGAATTCTTCCTTAATACCTAGAATAAAACCCAGTACTTCATCTCCTCACAGTTGAAAGTGCATAATGCTTTTTCCATTTTGCAACCTTGTGATTCTTTTAATTTGCATTCCACTCCCCCAAAAGCACTACACACTCTGGAGTCACTCCTGATGATCCTCTTCACAGAAATAAAAGTGACAGCTTCTGTGAAAGGGGAAGTATTGCAGCGAGCAACATAGGAACACTGAGCAGAATAATGCAATGAGTAAGCAGCTGAACCTTGAAGGGAATCTCCATTGAAGTAAAACACAATAGGAGAGGCTAATTCAATTAGCAACTGATGTTTGTTACTTGAACAAACTTCACTGAGTTTTTAAAAAAAAGCAGGAAATAGCCAATGAACATGCTGACAAAAATAGACACACACGAAGTAATATTTTGGGTTTGCTCACTTTGTCTTAGATCTTAGTAGGCTTCCCTCATAACCAATGGTTTGGTTTTTAATTGGTTCCCTCTCATCTTGCATATTTTCTTTCATGGATGAAAATGATATAACACGGCTAAGCCTCTGAGAATATTTTAGCACAATTTATGTGTTTTGAGTACCTGCCTATACAATCTTTCCTCCAGACCCACTGGCCTCAAAGCCTTGAGTTACATACAGACTTATCCATGCTATTTCTTTCTTATCACTATGTCATTTCATTGCAAATATGCAAACTCTCATTAAGCAGAGGTGTGCCAGGCCACTAATTGGAATATGCTATTAAGTAGACTAGGGAAAAGTGGAACTTAAAAATCACACAAAAAGTTGTTCTCCAAGAGCACAACTACCCAGACCAAAGCAGCCTGAACACTGATTTAAATGTAGTACAACAGCAAGCCCATTTTTTCCTCTCAAAACTTTATTGTAAGGCAGTCAGTCAATCCTTATGGTCACTTTGGGTAGCAATGAGAAGGAAATGAGTCAAATATCGGATAATTAGTCTTGATTATTTTTATCATTAATATAAAAATCTTGTCAGGGTAAGGCAGAATACTTTAAATGTAGTTAATGTGATCTGATTTTTGACAAGCTAATTAAGAAAAAAAAAACCAAGCAAAAATAACAAGTAAAATTTATCCTTAATTCTATGTAAATATATGATTTCATTCTTTTAAGAACATTCATCGCTGCAGCACAAAACCAGTTTAGCTTAGCTTAGCAATAAAAACAATATAATTTAGCTCATGTCAAAGTTTACCGTGTGACTTTAAAGCATCTGTTAACTTTAATACCCTAAATGAAATCATTACTGAATATGGCCTCGCAAGGAAATTTATTTTTTTTAATGTTTAAACCAATCTTGTCTATACCCCCTTGTCATTAACTGGTAAATCAGTAATTTATTTCCTATTAGAATTTATATAGTTTGCAGCAATTAAGAAGAAAAGCATAATTGCTGACAAACCCAGGGCACTATTTAAATCACTTCCTTGTTGACAACATATTTCTCCTTCCTAAAACTGAATGTCACTGGAATCTGATTTGTACAGAACCCTTGTGGACTCATCATTCAAATGTACTGCACCTGTCACCTGTGTGCTAGCATTCTGCTAAGGATCAATTTACATAACCTCATTTAATGGTTCATAAATCATACCCATTAAGCCCAGCTAACAGGAACCAAGGGTTCTAATTTATGCTGCCTTTCATAGCAGAAAATTGGGAGGCTGGAGCCTGTGGATAAAGAACCCAGGTCTTGCCTTTGATTGTTGATTGTGATGGTAAATGTATGGATGATGAGAACAGATTTTCACTTTATTGATTTCCTGCCAAAGCACAGCATGCTTTATTGTGAAAGGGGGCCTTTTGGCAGCAGTGCTAAAAGTGGCAGTTGTTTAGGAGCCCTTTGCCAAGATGACATCTAAGACAATACCGAGTGGTAAATACTAAAATAATATCAAGCTGAAATGTTAATTTTTAAAAAGAAACATCCCCAATGGTTCATAAAATCAATTATGTTTTCTACCCCAGAGCACCTCACTAGTAAACATGAAGCCAGGTGATTACTGTGGTGTATTAATTTTTTTTAAAATATATTTTTCTTAAATTCTGCATTCTATTATAAATTATTCATGGTATTTCAGTCAAAGTAATGCAGATGTTTGAAGCCTGCTGTAGAGCGACAGTTCAGCCAGAGTTGTGTGCCGGGCCTGTCTTGAGCTTTGTACTCTGATCCTCCCTTTGATTAAATACCTGGAAATAGCTTTTTCTGTCATTTGATTTTCCATTTTTAAGTTCTATTATTTAGTAGGTGGCTAAGTGCCGTATTGAGTGTATTGCCAAATAGAATATGCATATGCATAGGCATACAGCAGTCTTCCCACATGGGTTTAGGCAGGGTCTCAAAATACCAAAAATAGTCGTGGTATTAATTCCTCGAATGAAACAAACTGTGTTGGTTGGTTCCCCTTGTCTCTCTCAAACTTGCACCCCTTCATTTCAGCTTGCTCTATAATTTTTCTCCTTACAGTAAGAAATCCTATTTCTTTTTTTTTTTTCTTCTCTTAGGACAGACTGATTCTCAACAAATGGGAATTTAATCCCTAATATTATAGATGGACAAATAACTTCAATAAAGACAAACAACATACTAGGTTTCTTCTTTTTTTCCAGATACACTTTAGGAATTAAGAGTTTTATAATGGAAGATGCTGGCCATGATCTGGGGAAATACTGAGGTTACTGAGTAGTTTTGGTATAAAAATCTTACCCAGAAAGAAAACACAACCCAGTGGCTGGGGCATTAGCTGAGCTGGCAAACTTCCTATTGAGGTCCACCCTTGTGACTTCCCCAGAACTCTATTCAAAAAATGCACTTATTTTCAGTGAATTCCTAGTACAAAATACATAAATGGCCAACAGAAGAGGCAGTAAACACCAGCTACTTGCTTCCCTCCCCCATTCGTGTTGCCTTGTCAACTGAGTTGAAGAATTGCATCCCGTCTTTTTATGTGCTGCTTTCATCTGGTGGCTGTCCAACACAGCTCTGTAGGACAGAGAGAGATCACCAAGCCCAGAACAAACTATGGCTTTCTGGCACTTTGAGATGGACTTTTCAAGTCTTCAGCTTGGAAAGAACATGAATAAAAATCTCTCATAATTTATCAAAATCCTCTACGTACTCCTCTGTATTATGAAAGGCACTATATTCTTTCCTGCCTCTGTTTGCAGACCTTAGTCTAATAAGTGTTCTCTGTTAGATATATATGAATGAGACCCAGGCATAACAGATAGGGGATCACTTTTTAGATCTCGTTAAGTCTTAGGATAATGGCATAGTTTACCACTATCCAGATGGACATACTGGGCATCCCAGCACTTATAAACCCAGGAGCCTCCATGAACAAACAAGGATTTTGAAGCTTTTAATCTTGGGCTTTGAGGAAGTCATAGTTGTCACTTTGTAGAGTTAGATTTTCAAGCTCGGAGAGTAAGTTGGTTAATATTGCTGGGGTAGTTTAGCACATCAGCATTGTAGCTCCCTTGCCTCACCCCTCTCCTGCAGGTAACTAACCCTATCACGGGAATGGCAGAAAGAATATGCGACTGTACCTCAGCCATTCTAATTTCCAACTTTGTCTATTAACTCCATGGCTGTTGAAGTTTGCACTGAGACTGGAATATGAAGTGCAGCAGCTGGGGAATGAGCACACATTTAATTCCAATCTCTCCCTGCAATGGTAGCAGCAACCTCTGGCAAAAGAAAAAGGAGAACAGATGGGACAAGCAATGTCTTAAACTACCATAGTTGCTTAGTGTTGTGTGCAGAAGTGGATCCCTCTGCCTCTGTCTCACTTTCCATTTACAAAATGAGGAGACAGTGCTGGATACATTAAAAAGGATAGGAGCAATTAAGTCCACATTAATATCTTAGATTTCTTCACTCAGTAGTAGCATATATTTAACTGGGTTTTTGTATGAATGTTAATTGTTTTGTAGATTAGAGTCCTACATTGTTTTCTTTGTCTCACAAAATCTAATATAATTTTTAGAAATGGAAACTGTTGAGTATCCTCTGGTAATTCTAATACACCTGAGTCCTGGGTTTGAATATCCCTACTTTCAAGTCCCTGGCCTTCACTCAAAAAGAAACCAACAATCCTACCGAAGAGATGGAAGCTCATGCTAGTAGGTTCATGTCACTATACTCATTTTCACTTGTGACATAAACGCTATTTCAGCTCAAGATTCCAGAGATGAAGAATTTTAAACTAGAGCTCAGCTCTACTAAAAAAATACCTGGTTGCTGGAATTCTGTTATTCAGTTTCAAGGTTCAATCAACCAAAACAAACAAGCACAAAACCGCGGCCCATAAAATATCATTCTTGTTGTTATTTACATGAGCATTATTTATTCTTCAGATGCAAGATTGATCTGAAGCTCAGTTAAGGAAGCATCTCTGCAGGTATTTGGCAAATCTTAGTAATCTGTTCTCAGGTGTAATCACACACAGATGTTCCTGAGTCTTGCTGACAAGGGTTACTGCTGCTGTAATAATGAAGCAGAGAGATCATGTCCCTACATCTTAAGTTCACTGTCTGAAATGCTATCTTTGTCCCCCTTTTATGTGCAGGTGATAAGCCCAAACAGAGCAATGGAGATAACACCTCAGGAGCTGAGATTGTCACAGGCATGGTATTTCAAAGCCACAGTTACTTTGGTCGCTTTATTTACATAAATAAAACTACAGTTTCATTTATAGATAAGAACTAAAGCAGATCAAGACCAATTCTAGTATCTGCAGAACATTTCTTCCCTGGTGCTACTCCTTCAAAGCTTCTGCACAGAGCTTAAAGCATTGCTGGTAGCCTACTGACATGACTTCATTGTCCCAATTTTCAAGAAGGGGAAGAAGAAGGACCACAGAAACTACAGACCTGTCAGTCTCACTTCAATGCCCGGTAAAGTTATGGAGAAGATTACTCTGGGAAGTATTGAAAAACACCTGAAAGACAACACAGACATTGGTCACAGCCAGCACGGCTTCATGGGAGGAAAGTCCTGCTTATGAAACCTGATTTCCTCATATGATGAGGTAACCCACCTAATTAATCAAGGGAAGCCAGTTGATGTAATCTTTTTGGATTTCAGTAAAACTTTTACTGTCTCTTGCCATATCCTGGACAAAGTGTCCAGGACACAGATGGATAAACACGTCATGTGATGGGTGGACAATTGACTCACGGGTCGAGCACAGAGGGTAATAGTGAAAGGGGTAACATCAGACTGGTGACCTGTCACTAGTGGGGTTCCACAGGGTTCTTAGGCCTTATGCTCTTCAACCTATGCATAAATGACTTGGATGCAGGACTGGAAGGGATACCAAGCAAGTTTGCAGATGACACAAAACTGGGGGGAGCTGTTGACTCCCTCAAAGGCAGGGAGGCCCTGCAGAGAGACCTCAACAAATTAGAGGACTGGGCAATCCCCAACCATCTGAAGTTCAACAAGGGAAAGTGTTGGATTCTGCACCAGATGTAGGTACAGACTGGGGAATGAGATGCTGGAAAGCAGTGCATGGGAAAGGAACCTGGGGGTCCTGGTCGACAGCAAGTTGAATGAGTCAGCAGTTGCCTGGCAGCCAGGAGGGCCAACCGTGTCCTGGGGGGCATCAGGCAAAGCATCGCCAGCTGGTTGAGGGAGGGGATTGTCCTGCTCTGCTCTGCACTGGTGTGGCCTCACCTTGAATATTGTGTGCAGTTTTGGGCATCACAGTATAAAAAAGCTATTAAGCTATTGGAGAGCGTTCAAAGGAGGGCCATGAGGACGGTGAAGGGTATGGAGGGAAAGCCATGTGAGGAGCAGCTGAGGTCATTCGGTTTGTTCATCCCAGAGAAGAGGAGACTGAGGGGAGACCTCACTGCAGTCTACAACTTCCTCACAAAGGGAAGAGAAGGGACAGACATTGATCACTTCTCTGTGGTGACCAGTGACAGAACCTGAAGGAATGGCCTGAAGTTGTGTCAGAGGAGGTTTAGGTTAGATATTAGAAAAAGGCTCTTCACCCAGAGGGTGGCTGAGCACTGGAACAGGCTCCCCAGGGAAGTGATCACAGCACCAAGCCTGAGTTCAAGAAGCATTTGGACAACACGCTCAGGCACGTGGTGTGACTGTTGGGGATGGTCCTGTGCAAGGCTAAGAGTTGGACTCAGTGATCCTGATGGGTCCCTTCCAACGCAGTATATTCTGTGATTCTGTGACTAGGCCAGATTCATAGCTTATATGAACTCCATTCCAATCAACAGGACTCTCCTGACTTGTGGTGGATTATGATCTTCGTGAGTGGAGCTAAGCCAATGAGAGACTATAGCCACGATTTAGGTCAATCGCATTTCTTCTTTTGACTTCAAGGCAGACAAGACTTCACACTACAGCACTCCCCTGTAGTGCCAGTGGCATTAATGGTCCATAAGACTACCCAAGAGCACAGCAAACACGTGATCTGAACGCCCAAGTTTCACTGTACTGCTGGAACGACCAATGTATGTACGGACCTATTTCAATCAGCTCATAGCAACGCTATTCAAGTTTATCAAGAGATGGTTAATTTAGTGGAGCCATTCAATGGTGTCATTCTGAGTTACCATATCTCTTACTTCTTCCTTTCCTTGACACAACTGCAAGCTGAGTTTTAAAGCTGCTTCACATTGATCAAAGTCCAGTGCTGCTATGTGGGAGTATAATAAAAGAAAACAAAAATGTGGTGAAGGGAAGGCAGAGAGCAAGGTGGGAACGCAGGCAGATATCCAAGATATTTAGGGCTGTGACAGAGATGTTGATGACACATTAAAGTTAGACAGCTAACACTCCTCTAGCGAGTCTTGCCCCTCTCCAAGGCAGAGCTGTCAAATATGATCATAAATCTGCCAGTGAAAAGTTTACATCCTCAGACTGGTGTGTTATAGATAACAGAAATTATGAATAGTTTGATCTGATGCCTTAAGTTTTACCATTGACTTGTGGGTGCTCTTGGTACCATTTGCCAGCATAGTCAGTCAGAAATTGATCTTTATTAACAGAAACTAGGTATAACTTCCTTGAAACTGATACATTGTCCAAGTACAAAACTGGTGTAAATGGAATAAGAAAATTCTACAAGGCACTATGTATCTAAAATAGTGTGAAAAATCTAGTATTTGACATATTCTTTGTTTTTATACAGACATTAAATAAAACAGGTCATGCAATATTTTTGAGTCAAGTTGGGAGTAGAAACACAAAATCTGGTCCAGATCTAACATGAGCTTACTCAAATTTCATCACACTCTACAATTCTGCCTCTTAAAAGTAAAGATCATTGCACTTGCAAAACTATAACCCAGTATACCCTTTCAACCATGATACTATTGATACAGTTTTTCATTCCTTATATGTCCCAGGATTATCCTGAGAATTCAAGAAGTCTTGACATAAAAATCCCAGACCAAAAACTAGAAGACATCCTGTATGAGCTCTAGTCTTGCAACTTTTCCACTCCACAGGATAGGTTTGTAAAGCATACTGAAAATGGGTTAAATAATTTCTCCAATGTTTAGTTCTTTCTAAACTGCATTGATTAACAGTGAAAGAAGTGAGCTTTTTGAGGTCATGGAAGACCAAATAATATGGGGGATTTTTAACTTTTTTTCTATAGGTGAAAAAGGTTTGTGTAATTGCTCTACCTCTCCTTCTGCTTCTCCCCACTCCCCTTAGTAATTCCTCAATATGTAGTCTAATTTCAATGAAATCATACAGAAAGTTTGGAATTCTTAAAAGAGTGATTTCAGATTCAAGCTGAGCAGGAGATACATAAAAGTAGGCAGCTGGGCAGGGGTGTAAAATAAGTGTCTTCATTGCAAGTAAGACTGTGGGACAACATCAGCCATCAAGCCATAAGGCATCAAGGCTAACTCAAGAGAGAGACCACAGAACCAAGTTTCCTAGTTCTGATACTCACAGAATTATTTTTCTCTGAGGCTTTTACATTCAAATGCAATAATTTTTTTACAAACTAAGAGATCTGTTGACTTCACTTTAAAAGAAATCCTAGTATCTTATCTCTCCTTTTGGAAGCTTTTCTTGTCTCCCAATTAATAGTGTTTAAACGAATAAGTAACTGAATGCAGCTATTTGTGCCTGCTTAAACCATGCATAAACCATGCTTATGGAGCTAGTATGCAATTGCAATAAAATAGGTTATGCCTTTTGTATGACAAAGAAAGGTGTAGTTAGATTAATTTCAGTAGTGGGTAAGTCCCTTTAGAAATATAACTTTGAACAACTCTGAGGTACCTGGGAGAGGGAATGCATATTTGTTTTCATAATAAATATAGGCTGGGTGCAAGAAGCTCTCATGTTAGCTGCATTTCAAAATAGCTTCACTTATTAAACATATGTGCAACTGTAAATGTAAATCCTATAGAGATTTAGTTAGATACTCTTTACTGATCCATCTGTTCAATTGCTACTGCAACTGCTGGATCTTACACATAATAAATCATGAAAAAAAGTTAAATACTTAGCCCTGTGAAATAATGACCATCTGTAGTTCCTGTTGACTTCTCTTTTACAAATAATCTTTAAGGAGGGTTTTAAGACTTCTGTTAAAAAGCTCTCATGGACCCCTGTCCCCTTCTTCCCTAAATACAAGAAAAAGAAAGAAAAAGAGAAGGTAGGTTTGTCTCAATAATAGCAATAGCTTTGTCATACACGTGGTATCTTTAGACTAATTTGAAAAACTTTTGATGTGACCTATAAGATAAATATTGACTTTAGTGTATGTTAGTGATAGAGGTTTCTCTCTATACATTCTTGTCTTAGCAAATTCTTAACATTCTTTCAGTGTATTTTTCTTTAATTCAGTTTGTATAATATGGAGGCAGGGATTGGATTTTTGGTTGTTGGGATTTTTATAATTTAAAGAATTTTAATTCAGCTAATTCAGTTGCCAGAGTGCAGAGAAAGCTCAGACTGTCATGAACCCTATCCATTCATGGTGGAACTGCAGGAGACAACAGAATTACACCAGTGATGAATTTTGCTCATTGTGTTTCTTCCACTTAAATTTAATCAACACTTTGTGAACCTCTTTCATTTCAATAGTATTATATGAAATAGCTCAATGTGATACAATTCTTTTGCAGAAATTGCATTGATTTCTCTGGAGATGCAGATATCAACACAAGTCTATAAGATCTTGTCTCCTTTAAGGTTACTAAAATAATTACATTTTCATTTAATACTTTTAGGCTTTTAGGTAATATCTAAATTAATTTGTATGTTAAACTTGGAGTTAAATTGTATGAATTCCATGTTATATTATTGCTCTGTTTGCATTAGTATCAACAAGACCTGAATCAAATCTCTTTGAACTATGAATGATTGTATTTCTGAAATAAAGTATACTTAACTAGATTCCAGATCATTATTATATAAAATTCTGACAATTTATTTTTATATGTTTGATGAATTAGGGTTATTTATTTGGATATAATTTTAAAGGAAATTGGGAATACTGAGAAATAATACACTTAAATCTAGAGACAAACCTTACACTCCTAAAGACATTAAAAAAACTCATATTAGGAGTTTAGTTGGTAATAGATGCTTAGCAGTAATGTATAAGTGGGATCACTAAAATTATTATCCTTGGGGTTGGAAAGAAGTGCTTTTGTCACTGCCAGCTTCTTAGGCAGAAAAAATTATTCTGCAGTTCTTCCAATTGATGATATCAAAGCACTGTGCAAATATCAGTGCTGAAATTAACAGTTAGAGCAATTTGCTGGATATAAACCCAGGATTATTTCTCATTCTTCCCTTTTTCTTTCAAGTGAAGGCAAAGGCATGCCAACACCCAGACTGCCTATATCATTCTTTTGTTGCTACAACCATCTGTTTAAAAGGCCCACCCCACACCATGTCAGTGGTTAAGTATGTCTTTAAAATGGCGACATTAGTCAGGTTACTTTTGCTTGATCTGAGTTCCTTTTTTATATTCCTGGCTTCATTCCCATGCTTGAGCGATTATAAAAAGTTTGTATTGGAGAAGATGGGGTTTCCTCTAAACCAGACCCTTAAGTGTACTTAATTTTTGAGTGTACTCCAGGGAAGGCTTATAGATGAGGGAGACTTTTTCTCTGGCCCACCAACTGGATTCAACAGGTGAGCCAGAAAAGTGTCTCTTCTTTATGTTTGTCTCCTTAGGAGGTTAGGAAGATGACTACCAGCTGTTTGATCCCTGAAAATACTTTCCTCGGTATCTGAGTGTCTCCTAATCATGGAAAGCACCAATTTTCCCTCAGGCTTGAAAGTTTAGTGAGAAGTAGGTTGAACCTTGGAATGAGCACTCCAAGAATCTGAAAGATCTGGGCTTTTGGTTGCTGCTTGTTAAAGACAAGGGTCCAGATACTGCAACACACATGTATATATTCATAATTTACAGTGTATCAATAGTCTCATTGATTTCAGGGGAACTATTAAAGTTTAAAAGGAAGGTATTCATAATCATTTGCACAATCAGTGGCCCTCAAAGTGATTCAGATCCCTTTTTCCCAGTAGCTTGAACTCCCCCATAAACTAGACTATTAGACTCATAGTAATCTTGTCAGTATTAAGGCAGGACCTAAAACTGTGAAAGATAGACAGAAAGTGCTCACTTGCGTGCCTTTCTTTTCCAATTTTCATTTGAATTTACATTTGAATTTACATTTTTAAATTGCTTTGGGGGTTGGCTTTGAGTTTGAGTCTTTGTGTAAAATTGGCCAGTGCTAGCAATATTTGTAAAATATTCACATGCAGTGTTCACTATATTTTCCTCTTCCCAGATACACTTTTTAAAACTTACCTACATTATGGTAATAATAAAATAAATACTATGATCCTAAAATAACTGTTCAACTGTAGAATAGATAGCAAACCCATTCCTTCTTGCAACAGTGAGCAACAGTGTACTTTACAGCCACCGCCAAACACTATGAAAATGGTTTCATTTACTTCCAGAATTTGCCAAAAACAGATGATGACTGAAACTGGTAATGACTATTTTCTATTCTCTATCCCTAAGTAATTGACCATTAATTATAATATCAATAGGCTGTGGATAAGTAAAGCAGACACATGTTAGGGCTACATTTCATTTCTAACTGTTTTGTATATATCATAAATCTCTAATATTGGGCTATTGTCACACATGATGAATTATTGTAAGCATGTCAGCACATAGTGGAAGTCAAGTACATTCAAATACTACTCAGTCAGAATTGAATTTGGCATGATAGTCTCATAAAAGGGGACTCAATTGAGAGTTTCCACTTGCCTGCTCTAAACTTGTCACTTGTAGGTGCTAAAGAGCTTGTTGTGTTGGTTTAATTAGTCAACAAATCGGTCCTTACTTGATTGCATGGTCGTATCACATATGTTAACACTTCACTGTTTGATGGAGATATTAACAAGTGACAAGAGTCTCTTGGTCTATGGACTTTAAAGAAGAGAAGCTCTTCTATATTATTTCATTTGGTCCTGCCAATATTTATTAGATCATGCAGGCTGCAGGCTGCCAACAAGAGAAAGACAACACAAACATTTTTCAGGGTTATGCTCATCTGTATCCCAAAGAAGGGTCACTAAACAATCGATGGTAGAAGAATATAAGTAGGATGAGTGTTTTCTACCACAGCTTAGAAATCCATTATATGATACAGTTTGCTGCAGACCTCCTTGGAGCTTTTTTCACTTAAAGATAATTTATGACAAGAACAGAGAGGTTCTTGAAAATGCTATAGCAACTGGAGCTGAATGATGCCACTCTGGCACTAGAAGCATAGTCACCAGAGGCCAGTAAAAAGGAAGTTTGCATTTGTATGAAGAACTGTATTAGTTAAGCATTCATCAGTGTTGTATAAAATATTCATATTACTTGTTGGTAGAAGATTAAACAAAAAAACTTCAATAATTAAAATGACTTATTCCCAGGAGTGGGGGGTAGGGAAAAAGTTGGTCCTCTGCAAGTTTGCAAAAGGGCTTGTCTATTCAGTTTTTGTATAGCAGCAAACAAAAGAGGAGTGCATACTTTATAGGCTCCACTTGTTTGACCACCATTCTGTTATAGCTTTTATCTGTGCTTTACTAGTAATCAGGTCTCTGAAGCATGTGCTGTGGTAAAGGGAAATATATCACATGTAGAAAATCTCCTTAATCATTTTTAATGAGTGTCTTTCTAGAAAAAGCCATTTAAAGCATTGTGATAGGTGCCATAAAGGCTATCAGTCATAAATATTGACTGGTATGGGAAAATTATAATGTGAGAAGATCTCTAAGTTTGCTATTATAATAGTTTGTGGGTTTTTTGGAAACTAGGGGAAAATTTGAATAATTCCCTCAAGAGGGAAACAAATAGTCGTTCATAAAACCTTATTGCTTCCATCTTCATTGAAAAGTTACAACCTCCCTACTTCTTAGTTTTCACTATAGTGCTCAAGCTGAACTTTTCCTGCCTTTTAATGAATAGAGTGATCCTCAAAAGCCAGAGTCTGCTACAAGACAGCTGTCTTAATTCACCATGAATTTTTCACTGATTTTAGGTCATGTTATGTTACTGGCACATGAAAATTCACAAAACCAAGATAAAAACTTATAATAAATTTGCTCATTAATAACCAATTATAGAACAACATTTTTAAAAACAGTGGCAGAGAAGTTGCTTATCTGAATTTCTCTATGGACCTTTTTGCAAAAATGTTAGGTGCATTCAAAAGCCAGAACATCTATTTTAAAAAAAATTGTAAAGAAAATGAGTAATTTGTTAATACAAGCATGCATAGATTACAAAAGAGTATATGCAAATGTGCAATCTTAGAAATAGAAAATTGTTGTAATCTTTTCAGTTGCATTGAGGTTCCTCGTTATTACAGATAATTTTTTCATACACCTATGTATAGACACATTTTTATGAAAATAGTAGAATTCTTTACTGGTAAGCATATAAAATGTAATGGCTGTTCTAAACTGATTTTTATTTACTTGAGTAGACTCTTGTCAAGTATTTTTATCTGACATTCTCAGATGTAATCTGCATTATTTGAATTGTTTTAATTATTTTGAAGTTATTGTTCACTTCTTATTCAAGTATCTGGAGTTAATTGCCTTATTTTGTCATAATTTTTATTGCAATAACAATGAAGGTGCCAAATAGGTATTTAGGGCCCAGATACTCTGGAAACATCACAAACACAGAACAAAATATGATCTTGCTTTTGTCTGAGGTAAATATTTTACCTTTTTTTATAGTGTCATGTTGGTTTAAAAGTAAGCCAGAGGGAGAAATGAACCCAACTCAAGCGATTACAAGTCAGAGTTACAATTTACTAAAGAGATTACAGTAAATACAGTAAAACTGGTTTTAACTCCTAAAGATAGGTGTATAACCTGGCACCCCGGGGACAAGAACATGTGCTGAGCACCATGTGGCCCCCCTGGGTGGAAAGGAAATCTGTTGGCCCGGATGACGGTCGCAGTTCTGCTGAAATAATGACTGCAGTCTTGTCAAGAGATGCAGTCCTGTTGAAGTTCTGGTTCTCCTCTGGATGCAATGAGTGGTTCCCAAACCCGAAGATTATACATGTTTAGGTTAAGGTGGAAACGCCTAATACCTCCCCCAGGGCAGGGAATTTCACAATGGGTGATTTAACTCTGTGAGTCATGGGATTTGTTTGGAGTCTCTGATGGTCTAGGTCCTTCATTTCAGCTGCCTATTATGCCAGTCCAGTATGGCCCATTAGCAAAGATGACCCCTCAGGCTGGGTGTGAAGGTTCTAATACCTCCCCCGAGGGGAGTTATCACAGCTGAGTCATTGGTGTGAAGACAATGAAACACTCCCCTGCCTCACAGGGTTTCTTTAACACCCACCTTGTAGGCTGCAGTGTCAGGTGTGCCCTGGGCATTGCTGCAAATGATCCATTATTAACAGTCCATCAGAAACTACATACCCACATAGCCATAAACTGGTCCCTGTAACTAGGACAAGTGTAGTATTTTTTTACGGTGGATGGTCATATCATGTATCCTCAGACTATGGATTATAAACTTCCAGAGCTTTTAAATTACTCTTGCCCTGGGCAAGAGACCACACCTTTGAGAGATGATCAATTGAGAATTTTTGCCCAGATGCCCAAAATCTCTCAGAGAGTTCCTGGTTGTGTCAATCCTTCAAAGTGCTGGGGAGCTTCGGTGAATTACTAAGTACGCTTAATTTCTATTGATTGCAGCGAACAGGGGAAAATTAAAAACAAATAAAACTGAAGACTTAAGAATGCATGGCAAGTCTTCCAAAGCGAGGGTTTGCAATGCCCTAAATTGGTGAGTACTCTGGATTTGCTACAAGTTAATTTACCTTGATGTTTCTGGAAGCACCTTTTCCCAGTGTACTAGTTTAAAATTTTCTTCATTGCTTGTTAATTCAAAATACATATTTTTTATTCTAAAATGCTGTTTTAGTCTAGTCATTGATCAATACTTTGTCTTTTTTCTGACCTTTTTTTTTCCAATTAGATCTGTTTAATTGCTTGCTTTTGCTACAGGATGTTATTTTGATTGAGTGGCAGCACTACCCAAACTCCACCTCCTCTATACAGAGCTGAATGACCCTTCCAGTGCCACCATCATGACTGACAACTGTCCTTCCCAAAGCTGATACCAGAGGCTATTGAGATAAGGCTGGTAGGTCAGTCCACAGAAGCAATGCCCACCCTACAGATAACGGAAGGGGGGGGCTGCTCTTAGATCCCTCTAAAGCTGTCTCTTTTCCAGGTTGAACAAGCCCCAGTCCTACAGTCTCTCCTTACAGGGCAAGTGCTCCAACCACTGACCATCTCTGTGGCACTTTGCTGAACTCCTTCTGGCTGATCATTACCTTTCTTGTTACTGGTGCTCCCAAAACTGCATGAAGTGTCTAGATGTGGCCTCTGGGGCTGATTAGAGTGGGATAATCACTCTCCTCAGTCTACTGGCTGTGATCCTGTGACTATTGCCCTGGATGCTCTTGCCAGGGGCACACATTCAGGGCCTGTGTTCAGTTCACTGCCCACCAAGCAGTTCTGCCCACCAGTTCACTGCTCTCCAGCATCTCTGGAGAGCAGATATGTTCCCCAGCCTGGCAGCCCCCTGCCTGTACTGCTTCAAGGAGATCTTTATTCCCAGGGGCAGGACTTGGCGTTTGTCCTTGTTAAATTTCATAACATTCTCGTTAGCCTCTTCTTCCAGCCCATCTTGGTCCCTTCAGGTGGCAGCCCTGCTCTCAAGTGCATCAAGTGGTCCTGCTGGCTTGGTGTCTCCTCACATCTGATGAGAGAGCACTCTGCCATCTGCTTCAGAGAATTGATAAAAGTGGTTAATGGGGCAGGTCCTGTAATACTCCATTTGTTACCAGCCTTCCGATAGAGTATGACTCATAATCACTACCTGCTGACCCTGATCAGCCAACCAGTTATTTGTCTATTTGCCCAACAGTCTAGGCCCTAACATTCCACCTCAGATATAAGAATACTGGAGGGGTTGTCCAAAGCCTTGCTAAAGGCAAGATGAATTACATCCAGCGCACTTCCCTCATCTACAGAGCCAGTCATTTCATCATAGAAAGCAATTTGGAAAAGCACGATTTTAACTACTGACTCTCCAATGACCATCAACTTTCTACACCCATATATGCATTCAGGGAGGACTCATTCTGTGATTGTCCTGGAGACCAAAATAAGGCCCATACTTTCCCAAATGGCCTCTTCAGCCTGTTTTGGAGATGGATGCCGTATTTGCCCTTCTCCAGTGATCTTGGTCATCCCCCTGATCTCTACGACCTTTCAAACATGACAGAGTGGCCTCAGTATCATACTGACTATAATAAAGATTCCAACAGAGATAAGAGGAATCATGCCCTAAAAGCTTTGAAA
This sequence comes from Manacus candei, assembly GCF_025592945.1. Classification (NCBI taxonomy): domain Eukaryota; kingdom Metazoa; phylum Chordata; class Aves; order Passeriformes; family Pipridae; genus Manacus; species Manacus candei. The sequence goes on along the minus strand of NW_026138115.1, from coordinate 12,496,062 downwards.
AAATATGAACTTTTTTGCTATTCAAGTCCCAATTACATACTAGGAAATAATAAATCGTTTCAGTGTAGGGAATTAATTCAACAGGGTGATTGTCATTGCCCTGTCAATAGCCTGGAAGAAGCCCTTTCAATAGCCTGAAAACAGCCTTTTATAAAGAGTGGAATTATATGGAAAGTGTTAAAGTCTCTTTCTGAATGCTCTTTATTCTGTCCCTCTGGATTCTTCTTTACATATGTTCATTGAGACACTGAAGTAAGTTTTTTTCACTATTGAACCAGTGCCACTATGAGAGGATGAATCCCATCCCCTTTTGACTCATACATTATCAATATAACTGTTAGCTATGCATTGACTGGGACATGTGCAGCTCTATTAGTACCAGTTCTTTCTTGCATTGAGAGATGCCTCATCACGGCATACATATGTATATGCATAGTCATTCTTCAGATTAGCCACAGCCACATCTTTGTAAAATGCTTAATTACCAGAACACAAAACACAGATTACATTTCCTTCCCTAATCAACTTTAAGATACAGTCGATTCTGCCTTGGGGCTGGAAGATCAGTGTGAGGACATCTTGAGGTCCCTTCTAGCCCTATCACCCTGGTAATAAACAGACAACAAAGAAATCCAATTGCCACCTATGTGTGCATTGCCAACCATGAATGAGAAAAGCGATACTTAGCTGTGACTACTGAGGAATTGTCTTTAACTACACAAGTAAGAGTCAAACAAAGATGACAAATGCTTTGCTATTTGAAAGTAATGTCCTTAGTTACTCTGAAGTCCTCTAGAGAAAATGTTTATTTTAAAAGAGGAAATGATATTCCAGTCATATCCTCCTCAGCTACGTTCATACAAAAAAACCCCACAACAACAGCAACAACAAAAAACAACACCCCCCCACACAAGCAGGGTTGTATTATTTTTCAAGGGAAGCTGTAGTCTAATATCAAATGTTTGAGTCTAACTAGATGTTACGTATTCGAAATGTATGGATAACCTCTGAATATCACGAGCATTATCTGCTACTAATCTAAATAGTAAATGCACAGTTTGCACAATGTCGGGCTCAATTGTTTTACAGTCTCTGGAATTCCCTGTCTCTCTTCCATAGCTGCAAAAGGACTCTAAATGACTGGCAGGTCAGGTGTCTCACTTTTAGGCAGCTGAAGTGTAGTGAAATGAATCTTGTCTTTAGAAACAGTGTTTCTAGTTCTAAGCTGAGATGCTGAGCAGTAAGGTAAGATGAACTGAGGCACAAATACATATTCTGTAAGCTACCTTTGACATGGGAACTGCAGTAGTAAACCTTGTTATACGTAATAACCCAGACAGCTTGAAACAACTCTAAAAATACTGCAGTTATTTCAGCTTGTCTGTCACAGCCCTAAATGACACTCATGTAATTGCAAAGTAAAAAGTATTGGTTTCTACTCAAGTTTGTAAAATTGGTATAACATGCTATTAAAAGAATAAGAAACAGCAATAATGACCCTTAATGCTTGTGTGGAGGTGCTTTCCATGTACAGGATGTTCATCACCCTTTTTAATACGTGCCTCTGCCCTGTTATGTGTCATACAGAGACTCCGAAGTGTCATCTGCTCAGCGGTTTTTGAAAGGTCTAGATGTAATCCACTAGGTGTCAGGGCACTGCACACAGAAGCATGATCACAAGATCAAATACACTGTGGGCTTCACTGATCTACACTTCATTTGTGTGGAGTTTCCCACCAACTATGTTTTGGCCTGGCTGGTAAAGGAACTCAGGACTAGACCTGCCAACAAACAGGTTCCTCACTGATGCCATGGCATGGAGACAGTTTGCAGATATTCTGATGCTTTACCTCTAGATCTGTGTGAAATTAAGAAAGTGATAGAGCTACCTACAGATGACTATGATTCCGAATCGGATCAGTGCTAAAATCTAATCACCTGCAAGGGATCTTGCAAAATGAAAAGGCACAATCTGCTATACGTCAAAGTCAGTTATTTCGCAACAGCCACATAACGATTATATCTCAGTTACAAGTATTAAGATGTCCTTTGGCTAATTTTGGATTCTCTTGTGTTTCAAATGCTGGCAAAACAAGAAGAAACTATACCCAGTTTAAGATATGTTTCAGGTTGCCATACCTGCACTGTAGAGTGCTGGTACAGTCTTAAGTCACATAGGCTCTAAGCATATGAATAACAGGTCCATTGCTTAGTGGTTACTTTTGTTTTGAAAAAAAATGTACATGAACATATTTTCAAGGTTTCCATCAAAGTGAGGGCATGAACAACTGTCCTACTTTATTGAAAATGTTAAGTAAAAAAGTTAATAGGTAATTTGTAGTTAATTTCATGTTCCTTAAATTCAAGGTGCTTCATGGCATGTGCTCTAACAGTCAAAAGGTAATATTTCTAGCTAAATGTTTCCAGATTTCTAGCTAAATGTTTCATTTTAACCAATTTTTCAGTCACACTTATTAACAAAGTTCAACTCTGGATATAAGTGTGGAAAAGTGCTAAAAATAATTCCTAGCAAACTGTAACTTGAGTTATAAAGTGATTTGAGATTTCTTACCTTACGAAAAATCATCTGCTCGGTACTGGATAGCATATGTGAACTGCAAGGTCTATATTAAAACATCCCGAAACATTTTAATGACATGTTTTGTTGATTTTATGGTGCCTTTCATGGCTCCTTAGCCTGTGCTTCAAGGAAAAGTATGGCCTGCAAAAAACCCAGAACATTCAGGAATACTTGGATTCAGTAGTCCCAAGTCTATTAAGATAGGACCTCAATATCTGTGCTTACTAGCCAAGTTGCAACCCTGAGCATTGCATGCATCTGTAATACCAGATTAAACTCCAGTAGACAAAGCTCAACTATTTTAGGTTCATGTAAGATGTGAGAAATGATGAGCCACCTCTGAATTTACAGCAAAATGTCCAATATGCATATACATGCAGATGCAGACTAAGTATATATGGAAAAACATCAAATTGTAATTATTTATTATGCTTTTATGATTATTGCACTTAACCTCTTACATTTCCATCTCCTGAGCAGCCCTTGATTGCCTCAAAAATAAGAGACAAACTTCCAGAAAAATATTATCCTCTTAAAATATCATCTCACTAATCCTCTCTGCAGTTGGGGGAAAGTATTACAGTACCAAAAGGGATGGCAAGACCCAGAAGGATAAAGTCTAGCAGGTCTGACAAGACTGAACAATAAGGTTGAATATCTTTAGATCAATACTTACGGTCAGCTTTAACAGCTAGAGCTCTCTGTAACAGCAGCTGTTCTAAAAGTAATTAAATCAACTTGACACTAAATATAGCCCCAAAATGTTTAAAGGCTTTCTAAAATAATTTTGAAGGGTTTTTTTTATCCACAGGAAATTAGAAATTACTTCAATTAATACAAAAATATACTCCAACTGAAGCTATAAATATATACATGTATATTTAGGCTATGTGTGTATAGGCTATATATATTTAGGCTATGTATATTTATATATATGCACGGAAGAGTTTACAAGGATTTTTATAGAAGAATGTCATATCTTTAAAGGTCAATAAACAATACAAGGGTTTCAAATTGTGAACATTAAGAACACCCTCTAGGTAAGCATTTTTTTCTTCCACAGTGGTTAAAGTTTACAGGCTAAAATTGTAGTGGGTTTAATCCCAGGCAGGTTGCGAGTGCACTATCTCAACCCTGGAGTACCTGACAATGCAGCACCTTGCCCCAATAATAGTAAAAAGGAGAAAGTCTCAGCTAACTCAAGACCTTTCTTTAGGTCCTGAAAACAGCCCTGATACCAACTGCTAAAGGTATATAACATTCCTATTTGCCTTTATTCACTTTAAGGGCTAGAAATATCCAAGCATGGCAAACATCTAGTTCCCTCTCCTGGAGGTGCTTTCCTGCCAACTGACCCCATTCCAAGATTTTTGTGCACCACAACAGAGAAAGAGGAAGAAATTGTTTTCATGAGTTTCAGATTCATGGGGAGGGAAAGGAACAGATATCAAAAACATAAAGGTTTTTAAAAAGGCCCATATGTCTACGCTGCTATCATATCACTGAATAGAGCAGGAAACAAAATATAAAAACGTCACTTTAAACCTGTAGTTAGGGTATTAGGGGCCTGATCCAATGCCAAGGGAAGACAATAGGGAGGGTTTGTATCAAATGCTGAATGCCCTCTGAGCCCATCAAAGGGATTATGGACCATTTGATGAATCTGTGTCATCCTGTGCCGGACTATGCTAATCTTATTGTGTCATTGCAATTGTGGTAAACATTCAGCTGAAGCAAACATATATAGGACTTACTTTTTTTCCAAATCCCAAAGGATTTATTGAAGAAGATCTAAAACTTCCCCTCCTTCTTTCATTTCTTAGTAATGAAACCTACTGAAACGTATGAAGAATTTCAGAATTTCTTCATACAAATTCTACATCTATTCCCTTACTCGATTAATAAAACCAAACTCAATCAAATCAAATAGGATACTTGATTCTTACTTCACAGAAAATATTTTATCTATTAATGAAAAGTGTCTTATATAAAGGAATTCAATTTTTTTTTGATTGACGTTAGACTCACAGACAGACAGAAATAAGCTGCCATTCTTCCATTTGATAGCCAGACGCTGCCAGTTGTTGCTAGGGCAGTCATGCTGTTAAATTAGGTCTAATGAACGAGTAATTGCTTTAGGTATAGTGAACCATTTCAAAGAAAACAAGGATTCTAATTGATTTGCAATTTGTTTGGCACATTGCATTGTCTGGGGCTATTGATTAGTCTTCTGGATTTCACACTGCATGTGTTTCCCTTTATTAAGGGAATAACAGGTTACTGATTACTTTCCTTCTGGGTTTAATGTAGCGGTTAATGTCTACTTTGTTCTTGTGTCATGTCACAGGCAAGGAAGGAATAATATGCAAGTGGGTGGCCCTTTGCTAAGAAACTCCCCTGCTGCTTTGAGCTGTGTACTCTAAGACATGCTGAAAAGCAGATCAAGAGAAAGGGTTAGAATAGCAGGACTCACAAGTTACGGCCTGAGTCAGGCTAGACCCAGGCTAAAAACTTGGCTTTCCTTCACTATCAGAGCATAACACAGTATGAAGTGGTTGGTGGTAGATTTGCTCTTGCTTGATTATGCATCTCTATATAAGGAAACATAGTATAGTTTTATATGCCTCGGTTTACATACAGCAGCATGTTAAATAAGGAAACTTACAATATATTTATCCATTTGCTGCAAGAGATTTACTCCATAGCGTACATATTCTGGAAAGCATGCCATTATACATTTTAAATATATCTTGGTTTGCAAAAAAGTGAGTCCATTTAATTAAAGGCTTCATTCCTTTCATAGGGAAACTTCTTATAGTGGATGTATATTAAAGTGTAAGTAATTTCAAAGTTCTTAACATTCTTGGCTAAAACATGTTATCCTTAGCACATTAACAGATATGATAGTGAAATAAAATAGGCTTCATTGTTCTATAATTGATCTTGATCCTGGAGATTATTTAGCTTTGTATTTTGTGCTCCTGTATTGAGACCTGGTGCAAATGAAATTAAATACAGCCATTTAGATTACTTGCAGGGTCTAAGGAATAATTATTTTGTGTCCTTACTATGTGTCTTTCTCTCTCAGAGGGATCAACCACGTACCATTTCTGTAACTGAAGATCTCTACCTAAGCCTGATCCAAAGCCTGTTGAAGTCAACAGTAAACCTCTCATTGATTTTCAGAAGCTTTTGCTTTTGAGTCCATCAGCTTTCTTGATTCATCTCTTGAGAACGTATACATCATTTCAACAAGAAACAAAAGTTTCGCTGCCAGGTGAGCCACCATGTAGTGCTCAAAGTGCCTTAAACCTTCACATAGCACCAGTGGCACCAAGTGATCTCAAAAATCTATACTTTGTCCCATGTACTAGGATTTGAAATTTCTAATGCTGTGTTGGTATTTTTTTCTGACTTAATTTAAAGATTATTGTCAGTAATTATCAGTGAATTGCCTGTACACAATGATTTTTTTTCCCTGACAAGGACTATGATACAACATCGGTCATGTTCAGTTTAATACAAAGATCAATTTAAAGCTTGGTAACTCATAATCTTCGATGATCTAGAAGTTGCTGACTTCAGATGTTTTGCAATGGGATATAGAACAGCTGTGACTTGTCTTTAATTCATCCTGAATGAATTCAGGTCACCCCAAATGTCTTAACTGAACCAGTTCCACACTTTCAAATCCCTGTTAGACTGAATTCCATTAAGTTCTTGGTTTTACAGACAAAAATTTAAGAAATCATCTCCATAATGGAAGCAAAATAACAGCATCCACAAAAATATTTTGGTATCATGTTTGATAACCATTTTGGTATACACCAGGTACAGAATATAGTGCTCTAAAATTGTCACTGCTGTTTTGGGCCCAACGGAATTAATTTTTGCTACTCCATTCAAAAATGATGAACCATGGTATACTGAATGTATATACTAAATACCAGATGTATAGAAAAATAATTCTTATAACTTAGCAGATCATAATCTGTTTCCTTCTATATTCTAGGATCCTAAGAGATCGTCACGCCCAAGTCATACTTTAGTATTTATTATATTGATTATTAAATAAAGTTTATACCATATGGGTTACCTAATGTAATTGTAAAGTAAGGGAAACCATAACATTTTCATTCCACTGTGTTTGAATTTTAAGCCTTATGTGTGTTGGGGGAAGTCTGGATGTGAGGAAGATGGTGCAATCATTCAACAGTTATGGTAGACAACAGGCTTGAGGCTAGCAATTTGAGGATCTTGCACAGATAATTCAAGAGAGTTGAGACACTAACATGACTTACTTCCCTTGGCTTTTGATTTAGGAAAATAAAACTCAAAAGGAACATTTTCAAGCAGTGATGCTCACAGGAAAATACATCAGTAACTACTGAGAACTAAGATTGAAGTCCAAGCATACTCCAGTTACAACCTTTATAATATATTGGAGTTTAGACTAGATGTGAGTGGTATAGAAGCAAGTATCCAACATGATATGACTTGAACCTTCCTAAATAGCATGCTCCTGCCTATCATTTTGACCACTGTGTTCTATTGAAGAAACTCGAGATGGCTTTAATGGCAATGATTTAGCAATCTCTTTCAATGAAGTATACACATAGAGGTAGATTGCTGTGTTAAAATTATGAACTTTCCCCAGTTCAGGAAAATCTTCTTAGTGCTATGTATGTGCATTATTGCTATGCAAGCTTAAGCTTTTCATTTCCTCTCCTTTGTTCCCACCAAGACTGAGATAGGGCATTTAATTCTCAACAAAATTATGTGGAACATGACAATGAAAAAATGATCAGAAGTGATTCTAGTTTTCCCCTTTAGTTCCTATGGGATGCATCACAATTAACAGATACCTCTCTAATGAGTTCAAGACCCAACATGTTGTCAGTAAGCTAGTGCATTCCAGTGAAATCTTTTTTCTCTGCTTAGTTGGGGGACTTACAGAGGAAACTCCACTTCCTAAACTTTCTAAATCTTATTCTCTTGGGTTCAAATAGTCAAGTTTTATGCTTAGGTGCACGAAGCTGTATATGCTGCAGGGTCATCCAGGATTCTGGCCTCTCAGCACCCAGCAAAGAACTTGCCAAAGGCTACACCTCCCTTCTGACCATAAGGAGGGCTCTGTACAAGAGACAGCTGCACATGCTCAAATTTCCATGCACCCAGGGAAGGCAATGAGCCCAACAAAAGAAGTAGTGCCAATGTCCCCGTGGAGAGAGTTCCACTTTATGGAAAAGAATTGAAAATGTGCTGGGATAGAGAGAAAGAAGGTGAGATGACAGCTCATGACAGCTGAGGCTAGCACTTAGGAGAATTGCACAGGTTGAAGAAGTCCTGAGTTCCTTCTCCCTGTACTTCTGTAGTTTATCAAACAGATACAACTCATTGAAGAACTAAGAGTCTTCTCTTTTCTAGTTATTTAAGTTTCCTAATCTTTAGAAGCACCTGTGAAAATGTACAAACAATGGACTTTTACCTATGGAAATCAAATTCAAAGGCCAGAACCTATTCAAAATTCTTTGTCTCTGACACATATCTCCTAGTGAACCAGGCTGGAAAAAATTGTACTGGGCAGAAAAATTGTGACACAGTCTTCTATTTTGGTATCAGAAGTAGCAAAAATAAGTGCATATCAATGCCTCAGCTCCTCAACATATCACTCAATATCTTAATGTAAGTCCTTCTTCTTTTGTGGGTGAAGGTGCAATGTAAGTTTGTGAACTTTCATCAGCCCTGACTAACAGAGTTAAAATCACCCTCTCCTGTGCTGCACTCTGCCCCACAGAGGATGCAGGCAGGATATGGCTCATGGGCCACTGTGAAGCTTAGCTTACCATCTCTGCTTATCATTCACAGCAGAAATATTCTTCTTAACATGATACAAACAGCAATCTAGACATGCACAGGTTTTTTCCAGCTAAAATTTAACTCTCTCTAGGCACTGAGTGCCTATGGCTTAGAGACAGAAACTTGGATAATTGCCCCCTTTGATGCAGATACTTAAACAATCCATGAGAGGCTAATTCTTTATGAGACTATAGAGTTTAGTTCCTCAGCTGATGTATATGAAAATATTTTCATTGAAATTCACAGAAGTTATGATCATCAATAATATTACCTTAAACAACAGATAGCTCCTCAGAAACAGTATGTATTTTCCATTCTCATTTTCATTAGTTGTTTTCCATCACTGTAATATTGCATGGAAGTCACAGAACTACTGAGCCTAGTGTGCTGGGTACAGCCAAAACATGCCTGACTGGGATCCTTACTCTTGTAACTGATCCTTCTGCCTTTATTGCCTTAACTAAAAGCTTGGACTCCAGAGTTTAGTCTCTCTCTCCTACCTCACTCTGTCTTCTTTGGGAAAATCACACTGATCTCAGAGACCATTTTTGTTACTGCTTTCTGACTCCATCTGTGTTGAGTTTTTTTATTAAAAATAAGGTAAAAAACTACAGTTGATGAAACAGATTACATGTCTCTAACACGGCTTTGCTGGTTAGTATGCGCAGGAGCAAATCACATTTTAAAATATTTTTAAAACATGGAGGAGCTTTAAAGAACTGTTTAAAAACTGCTCTTGGTTTGGTGCCAGCTACAGATGCCACACTGATTACAGAAGATTACATAAATTCCCCAAACCTTATTATCCTCTCACTTACACCTATAAAATTGGGAAGAATTCCACTGGAATCCCTGGAATTACACAGGTGCTGGAGAAGATGTCCCCTCTGGTTAGCAAGCTCCCAGTGTTTTCAGTGGGTCCAGTTGTCTCTACCTATCTACTAGTAATAATAAAAAAACCCTGAAGCAAAATATGCAGGGTATTATCTGTCTATGCAAATAATTCAACCTTCATTGATTTCAACTGAGTTGCACAGATTTGTATATGAGTTGAATTTTGACTTGAATATGTAGGGAAAAAATCCAAGTTTGGCATCTTTGCTGTAGCACATTACTGAGATTTTCATACAGCCTGTATTGTCAAAAAAAAGATGACTAGAAGAGGTCAAACCACAGTTTCAACTATCTCTGGAAGCATCTCTGAAACAATGGCATAGAATCAGGTGTAAGATGTTCAACGAAAAGCCACATATGTGTGTGTATGTAAGGAGCTTTCCCTGCAATACAGTTGCATACCCTGACAGTTAGAGACTTTTGAGTAAATCATGGGTACTTCTAGGGACCTATCCACTATAAATCCAGACATTTCTTCTTTGAGCCTGTTTAGTCATTGCCCCCACGTCCTCCTGTTGCAAGGAGTTCCACAACTTAATTATGCATCATAAGAAAAAGTCATTGCTTTTAGCCTTTTAAAGTGGGTGATTGTATTGGCTGCCCCTCAATTTGGTTGGGTGCTCAACTATTTTTTAAGAAGATGAAATTAGTTTTCTTCACTCACTTTCTCCACACCACCTATAAAAGTATAAGCCACTACTGTATCCCAGTCAGTCATCTTTTCCATACTGATTAGTCTGTTTAGTTTTTCCCAGTTCAAATGCCATTCCACACCATTGCTCATCCTTCTTGGACTTATTTTCTATGTCTACAGTTACACTCTTTTGAGGTGGCTTGCAAGACCAACATAGAGTATACAAGATGAGGGCATACCAACATTTTGTCCATGGTAGTCCTTACTATCATGGCAATGTTGGGTTGAGTTTTTTTGTGGGGGTTTATTTATTTATTTATTTCTACAATATGAACTACATGCTAGTGATGATTCTGAAGAATTCCTAGTAGAATTGTGGAGGCCTTTGTAAATCAAACAGCTCCAGAGGTAACACCACCACATGTTCACAGGAAAGTCAGTGAGAGGTTGGCATGCCCCATGATTTTTTTCATGTAATTTAGCTGACAGTAGTAACAATGTGAATTAGAACTTTATGATCTGCCAAGTTTCTGTAGACTGCCACCAGCAGCTTCACAGACAACCACTGGTCATGAATCAATGATTGCAGAGAATGGTTCATAGTAATTTTTCCAAAAAGTTGGGATGATCCTGTGTTCTACCAGTGTAAAAAAGACTTAAGACCTTTGCTGTGATCCCAAGCTCTCAAATAAGATGAGAAGTTCTTACTCTACAGAAGAATTGTGTATTTCTTGAACAATAAAAAGTTGAGAATAAAAACAAATTTGTTCTTTAGAAATTGCCTAGTGAAGCAGTTGTTTCATACTGCCTGTTGAACATTTGGGTAGACTGATTCAAATGTTAAAGCTGTGTTCAAACCAGAAAAAATAAAAATAATAAGCTGTCAGAATAATTACTAAGAACATACAAGGATTATACAAAGTAAACTGCAGCCTGCAAAAAGAGAATTGCATGTTAGCTAATTGTTAATTTTAGCAATTGCAATGGCTAATTACTGTGGCACACATTGACTATTAGCATGATGCCCCAGCACCTGCTTTCTCCAATGAACAGATTTCTTCATTGCTCGTGCAGGAGCAAAATGTGTAATTATTGGCCATCATTGGGGCGATTTTTCAGTGATTCTTTTGTGTGATGTGAATGACGCATAATGACATATTTTATTAGAGGGCAAATAGCTGTTTGTTAATGGAAATGATTCGAAATCCAAGAAACTAGGAGCTAGGAGCATGTTTTCAGTATCAGCATGAATTCAAATGTATTTTCTTTTAACTCTTTATAAAAGAAGCATAGAAATCAAATCTAAACTTAGTATAATATATTTAATGATATGTGCAAACACAGCATTGATTAATTGCCTCAAATGTTTTCAATGCTACACCATTTCATTTGTTACAGCAGTCTGCTAAATTTATGCATTTCTTATTTAAAGTCTTCTTTCCTGGGCATATAGTGTTAGCAAGATTATGTGGCTTGTTCCTCATTTACTGGGGAAAAAATCATCTTTGTAACTTAAGCAACAATTATGGGCTTTATGAGGCACATTTTTATTGCACACATTGTAGAACACTGTGCACTGGCATTATTATTCCTGAAAGTACATGCTTGAATGTATCTATCAAGACCCAAATGTCAGCTACTGAATAGATTATGCACAGTTATCCAAAACAGAATATAGATACATAAAATCTCAGCAACAGAATACTCAATTTCTGAGAAAAGATTTTTATTAGATAATCTGCGTGATACTCTGAAGAACAATGAAAATGAAAAAATCACATATGAACCTTAGACTACAGAGGTGTTTCAAATAGCAAACTGCTTTGTTATTTTTGAAGGACAGACTATGGCTAGAATAAGAAAGCTGGCATTTTCATTTTGCTTTTATTTCAATACTGTTCAAAGTTGGAAGAAAAACGGGGTACTAGGGGACATAGTCTGCTGAATTCCACTGAAGTAAATCTAGACTAACTTGATGGAAAACAGTGAAGTAACTCTGGATATCCAAGGAAAGTAGAAGCCTTGTGAATATCTGTGAAACTTTAAACATAAGTAGGAAACCCAAGCCTCTTCTAGACTCTTCAGATAATGAAGCCAAAAGTTTAATGCTATCTTAGAATATGGGAATAACAGATTTTTTTTCCATGAACCTGATATTCCATTTTGACAACGATCCAGTCAATGAATTTTTTATTAAATTTGACCCAATTTACAAACACACGAGTTAGACGAAATTCAGATGTAATGGATGCATATGAAATGACTGATTGAAGTAAACTCAGTTTTAAAAGCATATTCAAATAAATAAATAAATAGAACACACATACAGTAGGTGTAATAAGAAGATATAGTAAAGGATCATATCTTTTATATGTCTTCTACGATTGCATATGACAAACATATTGCATTTTAAAATCATAAGAAAAATTAAGCCATACACTGAAAACATACACTGAAAATCTGGATCATCCCATATACTGAGTGTGAGTTCTTTACAAACTTGAGGAAGAAACTATGAATGAGCACTTCCTCTTCTCATGCAGGGCCTATAGTTTCTCTGCTGTTGCAAGACGTAGATAACTTTGGTATTCAGGTTCACTGTTTGACCCATTAAACTGGTATTGAGGTATAATTTGTGTGTTTTCCCAGTACGGTTGCACATAGAATGGGGTTCATTTCCACAAGTTTGAATAAATTTATCCAGTTCAGTGAACCTGTTGTTAAGCTTAGCAAAACTCAGTAGGTGGCTTTAAAGTCCTGTAATTAGCCCATTACATAAAATCTGTACTTTAGATTTTTGCACATTGGTTAATAAGTATAACGTGCTTCGTATATATAAATAACATTACATTAAATGATGCAGCATAAAGGAATTAAAGGCCAAAGTAGTTAAATAAAATACTTGAAGGAGATCTCAAATTAGCATGTTTAATTCCAACTCATTGAACAGGAAAAGGCTTTAGCCTTACTGTACCAGTTCCATACAATGTGTAGAATAGCAGATATTTAGTCTCCATTTTACATAAGGTCACTGTCATCAATGACCTCTGTGTGACTTTGGAAAAATGTTCTAATTAGCTTGTTTCTTTTAAAATCTAATCATTACAACGTCTAAATATAGTAATGAATTACCAAGACAGCACTTGCCTTAACAATTTTTCATAGTTTGTACATAGCTAATTAATTCTTGATCCTTAATTTTTGCTTTCCAATGCAATATGTGAGGAAAATAAAGTCTACAGATAATTAACCCATGCAATGCTTACTGCTTCATAGTAAAAACACTTATTTTAAAGTTCAGGGGGTTTACTAGGTGTAAAAGGAAAACACAGCTTTGAATCCTATTGCACTAGGTCAAAGTTCCACTTAAGTCTAAATTGATTATTTTTAAAAGTTAAAAACATTACATAACCAAAATCCCAGTTTCAGTTTTTCTTCAAATCTGTTGATGAATTCCATTATGCGGATTAATATATTGAAAGGTAGTTTTACATATATAACTATTATCTTTTTTTATTTTTTTTCTATTTATATATAATAGATGTTATGTAACATACAGCCCTCTTCAGAGATTCAAAGTTATCATTGCATGAAGAAATATATTTGAGAAGTTTTGTATAAATGCACATATGCATACATACATCTATCTATATACATGTACTTACATATGGGGAAACATAATGGTATTTTGGAGTTAAATGAAATACTCAGAGTTAATACTGCAGCCAAAGGAAACTTGCTTAGATTTATCTCAAGAGAACCTCAGTAGTCTTGGGTAGTTTGTCAAGATTCAAAAGTAAACAGATTCTAGCGGATGAACCTGTCCTTCTTTATATGCTTATACTGAATTAATAGTAAATCAATAGTTTCACTTGATCTCTCCTGAAGCCAGATCTCATTCATTTGCCATTTTAAGATTCATCAGCAAATTCACAGAAAAAGCCTAGATAAATGTCTTCATGATGCTCCACAAAAAGAAATGAGAAGACTGAAAGGGACAACATCTTATGCTTATTGTGACACAGCAAATAAAACTACCCCAATTTTCAGTTGTCTACTGTTCAACTTGTGCCATTTTATAACATAATCGTTGAATGCCTTTGACTTTTTTCCCATTTCATTTACTGTTTTGGATTTTGTGTATTGCCTTCTCTACTGCTCTATAGTTGTTGCTCATTTTTTCATTTTACTGACAATATTAGTTTAAAGTTAATGTGATTGCTTATACATATATATATACATATATATATACTGTCTTCTTTTTTCTTATATACATTGACATCTAGAGGATTTTTGTCCTTTGACCAGACATATCCAGTCTTGGACCTAATTCCATTCTCAGCCATCATTTCCTGCTGGTTTCATACAGAGATGATAACACAAAATTGGAGTAAAATTTGACCTCTGGTATAATTAATTATATTTCTCATAGAACCAAGTGGCCTATGTTTGGACTTCATAGATACGTTGAAGAAAATATAATATATAGTATTATAAAGTAAGACTAAGAGGTAAAATGACCTTCATTGATTGAGTATTCCATAATTTGTGCAAAATTGATCAATTTAGCAGTTCAACAGTTAAAAAAAAGTTTAGAAGAAATTGCAGGTAGGAAAACAACCAGCAGAAGACACAAGACAAGCCAGGTGGATCTTCCATAACTTGTTTCATCCTGATATCTTCCCAACCCTCCATCCTGTCTTGTAAAATACACATCCTTTGGTTTTCTCTGAAGGCCGGGTTAATGCTCTGTGTAAGCAATTTTTCACCACCTGTTTAGACACTTTTTTCTGACAAATTTGAATCGAATGTGTTAAGTACACCATCAATTGCACTTCTTTACACTATGGATCTGCTTAAGTGAAAGAGTTAGGAGGTCACAGCGTATGGGTTATTTTTGTGAATGGAAGACTTGTTTCAGTCTCTTAATTGACCATGTACATGACATCTACTTGTGGGGAAGAGTTATACATGAGGGTGAGTCTACAAAAACACTGTGGGGAGGCACTTATGGACAGCAATTACAAAGCTGCCTTTCTCTCCCTAAATTTAAAATTCCTCATTAATATCTAGCAGTAAGTTAACCAGAGAACACCATCTTGCCTACCAGCCATAACTCTTCATTTTACAGAAACAGGAGCCACTAATAAGTAGAGCACACAGAGTCAAATCATTTTTCTACGTGCAAAAAACTTACTAGATGGAACATAAGAAAAACTTTCTGTTTGCTAAGTCATTTTGTAAACATACATCTCATATTGTCAGGCAGTGCTTGACCACATTCATCCTTGATCATCTAAGCAAAGGAGCTGAATTTAATTTACCAGATAGATAGATGTGTCCTATTGAAGCTAAAGAGGTTTGGGTTTTTTCCCCAGCAAACAAACTGACCTCAAAAGAGAACTTGGTTCCCTCTTTCTAGAAATGGGTAAGCATATAAAAATAGATGTCTAGTTGCCTAAAATGAGACATCTAAATATATATGTGGCAATAAATTAGATTTTCCTCAAATGGTGAGAAATGTGTGTACACCTTGAAAGTCAGGTCTACATAATATATTCGGTGCCCACCTTTTCATTGTATATGCATTGCTAAATATCATGTCAGGCTATTGGTTGCCCCTGCATCAAGTCTTATGCTGCTGTATCTCTGAAGATTATCAGTGTTACCTATGAAGCAGCAAAGATACAGAATTCTGTTTTGGGTGACATCATATCTGGAAGCATCTACCAAATTTAAGGACTTTGGCTATTGTTTAGTTTGGATTCTTTAACTATTTAAATAAGCGCATTAACCATTGAAGGACTGAAATGTATAAGTAATATTGTCATAAAGGTAGCTAAGACAGGACAAACTGAGGTAGAAAAAAATATACTTTTTTCACTTATGTTTTTTCAGCTGAACAATACTACTGGTAACTGTCAGGGCTTTAGCTAAGGACTTAGCCTTGCTTTGGCTAAGCCCTTAGCTTTCCTAGATACACAGACTGATCTGAAAATCTGTGCTTTTAACAGTCCTTTACTACTTTTCCTTATATACCATCTTAAATACTAAGAAGCATAAGAGAGCAAAGACACTGAAAAAGTGACATGTTCTCTGTTGCTCCACTGATTGTGCTTTTTGCAAAGTTGGCAGAAACAAAAATCCATTATAAATTTCTTCTTCATACTAGAACTTTTACAATACATATTGAAAATGTTACCTGGAACATTCGCGTTGAACTACCACGGGTCAGATTTTTTTGCTTGCAACTATTATTATGAAGACTCTAGTCATGACTGGGCAATGGAAAATGAGTTGACTGTTTCATTTAAATGTAACAGAAATCCAGTAGTGCTCTAGTATAACCAGTCATCATCACACTCTCCAGCAACTGGCAAAGACAAAAGTAAAATACAGAAGGTATGCTGCATGAGTTTGTGATGTGTGAGATAATCATTGTTTGATCTTTTGAATTTACATTTTGAATTGTGGAAGTTTTAAGCATGCTGGGGAATTGTGAATAATTTACTGAGTCTCCTGTCTTCTCAATCTTCTGCTAAGACAAGCTTTCTTTATACTGTGAATTTAATTACATATACCTTGAAAAAAGTAAATGCCATATTGCTCACATAGCAAATAACTCTCTTGATTTCATCTAATATCCTGGGATGGTTGAAAGCTAGAAGCTCGTCCCATAGATTTCATTGAGACAGACAGAATTTTTATTTTTCAGTAATATATATCTCTGCAAGACAAACAATTTGCTGGTGCAAAGTAACTGGCTTAGAGAATACATTTCAGCAGAGAATCTAGCCAAAGACTTTTTTTATAGCTTTCATGCAATATGAGAACTGCAAACTCAGAGGAGTGACCACTCTCCGACTCAAATGAGAACACACTGGTACTCAAACGAGTACAAAGTTTGAGTTAGAATGGATATTATCTGTGGTAGATAAGCTTCACTCAAAAGTACAAAGACAATCTGAACTTTCAGAGAAAATATCATGGTAGAGAGCATGTCAGGCTGCCAAAATTACATGGCAAATATGATACTGCAGTGTAATACATAATTACCAACACTGATGTGGAACCTATGCTTCTACCAGCACATAAACTCATGGCATCTGTTTCTAATATGATTAAGTTAAGAGTTTTAATGCATACAGCATTAATAGCAACACTTTTGATTTTCAAAATATTAATTCTAGAAGCTGATGAAGATATAAACCAATAGTTTTGCTCATTGATAATTTTTACATTTGTTCTACTCAATTTGTGGGCTATTTGTTCACCTTCTATCAGAAAGATCCATTAAAAAAGATGCTAGAGGATAAGAAAAAAGAAAGGTTATTAAAAAGGGAATGACTTTTATATAGAATATGATGTGTGTTTCTTATAGTCACTGGTAAATTTTATTTTATAGTAATTCCTAGCATACATATATGAAATACAAACCGACTGCATTGAGCTCAGGACTGCAACCAAAAATCCATGGAGACAAGACACTTTAATGAAGTGAAGGGAGTTTTGAAACACACTGACTGCAAGGATCAGGCCTAAACAAGATACCAGGATTGCATTTTTAATTTTAACTCCCTGTTCAAAAGAAATTATATGTCTTACAAAAAAAAAAAAACAAACCCCAAACTCTATTAAGACATAAAAATTGTAGAAAATATTTGCCATTAATATAAGCACAGGAAAAAATTCTGTGAAAGAATCCCAAGACCATTCTGTTTTGTGAACTAGGTAAGAAGACGGTGCTTGTCTTCAGACTATGTAATTTCACTACCCAAGAATGCACACTTTCCAGTGGCAATCCTGCTAACTTGCACTTTAGAGAAGGAAGAATAGGTGGCTAGGAGGAAATAAAAGTGCAGAGAGAGAACTGATATAGCAGAGGAAAGCATTAGATAAAGTAAGCGGAAGTCACATATTCTAAATTAATTACCCAAGCTTTTTTGTTGGTCAAATGTATAGAGAGTTATACTGGAAGTTCCAATATTCAGACTATAAACTTCCAGCACTGCTCTAGTGAAATGCACGATGAAGCTTATTAATTCTTCTGAAACAAACTGTTCCTAATAGGTTCTAGCTGTCAGAACTTCCCATGCTTTCTCTGAAAGTGTTTTAATTTCATATTCACAAGACTTCTCCCACGTCAAGTGAAGCACAAAAATTTCAATCCACTTAAAACTCAATGCAGGAATCTGGAAGGCCCAAGAGAAAGAATTTTGCATCTCTCTTTTCAGAGCACAAAACCTTTAAAATGAGTAAATAAAGCTCCAATTAGTTTTACCATTCTAGAGGATAATGAGAAGTGCCCATCAAATATGCCTCATTCTTAAAATGTTTTGATTTAGCAGGCAAAATTCAAAACACCATAGTAGCTTCCAGAGTAAAACCTGATTGCACTTGCATGTCACATTCATAAAAAAAGCAACCAAAAAAAAAAAAAAGGATCGACACCCCCACCCCCCCAACACACACGCACACAAACCATAAAGCTCTAATTGGAAAGCTTCCATCATCTGAGTACTTGCTTCCTGGCATACATGAAATGATCAGTGGGGAAAGCAGGGTCAATCGAGACAGACTGAGAGTGAAATTAAAATAATAAAATGTCTAAACATTTAACTGCAAATAGGAAATCTTTATACCCACCCACACCCTATACACCCTATTCTGTAGCATAAAACTAAGGCAACAATTATTCATATACCTCCAAGTAATTTGCAGGCTCCATACAAAAATCTCATTTAAAATAAGAAATTGCTATTTCTGCACATTTATTCTCCCCAAATGCTGGCTAATTGCTGCAATGGCCATTATAAAGAATAATTTTCGCTTAGTGAAAAAAAAAAAAAAAAGAGGAATGAAGAGAACATTTTCTGGTTTTGTTCCTCTGCGGAGGCTCTATTCAGCGAATCCTGAATGCACAGCGTTTCACTGCTACATTTATTATGCTGAGAGGTCAAGTATTACACAGCATCTTGTATTACGCTTTGCATGCTAAGTATTTCACTTCACAAATTGACCCTTCGGTGTACTTACTACATAATGCTCTAAAAACCCAGCTAAAACGCAGGACAATTAGCAATACTTTGGCTCACGCTTAACAATGGGGACACCAATGTAGGTGATTGCATTTACAGTGTTGCTTTCTTCACAAAACATTTCTGACACATTAAAGGTACTTTGAAATTGTGCAGTACCAGTCGCCTCTCTCGTGAATGGCTTTTCCAGCGTGTACGGAGAGAAACAGTTACTGTAGTTTAGGGCTTAATTGAAAAGAATTCAGACACGGCCCTATGAAGCACCAATTAGAGGGATATTATATCATAAAAAGCTGTAATATCCATTTTCAGGCTTGTTCACCTGCCAATACAAAGTAGGACACGGCTTAAAAAAGGGACAGAGCCGCAACTCCGGAGAGCGGCATGTTTAGGGAGGAGGAGGAGGGCGGCGGCCGCCTGCAGGAGCAGCGCCAGGTGCGCCCGCCTTGGGGGCGCGGAGCCCCGTCCCCAGGCCCGGGTGGGAGCGGGCGGCGCGGGATGCGGTGCCGGCCTTCGGCGCCAGATCCTCCTGGAACACAACCGCGGCGGCGGCACGCAGGGGAGCACGGCCGGAGGTAGCGCGCCGCCAGGGAAACCCCCGGGTCACGGAGAATGAAAACACCCGAAGTAGTCGGGATTTTTTTTTTTTAACTATTATTATTTATAGCTGTAATCATGGAAACAAACAGAACCCTCCATTACCGCCAGCGGCTCGGCTCGTCCCCGCGCCTCCCGCCCCCACCCCCCCGCCTGGCAATCCCGAGAGCGGCAATTTCTTTGGGTTCATTGTGAGCTGAAAACAAACAAACATAAACTTATCGCCCCGAAAATTTTGTATTTCTCGCGTCAAGCTGCTAATAAAGCGACGTTAATGGATCAGCCCCGCGAAGTGTCTCTTCACCGCCTTTAAAGTATCTTTCGAGTGCTCCGGAGGAGCCGAGGCGGGCCCACTCCGCGCCGCCCGCCGCTGCCGCCGCCGCCCCGCGCCCGCCGTCCACTGGGGGTTCCCCCGCGGCGCTCGGCCAGCGCTTCGTGGCCGCGCCCGCCCGGCCCCAGCGCCCGGGTGTAAACGCCGAGCCGCCGGGGTAGCCTGTAATTCACTGGCCGCGCTCGCCGAAAGTACATTTTTATTTTATTTTATTTTTAACAGTGAAGAAACGGGAAGCACAGACAAGGACCCAGGCAGCCCTGTGCGGTGCCCCAGCCGCGGTACTACCGCGCTCTCCCGTCGCCGCCGGGCCTCCCCGCCCTGCCCCGGGCGCGCTCCTCCGCGGGCACGGCGTTATCGCCTGAGCGCGGCCGGCGGCCAGCCGTGGGCCCGACGGGCGCCATTCTGTTGGCTGAGTCAGAGCAACACCTCACGGCCACCATTTTACTGCCCCACGTGGGTGCACTTCACTTGCCTTGGGCAGGCCTAGGGCCTCTCGGCTGCAATTGGCGTGCCAGTACCACACAAGAGCCATTTTGCTGTCTGAGGCAGGGTACATACCTCTAAGGCACCATTGCCCTGCCTCAGGCAGAGCAGCACCTCACAGTGACCAATTTACTACCTCAGACAAGAGTGACTGCCTTTGGGGCAGCCTCGAGTGTGATGAGGGACACGTGTAGGGGTACCAACCATCTTTGAGTTGATTAAGCTGATTAACAGAGCCCCAAACTTCCAGTGTCCTGCCCAGAAGAGTGTCCCCTCCAACATTCCCTTGTCACCTTGTGAGTCTTTGTGCAGCCAAGGCAGGCCTTTTGTGGGGCCTTAAGTCACTGTCCAGGGCTAGGAGAGAGCGTTGGAGGAGAGAGCATGTCTAGTTCTGTGTTCCCTGGGACACACTCACTTTTGGACTGAGCTGCTGGGAGAGTGTGTGCAGTCATATGAATTTCCCTTCATTCAGCCCCATATAACTCCTCTGCACCTGGAGGTGCCGAGAGGGCATCCTCTGGGCCCGTCCTGCAGTGGGCCTACCTTTGGCCTGTGAGAAGGGCACATTGTTACTGTAGCTACATGATTCACTAACCAGACCATTTCTAAGATTTACCAGAATATTTCTAAAAGGTTCATCTCTTCCTATTTGATGGAATTTAAAAACAGAGGAGAGAGAAAACTCAGGTGTTCCATAATTAAACTCCCTTTTATACTCCAGGAGTGTAGTTTTCACTGGGGCATGCAGCTTATCTCCTGCCTGCTCTTCAGCCCATGGTCACAAGAGCCTGTTCCTGGCTCCTTTGCAGCCAGCAGTGAAAGAGTGAAGTCCAGTGTCAACACAACTGAAGGAGAGAAGATTTTCACTGTGGCTTCCTGAAAAGATGGTGAATAGGTACCTCAGGCTGTGCCCCTGTGAAAACACATAGCCTCAAGAGGAACAACAAAGCCTACTGTAAAGGAAGGCAATGCAGAGTTGCAACACTTGTGATGCCTCTTCTGTCAGCTTTTCTCAATCCACATATTTTCTTCTTTTCTCCTTTTCCTCAAAGCCTGGCATCAGGTCTTTAGCACTGTCCTGGCAAGTGGTGCTAAGATCATGGTATGAGGGAGGAGGACTAGTAACAGCAGGAAACTAAAGCTAAATGATGGGGAGGGAGGGTACTGCTGGGGGCAGGGAGCTGTTGGATGCATGTACAGTCTGGGGAGCAGTATCTCTCTCCCTGCAATCCCAGCTCCTGTTACCTGCACTTCATGTGCTTAAGAGACATCCTGTATATGATAAAGCAGAATTTTTCCTCTGAAGTGAACTGATAAAATAGCACATTTCAATGGAATATGGTTCTATCAGAGCTCCTCTATCTTGCTCTCGAGACAGTCTTCATGCATAAAGCGCTGTTGTTTCTGAAGAGCAAGAGCTTTGAGGGCTGATAGCAGCTGTAAACTCTAGTGGCCCTGCTTTAGCAAGTACAAAGTCACATGTTTTCCTCTAGTAAGGGCTTTTTGGAACTGCACATAGCAGTGAGTCATGCTTTTTTGTCATACTTAAATTTGTGACAGCTCATTTCAGGTCAGGCAACTTAATACTTTCACATGAATGGTTTGTGGTTCAATTTTGGTTGCGCCAATGTTATCTGACAGCAAATTTTCAGCACCTGCACACCTACCTGTCTTCTCCCTAAATTAAATATTTTGAACAAACTATAAACAAATATAAGGAACCAAACCTACAAGTCTGACTGGCTGAATGTCCTTCCTCTGTGGGCAAATGATAGTAGTGATGATGTGGGGGAGCAGTGTGTGATGATGGTGATTTTGATACTCTGCTTAATTACAAATTAAATACAAATTAGTAATATTCACTATGGCCACAGACTGCAGTTGATTTAACTCATTCTTAGTGTAATGTTAGGTAGACTACTGCAAGTGCACAGCAGTTACGTGTTTCAGCAGCCAAAACAGTGGAAACCTCTGCTGCACATGCAGGAGTAACCCATTGTGCAGCACACTGGGCTTTACATATGAGGTTTTTATGTAAGGTACAAAATAGCTACTTGCAGGGACCTGCGGCAGGACTCTTGTTGGAAGGCCTAAGAGACATGCAATTATTCGATGGGGTTTAAAAAATGTGACATAACTGGCATTAACCAAAACATGTTTTTCATGTGCCTTCCAGAGAAATACCTTTTTCTATAGCTCAGTTAATACAACCTCATAGCTGATGAGGTATGTCTGTTTTTGATGGAATATAAGTATCTGATACTACATCACTATACCTATATCACTCTGGTACAGCCTGTATTTTATTGCACCTTGTCTGTACTTTTGTATCTCTGATTTAAAAGCAACAGTTGACCTAAGAAAAAGCATCATCATTTAAATATTGGTAAAAGTTGTTTTGCACCGTGACAAGATAGCTATATCAGTTGCAATAGCCATAGCACAGTGTTGAATGGATAAATGCCCTAGGGACACAACACTTGACAGAATGATCTGTGTGTTGATGAGTCCATTAAAAAGTACTGGTTAATTGATGAAAGCATGATGAAATATTTTTGAGACACTATTTTTTTGTCTACCATGTTATAATCAAGTTTTAATGGGCATGCAAGATACATGTATGCTGAATGTTATGTAGATTTATCTTTCTTTAGGCATTATGTTAATCCCAAACAAACTAAAGACAAAAAAGAGGACAAAAATATCCAATAAGGGAATTCTAAGAAGGAACGAGCTTGCAACAATCAGCAAAAGTAAAGAGAATTAGGTATCATTGTACAATCAAACTTCTATATTATGTCTATATTGTTGGTTCCTAAGTTTGCAATTTTTATTTATAAAGTATTTCAATTACTTGTAAAGATTTACACAGCTAATCAGTTAGAACTGACATATATTTTGGCTAAATACCTATAATTACAGTTGTTTCATACCTGAGCCCCTGTTACTGATGTTGTGTAACAAGCAGTCCTGATTGCTGACATCAGCCCACTTAGGGTTCCTACATTTATGTGATAATTAGATAAAATCAAATAAAGACTTTCTAGTAACTTCATAAAATGAAGTAAATATATTTACTGAGATTAGCATAAATCTAAAATATTATTTATGATTTCATCTTTTTCTGGCAGCGAAAAAGAGCATGAAAATACATAAGTGTTTAGCTAAGCAATGTTACTTTTTAAAAGTATGCTTTCCAGTGTAACAATGTTCAGGTCTGTGATATGTGAAGTGAAATTTACAGAAGTCGTATCTGTGATTAAACCCACTATTTAGAAAAACCCAAACAATTCAAGGCTTTGTGTTTGTAAGGTCTCTGCTTCTCCCAGCCCTGTCAGCTCTTGCTTACACCCCTAGACCACCACTGCTACCACATGTACAGTACATGTTTGTGTTTACCTAGAATATACAGACTAGAGTAAGTTGCCCCTGTATATGAACATGTAGAAATGATGGTCTGTTTAGAAATGAAGATTCAAAGGTGTTTTAGAATATCTGCTAATTCAGAAGATGCTTCAGGTTAGAAAAATTGACAAAAAGAACCTTCAATCATTCTGAGTACCAGATTTGGATTGAGTTTTAAATCTTTCCCTCAAAGCATCAGTTATTCAGTACATGCTACGAGTAAAATGCATAGGTAGTATGCATGTCTGCAGAACATGACTTTAAATGTTAGAGCAATAAAAACGCATTTGTTTAGCCCAAGGTAAAATTCATTGTAGAGCAGAGGGTCTGCAAATGGAGCGTTTTCCTGCATTAACTTGAAAGTGCGGATGTACAGGGAGCATGAGCAAAGTGAACACTTTGCAGCAGTCACTCCATGCCTATTGGAAGCCAGAAGGAAGGGTGCTCTATCTCTTGGACATGCACACCCAACTTGATCACCGAATCAATGAACAGTCAGTAGAGGCTTGCATTTTCTCCTTCCATCTCTAGGATAGAGGAGATTAGCACTGCAGCGTGTCAGGCTGCATACAAACAAGCAGTCAAATTCCAGTCCTCCAAGCTTTCTGCTCTCCCCTGTTCAAATCTTTATTTCACTGACTCTGTCACTTAGTCCTACTAAAGCTCATCCTGCTACACACTCCGTGATTTGGTCCTAGCCTTTTGGATCAGTTTGCTCTTAAGCTTCCCTCAGTCTGAATAATCTGCAGCATTGCTTCTTTCCTTGACATCTCTGACATGTATCCTAGGCATCTGCTTTTCATCTTTAATCCCTTTACAAAAATGGGTTCTTGCTAGCCACCTGCCATAAGCCTGAAAGAGCAGCTTTAGCTTACCAGGCTTCTCATTAAAGTGAGCACCTCAAGCTCCAACTTTCCAGGCTCCAGTTTATCACTTCTTGGGCATGTGTAGCAGTAAGACAACACAGTTTGTGAAGATATCAAAATCAGCCACTCTATACCTGGATATAGCTGTAGACAAAAATAACAAACCTTTACAGGTGTTGCTTCACCTCCTTGGTCTTGTGTGTCCTCCACATTCAGATGAGAGTACTTCTGCAGAAATCTTTGTGTTTCCTCTCCTGCCCTCACAAGCTTTTTCCTGAACTGTAGAATTTTCCATCTCTATATCCATTTTCTTTGTCCTTCAGCTGATCTTGCAGTTAGACAGAACCATTCTGCTTTGGAAGTATGCTCATCTGCTCTGCCCCAGCATCCTTTGTCTGTCTGCAAGTTACCTTTGAGTGACCCTGCAGTCTTTCAAATTGTGTGGTTTCAAAGCAGTCCTGTTAGGTCCTGTTGTCTTTCCAAATCCTTCAGAAAGGCTGGAAATAAGTGGTTTCGACAATTCCATTGCTTGAAAATTAATTTTGATTGTTTGTCATTAGGTGGATACATGGCAGAGCCATGATGAAAAATAACCAATTCTGAAACTTTTAAGATAAAACAATGGCATAGTGGTTCTAATAAAATAAATTAGATTTTTTCCATTATATACAGATTCTCCAGGTTGTCATATAGATGTATTTCACATCTTGTGATTTTATGAGGAAACTCTTAATATTTATTCAAAATTTCCATGTCCTGGAACCATGTGCCTATGTGAAAATAACAGTTTTCATTTCTTCAGAAAATTCTCATGTAAACATAAGCAGAGAATTGCTGTGTTGGATCAGATCTAGCTAATCCATGATGCAGTGTCTGACGACGCTCAATAGCAAACTCTCAGAATCTAATAGATAGGAGAAGTACAGCACAGTACTACTGTGTTGTCCCTTAGACATCTAAGCAATCAATGGTTTAATGGTTTCCTGAGCAGAAAGTTGCACTGAGGTCATGTTGTGGTTAGTAACCACATGAAGAGTTTCATTCCATAAATTTGTCTAAGGTGTTTTAACCCCTTGCACTCCTGGCCCCATAAAGTCCTGCATCAATGAATTTCACAAAAGATTATACAGCATTTCTTTTTGTTACTTTTAAACCTGCTACTTCATCCTTTCACTGGATGCCCTATAGTTCTTCCTTATCCACCTTCTTCATGTCATTCTTTACAGGTCTTGGTTTCCCAGCTGAAGAGTCTTAATGTATTAACTGAGACTGTGTTATCCTTCTGATAATTCTGACTTTTTTTTCTTTTCCTTTTTTTTTCCTTCTGAATCCATTGTAACCTTCTTATATTCCTTTGTGGTAGATTCACTGTAGTGCTATTATCTAATATGTGGCTGCAGTCTGGATTCATTCATTGACATGGAGATACTTTCTGTTTTCTTCTCTATCTCCCCCACTAATTTGTAACATGTCATGTACTAAATATGTCATTACTGACCACTGAGCTGATATTTTAAAGGACTCTACAAAAAGATTGCCAAGAGCTCCTTCCCACACAGCTGTTTGATGTAGAGTCCATCTTTGTGTATGTAGATCTCTGTGTAAAGGGATTGTTTTTCTTCAGGTTTTTTATTGTGCATACATCGACATTAGGTTCATCAGTCATTTTATTGACCGCTTGCTAAATGTTATGAGATCTTTCTAAAACTCTCCATAATCAGCTCTAACTTTGAAGAGCTTGAGTATCAGCAACAGTCTCTCTTTACTCGTAGTACCCCCCTTTTTCTTATCATTTATTTCTCTTCCCCTTCTATATGGCTTTTATTATGCATGGCTACTTGTAGTTAGGGAGGAGATCCCTTTCTGAAAACCTATTTCACTGAAATAAACCCTAAGATTTACTCTGAAATTGAAGGGGATTTCTGAAGTTCTTGGTCTTTGCATTAGTCTGGTGCAGAAGGCAGAGTATCAGGCCCTGTAAGCCAAAGCTACTCTTCCTATGCAAAAAATTGAATGGTGTGAAATGCTATCATTAGTAGGGACTCATAGTACTGGAGATAAATGTAGAGAGGGAAACTGTAAGTATGCTTATAAATATAGAAGACTTAACTGTACCATTAATTCACAGTTACCAAAAAGGCCTGCATTGAATTAGAGGATGTCGGGTTACTGTGCTTCCAAAAGTACCAGGCAATATAGCTGCTAATCACATGAACCTTCCAGCAAGAGATCCTCTGTGGCTATATCCTGCTCCAGGTTTCCCATATGTAATGTGTAATACCAAGTAAGATGGACAGAAATATCAGGAAAATGTAAGTACTGGGATGGTCTCAGTCATATTGAGTCACCAGTGGGAGTAGTCTATGTGCCATGACACTTGTTAGCTATTGAGTCCTGGTTATGAAAGTACTTATCCTGATATTATTTTAGTAAGTGGAGGTGCAGGAATGTCATAATAGCTGTAGTATGTACCCTTTAGGAGCAGTCTTGAAATTGGGTATATAGAAATTAGGAGCTTGCTTTCTTAGTATTGTTTGTGCCTTCTCTTCTATTGCTCTTGTATCACAGTTTAAATTATCAATATCTATACTTCACTGCAGCTTCCTACTTTGATAGAGAAATGTACTTGACTCCCTACAGTTATTGCAATTGGAGGGGGATCTGATTAGGATGCTTTTCCTAATTAAGTGATATCACCTAAAGTGAGTTTCCCTACCATTGTCTCATTCCAGTGTGAAAATAACAACAGAGGAGAATCATTTGATTATTTTATTTTCCTGATTTTATTGTCTTTACTAGTTCATATTTTACAGGGTAAAACTCCATCTTAATGAAAGACTGAGGGTCAATTTTCTAACACAGCTAATTATGTGTCCTCATATCCCAATCACAGTTAGGGCTCAATTCCGTTGAATTCAGCAGCAGCACGTCTCAATAGATCCATATGTAAGGAGAATGCCCAAGGTGGATACTCAGCCACCAGAGATCAAAAGGTCCTTTAGAATGTTTTCTGCCTGCCGTCAAGTCGGAGAGAAAGCTACATATCATCCCTTCCCCAACCCAATACAGCATAAAAGCAAGTTTACACGATGTGCCTGAACTTATTTGACTTCAGCTGATTCTGTAAGAACTGTGTATTTCAGATTCAATTTTTACGTTTCTGCTTTGGCAATAAACCACTCTCTTCCCAGAGGAAACATTCCTCTGGAGTTTTCTCCCTTTCTGTACTTCTTTTAAAGGTACAGCTGAGCCCGTATTTAACCAAAATTCTGCCCTCCTGTTGCAGGTAGTTCCATTGAGCTGGTTGCCCAAATAAAAGTGTTTGGAGCATCTTTCCATACCTTTTTTTTTTTTTTTAATAAATACAAATATGACAAATGAGCTCTGTGTTTCCTTAGCACTTTCTCTTTGGTTCCTCATCCTATTTAGGCATCTGTTCATGTAGTTGCATGAGAAATCTTTTTAAGATTTCTTAAAAGTTAAATGAACACAATCCTAAATAGATACTTCTCCCAGGAAGAGAAATAGTTTATTATGGCAAAAGAGTTGTTTTATTTAAGAAAGATAAAAGTTAAAGATAGTAAGGATATTAATTTGTCTTTTTAATTAAAGAATTGCAGGCACAGCTGTTGTATCCAAGTCATGCAGTTCTTACAGCTGAATACCATATTTATGGAAATCTTGCCCAAAAGAGGTTTTGCCTGGTTAGATAGATTTTCTAAATAGATTATCATGTAATATTCATTCATTCATTCATTGTTTGTTTACTTGTAACACTAAAATATATGTTGCTTCAATGTTTCTCATAATTGTATGCAATGCACTTTAAAAATCCATTTCCTTTATACTAATATAAAAGTTGAAGCAGGATTTCATATGGCTCATTCATTTCAATCTGACTAGTAGTACTCCATATAGAATATTTCATGCCTGTGCTGCTGTTTTCTGTGCCTTTGTGCCTATGTGCTTAGCTACCAAGTAGTTTTCTTTCTTCTACTTCCTTTCTCAGTACTGTTGTTTTTATTAATTCTATTACAATAAGTAACACACAAAAGAGAAAATGAGGGCAGAAAGAGTTCCCCAATCCATCAGTAAATTTCCTAGGCTTCATTAGCTGTAATTTCTTGAAGAGATTTAGAGTTATATTTACATTATGTAAATAAAATGTATAATCCAAGGGATCAGCTCTTTCTCCCTCAATAGTGTGTACCAAAAATAATTCAGCTGAAACCAGTGGCTTAAAATTTGTACGAGAGTGCAGAAAACCAGGCTGGTGTACAAAACAGCAAATTCTTGTCACTTCTGCTTAGGCAAAAATCTAGAGAAAAACAGCTGTGAGAGTTTTGTCCAAATAAGATTTTTGATCCTCAGCCAAGGAGCATGAAGAAGACCAGAATTAAGTACCAGTATTTTCTAGATAGAAGTGTTTGATAGAGTGCACTGTGCTTATGATTTTTTTTTTTATTCTTCAAATGTTTTCCTTTTCAGTTGTACACACTGCACCAGATTCTCTCCATATTAGCTGAAGACAATTTTGCTGTTGCAAATTATGACAAATCATATGATTGAATTTTCTGTTAAAAACTGCTCATAGACTATATCCTCTCGAGCCGAAGTCTAATACCAACTTTCCATAACGTCACATAATTCCCTTTACAGCTTTATCTATCAAAAGGATTAAAATATTTTTACCTAAGTCATTTGACCCTTCCCTGACGTATGTTTGCTTTAAGAAACAATGAGTTCAGAGACAATTCTGTGACCACTTTAATATTCAAAGTTGGCATTGTGGCACTGACATTGTATTTACTAAAAATGGGGTCAGCAATGTAATTTTTCATTAGCCACTGATCATAAAATTGCCCTCAGTGTTAAGAACGTTGAGGTCTTTGCAGGCAAACAGTGTCTCATTCACAAATGTTTAATTGAAACATGAATGGCACAATTGTCCAGCTGGTCAGTTTTGAATATCTCCTGTAATAGGAGCATTAAATAATTTGAAGGCATTTGCTCTATTGCAGTAGTAGTTTATTAAATACAAATGAAACTTCAGAGAGGCTAAAGAACAGTGTTTGAAAATGCATGTACTTCTGCTTTCAGTCTTTATTGGAAGAAGTTTGGGATTGGGTTTTACTGTTTGTTTGTTTCTTATTTTTTCCCAAAAGCAAGCAAACTAATGATACAAGGTAGTTGCCTTTTAAAGTGTGAATCCTTACATTCCCTCTTCCTAATTAATCCCATCACCAAACCCCATTCACTTTTGTAATAAAGGTGGCCCCTTTTCAGTTGGATACATTTGCAACTGAAGGGTGAAAAATGTCTTAGTACTACTTATTTGTTGTTACAACATGAAGAGCAACAGTGAACAAATAAATAATGTTGGAGGAAAACCTTGTTAGGATTCAGAAAGTTCACAAAAATAGCTGTTCTGCTTAATATGGCTTTTTAGACAAAATATTTTTTGTCTTTCACATTCTTTAATATGTATCCTTGTTTAAAAACATGATTCTGAGTTTAGAAGAATTGCATCTGACCTCAGCAATAGTACATATTTATAAATATGTACACAGTGAATAATAAATCCCAAATTTTAAAATAAGACATTTTAAAGCAAATACTATATCCTGATGTTTAACTGATGGTAATCCATGGTAATTCAGAAAGCTTTGGTATTCTTCATGAAAGTGAAGTTACAGTCACTTTTTTGGAAAGAAAGCATTTTAGACAGTTCACCTCAACTGTTAGGTAAAATGGGAAGCTGTTTAGTGCCTTTTTGAAATGCATGATGCAAAGAGTCTTAGCCTTTTAAATACATACATTGCACAATTGAAATGAAATTAAATAAATATAACACATTAAATAGGGTGCTTCTCCTTGGGAAGTCACTGGCCTTATACAAGTAAACTCTGCAGCTTCCTCTGGGTCAGAATATTAGTTGAATAGTTGCAGTAGGAAGAAAGAATCAGATGCTATTTAAGGGCATTAAGCAAAGTGTAGATGTTTAGTACAGGTAACTCAGCTGTGCATTCAGTTAATATGGAAATAATTATTATAATGTAGCACTTCATTATTTATAATGCATTAAATGGAGGTTTTTATATGATGCCTTTACAGACAGTTCTCGCATAACGGATAACTAAAGTACACAAAAATTACAATAAATACAGAAAGGCTAAAAGATCTTTTAAAAATCAAGTAGGTATGATTAGATGATTAAGAACAGATATTAATACACACACACCCCAAATGCTAAGCAAATAGAATTACAAACCACACTGTTCAGTGGTTTAATCTCTGTTTTTATGGAAATTATTTAAAATATCTTCTCTGGTACAGGAGAGACTGTCTGAAATATCTCCATAATTTGAATGACTAAGCTATATATTTTCTATTTATTTTCTTGATGTTGGTTGTGGGAAATGTTTGTTCTAAAGCCCAGATGAAGCACTGATGTGAGAAATGTTGTAAAGCATCTCATGTTGACTGGAGCTAATTAACGGCGATGCTCCAGTGTTATTCTTGGTTTTAAGCAGGAACACAGAGTACAATACCTTTTATTTTGCTGTTCAATAGATTTTTGCTTAAAACTAGATAAATTCAATATCCTTTCAATTTTAACCCTCTTTTTCATTAAAATTTCTTAGCAGATACATTAGAAATATTTCCACTGGCATGTTGCTTTTTATGTTTTCAACTAAAGTATAATTTGATAAACTTGTGCCCTTCTCTGAGTACAGTGTACATGTGAAACATATTGCTTTGTGATTGCATTTCCAAATTAGAGCTACATTTTTTAAGATATGTGTACAAAGAAAAACAAGTCTAGCCACTGAGAAAACTGAAAGAAAAACAGTCATTTATTTCCCCCTCTTCTCTCATATGCAAGCTAACCTTGAATCAGAAGTAAATGCTGTTATCCTGTACATCCTACATTTGCCTTGATATATCTGTGGAAATACATACGTTTAGGAATTTAGAATGCTGGAATACTAAAAAGCTATCAGTGCTGTAAAAGCAAGCATTTTCTTATTTTGCAAATCAAATTGTTTAAATATTGAAGATGTGTGGAATGAGTAAGAATTCATAATCTGACTGCAGTTGGTGCCACTAATTTTAATATCTAGAGATATTCAGTGCAATGAATTTTATTTAATATTAAATAGACAACTTCTAAATAATTTGATTTAAAATATCTCATAATTCTCATTGGTCACATACACAAAAAAAATCTCTATAATTTTCATCTGACAAGCTGCTGATTTACACATCACCTCTTCATGACACTTTTCAAATCCTATGTCCTTGTTTCAAAAGTGCTGTTTTATTTTTCCTATAAAGTTTCTTCATTACTGCCCATACTGACTCTAAGAAGCAGAGTCAGAACAAGACATTAATCTAAAATTGCAAGGTCTAAAACTAGTCATCTGAAAACTTTAAATTCAGTAACTGTTCAACTCTGCATCACATAGAAGCCTGTTCCCAGTCTGCAATGGGAGCTCTATCCCACTTGGAATCTGCGTCCTTTGAGGCCATACCTGTGCTCACCACTCTAACTGTCCCTCTGGGGCATCGTATTCTCATGATGCTTAGGAGGGCTGCGGGGACAGTAGGAATAGACAGTTGGCTAAAACATGCAAAAACAAACTCCAGAGTGAAAATACCAGAGTGAAGTCTGTCAGCTGTTGGACTGTGGAAGAAATCAATCCCGACTGAAACACTGTATGTATTTTATGCTGACAGTAGGTAGAACCTAGCTACTTTCTCTCCATCTGCTGTTATGCCCCTCAGACAACCATGACATATTCTTGGACCCCTATGAAATCACACTTCTATAAAGTGGAATTGGAGCTGAGAGGCCTCTTCAGGCTCAGGGTCAGTGAGAGCATACTACATCTTTTGTTTCTGTTACACTGCTCCTGCTGCTTCTAGGGATTTGAGAGCAAAGAGAGGAAGGAGAGACTTGTGACTGAGATGTTAGCTGCACAGTTTGGCAGGCTGTTTTCTTGTTCCTCATGATGCTACAGACTTCCAGAAGATCCTTGAGCCTGTTTCTTCAGCTCTCTCTAACCTAGTTTTCTCACCAGGGTAAAACTCTTTTTCTCTGGTCGAAGCTGGGGCTATTTCTGGGGTTTAGGCACTGCAGTGAGATGATTAAGCTCCACTTTATGTATACATCATCATCACCATTGCACCAGAAAGTAAGAAACATCAAAGGCCCTATGTGTTACAGTGGTCATCCACACAGTGGAGAAAGCAGAAATCTATGATGCTTCTGAGCACAGTTTTTCAGTCATTTTTGGTCTGCAGAAAAATACACAGTGAAATCTCACCTTATAGGAGGTTTCCACAGGGGTTAAGAAGAAAATAGATACTGCTTGTAATAAATCAGTATTCAATCACCTATTTACATTAAATGCCTTTCTACGGGTGTTATGTATTCAAAAAGAAGAATTCTCCCTTCAGTACAACTACCATCTATTCTAATTCTTCTATATTCTCCTGTTTCCTCTCTATTTCCTCTGGCTTTATGGTTTTCTTTGGGTATTTTTTTATCTTCCTCTTTCTGTGCAGCCATTTGAGTTCCCATTACTAACACCTGCATTTTTTTTCTCCCTCTGCCTCCTTCCTCTCATTATCCACTAAGGTTTTGAAAACAAAATAGCTAAAATTGAAATGTTTTCTGAAGGCATTAACTGAGGCTTCATTGTTATATTCATACTTGGTTAACTCTGAGAGTTGGAAGCATTTGAAAAATGTGACTGTGACTCCTGTGCATTCTGAATATATCATCTGGGTCATTCAGATATATTACATAAGCCATATCTTAGCATCTGAATTCTCCAAACCATGGGGTTTTTTTAATTAACATTGATCTAATAGTTCTGCATGTTGAAGGCAGGTCATAATTTTTCCATTAGAAAGTACCACGCTGCTCCTTTCTGGAAGTCCCCTTATTGGAAGTATTGTGGTGGAGCAAAGAGATCCAAAAACAACCTTCAAATGTTAATAATATCGTTTTGAATGTGAAGCTAGAATTGAAAAGGTAGTCTGATTTTTAGCATAAAAGGCTAAAGTGAAAACCATGTTTCCAATTAATTGAGATTTCTACTTTCCTTGATTGTGTTGGGTTTGAAGAACCCCTTTTACTGGTGCTGTTAAAGGCTAATCGCAGCAGCCTGTCAAAGCAGATTCTTCAGCCCGTGTTAGCTCCTGGTAGACCAGCATGAACTGGCAGCAGAGTTGACTCCTATGCCCTCTCACTCCCTCTTTCTCTACAGAAATGCTTAGATTGGAAACAGAAGACATAGAGGGAGCAGAAAAGTAGGGCTATGGCAGTGAGCAAGAGAAGTATTAATTGTAGTGATAGATAGGTGGTGAAAGACCTCTGGAGGCCTCTTCCTCTTGGGTCACATGCCCAAAGAGCCCAAACTAACTGTAGCTTGGATAGAGACTATGAAAGATGGGTTTCCTTGTGTTTCCATCATGTGTCTGGTTTCTCCAGACAGACCAAGACCTTCAGGGAACTTGTCTCAGGACTGAGTACTGGAGCCTTGTAAGAGCTGATCATACTAGGCGCTGTGGATTTGTGGAGGTTTTAGTGTGGACTTTTTAGTGGAAACTAAGATTTCAGTACCTTCACGTGCCTATGTGATGGTAGGTTTGGCTTGTTTTGTTGAGAAACCCATGTTGGGTTCCTGGGACTGGAACAACTCCAGGATTTCACATGCTATGAAGTAATGATGG
This sequence comes from Manacus candei, assembly GCF_025592945.1. NCBI lineage: Eukaryota > Metazoa > Chordata > Aves > Passeriformes > Pipridae > Manacus > Manacus candei. The sequence goes on along the minus strand of NW_026138115.1, from coordinate 12,461,627 downwards.
ACTTGTCAATAGTTGACACGAGAAAGTAATGCCACTCCCTGAGAAGGGAAGTGGCTGGGAATTGGTTCACTGGCTTATTGATCCTACATACGTGATGAATGACAAAATAAGTACAGAGAAATAGTATGTATATCCCCATGTATACTGAGAATTAACATAGAAACAGAAGTATTTTTCTCCAACTGAAACATTTATTTCTATTTCCTATTCCAGAGTTTTCTGAGGGTAAAAGCTTTGCAAACTTCTCTGTATATGGAATTTAAGTTGGATATAGCATAAATGTAGATGTCAGGTTATCAGTGTTACCTTTGTAATTGAGTGGTCAGTGTTCTTCATCTCCAGTAATACCCTCTCTGAACAAGAGAGTATTGAGTCATTTCAAGGACATATAGGCCTAATTGGTATGGAGTTCCTCAGGGTTACCAAAACTGAGACCAGAAACAGCCAGTGTACCTTTTGTCTTACTGCCTGCACACAGCAGGTGACCACATGTCACCCAGTAATTTCTACATCAGGATTCTGTCCGTGCTGCAGAAAGACATACACCTTTGAGTTAAAGTGGTAGAGGATCTATCACTCTTACACCTTCACTATTAAAGACTTACACCTTATTTCAGCAGGACTTTGCCTAGTCTAAGCTTTCAGCTGTAAGGTGTCATGCTTTTTTCTACTAAATTAAAAAGACATCTAGTATAGGAAATCTTTTCTTAGTTACGTGTAGACTGTGACTGTGTCATCTCAACCCTGGAAAAAAACCACTTCATTGATTTCATACTGAAAAAACCTCTCGTATTCCATAAATAAATAGAACTAAAATGCCACTTCTGAATTGGGGTACAAATGAAGTGCATAAGAGAGAACAAAATGAAAGATACTATTTGTATTTGAAATTAATTAAAAAAACCAATACATTCCTAAGAGCATCATATAGGAAGAGAAAAGCGTTTGGATTGTGGCACAGATTTTTATTTCCAGTTGCTATGTGAATTAAACAAGTGGAAGTTGATTCCTAACATTAGGAAAAGACTCATAAAAACTCGTTGTTCTTTTTTTCAGGGGATGTATTAACTATTCAGGGTAACATTTGTACTGGTCAAAATAGTAATGTATATAGCTCATGCTCTAAACTGAGATAACACCGAAGAGGACATTAGAAATAGGAGCAGACCTTTGGATCTTACCACTTTCCTTACTGAGTCAACAGGAAAAAACACAGTTTCTTCAGCATGCTCCACTCTCTGTAGCTTCTGAAAAAAGGGTTGCATTAGACACTGCATGGGAACATCATCATGGAACTGATTCCAAGATACAAAGTATTGTGAGAAAGGGCAACCCTAACTTTATTATGACACCACAAAGGAAGTTGCTCCATGGAACCCGCCTCTTTAAGAGCTCAGGAAAAGAAGAACCTTGAACAACCAAATGTCAATCATGTCATGGTTCAGTGGTGTCATTTGTTGATACACCTGATACACTGAGATACACCTGGGAAAGTCCAAGAATTAATGAAGTTTAGAAAGCTTCCAGACATGATTCATATAAGACACTTTAGAGCCAATTATTTTGTACTTAGCCACTTTGAGCATCTTGTTTTAGAAGCATTTTATAGTACTGTTGTCAGAGGAAAGAGTACTGAGTTATATGAGCTATTGGTCTGATTTGACTTTGCATTTTTTATATAATCTTTTCTCTAAGCCTAACCGTTTCTCTAGGAATAATGTTCTAGTAACTGCGAACTTTTGAATACTCACACCATCCCCACTTCTTTCCTGTACCTGCTGTAGTACCAAGATATTTGTCTAAGCTGTAATAGCCTCATACATCTCCATGAGCCTTACCCCTTCATTAGAGCCTGAGTTTTATTGGTGCAGTAGATTACTGGAAATGAGTGGCAGAAGTTTTCTTCACTTCAGTCAATGAATAAGTTTAGCATAGAACTTCCAGAATACACCATCTTACTTTCATTTTTCCTCCAAGCTTTGGGACCAGTGCTCATTACAGTCCAAGTTCTTTTTTGCCAAGCAGACTCTGAATCATTCACTCATTTTCTTGACTGTTTTGAAATGGGCTTGCCTGGGTAAGACAAGGCACTCAGAAGGAATGTCACTGCAAAGACATTTTTGAAACCTGCTGTCTGCTTCAGAGGCACCTACCTTTCACACTACTTGGCAAAATTCAAGTTGTGATCAAGACATATTTTTTTCTATTAAAAAACTGTGGAAAAATAGACTAATTTCATTGCTCTGCGCATATTAGCTTAAAACAATCAATAATAAAGATTGCACAGATTGCATATTGAAAAGTCAAGGATTACAAATAATATGTTTCCATTATTTCTATTGCTAGAGGACATGATTGCTCTGCAGCTTATATCTTATGAAGCAGTCTTGAGATCTAGGTTTGACTTAACTAAATCGTTAGATAAGACAAACTGGAAAAAATAGTGAAATGCTTTTGTCAGTGAGGTTTTCCTTTCTACAGACCTAAGAAGTTACCTAAGAAGTTCCAGTGCATTGAATCTGTAAACCAGCACTAGATGCATTGGGTTTTACTCTAGAATAGATCTGTCCAAGTGACAATAGCCCTATTAAGAAAATCAGCACCTCTCATAATTTGGCTTCTTTACTAAAATATATCTGTAATACAGCCGACTTCAGAATAATATAAAGTACAAAAAACCCAAACCAAACCAAAACACAAAAACCTGTTCTGTGTGCAGCTTTGTTGAGGGTTTTTGACTAGCCCTTACTGGCTTCTGCAGCAGTCATATCTGTTCTCACCTGCAAACTTCCCAAAAATTCTTATTAGAATAATGATATATTTACTTCTTAGAAGCCAAGAAAACTTTTCCATTAATTTCAGAACAAGAAAAGCAAGGCAAATTCTGTATGTTTTGAAGGTCTATCCTGAACTTCTCTACAGATCTGTTTTTGTTAACACCGGATCCACCCTTTCTCTAGTTGGAAAGACTTTCTTTGCAATGTAGGAAGCTGTTGGTTGCAGGTCATATTTCACTTTCCATATCAAAAGAGCCTGCTGGTATCCCTATTAGCATAATTCAGAGACTTATCACTCATGGTAAGTAATTTGCTCCCTCCTCAATTTCAGCACCTAACTTCTCTGCTTTACTGTGTCAGAAAATCTGTTCTTCCTCAATGACAGTGGACTGCCAAAATCATCCAAAAAGACTGAACTGAGCTCCCTTGCGTACAGTCTGATCAACTGCCTCCTGTTTCTAATAAAAACTGGAATCTTTATTATCTGCTATTTTTTTGCAGAACTTTACACATGTTAGCATTGCTCTGGCTTGCTTCTTCATGCTTATTCTCCATTCTTAGAGCAGTCTCTCTCATTATGCTAATCTTGTGTGAGATAATGCTAGAAGAAAATGCTTGTCTCTGTTTCTTCCTTTCTTATAAGCATTTTTCAGTACATGCATGGATTTACCAATATGTTGAGAAAAGTATCAGCTCTACCTCCCAGCTTTAGTCTCTCCTTTAATGCTTCTCTAGTCTTTGGTTTTATCTCAAGCAAGAATAGTACCAAAACTGTCAGTTTCTTTTGTCAAAGTAGAACCTTTGCTGTTATTAACTTTGCCGTAAGTCCAGATCTTTCTGCCTTCTGTTTTTTGTGAATATCCCACGTACACACAATCACAGGCACTGCAAGCAGGGAAAAGAGGAGGGGTAGCAGAGATACTGGGTCACTCTTGAACTGATACCCCCCAAAATCTTGTCATTTCAACTCATTCAGCCCTCTTCCAGCCTAATTTAAAACAGCTTAAGTTGTGGACTGGGTTGCTTTCATCTGTATTAACAGTCTTTTAAGGCAGGAATTAGCCATTGTTTCAGACTGCAGGAAGAGAACATTTTTGCCTGCATGACACCATTTGAATAAGAATAATTTTCTTAACATTAAAATCAGTTGATTTGGAGCATCCTACAATCTGTAGAGAGTATTGTTGCATTTTACTATTCTATTTTCTTAGAGAAACGATTATTTAGTGAATGCATTTCCACATTGTGTGAAAGGTCTGAAGAGCATTTTATTTTGCAGAAATATAGACATATCCTTTCAAGTAAACATCGAGTTTTGTAAGAGGAAATTATGAATGTGTTTATTGTAGTGAAAGGAAAAGACAATCTGAAAAACATGAGAGGTCTAAGGAAGGACTGAAAATCCGAGGTTTAAAAATAATCCTGCAAGGAAAGTCGGGCTGGTATCCCTCTAACATCCCTGAATCAAAGTTTTTAAAGTGATAATGCCACTCCCTGTAAAGAAATTTTCAGCTCAAATGAAGCAAGCCTAGCAGCACAGTCGTGGAGCAGGGTTCACACGGGAACTCTTGATGTTCCACTACAGTGCTCTGTTCCACACTCAGCATTAGACGGAGGCTGCTCAAAGAGTAACTCACTCATTTTTGAAACTATGACATTTTACTTCACTGTCGGGCTGAAACGTTCTGAGCAATATAGGCTGATGGAGCTAAAACACGCAGGCGGTGTGATTGTTTTTTACTGTTACTACTTATTAGATTTCTGAGGGAAAAGAATGACAAAAGAGCAGTGGGTTATTGGTATCACTGCCTGTGGGTTATTGTAGGTTATAAGAGGTGATAGAGAGCCGTTTGCTGTCACCAAGGAAATGCAGGATAAATTTAGGAGGAGTAATATCATTGCACCTGACCGGGTCAAGGTTATAATGGTTGCTATTGGGCATGTGCTGATGCTATTAAACCTCCATTAGCATGGAAGGGCTTGATCCTATTCTACTGAGAGCTGGAGGAAGTCTTGCCTCATAACTTCGGCGGGAAGAGGATCGGGCCCAGACTGTCATAACATAGGATATCAGTGGCAAATATTTCTCTCACATGGGAAGAAAAAATTGTCCCAGAATTTTAAACGGAATGACCCCACATTTCAAAGCCTTTTGAAAAGTTTGAGTTTGATTCATAGAGACTTTATAAAGACTTTCTGAGAAGTCCTAATGACTGGGGGGGGAGGGGGCGAGGGGGGGGAAGGAAGCGTTTCAGTTTAAAGAAAATAGTTTTGATGAGAGAGGATGGCACTTGAAAACCGTAATTATGTGAATGTCAATAGTAAAAGCATCCTTCTTATGCTGCCCATATGAAAAACCTGAGCACAAATAGAAATTTGGCATCCGAGCGAGAAAAGAACTCCTCCGAGTATAGATTTTTCCCCTTTCACCATTTTATGCCCCGGCTGTAAAAGTCTCGGACAGCGGCAGGCAGGTGACGTGGTTAGGTGTCGCTTTGCTGGGGTGGTTTTGGGAAGCCGCGTTACAGGGGGAACGTGCTGAGGCTTCCCGATGGTGTCCGTGCCATCGTGCCGCCACGGCGGGGCGGGGGTGGGCAGCGGGAGGCTCGTCTCGGGAGCAAACCCATCCCAGATTCCCGCAAACGCCGACAACCACCGCCGCGACCGCTCTAATCCCAACGAGACCCGGGCCCGATCCCGGGGCTTAATCACTGCCTTCCCGCCCCGAGGCTTGCCCTTTCATAGGCAAAGGAGTCCGGCCCAGGGGGACGCCACTGCTCCCGCAGACTCCGAGGAAAAGGGATGCAGCAGGCATCTTCTGCCCTCTGCATCGCAAGGAATTTCAGCTTGTTTTTTCTTTCCTGCGGTTTCCTATTCATTTTCGCCCAGGAAACCCTAAGAGTGCTTTACACTCCAAACCACCGAGTTTGGCGGTAAGGATAACATTCAGGGGTTGAAAAAATTAGCTATTACCTGGAGAATATCACTTAAAAATGCTCCGAAATATTCTGTAGCTGTTTTATTGAAGTAAACAAAGTACGACAAATCCTAACTCAAATGTGATTGCACTGAGATTAGGCTCTAATTGCTTAAGGTTCAGGTGGAATCTGCAGGCTAAAGCCTATAAGAACAATCTGAATTTCACAATCATTCTGTCAAAAGCAAAGAGATGAGAGCCCACACGCTTCCTAACAAGTCATTTTTAACAGTTACAAGCTCCTTACAAAGACCACACAGGGAGTCTAAGAGATGCAAATCTAATCCCTGGTCATTCTGCAGGCCTTCAACAAAGATGTACTAAAGCCTAATAGAAAAGAAATCAGTTCTCTGTCACCAGCTCCTAGTAAAATCTATTAGAGAAAGTACGGATCTTGTATTTACAGCAGTTGCTTTTAAAGGTTAAGGACAAGTACATATAAAAGGTATAATTTTAAAAATGTGAAATATATAATGAAATCCATCATCTGTTCTGTTTTATTCCTGAAGATGTTTTGGTATTTAGTTTGTATTCATTGAGCAAAAGAATTACCAGTCCCCTTGTTCTTGGAAATATTAGCAAAAGATTTTTTTTTTTTAATGTTAGTAATTTGGACAGGTACCGTTTTGGTTTTTAAAAAACAAAACAAAACAACAACAACAAAAAAACAACCCTGTAGGGACCTTAGAACAGGGGTCAGTATCTTTTCAAAATAGCTTGAAATATCTCCATCCATCAGTAGTGTCCAGAAGTGAACATTTAAATAAAAAAAAAATCTAAATAAAGAGGAATAAAAAGTATTGAGAAACGATACACAGAAATAGCCATCCTTTTCTAGGATTCTCTCCTAAGTTTTGGATATAATGACATTTTTGTCCCCCTAACTCACTGTATACTGAATTAATTTTATGTCCCGGCAAACCTCACCCTCATTTAGTGCGGCTCTCTATGGTACATTTGAATAATTCAAATTATCAGGAAAATAAACCCTTTTCTGCACCAACACACTCTTGCGAAAGCACATCTACGCACACTTTAGCGTATATGCATACATCATGTTTTTGCAGAAGGTCTGTATAAACACGGGACACACACACGCATTTGTAGCACCATTAATTTTTAGGTCACTTCTGTTCGTAAAACGTTAGCCTGTTCCTTTTGCCGAAGTGCGGCGGGCATGGGGGTGGGAGTAGTTCTTAAATGACAAGTGGAACCGGAGTCTATTTTTGACGCTTCTGGGGGTAACATGTCTTTTTCTAGTACGGGACTGTGTTACCGATGTGGATAAAGATTTGACTCCCGAAAACAGGTGATGTATCTCGGTATTTTGGTGACACAAACACACGCATACAAAACAAAAAAAAACAAACAAACAACCCCCCCCCCCCAAACCAAACCATGGCCTGTTATTTAGGAATTATGTAAAAAGGAAATCGGATGGGAATCGTTTCCCTGTTCTGCTGAGAACCCTGAGATGTTTCTCCCAAGAGATGAGAGACTCGGCACGATCCAATGGGGTGGCTTGAGGAAAGGAGAAAATACCTGGGACCAAAACCTACTCCCGGTTCTCCCTGATTATCATATATATTTCAGTGGGAGAACTCGTGTGAATAAAACCATCGGTGTTTGGGCTGGGAAATAACTTTTCCTAAGAGCAATTGGTCCTTTTTCTTTCTCCTTTTTTCGCACCCCATGCCCACTTTCCCACATTGTGATCTTCATGGGTGAGTCGGTTCCAGACTCTGGGCCGGGGGAGAGCAGTTCTCCCGGGAAACAGCGGCGACCGCGAAGTCCTATTTCGGTACAGCCGTTGATCACCACCCGCCGCGCGGTGCGGGCTGCTGCGGGACACCCGCGGTTCGGAGCCCTCACTCCATGGAGCACCTCAACCGCTGGCTGCGAGGGCCCCTTTCCTATAGAAAGTGTCCAGCCGCTTCCCCTCACTCCCAAATTTCTTTCATGAAACCATCTCGGAGGAGTTCCCTGTCCCAGGCGCTCGGCTGGCTGTGGGAAGGGTCCCACAAGTGATCAGTGCCTAATCTTTTTTGGAGGGGGAACAGGACAGAACATGTTTGCCACTGTGATACTTTGGGCCGGGGAGGAAACTCTTCAAAGCACCGAGCGCAGCCTTTCGGTGCCTCCAGCACCCGGCCCCTTGCCGAGCCGTCTGGCCCGAGCCCTAATTAGGGCTCAGACCTAATGAGCTGGCGCGGAGCGGAGAGTGCTTGTCCTTCCTTGGCGGCCTGCGGTGAGCAAAGCAGAAATCCCAACGGAGAGAAATTTCCCAACTCTTTCTTTCTTGCACGGGGGAAGGAGTGGCTGCGAGTCGCGGGGAACGGAGTGAGGAGACTGGGGAAGCAACGGGGCCCGGAGCTGTGCCCCGAAGCTGCCCCTCCCGCGGAGCCAGATAGGAGAGTGCGGGCCCCGTCGCACCCCGGGACCAACCTCGGTGCTCTGCACAAATCCACCTGTCATGCTCGTCGGTGCGCGTGTGGCTTGCAATTCAGTAATAACAGTTTGTGCGTCTTGTAGGGCTAATTCAGATTTCCACGACATTGCCTTATTTATTCAAATATTTATTTATTTATCATATCCGCCCCCCGCCCTTCCCGACAGCTGATTTGGTCTTTTAAAGTGGAAGAGAATAATACAGTGTGCCGGAGGGTGGGAGCCCGGAAAAGCAGGACTGCTGTGACTGGGACAGGCACACTATTTAGCTATGAGAAGCAAGTGTCTGCCTTCAAATTCCGAACAGAGAACAAGGCGGAGGGCCGGGCCGGGCCGGGTCGCTGCCTGCGGCCCGGGCGCGCTGTCTGCGGTGCGCACCGCCGCATAAACACGTAAATGAGGAAAATGGGAAATACCAATTAATTCGCTGTGCGCGGAATTGGGAGAGCTTGTATTCCGCCTTTGGGTACCCTCAGGCGAGCCTCGGCTTCCCTGTACGCTCCTCTCCGGCAGGATAATTATGGTGGAGGACGCGCAGGCCTCCTGGCTTTCTTCTGGTTTCGGGCACTTGAGGAACAAGAAAAAAAATGCTCTAGAGCAAGCAGAGGCGGGGGAGTGCGGTGGCTGCTCGGAGCAGGGATGGGGGGGGGGGCCGAGGCAAGAGAGGGGGTCTGCCCTGCCTGATGCCATATCACCCCCCAAGCTTTGCGGTCCGGCTTTTGTGCATCCTTTTCCCCACCCTCTCAGCAGGACAGGACGCAGCTCTCAGGTGGCAGGACCACGGAGAGTCTCGGTTTGCTTCGGCACCCGCGGGCGGGGAGCGTGCGCTGCCCTGGGCCCCGGGACCCGGCTCAGGCGAATGAGACTTCTCTGGAGTAAACCCAGCTTCTGTGTCAGGCTCTGGGCTCGGCAGGTGCTAGATCCTCTTAAGACTCCCTGCACCTGTCCCTTCTCTGGCCCTTACTTTAAAAAATAAGTTACCATTTTCTAGGGGTCCTTTACCCGGTGTATTTTTGATTAAACGACTGTTAGCCTTTAGCGATTGATAGGACAATCAACAGGCTTTTCCAATCACCATTCTTTACTTGATGGGGTTTGAGGTTTTTTTTGCTGAGTTTTAGTTTTGGTTTGGTTTGGTTTGGGTATTTTTGTGGGTTTTTGTTTGTTTGTTTGTTTCGGATTTTTTTCTCTTGCTGAAAGTCAAACCCTTGCTTTGTAAAGGAATTAAGTGGTATTTTAAAAATAGGATTAGATTAAAAATATGTCATGATTAATACCATCGTGTAAAAGGTCTGCAGCAGGAAGAAAATATTTGGTGCTTGTCTATAGATTCTCTCACCTACTACCTACTCTGAATGCGTCCTGTATCTTCCAGCGTGTCCGGCCCTCATGATTGCAAATAGGCCTGTTTTCAAATGGAAATAAGACTTCCAAACTGATTATGTGTATTGAATCGGAATCACTCGCTAGATCCTCTTTTATAAAATGTATTGAGAAAAAGCATGATGGTTGCACAGCTCTGAAACTGGCTCCTTCTCATCTCAGGGAGGTCGATCTATTTTGCAACTTTTTGCCATTTGTGAATGTTTCAGCTAGATAATTATGCTGCCATTGTGGAAAGGTGATGCACTGACACAAACACACACACACACACACCCCGCTACACACACACACACAGAGCTACCACCGCGGAGCCTATTCCGTGCACATCCCACGCTGTGCCCAGGCTTCCATGACAAGAACACGCCCAGTCTCCCCACGGCAGCGGAGCTCCAGCGTCTCGCCACTGCCACACAAGCACGGCATGTCCCAGCATCCCGCCACCGCCACGCACAGCCTTCCCGTGACACCGAGCACAAAATGCACGATCCGCCAGCACCCTCCCGAGCCCCACGAGACCACACGGTTCCCACGTCTGGGTTCCGCTTCGTGAGCCACTATTTAAAGACAGACTGTGTACGTGTGTGTGTCCATGGAAAAGCCAGAGACACGGAGCAACAACTATTGCTCACACACTGAAGAATGAGGACAACCTCCTCGCAAAGGTTCCATCTATTGATATGTAATGAGAGCTTTAAACCCTGTCATATCTTCCAAAGAATAATCCATTCAAATTTAGAAAAGTAATTAAAAAGCGAGGAGAGAAAAGGGGGATCTGAGCCAGACAGAAAGTGGACAGCCCCCCGCGCCCGGGGGAGATAGAAATCAGTGGCAGGAAGCGGGGTTCTCCCGCCGCGCCTCCCGCGGGGGAGGGTAGCAGCCTCGGCCCCGCACGCCCAGGCTGCCCCCCCACCACCCACCATCCCGCTTCTGCTCGCCCAAACTTTCTCAGGTGCTTCCTCGGGAGTTGCTTTCCCCTACCTAAACCAGCCCAACGAAATCCGAAATGGGATGGGGCGGGAGTGCCCAATCCTGCGTGCCTGGCGGAGCGCAGGGAGCCCCCGCGGGTCGGGCTGGCCGGGCAGGCAGGGGTCGGGGCCGCCTATCCGTCGCGCACCGCGAAGGCAGCGGAGGCCCGGTACTACCCAGCAGAGTCCCGCGAAAGTGGCTGCACAGGAAACCCCTGGCAGCGCAGAAGATGCCACTGTCGGGACCTATCCTTCGTCCTTCTCCGTACTCGCACAGTACCTTTGCGAAGACGCAAATTCGTCCGCCGCATCCCGTCTCGATCATTTTAGTGTTACCGCGGAGGTGCCATGCAGTTTCCTGCCATTACCCCGCTAGGAAAATGTGGTGTATGTTGCAGTGACGGGGCAGTATCGGGTCCCCGAGCCCCATGCCACTCGCCCTAGCTATGGCAAGGCGCCATCGGCGGTCAACACCTTGTCAGGGCTTTTGGGAGCAGCGCTTGGATGAAAGTCAAAGGGGTTCCTGGCCCGACGTTTGTAACCCTCCCGCCTGGGCATCGCCCCAGTGCCAAGGACGAGAGAGGCGGTGGGTGTGCACAGCTGGATCTGCCCGGGAGCACCTGCAGTCTGGCAGCCTGGCAGCGCAGGCAGAGCCTACCATGGCTGGAGTTTAGAGAATACAGAGGGAGGCAGTCGCTGCTGCCGACTGTCTGTAGCCCCCGGGGTAGGAACCCCGCTGGGTTTGCTGCCGACTCCCGTAGGCAGGGCAGCCGCCGGAGCTGAATGAGAGCCCGCCATGGGCACACAAGAGACCCTGCGGCCGGGGTGCAGAGTCCGCTGGCAATGGGCGGCATCGGGGTCGTTCCCCTCGACGGGGAACCGAGACCTGAGCGCCGGCGGCAACTCTGGCCGTGCCGGGTAATTTCGGCAGGCGGCGGGGCTCAGAGAGAGCCGGCCCCGCTCAGGCGCTGCGGTGCCGCCGGGCAGCCTTTGTGGGCCAAGGCGGAAAGTCGCGGGAGGGTTTCCACAGTGTAAAATGAAGAGCGGAGCAGAGACACAGGCCGGCGGGCAGTGCTTCTGTCAGAGTTTTCCCGTTCCTGCGCGTCTCTGCTCCCCAGACTCCACAGTTGTTGTCGAACATATCAGCTCCCAGATACACCATCAGATGCACATATATGTAGATATAATGCCTATATAGACGCACATATGTAGACTAAGCGCTCCGCATCTGTCATCCATTTGGTTTTTTCCCTGTGCAGTGAGCTAATGAAGATAGAGGTGCAGGGGACCGAAGCTTCGAGTAGACTACTTCGGAGCAGCAGCAGCAGTGCGTTTCTTAAGCAATAACCAGTTTAAAAGCAAAAGGCAAGAACTAGAAGGTGCTGAAGTAAAAGATAATATTTTTAAGAGCTTTTCTGAGAAACAGCAGCACGGAAAACAATAGTTTAAGGAACAAATGCACCGAGAGGAACCTCCGGAAAAAAGTTTCCTAGAGTCACATTATTAGGTCAATAACACGCTGAACTTACTCAACCACTTCAGCAACACCTTTGATATGAAGCCAAAAAGTCTGTTCCCCTCAAGCCCCCAGGTGTCTGTAAGTTTGTTGCCTTCTAGCACTTTATTACTTGCCCAAATAAGCGTGATCGAGAAGAGGAACCCCGGTGAAATCTACCAGAACAGATGGAAGTGAAGATGTCACACCCTACTTAGTTTTCTAAGCAAGGCAACTATCCTTTAATTAAAAAAAAAAAAAAAATCCAATCACAAACCCAAACAAAGTCCCCACCCCCAAAAAAAGACCTCAACAAAACCCCAACAAAACCCAATAACCCACCTCGTGTACATGCACTTTATTATTTTCCGGAAAACTTTAAGGCGCCCCTGTATCGATGAAGTGCTAGTCAGAATGATATCATTGAACCAATCCAGTAAGTCGTATACGTTCACTAAAATCCGCCATGTAAATTCGCTTGCTAAAGAAGCACAAGTTACAAGTTACCCGGAAAGTCCCGCTGTGTTTAGTCTATAGAAATGTATCGCAGAAGAGAGTTGTCATCTCATTCAGATGTTGTTACTAGCATGGGATATGGAGCTAGCCAGTAAAAACGGACCTAAGTATCTAGGTAAATATTTTTAGAATATACGTTTTTAACCCTTTTCCCCATTTCTATACTCCGGCTCAGGACAGTAGATTTACACTGTCTTTCGGAGGTAATGCATTCGGCCATTTGTAATCTCTGTGTCATGTTAAAACAAAAATACCAATTTCCCTCTTCATCCTCCCCCAACAAAAATCTTTACATTGAAGATTAAATGTCATATTTTATGTTTTCAACTTCAGGTTTACCAAGAAATTTTCTGCGTATTAAGTTGTTTTAAGCTTTAAAACGAATTTCAGTTTCTTTTAACATCAATACATCATTCACCATTTTATTTTTAAAGCTGACCAGAAGCCTTCGAAAGAAAGACATAGGATATAGAAAATTTTGACCTTACCTGCTCCCTAATGTGCTTGCAGTCAGAAAAGGGAGAGGGAAAAAAAGTAATTTCGTATTATTCAACAATTTGCCATTGACAGTCATCTCTCTACCTCATAGGAACAACCGCACTGGGTCAGATCTTTGCTCGTTTGATACATATAAACAGTATTACCATTAACTTAGAGTTTGAAGGGGTTTTTTCTCCCTGAAGGGGATCATGAGAGGAACAGCGGGTCAGAGAGAAAAAAAAAAAAGTATTTCTCAGCTTTGCTCCCGACACAGCCATGAAAGGACTTAAATTCTTCAGAATTCACTCAGTCTTTACCTCTAGATCCCCTTTGTAAAGACTAAAGGCAGCTGTCACCACAAGTTGGACCGGGGCTGCGTTCCCTGCGAAGCCCCTCTACCTGCACTGCGCTACAAAACTCCTAAAATACTACTTTTTTCCCTCCCCTCCCTGCCGTTGCAACTTCTCTTGGTGTCATCTCAGAGCTGTCTCAGATTACAGTGTTTGGGATCTGCACTTTGAACACTGTCTTAAGGCCCTGCACTGCGTTTTGGACGAGGTGCAGGCAATATACTTTGAGATCAGCTTCATCCCTTTCTGCCCCGTGAGTACAGTGACACCGCCGCGCCGCTCCCGTCCTCCACTATCGGGGCCGCGGCAGCACCCGGGGCAAGCCCCAGCGCCGCCGGCTCCCCTGAGCCTTTCCTCCCGTGCATCCCTTTTGCTAATAGGCTGCTCTGAAACAAACAAAAAAAGCCAACAACCCACAGCCCGTTTTTATGTGAAGGAGAAAACATGAAGAAGTCTTTTGCTATTGTTACTGTTGTGGCCGTAGTAGTGATATGGTTTTGTTAAGTTTTGGGATTTTTGTTTGGGTTTGGTTTGGGATTTAATTTTTTTGGTTTGGTTTGTTGGTTGGTTTTTTTTTTTCTTTCCACCCCCCCTCCTCCCAGCCTGCTGTGCCACTACATGCACACTTCATGGCACTTAAACATGAACTCCTATTTACAGCAGAAAAAAATGCCCTCCGCGGTTCTCCTACACTTATAGGCAGTGCCAGGCAGTGGGGAAGTGGGAGGGAATAGTCATTCTTCACTAGATCCTTTTATCTCTCAAAATACGGGGTACCCATGGTCTAGTGTTGATAAAGCAGTTACAGTGAGAAACGTGCATCTCTTCCATCATTTCAGATTTGAATCATACTGCCCCTCCCCTTCGCCATCCCATTATTCAAGTTCCGCATTGATTACCGGGAGACCGAAAATCAGCGTATTGGAAGAAGCAGGAGTTTAGATGGAGGCACATATTTCAATTTAAAAAACTATACAGTGACCGAGTTCTCGTGAGTGTTCTCAGGGGACACTGGAGACTAAAATATGTTTACACTCCCTCCCTCCCCAAAATATCTTCATCCTAATCAAAGCATAACTAGTTTATTTTAAAAAATAAATATGAGCGACACAAATATCTTTTTTTATATTATGTTGTGAAAAAAAACCTCTATAAAAATTGTTAAAGAGCAGTTTGTTTGCATTTCTCCTGATTGATATGTAAATACAGTTTGAACTGTGTTTGCTCGGTCTCTAGTGCCTAATAAAGAGATGAATTCACCTTTCTGTGGAACAAGTAAACAGACTTTAAACTAAGCCGACATCAGACAAAGTGGAAACGAGTTTATTTAATCGAAACTAAATCTAGTTTAAGAAAGATAAGTCAGTGTACATAATAATCCATTACAGTAATTACACCCACCACCAAATATGTGTTTATGAGGTTGCCGAGACACAATAAAATTAATGTATTTTCCCCGAAGTCTATAATGAAAAGTTACTGGCTGGATCTCTATCAAACACGCTAACTCCAGTATTGGGGGGCGGGGGTATAATATTTATCGGCTGTATTAATGCCTTTCAGTGCTACTCACTTTCGAACGTTCCTGGGTTTGAAAGAATGCAAACATTAATTACATCTGAAGGGGAAATGTCGACTTAACTACAGCACTTTCCCCACGGTCTTGTATATAAACTCCGGGAGAAATTAACCTAATTTTAAAAAATCCGTAGAGTCAACCCTGTTCTCACTCCCTCCACGGGAGCTGGTAGCGCTGCACCACGGACCAGAAATCCCCAACACTTTCTTCTTTTAGCAGAAATAACAGCACTAAGCTCCAGACAGTCCGCCGCGCCCTTCCCCCCCCCCCCTTCCCCCGCCCCCGTCCCCCACCATGCTTAACATGATGCTATAGATCTGGAAAGAAAAAAATATGGAATATTCTTTGGATTAGTTGAGAATGTCGCTGTATACAGCAGGACATAATACAAAGAATGAAAGGTCTTGAAATTCCCGTTGACACAAGTGATATCCTCCATTTAGAAATAAGGGGAAGGTGGTCAGAAAGAATCTGATAATATTTTTTTTCTTCCGTGTATTTCCCTTCTTCTCCATCCAGACTAGCACTTGGTGTCCGACTAACACCGGCTATCTTGTATAAATAAAAGACTTTCGAAAGCTGCTACTTAACTTGGAGGTTGGGTTGTTTCCATCCCAGGCAAGTTCCTTCCTTTCACTTCAAAAATATTAGTATTTCATAACAACTGTGTGATTCAGAGGTATTTCAATGACTGCGATCCTCTTCCGTTGTTTAACTGAGAGGATTTGATAAAAAACCCGAAACCGAGCAGCAGATGCGAAGGAAAACATGCTAGGAGGTCTTTTAGGATGGGGGACTTCTTATTTTGTTGCACCCACAAAAGGGATATTTGGGACCTGAAAGATAGTGAATTACAGGGATTTCAGACTCGTCAGATACGAGCTGTTTAGCTTCACGTGCTTTATATATTTACAGAAAAGTTAATATCTAACTGCCTTTCATTACCGATATTTACCTTCCTACCAAGCGCCCCTCGGTGTCTCAGCCGGGCGCGCACACCCACCCACCCACCCACGTGCGCGCACAAGCACTTTCTCCTCATGTCCTTCTTCACAAACTTCTCAAATCGCTACATAAAAACCCTCCAAACAAACAAAACAAAACAAAACAAGCCACAAAACTCACTCGAAAAACAGCACCCAAAACAACCAAACCCCGTCTGTGTTCCGGCAAGCCGCAGACTGCAGCTAACCTCCGTCTGGGTGATGGGGTGGGCTGTGCAGGGGAACTTGCGTGGCCGTGTGCTTGGATGGGCTTGCGGGGGTTGCGTATGCGTAGAAAATTAAACATAACCTGATAAAGAAAGTTAATTCAAACTACATGTCGTACACAATAAACTATTTTTTATTTTGATTATAAATAAGGTGACTGTACTTCCCTTAAAATACAAGTACATAGGAAAACCTGGTAGAAATTATTTTTTTTTTACAAGGTATTAAAACTGGACGCTCTTTAAATCAGCCCCATATTCTATACTGAAAGCAGGTTCTGCGTCATTTTTTTTTTTCTAGTGGCGTTAGACTTTTGCCTTCTTTCTCCTCTGTGCCTTTGACATTTGAATTTCTGGCCCCGGAATACTTTGCTTTCTTTAGCAAGAAGTCGCTGAGGTGCCCCCCGCCCCCCTCATACCGCCCTCCCCTCAATAATCGGGCTAATGAATTTGGACTCGGTCCCTTCGCATTCGAGTTCGTGAATTCCACGCGTTTGCTTGTCCCGTTTGCACGCTGAGGACTGATCCTGTATCCCGTTAACTCTCTGGCGCAGCTCCCCTCTGGGAACAGGGTCCTGGCCCTGGGAGGGGCAGGGGCCTTCCGGCTTCTGGCAACATCTCGGTTTGTTTTTCCATCAAGGAAAAAAAAAAGAGCAAGGAACGGAGGGTTTGGAGGAGGAACCAAAGGGAAATAAAAAAAGAATATTCGTAATGTGTATAATTTATTAGAAGCTTCTTAGGATCTATATTTAAGCCAAATATCTACATAAGTTACAACAGGAAAAGGCGGCGTGCGCAAATAACAAACTGCCAGAGGATTTACGACGGGGCGATCAGTGTCCATAAAAAACGTGGGTTGGTTTGGTTGATTGGATTTTTTTTCCTTTTCTTTTTACAACAAAATATACAGGCTACTAAAAACTATGGGTTTAGTCCAACTTTTGACAGCATTATACAGCTACAGGTTCACATCAAACGTAAGGAGGAAAATAAAAGCCAAGCCTTTGATGACTCCACGTCTCCTCCGCTGGCCCTGGAGATGGGCTGGGAGAGACCGGGGAGGGGAAAGCTGCTTCCTGTGTCTGGGTGACGCGAATGCGTTTTTCTGGGGGGGAAAGCCACCTCATCCCCCAAAATCTCTGTATTTACATGCAAGTCCTAGACGCTGGCAAAGTGTACATCTGAAATCCAAGCCTTTGGACCATGCTTAATGATGGTCCCCTTTCTGCAGACTGCTCCACGGTTATTAGTCAGAATATTTTTGAACACCCCATACAACAACTTTGGGGGGAAAAAAATAAAGACCCAAACCCATCATGAGTAACAACAAAACTGAACAAAAAAAGTCTCTCTCTTAGAGGTCCGCAGAGAACCATTCAGTGAAAGGAGGGGAGGGGGGAAAAGGCAATTAAAAAAAAAAAATAAAAACACACAATAATTTTGAGAGGACAGAGATTTGTGTAACTGGGAAAATCTGGTGGGTTTTTTTTTCCTTTTTGCCTTTTTTTTTTTTCTTTGTTTATTCCTTTCACCAGGTCCTACCGTATAGCAAGGTGGAGCAAGACATGGCAGTGCCATAGTCAGAAGTAGAAGAGTTTAGGTGAGACAAACTGGAGACTTGGCTTTGCAGAGAGGACGGACTGGCCGAGTGCTGTCCCATGTCTGGAGACTGCCCCGCACTGTTTGTCTGGTGGTTCTGATGCTGTCCGAGGCTGTTGCCATTGGTAGCCACTGTGATCGTTGTAGCTGCCTGCTGCTGATGGCTCTGGATAGCTGCTGTGGGTGTGTTGGAGCCTGCTTGGCAGGGCTTGCCATCCTTCACAAGCACTGGCACCGCCACCCTTCTGGGAGACTGCTGCTGCTGGCAGGAGCCGTTCTCCTGTTGCATCTGCTGCTGTGCAGCCTTGTCTTTGGCCTGGCGTTTCATCTTGTAGCGGTGGTTCTGGAACCAGATTTTGACCTGAGTCGGGGTGAGATGTATCATGCTGGCTAAATGTTCCCTCTCCGGGGCGGAGAGGTATTTTTGCTGCTTGAAACGTCTCTCCAGCTCGTAGACCTGGGCCTGGGAAAAAAGGACCCTCCGTTTCCTTCGCGGCGTGCTCTGGAGCGGGGCCATGCTCTTGCTCACGTCTCCCAGGGACCCGAGGCTGCCCATGCCGCCCATGTTCATGCCCGAGGACGGCGCCATGAAGCGGGAGACTGCAATGGAGAAGGCGGCACGTTTTAGGCGGCTTGGCTTGGCCCGGCCCGGCTCGAGAGGGGCCCGCGCTCCGGGCAGCCCCCGCCGCCGCCTGCCCCCAGCGGAGCTCCGCAGCCCCCCGGCAGCCCAGCCCCGGCCTCGGGGCGTCCGCGCTTCTAAACAACGACTTGCGCCCCGGGGCGAGCGGCGGTCAACGTGACCCCCTTCTCTCTCGGCCCGGCCCTGGTGAATAAAGCCAGCCACTCGCCCCTCGTCCTTCCCGGGGGGGGGATAGCCACGCAAGTATCTGATGTGACAGCGCGGCGGCAGCGGCTGCGGACAGCGGCTCCGCCGGCGCCGGCCGGGGCGGACTCGCCCGCTCCGCCGCTTCTCGGGACGCGGCCCCGGCGGCTTCGGCTTCCCCTCTCGCCTGCCCGGTGCCGGGCGGCGCGCAGGCGGACGGGCACCGCCGGCTCCGTTTGGGCCCCCGGGCCGCGCCACTCCAGCCCCGCTGGACGGCGAGCCCCCGTCTCCCTCTCCCCGCCAGCGCGGGGCTTCCAATCCCCAACCCCGCAAAAGCAGCCGCGGGAGGCTGACATGCAAGCAGCTAGGGTGGAGGGACCGGGCACGATCTTCATGTAGAAAGAGTAATTTGGGGGTGGGGGTTGCGTTTGAGATTTGGACCGACTTTTGCCCTGGCGCGGAGCCCCCGGCGCCCGCTGCCCGCGGTTTGGCGGGGCAGCTGCGCGGCCAACCCCCGCAGACAACCCAGCCCCGGGATGACTTACTTGAGGAGAAGCGGGGGTCCGGGTTGGTGCCGTACCATCCTGCTGCCGAAGCACTGTTCCTCATGGTGTCCTGGTAAGGCGGCAGCTCGCTCATGTTGCCCAGGTTCCCATTGCAATAGCCCCCCATCGTAGCATGAGAGAGCTGGGGGACCCCTGGCGCTGTCATATGGTAGGCGGCAGTCACTGTTCCGTTGTGGCCCATGGGGTGCTGCTGCATGGCCGGCTGAGAAACCTGAGACTGTCTGTAGGCTGACAAGGGAGCCCCCAAGTTACTGCCCTCCATGCCCACTTTCTTGTAGCTTTCCTCCAAAGGACTCAAGATGTCAGACACTGAGAAAGGAGTCGTATGCTTTGGGCTCATCGACATGATTCGGCGGCTGGGGAAAAAAAAAAAAAAAGGAAGGGGAGGCAAATCTTTTTTTTTTTTTTTTTTTTTTTTTTTTTTTGCCAAATATTCTGGTGTTGCCTTAACGCCGATCTTGTTGGATGTACACGTAACCGAGTGGACGAAGTCCGCCTTAATTGGATTGAGTGGAGGCTCAGGGCTGCCTTTCGTTTGTTTTAGCCAGACGCCAGGTTTTAGGCTGCCACCAGAGGCGGGGCATAGGCACTAAAGCAACAAGACAATAGAAGCCTACATCTTGCCCAAGATAATTAGCTTACATGCTGATGACAAGGTAAACACCTTTAAGTTTTACTTGTCATGATTTTTTTTATGTCTTAAAAAAAAAAGAAAAAAGAGAAAAAAAAAAAGAAAAAGAGAGAGAGAGGACGGGAGAGAGAGGGGGAAAGAGAGAGAGACCCTGTGAGCACAACTCATTTTATTTTTCTCGGGGGTGGCAATATCGTGGACGGGAAATAGAAGGCAAGGCAAAAAGACCACCGTTTGACTGGGTGAAAAGATTTAAAAACAGCTCCCGGGTGGCAAGGCTGTCAGCCCAGCCTTTGTGAGAGCTGCGGAAAAGGGGTGGAATGCCGGTGAGCTAAAGCACCAAATCTCCCTCTTCCCCCACTAAGTTTGGTCCGGAAGGAGCCCCGCCGTCAGGAGGGCAACTTTCCGGAGGGCAGACCTTTCCCGCCGGGCCACAGCTCCCCGCTCCCCGCACTGCCCGCACTGGACTGTCAGATGCCCCGACCGGCTGAGGCTGAACAAGCACTTGGGGTCCAGCATCTCGGGAACACTCTCTAAGACACACGGTGTAAGAATCGGTTTTCTCCCTAAACCCAAAAGTTCCTTTCACCTAGGGATTTTTTTTTTTTTGATATCTCAGGGATAGGTGGAAGATGCAAGTTTCCAAAATCAAGCAGTAATTTAATTGCCTGGGGCGAGACATCGATGAAAAATAGGTTAGCGCAAGATGTCGCTTGTTATTCTCAAAGGCAAAGACTCTTCACAGGCACTCGTGGTCCTTCTGAACCTGAAGCTGCTTTCTAAGGTTATTTATACAGCACGGGAGCTGGATGGAGAAGACCTCTCAGGTCATCTGCTACACGACCTTGCCAATGAATTCCCTGTAGTTTCCAATGAACTGCAATTTCTGGCACTTTCAGATCTGTTCTCGGATCCGGTGTGAAAACAAAAGCGATCCATTCACAGCCACACACACATGTACAGGCAGCCAGCAGCTAATGACACTCGGGGCTTTGAAGAAATCTCCCAATGCCTAGTGTCTCCAAAGCTTATATTTCGGGGTGATCTGGGCGGAGGAGAGAAACCACCCCTGAGTGTTTCACATTCCGGCCTACGGCCCTGGCAAACCCAATTTAATACAGCGATTACACGGATATTCAGAAAATTACAGCGAAGGTACAGTTAACCCTGGGACTTTGAAGTGTCAAGTAACTATTTAGTAATTGCGCTTGTAAATATGTTTGTGCTCGGCTGGTTCGTGCTTAAAAATGCAAAAGTGCACTTGCTACCCAGGAATAACTAAATATCTTTGTCTAAAGTGGCAGCATAAATAGCCGGTCGCTTTGTGACTGTGCTTGATATTAGTACATAAGGATCATTTTGCTTCAATTGGGAGGCTCTCATTCACTAGGCAAGAAACCGTTTAGGAGCAAGTAGGTTCCCGTATGAGAGTTAACATCCTTCAAGTGTAAGCCTCAGTCTTGATTACACTTTAGAGCTCTGCAAGAGGTGAGCTTTTCCACACAAATATAATCGGGGGAACTTTCCTTCAATCAGGTCTCCAGCTCTCTTACATCATCTCAGCTGCTTCTTTCGGCATCAGCTCCCTCAAGGTTGAATATCCCGAAGTGGGCTGGTTGTGAGCCCGCTGGGTCACTGAAGGCAGGGAAGGGCGACTTCGGGCTAGAAAGGCGTTTGCTTTTATCTCTTCTCTTTCCTCTTTTCTTTCACAATCTTACAATCTTGTCTTTCCAAATTTCTGGAACATTTCTTCTCCCCCCCTCCCCCCTGCCCACTTTTTGCGCGTTTTTCAGTACGGTCTTTGGTTTTATTCCTATAGAAAGAGAGACTTGGTGGTTTGGTTGTTTTGGGTTTATGGTTGTTGTTTCCCCCCCCCCCCCCCGAATTTCTCAAACACATCAGCTCCGTGCCTGTTTCATGAGCGTTAAAAAGAAGGGGGTGGATGGAAGGGAAAAAAAATTAAATCCCACAGGATCCACTAAATGACGCTGCGGTCGGCTTTAATCAGAGAGGAAAGATGGCAAGTGGCCGCGCAATTTGTGGGCAGAAGCAGCGACTCCTTTTCCATCCAATGCGTGCGAGGTGGGGCAGCTGGGGAGGCACCAGCACCAGCTCTGGCAACGGTGCGCGGAGCGCTGGGCGCGGGGGCGGGAGAGGCGCCCCGCCGCCCTGCGCCGTCCCCGGAGCTCCGCCGGAACGACCCCCTTTGCCTCCGGCTGCGGTTGGGAGAGCTTATTTATCCTCCCGCTGGAAGGACAGCAGCGAAATATTGCCTCCGAAATATTGCTCCGTTAGGTTATCCCGAGCGACTCCGGCCTTGGCTCTGCGCAGGGTCTGGTAGAGGCAAGTTAATGCGGGAGCACTCCGTTCACCTTTGTTGGGGAGCGGGTGAAACTATCTGTGTGGGTCTGACTGCTGAGTTAGGAATACACTGGCGCGCGTACAGGCACAGCTGCGCCCCGCCGGGTCCCGACAGCAATTTTTAGCCCCGCTAGATCGACTCGGTGAAACGGAAGCAGGTCAGACCCTCTACCTTCTTTCCCTCTCCAAATGAGTTATAACAGGGCGAGTCACATCGCAGACAAGGGGCGAGAAAACTTCTTTGCTGCTGCCATGTTCCGTCGCTCACCCTTTTCTTTCAAACCCTCCACCCGAGCTTCGTCGAACAGAGATGGCTGCCCCCAGCCCCCGGAGAGAGTGGCCGCCCCGACAGGGTCCTGCCTAGGCTGCCTTTAGTGATATGTTCGTGTACCTGGTGATGCTGTTTAGTAAATCACTCGAGTTAAAAAGAAATGCTAAGAAGGATAGCAAGGAAGATAAGATGCGTTTTGCCTGGTGGAAGCATTTTCATGAGAAAGGCACGGTTTTCACCTCGTGTTTGCAGAAATGCGGCTACGCGGACGTCCCTTCAATAGCTTCTGACCCCACACAATCCTTTTGATAACACTCAAGAGGTGGAAGAATGGGAGACTTTGTCAATCAAATGGTGCCAATCCCAATGGAAACGGTGCCACCAAGACCGCAGAGCGTTTCCTCATCAACTGGATTGCGGGGGCTGGGAACTCAAGGATCAGCTTTTGAAAGTGCGCACGGGGCTCTCCAAAGAAAACAATGTCTTTTTTATACGAGCTGCTGTGCCTCCCCAAGGGGAATCAAATGTGCTCGGCCAGCCAGAGCTGTCGAAGGGCTCGGAGGGCAGAGGGGAAGGGTCTCACGCAACACGCCACCAAATTCTTTCTCAACAAGAAAGACGTAGGCGTAACTTTTTGATACAAAGACTTAGGTGCTCCATGGTCCCTATGGGTCAGTACACGGGTGCGTGTCTGGTTCCGCCAAGCCACCGGCACAACGGGGCAACCCCTGTCCAGCCTTGCTACCCCCTCTCTCAGCGCCGAGGAGTCGGCCCTGCCCGTTGCCCTGCCCGCAGCCGTACAGCCCTCCCTGCCGCGGGAGCAGGGCTCTGCAGAGGGGCCAGCCGCTCCTAAAGAGGTTGGAGTTAGAGGGGTCAAGAGCAGATCTTGGACAGAACTCTTTCTTCTCTCCTGGTCATCAGCACAACTCTAACACATCCATAGAGAGATGTAAAGGACCGTCCCCAAACCCTACACTTTGAAAAAGGACACCGCCGGGGCAGCTTGTCGCAACTCTTCCCTCTCGACCCACCCTGAGCAAGCTCATAGAAACTTCATTTGATTGCTTGTGCATGTCGATGTTATACACCCTCTGTCGCCCCAGCCCTCCCCAGGAGGGATGATGTGCCCGGCACACCTACGCCGGTAGCGGAGGTTTCTGCAGTAGTCGGGTAGGGCGGACTTGTGTCACTGCCGGCCACGGGCAGGGCGCCGTGAGCCTCTCACTGCCTGGAAAGCACATGCTTGGGCGTGTAAGGCAGGAGTCCTCCCAGAGACTCACCTTGGGAGCGCTCCCTAGGCATGGAGCGCTCTGTGTGTTTGGGTGAGGGGGGGGGGGGGGGCGGGAAAGCCTACTGTGGCTCATGGGGACAATTCCTCGCCATGAGAAAGCCCCCCTGCCCTGATTATCTTATTCGGGCGCAAGAAACTCCTCAATACACCGGCCGAAACCTCTTCCCCTGGCATGGGAACCCAAGGCAACCAGCGAGACCACCAAAGGCTAAAGCGAAAATCCTCACCCCTCCGCAGCGCACGCACAGTTGCTCCTCCAGCTGCCCAGGGCGTGGAGCATCTCGCAGCTGGGGGTTCTCGGGGCCCCTTCGTCACCGGTACCTAGCGGCCCGGCTCGCAAGGCTCAGTGCGAGCGAGGGCAGCGCTGCCTCCGCGCAGGTCTTTTCCCTCCTTCCCCAATTCCTGGCAGACGGCTGAGCCCTTCTGCCCTAATCCTCCGACACCCTCCTCGTCCTTTCCTTCGCCAGGCCGTTCCCGGCCAAGAGGGCCAGGGTGGAGCCAGGTGCGGGGTGCCAGGGCAGGTCTCCTGGAGCCGCAGCGGCGGGTGGAGGGCCGCCGTGCCAGGGCGGGGGCGGCAGGGCCCCGGCACACGCCTCGGCCCGCCAGCCCCACCGCGCCCCTCCGCGGCTGCCCAGCGCGGGGACCCAGGGGAAAGGACTGTTTGCAGGCGTGACTGCCCCGGTAGTCTGAGATGGATAGCAGCAGCATTCGCATAGATGTGTGAACTGCTGTCTGATCCCCTCATCCTGGTACCGATATTATCAGCAGTTAATATATGCCCTCCACATCTGGGTTCTTTAGTATCAGTAGACTGTCACCGCCGCAACACTGTCAGTACACACATACAAGACTTATTGTTGCTCCAAACCATTTTTGATACACTCAAGTCAGAGGTGATTTATGCGGAGGATTTCTGGAAGGTAGGTGTTGAGACAATTTACAAAAAGTTAGTTTGTAGAGATAGTTAAAAATATAGGCACGGTTTATGTAGATATAAACTCAGGCAAAAATACTTTTTATTGGTATGTATCTACAAACAGAATCCCACTGGGATCTATCTATCTGCTTTTAGGTATAGCTATCAGTATAGTACAATAGATAGCTTAGGAGTTATGTGCTTTTGTGTGTGTTCTCAGACAAGCCTACACACACACACATAGAAGCGTGGGGGTGCATACCTCCGGCAGTGGGTATGCATGAGTATATATTTACGCATACATTCACAGTCCTCAACCCTGTCGTCTCTTAAGTATTTCAAAAAGGAACTCAGCTTTTAAGTGGGTCACCTCGCCGCACTCCCTTCCCCTACCCTCGCCCAGGCTCGCGGCCGCGCCGGCGCCGGGGAAAGGGGCTCTCGGCTCCCGGGTGGGGTTGGACGCGGAGGCGAAGGACATGGACGTGCCTGTGGGTGCAGAGCGAAGGGGCGGGCTGGGAGTCGTCCCAGCCGTTTGATTTATCGCAGCCCTTTTCTGTTCCAGCGTGGCTGGCGGCGGCGGGCGGCGCGGGGACTCGTTGTCTACTGCTCCCCGTTTCGATCCCCGTGCCCCCGGGCCGCCCCGTCGAGGGGTTTGGGGAGCTGCAGCCTGCCCTGTGCGTGCTGCGGGGAGGGGGCTCAGCGCCTTCGCTCGCCCTCCCGCGCCCTCGGGGCTGCGCGGACGCCGTGCTGGGCCGAGCCCAGGAGCGCTCTCCCGCGCCCGCCGGGACTATGCGCGCTGGGGGAAAGTCGACCTTTCCCCCTCGACCTTACCCTGCGGGTAACCAAAGCTCCCTTTTATTTTCAATGTCACTTCGGAGTTTGCCTTTTGTTCCCCGCTACCTCTCGCTTCCAGGGATACGGGCGGCTCCCCGCTGGCTCGGGGAGGGGCAAGCGGTTGCAAAGATGTGTCATTTAAAAACGACAGTGGAGCCTTTTCGACCAGCCCGGGTGGTGCCCGAGCTTTATTTTCGTGCCAGGAGGAATGGAAATATTTTGCTTTTGTTTTCACAGCAAAACTCGAGAGCAAGTTACAGGAGGGTTGATAGGAGCCCCGGCCCTTCCTTGTTACCCCAGGCTGGAGCTGCTGGGCCGTGCAGGGCTACCCAGCCAAGGGCCTACGCATCGGGTGCGTACCCACGGCAGCCCGGGAACCCGCGCAAACGGCGCGGATGCCTGTTCTCGGATGCCCTGCTGCCACTGACTTGGGAGTGACTGAGTGCTCCAGGAATTGCACCCAAGTCTTTCTCTGCTTCCCCTCTGCTCTCCAGTCTGCGGCTTGATCTGAGCTCCCCCAGGGGCTTTAATTCGGAAGGAAACTACCAGCTGTCCAATTGTGCCCCTGGCGGGGTCCATCACTGCAAAGCGAGGCGCTGCACTTGTCAGCCGTGCCCCGGGAGGGACGCACCGTGACCGGACTCTGCGGTCCCTCGCGGCGGAGGAACCCGCAGTAGCCTCCCTCTGGCCGCCGGGGAAAGCGCAGAGCCGGGCCGGGCCGGGCCGCGCCCGCTGGGGCTGACCTGGCCCTTCCGACTTGATGTTGCTGTTGAAATTTCACCCTAGCTAAGGCAAAACCAAATAAATGAGGAAACAGAATGGGATTTTGCTCAGTCGTCCTCGTAGGAGACCAGTGTAATTACATGAATATTTGTCCCTTTTCACTGTGCGTTCCTCCAATTCTAGAGAGAAGAATTAGCTTCTTTTAATGTTGCTGCAGCTCCTCCTCAACACCCTCCCATAGAAGTAGTTCTGCCTCTGAGCAGAATTTCTCCCCCTCTGTGGGGAAAGTGCAATTTTCCTGTTCCTGGATCAAGAGGAACTGTTTAATAATTTGTGCCCATTCCAAGTGCTCGCTTTTGAACAGCACAGTCAAACAATTTCAAATCGTGCTCTTGATAGTTCACTGTCACATACACAAAAGATTCTCACTCAAAAACTGCCTGTTGGGTGTGACTCTTCCTCTTCTCCAGCTGCTTCCTACCTCCCGAACCTATGAATTCACCCCACGAGGGCTGCTCTCGGTCCCTGCTCTGCAGGGGCAGCCTGATTGCCCCAGGCTCTTCTCTGAGTGTGGAGAGTGAATGTGCAAGTGCCATCCGGGGCTGAAACCCTCAAAGGTAGAGCTGAGACGAGTCAGTAAGCTGACCTGGTAGGGCCAGAGTGACCCAACTGCCCACTGTGAGTGGCAGGTGGATTTCTTCATTTGTCACGTGAGCCATAAAAATCAGCATTTCCCCTGATTCTAATTAAAAAAAAAAATAAAAAAGCAATCAATGTTCACTCTGCCTTGATTTTCTTCTGTTCCTTTCCTGGAAGAGAGGACACAGAAGTCTCCTAGGCAAAGAGGTCCATTTCAGAAGCCCAAGCACAATTCTAGGGATGTTTCACCCCTTTTCACTTCATGGGAACCAGAATCTCTGGGAAGATCATGCCCTCAGTCTGGCTAGTACAACTGGTAGGTCTAGTTAAAAGCTGATTTAAAAAGCTGCAGCACAAAGGAAGCCATCTGTAGGGAAACTCAACAATGAACTTTATTGGTCCTGCTACCAAACCCATTAACAAAGCTATACTCTGCAGCATTGTTTCCAGGGCTGGGTTTTGTTAACCAGCTACTGACATATATATATGGCCCAGGGTGCTGATGTAACAGGTGCATTCCTCCTGCCAAGAAAGGGTTCAGTTCAGTTACCAGTTTCAGCTAGTTCAGTTTCAAATACCAGTCTTTCAAGACTTTCCTTCTGTAAATAGGGTCTTGAAAGTTTATTGTACAATTGGATATATGCATGTCAGGGAAGCTCTGCTTGAGCCATGCGACTTGTGTGCTACCGAAGTAATTTGACAACTCTGACAACAGGTCCCATCGCCTCTAAGTCTATGGGTCAGGCATTCTGAAGGCCAGATCAGGTTCCATCAACTGGACTACCCTGCAACACACTTGTCTTTCAAAGAGTGCTCTAAACCCAGTTTGTGTGGCTTGCTCATTCCAGTGCCAATGACACCTATACTGTCATACATAACTATGGAAGCAGAATTCCTCTATTTTATACAAGAAATGGAGATGGGGTATAGTGAGTTACAACTGCTTGCAATACAGAATTACTACTGGGAGGAATGAGTGTCTGTGCATTTCTGTTACTGCATGTATCTTTGCTCGAACATTGCCATTTTCTCTCTCTGACGTTCACTCTGCTAAATATGTTTGCTTATGTGAACTGCATAGTGTAAAATATAGGATCTGTCGAGGCATTTTTCTTGCCAAGGAAGGTGAAGCAAAGGGTTCATCAATATGTTTCACCTTTTCCTTCTCCCAAGAACAAGCAGTAACCTGGCAAAGAAATTACACAGTTGGAAAGGGACTTATTGCCCACTCTTGTGGCTATGGGAAATACACAGCTGCTCCTAAATGAGCTCCTCTTATTGTAATCAGCTGATGTCCATATCTTCCTCAGTTGTGTTCCAGCAGCAACCTCTCTTCCCTTCTGACGTGTTATTGACCCATTGAGCAGGATTCTATGGCTCCCATATTTTTAGGGGATGGGTAGCACAGTTCCACTTGCAACTAAGTGCTGACTGAAAGGTTTCATAGATATAACAAGAAATAGGCTCAGCCTTGCAGAACCTTTCTTCGTGGAGTTGATCAATCAGCAAGAAGGAAAGAATGAAGTTCAGCTTGAGGTTCAGTTGTGTTGAAGGACCGAGAGTTGGGAAGCAAAACAAAAGCTTCTTTTAATGTAATCTAAGCAATGCACCCAACAAGTTTCTGAAGGTTCAGAGGTATTTAATCTTTGAATTAGAACAGCACTTTCTATTCAAATAAAAAACATA
Source organism: Manacus candei (assembly GCF_025592945.1). Taxonomy (NCBI): domain Eukaryota; kingdom Metazoa; phylum Chordata; class Aves; order Passeriformes; family Pipridae; genus Manacus; species Manacus candei. The sequence goes on along the minus strand of NW_026138115.1, from coordinate 12,433,107 downwards.
TGCTAAAACAAGTCCTTGCTATCAGCTCTATTATATGTTTTCCCAGACATTAGTCATTATTAGCATTATAGTACAGAAGACACTCCATGTAGCAGGACTATCTTCTAAATTACTTCGGATGATAGACATAATGCAGTTAAAAATTTCACTCGTCTTTGCCCTGTCATAAATGAAAGCACATATTATACTTATTCAAAAAATAGCTGACCATAGAGTTAGGTTCAAGTTACATATTCACTGTAGAAATATTTATGTGGAAAAAACCTAGAGACTTTCTTGGAAGTAGTTTAATCATGTAAAACTGTCCATTAATGGATTTTGACTACTGTTCAGTTTTTAAAATAATCTCCCTTATAATTAGTTGGTTTATCATTCCTTTATGTGCCTTGCTTATTTTGAATTCCAGGGAAAGAAGACCGCTCAGCTGATATAATGAGATAATATCCTTCACTGGCGTAAGTAAGGCTATGAGATGGACTACTACCCACATTGGTAATTATATGTGCTCCATTTCCACAACTGGAACCAGAATGAATACTCTACAGCATTTTACTGCCTCTGAATAACATTAACTGAAAAAAACTCAAGTGAGTAACTTGTTTACGTATTAGTGTTGGAGGAAGCAACCTCACCTGGCTGTCCTTGAGTCAGTGGAGTCAAACTCAGTCAGCAAACACTTATCACAGGACTAAGGAGGAAGCCATTTTACCACCTACATACAAAACTAGTGTGCCAGCTCTACCATCCCACAGGGATGCCACCTTCAGGTTCTACGTGTCCTGGGAAGGGGTCAGAAGGCAGGGAGGGCATCACAGATTTCTCCAGTTGTGAGATAAAAGTGTTATAGGTGAACAAAATTGATGCTTCCATCCCATCTTGTCGCTTCCATCCCGTCTTGTCTGTGTGAGCTCAAAACACTCCCTGAATACGAACAGTTTTAGGGTGAGAGCCTATTTTGACATAGGAGACAAAGATGTAGCTCATGGTCATATGGGAAATAGATGGGTCCAAATCATAAGTGTGCCCTTCTAGAAATGTGTTCTGACTAATGAATGGATGCAAATCCACCTGTTGCCTATTTGGCCACACTGTCCTCTGTGGCAGCACATATAGCACAGTTTGCTGTTGAGACCGAGAGGCAGAATTTCTGGTGAAAAGTACATGCACTGTCAGAGCAGCTCTATGCTGCAGATAAACGAAGCTCTCAGCAGTCCCTGTGTCTGTACCAGCTACAGAGCAGATAAGAAACGGTTGAGAGGAAAAACACTGTTGTGACCCAGGAGCTCCACAGTCACTCCTTGTGTAGCTCCAAGCAGGGCTGCAGGCTGTGCCTCAGAACCACGTATGCTGCCATCACCTGCAGGCAGGGGTCTGCCCTGCCGTTTGGCCACCTGTGGCCCAGGACTCCCCCAGAGTGAGAAATAAGGATTGCGTTTAAATTCAGTGGGAAGAGTTTCTGGTACTTACAGCATTTAAAGCTTGCACTGCAAAACCTATCAAAGAGCACTTGCTTTTCATTATTGCGTTTTGGTGCTTTTTCACTGAAAAGACTTGGTCCTGAATGCAGCCTAGAAACATCAAATGGAAATACATATTACATGAAGCAGGGGTTTCCAAACAGATCTTGCTTTGGGTACTACTTGCTGCAGCAGTCCTTGCTGCTGGCAGGGATGGCAGATGGAGCTCTTGACCAGGGCTCCTGACAGCAATGGGGGCTGCCAGCACTGAATTTGTACCAAACCTATGCTCGTCCCACCTCCAGCTCCTCAGTCTCTCATCAACCATCCCTAACACTAGGATGCCAACTATAAACTTCCTAATCTTTCCCCAGCCGCACTGTATTTCCTCCTCTTCCTCCTACCACTTTCAGCAGTTGACCAGCATTGGCAACAGATTGGCAAGAGCTGGCTTTGGTGGCAGAGACTGTGGGACAGCTTGTGAACCTGTACTAGCCTCACTGAGCATCTGAGCACCTTTCTGCATAACACAGAGCAATTCGAGCACAAGCAGTATTACACAGGCTGCAGAATCTTCGTGCCTAAGAAAATTATGAATTACAGCAAACAAACACTTCAGAAAAAAAGAAAAAAAAGGTGTCTGAAATGTTTGTACATCTTTGAAATTTTGGGTTCTTTAGAAACTTTTCAATGACTTTTGAATGTTCAGCTTTCCATGGCCTGTTCCTTGCAAGGCATAATACTTTGCTAAATGTGCAGCCCCTTGAAATGCTGGGCTTCTCTAAATTTTTCTTTTCCAAGTCATTATGTATCCTGCGTTTATCACAAATGGCTAGAAATACAGGACTTGGCCCTTCTCTCAATCTGCATGTCGTTCCTTTACGAAGCTTGAAAATATTTTTCATTTGTTATTTATTCATTTTGCTGCGCTGTATACCCAATTAGACTATTCTGCTGCAGATTCAGAAATGAGAACAGTTCCACCTCCCTTGCATCCAGCTCCATTTCTCTTCAATTTCCCTCAGGGTCACTGTTAGGTGATGGTATGCAGTAATGTCCCCAGTGAGGTGCTGTTTCCATTAGCTTTCCCCTTCAGAGGTGGTCAGAGGTCTGAATTCTTATATGATTTGTTTTCTTCGCTATTAGAAGATAGGGTTCAGTTCTGATCCTGCTTCTAAATAGGTATACTTTGTTTTTGATACTTCTTCCTTTTCTAATAAGATAGGGTCTTGTTACCTCTGGTTTTAAAACAAGAAGTATGTTTTCGTGCATGATTTTTTTAATCAGTATTCAATACTATTTAGGTAGAAATGGTTATAAAAGGAGGAATAAATCACATGGCAGAACATAACATGCACATCCATGTACCCCTGTTAAGAAGACCACAACAAATGCTCTCAGACACATCTACATGAAATGCAGTTAGAAAGCAAAAAAATACCTCCTTCTGAGGAGCACAAAGTGTTTTCTGCAGATGAGTAAATGTCTAAGCTCCATAATAAATGATGCAGTCTGTTCAGTAGATGTAAACTTTGCTAAGTCAACCACAATTCAACATCTAATGTGCTTTGAGGGAAGAGAGCGGATGACAAGCCAAATATTGCAAGTTCTCATTCTTCCCTCAGTGAAGTGTCATTTGAAAGTTTATATTCTTTTGTTCACTGAAATGGTGCTGTTTTTGTCATCATGAAATTCTGATATGTGTAGTGCCTTGTTGCACTTTAGCTTACAAGAGTGGCTATTCCCTTTAAGTTAGTATTACTTGGTAGCTTTTCATTGACATTTCACTTGAGGCCCACAGTAGGGCTTTGAGAGAGAAGGTGGAGAGAAATGACCCTTTACTTCACTGTCACAGACCTTGAATAAACTGTTGTAGAAGTGGCTTTGGAGACAAATTAGGGTTAGCATTTCAGGGGTATCTGTGACCCAGAAGTTTGGACATACAGTGACTGTTACTGGAAAATCAGATTTATTGTTCATATAGTCAAACCTATAAATAAGCATTGTAGCTGGAGCGAATTTCAACCACCAGATGGATTTCTTTCATCTAGTTTTGTTGATCTTTCTATGTTTTCATTGCAGATTACATTTCCTGCAGTTACGTGGTGGGCTGACCCTGGCTGGATGCCAGATAACCACCAAAGCTGCTCCATCACTCCCCTCCTCAGCTGGACAGGGGAGAGAAAAAATGCCATGAAAGGCTCATGGGTTGAGATAAGGACAGGGTGGGATTACTCAAAAATTATCATCATGGACAAAACAGACTCAACTTGGGGAAATTAACTGAATTTAATAGTAAGCAAATCAGAGTAGGAAAATGAAAAGTAAACTCAAATCTTAAAAATACCTTACCTCTACCCATTCCTACTTTACAGGTTTAACTTTATTCCTGAGTTCTCTGCCTTCTCCCCTCCGTCTGTGCAGGCAGATGGGAATGGAGGTAACAGTCCATTCATCACATGTTGTTTCTGCTGCTGCTTCCTCTTCAGGGGAAGGACTCTTCACTCTATTTCCCTGCTCCAGAGTGGGGTCCCTTCCAAGTGAGGCAGTCCTTCACAAAATTCTCCAAAGCAAGACAATCGTCGCTGGGCTTGACCCTGGCTAGTGGTGGGTCTCTCTTGAAGCCTGGCATTGGCTCTGTCAAACACAGGCAGAACTTCTAGCAGCTTCTCACAGGAGCTCCTTCTGTAGCCTCCCCCCACCCCTGCTACCAAAACCTTGCCATACAAACTCAATAAAAGTTATCTATATTTAACTAGATAAAGAGTCATTTATAGATATTATACTATAATTAAAGATGGCAAGTTCACAACTGGATTAAACAGTATAATTGTCAGTAGATTTTTTCTGAATTGGCATATTTTTCTCTTGAGCAAATCTAATTTAAACTTCTTAGGATTGTTGCTTGCCCATATTTTTCTCTGTTCTCCACCTTCTTTGATGGATGTCATTGCCCAGCTATATGGTTGATTGCAATCTGATGTTATAAAAAATTGTATTTTCTCTCCTACAAATCTTCTTTTCTCTGTTTCGATATCGAACTGAAGAAAGACTCAGATGTCAAGGTCTTTTCAGAGACAAATTTCAGCAGAACTCCTGTTGTTTAGATAAGTGGTCTGAATTCAGGAGAAGTATCAAATTCTTCTGTGAGAAATTTCAGTTTGCAATCATCTTGAATTTAATTAAAAAACCCAATTTATCTGAATTATTAAAATTGTTTTGAGTAACCAAAAAGCCTATGGAAAAATCTAATAGTCTGCTTCCTTCTGGGAAGCAGGAAGCTGTGGAAAAATCCTCTCAAACTGTGTATCTGAACATCAAATATTTGAGAGAAGTCTGCTCCATCACACAAGCTAAGTAGTTGACATAAATATTTTCCTGTTGTATGAGTAACTGATGCTCATTTAAGTAGTTTATTAGGGTGAGAAGGGGAAATCAGTCATGTTGTCACCACAGTAGGACTTACTGAGTCTTATTTATCCTCAGGAGTGTTAGACTGCTTTCCAGACACTGAAAGGTGTCTGATCTGCCTTTGCCAATCAATGTCCACATTTGTTATCTGTGAGAGAGGAGTTTCATTCTTAGCTATCAGGGGGTTTTGTATCCAAAGCCCAACATGGTTTAGATTTTTACACTAGAAGACATAAAGTTGGAAATGAATGTAGCTAGGAAACAGCTAGAATAAAATTTTAGGCAACAGCTATAGATTCTACATACTACCCATCTGTGTTTATAGACACACTTATGATATAGACTGCAGAACTCTTTTGAGTAGTACAGAGTTTGATCAAGCCGTATTGTTTCATTGCATTAGAAAATCTTCAGATAATCATTACGCTGAGCTGACTACATTATTCATCACTGCTGTGGTAAGAACTGAGGCATTGCCAAAGACAAGAATCCTGCTTCTCCTATCTGGGCAATAGCCCTTGTTTCCCAGAGGGATGTTCCTGAATCTTGTGAAACCAACTGTGATACAACACCAGAGACTGCCACGGCATTCCAGGGCTCAGTATAGAAAATCTAGCAGACCCAAGGATGTGGATCTCGGAACTTTTTAAATGTATAATTCTATTTCTGCTTGTTTAAAAATAATTGAATAAGAAAGTTGCAGCATTTCCTTTTTAGCCATTGTTTCCTCCATGTATATATGTTTCCTTCAGTCTTTTTGATAGTATTGTGGAATTTTACAGTAAAAGATGCTCTTCCAAAATGCTTCATCTTCAAAAGGGAATCAGAATTCCTCTAGTATTTTGGTCTTTTGTTGAAAAAAAAAATCCAGTGTCCCCATATGACACACACATATTAACCTTTTATTTGGTGAACTAGATCATTCTGTATCATCACTTTTAAACAGAGCATTGTGGAATACTATGGATAAGACAGCCCATAGACACAATATAAATTGTCATAAAATGTCTGCCAGCTTCAACTTACTATTTCAGGATAAATGTCCTTTGTTTCAACAACTCCAGAGACGCACAGAGATGCATCTTCTCCTCCTCTCTTTTTATTCCACAGGAAATGTTTTCCACCAACATTTACAATGAACATTATTCTTTGTACTATAATGTCTCTCTTTGGATTATTTATCTAAATGAATGCTAGGTAAACCTCCTCACTTTTAAACCATCCTGTCTTTATATGCATGCATAATTTCTACTTATCTCACAGGTTTGCATACACATAGCGAGGGTAGAGACCTAGTAGTGGCCACGATTGCAACTGACAACATGATCGTTCTTTTTGCTTCTTTCTTTAAATGCAACTCAATGAATCGATTTTAAATGTCTTTTCTTTCTGATTTCCTCTTTGTTTATCTGTTACTTTCTGTTCCTAAGCTGGAAAGCTGGTCATAAACAGCTCATTCTCCCTCTTGCATTGCCTGAGAGGCATGGGACCTGGTGAAGAGATGGTATGGCTGACCCTCAGCCAGCAACCTGATGAAGTACAGTTTGCAGCGAAGAGGCTTCCATGGAGACTTAGGGGAGTATGCTCCCTTTGGTTGTTGGCCACTGGGAGAAAATGTGCCTTTTCCAATGTCTGGGACCTGACTCCATGTGACTGAAGCTTTCCCTGAGTGTTTGAATCCAACACCAGAAAAAAAATCACCTACAGTATCCACCTACATGATAAAATCCCCCTCAAAGTGATTATATGAGAGGGAAAGATGGAAGATTCATACTTTTATATAATCTATATTCACATGTTTTTTTCAAGGTTAGTTTCTTTCTAGTAATCATTTCTTTAAAATTTCTTCTTGCCAAATCTCATTTATTTGCCACATCACATTCTTCATTTTTCACTTCAGGAAACATCAGGTTTCCTTACTTTCCATCGATGTGTTTAGCAGAGTCAAAAGGCTGGAGTCTGAAGAGTAGGGGCCTGGAATATAACTATATTGACTTCAGTAGTTACTCCAGGAACGCTTGAGAAAAATTTAAGGGACAAGTATTTTTAACAAAACAAAGTCTATAGTCACAATTGTTTAAAGCTTTGTGATACAATATAGGATCTGTCAGACAACGTTAATTTTTAGAGAGTACTCTTTTATTGTTTGCAACTTCCTGTTAGCTGAGAAGTTTGATATTTTGTGGGACTTCTCCTTCTCATCACCCTGTTTTGTAATTCTTTTTCCAGTAGCCCAGACTAAGAAGCTCTCCTGAGTCACTGCCTCTGGTAGCTTTGACGGTCTCCTGTGACCGCCTAATTTTTTTTGTGTATTTTTATGTATTTTTGAACTTACAGATGAATCATGAGTAAGAGAAAACAAACCTGAACTCTGCCATTTCTATTGGCTCAAATCTGTGATTTTAATGAGCAGTAAACTTGCTGGAAAATATAGTACCAGATTTCATTATATTATCCATGTTGAATTGTACAAAATAGCAGAACTAGGTGGACAACATGATGGAGTTGTCTTCTTTTTGGAGTAGAGGACCAAGGTTCCTGAGGAAATCTGAATGAGATTATTAGCCCCAAAAGTTAGTGCTTTCACCCTGTTGCGCCTGTTAGACAGCAATTCTCCTCTTCCTTGGCCACTTTTGAGACTGTTGTTCTGCTGAAGATGATATACTGGCTGGAGCAGAGCCCAGCAAACAGACCCTCCATTGGACACACACTCATGGTTGCCCAAATGTCTGGCTTAGTTGTGTGGTTTACACACAGTAGCATAGCTTCAAAAGCAGAGGATTGATTATTCCTTTTCTGATGCTCTATCTTGTCTTGGATGGGTTTTTCATTGCTTTCCCTGAGAGTTCCTCTCCCTCCTCTAATTTTTCCAGTGTTAAACCTATGTTTTTAAATTCTGTTGCAAGATCCTGCTTTTATTCACACATTTGTTATTCCATCACTTTTAGCCATGCATACTCTGTCTCTCACATTTTTATACTACAGATAGCATAGTTTACCCTGCTATATGCATCTACACTGTGAGGAGTTGACTCACCATAGAAATACTTGCTTCCCTGTATTGCTTATGAAATGCAGTTTATATAGTTGTCTCTGAGTAAAAACCTGCACATTGAAATCTCCAGTTATGTACATTGAATCTAGTTCTTTTGATCAACACCAGCATCCTTGCACAGTGACTGCTGGGGTGAACAGCAGTGTTTTGACACTCTCACAGTAGAACTGCCCAGGGAGTTAAGTGCTAGCCCCTTGGTCCTTTCTCCTTGCCCATCTCTGCCTCTTTGCTCAAGATTGAATCTTCCTCCCTTTTTTCATATGCCTTTATTAAAAGCTGCTTTTTTTTTTCTCCACATCTAGTAGAAGTATAGCCTTGAAATTATATTCATGGGCATGATATATTGCTGTGAAAATTCACATCCACCCTCCCTGCCCTTGTCTTGTCTGTTCTTTGAAATATGACCACAAAACTAACAAATAAGATTCCTTTCCCAAGTTTGCACTTCTTAACTAGTATATTTTTTCTAGATTAGATGGCTCTCCTGCTGTTCATGATATTGGTAAAACAGTTACAGTATTTCATTAGTCTTAGCGTAAGAAGTATTTGTTGGACAGCAAGTTTCATTGAGTACTGTTAATGTATGCATCATCAACAGAGGACAATTGAATAGCCTTGAATAGCCTTGTGGGCTTTCCTCCCTTCCTCCAGATTCTGCATCTTCTGTTTTTTCTAGATTAGTCTTGTAGTTTTATTTCTATCTCCCACAACTCCTTTAATCCCTTCATATTATACATCTGTATAACATGATGTCCCAGTGAAAGATGGGAACATTTCCCAGGGAAGAATCCTCTGCAAATGCCATCAGTGTGTTTCTAATATGTTTTTTCTAATCACACTACCGGTATTAAATAAAATCAGAGCTATCTTCAGTCTCTAGACACCTTTCCTGCTTTGTCACATTTGTACTTATCATTTCAGTCCAACAGCTAATTTATAACTCGTGTTAGTGCTCTTGAAGAAAATTAGAGTAACAAAGTACAGTTCTAGACCTTTTGAAAACAAAGATGATTATTTGCTTTAAAGAAAACTGACTACAGTCCTTCATGCTCCTTTTCCCACAAATTTCACTTGCTCATGTTCTTACACTCACATACTTACAAGAACAACAGTGCATGTGTCCCCAGGATCAATAGTGTGTGATTGGGAAGATAAAAATGCTAGCTATTGAGTCCTCCCTAAATCTCTCAAGTTCCTCTTTGTTGGTGACAACAGGAAGCATTTTTATACACTTCTAATAACTTTTAGAAATCAAAATTATTGTTGTATAATCTCTTGACTCCAAATCTTGCTTATTTCATCTTTCATGAATCTGAAGTTGATATCTGTTGTCTTCGGGTATCTTTAAGGCTCCAGCCCAGCTTCACGCTGAGCTAGTGGCAAAAGGGAGGACCCATGTCATGTACCACAGCATTTTAAGCTGACTCTCTTGCCATTAAGTGTCTGTGCTGTGGCCTTACTGGAGCACAGGCACTGAAGTCTTCATGCAAAAATCATGTTCCTCAGGGTTTGTCAGTTAGATCATGTCCTTGGTTATCAATGCATGTACCTCCAGAATTGCTTTCTTATTGGTCTATAAATGTGGCTACTCACAGGGAATTTTTGAAGTTGCCTCACTCATTCAAAGGATTTCCATTTATTGTACACGTTATAGACTTCTTTATAGGTTTTGGTTTATGTGTAATCCACTTCCTTCAATGGAGCTGGTCAACAAATTCTAAATATGATTTTCTTATTCCCAATGGACTTCTAAAAATGTCAGCCTGAATAACCAGTCATCTCAGATGGCACATTATCAAAGCACTCAAATAGACAAAGTCCCATCCTGTGCAGTTTGACTTTGGTAGAGTGACTGAAGCATACTTTAAACACGGGACAAATAAGTTCCAGATCTCAATGGTTTGAGAATTAGAGTCTATTGAGCTGAATCAATTACAAATGGAGGGTCATTCAAAGACAGCAAAACATTTAAACTGTAATTTCTCATTTTGCAACAATGAGTCAAATAGCATTGCACAAGCTCATCTTCTACACATTTTTGTTCAATGTCTATGGTTTTTAGCCCTGGTGTTAGCTATGAACACGAAAACCCAATACACATGTTACATATTTATTCTATTCCAAGGTCAAGATTTCCTGAGAGGATAGAGATATACAAATAACTTACATTTGATATGGCTGAGTATTCAAGCAGCAGTGCTATTGTCAGTGATAACAAAAGACAAAATGTAAGTCTGATACTTAAGGCTAGAACATGTTGTTTTTCAAATCTTTCGTATTAATATGAAGGAATAAAAATTTTATCTTCCTCAAAAAAAAAATCTTTATTTTTCTGTATGTTTAGTTCATGATATCAGCTTTAGAAAATGATTCAAACAGGTTTGCAACAAAAGAAAACACACTAATGTGCCTACAGTGTTAAATACTATTTCTTGATATACATCAGTATCCAGAGGTCGTAGCTTTCTTGTCAGAGGGAAATCTGAAGCACCTTTTTTTGTGTTTAATTATACAAGCTTTACATTTCAGTAAACAAATCCTGACCTCACTTAGATGCCACTTTAGGGCTCTTTTTATAAAAATGGTTGTTTGGGGATTAATGCTGCCATTTCTTGTCATTCTGTGTGCATGCATTGTCATCTCTAGTTTGGATTGTAAAACCTTAAGTCTGGTACATGCTAATGAACATTACTGTACACATACACTTCTAATTTCTATGTCTTCTGCTAAATTTAGAATTTCATAGTCAAGCTAAGATAATTCATACTAGAAAGACATTGTCCTATAAAATTTTTTTGGTTCTACCACATAATCACCAGCTTTATGTGAAATTACTAAATAAGATTAAGAATTTTAAAGGATCTAGGGATGCAGTATGCCTTAACTAAATCCCTTTGTAGCGGAGGACATCACGACATGTTCATGGGTCTGAAGTGCTCATGAAGCTGTGGTGGATGCCATTATACTGGCCTCATATTGCTCCAAAGTGTATTGGGAAAAACAGTCATGAGTGGGATTTTTTTCAAGTTTGTGTTCAAAACGTAGCATACTGCGCTGGAAACAAAAGCTCCCAAAACCCTACAGCCCAATTCCTACCCTGTTCAGTGAGGAAGGATAAAAAAGGTGAAAAAAGGTGACAATTCTTCTCCTGATCTTATCCCTTTCCCCCCGTGTTTCCAAGGGATGCATTTATTGAAAGTTCAGAGGAAAGGATTAGGCCAGACAGTCTGGGCAGTATATGGCAACATCTATTGATGCCTAGTTGCCTACCTTGATTAAACCACGACTGATGAGGTCACTTCAATGACTCTGAAAAAATGGTCTAAACAAAAATACTGGCTAAAGACAATAAATCTCACATATCATAATGCTTAATTTGGCATCAAAGATTTAGCACTGATCTTGGCTTTTGTCAGTTCGTGGTCTCATATCCTCTCCATTGATCTCCAGTGATGCATTGTTTTTCCCATTTCTATAAACACAAAGTACAGGAATGTACAAAATTACCTCCAGAGTTTTCCGAACAGGAAAGAGAGCCAGCCCCCATGTCTCATTTTCCTCTCATTGGGGGTAAACTCCAGCTCCAATAGACCTATTCTCTTATTTCAACAAGCTGCCAAAGAAGAGCAGATCTGTAGTGGAAGCATTAACATCTATTCCCACAACAATTGACAAAGAAGACTTCCTGCCTTTGCTACTTTTCAATAGGTGATGTGTGTCCTTGGCATTTACCAATCTCTGGCAGATCTTTCCCTTTTGCTTTTAGCATGCAGCACCGTGGCCACACCCTTGCTTCCACCCACTCGCTGCCTACAGGGCTAGGAATATTCCATGGAGAGCAAGGAAGGGAATTTGAATGGGATGGGAGAAAAATGAAATATTACTTGGGGAATAGTCCCTCGCTCATACATGAAAAAATCCCAAATTATACTTATAATAAATCTCAGCAGGGAATCAGAAAAGGTTCAAGGTTACCATCTCTGAAAAACTAAATTGTATTTTCCAGTAGTATACCTGTATTGCGATTCTTGTTAACTTACATATGCAAAGAAAGAAAAGATCAGTGCCAGCTCTCTCAGACAGAGAATTCTATTCAAGCATAGAAGTGTTCCCTCTTGGGAGTGTTTGTGTTCCCAGGGTGAAAATTCAGGGTCTTCTTGAGAGATCAATATGAACCATCCAGGAGTTGCAGGATCTTTTCCTTCTGCTTAGGAAAAATTCAAGAAAGGCTAGTCAGAAAATAAAAAATGTTTTATTTCTTTTTGAAAATTCTCATTCCTCAAAATCAGCACTTTTTACAAAGACATTTTGTCTTCAGTCAGCTTTTGGCAGAAGCATTTCTCAGCCCTCTGCTCTCCCAGGAGTGGATTTTATTCCAGAGGCATGGTGCTTGAAACCAATTGCTTTGCTATCTCTTTTTTGCACAAAAGAGAGTCTGTTTGGAAGATGTGATATCCTTTTTTCAGAGATTTCATGGGATACTCTGCCCCAGCGTCACCCTCTACTATGTGGAGTGTCAAGAGGCTGAGCAGTTCTACCATGCAAGGAAAGGCACCTGAGAGACTGGGCACATGTTCTTACACGCCAGGAAGGGATGTACATGCTCTGAGACACCAGTCGCCTTCTCACATTTGATTTGTACTTCTGTGCTTTGTTCTCATCATGTGGTACCTTGGCATCCTTGGAGGCAGCTACTCAAAGACAGTATCCTGAGTGTCACGGCGGCCACCCCACACTAACATCAGCTTGTGTTGAAGTTAACTGAGCTGAAGGACTGCCAACCTCTATGTTCCCTGTACTTATTGAGTGCAGTGAACTGCTCAGCCCCTGCTATTTGGATCAGTCCAAGGTACAGCTAACCTTACATCTGCTCCACAACCTGGTCTCACATTTTGAAACCCGCCCCTGTTATTCATAATAGTGACAATGCAAGAAATATTATGTTTTTCCTACTGAAAACTCATAGTTAAAAGCCCATCACAGCTGCTGCAGAGGCTTCACCAAAATCCATATCAGCAGTTTCTGTTTTAAAAACTTTTTTTTTTTACCCAGTCACACTGATGCAGCTGCAGTTTTCGGCAGAGCCTCCTCTGAGGCTGATTTGCTGTTTTTTCTCACTCTCCATTAAAAAACATCTAGGACTTTCAACACCTCAAGACTTAGTTTTTGAAACTCTGAAACTAAAGATTAAATGTATCACAGCATCTGGCAAAGCTCTGTTAGCGCCAAGGTCAAGTATGTTGCATTTTTAGATGGAGCAAAGTATTGGTTCTCCTGCTGCATTCTGAATGCCAGCTGAAATTACAAAAAGTTACCTAAACTTACTGTGTCAGTAACACACTGTGAGTACCTCAGGGCTAATGGGGGCTTCCCAATGAATTTGAATTGGTCTGCCAAAGGCAATAGCAGGGGGTCCAAAGACATTCACCTCCACTCCCCCCAGGAGACATTCAATTCTTCCCATCCAAGGTTCAGGTTCCTTCAAAACCAGAAACAACTGTGCAATAGCTGCTCAAGATGTGGAGAAAGAAGAGAGTGGGCTCTCATGGGCACTCTGGTAAGAGGGTTTTCCCTGATGATTTAAGTCCTTCTTTAACAGCCTTGGCTGGGCCACAGTGGGTGACCATATTGGTCCCTGCAGGGCTTTACAAGAGGAGATCACAGCAGACCAAAGAAGGTTATTTCCATGCCCCAAGAATTGTGGCAGTCCCAGAAGAAGGCTTTGAGAAAACCTTGTGAAAGAGGGAAGAAGATCTCCTCTTAGGACTTTTAGTGATGTGACAGGAGAAAGGAAGGGAACACATCATAAGCTTAAAGATTTTGTTTTCCCTTTTTTTAATTTATTTTTGTGCTGTTTTCTTGGTTGTTTTCATCTCTCAGTGCAGTTCCCACACATCTCAGAAACAAATGGGTGGGTGAAAAGGGTATTTTTCTCCAGCTGCCGTTGATATCAAGGCAGAGATAAGTACTTTCTTAGGTAAAGGATACAAAAGATACAAAGACTGATTATCTAACATCTCTGCTTGACATCTAGCTTCTGTGTCCATACATGCAAAAAGATATAACCCCTTCTCTGTTCATTTCAGTCAATGTCTGTCCTAGTGGATGTGTAGTGATGCTTCTCCAAAATAACCTTCTAATCTTCAGCAATTTGTTCCTCAGAAGTTTCCTGAGCTAGATAGGATATTTATTTTTTTTATAACTTTCTGTTACTTGAACTTCTGCAGTCTTTTTCTGAATTCATGCACAGATTTAGTACCCATAGTGTCTTTTGATAAAAAATTCTTTTGCTTAACAACATTGTGTGGAGAACCATCTCCTTTTTGTTTGTTTATATTCTGATATCTACCAATGTCATGAGATGTTCTCTTGTACTTGGAGAGGGATGATCATCACTTTCTATTTGTCCTCTCCTTGGCACTCAGGACTTTATTCACCTCCAGTATATCATCCCTCTGTTATTTTTTTTCAGGCTGAAGATACCACCCCCTGTAGGGAAAAAAATTCATATCTATGTCAGTCTTCTCCAAGCCTTTTCCCAATTCTGCTGTTTCCTTTTTGAGAGGGGCGACCAAAAGCATACACAATGTTCAGGATACTGATGACTTTATACAACCCTATTACATTTTCCAGCTTGTCCTCTACTCCTTTCCTTGGCATTTTAACATTGTTTCTATTACTAAGCATTAAGATGGCATTTTCATAGGACCATCTGTTATAAACTTTTGTTCCTGAGTACTCATTTCTGAACCCATATTATTATTTGTGAAGTTATGATAGGATTATTTTTTTAAGTGTGCGTCACTTAATGTTCACCTACATTAAATTTCATCTCTATTTAGTACCCAGCCACTCCACCTTGCAAGATACTTCTTAACAGTTCTGCCACCCTAATGCTTGTACTTGAAACATTCAGTTACTTTAAAAAGTACAACATGCATTTAATTAATATTTAAGTTTAAGAACATATTCAAATTAAATACATAACAGAGTTATAGCTGTTTGGTCTAGTTTGCATATTCAGTAATGCCAGGCTACCTATATATTGCAAATCTGTAAGACAGCATGAGAACTTTTCCCTGGAAATGGCTCATGATGTGATGGTGGGTGAGGGATGCATCTGGGCACGAGCTAAAGCAGTGTCACTTAAATAATCCATGTTTTCTTCTTCCTTTACCATAAATAAGCTGCTTCCTTTGGTTAATGCTACAGTGGGAACAGGTTGCACATGTGTGACGTTGCATGTGCGGGTCAGATGTGTCTCAGCAGACGTAGCTGATATTTGAAGTCAGAAAAAAATCTGGAATCAAATGCCTCATTCTTGGGATTGAATAACAGTCCTTTTTTTTTTTTCTCTTTGAAAAATACTGTTTGGAATGAGCAACTGGTGATTAGAAAAGGATGGAGAGCATTGATCCTGCTCTCAGTCTGTCGACTTTGGCTGATTAGTTTTTCTTCTCTACCAGGCTCTGAGCCTCTATATGGGGCACAAGCATGCCACAGAGGGTGTACACAGGGAATGCCCTTTCCCAAGTTCCCCTGATCCCTGTGTTACCAGAGTAACATGAGTACAAGGGAGAAAAGGGGCCCATCCTTGTTCTGTACCTAAACTCCCATAAACATTCACCATGAAGTGGGCTTTAATTTGCAGCATTTCCAAAACAGAGTACAAGAAGTAGGAAACGTGAAAGTTGATTAAAAATTTTGAGGAAGTAACCTAGAATTCATCAAAGACACCTTATAGAAGCATAAACTTTTCCCCTCTGGCTTCGTAGCAGGATTTAACTGCCAGGACGCAAAGGAAACAGAAGCTAATTATCAAATGAACATTGTCTTAGTATGTTAATGAAGCGGTTTTGCTAATAGCAAGAGACCTGAATTTTAATACATTTTAAGAGCTCCTTGATTACGTGTTTGTTAGTTGTTATGATCATTTTAAATTATCTGTGCATGGCTTTATAATGGGTTAAAAACTGTATTAAGCACTGTATTCTAAACAGGCCTTGATGAGGCAGGTGAATAGTGCAAACATTGTCGCTAGGAAATTCACTTCAAAAGAAATGTAAACTAGTTAACCTAAAACGTGTCATCAGATCCAACAGTCACACTTAGCAATGTAAGTAATTTTTTATGTACCTGCCAGCCACTTTTTCACAAATGCTTTTTCTCATGAAAAGGTTATTCCAAGACCTAATAACTATTATATCAGAGTGTTTCTGTATGGAGTAGAACAGGTCTCAAAACATATTTTGCTGTTGGATTTAGGGGAGGGAATGAAGTAGTTCTGAATGTACTGAGTTAATCCATCCTGTCCTTGGTAATTACAAGCACAGTCTGGGGGGTTTAATTCAGTTACCCACATATATTTTGTTCTTCCCCTTTGAAATAATCTCTGTAATTGTCTTTAAGCATGTCTGGTACCAGCAGAAATAAAAAATAGTTTGTGCAATGACACCAGCATAAAAATTTCCACACCTAGATGGCACTTTTATGTTAGAAGTCTTCTTTGTCTCCTTTTCCATCGATTTGATTTCAAATCAAATCATCCTGGACCATTATCCTTCCTTCTCCAGAGTATCTTCAGCCAGCTGGAAAAGATCCTGTGGAGCCCGTTAGCTGAGTGGGATCTGCTGCTCCATAAATTCAAGATGGTCACTAGCCCTCTGGCTTCACTTTTTTCAATTTCTTGAAACAGCCAAACAGAGGTATCAGCTCCAGAAGACAGACTCCAGAACTTGAAAACTCACTGTCAGCCAAAACACTGACAAAAAGACATCATGGTGCCTGTGTGGACTGAGAGGTTGTAGCTTCTGACAGGATGATGATATTTTCTGGGGGCTGTTTACAGGCTCATGTCCATTTGGAGTTTTTTTCCTTCCATTGTCCTGCTTATCAAACTTGATTTCCTTCTATGACAGGATAACCCACCTAGCTGATATAGGAAACTTGGTAGATATAATCTTTTTGGACTTCATCAAAGCTTTGGTTACTGTCCCTCATAGTATCCTTCTGGACAAAATCTCCAGCACACAGCTGAATAACCGTGTTACATGATGGGTGAGCAACTGGCTCACAGGTCAGGCACAAAGAGTTATAGTGAATTGGGTGACACCAGGCTGAGGTTCAGTCACCAGTGGGGTTCTGCAGGGCTCCATTTTAGGCCCTGTGCTCTTCAACATCTTGATTAACATCTTGGACACAGGACTCAAAGGAATACTAAGTAAGTTTGCTGATGACACTAAATTGGGAGGAGCTGTCCACTCCCTCAAGGGCAGAAAGGCCTTGCAGAGAGACCTCAGCAACTAGAGAGATGGGCAATCACCAACTGTATGAAGTTAAACGAGGGCAAGTACCAGATTCTGCACCTGGGATGGGGCAACCCTGGCTGTGTGTGTAGACCAGGGAAAGAGAGGCTGAAGAGCAGCACTGCAGAAAGGGACCTGGGGATCTCAGTCAATGGCAAGCTGAATATGAGTCAGCAGTGCCCTGGCAGCTGGAAGGACCAACCACGTCCGTCCAGGGGTGCATTAAGCACAGCATTGCCAGCAGGTCAAAGGAGGTGATTGTCCTGCTCTGCTCTGCACTGGTGCGGCCTCAACTTGAATACTGTGTGCAGTTTTGGGTGCCACAATATAAGAAGGATATAGAGTTAGAGAATGTCCAAAGGAGGGCAACGAAGATGGTGAAGGGATTTGAGGGGAAGCCATGTGAGGAGCAGATGAGGTCACTTGGTGTGTTCAGTCTGGGGAAGAGGAGACTGAGGGGAGACTTCATTGTAGTCTACAACTTCCTCACGAGGGGAAATGGAGGAGCAGACACTGATCTCTTCACTCTTGTGACCAGTGACAGGACTTGAGGAAATGGCATGAAGCTGAGTCAAAGGAGGTTTGGGTTAGATGTCAGGAAAAGGTTTTTCACCCAAAGGGTGGTTGAGCACTGGAACAGGCTCCCCAGGGAAGTGGTCATGGTCCCAAGCCTGTCTGCAAAAGTAAAGATGTTCTGTGATCCTCATATACTACGTGATATAAAGCTATGTCTGCAGGACACTGATTTCTTCATTTAGATAGAAGACACACATTCCTCCCTTATTCAGACAATGAAAGTACCTGGAGGACTGGGCCTTTGCAGTAGTTTGATGAACATTTGGGCTACCTTAGAGCACCAAATCCTGGCAGTGCTTGATTAATGAGCCAGTGATCCCTACTTCTCTCATGCTTGGATACCTGGCTTAAATTAATTCCTCTGGATCAAGACTCTGGATCAATGGTAGAGACAGGCAAAATCTTAAGGCTAGCACAGGGAACTGAGACCATCCAAAACTGAAGCCCTAAAACCCCTATTAGGAAACTACATGAGAGGATGCTTAAGTACAGCATACTTGGCTTTGACAGTTTGCAAGATTAAATATGTATTATGTGATTTAAGGAAATTAATATAGGATTATGTCGTAAATCTTATCATATTAGTTTTCTCATATAATTTGAAAACTCTAAGTATCTCCTTATATCTTGCACCTTTGTGGCAATTTGCCAGAGGAAGGAGGAAATGCAGTCTTATTTAACATAATTAGCCTTTGAAAAATCCTAATTGTCTGGCTCAGCTTAATTTATTTTTAGGTCATACTGCCCTCTAGGGGATTAGGCAGAGAGCGAGTGAGTTTTGCATAATTTTTTTAATTCACAATTTGCAAACATTTTTTTAATTGGCATATTTTCCTTTGTACTGCAGTAGAATATAATAATCCATGTATAGAGCTCGTAATTTAGCATTTTAGTTGTAGTGTGCATTCATATTCTTGTGAAGCATCTTTCATAATTAGCACTGAATCTCAGCTTCCTGGATGTGGTGTTGACCTCCCATGGGCACAATATTAATCTTTTTACATTAGAAATTTTGTACAGGGTCCAGTTGACACAGACAACTCTCGGGAACTTACTTCTTGATTTCAGGTGGTACTGCATGCAAATGATGAGGAAACTTATATACTTAAATACCCTGTGTAAAGAGTATATACATTTGTACAACAAATATAAACTATCATTCAATGTTTTTATAAAAAAAGGTGCTGCACCTTTTTAAAATAGAACACACAGCAGCAAACTCACCATATCAACAGTTGTGACTGCTTTTTGATGGAAAATAAAAGTAAAATGAAGGAAAATAAAGAGAAAAATTAAAGTCTGGCAAAGAGAAAAAAAAGATATTAAGAAGATTGGCTGTTAGGTGGGCTGAGAAACCCACAGGCTTTTTGAGCGGTATCTACACTTGTCAAGGAAGGAAAGTAGCCTTCTAGAAAAGGGTAATAGGTCAGATATATAGGTGGCTAATTATCTCCATAATGCGAAATCTTACCCCCTCCATTTCCCCTTATTGATGATGTATTCCTGCCACTGACTTGTCTTCATCCCATTTTAGTTCTAAAACAGCAGTATAATCTTGGCTAGCAAGTTTGAGTTATGTAACGAGGCTCAGAACTGGGGCTGCCTCACCAGGTCATCATTGCATTTTGTGCTTTGATAAATGGAGCCAAGTCTACTCTGCTGCTTGGATTTTTGTCTTGATGCAGCCAGGTCATGTAGCAGCAGAGTTTCCTTTTTTTGGAAAAAGGATCTTAGTCTGAGAGCTCACAAATCACTGATTTCTGATGCACTGAGGACAAGTCCTTTATCTAGGTTTTCACTTGGCTCTAAGAGATTTGACTGATGCTGTCCTCATCCTGCTTGCCACTACTTCAAGGCAGATGCTGTGGGAAGTTCTCATTTGGTCCTGGTTAATTTTAATCTTACTGTGAAGTGAGTGGTCTTAGTATTGCGACAATCCTCCAGTCTCTTTGTTATTCCCCCTACAGTAGAGCAGTCATCTGCTATGACCATCTACAATCACAAAAACATCAGTCTGTTCTGACCTCTTCTCAATATCACACTGGGTTCTTATGAGATATTACAGCTATAAGCTCCATGTGATCAGGCTTCTCATTTCAGTCTTAGCATACTTAATACTGTTCCATGCTAATGGTTCATGAGATATTCACCTACCCATCCTCTGGTTTCACTCAGCCATGTTTCACCCTCCACAGACTTTTAATGATTCCTTATCCACTTAACAAAATTTGTTCTTATAATGGAAGGATAAACTGCAGAGACTTCTTAGGCAAAATCTTTCTTACATGCTTCCTTGCATGACCATAGCAGTAGGGATTAATCTCAGAAGCATTTTTATTTGATCAGGACAGCCCTATCATATTATTTGCTTTATTCAGGCTTGTACAACCTGTATTGTAGCCTGTGACATGCTGATGGCTTCTGCTTCCACTTCTAGTGTCCCATCTGAGTTGTGTTATGCTCAATGGCTCCAGAATAACTAGCTTTTCTGAGTCTCTGATGATTCTCACCTCATCATATCAAAATCTCAGAAGTGTGTATAGCATCATATTCAATTTTCTGCTTAGAAGCAGGGATATCTTTGTTAGCTCATGCTTCCTTGATAGATTCTTCTCTTACAGATACTGGTAACCATTGATACTAACATACAGTGGTACTTGTACTGAGGTAGTACAGTGGCTTGATGGCTTGTCTACCTGCTGATGTGCCAGAATTTTGGTTTAGGGTCACAAATGGGAGAAATGTTTGGTCTTGGTGGTTTGAGCAATACCTCCTGTGCTAGGATGTAGGAAATGCATTTCAATGCTCTCCTGAGTCTCTGGTTTGTTCTGGGCTTGTGTAGATGCTCCATTTACCTGTCCCAGTAGGAGTAGGATAAGCTCTTTCTGTGCTAATCTGGCTTCACCAAGGCAAACAGAAATGTCCTCACAATTTACTCGTGCTCATGGGAAGAGATTTCACAGAATCACAGAATTGTTAGGGTTAGAAGAGAACTCTGGAGATCATCTAGTCCAGCCCGCCCTGACAAAGCAGGTCACCTATATCAGGTGACACAGGAATGTGTCCAAGTGGTTTTAAATGTCTCCAGAGAGGGAAACTCCACAACCTTCCAGTACTCTACCACCCTCAATGTAAAGAAGTTGTTCTTCATGTTGAGATGGAACTTCTTGTGTTTAATTTTGTGGCCACTACTCCTTGCCCTGTCACTGGGCACCACTGAAAAGAGTCTAGCACCATCCTCTTGGCTGCCTTTGAGATATTCTGTATGTGTTGGTGAGATGCCCTTTCAATCTTCTCTTCTCTAGGCTAAACAGGCCCAGCTCCTGCAGTCTCTCCTCCTAAGAGAGATGCTCCAGACCCCTAATCATCCTTGTGGCCCTCTGCTGGACCCTCTCCAGGAGTTCCTTGTCTTTCTTGTACTGTGGAGACTAGAATTGAATGCAATATATCCAGATGTGGCCTAACTAGGGCCAAGTAGAGGGGGAGGATCACTTCCCTCAACCTGCTGGTCACACTCTTCCTGATGCACCTCAGGATACCACTGGCCCTCCTGGCCACAAGGGCACACTACCAGCTCATAATCAACTTGTCATCCACCAAGTTTCTCTTTCTATTATTAATTTCTATTACTGCTCTGTAGCTATTGCTGTTGCCTTCACCCCCACGCTTATTTCAGTGTACAATTTCCATAGTCATATGGAAGGTGAGTAGGAACTGTTCCTACTCACCTCTCCACAGATTAACAGCAGTTTGCTTTTCTTCCTGGGATTATGGACTGACAAGCTCTATGATTTGGTGGGGATTCCATTGTCTAACTGCACAGTCCAGCTCCTGCTAAAATGGCTGTCTTTTGCCCAGGTCATGAACTGGAACCTTGCAGATCTGGAGGTGCCGACACAAGTGCTCTCACAGGAAATATGTGCGTCCTCCATCCTTGGCTGTACCAGTGCCAACAGAGTGGAGAGGGCCAGGGTTTGCTCCTGCAAAGTTATTTGTGGAAACTTAACATCTTTAGAGATGCCTTCAGGTTGTCTTGTCTGTCAACTAATCATGCTTTTTCATCAATATGGGTCCCACTGGCAGATCTGTTCCCACAGTGGTTTTCAGCCTGTGTGAGGCAAGAATGCTGCACTGGCTACCTAGGGAGATGCTTGCTTTTTGAGATGATACATTCTCAGCTAGTGTTAGAGACATAGGCAACCAGAATTGGACTACACTTCCCTTATACAATTGTGCTTGTCCCTCCGTTTCCATGTAGGCGGCCTCTTCGCAAGGAGTGGTTGCACTTGGGGATCCATACTCTGTAGGAAAATCCCAAGTAACAACAAAAACTCTGCTCTGCTTCAGAAAGGGAGTTAAACAAGTAGAAGTGCCCCGGGGAGGAAAAAAAAAAAGTGTAAAAAAAAGATGGGAATCCCACAACAGCATTTTGGAAAAACAAAGCAATGCCTTTGCACTGGAGTCTTAAAAAGAATTCAGTGAGGCAAAGTGGATGTCAGAAGAGCTTTCCATACTCTGTGCTGCTGAGCATGGTGTGCTACCTCCGGGCAGGTGGAAGGCATGGAGGATAAAAGCTAGGCTTCACCATTTGCATAGCCAGTTAAGAACTTGTGTAGCTTAAAAAGACTCCTTTAAATGTAATTTAAGACACTTTTTACATAATATATTTTCTTAGATCTTGCATGTCCACATGAAGAACTTCTTGACTCTGTAAGTGATCCTCTGATGAAAACTAACAAGGGCTGATGGTGACTAAAGTGCTCCTCAACACAAGAGCAGCATTGCAGTCAGATTCTGCCACAGCCATTCTTGCATTAAGTAGTGACTTAGTCTACAGGTAGGATTTTTAGTCTCAGCCTGAGCACTGCGCACTGCTGGTGAAAGGTGCTCCTCAGCCTGAAAAAGAACCTGATAAGGGGATTGAGTCCATCATCAGCAAATTTGCAGTTGACTAAGTTGACTAAGCTGGGGGGGAGTGTCGATCAACTGGAAGGCAGGAGGGCTCTGCAGAGGGACCTGGATAGGTTGGAGAGTTGGGCTGATTCCAATAGGATGAGGTTCAACAAGGCCAAGTGCCGGGTCCTGCACTTTGACCACAACAACCCCCTGCAGTGCTACAGGCTGGGCACAGAGTGGCTGGAGAGCAGCCAGGTAGAAAGGGACCTGGGAGTTTGGATTGACAGGAAGCTGAACATGAGCCAGCAGTGTGCCCAGGTGGCTAGAAGGCCAATGGCATCCTGGCTTGGATCAGGAACAGTGTGGCCAACAGGTCTAAGGAAGTGATTCTTGCCCTGTACTCAGCACTGGTGAGGCCACACCTCAAGTACTGTGTCCAGTTCTGGGCCCCTCAGTTCAGGAAAGATATTGAGGTGCTGGAGCAGGTCCAGAGAAGAGCAACAAGGCTGGTGAAAGGACTCAAGCACAAGTCTTACGAGGAGAGGCTGAGGGAGCTGGGGCTGTTCAGCCTGGAGAAGAGGGGGCTCAGGAGAGACCTCATCACTCTACAACTACCTGAAAGGAGGTTGTAGCCAGCTGGGGTTGGTCTCTTCTCCCAGGCAACTATTAGCAAGACAAGAGGGCATGGTCTCAAGTTGTGCCAGGGGAGGTTTAGGTTAGATATTAGAAAGAATTTCTTTACAGAGAGAGTAATCAGGCTTTGGAGTGGGCTGTCCAGAGAAGTGGTGGATTCTCCGTCCCTGGAGATTTTTAAGAAGGAACTGGATGTGGCACTCAGTGCCATGGTTTAGCAACCGCAGCGGTAGTGGATCAAGGGTTGGACTTGACGATCTCGGAGGTCCCTTCCAACCCAGCTGATTCTATGATTCTATTCTATGATTCTATGATTTACAAAAAGAAATACAAACCAAAACAACAGCTTCTCCAATCACAATGGTTGAGTGGGAAGGTTAAGATTTAAGATGCAACGCTTGAGTTAGAATTTGCCTTGGAAAGTGGGGGTAGATCTTCTTTTCTGCAGTTCTCCTTAAGCCTCCTTCTTGCCTGCTCTGAGGATCCAGTCTGCAAAACTGGACTCAAAGCCATGGTTTGCCCCCTAGACCTACCATTAAGTATTGCTTGTGCACTGATTTACACTGATAAGAATAAAATCAGAAAGCAATTAATCATCTTGCCCAGCCTCCTATATATCACCAGTTATTTCATGTCACTCTGCCTTGAGTCTTGAGTGGTCTCCAGTCTTCATTAGAAGAGTCCTTACCTTTGCTCATTACTCACACACTTCCAAATAGCATGTTCTGTTCCAAGATTGGGTTTGTCTGGCTTTCAGCCTCTATTTTTGTTATACCTTTCTGCCTGTACTGAAGAGGGGTTTGCCTCTAGGAACACTAGAGCACAGCTGATCCTATGGATCAGACCTATTACTGCAGAGGGTTCAGGAATAAAACCCCATACATCTCTTCACATAATAATCAGCATAATAATCCTATGTGTCTCTGGGAAGAAATTTTTATACTATAATGAAATGATGTTTCAGTCTTGTTTTGGTTAAGCCCAGTAGAAATAATTTTTAAAGTCTTTTATCCTTTTATTTTGATCTTTCTTGGATTAGTTTGTTTGCATGTTCTCCTGAAATGTGTTTTGAAAATATGGATACAGTCAGTGGACATAGTAATCTAATGCTGATCACTTCCTTTCTCTGGGTCTCCAACTCATTCTTCAAAATCCAAGGATTACACTAGCTTTTTTTATCTCATATTTGTACAGCAGTTTCCATTGAACTCATTTACTAGATCTCTTTAAGACTCAGCTTCCCAGGTATCTTTTCCCTATTCCTTCTGTAAGACCAGTATTTTTAAGTCCTTGATGTACCACTTGCCTGTGGCAGTGTGGAAATGCATTTTTTAAAGGCCCAGCTTTCAAAGGAACATGGGTTGCATTTCATGGTTGCCTTTTCCACTCACATTCTGCCCTGTACCTTGGGTGCCAGGGATGGAAAGGGAATAGAATGGCCCTTCTAGCAGCAACAAACTGATAGATTAGCTCAGTCATCTTGCCCTAGAAACACTGAACCACAGAATGGTTTCAACTGGAAAGGACCTTAAAGATCATCTGGTTCCAACAGCCCTGCCATGGGCAGGGACATCTTCCAATAGACTAGGTTGCTCAGAGCCCTATCCAACCTGACCCTGAACACTTCCAGAGCTGGGGTATCCACAATTTCTCTGGGCAACCTGTTCCTGTGTCTCACCATGCTATTGACAGGGCATAGAAAAGATCCTCTTTCATGTGTGTGTGTTTTAACTTAGGAAAAATAACATGAAGAGCAGGAAAAATACAAAACACTGCACAATTGCCTTCTTAAGGAATTCCAGCCATGCTATGCACTAAAAGAGGCAGAGATCTCATAGGAGAAATTCAGTGGGATCAATTAATTAAAGACTATGCCAGAATAAATAAGCCCAAGGGGCTACCTAAATTGTGGAATGTCCTGGTTTTTGAAGGGTGGACTTTGCAAATAAAAAGACACTTCAATATATTTGCATATGTAACACTTGTTATTTATTTCCCCTAGGAAACAACATCTGGATAAGCTTGAGGAAGACCATGAGCTTTAAATTAAAGTGACTGTTTCCCTGAATGAGACAGCCCTTAACTATCACCCTAAAATGCAAGTCAATGCAGAAACTTTTAGACTGTATGCTTAGGCTTCCAAGTACACCCCTAACTGTGTCAAGTGCTAGTTTTCTGGAATATGAAGTGTCCAGCAACACTTCATCTGCAATGCATTACTTGTTTACTGTAGGATTTTTTCCTCTTTTTTGGCCCGTGAGGGAGGTCCTGACAGTATATTCGGTATATTTAGACAGCTCCTACCGCAATGTGGAGCCCTTCTCCTGCTGACAGGCTTAGAAGCTGTTATGCTATAGATAAATACTAGTTCCATATTTAAATAGTAAACAAACAAACAAAAAGAAATTATTCCAATGCAAATAAGGCTTAAGAGGACCTGAGGTAAGATGGACTTATTTATTTTCATTATTCTTTCAATTACTTTTGTTTCTGATAGCAAAAGATTTTTCTTTTTTTTGAAGTTAAGATCTGCTATTCTTTAATCCCCAGGAAAATTATTACTATCATTTAAGAAAATTATATTCTTCCTAATTAAGCTGTTTTCAGACAATTAAATTGCTTCCTGATTTTCATAATTGTCTCTTTGCTAAGATCTACCTCTTTCCTGATTAGCAAGGTAGAAAAAACCTAGTGCTTTTACTCTGTACAATATTTAGCAGTTAAGAAAGAAGTTCCAGCAAATATAATAAGTTCGACTCTTCCTCTGCATGACCTGACCTACATATGCCGCTCTGGCTTCACAAAGTCAGACCAAATAGTAAAGGCAACCAAAAGGGTGACCACAAAAGTAAGAAGAAACCTGTTTAGAATAGTTCTGTGAACTAGCAAGCATAGGAGGCACCATATGCTGGGAGGCCAGGGTGAATCTCTCCATCGCCTTCATCTTTCATGAGATGAAGACTGGCTTTCCAAACAGCCCTGGTGAGTCAGCTGTGGATGTGCTGTCCAGACTGTCCTTCTCAGCAGTGCAGCAGAGGAGGAGGTCAAGGGGATATGTTTGAAGAATGCTAATACCGTGACACTGTCTCACAGTGACAGAACACACAAAAATCACACAGTCAATGACTGCATTTCTTGTTCTACTTCAGCCATTTCACCTGCACATCATCTGTCCTTGCAGTGGTCACATCTGAGACTCCAGATCTCTCAAGGGCTGTATATGGATACTCCATGACAATGCACTCTTGCTTTATCTCTTCCTGCATGCATGTTCTCTTCTTTCTCTCTTTCATTTGCTTTTTCTCTTGCCTTGATTTCCTTGTTTTTTTACAGTAGATCATTAACTGTTAATGTAAGAACTCTAGCACTTGTAATAATGTACAAGTGTCCTAGGGAATCAGGTGTTACAGGGTCTGCCATGTGGCTTTGGCCTGTGAAAGGTGCAACACAGGAATTCCTGTGAATCTTTCCATATTTGTGGCATGGTTGTCTACAACTTCATGGAGGCTGTTCCAACTGACCCAGAGGGTCAACACCCTTAAACTGGGTTTTGAAGGGAAATATGTGGATAGGGAGTCACTGTTTCAAAAGCTCTGTTGCTAACTTAGAATTCATACACTGTCAAGGGGCTTGTTATGAGAAATAAAGGTAGCACATTAGTCAAAGACTATGAACTAGAGCTGTGTAAGCATGAAAGTGAAAGAATATAAGATATGTGTATATCAATGCCAAGTGATCAAACCCTCAGCTGGATGATAGAGATTTTCCTAGAGCTATGGTGGTGAGCACCATCTGAAGAGCTGGCTCATGATGCTTTTAAATGTAGTGCTAAAGCTGAAGGGACATTTCCACCACAGCTAACCACATGAGGGACAAATTATCTTACAGCAGGTCTTTGAAAATATAGACCTCAACAATCCTCATGATTTTTGCAGGTCTGCCACTGTAATTGTTTCAGTAGCCCAGTCCTTGAGGTCAAACGATGAAATGAGAACATTTGTAATCATGTGCTATTTTAGTCCTCACTGAGCTTTAAGATCTCTTCTGAAAAGGCAAAATAGACCAAACAACATTTAAAATATAACAAAATTGTTCTTCAAAAAGAAACTGGGACACAAAAATTGTCCTTTTCTCTTTAAATCTCATGATTCTTTACATTGGCCTCATGATTTTTGAGATCTGACTCACTGATTTTTAATACTTGTGTAGCATGGTCTTGAGCAGGTAGCATAGGCTCATAAGCATAAACACAATAATATAGTCAGAGATATTCATGTGAGTGTGAGATATCTCCTACAGTCTCCTTCCTTTGACATTCTAAACCAAAAGAAGTCCTGAAAGCAAATGGTTTTGCCTTCATAATGTGAGAAGCTGTTTTGTTGCAATATCAAAGGTTATTAACTGCCGCTTCTGTCTTTCAAATTGTTCCATAAGAACTTATGTTGTATGAGCTTCATTTTTCTATTAATAATTTTGTGAGAGGAAAAGTAATGGCTGTCAAAGGATGGTTGTGGCACTGCCAGCATTGAAAGAAATACAGACGACAGAGCAATGGTTAAGGAACAGCCATCCTGGGGGGACACAGGCGTAGGAAAATGAGGGGAAGACACATCCATTTAGTCCATAGGTTTTACCAGAGAATCAAACCTCTGCCTTCAGTCTCATTTTGATTGTTCTCGGGAATGCTGACACTCTCATATTCTTCAACTTTCTGCCTTTTTCACCTTGCACTTAATTAGCCCATCTCACAGGGTGGTAATGCAGTACAAATAAGTTTTGTCTGTGGATAAGAATCCTGCAGAAAATACCATGTGTGGGAAGTTATCCTTCCCAACACCTGCATGCCCCCCCTAAACTGAGGCTGAGCTAGCTGAAGTATGTTACAAGTGTGATACACAGATGATCAGTAAACTCTTTGCTTGGCATCCCTTTTTCATTATGCTGCCATTTTAGAAAAATATTTTTATAGCCTCTGCTTGATTTTCCATCAGATCCCTCCCTCCCTGTGATTCCTCCCTTCCTGCTTCCTACAGAATGTGGCCAGCTGGTTACTGCTAAATTTAAACAAAGATGTGCTACTTGTAACTCTCTTTGCTTCATGCACACAATATTACTAGCCTAACTCAGCTAGCAAGAAGTACTTCTATTTTGATGTGCACAGGAACTGCAAGCCCAGATGAAGGTCAATGAAGGCTGTTGCATAGATAGATAATGCTGACAGAGAGTGCTCTGACTGGTTTTCCGCAGGAAAGTGCTGATTCAGTAGAATCGGGATGTTTGAGGGGTATATATGAATTCTGTTCAATATGTGGGGGCATAAGAGGATCTTAAAACTGTGTGTCCAATGGAGGTCTGCAGAGCAGCTCCATGAGCAGCAGCAAAACGTGGCACAGGTCTCCATCAGTGCTCTAATTCTGCCATGCTGATGCACAACAAAACACCCAGCACCTCCTGTGAAATGGAAATCCTCCTTTCTAGTCAGCTCTAATTACAAACAGCATACCATGTTTAAACAACCAATAAAACAGGGCATCAACAAAGAAGTGACTCATTGCATCTCTGAGATTCATGCAGCATCCAAGAGCTCGAACATCAAGGAGAAAACAGCAGGTAGCTTAACTCCCAAGATCTCTCCCCTGCTGTTGTTATCATTGACAATGAAGGCTGTGTTGTAAGAGCAGAGTGCAATGGACAATTCATGCACTTACCATATCTTGCGCTCTAGCTACAGGCATGTGATTTTCTGAAGAAATGATGACAGGATCAAACATATTCTGGCAGATGCTCACAAAATCAGAGCCCCTTTCACTCAGTAAATGACCATAAAAATGCTTTGAAGATGACAATAAAAGTTATTTAATCATGTTCAAAACAGAAGCACCTGCCAAGTCAATATATAATTTTTTACATGATTGGCTGGTACAGTGACAATAGCGAAAAATGCAAAGTGAGGTTGTTAGGAGCAGCTACTGGCCTGATTCTGTAGTAGGCACAGCCTGATGGTGGAGAGCGAGAGCAAGAGAAGAGAAAAAAAAAAGCAAGGGAGTTACATACACATTTCCTCAGTCTCCTGATTTTTCAGCTCTTTTCCCAGCTGTTACAAGGTGCCCTTGGGAACCTAGTCTGAAGATGTCCTTAGCAGCCCCCATTTTCTGTAAAGTCAGTGCAAGAGGGAGGAAGGACAGTGACCAAAAGAAGACCTAAGAACAGCCTGGGTGATTTTCATGCTGCTATAGCACAGGGGAATATATGCTGGGGAGAAGGGTGGAGATCTGGCCTTTTGGTAGCATTGCTGCCTTAGGATGTCTGTAAGCTGATAGCTGGGTGCTGCTAGATGCAGATTCTTCAAGAACCCCAGGAGAAACAGCACCTGCCCTTAATAGTGTGGGCTGTAGGGCTACGTAATACAACAAAGAAGAACCTGTACAATTGCTCGGCCTCACCACTACCCCCTCTGCTGCCTCTACCCCAAATTCAGCAACTCTTCTAGGCAAACCACTTACTTGGTAGCTGGCACACTTAACTATAGCACTGAAGGGCTTTCTAGCTACAACTGGTGCAAACCCATCTTTTTGATACTGATTGATTAGGTTATTTCA
Organism: Manacus candei; assembly: GCF_025592945.1. Classification (NCBI taxonomy): domain Eukaryota; kingdom Metazoa; phylum Chordata; class Aves; order Passeriformes; family Pipridae; genus Manacus; species Manacus candei. Next base: position 12,403,175 of record NW_026138115.1, on the reverse strand, counting down.
TGATTATCTGAAAGTAAAGTAGCCCAATGGTGAGGATAATTTACATGGGTTGATGACAGAGGTTATTCTGGTACCTGAAGTCCACCATGTAGCAAATTTAAATGTTCAGGTTTTAAGGTTAAAAGCGCTTATTCAAACAAACACTGTCATCTCTAATATGTTATGAGTCATAAGGATCCCCAGAATTAATTCTCAATGCAAGGCCAAGTTCTATGATTAAATGTGAACATTTTTGTTCAAGTACATTAAATTTTTTTAGAGTTTTTTGTCACCAAGTTGTGGTACAAGGGACTTATTATTCTCACTGGTTAGGAGTCAGGACAGATTTCAAACTAGGCTTTATCTAACTATTGGACCTCATTAAACTTTGCCAGCTGAACAGAAGGGCCTTTTATGCCCAAGAATATGTTTGCTCTGTGAGTGCTCTAATTTATGTTACTTCACCAGTCTCTTTGGTAAGCTAGAACAGACAGGACATCTACCGTAACCTTCACTCCATAGGATGACTGCCAAGCCTTCACCCCTCCTGCAGTTCTTGCACAACAGCTCTTGAGTGCTTCAACACCTTTCTTAAAATGTAAACACAGAACAGTATTCCTGTAGTGGCTTGAAATTTCAGTGCACTCAAAATTCAACTCTTTGTTGCCAAAGGAACATTTAAAACTACAGCACTCAAAGCCAAAAACAATAGTAAACTCTAGGTTTCCTTGAATCATAGATAAAGTTTGTTTTCAGTAGCCAAATATAAATAGAAAAATGTTGAAGTACTCTCAAATATATACACTGGTACCATGAAAATTGCTTCGATAACTTGGTCTGAAGGTTACTCAGTGGTAAAATTAGTTCCTCAAGATCATTGTAATAAACATGAGTGAAGAAAATAGAATGAATTACTGGTTTAAAAAGAAAACATGAGGAAGGGAAGAATATTAACAAAATCTCAGCCAGCCATAGAAAGCAGGTAAACCAGGCACAGAGGAAATAATTATGATGGTGAAGACAGAACTTTGTCATTGAAGATACCAACAATAGCATCCTGAGGCCACTGTAGGGGAAGTAAAGTGAAAAGCTTAGTAAAAACAGTCATGTTCACCTTTTAACTTTGTGTACAAATAGCACAGAAGGATGTCTGATAACATGATGCTCCCAGCTAGTGCCCAGCTAGCAGAGAAGAGGCACTTTTTCTGAAACCTTATGGCAAAGCAATCATCATGGATGATACTGAATTTTGCAGAGAGCAGAGATGTCAAATTAGGAGCTCTATGTGAATGCACAAAGACAGCAGAAGGATTTTTTCTCTTCAGAACGATATTTTATATATATTTTTAAGTGGCTACATTTATGATTTAGTAAAATCATGATTAGTGTTGAGTAACATAAAGTCATTAACTTAGTACCAAATCCCCCCATCCATCCAATTAGGAAAATAAGGAGGTAAAAGGAAAACTACATTCCCAGTATACAAAGTCAGATGTTCCTGCCAACAAGCATTGCTAAGCAAAATACTGTGACTGTTGGGAATGTGAAGAAATCATTTTTGTCCTCACTATGAACTAGTGAACAGGACTGTCCTGCACAGCAGATGCCCCTGAGGAATTTGGCTGACTGCTCAAAAGCAGCATGGAGAGTCCCAGGGAAATACACCCTCTGTGCACCAGAACTGGTGAAGAGATTTATTCTTTTCCTTGTTGCTATTGGTTTGTCTACATCTTTTTTTTTTTCCTGTTTTTGTCTGTTTCTTTTCTCTTTTTAAGTATTCCTCATTCAGAACCAAATTCTGTCAGATTCTGAAGAGGATATCTAACTCTTCAACTTAAGAATTAGATGGATCAAAGACCTGTGAAGAAGTCAATAATTTGTTCTCCTTTTGTTCAGGAAGGCAGTCTAAGACCTGTGAATGTCTGAAATGGACTTGTTCTCCATATTGGTCCTGAATATTAAGAAAGATATAGCTGTGTTCTAGAGAGATTTTTGCTTTTTCCAAATACTTCATGATCTCTTTTAAATGGAAGAGGACTGGAGAAAACAGGATGAAAACTGGCACAGCTGCCAACATCCTTTCTTGGTCTAGAGAGCTGATTTCCTTCACCATTTAGAATGCAATTGTAAGCCTGAATATGATGAAAAGTAACCTGATCTCATAGCTCAGTAATCCATACTTAGTGGTGGGCAAAGATCTCTTACACCTGTTATATCTTGTAGTGGTATAATTTTTAAAATTACAATAATAATGTTACAGCTGATCTGAGCTACTCTGCTCCTGAGCGTTTCTTAAGCAGAGCTCTATGCTTGAGGAGCATAAAGCAACTTCTCTGATACGGGTAACTGTGCATCCACTGACTCCTTTCCCACAGGAAGTTCCCTTTTAACTAAAATGAGTGCCATGGTTTAGCTCCAGCCAGCAGCTAAGGACCATGAAGCCACTTGCTCACTCCTCCACCAGTGGGATGGGGGAGACGAATTGTAAAAACAAAAGTGAGAAAACTCATGGGTTGAGATAAAGACAGTTTAATTGGGAAACCAAAAACCATACATGCAAACAAAGCAAACCAAGGAATTAATTCACTACCTTCCATGGGCAGGTGGGTGTTCGGCAGGGCTCCATCCATCACATGTAACAGTTACTTGGGAAGACAAACTCCAGAACTCCAAACATCTCCTCTTCCTTGTTCTGCCCATAACTTCATATGCTGAGCATGATGCCATATGACATTCTATTTGGTCAGTTGGGGTCACCTGTCCCAGCTGTGCCTCCTCCCAGATGCTTGCGCACCCTCAGCCTTCTTGCTGGTGGGGCAGTATGAAAAGCACAAAATGCCTTGATGTAGTACAAGAACTGCTCAACAATAACAGCAACAAAAAAAATCTATATTGTCAACACCATTTTTGGCACAAATCCGAAACACAGTCCCATACTACCTACTGTGAGGAACTTAACTCTATCCCAGCCAAAACCAGCACAGTGCATCAGAAGCCTCCTGAAAGTTGCATGAGGTACCTGGGGTCCTTCTGCCATTGCTGATGCTGGTGGCACTTGACTTTTTGTCTAATTTTTTTATTTTATGTCAAGTAGGTGGAGTCTTTGTTTTGCAGTTCTTTGGATATGGCAGGAATTCTGATGGCCAGTATGTATGGAACTGGTCCAGCGGTCAGGGGTTGGAAGCACCAGCTGAGGAAAAGGAAAATGCGCTATTTAGGCTTCTGAATAAAAGGCTGAGTACCATTACTAAGGCTCAGAAACTGCTATTCCTTGTATCCTAGCTGTTTCCATCTTCTCAAGAAGCAGCAGTTATCAGGCATTCAGGTCCAGTAAGACACTATCTTCAACAATGAACTGTGACTTGTGAAGGTCACTGAGTACAGGGAGAGCCAGGTCTATGCTTCTCCACATATAGTGCTGGGCACCACCTGTTTCTGAAAGCAAAGTGACCTCACTGTTCCCCTTCAGCATCAGCTGGGCTCTAACCAAGGGTGGAAGGTTTACTCCTTTCAAAAGCTAGGAGGCAGGAGGGGCTGAAAAGTCCAAAGAGTTTCCATAGACCTGACTTGCACTTAGTTAAAAACACAGTCTAGATGGGTCATTAGCCAAGATAGGCATACTGCAAGGCTGCCAAGAGCCTTTCCTAAGTCAGCGACAGGATAATTCGGTTCATGGCAGAGTTCTGCTTGGGAGGTGATGTTTTTTGTCTGTTGTAATTTTTAAAATGAATGGTGTGTATATCCAAAGGCTAATGATGGGAGTGTTTTGGCTGGGAGACAGTTCATTCATAAAGTATTACAAAGAAGCTTGATCATATGCTCTTTCAGAACTATTATCCATTTTTTGGAGGTGATCTAGTTATTTGTTTTAATGCTTTAGTTCTGAGTTAACAAACACGCGCCCAAGGGCTACAACTGAAACAGGGTTGGGCCTTTGTAAAGTCAATAGTTTATTTACCAACTAAGAATAAAGCACACGGGAAGATGTTTGAAGATCTTAGCAATAATTTTCATTAGCTGAAGATGGCATTTAGATTTTGATCATGGGATGTTTATTCATTAGTTTCACTGAAATCATAGGCCTGTTTTCAGGGTAAAAGTAACGGTGAGACACAGTGGAAAAAGGTAGGGACTGTACATTCACCTCTTTGAGGGGGAGACAAAATAATCCAAACCATCAGCTGAGGTGCCTTATTAAAAAACAAGCCAAAGTAACAGAAAATTCGTGCCTTATTAAAAAACAAGCCAAAGTAACAGAAAATACACTGAAAGACACTAAGTTTCTTTTGCCCTAAATCTTTTTAATGACACCTTTAGGAAGTATCTCCTAGATGCACCTTAACCGTTGGTAAGGTGAACTATTTTCCTTGCTAAATGCACTAAAAATTTGGACAGATTACTTTGTTTCTGTCAGGAATAAATAATATTTTGAGTCCCACCCTATCTTCTTCACAAGACTTCCTCTTTACTGTAAATCTCCATAGTCTATTGAATTGTCTCATTATTTAATACATTCTTCATTCTACTTGGATGCATCAAATTAAGGGGGTTGCTTTTCTCCGTGCTTGAACCTGACTACCGTCTTCTCTGCACCGCTGCTGCAGTGACTTCTGCTCAGCCTGCAAGGGCACCGCTTTAGTCTTTGCCAGTGCCCGGGAATCGCACCTTTCCCTTTCCTGGGCTTGGTAAGATGCAATGCTCACAAACTGCACATTTTCCGTGAAGAAACCCGCATCAGACGACATTGCAGCTGGTGACGAGAGGAAATTGTTGCAGCCTGGGACTGGGAAGGGACATCCTCTGTCATTGTCAGGACGAACAGTAACTGATAAAAGCAGTAATTCAATGAAGCCCTCCTATTTTACAGAGCTTTCCTATGGCCACGTGTGGGTTCCCGGACAGGAAAGCAGCCCAGACAAGCAAAGAGGCAGGGGAGATACCCTTCCGAACGGATGCTGCAAACACTCGGTAAGCTGACCGAGGGTAGATTTGTGCTGAGGAGGAGCGGACTTCTCTTGTTGTCTTTTTGTTGTCTTTTTTTCCCCCTCTTTTAATAACGATATCACGCTATTTTCATAGATCATCCAGCTGCATACTGGATCGCAAAGAGTTAAAATGGAGGGCAGAATCTGTATTTTTAAAACTACATGCAACAAAGTTCATTGCTTGAAGTCCGGGTCCCTTCTCCCCCCCCCCCCCCCCTCCGCCCCTCCCCAGTTTCCAGTAATTATTTATTATAAAGGGGTTTTATGATACAAATTTGATAATCTCCCATACACATTGGCACTGTTCTAATTGGAGTTGTAAACCCATAAAATTCAAGTCCTTTGTTTTCATGAAGGCCACAAGGTTTTAAAAGATGCTATTGTACCGCCTAAAACCCATAAAATTGTCGCTAGGGACTGATTAAACAGTCCTGAATTGAAACAGTGCGGATTTTGTCTAGGTCCTTTTCATGCACAACAATGCCCTTTTCAACCCCCAAGACAAAAGGAGGTTTAAGGAGCGATTCTCTGGGAGATTCTTCTAAGATAACCCCATCCATATGGGAGACAAGGTGGCCAGCAGCTGAGACGGAAAGAAAAAAAAAGATTTCGGATAACAGGAGGAAAAATAAAGGGAAAGATAACAACAAAAATCAAAACCCTCCAGCCAACCAACCAATAAAACCAAACCCAGGTGATGCAGAAGCTGTGTTTCTCCAGGTCCTTCCCGCACATCCCAGAGAGCTAGGCCGCTCTGCGCCTCCCTCTTGGCACACGGCCCCCTGTCCAAGCACGGAAGGAGACGCAGGTGGGAGGACCGGCGTCCCTGGATTCTCCCCGGCCCGCCCTGCACTGCAGCTGGGTCTGATCCCCCCGCACTGAGGCTAGAGGCGCCCCACCTGGAGGGGGCGCGGCCCCCTGGGGAAGGTTAGGCTGGGACGCTAAAGGGGTCCTATTACTGCCACCGTCGCGACGGGGGAGGCGGCCAAAAGCACACGCGGACATACGGGTTCCCATACGTGCTTTTGGCCGCCTGTCCCTGCGCGACGGCGGCGTCTCGCAGTCTTGCTCCCCGCGGGCTCTCCGGCATGTGTAGACAGCACGGCGCATCCCAGGGGCACATCTCGCCCGAAGTCACCTCCTTCCAGGAAATAAAATAAAAAATAAATATAAAAAAATCCACCCAAATATCTTCTGCGGGTCTCTTTTCCTCGACAGCCTTTCCTCTGCAGGCAGGTTGTCTGCATCAGACCCCGCGGGGTCTTCGCCCCAAATATTCCCTCTGAGAGGGTCCCGTCCGAGAGACCTGGGTTTGGCTTTGTGGGACTTTTTTTAGGGTTTTTCCCCTTGGTGGTTGCCAGGACAATTATCTTATTATTTTCACCCCGAAGTAATAAAATCGATAGTTCATCAAAGAGTTTCAAAGAATAATTCTCTTGGCTACAGTCGATATTTGGAACGGTTACAGGCTAACGTAAAGATTGGCTTAATTCTGGATGCTGCCTTTGCGTTTTAAGCGGCAATGTCTTTTTTTAGAGCCGCTAAATCGGGGAGACGCTGGGCTCACGCTTCCCGTAGGAATTATCACCAAGTTTACAGTGGGATGCTTACAGCAAACTTTATTCGCCCTTTACCGTCGCATGTAGATAAAATAAACGAACTTGAAAGTTAAATTCGGCTGGCGCAATCAAGACAATATTTAAGCTTTCATAGCACAGGAGGCAATCCTACGAAACAGTCCCAGTCGTCAAAACTACTCTTCTCTGTAGAGAAAAAATTAATTGCCAAAACCAGTTTTATTAGTCGCTGGAAGAGTCAGCTATTTTAAAACAGACTATGTCGCTAGGATGATCATTATTTTGTAACTAGGAATCTCTCGAAAAGGAGCAGGAGGAGCGGAGGTTTTACAAAATTCGCGCCTCACGCGGCATCCGCGCCCTCGGGCGAGACCGGAGAAGGGGAGCATGGCCCGGGCCAGCTTCGCTCCGGCCCGCGGGCCACTGCCCCGGAGCCGCGCTCCGCCGCCCGGCCCGCCCGAGCGCGGCCCCCGCGGTGCCCCGGCGCGCCTCGGCGCTTCCCCGCGCTAGAGCCTGGGTCTGGAGCGGGCCGCCCCGCGCCCGTGGGATGAGTCCGGTCCCAGAGGGCGAAGCGCCGCTGTCACCATCCCCAGGAGACGACGGCGGGGTGCGCTAAGTGCTGGTACGCGGGGAAGACGCCGAGGGCGGCAGCGGGCGGGCAGGCTCCGTAACCCTGCAGGGCGAGGGCGGCCTGGGCGCTGCATCCCGCCAGGGCGCAGCCCAGCTTGGGCCGTGGGGTGGGGGGCGGTGGGCTGGCGGGGCAGCCGCGGCAGGGCTCCCCGTCCCGCACCAGCACCGGTACCACCACCCGGCGCAGCAGGGCGGGCGGGCGCGGCGGGGGACTGCCGGGACCTTCGCTGCGCGCCCGCTTCATCTTGTAGCGGTGGTTCTGGAACCAGATCTTCACCTGCGTGGGGGTGAGGCTGAGCAGCCGAGCCAGTTGCTCCCGCTCCGGAGCCGAGAGGTACCGTTGCTGCCGGAACCGCCGCTCCAGCTCCAGCGTCTGCGCCTTGGAGAAGAGCACCCGCCGCTTCTTCTTCTTCTCCTCGGCCTCCGAGCCGCGGACGGGAAGCGACCTTTGGGTGGAGTCAGGCAAGCTCATCTCCGGACCGCTCTCGTCGGAAGCTGGGGACAGCGAGAGGGTTAGAGAGAGGGGGCAGTCGGGCCCGGGGAGAGGGGCAGGCATTGAGGTAGCGATGGGCCGCTGAGAGCCGAAACGCCTCTAGCAGGGAGAGCTCTGGCTGTTTACCGGGCCGGATTAATCCCAGTAGTCAACAAGAGATGTGAGCCAACCCCTCCAAATACATTAAACCTAGCCCACGGGACAGACAGCGTTGTGTCCCTACCAGTAATCCCCGCAGGGGCATAAGCGCTCCGCAGCGCACAGCCTAAGGGCTTGCGGACTGCTAGCCGTCGTGTTGCCTCCGTGCTGAAGCAGAATATGGGGCTGCCCGGTCCTTTTATAACTACTTTTCTCCCTCCGGGCGATTACCTTAATATTTAACTTTTCCCGATGGGGTTCCCGCACCCATTCAAAGGATGATTTCCTTTTGATGATGCACACAGAGGTAGACGATAAACGCCGTATATCTGCGGCACAATTTACGTGTGCGAGGTGCGATCAATATGCTACACATCTGGGTTTGCGAACCGCAGCCTGCCCTCTACGGTGGAAAGCGCGTGGATCTAGGCGGTGGCGCCCGGGGCACTCCGCCGCCGTGCTGGGAGTCCACGCACGGAGTGTGCACTCAGCTTTCCTCTGCGGAGCGTGGGCTGACCTGAAACCCCTCCAGCACAAAAAAGGCAGGATTTCTTGCAACAGTGAAACGGGGGAAAAAAATAATCCAGGAAGTGGACTTAAACGATAAACACAGAGAGACTGGTGAATACAGTCTGAAGTTTTGCTTTCTGTCAGAGCTGGGGGCATACACAGACTCACAGAAAAAATATCTTTTCTCTCTTAAGCTCGTGGCCGGGACGTTTCTGCTGTTTTATTGTTGCAAGTCAGTAATGTTCTATAATATTCCCAGCCTCGATCTCCCTGATCCTGTAGGCTACTTACATTGGCAATTCACTTCTTCGCATCTTCCCCAAAGGAAACGGGAAAACAATTAACAAATAACCATGCGGAGATGGCAAATTCCTGTCCGTTTCATACTCACAAGGATAATGATTTCTGTCTGTTTCTATCCACCCTCGGTACGGCGAGCCGGTGTAGTTCTCCGCTGAGTGGTGATGCTCAGAGTCTTGCTTTATGCTATTAGCATCTTGCTCTGGTAAATCCAAAATGCTCCTCACTGTAAAACTGATCCTGCCGGATGTGGCCATGGTAGGTTGTGCACACCCCCCAAGAAATATCACCCCAAACCGAACCCCCTTTCTTAAAAGCTGCTAGGAAAGGTCCGCGCCTGGTTACTGCGGAATCTCCCGGCTCTAAAGGACCTTCCTTTCCATCGCCACCTAACCCCAAATATTAGTGTCGTTTACAGAGGTGTCCTGTTTATATAAACAGTCCTCCCCACTGCAAACACTGCCTGCTTTCAAACCGTCCCTGTCTATAGGATGCTAAGTACCTGAATTAGTCAAGTGCTAAAGCCCTAATGGGAGTAGGTGTAACCCCCCTCTTCTGCCACCCCCATGAGAGAATAACCCGTTACCTCCCAAAGACAGCAGGAAACAGGCTTCATCATTACATATTCTGTCTGATTAGCCAAAAGTGGGGACAGATAATGGTAATTGTTAGCAGTGAATAACATCTTGGGTGGCATGTGGATGACCAACAACCACCCCCCTCCATCCGCCACCAAAGCCACCAGCGTCCCTTCTATCCGCAGACAAAGTGAATCCTCTCAGGACATCCGCAGAGCCTGCCGAGAGCCCCCTTCCCGCTTCTCTCTCTTTATTTCCCCCCCTCTCCCCTCTTTCTTTAAACCTGGAAGGAATTTAAGTCGTTATTTGTTTTATTTCCCTGGGCTGTTTGCAGTGCTACCTCTAGTTCTCTCTCATGTTATTGGCATGTTTCCTACCCTCAACGGGGCATTTTTCACACCTCGGCTGCGCTTTCGGCGAGGAGGGCTGGCGGATGTGTGCATTGAGGAATGGGACCTCTGGGTTGGTTTCTTTGGTTTGTTTTTTTGTCGGTGTTTTTTTTTTTTTTTTTTTTTTTTTTTTTTTCCCTCTCCTGGGCATGGTAGATGGAAGGTGCACCTTTCTCTCAGGAAGGGTGATGACGGGAGCTTGGCACAGTCTGTCCATAAGCAAGAGTAGGGACGTGGAGTAGGGGAGATCTTTTATTTTAACATCATTTCGTGTTGTACTAACCCAGGGAATATCCCATCGGGCTAGATATGTGAGTTACTCAAACGATTCCAGCTGGGATGAGGGAGAAAAGATCAAACACGGCGTGCCCATTTATCTGCGCGTCTCCCGTCCCTGCCGATCGCCGTTTCATCTGCCAAAAGTGGCAGCAAACGATCCTGGATACCGGCGCCCCGCAGGAGGAGGGTGCTGACACTGGCTCGGCACGGTCCGGGGACGACCGACGGCAGCTCCCGGGGACAAGAGCCTCCTCCCAGCCTTCGCCACCTCTCAGCCTTTCAACGGATGTCCCCATCCCCCCGCGAAGCTGCGGTCAGTCTTTGCGAGGACTTACAATAAAATACGATACAGAAACATGCAGCCCGGTGTGGCGTTCAAATTCAAACCCGCAATGTCAGTGCTCGGTCCCCAGCCGCAGGGCAGGGGCAGAAGTGACCAAGAGGGGCGATCTTCACGCAGATCCCGCAGCGTGGGTCAAGCCGTGGGGCCGGAGGGGGAGGAGGTGGGACACGCTCCCCACTCGCACGCCGCAGAGGCCTTCCCCTGAGCTTCCCGCCGGCTTCGCGGGAGGTACCCAGCGCCCAGCTAGAAAACCAGTGGGACGCGAGTCCAGCTGGATGGAGCAAAGTCTGGAGGGCAGTAGGCACCCAACAGATCAGCCCTCCTTTAAACGCGGGTCGAGGCGCACACAGCTCACCCCCGACGGGGAGATGGCGCGAACCCTGCACTGAGCGCCTTGAAACAGGAATCCAGATACACGCAGAGATACTTTTCTATCCGGCCGCTTTGTCGGTTCGAATCTGCCTGTCCAAACAAGCGTCTATAAGCTATTGTGTATAGATTATATTTATCCAGTCCCTCTCTCGCCCCCCAGACCCGCTGCCCGCCTGCCCCCGGCCGCTACCTCCCCTCCCCGCCCTGCTCCGGGTGTCGCTTCTGGGAGCAGTTACACTTCTCGGCGAAAATGTCATTAGAGCGATAGCGACAAGGGAGAGGTGAGATTTATTTCGGCGAGATTTGTGGGCGAGATCAACGGGGCACAAGGCTCCATTTGGCCAACTTCCCGCATATTTCTTCGGGACTCGACAGGCTCCATATAAACGATTCCCAGGCCGCGATTACTGCAGCCACCTATCAAGCGTGCCTGGTGACAGTAGTTATCTCCCCGCTCCGAGCACAGCCTCACAGCCATCCTGGGTGGTCGGAGCGAGGGGAGCACAAATACATGCCAACTGCTAGGCCGTGAACAAAAGGGAAATGTAGCCCTATGTCCCGGACCTGTTGGAAGCATTTGTTCCAGTCAAGATTTTGCATTTGTTCAGATCTGGAATAATAGGTGATTGACGCCTTCCCACAATGTGCTTTAACTCTCCGGGATAAATCGGAGCTTGTTCCTTGTTGTCATGGTTTTCAATAGGGTTCAATGGGATTGAACCACTATCGACTCTGCTTTACGTCTCCGGCAGCCCCGTCCATACAAATTTATTAGTTACGTCTTTTTAAATGAGATTAAATTGAAACGACGTGTCCGTCCTCGGCGGAGCGGCTACTCCCGCGGCCGCCCCTATGTCCCGTCCGGCCTCCACTGCCCGTGTCACCACCGGGGCAGCCCACGGCCGGCAGGGAGGGGCGCAGTTGGCGCCGGCCCGGCCCCCCCGCCCGCCAGGTACGGCCACGCTCACCTGCCCCGGCCCGGTTGGCAGCGCCGCCACTGCCCCGCGCTCCCGAGCACCCCGGGTATAAAAGGCGGCCGAGAAGTGCTTATTAATATCTTGACCCCGCAGGCAAATATTTGCTGGATGCCTGCGCTGGAGCGTAGTTTCGGGGGGGTCGACTAGCAGAGGGGAGGGGGCCGGAGTTCAGAGCGCCACAAACTTATACAGTATCTGAGGTGGCTCTTAAGAGGAGTTTGCCAAGGACATTCTAAGCAAAGTACAAAAACTTTGCAAGGAAAAAAAGTCAGGATGAGAGAAAGAGAGTCTACTTCAGTGACCTCTCTTAGCCTTTTAATCTATTTAACATCCTAAGCCCACACTGATGTGTAGAAATAAGTAAATGGTACTCTTCTAGCCTTAAGAGCTCTTCAGCATCAAATATTTGCACTTACTCTTAGAGTTTTTCTCAAATAGCGCAAGACACATTCCCCTTGGACGAGCCGAGCTGTCTAAATATACCTACACAGTCTTATCTGCGGGAAATGGTTCGCTTCAAAGGGAGAACGTAATAACCTGAAATGTTTCATCTCTTGTTTTGCTTGGGACTGACGTGGATACTTTTCAGCTCTGGCTACCCGACCTCCTTTCGTGGTTTGCCGGTTCAGACTTCATCCTGTCCCGCCACACTTCTGCGTGGGGCCGGGGGGGCACTCTCCCTCCCCTGGACCCTGGACCTGCGGTTCCCCTGGGGACGGCATCCTTTGACCGCGGGGTGGGTTTGCCGGTCACCCCGCTGCACAGGCCGCTAGGACGTGGTGTCCCCGGCATCCCACCGATAGTCACCTCTTCCCTGACGGCATCCACGGGGACAAGACGGGGCAGGCGTTTCTCCAGGGATGCCAAAAGTATCCAGGATGCTCATGTGCTCCACCCGCCGATGTGGTGGGGAGCTATAGCAGCTCGTCTCTGTGGGCTCACGGGCTGAGTCCATGTTGGACCTCGGTGGAAGCATACGGCTGCCCGACCACCTCGTCCCTCCAGATAAATCCGTAGAAACACTTTGGCTTCTCTGCCCGTTTAAATGAATTTTCAAGTTTCCAAGGGTATAAAGAAAAAATAATTAAAAAAATCTCTGCTTGTTTGCACATAGCGTACAACGCGCTTTCCAGCTCACTCCCCGACGCCCGTGCTTGCTTGCAGCTCATGTGAAACGGGGTAGGAGAGTGAGGATCCTGGGAATCCCGTGTCCCGAGAGCCGCTGAAGCCGGGCGAAGTGGGGGCGCGGTGGCCGTAGCCCTCTGGATGCTCGGCCGCCACCACTCCATCACACAGGGTCGGCCGTGCAGGGAACTCTGCAGTGGGGCCGGGCTGCGGGCATCGCGGAGAACCGGGGTCTCGCTGAGGAACCGCGAGGTTCGTGCCTGAGAGGCGGCCAGGTCCCTTTGAGGATGTCCCGTCCCGTCGGGGCTCCCGCCGCGCCCTTGCCCGGCACTCCTCCTCACCACCCCTCGTTGTAAAAACACCTCCGACCACCTGAGAAAATAGTGGCCTTTTTCCTCCCCCCCCCCGTCCCTATTTGAATGGGTTCATTTATTGAACTCAGTGGAGGATTGCAAAGCACCTTGACCAAATCGATGTATGTGAGACGCAGAAATGGAGAATTTTCCTAAAACGATTGATCGCCCCTACACTTCGAGAGAGGAGGAGAGAAAGAAGAAAAAAATATTTCCAGTACAGCGGCCGTCTGGCTCTGATTGGTGTAGTCCCGGCTTTAAGAAGGAACAAATGGATTTTTAAGCAGGCGAGAGTCCACCTTATATATAAAAATGAAGAATTCTAGACTTCATTTTTTTGCCAAGAATGAACATTTCTTTCCCTCTCAACCACAAAACACCTTTAGACTTTGAACTTTACTGTAAGCCCTTCCTTGTCTTTTACTTTGCAATTGATATTCATTATGATGCATTTTCTACTTGGGACCATACTGTGGAAGGCATGGAATATTCCCTATAGGAAAAATTGGTTTCTCTATGTTTCTGTGTGTTGTATTTGTTTCTCTTTCCCCGTAGAGTAACGTAATTTGCATTGCCCATTTCCTAATGCATCCTATCAACCTGCACCTTCTGCAGCTCCTTTATTTCTTTTTTCTTTTTTTTTTAGTTTTTTTTTTTTTTCATGACTATTCCTTATTCTAAGTACCTATATACATCAACTTTAACCTATTAAATGAACAAACTTAAACTAAACTTCTTTCTTCTGTAGCCAATTTGGAAGATTCTTATTCTCTGGTGCTCTAACTCCCATCCCATCCAAATCATGACTCTCTCTGCTATCGCTATTATTTTGGTTTGGTTTTTTTTCAGAGCTCATTGATTAAAAAGAAATAATAATTCTTAAATGTGATTTGTACAAAGCATGGTATCAAAAGCTTACACTTTCTCTGAAACCCTGCATTTTCTATTCTACACTTAAACAAGAGACTTTACTCCTTGAAAGAGGGATCCCTCACAACAGGGGAGGATTCTGGATTGGGTTTTTCACTTGCTCTGTGTGATAATCCTGGAGGAGATATTTTGCAAATTGATTGAAAGCAAAGCAGCAAGGGAGAAGACTTCCTTGCTCTCTAAGTCGGTTTGGGACTAGCTTGTGCAGAGCCAAACTGGTGTGGTCATGAACAGGGCTGCCCGGCTGCCTGGGCTTTCCTTCCCTTGGGCTCCTTGGAGCTCAGTTTCTGGGGAAGACAGAGGGAATGGGACTTTTGCTTCCCACTGGGATTATTTGGCTCGTGAAACTGCAACAGTCACTCTGTTAAGAGCTGGTTGGAGTACAAGCTCTGCACCTACTGTCACTGCAATGCCACTCGCCTTCTTGCACTCTCAGGTTTCATGGGATGATAGAGGGGCAAGAGCAGGTTTCAGCCAAGGAGCAAAGCATGCCCAAGACAAGGTGTGATCCTGGGCTCAGATTCAGCTGCTGTATCTGGAGTGTGTAACCTCTTCCCCTCCCCGTCCAACACACTGTGCAAGATCCTCAGGCTCCAGGGTGAAGGTTTTACCTCTGGAGCCCAGAGGGCAGTCAGTAGCATCAATGACCTTGAAAGGGGCTGCTTTCAGGCGGAGGCAATGACACTGACCCAGATACATCTAGTGTTTAGGCATCTAACCACCCTTTACTTCAGTGGGAATTAAGTGCCTAAAGGCCCTTGATAGTCTGACCCCAAAACGGAAGTGGGTGGTGCTAGGAAAATGGTGTGAATAGTAAGACAAAAGTAAAGTCCTTAAGCAGTTGTTGAGAAACTGCAGTAGAGGACAAAAATTTATCTGAGGGAAGCTGTTCTGTTGACCAACACCATTAACAGACCTTCACAGAGTCAAAAGGCATTTTGTTCTTTGGACAGTTTACAAGGCTATATTTTTGATTTCAACGTGTAATTCTTTGTCCCACACTGTAAGATATCAATTCCATTTTTAAGTAGCCATAATATTCAGTAAGTTCTGATAAATATCCTCTATTAGTTGAATTCTACTGAATTATTACAATAAAATTGGCAGCCAAAATGGAGGACTTTTAAAAGGTCCCTTTGGTTATTTTCATAAGGTTTTATTTTCTTCCTCTGTGACATGCCAAGTCACCAAAAGGCACACACTAGCGGACTGGCCATCACATACGCTGACTTGTTAGCACACTACTGCTGTGTACTCACAAGAATGTGTCAAGAACGTGTTTTCTGTTAGTGAGCCAATAAGTTAGGCTTTTCCTCAAGCCTTTATATTTCACAAACCTCCTGTGATCATAATTGGTTTTGAGACTTTTGACCATCTATCAAATTTGGTTGAGTCTTTTTTTTTGCAGATGTCAGGCAGAAAGTAAGATAGTCTCGCACTTTGTGAAATCAGGCTAAAAAGCACTTGTAGCTCTCAACTGAAGGTGTTAAGGGAAAGGTGTCTCATGGCCATTTCCAGAACTGAAAGATTTGTTCCTGATGCTGCAGGTAAAAAGATATGAAGACAGAAAGTCAATTCTAAAACTGTAGATTCTTACAACTCCCAGGCTGAATTTTCCTTTTATTTACATGCTGTTGACTACAGCAGCCTTTAAAATATTGAGTAAAGTAACTCAACTGACTTCAAGAGTATTCAGATGGGTGAAGCCATGGTGACTTGGGCGTGCCACACAGTAAGTGACACAGAGGTTTTGTCTGTACAAGTTACCACAAGAGAGAAAGAGTTACTTCCAGTCCATAGCAATAAAATTGGTTATTATGTTTGACTGTATGTGGGCCAAAGCCCAGATCCAAATGTCTCCATTTCCACATGTAATTAAAAATCAGCTTTCTTCAGCTTCTTCTTTTTTTTCAGCTTTCTTCTGATTTGATACTTAGTTGCTTATTTTGCTCCTGCAAATGTATGTTGCAGAGAGGGTTGTTCCAGGTTTGCACAGCAAGAAGCTGTTTTATTTTCATATAAAACAAATTCCACACTTATAACTTTATATATTTTATATATATATTCACTTTTGATACTCATTATTTAACATAATATTGGACTTTAAATCTCACAGTAGACAATTCATCTTCTTTTCTTCCTCAATGTCTGTCTCCATAGCTGTCTTGGTTTTCTTCTCTTCTCTTAACCTCTGATTTGGGTCTTTTTTTGCCCTTATTTTTCCCTCTTCACAGTTTATGTTTTAAGCTTATTTGCAGTCATTTTCTGACAGTAACGTGAAGTGCTGAACATACTTTATTATTAGAGATTGCATTAAGACTCCAGGAGAACCTATGGTAATTTCTGTTGCAGTTTCTTAAATGCCATTAATGATTTTCCTGGTTTGTATTAGAAACAGTGTGGTCAGCAGGGCTAGGGAAGCAATCCTCCCACTGTACTTGTCGCTGGTGAGGCCACACCTCGAACCCTATGTTCAGTTTTGGGCCCCTCACTACACAAGAAAGACATTGAGGTGCTGGAGCATGTCCAGAGAAGGGCAGTGAAGCTGGTGAAGGTTCTGGAGCACAAGTCTTATGAGGAGCAGCTGAGAGAACTGATAATCTTATTGCTCTCTATAACTACCTGAAAGGTATTGACTAACAGCTTCCAAAATGTAGCTGCTGAAGTTCCCATACAAAAACCAGCAGCAATTTCTCATAAAGTTTTCAGCCAGGTATTAATACTGTTAAAAAAGGAAAGAGTAATTTTTACTTATGGGCAGCATTTAACAAAAATACATCCAATTTGCTTTTGCACCACTTCAGTCCTACTTGTCATCACACTCCTCTCCCAGCACAACTTCGTGGCAGTGCTCCACTGCTAGGCACACAATCTGCTGCCTTGCAAGAAGTTAATCTTTATGAATACTCACAGATATACTTTCTGATTCTTTTTGACTTCGAGTGGACTTGCCTGGTGATTCAGTTATGTACTCCCCTTGAGGCTGCCGTGGGCAGTGCGCACTGGAGAGCAGTTTGAATCCCTGCAGATGCAGAAGCAGAGCAGAGTCTGAGTTTGCCTAATGTCCAAAAACAGCTAGCAAATTCCCTAGCAGGCTTGTCAGAGAAGGAGCCTGCTGAGGCATCAGACAAATCCTGAACACACAGGCTCAGTGAAAAAGGGAAAGCCAAGGGGCTGAAAGAACACACAATAACTAATAGTGAATAAATGACTGCTGACCCTCCCCATCTCTCCCCTCCTTTTCAAGCTGATCTCAGAGTAAGGTTGTACCTAATCTGTTTTCTTTAGGAGTGTGCAGTCAGCTCCACACATACAATTTTAAACTCAACTCAATCATCTGCTAACTTCTCTGTGACTGACTGTATGCTGGCATCCTCCTTAAATTAAAATATTTGGATCAATAACTCTGGGCATCTTGTTTATGATAATATCACAGACTTTTGCAGGTCAAATACTAACCACTTTAAATACCTAGTGGTAAGTTCCGTTAGAGTTAGAGCAGTTTCCTTTGGGGAATTGCAGCTAACTGAGACGTGTCATTGAAATTCTCAAAATTATGATATTCCCAAAATCAGATTTGGGAATATCCCTTCCTGCCTCTGGTCTTGGACATTGAATGAATGTAAAAAACATTTTCAAGATTTTCTCCCTCATGTTGCAGTGCTTAAGCCTACTGACAGGAAAGAAGAATAGTGGATGACTAATTTTAAAACAAGACATTCCTACCAACCTGCTGCAGCTAAATGGAAGTTATGGTGACTGAGGAATTTATGGAGAGCATTTCAAAGTTAGATATATTGTCCCATGACATCACTCTACTGCCATGATGTTTTGTGGTATACCTTTAACAATGAGTAACCTTTGTGTAATAGTTTACATATTATGGAATTTGTTACATCAGTGAAAAATACCTTCTTTTGCTGTTTCTGAAGCAGCCACATTCCAATACTTTTTCTTTTTTTAATTCTAATGTGTTTTCTTTCTCAGTCAGCAAAAACATCTTTTGATTAACAATACAGTTGAAATTCCAGCTCACATAACCATATGTATGATGTCCAACATCAAACACATTTACAGAACTTAAACTAATGATTAATAATAATGTCTTTAGAAGGCTGACTTCTGTGAATTCTGATCTGTTGCATTGATTTAGTAAGCATTTAAGATTAAACATTCAGCATAAGATTGTATGATCCATATTTAATTTGATAAATATTTTGTTTCTTTACAGCAGCAGCTGGCTCGTTTTATGTATTCCATTAAAGAAGTGCTTTGTAAAGCTATTCTGTGCTCTGGTCCATAATAAATGTTTTCTTTAGATTAGGGAAAAGTTCAGCTGTGCTCACATAGTTGCATAATGCATGCTGTCCTGCTGTACCACAGGGTGGAATTACATTTGCAAACAGAAAATAAAAATGGAATGACAGAGGGGGGAGAAAGCAAATATTCTTTCTAGTGCATGTCTTGCAGACACATCTCAAAGCACTAAAGAGAAATGATTTAAAAAACAGTGTTAGCAGTGATTCTTCAGAAATCACAATGATTAGCATCCAGCTAATGGCTGATGAGCCCAACTGTGTTGTGCATGTGGGCTCTGACCACAGGGAAGGTACCAGTGCCAGTACTGTCAGGAACTGGAGGGGCCACGTGCACAATGGCTGAAAGAGCGACCACCCAAAGTGACGCATTTCAGTATTGAAGATGCACAGAGACCTGTATCAGTTGACCTCAGCCTGTGACCAGCGGAGTAAAGAGTCACTAACTCAGAAAGGTAACTTAGGCTCTGCTTTTCAATGGCTTTGTAAATCAGCATAAGCACCTTATAACGAATGCAAAAACTTTCTCCGTAACCAAGCGCAGCTGAAATGAGACTGGGAGGCTGGGGCATTCCTAGGAGCAAACCTCTAGCAGCACACAGAGACCCAGCTGCTCTTTTTGTACAGTACTGTCTGAAACACCATGCAGCAAACAAGCCAGGCTGCTAGGCAATATTGCAGCGCTTCGTTTAAAAGTATATGTCTGCACCTTCTGATTGCTTAGGTCACCCAAATCAGCAGTCTCAGAATCTGCCATCAGGAGTCTTGAAATAGAGGTGGAAAACCAGGGCAGAAGTCTCATTCTTACAGTGGCAGCTGTACAGTGAGAAGATGCATTTTAACACCCACAAAATCAAATCTTAAGCTTCCCTGGACATAGAAAGATATTTTGTGCCACTGGGTGCTCCCTGGCTGCCTTTTTGCACTCTAAATAAGTGTTTGGCTTGGGATGCAGATAAAAGATACTGCTTTACTTAAATAATGTTACAGTTTATTGTGGTTTTTGGTCCTCAGAGGGTTTTAGTTTGTTTGGATGTGACAGCTGTGTTGCAGCTGCAGGCAAAATATTCTCTGTCTTTCTTTAGTGTCAACAGCAACATTTTTAGAAATTTCCTGCAGTGCCTCGTTTGGTTCTTTTATTCTTTCCAGCTTTTATTTTATGTAATTAATCTTTGTACACAGAGTGTTTAAATTTGTGTTCTTCCTGCTCATTTTTAATCCTCATATGCTCTATTTGGTGTTTCACTTGTGCAGTAACCACCACAGTAACATTTTCCCTTTTCCTCTTCCAGATCCTCAGGATCTGGCTACATAATTTGCCTATGACTAGAATATGAAATATGTGTTACGTTTTGGGTACCTCAACCAGTGAAGGGGGGCCTGGCTCAGTGCATTTTCAGATTATTCTTCTGCATCTTTAATCCAATAATTTGAGCTACACTAACTATAAAACACAATACAGCATCAGAGCCTGGATTTTTAGTCCATTGTGAATATGTAACACTCACTGCCATGAGTATTAGTTTGAGGTATTCACATTTATTCAAGGCATCTGTGCCATCTCAAACACATCCAAATCAATACTGATGAATAAGCTCTCAATAGTCTTTTAAATAAACTTAGTATTTTCACAACAAAACACAAACATACACTCAGCAAAACAGTAAATGAGAAATAAAATACAGTTAGACCTATGAAAGCCAGTGAGTATTGAGATTTTTTTACATAAAGCCAGATTTGCGGTGTGTGTATATCTCTGTAGTCCCATTGACTTTGTGGAGCTACCCAGATTTAACCCAGTTAAGTTACTGGCTCCAGTTATTTTATTCCTTCCTTTATTGCCTTACTATTCCAGGCTTACAGAACTGACAGGAGAAATGAAAGCTTACAACACTCAAAAATGAGCTGAAATTTTGCAGTGCTGGTTAAGTGTTTAACTGCTTGTCAAGGTTAACAATGTGTTTAGTGTGCGCACGAGGGAAATCCTAAACAAGTGGATTTACAGAAACAAGTCTTTGCTAGACTGAGAGTATAAAGGTTTATAGCTACAAGTTGGAAGATAGTAGCTTGAAAATATTGCTATAAAAAGAAACCATAAATCTCCACAACCAGATTCAGACAATGTCAGGGGAACAGTCCGTATGGCAAGAAACAACAGGGAAGGTAAGACCTAACACTGGCTCCTCTGCATCCAGCAGCACTTCAGCATGGACTGCCCACTCCCAGCCCAGCTGGGTGCCCAAGTTAGGCTCATCTGGCCAGAAAGTTGCATCATTCAAATGGGAATAGCAGAGAAGAGAATCAGGCAGCACAGCATCCAGACTCTACAGCATCCCAGAGGAAGGACTGCACTAAACAGAGTTTTCGTCTTCAGTTCAGAAAACTCTCTTGCTCCATTTTTCTTCCCCCCCCCTTCTTCCATTCAGTCTCATATATAACTATCCCATGGAATGACAGCTGGCACACAGGCTCAGGTTACAGCTTCTGTATTCTGCCATAATACAGGTCTGTAAACTTTTGTTGAAAATCTACCTCCTTTGTTCAATCCTACAGAGATGTTTAAAGATACCCTTGTTATTAAACAGACATAAATAAACTTGAGCTGGCAAAGGATGAGTTTGTATCGGTATTTTGAGAATCAAATGGGGAATAGCAACATACTAAAGGCTGAAGTCTGGCCAAAGCTCACAGGAGTTTACTTCCAGAGTGTATTGGCATTAAGCTATGCCCCTTCAACCAGTGGAAAGGACAGTGCCAGGACTTCCGCTTTTTTCCTAACATATTTTTGGCCTTTCAAAATTACGTATCATCCCTTTTCTCCTAGAAAGCAGAAAACATCAAGCAAGCAGCATGGTTTCTGTGTCCTGAGGTTTGAACTGCTCTTCCTCTCCAGCTTATTTCCTGGGACATAATCTGATATATACTTTAGCCTATCAAAAAAAGAAGCGCTATAATTAGCATTCAGCATCAGAATTTTAGAGGAGTTATACAGTTCAAAAATATTATATTTACATCAGAAATCTCACTGTAATCTTTCTTAAATAAATATTTTCAAGTATTTTCAACATGGGTTTTTTTTCAGATATAATATGAAAAAAAAACATGCTGCAATGTTGCCCTTAATAATGAGCTAAGTATAATCATATTGTAATAGACAACCTGCATCTAAGATCTTTTTGAGAAATGATATCCTGCAAACACAAAAGCTAAAAATGAACCTTTTTTGAAAGCTGTTACTTTTATGTTCATATGATGTCAGTACTTGGGTATTTAAGGGAAAAAATCAAATTACTATAAATCTGTGAGACTCATTGGCCCTACAGTCCCTTTGCTCTGACAGTACAAAATGCATTTTGAGGGCATCTGCATTGTGTTTGTATCCATCTTAACATACTTTGATGTTTAGTGGCAGTGAGGCCCTTAGTTTAAATAATAATCTACACTTCTATCTTTTACAGTAATACTGTATCACAGTGCAGTCTTGAAGAATAAACATTGTTCGAGGGGCTCAAATTAAAAGGTAATGGAGAATGAGAAATACTGCTTGAGCCCTAAATACCATGAGGAATAGTGATATTTAATGGGAATATACGGCTTCAGGGAGGAAAAAGTTGGCAGAGTTTTTCCTGCACTTAGCCATTCGATTCTGTTCAGAAAGATAGAAAGACAAACTGAGCTGACAGGTGATTTTAAGGCCTTTAACACCATGTGTTGAGAAAAATATCAATCCTTGCTAAGTCTGATGACTTAAACCTACAGCAGCAGCACTAAATCCTTCAGGGAATGAAGTTCATTGGCAACCCTCTGATACTCCATCCCATTGCAGGTGGGATGAAGGAGATCAATCCAGTCTGACAGTGATTCCAAACTAAACAGTACATATTTTAGATTTTCAGTAAAACTACTGGACAGAAAGAGTTCTTTCCACAGTGAGTGGAGAATTAATGGCCCAGTGCATACTGGAGCCAGTAGCTTGTGTACCACTGACTAGCCACTGGCAGTATGCTACTGTCTTTACTAGAAGTCAGTAAAAAGCTCAGAGATCTGAAACTTGTGGAAAGGCATGTCAGTTTTTATGTACATGTTCTGCGTGTAGGTATTATGTTGCCTTCTCTAGGGCAGGCCAACTGGCATAGACAGTAAACGATCATGTAGATGCTAGAGGCTCATGCATGGGACAAGGAAGCTGCTGGGACCTGCACATGGAAGGAGAACAGTCTGTTTTCACCCTTCCTGCATTTCCTTCTTTGTAACAACCTAAAATACTTCATGGCAGCATAAAGACAACAACACAGAAAGGGAATCCTAGCAATGCTTATTTTAAAAGTGTCTTTCCTTCCCACACAAAGTCCTTTAAGATTGGCAAGTAAAAAGCTTTTGTCAATCTTCCACTCCATTTATTTCTCTGGCTGTGCAATGTGGTGTCCCTCCTCGCATCCTTCCGCAGTCTGCTGCTGGTTCTTTGTCGTATGAAGATTCACTAGGTTTCTAACATTTTACCTAAATTGCTCGGTGGAAAAATATCAGAATATTTCATTTCATCAGCTTGAAGTACATCACTTCTCTATGGTAAAAACACTTCAATTCAGCTGTAGTATTTTGACTTTAGCAAATTAGCAAGTAGCCTAAACTGTAAGCACTGAAGTCAATGCAAAAACACTGACGTTTGCTGTGGGTAGCTTTTTGAAGTATTTTGTGTCATGAGGAATTTTGACCTTTTTATTCTGATTCTAAGCAAGAATACTGTTTTTAAGGGAAAAGAACTTTTCCCAAAAGTTTGAAACAGAAATTACAAATTTTATTCTGTTCTAATAAAAATATTTATTGTCCAGCTACTGATTGTTCATACCAAAAATATGATTACTTCCCCCAGAATTCAGTCTTTTGATTATCATTGACCATATCATGATACATAGATTGACATGTTTCTGCAGAAGAGCTGTTCTCCATAGTCAATTTACCTTTGATTTTAAACATAATGGAAATTTGCAGTTGTCTTTAGCTGACCACATTCCTCATGTGTTCAAAACATTAGGGTCTTACTCTTCCTCTCCCATCTCAGCTGGCCACAGGATCCCCAAATCACAGGAAATCTCCCAGAATGAAGAAAATGTTCTTTCTCTTTAAATTTAGCCCTGTCACCATCATGCTGTCAACTCTCCATCACTCATCTCTGTGCCATGAGGCTGGTGTGTGAGCCTGACAGACCGCCTTTCCTCCCAAGCCCTAGGTGAGGCCATACAGAGGTAGACTGTGTAACTCAGTAAGTTGTGAAGTCTGTGCCTGGTACCTGAAATGTTTCTGTAATTACCAGGATAAACATAGAGCTCGAGAGCATGTACAGAAGTCAAAGCCAGTCTCGTTGAGTGATGTAACTTCTATTGCAGAAGGGTCTAGGGGTTGAAATCAAGTAATGTGAAATTATCTTCTAGCTGAATGGCAAGACAACTCATGTCATCCCAGTATTCCATAAACTACTTAAACTACTTCAGAACCAAAGCAGAGATTTAATTTGGTTTTGGTCCTCAAATGAGAAAAGTTACCTAGATGAATCACGCAGGCCACTAGCTTTGTCTTACAGCCATAAAAGGGCTGACTTACATTCCCAACATCTTCTAGACTTTCATCTCTGGAAAAAAATTAAATTGCTCCAACAAGCAACTAGTAACTGAAGAGAATCTATTATCTGAAGCCAAGAAGTTGACTGCAGCTCATTCAAGGGATGAAAAGCCCTTTGCACGTGAGTGAAAAAGGGTGTGTGGTTTTCCTCGGCTGGTTCATCATGACTCAATTCAACTAACTATATAAAATAAAATGTTTTAAAACCTTTACTTCAGTTATAGCTTCTATGGAATAAACAATAATTATACTAAATTGGACCACGTTTATCTTTATTTGATATCTGTTTACCTGAAGTCACTTTTCATATCAGAAAAAAGAATGTATATTATCAAAACACAGCAATTCTGAAGTAAATATGAGAGTATTAGAAATGCTGTAATTATTTTGTTTTCCAGGAAGAATTTTAACAAGACTAGGAAATCTTGCTGTTGTTGATCACAATGTGTCTTCTTGGTCTTTCAAAATCACAAAAGAAAATGTCAAAGGGATACTGTGAGTTTTTGCAACTCAACAGCCATCTCATTCTCTGTAAGTAAGATTTTCAGCCTAGCAGATTGGGATCAAGGGAGTCCATGTAACCAAAGGTCTGTCCCCATTTCTGCAAGGTAATTCATGACTTCTAAAAGAGTAATCAGCTGAATTGTCACATACAGAGATTAAAGAGGGAAGTCTTTGTGTTGCGGATAAAAATCATAGCTTTGAAATGTTACTATGTCCAAAACCAGCCAAAGGTACTGCATAGGTGAGAGAACTACTAAATATGAAGATCTCACTAGAAAAATAATGAAGAGCTCTTCGAAGCTGCTCATGTTTTAATGAAATCAGTGTAAAGCTCTACAACTCCCTCATTGATGCCAAAAGATCCAGCAGGAAAAAAAATGTAGTGTGAAGAGGGTCAATAAATGCAGAGAGATATCCCAAAGAAGGAATTTTGAAATATTAACTCCTACTGACATATACTGTATGTTAGCTTCACACTTACATGGGCAGAAAGCCCTCATTGCCAGCAAGTGGACCTGGCTCTGAACATGGAAAGGAAATGGATGTTCATAGAATCATAGGAGGTTGGAAGAACTCAAGGATCATTTTGTCCAACCTTTCTTGTCAAAAAGACAAGATGGCCCAGCAGTCTGTCCACCTGGATATTAAAATGGTCCAACATACAATGAACATTGGAAATTCTTTTAAAAAAAGAAAAAAGGAGAGGACTTTTATCTTTTTTACACAAGTATTGATTTTTTAAAATTTAAAATTGACGGTACCTTTGCTGCAATTCAGTTCTACAAAATAGAACTGCAGAACTTGATAATATTACATATATTTTGTAATACTGTATTTGTAAGCTCACAAGGCTTAGAGACTGAGACTAAATTTTCTATTTTCCCATATAAGATTTTTCTTAACGTAGAGGTGTATCAACAGAAAAAGAACTTGATGTTGGACTTCCACATGCAGTATAACACTTTCCATTGTCCTAAGATGTTTTACATTATATAATATCTATTTATTTGAAAAATTTATTTTGCAGGAGTCTCCAAATGCCCACTAAATTATACATAATCCACTTTCTGTGCCTGAAGAGGAAAAATCCAATTTTGATTTTTTAAAAAATATTTTTCTATCAATATTTCTAGTTTTTATCCAGAACAGAAAAAAAAAGGTGAATTTCTTTTCAGTATCTTCAGCTTCTGAAAATCACTCTAGTTTTGGATATTGGCTGGTACTACCAGTTACCTGTGGTTCAGCTTGGATCTCAAGAAAATACAAGTTGGAAATATTTCCCACGGTCAAAACAGACCCCCAGAAATCTGCTAGTTCCACTGCCTGCTAAAGGAGGACCTCTTCTTCTGGGAGAATCCAGGTCCAAAATGTGGATGCTTGTGCTGTGCATCAGGGACTCCTTGGACCTGCACTTCCAAGGTGGAGCAGCTGGTACATACATGACCAGCCTGTGCACACTACATTCAGCACATTGCAAATGTGGCTTACTACATGTGCATAAGCCAACGGCACAGCAGAGGTGTGCAGCATCTCCAGACACCTTATACGTGGTCTGTGCTGTTAAAGTACACACGTGAGTTGTCCAAGGCTTTTAAACCTCTGGAAACTCCAAGGGGCAACCTTCCTTTTCCATCTGGAGATAATTTGTATACAACATCCATGCTAGCTGTCATGCTGTTCCCTTGTCTATTGAATAACAGGCTGGAATGAGGAAGACGAGGAATTATTTATATTCATTATTTTTGTTTATATTCTGCATAAACCGAGTATTTTACATTACTGACACGCAGGATTTCTGCAGAACTACAGGACAGACATTCCCACAAGAGCAATGCGCCCTCTGCTCACAATAATTCCAATTTTTAACTCAACACTTTCCTCCCAGAATGCCCATGAGACAAGTAAGCACGCAGTAAATGTGATGTCTTAACCTAATTTTTTTTCCTTGTCCTTCAGGGCATGACAAGGAGAATGTGAAGTATTCAGGCCTTCATAGTGTCACAGTGAAGGAGGGCTCTGAAGACAGCACAGGAGCAACTACAGGTGAGCAGGTTATGTGGACAAGTCATTGCCCCCCTGTTCAGCTCTGCCCAGTTTCACAGCCTGCGGTTGCTCTTTAAGCAAATGATGTCAGAGTCCCAAGCTGGTACCAGAACGAGGATGGTTAAAGGCTTCCCACAGGCCAGCGCCTCCAACTCCGGCAAGGAAGATGTTTTCCAGGTGATTCAGTGACATTTACAGAGAATTTGGCAGAAAAAAACTGGCAGGGAAGATCCAGCAGAGCTGTGCTTGCCGCGGCTGGTAGCAGTACACAGGTATCTACCCCCCTCTAGAGGTCACAGACTGAAGCATCTGCTTCACGAGCAAAAGCTGATCGGAGGTTACTGGGATAGTTCAGACGCTCCTGGTTGCCACACAAGTAACATATTAAGGACTCGGGTTGTATTTCTTGCTGCAGAGGTTGAATGCTCACATCTCCGGTATTTCCTATCTGTAGAAACCCTGTGCACCTGCCTAAAGTAGGTAGAAACCCACCACTGTTTCAGTATGATTGTAAATTACAGAACTCTACTCAGGTGTAGAAAACTGTAAAAGGTAATAGGCAACAGAGAAAACAGGTTTCTGACTCAGTGTTCACTGCATAGAACAAAAATCCAGAACGTATATTAGGAGTTTCAAGTATTTTTTAATAATTTACCTTCTTTGATTCAATATAAATCATACAGTCACTGACCATGTCTAAAGGGAATAATTGTGTTTGGGGTTTTTGCATGTTAATCACAAGCCTACAAAGTTTTGTCAAACTCTTAAGAAAGGCAGTGCATACATACATATGTACATATATGTATATAAATGTGGAGCCCCTGTGACTGACCTGCTCTGAGCTCCACGCTTCCAAACAGAATCAGCACCTCATAGGAACCCTAGATTGACACAAAACCCCTGCAGGTATCACAATTACTATGCAGACACATGTCAGATTTATTAGTGCAGACGTGGAAACATGTTGCATGACTGTTTCAAACCCGTCTGACTTACCTGATGATGGTGGGCTTGAAAATATTACAGGCACAAGAAACTGTAAGATCTATCATGATAAATGTTTTACCCCATAATGTACCATCCTTTAAACATGTGGAATAATGCAAAAATCACACTATTGCATTAAAACTGATATGCAAGAAGGCACCACAGTTTTGAATTTAAGCTTTTGAATTTTTATTTTATCAGAAGGTTCCACTACTGCAGCCCTTAAGTTCTCAGAAGTCAAGATGAGCTTTGCTTTATGTTCAGAGTATGATGAAAAGAAGTAAATAAGCATAGTTACAATGTTCATGCATGAAGTTAATTTGGATGACACAAAGATGTCATGACTGGAAGGATAGAAAGGCTTTGAAAGAAGGTGTCATCTGTTGGCCATTCACTTAAGAGTTGGACTTAATGATCCTAATGGGTCCTTTTCAAATCAGAATATACTGTGATTCTGTGATCTGTAAATTTGATTTTCAAAGTACAAGTGTGCAATTGCAAATATACAAGAGTATGCTTCATTTGAACATACTCTGGTGTGAGCACTCCATTACATATTGCCCTGATGATGCAGAAATTCATTATGGATATGTAATCAAAAAGTGTAAGTCTGTGAGCATGGGTCAGAGGGCTCTACCCTCCCTGTTCTCATGGTGGTCAGAAAGTTCAAGAAGAGCTGGGAGAAGGTCCTGAATTTTTGGTATGGTTTTTTTGTTTGTTTTTTGTTTGTCTGTTTGTTTGTGGTTTTGTTTGGTTTTTTGCAAACTAGTTGATATTGGAAGGCACATGTGGAAATCACCTAGTCCAAACCTAGGCCAACTCCACCTCTCAAAACAGGGTCAGCTACAGCAAGTTGCTCAGGGACACGTCTATTTGGGATTTGGATATTTCCTTTATGAAGAAACCGCACTGTCTCCAGACAACCTGTTCCCATTTTTTGCTACACTCAAAGTAATCTGTTTTTCTTTATGTTTAAATGGAATTTCCTGCATTTCAACTGTTGTAGTGTAAAGAGGATGCTGATATTGCTTTTACCTCTACAAGACATTTGTGATGCAAAATAGTGCAAGGAAGAAGGTGTATCCAGAAGAAGGAGAGGATTTTACATATCAACATGTCTGTCTCTTCTGTACTAGCTCTGTATATGTTAAATTAGTGGCCACTGTATATGTTAAGAGTCCTTCATGGTGCTGTTTCCCCACAAGTTACCTCTAAATGCTCATGTCTGACTTTGTAAAATCCTACTTATGTGGTAAAATATGGTCAAAATATTAAATACAAGACATTACCTCTGGCAAGAGACCTCCTAACCCAAAGATTGCTCAAGATCTAGAGAGTATTCTGGGTACATATTGTCACATGAGCTCTTTCTTCCTTTGTTCCTCCACACAACTATTTTGAGCCACTGCTGAAGACATGATACTTTGGGGTCATTCGACCTTCGGTCTAATGCAGAATTGTTCTTCCTTATGGTGTAAAAGGCTCCAGTAAATGTAGCACCACTGACTCAGTGTACTGTGAGACCAGGAAACCGTGAATCCCATTAACACACAACTGGAATCAAGTGGTGAAGCAAGAGTCCATCATGTGTCCTAACAAAGTCAACTCTGAAGGAAGAAAAGAGCACATGCAGGCGTTGTTCCAGCCTGAGCAGTCTGAAGTAAGAGTCTTTCTGCAATGGCTTTAGGAGAGCTGTGTTTGCAGAGTGCCTAGCTCACTGTGGTCATGGTTGCAGACTATAAATAGTGTTAAATCACCATTAAATCTCAGCTTTCCTGAGGGAGGTTCATTTTGCTGTTCTGCTTCTGACTGGAATTTAATTCCTTGTTAATCTCTGGGTTTTAAACACAGTGAGTCTTTTTTTATGAACACTCTGCAGAAGAACCTCACTAGGTGAGCACCTTTGGGTTCTTCCCTCCAAATTCCTGGTCTAAGATTCCCTAAAAGTCCAGGAAGGCTCCAAGGCGTTGAGTCACACTGCTTGTGGGAAAATGTGAACACTGACACAAATCCCAGAGAAAAGAGGAAAAAAAATCTCTCAGT
This sequence comes from Manacus candei, assembly GCF_025592945.1. Classification (NCBI taxonomy): domain Eukaryota; kingdom Metazoa; phylum Chordata; class Aves; order Passeriformes; family Pipridae; genus Manacus; species Manacus candei. Next base: position 12,373,705 of record NW_026138115.1, on the reverse strand, counting down.
TAACTTCTGTAGGCTTGGTGAGTTCCCTGGGATTACTCACTCTGGCAAATATTGCATGCCTTCCTATCAGATTTCTGTGCTTTTATTTCAGAAAACTTCAGAACCCTGGGTAACGAGTGACTGCTATATCACCTATAAATAGGGAATTCTCATTTTGCTGCTCAAGGCTGAGCCACATCTGTAACATTTATCTTGTACTCACCATTAAGAGAAATTTCAGCTAGACTTGGAGCCAAATAATTCAGTGACTTTGTCAACATCTATTAGGTAAGTGATGGAAGATGAAACAAATTTGTTTTGATTAGGTCAATCTGAAGGAGTATTTCCATGCCTCATTTAGTAGTGTATTTCTTCCATAACGGAGAATAAATTGTTTGAGTCTTTTCCTAGAGCATTTTTCCAGAGAAGAGATTAAACTAGGAACAAGTTCATGGTTTGATTGGGAGTATGGAATGTCAGATTTGCTACAAAATTTGATTTTATATGCAGATGCTAGGGGAGGGCTTTCCAGAAAGAGAAGGAAAAGAAAAAATATTTTCTGCAAGTTACTTCAGAAAATGTGTTACAAATACACCTGCAGGCCTTCATTAATATGAATGACATATGAAAACATTCACACTTACACATATACCCACCATTAAGACTTTCACATGAAAAGCTCAGTTCCAAAAGGAAAAACAAGAATTTTAATTGATTATGACTTGTGGTGCTAGTTTAGCCAAAGGCATAGTTGTACTTGCGCAGGAAACAGATTGCACAAAAGCACAATTTCCCCAAGCTGATCGCATGTTCCAATCAGGAAATTCACTTGGTTCTTGGCAAAAAAATGCTGTGATTTCTATGGATCTTCAGAGAAGGGCTGAGTCAAAAAGCAGTGATGTCCTGCTTATGCAGGGTCCTCTCTGTCAAAAATTTCTTCCTCCCTGCCTCTTTTACAAATCATGCTCCACAAAACATTAAATAAATTTAAATATGTGTGTTCTTATTAAAAAAAACCACCAAAACCACCAAAACAACCCAAACTTTGTAAAAAAGGAGTTAGAAAGCAAATTATTTTGTCTTACTAGCATAAAAGTGAAAAGTACTTTTAAAAGGTCAGATTACATTAAATAGGAAAAGAAATGTTTATTACAAAATAAATCTAATTGGAGTTTCCATCTAGATGAAACATGATTTGCAAAACCAAAATCTATTGCTAGGGGGCCTGCCTTGTGTTGCAGACAGTCCTTTGCTTAGGGAAGGCAATGCTCTTACACTATTTCTATGGTTCTCTGACCCCACTAGACTTTTATAAATAACATTTTACAGCTGTGTAAGTACAGCTGACATTCATTGAAGCCAGTGGAAGCAGAGCAAACTCATACTTACAGCACAGATTAGAATTTCAAAGCAAAATTCTTCTTGGTGTTCTTTTATAGTGGACTAGATCCTTACTGTAATTCACCTTTTGTTCTTTAGAACTGAGTCCATCATGAATGATCTGTCTGTAAATTCAAACCCTGTGAGATGCAGCTTAGACCTGGCTCCAGCCATACCTAATACATCTGCATCGTTAAACAGGAAAACAGAGTGAGCAAGAACATAACATCTTTATTTTGCATGATGCATTCCTAGAGTATATGGTGACTAAAGATTTATCTGTGCAGAGGCACAAGAGTTTAATGAGTTTCAGATGGAAGGTGAATTTATTTTAGGTGTATTAACACTGTTATGTGAATAAAGTAGTTAGAAAAGCCAATGCAAATATTGTGTGGTGTTTTATAAATCTAGCTTGTAATTGTTAACATATGAAGCACACTTATTTTACTGCAACTTGAAGAGCACAGTAAAAATTTGATTCATGAAGGCATTATGCAATAATTAAGTGGGTTTTCTGTGAACTTAACCAATAAAAAAGTGCGGAAAGAACATGTCTGGAAGGTTCACTGGTCACTAAAAGTTTAGAAGCTGGCAACATGCACGTGTTCTTGTGGTATCAGCCAGTGTCTGCTTGCAACAGGGATCTGTTTTGTTGTTAGATAGAAGTGTTTTGGACATAACTTTACACAGTGCTACATGCAGTTATGGTGCTTCAGGCAAATTAGGGCAAATATTGCAAGGATCAGGCTTTGCCATAAAATACTAATATGAAAAAGGGAATCTGTGGCATAAGCCCTCTTTTGTCACTTTTGGTCACTAAATATATATGTATATTTACATATATTGACTTCATCAAAAACTATCTCTAGGTTTGTTGGCCAAATATCTTACATAGGTGTTGGAAGCATTGAAATATAACAGTTAGAAGTGTCTGCATTGTTCCAAGCTTGGATATTTTTTTATTAAGAAGTAACTCACCCAACTAGTTTTGTAACTCTGTTAAGCCCCTTAACCAAAGAGCCAATTATGGCTCTATAACTAAAAAAAACCTTAAAATAACTGTACCTCTGGGTGAGGAGCAGATGTGATATATTATACCACCTTACTCTTCTTTGGATCTGCATGGTAAAGTAAATCACATCTTAATTCAATTAATGAATTAGTCATAAATGAGCTATCTCCTTATACTTGCAAATCTCTCTAAGCAGAGAAGAAGGTTGGAAGAATTACCAGCTCTTTGTTTGCTGATGAAGCCCTGCACATATCCATGAGGGTGCTTTAACACCTAATACATCATTCCTTGCAGCTGGAGTGTGCTAAGAGCACTCCTACACTCCACTACAACAGCTCAGCTGATGGGATGTCAGTTGTTACTCAGTACTTTAATCTGTGCAACTACCTATATCCAAAGCTGGTCGTAAATCTGACCTGTGGTCTTTCATGCTTTTGAGAGACTAAAGAAAAGGCATCAAAAGCCTGTTTATCCTGACAGTCACAGACGCACACAGTAGAGATCATGGTCTGGAGGTGAAATTCAGTGGGCTCGAATTGTACCAGTTCACTATAGCTCTGCTGTCCCACATGCTGGGCTCATGATGGACTGTATTGGACTGTGAAGGTCAGAGGGTGGAAGGGGCTGCAGGGCTGTGCCACCATCGTGGGCCCCATTGCCAGTGGAGTGGGACCAGCTTTTTTTTTTCTTTAGGAAAGAAAAGGAGTGTAAGCTTTCTGAATGTTTCCAGAGAGAGGCAACAGAAATCCAGGCCACTGATTCTCTTGGTCCTTTTGTGAAACTGTTCTGAATGCATTATTTCTGTGATTCATTCTTTTGCTAACTGCATGGGATCTATCAGCCTGACACATATTGAGTCTGCTCCTGGTCTGGTTGCTCTAGGCATAGTCTCAGCTATTGTCTGATTGTTAGTTAAGAAATGAGTATCAATAGCATAATTGCTGAGCAAAACATGCTGTTGTGTTACACACCCATTCCTCCTACAGGAAGTGATGCAGCTAGTTTAAAAAGACTATTTTCCAGGATGTCAGAGGCATTAGCACATATAAGGATGGGAGTGTCTTGTGAAAAATTGTCCCAGAAAAGATTAATATTAAATATTAGCTATGTGGAGCAGAACTTACAAAAGGATGAAATTGTGTAAGTGCATTTCTGCCCATTTAAGCTCCTGTGTCCAGCAGTCCATACTGCTGACTTTCACAACACCCCTGCTCCATACCCTCACGGCTGCTACCTGGCCCTGAAGGTACCCCTTGTACATGCATGCCCACATTTCTCTTGCTGGGCATGCGAGGAGCAAGTGAAATCTTTTCTGTAAGGAAAAAGCTCCCATGTAAGCATCATGGGATTCACAGAACAAGTATCTTTTCACCTGTCTTGCCTGGCATCCCTGACCTCTTTCAGGGATGGAGCGGGTCTGAATACTGAACCTATTTTAAATACTTTTCAAAACTGACTCAGTTTGATGGTTTTGAAGCTATTCTTCATGTCACTCATAAGCCATAGCCTTCAAAGCAAATGTGAAACATATTAGGTAAAATTTATTAAACTCTTCTCCTGTGACCTGTGGCACTTTCTCACAGCTTGTATTTCAAGGTAGTTTTTTCTATTGATTGCTGGTGTCAGAGCCAGAGAGGGGTCTCCACCGAGAAAAATGCAGGGTGCCTGCTCCCCTTGTCGTTACTGGTTATGGGAAATAGGGGACTGCAAGGTTTTGCCCATCCTTGTCAGCACTTCCCACCATCCCCAGCAGCAGACCAGGGCAGCTGTGACTGCCTCTTGCTCAGCCTTGCAAAATTCCTTGGATAGAGAACCTGTAACCACTCTGAGTAATGACTTCCAGCACTGCACTACTCTCCTATGAAAGAATTTTCTTTTCAAATGTGATCTGAATAAAAGATGTATTTTTTTCTTCTACTGAATAATTGCAAATATCTTCAAAAATGTGATCTCAGCCCAATGTAACATCTTTCAAGTTTTACTGTTTTGGGTTTTTTTCCCCCCAGAGTAGTCTAAGAAGTTCCTCCCAGAGAATTTCTAGTGAGTACACGAGAATGGAGGATTACAAAGGCACTAAAGAATAATATGTGATGTCACATTTAAAATCACAGAATCACAGAATCATTTATGTTGGAAATTAGCTCTAAGATCATCAAGTCCAACCTTGGACCAAACACCACCTTGTCAACAAGATCATGGCACCAAATGCCACATCCAATCATGTCTCCAGGGCTGGTGACTGTTGATTATTGAACACCTCCCTGGGCAGTCCATTCCAATGCTTAACAAACTTTTCTGTGAAGAAATTCAGCAGCTTGAGGCTACTGTCCTCTCATCCAGTTGCCTGGGAGAAGAGGCTGACACCCTGCTTACTAGAACGTCCTTTCAGGTAGTTGTAGAGAGTAATAAGGTTCCCCCTGAGCATCCTTTTTCCCAGGTTAAACAACCCCAGCTCCCTCAATCAGTCCTCATATGACTTACTCTCTAGATCTTTCACCACTTCTGTTGCCCTTCTCTTCACACCCTCCAACACCTCAATGTCTTTCTTGTAGTGAGTGGCCCAGAAAAGGACAAGTACTAGAAGTGTAGTCTCACCAGTGCCAAATACAGAGGGACAATCATTTCACTGTCCTGATGTTCACACTATTTTTGATACAAATGGTAAAAAATTCAGTTCAACTCTCTAACCTCACCTGCTTGTTTTGGTCACATTCTCCCCTCTTCATTCCTTTCTTCCTGTGAATGTAGCTGAGATGTCCCCTTTGATCCTTTCTACACCCTCATCTCAGTAGGTATTGTATAAAACCGCTGGAGCTCCTGCATCTGAAACTGCTTTCCAGTATTCCTCAGCTTCAACTTAATTCAACCTTGACTGTCAGTAAGTATCTTCTCAGTTGTCATCACTTCCTAATTTCTCTTCTCTTCTGCATTAACTTATTGCTAAACTAACAGTACCTGTTAACTCTGCAAAAGCATTTTGGGATGCAGTAAGTGTGAAAACTGTGATTCCACACAGAATGATACCTTTGGGTTGATATGTTCTTGACATTTCTGTCCTTAGTTCAGAAATATTGGAGAAGTCAGCTATAACTATTCTATTTCTAATAGAGGACCATCTGCCATGTGAACCAGTCAGAAGAAATTCATCAGAGGTGCTTTCCATGGCTTGTTCCAATCAGAGGCAGGTAACATGAACCCATTTGGAGATGCTCTTGCAAAGTGCCCAGTGTAGCACACATTTTCTGTTCATGATTTACAAGTAGCTACTAGTGATGCTGATGGAAATCACAGGTGTGTGCAGTTAAAGGAGAATATAGATCTGTACTGTGCAAATTGCTTTGGAAAACAAACTCAGTTTATGGACATAGATTGTGCAGCACTGAGCTCAGTATATTTCAAGCAATGTTCCCTGCCTACCATGCTGTAAAGGGAAAAGGGGGCTGGGGAGCGAGGGGAAGCAGAGATCTGGATTTTATGACTACTTTTAATAACAACCACGGAGGATAAAACCTGTGGAGTTTTGATTAGCTTCAAAATCACTTCTCACCTCTGAATTTGAAATCTCCAGCCCAATTATTTGTTTATTCGATAGTGCTAAAGTCTTATTCTCCATTCTTATTTGCTTGCTAGTAAAGAACCAAAAAGAACAGCAGTCCAAAGGTAACCGCACAGCTAAATCACTTCCAGATGATAAGTCACACTCTGATGGTGAAAGCAGACTTTACAGTTTCAGTGTGCCAGGCAATATATGGCAGTCACCCAGATCCTATTAGGTTTTGGTAACAGTATATACACATACTGGGGTAGTTTTTTGAGCTGGGTAAGGGTTGGTTAAAACCACATACATGCAATATTTAGCTTGATTTCAATCAGAAAATCTCTGAAAAGAAAAGACAAGTCTAAAGCACCTATTAACCCTAACCCTCCACACACACGAATCATATTAGCAATTTTTAATATGTTATTAAGTGTGCAACAGTTTGAATAACCAGCCTTAGGAGCATACAGTCTAAATATACTTGCTCTATATGCATGTTTGAGTTGCCATCTTTACATACATGACCACTTCATGCCTTTCTGACAGGATCCCTGACTCATTCACTGCTCTGGATGGGTGTCATTCTTTTATTAAAAAGCCATTTGATATTTTGCTTTCTCCATGTGTTTAACATGTGGTCTAAATCCCTATTTACCACAGACTAGTCAATCTTGATCTTAAGAAAGAGTTTTTAATTTAATTTGGGAGGTTTCCCATGATCTTGATGACTGTAGACTCTAAGCAGTTCAAAAATGTGTATTTATTTCAGATCACACCTGTTATTATTATCCTCATTTTACAGCTGGAAAATAGAAGAACAGGGAAGTGCAGTGATTTCGGGTGCTCAGATTAAGACTCCAGGATCTAATTTGCCAGGGTACTTACCATTATGTAATTTTTCAGATATTCAGAGCAGAGCTCCCATTGAGTCCTTACTGCAGTTTTGAAGAAGTGCTCAGCAATTTTTCAGACCCTGGACTCTCAACTCAGGTACCCATATGACAGGGAACATGCAAGTGACCATGTGTGCAAAATTTGCTGTAAGAACTTACTGATGTTGTACAAGTGATATGTGGCACAAGCAGGGAGGGATGCATCCAGTCCTACAGACTGACATTCAGTAGCTTTAATACAGTCATCATTGCTTTCCCCAGTCCCTGAACAGTATTCAAAACACATCCTTCTATCTGAAACAAATGAGTAGGGGGTTGAGCACAATACTTACACAATACTGACTTATCTTGAGCAGGACCAGGACTGAACATAGGCTGACACATCCTCTGTGGGAAAAGAGGATGGTTTCCTCTATTTCCAGTGCCCAACTGTGAAAGGGGAAAAATCTGCCCAGATAACTTCAGCTCTGGCACTTTCTAACTTTGCATATTTGCTTTGGCAGCTCGCAGAATTCTTTTAAGAGAGTGTTTGTAGGTAATTTCCTAGGTTCTTAATGAAGCAAAGTGGAAAAACAAAAATCCTATTATGTGGCATCATATTAACACCTCTATGCCTCATGCTTTTGGGGTTAGCTCTTACCTTCTCCATATGAACTTCTGCCCTCTGAGTTAACAGGGTAATTTGTAGCAATAATAAGTTGCCAGCTTCTCCGTGGACCAGAGAACACCTTTTCTAAGGGCTGAGACCAGAGTAGTGCCATGACTCAGGGTCCTCATGCTCTATTCTCTGCCCTGCAGTGACCAGTGAAGGGGTTGTAGTCTCTTACAAATCCTTCCTCTTCTAGCTCTGTTTTACTCCCCTCTAACCATCCGGGTCCCAGTCCTGTTCCTTCCTCATCTCTGGCTCCTTCTTTCCAACCACTGCTTTCTCCCTCAGCCAATTGCTGTTCCTGTCTCCCAGCTAGTCCCAACTGTTCATTCTTTCTCTTTGCCTTCAACTCCTTTGAATGGGAAATCTCCTTAAAGACCTTTGGTACAGTATGACCCTTTAATATTAAACTTGTCAACATTTAAATCGATGATGCTACCTTTTTTAGAACTATTTACAAGGGGAGTATTTCCCTCTGAATATGTAATAAATCGTGTAAGACATCTTTTTGTTCCATTCCCCTTTAAAAAGAAATATTTGTAGTTTAAAATGTTTAATGTAGTGGAAAATCTAAAGAGAAAAATAAAGCATCAGTAGGCTATTTCAGCAGCATAAACCATTTGGGACCTGCTTAACCTCCTAAGCTCTTCTCCAAATTTATTTGGAGAGGGGCATATAAAGAGCTCATCACTTTCCATCTCCATTTTCGTGTGTGGAGCATATGAAATAGTTTAGCTTTGTACTCACACTCCAAGCTGGTATTGACAGTGAGCTGAAGTAACTTGAGATCACTATTTCTTCTTCCTATGACAGTTCTGAAACATTTGGTTGACTAATTACCTTGTTACTAGTCAGCTTTTTTTTGTCATATTTGACTTTATTTATGAATGCACATGCATATAAAGGGTAGGAGCTACACACATAGGATGCCCTTTTAAAACAGAGGATTATTACATCATCACGTCTGTGGGCTCTCCCTGTGCTTGTGACAGGAAAACTACACATAAAATTTTACTCACGTCCAGTACTTCACCCTGTCCATTGCTCAGTACAGACAGATCTGAAGGACTGACACAAAAACATGGTCAAGGTCTTCCTCAGTTAAGTGCAAACATTCCCCTGATTTCAAGGGCTGATGGTCTAAACTTAAAAGCACAGAGATTATGGGATATAAGGCCCATAGTATGGACTGTGCCTACTTCTGTATCAGTCTCTCCGTACATATATATACGTAAATAAGTGATATATACATATTTACTTACTTCGTGTGTTGAAGATAAAAGCTTTGCTGTACCCAAACATTAAAACATTACTTTTAAAAGTCAAACCCCATAAACAGCAGTATGTACTTTCTTCCCACATCCTTATTTTGATTTATTTTTTTTCAGCAATGTCTGGCTTTGCAGACTCTTGCAGGAATGTCGGTTCGGCATTCTTCAGAGGTAGCTCAAAAATAAATCTAGACAGTGACCCCACCTCTCAGCCCTCCCCTGCTGAAAGCCCACTAAAAGGCTACACAACACCAAATCACAGCATCATTTTAACACTACGTACATACACATTTATCCAGCCAGAGAAAATTATACTCCCTAAAGATTACTATCTTCTATAGGTTGAGTCACATTAATCTGACAGACTACTTCAAAAAAGAGCAGCCTAGCTATAAGGTAAAATAATGTCTCTCTTACTTATAGTAAAAATGATTTCAGTGGGAACTGATTGAAGTAGAGCTTCTGCTTTTGGGAGTTGATCTCTCTCTGGACTTAATTTTGTGATTTCCAATGCAATTTGCACCTATTATTTTGTGTGGGTCAAACGATTTCACTCCCTGCTTCATCCTGCAGGATCCCGTGTTACAGTCACCCTCACAATGCAGGCTGAAACCTAACCAAATGCATACTGATTTTTGGAGTGTCGTGGTTTGAGAGAACCCCCCTGCCCCGGGGCTGAAATATGAATAGCTCCAGGGGTGTTGGGGGGGGGGGCTCTCAAACCAAGACATGGAGACACATGGGTGTCACAGCACACAGGGAAGACATTGGAAGCCTGAGCTCTGACAGGACCTTAACTGGTGCTTACCTTGCCTTTGGCACACACTCTTCCTGCTCAGGCTGTCTGCTTGAGGGTTTGCAAGCAAGCACAAAGCCAGACCAAATCACCTTGTGAGTGTCCAGCACAGCCTTACAAAAGGTATTTCACCCTCACAGCCCAGTTTTCCTTTGGCAGTTCACACAGACAGCAAATGCCAGCCCTTCAAGAGGTTACTGTGGCTTCTGGCCACCTCCACACCTGGACCAGCCTGGCAGCCTCCCCAAAGAGGAGCATTCCCCAAGCCACAGGGTGTTCAAGATTTAATACATCAAAACCTGTAGAGTAGCTCTTATCATAAGCGCAGGCTGAATTTCCACTGGGAAGAAAACCTCCACACTATTTTTAGTTTCATATTTTATTTATATATTTATGATTCTAAAGTTTGTGTTTATTTAGGGAATTTTTTTTTACCATTAAACTCAGTGTTCTGGAAAAAAAATACTTCATTTGGAGAAAATATTCAACCTGTTTTCTGTCTTTCTGTTATTATTCAATATGAAAAGGATATTGTAAGTGCATATTCAGCTGAATATGTGGTTTGGCAGTGAGCAGCTGTTCAACTGCCCTGCTTCTACTTCAGAATTTATTCGGGTCATAAACGATACATATAAGCATTTGAGTTAAGATTTATAGCTACATTAACTGTATCAGAAGCTTTTTGTACTTAATATAAAACACACTCTAGGAGCTCAACATTGCTTTATTCCACAATACACTCAATATTAGACATGTTACCTCCTGTAATTACTGACATTAATAGCCTCAGGAATAATGAAAAGTGAGTTAAAAGCCAATGTGGTAGATGTAAAGGGGACTTTATAGTACATATCATTTGGAAATATTGTATGAGTCATTAAATTCGTACTTAATATTTCTTTATTTGGTAATTAAGCAATAACCCAACAAAAGAGTGTCCTCACTTTAACACCACATAGGTCAGATTTTGCTGTAAAATTAACAAAGAGGTTGCCATAGAATTCAATTTATATCCCATGAAAGATTCAACCCAGTTCTGACAAAGCAGAAGTGAACCTGTTGTAGAAAATTTTTAGGAGAAAGAGGGTGCCAGGATTTGTACAGCTCCTTCCAACACCTCCCAGTGACTCATGCAAGGCTTTAATCAGCACTGCATAGGAGAATTTTCTTCTGGAAAGGAGGCTGAAGGCACCAGCAATTCAGGCAGGAAATCTTACATGTCTGTTGTCAAGCCACCTTACATTTGCTGATTTGGAAATTTTATTTTTACCCCAACTCCCCAAAATTATGATTTTATAGGACACTTATTTTTGAAGTTCCTCTTTCCTTCATTGTTCATTCAATTACAAATAGAATTCTATTCTAAGCCTTTGCAGAGAAGTAGCCCACTGTTGCATCACAAGGGTCTTGAAAGACTGGGAAAGTACAAGACTGGGGTTTCTTTTGCAAATTGTACCTCTAGAATGGAGATACTGTCTGAAATGTTTAAGAAGATGAATATATCTACAATGTATATTTTTCTCTACAGTCTTTTATATCTATGTATTGATTAAGCTAACATCGAAGTGCACACTGTAAACATATTAGCATTCAGATGATCCTTTTATAGCTTGATATTAATAATATGTTAGGGTGAACAAAGAAGAAAAAAGAAGCCGTATTTACCTGTAACCCTGTTCTATTTTGAGATCCCAAGGCTTTTATTTTAATAATAAAAACACTGGTAAATCCTCATCTCTTTACTTTTTAGGCCTGACATATAGTCTTTGAAGCAATACTGCATTTATTTCTTCCAACCAGATGTGCAATTTATGTTTTATTTGAAAGCAAACCTTAGCATTATAGAAGGCACTTGTGCTAAAATAATAACACAAATATATTTTCCATCACCGGGTAAAGCCTTCTCAGGAAAGTCTCCAGTCTCCTCCCCCTCTCTTCCCCCCTCTCTCCCCCCCATATTCCAGTGCCTTGCTAATATTCCTGCAACAGCTCGTTTGATACGGGTCAATTGAGTGACTTATTTCACAGAGATCTTAATGGAGTCAGTCGGAAAACAGAACTGATACAGTAGGTGTAAGCAGGGTGACATCTAAGACTGTAGCCTGCATTTGCAAGGAGAATGTTCAAATGCTACTTTTGAAGAAAGCTGCAATTTATTTCCTTAAAAACATACTCAAGGAGTCACATATGTGACCTTTTTCCACTTGTGCAAGAAACTTTATGTCTTTGTCTACACTGGAAATAGGCAAATGGGATGTTCGGTTTTGTTCTCTTACATTTTTATTAGCGCAGCTTGGACCCCTAATACCGTATAGAATTGAAAATTAAACACTTCATGGATTTTGAACGTTTCAGCTGTGGTTCCTATGACAGAGAAATGCGGAACAGTGCTGGTGGACAATTCACTGGACCTTCCAAGTCCCTTACGGTTGATGAAGGTGACCCAGCAGGGGTTCCTGATGCTAATATCTATCTAGGGTGAGCTACCCATACAGGTTCAGCTCACACAATAACCATCGCTGCGGATCACTCCAACAGCAGATTTTTTCCTCCACTCTTTGAGGAGTATAGCAGGTGCCTTGAGACTCTTGGACATTGGAACATGTTGGTGTGTGTCTTGCCAGGTTGTAGATACTGGCAGCTGTACTTTCAGCATATGGTATTGCCACCCATCAGCCATGAGCCTTCAGGATTTTACTGGCTGGGAAAAGTGATTACTGTTGCCAGAGGAAAAACTTCTAATCAGAAGTGGGAAGGAGTTATAGACCTTTACTCCTGCCCCTAGAAGCTGACATGTAGCATTACTCACCTCAGCAGAACACAGTAGTCGAAGATGTAATAGGAGGGTGAGCTGCAGCTGTCTTTTCCAAGGACATGTCCACAGGGAAAGGACATGTCCACAGGGACTTTTGGGCTTCATGAAGGAACACGATGGTAACCTCCCTTCCAAAGGCAGTCTGCATTATTACTCACATTTCTTCTCCTATGTTTTCCAACCTGGAGTAGGGTGTGTCTGTGCCATTTTCAGTACCTTAAAGTTATAGCTATGCTTTCCCTACAGATGAACAACTTCAGAACTCAAGCGATAAGTCACACTCTTACTCCTGACTCCCCGTAATATTATTGCTAATTGTTTTGACTGCAGGTGAAGCGTCAGGCAGGACCCTGCCCACTTGTGCTCACTCTTGTACAAAACATATAGTAAGACCCAGAAACATTTAACAAAATACGTACCGTGTATGTGATGTGGTAGTTAGGTTACTATCGTCTTGGTAGAAGAATGAAATCTATAAAAATAACATACTGAGAAACAAAAGGATCACAGTAATTTGAGTCTATTTTACCTTCTGATCCATTTGAAAAGTCTTTATTAAAAAGACAAATGACAATGGCAAAAATGCTGCCTTGAGAGCAGTTCAGATGTATACTGATTGCAAATAGCTCTGCACATTCATTACATATGGTATGGCTCCTCCTAGTGAAATCATGCAGTAACAGTTGAGGACTAATTTTCCTCCCTTGCAGTATTTCCACCATACTCGAACTGCAGTTACTTAAGAGATAGGAGGAAAAAAAAGGCTATAAGCACAACGCTCACCCAGCAGGAATCTAAAGTTAATGTCAGTCCCACTGAGAGGGAATTCTTAGCACTACACCAATTATCTAATCTCTTAATGTTTCAGGAAGAGATCCTAAACTAATTGATAAATTAAAACCTGGCTTAGAGTTGACCCTGAAGACTTCCCCGCATCCTTGTCTGACTCTGAGTCTTGTCACTGCTATTTCGTTGTATTACCTGTGATGGATGTAAAGCTCCAATTGATGAACGGCTGTTCTTCCCTTACAATTAGGAACAAATCTGTTATGGAGATCCAGCTGGTTATTTCTAGACTTTCCTGAAATGACTCTCTAAACATAGCTGCCTTACAGTCATGGTAAACATTCTTTACAAAAGCTAGTTTGCTCTATAGGCCCCAAGGAATGTGACAGCTGGATACCTGGTTAAGCCTGGGCTCAGTTTCTGTTTCTACAGAAAAGGTGAAGTCTCCAGTGGATGTTGGTAAACAAACCCTGGAGCCATTACTTGATAGGGATCATAAGCTGTTACTCAGCACCTTACAATACAGAGTTGGATGTGACCAAAATGGAAGACAACAAAAAATTAGAAGTATTTCAGAAATATCTGGAATGAATAATCGTGCACAGAGCAAGCTGCTACTGAGCTGCTGTGCTCAGTTATTCAGCTGTTACATGTGGTCTGACTTGGCTTGCTGTGCACCAGGTTTGAGGTACTCAAGTATTTGTAGCTGCTAATTAGGCACAAGGCCTCTTCCACAATGTCCATGTTTGTCCAAAATCCACTACAGGAACAGAAGGAAGGGCAGGAGGGAGGGAGAGTGGGATGTTAGACCCAGAGCTGTAATCCATTCCTGTTATCAAATATTAGGACTTTTTCTCCAGAAGGTTAATTAATTTTAATCTTTGATCTCTGAAAGCAGAGGCTAGGTAGATTCATGTTAGAAGCAGCATACACAAAAGTCGGTGGTTACTAGACAGTTTTATTTAAAAAGTGTCTAGTTTTCCATTGCATTAAGGACTTCATGTCATCCCAGGAGTTTGATACTAGAAAGGATATATTATAGCTCGAGCTCTTGGAGCAAACACCACTTGGCAAAATTTGAAGTGGTGAGGAGCCAGATCTCTCTGAACTTGCTGCCGCTTTCTAGGATCTTATGTTTGCTTTTGTGATGGGGAGACCTGTGAGACACTGGATTCTTATATTAATTATTGGCTTGGACCAATTTCAGTGTGTGGGGGGGGTGGAGGAAGGGACAGGTCAAATTTCACAAAGGTGAGGTAGTGCCCTGACACAATCCAGTCCCTTGGAGCCTCTTTGGGCAGCGCTGGAGCAGCTGTCAGTCAATGGACACTGGGAGCACTGCCCCACACCACACCTCAGAATGCCTGATCCAGCCCCAGATTGGATGGCACACTGAAAGTCTCACCTAGGGGCAGCAGGGGGCTGGAACAAATAAAAGCAGGGATGTGGTCTCCCTGCCTTCAGACCCTGCCATCTTCTGGACTCTTCGTAGCTGGATCTACACTGGATCTAAGGTTGATAACTATAATTCTCTCTTTTTCTCTCTCTTTCTTTACTTCTTCTTTTTCTCCTAATCTCCTTTCTTAATATTTTGGGTAACATAAAACCAGATGGGTTGGATTTTGCTAGGCTGTATGGGTTAGCATGTGCTAAGTCAATGTTTTGTGGAATGCTTTATTTTGGTTAAATGTTGCTCTTCAAACTTTTGACAAGTTCCTTTGTTTTCTAAAGTTTACCAATAGAAGTACCTCCCAAGAAAATGTGTGTGGCACCTTCTCCCTTTTGCTATCTCAAGGTATAAAAGAACTGAAGGCCCTCTAAAAAAATTCAGTGGGTAAAATTTTTGGAGCCTTGTGTATTTTTAAAGTAAAACCCCTTTGATTAGCTCATAGCTCAGAGCCTGGTGTCTTACAATGCCATGTAGTGAGTGTTGGAAAGGATGCGGGTAAAAAAGCTGTTATTGTTGATGTTGTAGGACCAATTTAATCTTCATGACCAAGACTGAGTGAAATTCACTGCTGAGTAAGTTACTACTTTGGTGCATAATGGTGGAACTAAGCCCAGAAAGAAAATACCTCGAAACCTTGGCTTGACTGTGGAAGTGTCAGACACCACATGTGAGGCATGCCAGTGCCAGGCAGCTTCTACACTGACTTGGCAGTCCAGGGAAGGCTGCATTCTGCCTGCAACTGGGCACAGTAGATCACCTTGGTGGCTTTAACACAGTAGTTTTCTGAGAGGACTCGTTCTTTCCATGCCCTATGATCAACTTGAAGGGACTGTTGCCCCACAGGTCAGCGGAAATGTTTTCAGGTTTGCATTCTCTCAGGCAGACAAACATAATGACCTGAAGGAAGAGGAGAAATAACCAGAGTAGATTGCTTAAATGCTTCAAGAAGGGTCAGGTGGCTCACTGGATCTCAGAAACTACAGGACTTCCATAGGGCTGGTAAGTTAAAAAGGGTCTTCAAGTGCAGAGACTATTGGCAGAGAAGCCCTTGTTTGGTTGTGAGTGATCTCATTCAAGTACCATGTTGATACCAGAGAAGGAGGGAAATCACAAAGTTAAAACTGTAATCTTGGGAATGGCAGAGGGAAGGATAAAAAAAGAGAAACCAGCTGTCGGGGAGAGCTACACTGTTACTTTAAAATGTATTGATCTTGTTTCCTCTGATCTTATGTTGCAGCAAATAAAGGAATCATCATCACCACTATCAACACAGTATTTGCTTTCTTTCAAGCAGATGGCACCATATACTGGATGAACAAGGTTTAAATCTGTCTTTTAATACTTACTAGTTATTCTCAAAAATTGTGCGATTGACTCAAACATTAGATATAAACGCTGTACTTATCCCTGTATTACCTTCACAGTCATAGGGGAAACAAGGAAGGAGAGAGAGACACAGAGGTGGGGGATAAGAGACACAGAGGTGGGGGGATAATCCTTTGGTATATTAATACTCTCTGAATTACAATGCCTGCAGTCTTATAATCCAGCAGAAAGTCCCAGTCTCACTCTCTGTCTCTGCAATGTCCCATCGCAAATGCTGCAGATAAATTTAACCATGCAGAGGCCTGAAGCACTTTGCAAAGGAAACAACCAATTTCTGTGACTGAAACAAAAAGAGAATATTCCCAGCACAGTTAAGTTCAGAGACTTTCCTCCACCCCAACTGTTCACCAAGCAAGGGTTATTCTAACCCCAAATCACAGTGATTTGAGAAAGGCTACTGAGCCACTTCTAATTTTAGATGTGAAGCTGCACTTTAAGATGATGGCTAGCAGACAGAAAGGGAAATTCGATAGCTGTGGCTGCAGGAACAGTAGGGATCAGGCCTTACTGCAATCACCACTAGATGATATGGGATCACCCTCTGTCCCAGCTCTGAGTCAGGCCTGGTGGGCCAAAGGGTGCAGCATCATTGTTTTGATGGGGCAGGCACACTGACTAATCAAACAGATGGGAGAAGGAGCTTCCATTACCTGTCTGTTTTTCTTCTCCCCTAGAGGTGCTTTCCCAAGACTTGAGAAAAAAAATCCACCGCAGTTGGATCTCCCCTCCGGGACGGACGGGGGGCACCGAGGTCCGGCCTCGAGCCTCTTTCGGACTCCTCAGCATCAGACCCACACATGGGACGTTTTGGAGGGGGCAACTTCTCCCAGAGCCATCTCTGGTAAACAGGACATGATGACTATTGCTCCAAATCGCTAAACACTCTTAATATCAACTTGGCAAGAGAATAAAACTAGGTTTCCTAAGAAACAAAGACGTGGCGCTCCTGCCTCTCCTCCCGGCAAATTCAGGCAGCCCCGAAGACCACGGGTGCGGGCAGAGTTATTTCTCTCGCCGGGTATTTCACCGTGTTCATGAAATGCGGGACCATTTTTTCTACCGTGTATTGTGTAGAAATATTATAGAAATAGCACAACAGCCTCTCCAAGCAAACAACACCTCAGCAAACCGGCGGAGCGGAGCTGGCCCTCCAGCCGGTCCGCAGCGGGCTGAAGACGGGGAGCTCCCCGCAGCCGAGCCCGACAGTCCTCGCCCACTCCGGCCCGGACTTAGGGCTCTTGCCGGGAGAAGTGTCACTTTCCAGACTCAAGAAATTATGTTTCTCTCTCCCCATAGCGCTGTAACGTCTACCTCCCACCCCTTTCCCATTCGGCTCCGAGATTCAAGAAGAGGTGTAAAAAAAAGAGAGGCAGAAGAGCTCGAGTTTGCTACGATTGCTTCTGACGCCAGAAGGGATTTAGGGATATTACCAGCAGCTTATTCAGAGAGTACAAAAGCACACCAAGAGCAAAATAAACAAGCAGGAAAAAACACGTTGGGTTTAAGCATACAGTCGGGGAGCACGGGCGCGGGAGCCGCGGCAAAGGCTGCGCTGGTTACTCCACCGAATCTCCCGGGGAAGGAACCATGTCCTGCCCCCAGGAAACGTCTGGATTCGCGTAAGACATAACTATGCTGAAAACACACACAGACATACATATTTATACACACAACTAGATATATACATATACACAACTATTTATGGACAGTGCTATGGGAAAGCGCCGGCGCATTAACTTTTCTATCGCCGGAAGAGGAAGCGGGGACATTTCTCGGCTCGGGAGCTCTCCCTGCTCCCCGGCAGCCGGGACCAGGCTTCTCCTTTCCCGCGGAGCCGGGCGGGGCATTACACGCAGCATCCGCGGTCTCCCCGCGCCCAGGCGGTGCTGTCAAGGCAGAAGGGGTCCGATGCCGCATCCCCCGCTGTTCCTCTCTTTCCGAGGGGTGCCCCAGCTGGAAGGGAGGGATACGGTGGGCAACCTAAGGCTACGCGATGTACAGCTTCCCTCTCAAAAAGCTGACTCCTCCAAAGTGATAAACCCCCGAGCGATCGCGGATTTTACCCCTTTCACAGCAGATATTGCTTCACTGCGTCCCCTGCCTCCAGGTGCGGGCCACAAAAAGCTCAAGTTGCGGTCCCGCGGGAGCCGAGTAGCCCCCGCTGGAGAGAGGCTGGGAGAACGGGAAGAGCCGCTATGAAAGCGGGGCAGAAGGGGCTGTCGAGGGCCTCTGGCCTGAGCCACGGCTGCGGACAGGCTCACCCAGTGGTTTTCCGCAGTTTTCGTGTGGTCGCCTTGAGCTGGCGTCGGGCGGGTGTCACCCGTCAGGGTGGGGAAGGGAGGGGGGGCGGAAAACGATGCTCTTGCGGGGTAAAGACCGTGGGATCCTTCGGTAGCACGGCGGGGGTCAGACTTCGCCACACAGACGGGCGTTCGGAGCAAGTGTCATTCCTCGGCCTTTCGCGCCCGCAGCCTGTAAAATCCTTTCCAAAATGCCAATGAATTTGCACGTCCTAACAACCTAGTACCTTTCCCTTAGTCCAACGAATGGGCACTCGCATACATGTAGCCATGTATCCATCTAAAGAAGACGAATTTCAATGCACGCCTCTACATTCAAAGAAAATACTAAGCGAGCAATATGAGCACAAAATTTTTATCTGCCTTTTAATAAAAACATTCCTGAAAGCCAAACTAAAAAAAAATACTATTTTTTATTGTCTAAATCTGCACCGTACTCCCACGGTAATTCTACCTCTAGCATTTTTTCTTGGAAGAGTATGCTAAGATTTGTTTGTAAATGAGAAACTGTATTTTATGAATATAAGCACAGAAATACTGAAGGTAAAAGGTTCAGAAATTTTGAACTTTAAGAAACCATCCATCAATTTTTTTAAAAGAAAGTTTCAGTTTTTAATATAGGAAGCTGGTCTTGATAGTATTTTGTATTTTCTACGGTGCTGCAGCTGTGCAAATATAAAATGATTGCTCATTTTCAATACCAATACATTAATAATTAAACTGTGGTTATTTGATTGTTTAAAATTAATTTTTTTCGTTCAGAACATCGCTATTATTGGGTCTCGTAACTATATTTAACAGGACAGGGAGGGAGCTTTCGACTAGGTCTCCTGCCGAGGGCACATGTGATTTCAATGATTTAGGATAAGCATCAACCTTTGTCATGGAAGAGAAGCTCTGGTACCGGGGTGTGGGAAGTCGCCAGTCAGCATCTTCAGCCGGGCTATTATGGGGACCTTCGCAGCACCTATACTTGGACCTCTTGCCAACAAACTTTCTCTGAAGGCCTTGGCATCACTTTTTCCCCCATTGTTTAGATCTCCTACAAGCATATAGGTCACAAGCATAAAGGTCTCCTACAAGCAAAAGGAAAAGCTCACACCTCCCACAGCCCTTATGTTTCCCTGCTCCACTGCTGAACACATTCTGACTATTGGGTGCTCTGAGTTGGCCTAAAACGCTCTGAGGAAAAATGTCCCAAATGGCTATATCTCAGATCTCATACCTGGCAGAGGAAAACCGTGAAGAGGAACACTGGTAAGGCCGGGGCAGTGGTGGGGGCACGTGGTGAGCGGCAGGTCCTGTGACATGGAGCCCTGTGCCAGGGCCAAGTCACTGGCACTGGTACCTCCTGATGGAGCCTTAGCCACAGCCAACGGCAAGCAGCCTCCACCGGCTTTATGCACGGAGCTGCCCATGGCTGCTGAGACAATGCTTCGGTGCTCAGCATAGGGCTGTACACAGCAAAATTCCCTCACCTTCCTCCCTCCTGTTCCACTGCTGGAAGCAATCCCAGAGCACTGTGTGTGGATCGCATGCTGGGTGAAAGAACCCATTTCAGGGCAACACGTGGACTGTAAAGGCCATATCCGGCCACCCAGCCTGTAAACTGCCCCCGTCGGGGCTCTGTTGCCAGGAGTGGGGCACTTCCGCAACCCAGGCGCTGGTCCTGCTGCACCCTCTCCCTGGGGGTAGCCGGGATATGGGGTTGGAGGTGACCAGCTGCAGTAGGGGAGGAGGGATCGCCCCGATGTGCCGAGTTGCTGGCTGCAGGCTGCCCCTGTCCCGCATCCTCTGGGCTGCACGCGCCCCTAGGGGCTGGATAGGGGTCATGGCAGGGGATCCCCTTGGCGGACACTCACAGGCTCTGGGGCTGGGACATGAGCGCTCCTAGCCCCTCGAAAAGGGGTATGTTTGCAAAATCAGTGCACGACGGGGAAGCCATAATACCCGTCAGCCCGCATCATCCCTGCATTATTCATTATCGCTGCTTTTGGTAGGAAATCCACGGAGAAGCCACCCTGAAATGTCGTTTTCTGACTCTGCCAGAAGGCCAAGGGAAAAATGCCCTCCGCGCCGAGTGACACCTGTCTCTTCCCGGGATCGGAATTCCGTTTTGGCGGCAGTGGCGAGGAGCAGCAATGTTGTCCCCTCTCAACAGCAGTTCTTGTCCAAAGGAAAAAAGTATTTTACAGCACAATTCTTCATTAAATTTTGCGGCACCTCAACGTTGCAAGTGCGCTGGATGTGTTTTACCCTCTTCGTTATTATACCGCAGTTGTAGGAGAGAACGATTTTGCAAAACGAAATCTAGGCTGCCCTTTGCGAAACTGGCCTCCGACTCCTGCCCGCCCGGGGCCAGCGGCTGCTCGGCGGGAGCGGGGCTGTGCCGGCCAGACACTTCTGGCGAAGAGCGGCGGCGCGGGCAATACGGCTCTTGTCTAGTTCGCAGCGACGGTGGGGAAATGAGACCTTCATTTCCACGAGTGGTGTAAGAGGGCAGGGCTCGACCCCGCATCCGCCGTGTAAAAAAACACTGAGTTTCACTGCAGAAAATTTGAGCCGGAGAGGCAGAAACTTTCGTTTACTTTATGAAAACCCCACAAGTGATAGTGAACTCTGCTCCCGGTGAAGTTTTTGCTATTACATGTCGCAAATAATTTTTTTCATGTACATCAATAGTGTCACCGACCCTCTAGGGTCAATGCTGACGTCCCACTCGGGCCGTGCACAAGGCGGGAGGGAATGGGGCAGGGAGAAAGGGCATCTCGAACCTCTCTCTCTCTCTTTTTTTTTCTTTTCTTTTTTTTTGTTCCTGTTTTACTCTCTCGACGAAACGAAACCCTCAGGGTGGGAACGACCGAGTTTTCTTCACGCAGTAAAACTTTAGAATGGTCACAAACGTTTCAGTGTGGGCCAACAAGCTCTTTCTTTCTCTCTCTCTCTTTCTTTCTTCCCTTCTTTCTTTCCTTCTTTCTTTCTGTCTTTCTGTTTCAAACACGATCGCATTTCCTATCAGGGGAAAAAAGGAAAACACCTCCTTGTTTATGACTATGTAATGTAGAGGGAGACGTAGTTTTGAAGGAAAACGCTGACAGCTCATTTTCACCCTGGCCGGCTGAAGCAGGTCATGTTAGCGACACATAACACCGATGTCTCCACTTGAAGACGAACCTCAGGTCATCTCGGAGGTCCAGAGCAATAGGGCATCAACGAGTATAATGCATAGAATGAAGGTATCCGTATGCACATTTTGGGATAAAGTGTTTATGCACAAGGAAAGCTATAGGAACCGAAAACCCTTAAAGAGAAAATATCGAGAGAAAGAAAAGATGCACCTTCAAACCCGATCAGGAAGGATCGCCACCGCCCTTAAATCCCAAAGACAAATATTTCAGGGGTCGCGTTAACCATGGAAAAGGATTAGTGGACACACATACAAGCAAGGAAACTTCCTCCCCGGCGGAGCCACCTGCGAGAGCGCAGTCCGTGCCGCTGCTCACCACTCCCCTCCCCAGCACCCCCGAAACCTTTCGGCCTCACTCCATGGGACCGCATGGCCGCAGCGAAAGAGAACCCCGTTGGCAGCCAAGGCCGTCTTCACCCAAGAGGCGATGGAGGGGATAATTATTCTTTTACTGGAAGACATGCATTATTATAAATCATCGGGCGAAGAAGAGCCGCGAGGTGTGCAGGAGACTATGTCAGAGCCGCACTTGGCTTATAGCTGCCTTTCCTAAAAACACAGCCAGGACATAAAACGGCACTGGTTTGAGTCGCTGTGCAAGCGAGTTCCTAAATTCACCGTACCCTTAGGTGCGCTGGACTCCGCCGGCACCAGCGGTAGCTTACAGCCGGTCACCCCCTCTCTGCTCGGCCCCCTCCCACGCACCGAGCATCGCCAGCGACACCCCGAAACGCTGCTTGGTGTCAGCAAACGGTGCTACCCCTCACCTTCGCTGGCAGCACCTCCCAGGTCTCCGCGGGAAGGGCTTCATCTCTCGCGCTGCCGCGGCACAGAGGAGCGAACCTGATGAGTGTGTGATCTCAAACGAAAGCCACGGAGAAAAACAAAGCCTCCGAAGTCACCCTTGCTGTTGTGCGTCCAGGAAGACGACAGAGCTACCAGGATTCTCTCAAATGCTTCTGGTTACTTGAAAGCAGATCGAAAATGCAATTATTCCTGTAGGTGGCACTGGTACTAGGTGTTGCAGAAGGGAAGGCAGAAATAGAGAAAATTGCCTAGAATTTCCCGATTGGTTCCTATAACTTAAGGCAGAACAATAGAGTTATTTTTTTCATTTACTCTAAATTCATGGAACATATCAAAAATGAAAACCCGATTGCTTTATTAGAACAAAATATGCTTTTAAAATCTGCCCGTCTGTAGCTTTATGGCCTGGTCCATGAAAATTGTCTATTCTCCTATATATCATTAAGCAAATCCTAGTGCAAATAGAAATTAACTCAGCACCACTCATTCAAGTCAAATGCTTGCACCAGGAAAGCCCTAATGAGACACTGTCTGGTTTCCAGAGGGGTTGCTAAGAACAAGTGGCGGCAAAGTTATTAAACCTGTCCAAGTAACTAACACATCATTAAGACACCCCTTCCCTGCCCCCTTCCTCCAGCCCTCCCAATCTTGACTGAATATTCAAGCCAGGGTGGAAAGGGTATGACAGTGGCACCGGTGCCGTGGGCCTGGTGGGACTCCCCGCCCCAGGAAGCGAGACTGGGGCAGCCCCGGGGCTCTACAGTAGCGGAAGGCGCAGAGGGGTTTGACGGAGAAACTTGGTCCACGGGGGCGTCGTTAACCCCCGGCCTTTCTCCCGTTTTCGCGCTACTGTTCATTTATTTCACCTGCTCATCTGCCTTCAGCGTGTTCCAGAGAAGTGCAGGCGCATGTCTTCACTGCAGAAGGTCTGTAGGGACCTGAGACAGGGGGTCACCCCGACACGGTAGCCCGTCTGTCTGCCCCCTCCTTTCTCCTGGGAAGGGGCCAAATGCCGGAGGCACTCGCCACGGGTCACCTGAACTTCTACAGACCTTGCCCTTTCTCCCACCATGCCGGTGGACGGCCCCTCGCGGTATCCTGGGGGCTGAGAGTCCCGGCCGGGTCGGATGCCAGAAACCAGCCGGCTCCGAGCGGCGGGGAGACGCTGCCCGGGAACGGGGAGCTTGCGCTCTAGCCCAGCTGCCGACACAGTCTGACACTGAGTGGACATTTCCTAACCGCTGAAACTGAGATTCCCTGCTCCTGCACGCCAGCTTAGCATGAGGTTGAGTCCCTATCCCGAAAGAAGGACATTCAAAAGCCTTGTATCTTAATTTCGTGCTGTGTTTCGTTTTCTTCAGTTCTTGAGTCTGTGACGGCCTAAGTGACACCAAGACCCAGCTGTATTTTGCCCGCCTCTGCTTCGTAAACATGCGGGAAAAGTTCAGACATGGCTTGTTTGTATCTGATGAAACTTTGTTAAATAAAATTTCATCCTATTATATTTCCATTTTTCGTTTGTCCGTGAAGTCGAATCAATTTCTAAAATCGAGATGACACACTCACACATGGCACTGCTCTCTCTCCACCTCTTAGTTTGTTTGAGTACGGGATAAGAGAAAAAAAATCTTCTGGAGAGTTTTGGAGTTATTGTATTTCCGTGCATGTTTGAATATTACATTTTTATTGTATTTTTTATTATATTAAGTTAATATAAAAATATCCCCCCCCGGAATCATAAGTACTTTTGTACATGAATGCAGGCAGTTTATGCGAACACAAACGTATGAGCCTGTATTTTTTAGCGAGATAAATTAAGGCAGTAATAAGAGACGCGATATCTACCAACGACGAATCGGCAACGTTGATCATTCTCAAAAAGCCCTTTTCCCCCGAAGAGGGGAGAACAAGTGGAAAACAAGGCCTGCCCCTGCAGAGAGGCGGAGCTCGGAGGTTGCCGAAGGGTTAGGTGGTGGTGGTGGGGGGCAGTGGTCCCTGTCTGCAGCCGCACGCTGGCTGGAAAGGACATCTCCCTGTGAAATCCCCCCCTCTCTTTCGCACAAGCGTTTGCCAGTGCATGTGCTCTTGTCCCAGGCTACGTGAGAGGGGTCAGCACACTCGAGAGCTGGGGGTCAGGCCGGATACTTTCAGGCTCGCAGCCTCGGAGGGGGAGCGGGAGCGACGAAGTCAGCCGGGACCACGACCGGCCTCGCACCTCCTCCCGCTCTTGAGGCACGGTGCCCTCGCTAACCTGCTGTGCTCAGCTATTTTGTGGCATAAGGAAATGCAAATAGCAGCAAGTGATGTGTGAAGATCCCTTCATCCTGTGTTTGGTTCCTCGCAGAAAATGAGAGTGATCCTGGGAGATTTTATACACCCGAGTGCAGGAATAGCTCTGTGCAAAATGAAAGCCCCGTCTCAAAGCTCCATGGGTTTCATCTCTCTCCGCATCACATAGCACCTTCCCTCCGAAATGGGTCACCTCCAGACATAACCCAAAGTTGTCGCTAGCCTTCCGCCTGCCTCTGCCCGCTTTTCCCTGCCTGCCTTTCAGAAGCGTCCAGAAGATCCTCCGACACTCCCACTGCGTTGCCCCCTCGCCCCTGCTACAGCTCCAAGGTGCTCTTTGCCCACCAAACTGTCTCCATCGCTTTCAGGGATGGGGGAATTCGTGGCTCTGTGCCGCACGGCAGGAGCTGGGGAGCGGGGAGGACAGGGCAGCTGCGATCGTCCCTCCGGCCGCCGCACATTGTCCGCCCCCCAGACCCACACCTTCCCTACGCCACCTCGAGAAACTCGGCCACCTGACTACCTACATGGTGCGGGAGGCTTTTTCCTTTGGGACGAATCAGGGGGCGCTTCTACTTACAAAATACGCTGCTATATTAGTAGCCCACCCCATCGAGGAAGGAGAGGGGTTTATTTTCCTTCAAAAAAAAAAAAAATCAGTGAAAATCTGCAGCTTCAAAGAGGGGCTGGAGTGTGTGCCGCGTTGGATTTGCCTGGTTTCTTCCTACAATGGAAGAGCGGAGGCATCTCGGGAGCAATGAGCAACAGAAAGGCCTCATGAATGCGGCTCAGAGAGGCAGGAGATGGACACGCCGAGGTGAGCACGGCGGTGCACCGAAGCCCGGCCGGAGGGGTGGGATACCGCAGCGTCGGGACCCTGCTCCCAGCTCCGGGAGGTTGGGCACTCTCTGGCGGTCTCCTCGATCCTGGAAAAGGCCGGAGAAAGCCTTCATGGGCGCGGGGAGCCAGGGACCGGCAGCCGCCGCGTCGCCGGTACCGGCAGCGCACTGGGGCTGCTGCCGCCGTACAGGCCAGTTGCTGCGGGCAACTCACGCGAGTCGGTTTCGTGGAGAAGAGAGGGCGAGAGAGCCGGGTTTGAGGGAAGGGAAAGGAGGGGGAGCACCTCTGCCTCCCCTCTGCGACGCCGCAGTGTCGGGGGATGCGGGCAGAGACAGTGACCCCCGAAAGACACCGGCTGGCGGCACCCGGGGCTCCGGCCGCGTCGTGCATGACGGCGCCGCTCAGTCCCTCTCGGCACGAAGGGGAAGGCAGGGAGTGGAAGCCCAGCTTCTGTCTGACCACGGCAGGTTCTCCCGCCCCCAACTCCCACTTTGCTTTTCCCAGCCGGGGGACCCCGTGGTGAGGGCGCGGGTGCGTGCCGGGGCAGCCGCCGGCGGAGCGACCCGCTTCTCAGAGCGAGCCCCCCTGCCTGGGGACGCGTGCCCTTTCCCGGGTGGAGAAGTCCCGACCACCCGCGCCCCTGGCCCTCCTCTCCCTGCCGCCTTTCCCTTCCGATTCTTCAATGATTTCCTACCTGAAAAAATTAATCTTTTTGCCAGACAGGTCAGAAGCGATCAACAGGCTGTTGTAAGTTATAATGTTTTCATATTCCTTTCGGCTCCCCCTGCCCTCTACCGACTCACTGTAGATGTGACCTTTGGTATTTCAGCCCACACTCAGCAGTTGAATGGAAACAAGTTGAGCACGTTCACTTCTGATAAACATTATCCTTAAACCACTGGAGACTCGAGCAGAGTAAACGAGCTTTTCCGACAGGACCACATCAGGAACACACATTGAAAAAGGGAAAGAAACCAAATATCCAGGAGATCAGAGGCGGGCTCGAGGGTGGAGGGGTGGGAGAGGAAAGGAGGGGGAACAGGCAGGTTGGAGGACACAGCGAAGGGGGGAGAAAAAGACACAACTGTGAACACAATAGGCATAGATGAGAAGAGAAGCTGCCCTGGCAGCGTGGGAGAGCAGCGCAGGGTCACGCCCGAGCATCCCAGCAACCCCGAGAGAGCTTTAGGAGTGTCAAGCGGGTCCAGGAGCGACGGATTCGGGCTTACACTATCCGCGCGTCCGGAGACGGCCCCCGGACACACGCCGCTCGACTGAGCAGGAGCGACGGGAGTCCCACGTGTGCAGGGTGGCCGGGGCGGCGGGCAAAGTATGCAGGGCAGAGCGGGCGGCGGGCAACCCAGGCCCCACCGGGCTTGGAAGGCACGCCTGCAGGGCAGGCAGCCTTGTCTGTGATCCCGACAAGAGGCTGTGCTTCGACAATAAATACGCTGTTAAAGAGGATCGGAAGTTTTACGGACGCGCACTCCCTTTCATTGTTTAAGTACATAAATAACTTAATTAAAGGCTGGATCCGAGTCCCACTAGTTCAATGCCTCTTGCCTTATAAATAGCCAAAGGAGGTCATCTCACAACTCTGACAGGAGTTATGGCTTCAGCAAATGCCTGCTAGTACCTCCTGCACAGAATGCCAGCGCTTTCGGACAGTGGCATCTGCGCGGGGATGAGGGGTGTCTGCTTTACCAGAGGTAATTTTATCTAGGTTGAGAAAGCACCACAATTTACTGGTGTGATACTCTGAAAGGGCAACTCACGTTTCTGAAGTAAATACAAAACTGTAATAGAAAAGTTGCCGTTCTTGTGTAGATTTTTGTTTTGCTTTGTTTTTAAATCCGCGTGGAGAAAACAGAAGTCTCCGCCGATATTCCGATCAAACTAAGAGATACCTGCAAAAGAACCACGATTGTCTTCTTTTCACCACAAAACACGTGCAACATGCCATCAAATTCTGGGAAATCTCCTGCAACATCCTATTTGTTCACAGTTAGGAATGCAATATATCATTGCGGTATGTGCAGGTTCTGAAATCAAGCTCAGTTATTTCTTTTCATAAAAATATCTTACAACATTTCAGTTAAAATATTGTATCAATATATAACGCCTATACACACCAGCGACATAAATTTGGTGGTTTATTTGCTGATATTTCCCATCACCATCTTATTTCTTTTCAAGTTTTATTTAAAGTAGAGAGCCTGTACTTTGAGACTCTACTAAAAAAAACCCCCAAACAAAAAACCAAAAACAAAGCAGCAAAGACGAATCTCAGCAAAAAAAGTACAGAAAAACATGATAAATTCTTAGCTGGAGCTGGGAAGCCCAAGATCTCTTTGTGCAACATAATGCAAGTGGGGCGTATGTAAGAGGCACACACACAAGCTGGGATCTCGATCCGTACACCTAATGCCAAAGCAAACACTTCTTCCACATACACGCCGTGACCCACATATTCTTTATTTCCTGCCATCTTTGTCTGTTTTTCTTTTAATTGCTAATATATATAAGTCCCTTTGATAAAAGTCGCAATCAGCTGCGAGGCGTTGACATTTTACGGTTAAGCGCAGTGCAATATTTACTGTGGGGATGAAAACAATACCGGGGCCGGTCTCCATTGGGCAGGGAGCACCAGACCCGTGTCGGTCTGGAGTGACTGGAGAGCACCAGCATCCTGGTATCGGGCACTACAAGACCCGTCCCGTCTCCTCCCACGGCAAAATAAAATACAGCTCCTCTCCCGACCGGTTTGTGATTTCCACAAAAAATGACTCAATTCTCATCCCTCACAGCCTTCTCGTACACCTCCCATGAAACATTCGTTAGCGAAAAGGTGGTTTATTATAACGAGACTACCACAAACGAGAAAGAACTCTCCCGCGTCTGCAAACTCAACGCGGGGAAACCGCGTGTGTGTCAAGACATCGCTCTGCTTCAGCCGGGGAAAAGGGGAACCTCTCTGTTAGCCACGAAGCCCCCTCTCCGGCCGCTTACTCCGGGAGAAGGGCCAGAACAGCGGCGCAGCGGTCCGACGGCTGCCTGGCGCTGCGCTGCGCTGCTCGCCGACCGTGCCCCGGCCCCGCGGAGCTGCCTGCCAACCCCCCTGGTCCCCGCTGGCCGAGCAGTGCCCTGCCGTGGCGCCAGCCCCCGTCAGCTCTGCCCGACGCTGGCGGCACTTCCCGCGCAACTCACCGCCGCAGGTGCGGAACCGCCGTCCCGGCGCGGCGGGCCCAGGTGCCGAGCGCCCTGCGCGGGAGCGGAAGGGCCGCCGCCGCGGCGCTGTCCGTCATCTCCCCTGGCCACTGGGAGGGCGGCTGAGCGGTGGGGCCGCCCCCGGGGGCGGGCTCGGAGGGGGCGGTGGGCCACGGGCCCGGCCCAGGCCGGTCCTGCCCACGCTGCCCTGAGGTTGAAATGCAGAAGTCAAGGCTCTCTCGTCGGGATGCAGATTTTCTTGTAGCCATTCCCCCCCACACCTTCACGCCCCTGCTTTCTCCTCGGCGGAGATCAGAGAGGCTCGGGGCCAGTGCAGCCGGGAGCGCAGGAGGCTGCGAGCCGGTGGCCGGGCATAGGGATTCGTTGGGATTTAGGGCCGCCCTCGAGGTGCCCCGCTCAGAGGAATGGGTAAGTGTCCGGGAGCCGCAGGAGGGTTCAAGTGCTGTCAAGAGAGGGGGAGCGCCCATGCGTCGTCATCTGCCACCGCCGCGGCTCCCTTATTGACTTTGCTCGTGTTCCTACAAGTTGTAAGAGCACGTTGAGGGTCAGGGGCAGGGGAGAGAGAGAGCTAATGACTACTTGGTTTGTTATTAGTGTTATTAGGCGAGTGTGAGGCAGGATCGGAGCCGAGGGGATGGCTAGAGCCCGTGACACGTTGTATATTATTCCTGACACTGATCGTAGTAGTTAACATTTTAGCACGTTTGTTTTACAGCCCAATGTAATCGTGCTGTTAAGCGAGAGGCGCTAACAGCACCAGTAACAATCTTTAAAAAGTTAGTCGCGATTCAGAAGTACCGCGCTGCCCTCGTCTCTACCAAGATGTAAAAGAATTTCCTCAACTACTTTTCCGTCCTCCCCCTCCCCCACGTCTTCGAAAATGTTTTTCTTTTCTTTTCGTTCTCTTCGCGTTCCTTTTTCCTGTGGTAATAAAACCGACTTTTCTGATGGGGCGATCTCGTTTTTCATCTCTGGAATGTGCTTTTTTTTTTTTTTTTTTCTTAATATTCCTGATGATGCACAGTCCGGAGAGCTGCGAAATATGTTGCCACAGATTTTCTTTCTTTCCTTCTTTTATTCTTTTTTCCTCACTTTTTATTTTTTTCTTTTTTTGTTTTTTTTCCTCCCCTTGCATCTATTCCCTTCTCCCCCCCTTCAATTTCGGGGACATCTCACTGTTCTAAGGAAGTGTGCGTGGAGTGACCGGGGGGTCCCTGCCTGTGACATCTGTCTGTGATGAGGAACGGCTCAGACGCCCCCTTCTGAGCCATTCGCCATGTCCGACAGCTGTGTTTGTGCATTTGCTTGCAGAACCTGCCTTCGGGGAAGTGAACCAGCTCGGAGGGGTGTTTGTCAACGGGAGACCCCTGCCCAATGCCATCAGGTTGCGGATTGTGGAACTGGCACAACTGGGTATCAGACCGTGCGACATTAGCCGGCAGCTCCGCGTTTCTCACGGCTGTGTCAGCAAAATCCTGGCTCGCTACAACGAGACCGGCTCCATCCTACCGGGGGCTATCGGAGGCAGCAAACCTCGGGTCACCACTCCCACGGTGGTAAAACATATCCGGACCTACAAACAAAGGGATCCGGGCATCTTCGCCTGGGAGATCCGGGATCGCCTGCTGGCCGATGGCGTATGTGACAAGTACAACGTGCCGTCGGTCAGCTCCATCAGCCGCATCCTCCGGAACAAAATCGGGAACCTCTCTCAGCAGAGTCACTACGAGTCCTACAAGCAGCACCAGCCGCCCCCACAGCCTGCTCTGCCCTACAACCACATCTACCCCTATCCCAGTCCCATCGCTGCTGCAGGAGCCAAGGTGTCCACCCCTCCCGGGGTTCCGGCGATCCCCAGCACCATGGCCATGCCCAGGACGTGGCCGTCCTCTCACTCAGTGACGGACATCCTGGGGATCCGGTCCATCACAGACCAAGGTGAGGAGGTGGGGGGGGACCTGGGGCCGCAGAGACAGCCAGATAGGGCCGAAGCGTTTCCGTCCCCTGCTCCTGGGCTCCTTCCTCTCCGAGGGTCGGACGGTTGTTATAGTTGTTTCATTCGGGAAACCTCTGGCGTTTTCCCCAGCACGGGCCGGCGCTGAGCTTACTGGAGGATGTGTCTCGGAAGGTAGGCAGACCGAAGGTACTGTGATGGGTTGCAGGCGCACCAGCAACCGTCACCGCCGCCCCTCTGGCCCGAGAAGTGGTGACCCTGGCCGGAGAGAACGGCCCGGGTTGCGGCGGCACCAGGGAGCACTCGGTCCGGTCGCGTCCTGGTCCTGACCAAGGCTCGCTGCCGCCCTCCAGTCACGGGCGCCGCCTTGGCGTTACCGAGAAGTCCGTTTTCTGTAGTTTTCGCAATCAGGCCAAATTTGCTCCGGCAGGAAGTTCAAATGTCACCTAATTGCTTTCATTCTATGCTGTATTTTCCTCCGAAGCGGTGGTCCAGGAAAACCGAAGCCCCAAGACTTGTCTCTTTTACCCCTTTCACCTTCTTTCTGTTCCTCTGCCTGGAAACTGCGTCGCGTCTCCCGGCCGCTCGCTGTGCCTTGCTGCTAAGAAAGAGACTTTTTTTCCATTTCGGTCTCTGCCAGTGAACTAACAGTGAAATTGGTTAAAACAACAGTCCAAAATAACCTTCGCCTATAGTCATCTCTGTGTCTCACTCTTCTTTCACAGTTAGTGGAGAGGGTAGGGCTGGCGGCTGTGATTTCTGTTTTCACTGCGTTTTGAACAGCAACAGTCCCATTCCAGCAACATTTCAAATGCAAAACAATCTTTTAGGCATTGCAGAATAATTTTCTTTTTATTTCTTTAGAAAAGTGGTAGTTTTCAAGCATTATACACACATAAGTATGTTTTATTTATATTCATACCGTTTTGTCCTTCTTTGCCCTTTGCAATATAAACTTTATCCTCAGACCACACTGGCACAAAAAATATGCGTGTTTCTGAATTGTCTTTAACAAATACACGCCTGGAAATCCCCGCTCTGTGCTGGGGAGAGGTAGTATTGGCAACGAACATTAAAAAGAATGAGAACATTCGTCTCTCATATGAGAAATGGAGGTTTTTTGGTTTTGTTTTTGTTGTTTTTTTTTTTTTTTTTTTTTTTTTTTAGTTAGTTCCTCTTTTATTAACACCACATTGGTAAGCAGGCTTCTGACTTTGCTGCTGGGTGCCTCGGTATCTGCCCCATCTCCCTCGGCCCTCGCAGCGGCACACATCTTTCTGCAGTGTGAAATCTCCCCCCTCTCCTTCCCATCAGAGAGCCGGGGCTGCGGAATGGCCAGTGCCGCAGATGGGGGCTGTTCGCCCTTGATTTATAGGATAAACTGACCTTGCTGACACGGAAAGGAAGCCCCTATTCATGGGAAAGTGTGAGATCAGCAGAAAAGGGCGCTCACTGAGAGAGCTCAATTTCTTAAGACAACTTCAGATTTGTGCCTTTCCTCAGCCCGGCGAGGGGCCGATCGAGGTGGTGCCGCGGGAAAGCCCCCTCCCACGGCGGTTCCAATGCGGCCGAGCGCGGGGCTCGGGGGAGGGCTTCCCCCTCCCCCACCCCCGCGCCGGGCTTTACGGTGGGGCTCGGGGAATTTGTCCGCCTGCAAAACATCCCGGTATTCCCTTACCGCGGCTAATGCGCGTGTAAAGAATAGGACTGTTATCTATTTTCCTCCCTTCTTTCTTATCTTCCTCCTTTCATTTTCCCTTTTATTTTAAAAAAATTATTTATTTAATCTATTTAATTTTGTGTTTTGTTTTCTTGGTTTTTTTTTTTTTTTTTTTTTAGTTTTTTTTTTTTTAGTTTTTTTTTTTTCCCCTCCCCAAATTTGTTTTGAGCCCAGCTTATCTGCACCCGTCTCAGGACTTTTTCTAACAGGAGTATCGTTTGTCCTCTGACTCGCATACAAATACCCACTAGGCGAATGCCGTAAATCCTTCTTAGGAGATCCCGGGGGACAAGTGTCTGGCGGCAGCTCCGTCCTGCTAGTGCAGGAACGCGGGAATGAGGGACCCAGCCGGCTCTGGGCTCAACTGGTGATCGCTGCCACAGAGGGACCCGACTTCTTTCTGCCCACAGGTCACCCTCTCCAGAGGCTCCCAGGAGACTCAGAGAGGTGTGGCGGGCAAGGGACCGGCTTCTCATTAGCTCTGCCCCGCAGACTGCGTCCCGTGGGGAGAGGGAACTGTCTCCATCCCGAGGCAAAGCCATCTCCATCTCCCCATCCTGGCCTCTGCATCTAACTCCCTCTTCTCCCCCGCCTTGTTTTCCAGCAGTGAGCGACACTTCGCCTTACCCCAGCCCCAAGGTGGAGGAATGGAGCAGCCTGGGCCGAAACAGCTTCCACCCGCCGGCCCAGCACTCCGTGAACGGGTTGGAGAAGAGCTCCCTTGAGCAGGAGGCCAAGTACAGCCAGGTAAAGAGAGAGGGAGGGACGGGCGGTGATGCACAGGGCCCCTGAGCTCGGCCTCGGGCTACCGCCCTCGGTTTGGAGCCGGTGCCGGAATTCCCTCGGTTTTGATTTGCAAAGACAGGCGACGTCGGGAAAGAGCCTGGCTCTCTCCTCCGCTCCTCTCTCCGCTCCCTTCCTCGGCCCGGCGGCCGCGGCGCCCGGCAGCACCCAGCCGGCCTTTATCCCGGCCAGAGGCTCCCGGCGGGCGGAGGGCTGGCGGGGTGTCAGCTCTCCCGTCCCGGCCGCCCCGGGCTGCCCCCGCACAGCAGGCGCTCGAGAACAGCCGCCACCGACCCCCGCGCCGCCTGCCGGGACTGCCCCCGCCTCGGCCGGGCCAGCGGGCACGTCCCGCAGTAGCCGCCGCCCTTAAAGCCGCGTGTTGCTCTGTCCTCAGCGTACTCTGTAGGCAGGGGAATAATTTGAAAATGAGGCGTAATTGCTTCCTACATTAAGCATTTTTAAACGCTTAAGTAGACGGCGAATTTCCTACGTTTTAATTACAACACAATATAACTGTTACTTAATAAATCTCTGTCTAAACCTTTGTATTTGCTAATCAAATCCCATGCCAGGAGAAAAGCTGTAAAAGACTCAACTGTTACTCGTTGGGAAAGCACAGGTTTTGAAAACGTTATTTCCGTGCGATGGAAACATCTCAAAACGTATCAGAGGTCTTTCAGACACGTTGCCTTCCGGCCACTCAGTTGTTGTGCTTATAATCAAGTTGAGGAAAACCCACGATCCCTGCTTAGCTTTTTGCCCATTCAAAGACTGAGGTTTTGGATATATTTTCCGAGTTCTGTGTCTGGTTTTAGATTCCATGTCAAGGAGACTTTTGTAGCTCGTATTTGGTGCTGAGAGTAGCTGAATCACACTCTTTCACGTTCAAGATGTAGATCGCAAACTGCGGGAATGCCTGCAAAGAGGTAAATTAGGCAGAGTGAGAAATATTGTAGACCCCAAAAGCAAACAACCGTTTTATGACACATAAACAATACACCACCCTTAATACTGTCCTGTTTGTTTTGTATTACATTTTTTATTATCTCATTATTATTCTGTTAATTTCATATCATATCACAAATAACGCACACTGTAGTATAGTGGTGACTGTATGGTTAAAGATAGGATTAGAGTTAGATTTAGAGTTAATACTCCTTGTTGTACATTTTTCTTTAAAGATGAAAAGAAGTGTTAGTAGTCTTACTAAAAATAATGGAAATAACTTGTCACTGTTCTGTAAGAACGGCTGTACTGAGACTTTATTGTCTGGGCCTTCTGCACACGATCCTGCTGAAATATTCACAGGATCTTGCTCATAGGCTCTAAACCGTTGCCTCTGTTAGATCTCATTTACCTCAACAGATGCGTTGAGGAACAATGTTATGTAAATCGGGTTATTTTTAATGCTGGTGTTGGAAACTATTTTTTATCTTTTTCTTTTTTTTTTTTTTTTAATCTTTCAATATATACGATTTAACCTTCATAATATATCAGTGTTCTATTTTCAGTACCAGTCTTACCTTAATGTTTTGTTCAACCTGAAAGATCATCTGATAAATGTAATTTAAACATACTTGCTATTTTAAAATGGAGCAAATTTCTATTAATAAAATGGAATTCGTTTATCAAAATACATTGTCCAGAGAGTTTAAAAGGGCAGACAAGCCATATTCAGAACCCTGCTCACTAAAAGAAGACACAGAGGAGATTCTCCTCAGCTCCTTCTCTGTAATAATATGTGTAAACATAATTTGGCTTTGGAAAGTTCTAATGTATAGATCAGTATATTCATGTGATATTCAGACTTCCTCTCCAGAGAATTCATTCAAACGTGCATTAGTTGCTTTCTTTGTCACAAATTCCTTACTAATTTAGAATGTATCCAGAAAAAAATAATTTCAAATAAGGATAAGACAATGTGACTTTTCTGCATTTTTGCCGCATCCTTTTTGCCAAAATATTTGTTCCAGCCAATGCAAAGTGAAGTTTATGAACCAAATTCTTGCTGCACATAGCACTGACTTACTAGCTGTCCATCAGCTGAAGTGCAGTGAGTCTGGGGTGACAGCAAAGACTCTGATGTCCCTGAATCTCTGCATGGTCTCCCACAATGTGTACTGTTTTGGGTGTAAATAACTTAGCTGTGGACAGGAGAGAACATCGGTTCATTTGTGTGAACCTAGCAAAGGGGTATCTGGAATGGTTGTACAAAAATGGGGAAACTTTAGTCATAATTTATATGCCAGAAAGACCACGGTGAAATAGGTTCTGTCTTTGTACTTCAGGGTAAATGCTGTTTTCTTCTTCTCCTTTGGGCAAAGCTCATTACAAAAGCTGGATCTTCAGGAGGTAGACATCAAATTTCCCCCAGAGAAGAGAAGTTACCATTCTGTAATATTCCAGTTTTATGTCTCTATTACCAACATCAGAGGTGCCTGCAGCAGTAGAGCAGCAGGGAATCAAGTGTGCATGTTTATCTTAGGCTTTCCAATTTCACAACAGGAGCAGATAGAATTTGCTCTGAAGCACATTAACAACATGATTTTGTGTGAGTGATAGGTAATTCTGCTGTTTCCAACAAGTATCATCTACACATTTAAGCATCAGCAACATTCAAAGATTACCTGTCCATAGTTTGCAAATAGCTCCATAACTATTAGGTGAGTGAAAGACTTGTTCCTTAGTCATGGAGGATAGTATTTTGCTTCTCAAGAAATCCTCTGGAAAGTTGCTCTGCATGAGAAAGACTAGAAAAATTGGGACCAAAGAACAAGGTCTTCTGTACTTAAAAAATGTATTTATTTTATCCCTTCTTTCAAATGATGTACATCTGCTTTAAGACATGGGATTCTGTAGGCTTTTTTTTATGTAAAAGTCTTATTGACCTCCCAGGCTTGTCAAACGGCAGCCAAGGCTGACCTCTCCAATGTGTTCCTATGGCTACATTTCAGTCCTTGCCCCAGAGATCAGTGGGAATGCACCCACAAAAAAAGCAGGAAGACTTCACATTTTTGCCTCAGCAATATGCAGTCACATTAGTTTAACATGGAACTGAATCTCTGGATGTAGAACATTTTTCACTTCAAGTATTATGAATTTCCTGGTGTCTCCAGGGCTTTTGTTTGCAATGTTGTTCAGTATTTGGGTTTCAGGAGTTAAAAGCAGACTATGATTCTGTACGAAAGATTTCCCAGGAAATCACAGTCTTGTCAACTTTCTATTCAGTTTTAGTTACCTGATGTCCCAAGTTGTCATTTATACGTAAACAATTGCATAATTTTCCTTGTGCATCATAGTCACAAATTTGTCATACAGCTTTGCAAACAGGGTGACTGTGGATCAGAGAAACTGAAAAGGAAAATAGATTTTTCTGAGAGCTTGGCAGTTTTGGGTCATACACATTTCATACGGAGTTCAGTTATATTGCAGTATTTATACAGAGAGGCACATTCAGTGTGGTGTTGAGCAGCTTCTACACTATTGATATGATGGGTGAATATTCTGAGTATTTTTTGCATTACACAGCTTATACTGAAAGCTGCATTACGAAAAAAACCGCTGAAATGACTGCAACACAAACCCATTTGTAACCTGCATCTGAAATGAAAACACTTAATAAACATGTCTCATATTTAAAATGCAGTTTTCAGACATCTGATGTTTGTGACTTTCTGGACTAACATTATGGGTGTGCAAACAGAAAAAATTGTGGTCTGAATTTACACATGTATGAAAATGCAGAAGATCTGACGTATGTCTGTATGAATGGCTGAGAGGCAAATAGCTTGGAAATAATTTCTTTTTCAGAATTACTTTCTGTATGCATTGTGGGAAGCAGATGTGCACATTGCAAAGGGAGCTGATACTCATTAGTGGGAAAAAACTTGTAACTGGGGGGTCTAAGAGCAAGTGCTTATTGCAAGCTCACTCCTGGAAATGGTACGTAGTTCGTAGGCCTGACTCCAAACCTATTGGAGCTACAGAAAACAATCCTCCTAATTCAGAGTGGCTTGTGAACGCAGTTTGAGTGAAGTCTTCCTCTGGCATATTGGGCAAAACCCTAAGCAGCAACTACCTCATGTCTGCCTCAGCTGAACTTCATCAGCTGTTAGGGGCTTGACTTTTCAGCTTTGCTGGGATATCGCTCCCTGCCCTTTGGCTGTGTTCCGACTGGGGGTCATGAGCTCCACACGCTGTAGGCACGTAAAGGGAAGGCTCCATTCTAGGGCAAGCGATTGCAAATAATTATGGGTGCAATTCTGGACAATTATCTGCACAGAAAATGTAGGCAATGAAGATGTTTAGTTGCTGATTTTGTTCATTTCTAGATGAACAATGAATTGTATATTTGGTGGCCACTCATCTGTAATTGTATCTGCAGTGCTTAGTACTCACAATATATGGTAACTTCTTTGGGAATAAGATGAAAATATAACCTTAAATGTTATGGCCAATTACATGATCCTCCTACACAGGTTATTTATTGAAAATTTTAATTAACAGATTACTTATTTGGCATCCTATATTCTAACTCAGTATCCAGGCAGTTGGATTCCTGCTGTGAGTCTGTGCAAAATCCATCCATGATAGAAGTCTGGACCTACTGCTCCTCAGTCATACCCAAGCGGGAGGAGGGGGGTGAAGCTGTTAAGGACAAATGCTTATTTGCTTTCTTACTGTAGTAGGTAGCAGCATTGTTAGCAGAATCTGGTGCAGGGTTCAGACGTTGGCTTGGAGATTGGTTCTGTGTCACTCTCACTAGGATCTCCAGACCAGACCTGTTATTAAAATATTGTCACTAAGGTGGCTTGCTCAAGGTCTAGGCATCCATATCATTGCATGTTGTGGGTGAGGAGGATGAGATGATCCCACTACATGCACCCGATTCCTTCCCAGGTGATCTGGATGGCACCCCATTCGAACCCCATTTGTGAGACCTGCCTCTTACTGGCCACCTGCTTCCACAGCCAAAACACAGTGCCCTGCCCACCAACCCACATGGCTTCAGGGCACTCCACCTGGATGAAACTAATAAAGAAAGTCAGAGAGGTGAGTGAATGGTACAATGACACTCAAACTGAACTCTGAGCACCCTCTGCTCAAAGGGCCCCAACCTGCCAGGAGCTCTGCCACGACAAACAGGAGCAGGGTCTGTAAAGCGAGAGTGATGGCAGATACCTATCACAGCCAAGGAGCAGAGTGCCTGGAGCAGGGGGATTAGATCTTTATCTGTTCAGTCTGGCAAGTGTATTGGCAAGTATATAGACTGTATGATGCATTTGAATTTGTCTGTTGTGGTAATTTTTCAGCTTTTAGGAATTACCTACGTATCTACTCATAATGACCATAGGCATTCAACAATCGATGGGCTGTAATTTCACCCACCTTAGTTTACTAGCTTCCCAGTAACTGCCTCTGCAGTATCAGAGATTTGTTAGACATAGGAGACTGGTGTTTTGCCTATCTCTGAACAGGACAAAGTGGAGATTTTGCTAGGTTGACCTCATATTTTTCTAGCTTCTAGTCATTGAGGACCCCTTTGAAGCATCTGCAAGTCTCCTCTTCCAACCTCAATTTCATTTAAACAATGTCATATTGAAATTACAATACATTGTTAAATATATAATATTAAGAAGACATTTTTCATAGAACCTTTCAATAATTCATTATAGTGTTAACTAACAGAGTAGAAAGAACAAATGTTTATTCCTTCCAGTGTGTTTGCTTGTTTAATGTCCACGTGTGCCTTGCCCAACTCCAGATTTGGCAAAAATACCAAAGCAGAATTATTGTGCAAATCTCTTCTAAAACTATGGGAATCTGTTGTTAATTCCCACTCAAAGGAGTTTGCTTATATGACATGATTTTTTTTGTGCTTTCCTACTATTCTCGTAAGAACAGTGTATATGTATAAGGGAGATTGAAGTTGTATCTTTGTCATCAGAATCAAACTTTGCGCTCCATAATCTGCTTTCACTCCACTTTGA
The DNA here is from genome assembly GCF_025592945.1 of Manacus candei. NCBI lineage: Eukaryota > Metazoa > Chordata > Aves > Passeriformes > Pipridae > Manacus > Manacus candei. The sequence continues at coordinate 12,334,652 of NW_026138115.1, read as the reverse complement.
GATAGTCTGGTTGTGAGGTTTGTTAAACAGAACATATGCCAAGAACCAGCACCTTCACTGAAAAGGCAGTGACTTCCATTTATATCACCCTTCTTAACCTCGAGTATGAAAGGAAAGCAACCATTCAGTGAATGTAAAGACCTGGCACAATAATCTACGTTTGGAGACATTTCAGATGGACATAGTGTGTGCTTGGTGTACTGTATGTGGTAGATCTTACTTCACTGTGAAAGCTATCTAAACCCATCCTACTCCTGAAAAAGGACTGGAAACCTTTACTCATGTCTTTTCCCTTGGAATGTGCTTAGGCTTTACAACAGCCTCTGTCTGCCTTGTATCCACCTTGCCTTTTTGTCCTACCTCTCTTTTCCTCTGTTGTTTTTGTAGAAGATTCCTCAGTCTCAGAGAAAGAGTGGGGGTTCTTTGGGGTTTTGTTTGTTTCTTTAATTTTTTTCTTTCTTTGTTTTGGGTTTTTTGTTTCTTTTTATTTTCTTTTGTTTCTGCTGTAGTTTGTTTTGGAAAAGGCATAAAATGCCCCTGGCTCCTTTAGGAAAGGATTCGTGACGGTGTATAAATTCAAGTTACCATTACTATTTCCAAACCTGGGATTTTATTTCCCTGAAGAGACTGAGATTTAAAACTTGATAAGAAAATATAATTAAGAGTGGTCTTGATACATGTCCCAACTACAGTTAAAACACTGAATTGATATTATCTGGTTTCTATGTTATTCAGTGCAGCTGGGGATGCCTATAAGTAAAGGAAACAACTTTAAATTAATAAAAAAGCATGTTAAACATGGGGAATGGGATCTGCTCATTATTAAAGGAATGAACTTTATTTTAGAAGGAAGTAGTGTGATTTTCTTACGCAGTACATTGTTATACATTGAATTTAATAACGGGAGAAATAGCTGTAAAGAAAATGTCATCTTTTGAAGAGATACTGTATAAGATTGGGTAGCTAATAATGTGTGGAATCTTGGAGGACCTGGGCATGCAAATAGCTCTGTTTTAATTGTGACTTCAGCTAGAATACCAGCATTGCTTCCCACAACTTACAGTGAAAGAGAAATACTGTAATTATGCATTCTTGAAAGGTATCTCTTTATTTTTCAAAGCTTAGTCTTCTGGAAATCAATGCAGCTCAGCTGAGCAATAGATCAACTCCAAAACCCTTGCCCATGTATTATTTTTAAAAGCTTCTCAATTCCCATGTATTATCATTGTTCATTCTTGAAAATAATGGCATATGTTTCTAAGTAATATCCTACGTACAAAATATTACCCCTTCTGTTGAAAATTTTTTGGCTGTCAAAATTATTTAATGGCAATGTCTTAAATTTTCGGAGTCTGTTTTATTCTCTGCTGCCTGCAGTGAAATTATTAGAAAATCAAGGGGGACTATGTTCAATAAAATAAGTTCGTTCATCTAAAAATATGGGTATATAGTCTAAGATAAAAATATTTCTGGAAGAAACTTTTCCAGCACTATAAAAAGCAAACCTTGATTTGCAGGGTAAACTCTGACTGCGTTATTCACATACAACTAAGCAATTTAAAAAGTATTTTAATAAATATTTTAATAAAATCTGTTATCATAAGCTGGGGAAATTTACTCAATTCTCGCTTTTGTAATCCTTTTTCTTTAGGTAACTCTGACTTACCTGTGTAAGCACATTATTTTAGTGGAAGATTGGGCTGAACAAGTGTTTGTAGAATCATGTAATTTTTCTCATTGATGCTGCAGCACTGAATTGCAGCTTCAGAATTTAGGTCTAATTTAGTTTACTACAATTTCTACAAAAATATTATTTAAGGTTATTAATTTAAAAACCTTTAAAAAAGCATAGGTGTATTGCTTAGATTGTTTCGTCATTCCATTTTCCTAAATGGCACTTCCATTACAGGCATGCTGCTGCTGTTTTACTTGGAAAATTTGTTTACTCTTCCCTTGGGATCCCATATGTTGGTTTGATTTATAAATCATATTTAACCTCCAATTAAAGAGGGAGATTTAGCACGTTTGCTGCCTTGATGTTTGCAGTTTGTGTTTGACTGCTCCTAGTCTTGTTGCCATAACCTTTTTGACTGGTTATGTGCATGTCACTAAGAACATGAGATATCCTCTGGGTTTTTATGGTAATTTACTCCTTTGATTGAAGGACTAGATATTCAGCTCTGTTTCCTGCTATGCTTTTTTGTTGCTGTGGGAAAAATGACTTCTGTGGTATCTACTTTGTGACTGTGTTTTCAGGACACTTAGAAAAGATTCATCATTTGCAGAAATTGTTTTAAGGTTTTCATTTTGAAAAACCAGCAGTGAGAGGGTGTCTGTCTCTCTGTGGAGCTGCAATAGCATCGAAAGCTTCTGCCAGCACTCCACTTTGCTGGGGAGCTGCAGCTCCCAATAAGGCAGCGGTGGTACCTCTGCAGATTTGTTTCACTTGCTCTCAGGGAAAAGCTCTGCGCTGGAGGATCAAGGCAATGTGCTGAGCTTGCTGATCCAAGGACAGGAAGGATTCATTCCACCCAAGTCAGTGTAAGAATTGAGAAATACATACAAAAGAGCAACCTTATTCACCAGAGGTGTGTTTCTTAAGCCATGACACAGACTGAACTTCTGCTGACTGCAGCAGGGGACTTTGGGCTGAGTCACTGTCCAGGCTCATTAGGGCTGGTGAATTAGGTAAATCGAGCTTTGAAGCCTATGCTACTTCTACAGAAACACTTTTCTTTTTTTTACATAGTTATTTAGAATACTTCTTCCAAGCATGCACTCCTGGTCTATGCAATAAATAATCTATTTAATAAAATATTGTAACAATTATATTACAATGGACAAGTAATTGAAATAATTGTTAATAATAACTTTAAAATAAGAAGAAACATTTACATTCTTTTGGACACTCATTGAATTAGACTATAAAACTGAGGTGGCATCCTCTCACGGCATCAAATCTGCTGTCTTTTGTATTCATGTAGATCTGAAATGAGATAATTTGCATTATTGCTATTAATGATAGCTAACATAAATACAAGTCTGTGATTTTGAATACTACAACTCTGCATCATTTTCTGAAACATTTAGAAGCCACATGGGAAGGGAACACAGGAGATGGTCTAATTTTGATACTGAGAGAACACATATCTAGCAAGCAAAAGTCAGAGAAGGACAAGTAACGAAGGGGATAAAAAACCAAAAATAATGTTAATTCATTACAATATAGAATCTGAATTTATACCATGATGACAGAAAGTGGAATCTAGCTTGTGTGTTTCTGTGGTTCTTCTGTGACCAAGGCAGAAAAAAACAAAGTATTTTGTCTCATGTGGATTCATTGGGAAGTTTGTCCAGAAGGTTTGTACCCTGTGTCTCCTTACCATGCAGGAGAAAGGACACTGAAGCTGTACAACTCATTATATAAGCATAGCCTTCATAACAGAAATCAAGGTGTGTGTGCTGCTTACTTTGTGTTTGGGGAGGAACTGTTTGACTTTTAGGAGTCCAAACAGCTAATGGAAATCATTTGTTCGAAAGACATTCCCACATGAGCTTGGTTCTAGACTTGTTTTTCATCCACCCACTCCCTCCGTGTCGCAAATCCCAAAGAGACTGAAAACAATTACAAAAAAAATGGTCTCTAGTTAGTATTGTATTTAAACTGACTAAAACTAAGGATTTCAAAGCTACTGAACCAGCTCCTTTACTGATGGAAATACGTGCTGTTTGCTTGTTTCAGCAGCATCATTTTATGTGACCTAAAGCAACGTGCTATGTCCATCGTGGCTTTCAGTTCTGGCCTGCATATTCCTTTCACTGTCACTGGCATGTATCAGCAGCAACTCCTCAGAAAGGCACCAGACCCAACTCATGATCCTGACCCAACCACTGGTGTTTTACTGGTATTTTTGCGAGAACGTTTAACCAAATTTGCGAATTGGTGGGAGGTCATGTGTTCTAGGTTTCGAACACAGCCCTAAAATTTGGAAATACTTATTCCATCAGTTACCTCAAAACATTGATAGAAGCAGAAATTCAGAGCAAATGTTTCTCTCTGATCTTTGTGGAAGCCCTAGAGTAAGCACTTTCAGACAGGAACCCTTATCTCTTGCACAGCAGAGGTTCTTGTTCCGTTAGAGCTACACATTTGTTTGTTTGCTTTGAAAAATTAGATTTCCCCTGAAAAGTGAAGGTCTAAATGAAGAAAAAAAATATTTATAAAACTTAAAAACCAGGTTCAAGAACCTCTGCACTTAAAGCAAGTTTTAACGGTTTTAAAAATCCATAAATACCATGGGGTTCTTGCACTCCTAATTATGAATGTTTAGATTTTGGTGTTCATTTCCTCTGATTGAAATACTACAGGATGAGTTATTCATCCAGTATATACAGGGTCATGGAACTTAATCCCCTCCATTTATTTTAAGTGAATGTCATGTTTGTAAAAAGTGCCAGATTGACAGACCAGATTCAACCCTTCTGATAACGTACACTTTGTATCTAAAGCTGTTTAGAAGTAAAAACTCTTGCAGTTAAAACTATTGGGTCAAGTTCTTCACAGATGAAAATCAGAGGGTTTTTTTGTTTTGTTTTATTTTGGGTTTTTTTGTTGGTTTTTTTTTTTTTTTTTTAATTGAGTAGCATAGTTTTAAATCACACAATATGAGGTTTTCTCTATCCCCTCATCTTTTAATTTGGGTCAGAGGAGGCCTTTGACTGCTTTGTGGGTATGGCTCAAACCTCCTCTGAAGCAGAACCATGCTCTGTGCTGGGCCAGTTCCTACCCATCCCAGTGCTACCTCCTTGGCTGAGAGTACCTACTGGCATCCATAGAATCATGGGTTTGAGTGGTAAAGCTTTGTAACAGTGGAACAAAAATAAGAATGATTCACCAATTCAGTGAGGCAGCAACAACAGCTTTCCAGTGTTGTTGGCCTCTGACATGTTGCAACTGGTGGTCCCTAAACAACTGCCTCCACATCCTACCCTCAGTAGCTTTCTCACATTCTAAATAGATGCTATAAAACCAACTGTTATCACAGTTGTATTTTGAATAAGTGTGTGTGTGTGTAAAAGAATTGTTCTGGCTGTTATAAATTAGGATAGATATTGTTTTAAATTAAGCTTTTACGAAAACTCACTAATCTTTAGTCAAGTCCCATATGTTTTATCAACAAGTATCCAAGCAGCACCTCCAGTATAATTCAATAAAAAACTTAGGCTTCTCCAATAATTATAGTTCAGAGACTTTTATTTTACTTTGTGCCATAAGGCCATGGAGCATGTGCGATTGGATTAAATATTTATCAACAATGCCTGTTGATAAAATATTTATCAATAATGTCTGCATTACTGTGAGCTGTTCAGGAGCTCAGATTTACCTCAAATCATGCAAAGTAATCCATTTCTGATTGCTGAGGAAGTCCTGGCAGCCTTGTCTGTAGGAGCTACAGGAGGCTGGGACAGGGGCTTGAACACTGGTGGACCAGCAAAGAGATGCCTTGTTGGCACATTGCCTGGCACAGACTTAGTCTGTGTCCACTAGCACATAGCCAGACAGCGCCCCATTGTGAGGCTGGTCAGGGAACAGTCTAGGGACTCTGCCTGACAGGCTGTGTGGATAAGGCCACCCCAATTCTGGCAGAAGAGAGGTTAGTTATGGGGCTGAGTGTTGCATGGTGCTGCTCATCTTCAGGGCCGAAGATTTTGTCCTAGTCTGTTTTATTTACGTGTACAGACAGAGTCATCACCTCCATGGATATTTTTTTTTTCCTGGACACAGCATTGTATACAGGAGGAAGTAATTTCCTGAGTACCAAAATTTGCATTTCTCTACCCATATACTCTTAGCCTGTGGTGGTGGGATGGGGAGAGGTGCTTGACAAGGTGATTACATCAAGTGGTATTTTGACTTAGCATAATGCAACACTACGCACAGATTTGAAGGATGCACTTACAGTTGTGTTCTTCCTCAACTGAGAGTCTGTTAGAGCATTTGCCTTTTCTAAAGAGCAGCTCCAAGAGGAAGTGCCTAGAGCTTGGAGAGCATCCTACAGCATGGCAGTCTGTACAGCATATGGGAAACATTTTCTCTTCTCTGTGGTAGAGTTCTGGCTTTTCCCATCCTTTTCTGTGGTGGAGGGCAGCAGTAACAACACAGGAAACTGGAGGTACATGTGCATCCTTTGCAGCCTAGGAGGAATCTTTTCAAAAGCACAATCAAAGGTTCATGGGACATGACCACTCATAGCGAGGAATCCTACTTAAAATGGGGCTTCCAGACACAGCCTTGAGCCCACTGCTTGGTACCAGGCTCCTTGTCAGTGGGAAAACCTGAGGAACAGGACAGTTTCTCAGAGTCCAAAAAACCTCTTCTGAGTTTCAAAGGCTGGAGGTTTGTGCTGTCTGAATGGCTATGAGGCTTCAGGGACTTGCCCCATGTCTTTTCTCCTTCCAGTACCCACCCCTTCAGGGTTTCTGTACTTCTCTGTGCAGAATATGTTTGGTTGTGGCTCTTGATATCCCAGTGTTACAACCGGCTTTAGTGGCTCTATTGCCTCTGTGCAAAGCTTTTTGTTGGTGCTTGTTAAAAAAAACAGAGAGGTGCTCATTCTTGTTTCATGTTTACACATTGGAAGAGGCAGTGAGCTTGGAGATTGGCAGCTTTTTAGGGCTCGTCACATTTTTTACTTTCCAGTGAATTCAATGAAGTAATTTTCCATGTGATTCAAGAATTGTACTGATTTACAGTGCAATTATTTTCAGGTTTATATTAATTAGTATTGTTGCAAACACTGATATTTAGAGCTGAGGCTAAAGCATAATTCTGAGACACAGTAGGGTACATGTAATTAGAGTTGAAGGTCAGATGACATATTTGGATTTTCAAAAGGATAAGGCAAGTTCGGCTTCAACAAAGTGTTTATGGATTTTGAATGACAATTATGTTGCTGCTGCAGCTCTATGCTTTGTACTGATTAATATTCCTATTGGAGGCTTGTGGCTGGGATCCCATCACTGTTTCCTGCTGTTTTAGATTGGGGTACAGCAGAATTAGTGTTTAGTTTTCCATGTGACAATGAGAGGATAGTCCAGCCAGCGGAACTGGCAAAGTTTATTGGTTACATCAAGTTACCTTACTAGGAAACTTATGACCCTGAAAACAGGCCAATGCCCTTTATGAAGGTAAATACTGGAATTTTCAGGCAGGTGCAATCCAGACAGGAATTGAACAAGTGAAATGTTAACACCATGTGAAGTTTTAGCAGACACAAAGGTCTGTTTCATTTCTTAACTTTGCACTATTCAGGTTAGGTCCACTTGTACCGGGTGATTAAAAATGGCAGATAACTACAGGATTTGCTAACTCAATACCTCTTCTTTCATATTCAGACAGGAAACATTTCCGAGAAAAAATGCCACCCCAAATCCTAAAACAAACACTAAACAAATTGAAACTTAAGCAAGATAAATGATCTTTGTTTGTACCTGTTGTGCTGAAGAAACCTTTACAGGGTGTGAAATAAACCACCATACACTTTTTAGTTAAATAAAGAGTCATTAATTGTGAAATCCTACTGTGGCTGACTGAAGGACTCTCCCTTCTCTATTTAAATAGAAACCCTTCTCCCCAGCCTAAGGAAGGACCTAGGAAAATAGCTTACAGGAAAGGACCCAGCCCCGCAATTGTTTTTTGCACAGAAGCCCTATTGAAACCAGGAGGAGCTATGAGCAAAGAACATTTCAATGTTTTTATTCCAAGTACCTATGAAATATATTTTTAAGACATCCTCAATAATACTACTACTATTATAGTTCTGTCTCATGCTCTGAACAAACAGCTAGCTACCCAAGAGTTTAAGATGTACCCACTTCCCCCAGCTGCTGATTACCTCTTCACTCCAGGGAGTGCTGCTTTGGGATCTGTGCCTGCACCTGCCTGGGGCAGCTCAGGGCTGAACCCACCCTCTTTCAGTTCCAGGATGGATGAGGCACTAGGATGGATTAGTTTCTTCTTCTGCTGGTATGTCTGTGGTCACTGCACACTCAGCTTAAACTGCCACTGCACTATCCAACAGGGCCTGCAACAGTGGCCAAAATTACCTGTGCAAAATTTGGGAAAAGTGGGTAAATATTGCAGTCCACCTACTCTAACCCATGGGACTCATTGCCAAATGGATTAAGGTGCTTAGTGAGAGAGGGGGGGAGAAACTCATCACAAATCCCTCCAGCAGTAACTCTCAAATATAATGATTAGATGCAACCATGGACTTTTAGGAGTCTGTGAACAACAGCTTGCGGGAAGATAGGCAGGCATACAAGGGTCTCAGCAGTTCCTGCCCTGCTCTCGGTGTATGTTCCTTAAACATCTGCTGCTGGTCCTTGTCTGAGACAGGTTACTGGGAGCAGTGTGAAGTGCTGATTGCAGTGCGGTATCTGGTCTTAAAAGCAGAAAGGGCCACTGAACCCCTGAAATTCAGGGGAATGGTTACGGGTTGCTCTCTGAGTGTCCCTACTCACCCTAGTTTTTGTACAAAGCCCCAGCAGCATCTGAGGGCAAATCTGATGTGTCTTACTCTCTCAGAAATGTTTTTCTCTTCTGTCTCCTTTCAGGCACCCAATGGCCTCCCAGCTGTCAGCAGTTTTGTGTCGGCACCAGCCATGCCTCCCTACGCCACACCAGCCCAAGTGTCACCTTACATGACGTACAGCGCCACTCCATCTAGCTATATGGCAACCCATGGCTGGCAGCACGCTGGAGGCACCCCGTTGTCCCCTCACAGTTGCGATATCCCTGCCTCGCTGGCGTTCAAGGGCATGCAGACAGCCAGGGAGGGGAGCCACTCTGTCACAGCCTCTGCTCTCTGATGCGGGAGTCCAGGACCACAACGAGCTTGCTGGCTTGTCATCCCCTGAGCCTAGCTCACAGACTGTTCTCTTTGTGCTGGTGATACCTGGCATTTCTCCTCATAACTTGTCTCCTGTAAGACTTTTGGGATAGCAAAAGCTGAAGACAACACCAGAAAGTGAGAGAAGTGTGGTGTTGCGCTCTTAAAGACCTCGTGTCCCTCAAAGGGCTCATGGAGCCTTGTCCCACTCTCTCCTGGTCAAACCACAGATATTTATTCTTAATCACCACAAACTTTCTAAATGTGCAATTGTTATTTAGATTTGTGTAAAAATCAATAAAGAAAAATCACCACAGAAAATTCTGCTATGCCTTGAATCAGCAAAGGTGCCTAAATGGGAGGTGTTTGCTGATTGCCTAGAGAACAACCCTTTTGTTGATGAGATTATACAATGCACTGTTATTAAGAGGTCATTTTTGGTTGTTTTGTCGGGTTTTGGTAATCAAATATAGAACTAAGGCAGTAGGTGGCTCTCAGATTCTTCTGTCATGTCTCCATCATCAGGCAGTAGTAATAACTTTGTGATTTGTAAATATAGGCTTTTGACAACATTTGTTTTCACCTTCCAGTACATTTCTCTTTCTCTCTGCCTCTCTCTTTTTCTCTTTCTCTCTTTCTTTCAGTTAAAAAGGTGATTTCTAGCTATTTTCTGTGTCTTTGCAGGGTGAGGTGATAGCCTCAGGTGATGAGGCTTAGGTAGGATTTTTTCATCATGTTTTTGTGCCTACAGTGGAGGCTTCAACATCTAATGAAATAGTTATCTCTTTGTCAGAAGATGCAAAGGCAGAAATCCAGCTAAGTAACTCCACAGCTATACCCAGTCTCCCAACTTCACGAAACACCATATTCAGGTGAAGAGTACAAACAGAAATGGGTGGAAAATACCTGAGCGAAACTGAAGACTGTAGAGAAAAATGCTGTTAGCATGCAACCTGTGCAGAGATGCGTACAAAGCCATGTTAGTCAACAAACCCACTGAGAAACCAAATTGTACCGTAATTTTCAGCTCACTTGTGTTCAGCTTTTTCGGCCCCAAGAATACGTTGTAATTTTTTAAAGAGGAAGTTGTCTTTAATTTCTGCTTTAATGAATGTAAAATATGGCTCTTGGTAAAGTTTACATAGTTGTTCTGAAGCATTTTTTTCCCTTATAGATATACTGGTGGTGGTGCTACAAACACAGATATTATTTAATATTAGCAAATTCCCTTTCTACATTTCTGTATCCAGTGGCAAGTACTCTGTGCCAGTTATTATGCTTTAAACTTTAATCTCAAGAGAGCAAACGTTCTGATCTTTGAAAATTTACTTGTTTTCCTTGGGCAATAATAAAGTTCTGACTATTATTATGCTTTCCCCATGCTGTAGGTATGTTCAGAATATGAATGTGGAAAAAAAAAAACCTGGTGTGACATTTCATTCTTCACAGAATATTAATATATTGTGTATTTTTATAAATATTTTTCAATAACTGAAATTACACTAGACATAGTAAAAGCAAAGGAGAAAATATCATTCTTCATATATTGTTCTATCTGCAAACCACGTTAAACCTTAATTCAGTGGGAAAGTAAAATACAGTCCCCTCTTAAAATGCAGTCCTCTGTGGATTTCCAGCTTTCATCACCAAGATAGCTGTGCGTAAATTTTCATAACAATCTTAGTGATCAGTACTTATGTCATACACAGTATGTCCACTAAAATATAGATAGACTCAGCTGGTTGCTGTCACCTTTGCTTTTTGCATTAAAAAATAGTTAACGGAACTGCATTTCTATAAAGAACACAGGTATTGTATTCTGGCCCCAAGGAAAGAAAATCTGATCTTGGATGCTCATTCATGTTCTTCAGCCTCAAAGGCATTCAACAGCTGTTTAGCTTTAATGAGATGCTGAAACCCTTGTTATTCAGCCGAACACTTTTTCAAGAATGTTTCTCTGAAACCACTAAAGGCAATATGCCCACAAGTGCATTTCCACTCTGCCACACTCTTAGTGACATGATGGATGTTATTCTGCCTTTATGCCATTATAGCAGAAATAAGATGAGCCTTAACACCATGAGAAAGACATTGGTTTAATTCTAGACAAGCTCTTCACTAAAAATAAAACAGGGAAAAAAAGAAGATAAGAAAAATATCATGAATAAATAAGTGATTAAGTTGGCAACCTTGTTGTTTCACTGGATTATAGAATTATTGGGTAAGTCTTCCTATTGTTATCCATGCAAATCAAAAAAGGGACTTCAAAGGGAAAAAAAAACCAAAGAAAAAGGAAGAGGAGCCTTCCATAGCACAGCTTTTTTAAACTTCAAGAATTCACAAGTCTGTAACAAAGTGTACCTGCATTAAAAATTTTCCAAATTTTTCTGAGTAACATGAGGTCATTTCCAGAATAAAAGTTGTCTTTCCTGACATTCTCATGGGATATTAGTGTGTTTTGGGGGAGAGAGAGACAGATCGTTAGCTTGTATGAGTTGTTTGCACTATCTTCTCTTCAGCTAAATCAGGGTAATTTATACAGCAAGGACAGGACACGATGTTAATTATTCCTCACATGGGAATACATCATCATAAACAATTTTGTTTTGTGTTTGTTTAGGTACAGCTTTCTGTGCATCTGCCTGCTGTACATGACACCTTACCTCTGAATGGGAAGTCAGTGGGGCCGTGTACAGAAAGTGTTGCTCAGAGTGAGCAGAAGTACCTGACCTTGGCTCTTTGTGAACTGCCTGTGACAGTTCATTTTCGCGTGAATTTTCATAAATCTTTTAAAAAATGTAAACCTATGATGCAGAATACTTCTTTGCACAAGGAATTTTTTCCTTGCTTATACTCATGGGTAAACTGAAAACTGCAACATATCAGCTTTCTAGCCACACAACTTTAAGCCACTTTACATTAAATTAAAGAGAAAAAGGGAGTTGTTTTTCAAAAAATAATAAACAAGGGTTAAATACTGTTGTGAAATACAAGGGTATAAATTTGGAGTGAACCCACAGAGGTCAATGGATGCATTTGGGAAATATGCAGTATGTGTGGGTGCAGAATTTAAGTTTTTAATCTGAAAAGTCTACACTTCATTCCCAGAGTGTCAAATGTTTTTAAAGAAATCAGTGAAGCCTAATAGTACTCCCTTCTATGACAGCCAAACTGTGTTTGCATGGTCCTTTGGTGTAGAACTGAATCACAGCCCATATTACACCGGGGGTAATGGGGGATTGGGCTGGCATGCTCATAGGTTAGTTTTCCAAGCCCATGATGTTTTCTGTTTTCTAATCGTTCTCATTTTATCAAAGATCAGGCTGAGCTATTAACTGAAAAAATCATGTTGGAAAGGATGTAAAACTGAAGACTATATATGTATATACAGTATGTTTAAAGCATTTTATTTTTATATTTTGAATGCTCTAAATTAATAAAAGACAAATTATGAAGCATTTGGCTTTAGTTTTTGAAATTATCTTTGTAGTGTCTTCTCTTTGGCTAAATACTGCTAATGAAATGCAACAACAAGGAACATTTGCCTTAAAACTGTAAACCTAAACAGAGTTAATTTTATTGATTTTAGCTATGGAGTAGCATAGGTATGAGAAGCCCCTGTTGCCAAATTCAGACAAAAAAGAGGTTTATTGAGCATGTCAATACAGGCATCCTTGAAAGTGCTGAAAATGCATTTCTATTTTTAGCTTCTTATTGCTTTTTTAATGCATTAAAAACCCCTGTGAGATGAGACTTTTCACATGAACTGTCATTTTCAAGTAACAATGTGGAAAGATATTTCTTTAGCAGGTTTGTACCTTGTTAAGAGAAAGAACAATTAAAATTAACAGTGTGAATGTAGCATGAGGAGTTACAGAAACTTTCAGCAATTGCAAGATATATACTCATTTGACAACAAACCAAGTTATATAATGGGAACACCTTTATAGCAGAATAATGTGTAATTTTAAGTTATTAAAAGAGTTCTTTTAAAAGAAAATGTAGAATGGCACAACTGCATGAACAGAAACCATATTTTCAGTCAGCATAACAGAATTTACTGTATTTTACAGAGATATTTATAATGTCTAGTCTTTACTAGAGTCTTTACATGAGTACATCTCTGAAATATTATTTATATTTACAGTGACTGGGAAAAGTAACAATTCTAGCATTTTTTTATCTATGGAAAAGTACACTTCTTTGAGGTGCACAGCTAACTAATTACAACTGCGTGTGTGTTATCAGTCGGGAAACTTTTTTCACCACCCCATGATGGAAATGAAAGGCTAAAGGGGCAGTCAGGGTGCACTGAGCACTTTTATCACAGGCCAGATCTTTTAGGAATAGTATATGATGGTGGATAAAAAAATTCACAGTAGAATTTCATATGCCTGAAATTACTTTTTTCTGCTTATTTGTTTACTCATTTCTTCTACGAGTCCCATGTTGTTTTGCATTTTTTACGTAACTTGATTTAGACTAATTATTTTCAGTATCTTCTGTGACCTGAATGAGATTTCTACAATATAGGAACAAGTAGGATATTTAATGGTATGCGTATTTTTAAGGTTGTGGCTGTTCTTTTCCAACTGAACTCCCAACAACTTAAGAAGTTCTTCTATCACTGCTGAAATCACACTGGGCTAACTGAAACTGGACCCAAGATTACTCAAGAGCTGCAGAGTATGGGTCATGTTCTTAATGTGGAGTTAATGGAGCTGTCAGTTTATACTAGCTTAGTATCTGGTCCCCCAGGATTATTCATTTTTTTTCCTGAAAATCCCCTGAATGTTATTATCTTGCTATTTCAGTTGAAACTTTCAAAAAAGTGTATAGCTATATAAGATGATTCTCAGACAAGAATTCCTTTAAAAACTAACTTTTCCCTATGTCTCCTTTATATTTTCTCTTGATCCAGCAAAACAATTACAAATATCAACAATGCTATTTAGTTATGCACTTACAGAAAAGCATGTGTTTAAATTTTTTTCTTGGATCATGGCCTGAAGACCAACTTTGCTTTGAACTTATTAACATCAGTGTAATCTGAGGGCATTCAACACCATAAAGGATAAGAATAACTTTTACTTTATTGAAGTGTATTTTAGAATGCATATAATTTTAAAGAGTACATTTTTCAGAAGTGCTACTTGTGATTAACTGTGTCCTGAAGCCATGCATAAACGTATTCGTAAATCAAAAGCATCACTGCACCACCTGGAAGAAAAGATAATATTTTACTACACAGAAAATTCAGTATTTTCAAGATTTTATAGAGCATTTGTAGTGTGTAATATAAACCAGGATATGCCAAAGCTTTATTTGCAAAACAGATAATTCTACTAATTCCCTAGTACATTAAAAAAGTCACCAATTCTTAAACCATACAAATTTTACTTAATATTAGACCAAAAAGTTGATGTAAATAATTTCATATTAAATCAAATTCACTCTCTGTGTGATTTTTCCTAACATTTTTCTTTGTTCTTCTACAGGTGAAACTGTTAATCTGCATATGTATATATTTTTGTGTTTGTTTAGTTAGATTTGGCCATGAAAGAGCAACTTGACAGGTAGAATGACAAAAATTCATCACCAGGGTGATAAAAATGCTTCCAGGTAAGATTCAAGAAAGGTTTTCACTTGTTTATTTACCATGTCTTAAGCAGAAAATCACAGTATTGAAATTAGTGTAATATTCCTGTGCATGTACCTGGCTACAAATCCACAGGTAAAGTTTTGATCTCATGAAATGGCA